>NC_030822.1:54923344-56173344 GCF_001704415.2 Capra hircus
AAAGAGTTGGACATGACTGAACGACTAAAAGTTTAACCTTTTTCAGCCTTCCCTTTAGTAGATTGTTGGTTTGTGTTTCTGTTTGCACTTAAACTTAGCAGTACTGTTAATTTTCCATGAAATTCAGTTTTATATCTTCTATTTTGCCAATCCTATGGTTGATACTGAGAATAGAAGGTAGTGTTTTTGGTTTGGTAATTGCTGATCCTCAGACGTAACTGTACACCACGGGGCCTGTTGCCACATTGTCTCATTAATGCTGGATGCTCCCTTTTCCGTTGCATAGGCTGCGCACATGTACTCTGGGGCTAAAACTGGGTTGGTGTTAACTGACATACAGCGAGAGCAGCAGGAGCTCAGGAAACGGGACCAAGAGACCATGGCGTTTGAAGGTAAAAACGTGAAAGTGCAGAGACCAGTTGAGGCTTATGTAGCTTTTACTTTTAAAAAAATATATAGCTAATTTACCTGATATTTAAAAATTTTAATTGCTATCAAATTTCAGTTCTGGTTTTCTGCTTTGTTTTAACTTCTCATTGGGTTCAAGTGAATCTTTTCCTTCTTAAAAAATGTTAATTTTCAGAATCATCACCAGTATGCACTTAGATGTTGGTAAGGACTACTTGTGGTCTGGCTGTGAAAGTTCTTATCCTGCATCAGAACACTAATTGGTTGACTTCAGCTGTTAGAATGTTATTTCTGATTTTGACACCTTTTCGTTTATCTTTAAAAGTGTACTTTTCCTTTGCAGCTGAATTCCAACATGCTGAAACTGTATTTCGAGATAAGTCTGGTCGTAAGAGGAATTTGAAACTGGAACGTTTAGAGCAGAGGCGAAAAGCAGAGAAGGACTCGAAGAGAGAAGAGCTGTATGCTCAGTGGGGCAAAGGGTAAGAGAGCCACTGAAAGGCACACAAGACTGCAGTTACTGGAGGAAATAATTTCTCTCCTCTCCTGACAGTTAGTTCATTGTTCTGCCTCTAAAGCTGTTTTCAGCAATGGGAGCTTCAGTGTGCTCAGTCTGCTTCCTACAATACTGACATGTTTCACACTTCTGGTTGGTATTCTGGGAAGTTTACCTTTTTCAGTATTTGCCATAGACTGTTAGGAAGAGGAGGCAGTATGGTCCATCTCAGTGTAAGAGTAGAGATGTTACACAGGATAGCAGACACTCCTGGTTCTTTTTGTCCAGGCTTGCCCAGACCCGGCAGCAGCAACAGAATGTGGAGGATGCAGTGAAGGAAATGCAGAAGCCTCTGGCCCGCTATATTGATGATGAAGATTTGGATCGGATGCTGAGAGAACAGGAAAGAGAGGGGGACCCCATGGCCAACTTCATCAAGAAGAAGGCGGCCAAGGAGAACAAGAATAAGAAAGGTGAGCCTTCTGGGAATCATCAGAGATAGAGGTGATGTATGTGAAGAGAGAGAATCATTAGAATGATGATACTAAATATGTGCAAAGAAGGTGTTCCTGTATAATTTCAAATTCCTTGTATTTGGGAATTTAAGTTGAACTCAATCAGAGATTTCTGTATAAAATTTTTTTTCCTCACTACTGTTCAGCTCTGAATTAAATTATGTAGGTAACTAACTTTTCTCTCTCTCCTATCTTTAGTGAGACCTCGCTACAGTGGCCCTGCGCCCCCTCCCAATAGATTCAATATCTGGCCAGGGTATCGCTGGGATGGAGTGGACAGGTAAGCCTGAGTATTTCCTACAGTTTTGTTTTCTCTTCCTTGTAACCCTAACCTTCCCTGACTGTTCTCAAATCATTGTACACTCTGCCTCATTCTCTGCTCTAACCACAAGGTTAGTAATGTGCAGTGTACTTGCTTCTGTTTGTCAAATCCCATTTCCCATGCTCATATCACTCCTCTTTCTCCTCTTTCCCTTTTCAAAGCTTTTTAAAGCTCTGGGTAAATAGCCGAAATGGTCCAGATAGATACCTTTTTTTTGATGTTGGTCACTTCTGGTGATATTCTCTTAAGGTTTAGAGGGGATTGAGTGATGGGTGCTAGTCTGTAGCCTTCTGTATATTGTATCTTTAAAATGTAGCTCTTGAAGCTTTTCTTCACTGCCTTAGGAGTGAGTCACTTGTAATGTCGCACTGATCCCTACCACCTTATCTCTTCACCTACCCACGTCTGTGCCCACATACACTTAACTTTCTGTATGCTATCATGGGTGAATTGTATGTGCCCCTATCTGCAGTCAGTGCCTCTTCCTGTTAGATTCCCTCTCTTCCCTGCTAAAGGACATTGTTCTATTATGTAGCACAGTGACTCTCAAACTTTGTAATCTCAAGACCCCTTTATACTCTTAAAGATTAGTTAGGACTCCAGGAAGTTTTATGTGGGTTATGTCTGTTAATATTTACCATATTAGAAATTCAGTTCAGTTCGGTCGCTCAGTCGTGTCCGACTCTTTGCAACTATGTGAATCGCAGCACGCCAGGCCTCCCTGTCCATCAGCAACTCCCAGAGTTCACTCAGACTCACGTCCATAGAGTCAGTGATGCCATCCAGCCATCTCATCCTCTGTCTTCCCCTTCTCCTCCTGCCCCTGATACCTCCCAGCATCAGAGTCTTTTCCAATGAGTCAACTCTTCGCATGAGGTAGCCAAAGTACTGGAGTTTCAGCTTTAGCATCATTCCTTCCAAAGAAATCCTGGGGTTGATCTCCTTCAGAATGGACTGGTTGGATCTCCTTGCAGTCCAAGGGACTCACAAGAGTCTTCTGCAACACCACAGTTCAAAAGCATCAATTCTTCGGCACTCAGCCTTCTTCACAGTCCAACTCTCACATCCATACATGACCACTGGAAAAACCATAGCCTTGACTAGATGGACCTTAGTCGGCAAAGTAATATCTCTGCTTTTGAATATGCTATTTAGGTTTGTCAAAACTTTTCTTCCAAGGAGTAAGCATCTTTTAATTTCATTGCTGCAGTCACCATCTGCAGTGATTTTGGAGCCCCCCAAAATAAAGTCTGACACTGTTTCCACTGTTTCCCCATCTATTTCCCATGAAGTGATGGGACCGGATGCCATGATCTTCGTTTTCTGAATGTTGAGCTTTAAGCCAACTTTCTCACTCTCCTCTTTCACTTTCATCAAGAGGCTTTTTAGTTCCTCTTCACTTTCTGCCATAAGGGTGGTGTCATCTGCATATCTGAGGTTATTGATATTTCTCCTCGCAATCTTGATTCCAGCTTGTGTTTCTTCCAGTCCAGCGTTTCTTATGATATACTCTGCATATAGGTTAAATAAGCAGGGTGACAGTATACAGCCTTGACGTACTCCTTTTCCTATTTGGAACCAGTCTGTTGTTCCATGTCCAGTTCCAGCTGTTGCTTCCTGACCTGCATACAGATTTCTCAAGAGGCAGGTCAGGTGGTCTGGTATTCCCATCTCTTGAAGAATTTTCCACAGTTTATTGTGATCCACACAGTCAAAGGCTTTGGCATAGTCAATAAAGCAGCAATAGATGTTTTTCTGGAACTCTCTTGCTTTTTCCATGATCCAGTGGATGTTGGCAATTTGATCTCTGGTTCCTCTGCCTTTTTCTAAAACCAGCTTGAACATCTGGAAGTTCATGGTTCACGTATTGCTGAAGCCTGGCTTGGAGAATTTTGAGGATTACTTTACTAGCATGTGAGATGAGTGCAATTGTGTGGTAGTTTGAGCATTCTTTGGCATTGCCTTTCTTTGGGATTGGAATGAAAACTGACCTTTTCCAGTCCTGTGGCCACTGCTGAGTTTTCCATATTTGCTGGCATATTGAGTGTAGCACTTTCACAGCATCATCTTTCAGGATTTGAAACAGCTCCACTGGAATTCCATCACCTCCACTAACTTTGTTCATAGTGATGCTTTCTAAGGCCCAGTTGACTTCACATTCCAGGATGTCTGGCTCTAGATGAGTGATCACACCATCGTGATTGTCCGGGTGGTAAAGATCTTTTTTGTACCATTCTTCTGTGTATTCTTACCACCTCTTCTTAATATCTTCTGCTTCTGTTAGATCCATACCATTTCTGTCCTTTATCAAGCCCATCTTTGCATGAAATGTTCCCTTGGTATCTCTAATTTTCTTGAAGAGATCTTTAGTCTTTCCCACTCTGTTCTTTTCCTCTATTTCCTTGCATTAATCGCTGAAGAAGCTTTCTTATCTCTTCTTGCTATTCTTTGGAACTCTGCATTCAGATGCTTATATCTTTCCTTTTCTCCTTTGCTTTTCGCTTCTCTTCTTTTCACAGCTACTTGTAAGGCCCCCCCAGACAGCCATTTTGCTTTTTTGCATTTCTTTTTCTTGGGGATGGTCTTGATCCCTGTCTCCTGTACATTGTCATGAACCTCCATCCGTAATTCATCAGGCAGTCTGTCTATCAGATCTAGGCCCTTAAATCTATTTCTCACTTCCACTGTATAATCATAAGGGATTTGATTTAGGTCATACCTGAATGGTCTAGCGGTTTTCTCTACTTTCTTCAATTTAAGTCTGAATTTGGTAATAAGGAGTTCATGATCTGAGCCACAGTCAGTTCCTGGTCTTGTTTTTGTTGACTGTATAGAGCTTCTCCATCTTTGGCTGCAAAGAATATAATCAATCTGATTTCGGTGTTGACCATCTGGTGATGTCCATGTGTAGAGTCTTGTGTTGTTGAAAGAGGGTGTTTGCTATGACCAGTGCATTTTCTTGGCAAAACTCTATTAGTCTTTGCCCTGCTTCATTCCACATTCTAAGGCCAAATTATTAGAAATTAAGTAGTTTTAAAAGTATTCTTTTTAAAAAGCCATTACAATAGCATAGTTACCCTGCTTTTAAAGAAAAATAATTATATTTTCTGAATGAAAATGTGAGAAGAATAGCTTTGATTTGCATTTTTGCAACTCTCATTAATGTCTGGGCTAATAGAATACATTGGGATTTAATCTGTTGCAATATGTTTAGTTGAAATATAGTAAGAAAATTCAACTTTATACACAGGTAGTTAGGAAAGGAAGGTGTATTAGAGTTTTTTTTAATACTCCACAAAAACTCAGTAAGTTTCTTAAAGATTACTTATAATATGGAATCAGAAACCACATCAAAAATCTTTTCATTCTGTTAGATTAAAATGTATTGATTTTTTTTTCTACTTTGTTTTGATCTTTTACTCATATGTGACTTTATAGCATCATATACTGTTCATTAGTTTGTTGAGTTTTTCAGGCCTTTCAAATGTTGACATATTTCATGTACAATATCAGATAATTATTATACTAACATTAACTCTGATCTCATCACAGAAAATCTTTAAATAACTAGAAGCTAAAGGAATCTGTGGTAGTTTGTTACCATATTACCAAAGCTAAAGTTTAAAAAAATTCTAATTTATGCTCAAAAGCTACAATTTTATCATTAGCAACAACCCAATATTATATCAGCCACTTGCCTTGAAGCAAAGGTCACTTCATACAATGGCTTTTTGTAGCTTCTACCGGGTTTTGAACCTTGAGGATTGTGTCTTCTGTGAATATAGACAGTGTTATTTCTTCCTTTCCCATCCAGATGCCTTTTGTTTCTTTCTCTTGCCGTTATACTAGCTAGAACTTCCAGTGCATATGTTGTGTGGAAGTAGTCAGAGCAGACATCTTTTACCTTATTGCTAACCTTAGGAGGAAAAAATTCAGTCTTTTCACCTTTAAATTTTGTAAACTACAGTTTTTGGTGGGGGGATAAATTTCCTTTATTGAGTTGAGAAATTTCTATTCCCAGTTGGCTAAAGAAAGTCTTTTCATCAGAAATGTATGTTGGATTTTGTTCAAAATATTTTTTGATTTTCTTTTTGGTTCACTCTTTGACCCATGAATTACTTAGAAGTGTATTTTAGAATTCCAAACATTTAAACTAGTCTAGATATCTTATTGATTTCCAATGTAATTCCATTGAGGTTAGAGAATATCCTCTAATATTTTGAAATTAATGCTATAATATTTTGATCTTTTTAAATTTGTTAAGACATGTTTAGTGGCCCAGTATATGGTTTACCTCGGTGAATGCCCCATTTGCACTTGAAGATAATGTGTATTTTGCAGTTATTTCGGGGCAGTGTTTTGAAAAAGTATTTGTATTCTATCTGTTTTGGAATAGTTTTATATATATATATATATATATATATATATATAAAATCTGCAAACAATTCTTGTACATACCTTATCTAATTTTGTTACCATATTACCATGATACAGTAATCAAATCTAGGAAACCAACATTAGCATATTATTAACGCACCAGATTTTGTTTGGATCTCATCAGCTTTCTATTAATTTCTTCTGCTCACGGATGCATCTCAGTATACCATATTGTACTTGTTTCCTCAGTTGTCCTGTCTCCTCAGTCTCTTCTGCTCTGTAACAGTTTCTCAGTCTTTTTGCTTTTTGTAACCTTAACAGTTCTGTGGGGGTGTTGTCAGGTATTTTTGTGAAACGTTCCTCAAATTGACTTTGTTTGATGTTTTTTGAATGGTTAGCCTGGATGTTATGGGTTTTTGCAGAGAATTCCACAGTAGTGAAATGTCCTTCTCATCACGTCATTTTAGGGGTTACATGATATCCACATGACTTCACTAGTAATGTTAACCGGAATCACTCGGTTAAGGTAGTGAGTGTTTGCCGGGTTTCTCAACTTTAAAATTACTCTTCTTTTTCTTTTATACTCTCTTCTCTGGAAGTGAGTTGCTGAGTTCAGCTTATACTCAGAAGAACTATGGAAGGGTATCTCCATGTATTATTTAGATTTTTTCTGTAAGGAAGATCTGTTTTACCTCCCATTTATTCGTTCTGTCATTTATTTATATTAGTATGGACTCATGTATGTTTTATGTTATACTTTGTACTGTAATCTAGTATGTTATTTATTTTGTTGCTCATGTTATCTTTTTTGTTCCATGCCTTGAATACTGGAAATTATGTCGGGTGTCCCTTTCACTGCCCCAGCCGTTTCCTTTTTGAGCGTTCTTTTACTTCCTTGTGTTTTCTCTGCCTTTTCTCTAAGGAATTGCCTTTTCTCTAAGAAACCTGGCAGCTTTTAATGGAGAATGGTATTTGGAAACCAAGATATAACTGCTAGAATGCTTATTATTACTGGAGTGTCATTGCTTCTAGATCCTCTCAGCAAACAGAGCTTAGTAATGCATGTATAGTAGTCTGTATGTGTGTATACACACGTATCTATAATTGTTTCTGTGTCCCTCTGGAAGTATGTTATGTATATGCATATATAAATATGAGTTCATACTGATGTAACTGACTCTTACCAAGTATTACCTTTCTTTTTTTCCTTACTATAAATTCCCTCCCCAACATTGAGAAAGGGGCACCCACCATCCACTATTCATTTTGCTCATCCCAAGATGCACATAAAACAGTTTCAAACTTGAGAACTTTAGAAATGAGAAACTCATTTACCATCTAAGCATGAATATATGTGTAGTTCTTCCATGTGTAGACATAAAGAATCAGTCCCCTCCCCTGCCCCAGACGTCCTGGGTAATTTTTTTCTGTTATAATTTACTTATATCAGTGTTTACTCTTTCTGGTGTAAGTTCTATTGGATTTGACAAGCGAGTATAGTCCTTTATTCACCACCCTAGTATTGTATGGGATAGTTTCATCATTTAAAATTTCCTGTGTAAGTTACCTTTTAGTTACTTATTCCTCCTCCACCAACGCCTTGCAATTTCTGCTCTTGTTTTCCATCCCTGTAGTTTTATCTTTTCCAGAATGTTACCATGAATGGAATCATACAGTATGTAACCTTTTGAGTCAGACTTTTTGAAAGGCAGCTATGCTGACCACTATACCACCAATGCTGGAGTCAGACTTTTTGCAGTTATCAAAATGCACTTAAGATTCATCTGTGTTCTTGAATGAATCAGTACTTCATTCCTTGTTTATCACTGAGTATTGCATTGTATGGGTATACCACAGCCTGTTTATTCCCCAGTTGAAGGACATCTTGGTTGTTCCTGGTTTTTAACGTTGTGGATAAAGCTGCAATAAACATTTGTGTATGGCTTTTAATGTGGAGATAGTTTTCAATTTACTTGGGTAAATACCCAACAATTGCTATTTTGTTTTGTTGAGACCACGTTCACTTTTATAAGACACTGCCAGTTGTTTTCCAAAGTGGCTATATCATTTTACATTACTGCAAAGGGTGGGGATTTCTGTTGCTCCATATCCTATCCAGAATTTGATATTGTCAGTGTTTTAGACTTCAGGTGTGTGGATTTAGTTTTGAACCTTAATTGGTTTGTTTTCCTTTTAGTTACACCTCTGCAATTTTTTTTTTTCAGTTTTTGCTGTAAGATTCACAATATATATCTTTAACTTATCATAGCCTACTGATAGTTATAATTGTTCTATTTCACATGAAATGTAAGAATCTTGCAACACTGTATTATTTCCACTTAATCTATTTTTGTTGCTATTATTTTCATGTTGTTGTTCAGTCACTCAGTCATGTCTGACTCCTTGCAACTCCATGGACTGCAGCACATCAGGCTTCCCTGTCCTTCTCCCTCTCCCAGGGTTTGTTGAAAATTGTGTCCGTTGAGTCAGTGATGCCATCCAACCATCTCATCCTCTGTCGTCCCCTTCTCCTCCTGCCTTCAGTCTTTCCCAGCATCAGGGTGTTTTCTAATGAGTTGGCTCTTCTTATCAGGTGGCCAAAGTATTAGAGCTTTGACTTCAACTTCAGTCCTTCTAATGAATTTTCAGGATTGATTTCCTTTAGGATTGACTGGTTTGATCTCCTGGCAGTCCAAGGGACTCTCAAATGTCTTCTCCAGCACCACAGCTCAAAGGCATCAATTCTTTGGCATTCAGCCTTCTTTATGGTCCAACTTTCATATCCATACATGACTGCTGGAAAAACCATAGCTTTGGCTAGGTGGACCTTTGTTGGCAGAGTAATGTGTCTGCTTTTTAATATGCTGTCTAGGTTGGTCATAGCTTTTCTTCCAAGGAGCAAGTGTCTTTTAATTTCATGGCTGCAGTCACCATCTGCAGTGATTTTTGAGCCCAAGGAAATAAAACTCATTGTTTCCACTGTTTCCCTGTCTGTTTGCTGTGAAGTGATGGGACCAGATATCATGATCTTAAGTTTTTTGAATGTTGAATTTTAAGCCAGCTTTTTCACTCTCCTTTTTTACCTTCATCAAGAGGCTCTTTAGTTCCTCTTCACTTTCTGCCATAAGGGTGGTGTCATCTGCATATCTGAGATATTGATATTTCTCCCAGCAGTCTTGATTCTAGCTTGTGCTTCATCCAGCCCAGCATTCTGCATGATGTACTCTGCATAGAAGTGAAATAAGCAGGGTGACAGTATACAGCCTTGACGTACTACTTTCCCTATTTGAAACCAGTCCGTTGTTCCAATTCCGGTTCTAACTGTTGCTTCTTGCCCTTCATACAGATTCTCAGGAGGCAGGTAAGGTGGTCTGGCATTCCCGTCTCTCGAAGAATTTTCCACAGTTTGTTGAGATCCACACGCACAGTCAAAGGCTTTGGCGTAGTCAATAAAGCAGAAATAGATGTTTTTCTGGAACTCTCTTGGTTTTTCTATGGTCCAGTGGATGTTGGCGATTTGATCTCTGGTTCCTCTGCCTTTTATAAATCCAGCTTGAACATCTGGAAGTTCACGGTTCATGTATTATTAAAGCCTCGCTTGGAGAATTTTCAACGTTACTTTGCTAGCGTGTGAGATGAGTGCAGTTGTGCAGTAGTTTCAACATTCTTTGGCATTGCCTTTCTATGGGATTGGAATGAAAATTGACCTTTTCCAGTCCTGTGGCCACTGCTGAGTTTTCCATATGTGCTGGCATATTGAGTGCAGCACTTTTACAGCATCATCTTTTAGAATTTTAAGTAGCTCAACTGGAATTCCGTCACCTCCACTAGCTTTGTTCGTAGTGATGCTTCCCAAGGCTCACTTGACTTCACATTCCAGGATGTCTGGCTCTAGATGAGTGATCACACCATCATGGTTATTTGGTCATGAAGATCTTTTTTGTACAGTTCTTCTGTGTATTCTTGCCACCTCTTCTTAATATCTTCTGCTGCTTTTAGGTCCATACCATTTCTGTCCTTTATTATGCCCATCTTTGCATGAAATGTTCCCTTGTTGTCTCTAATTTTCTTGAAGAGATCTCTAGGCTTTCCCATTCTGTTGTTTTCTTCTATTTCTTTGCACTGATCACTGAGGAAGGCTTTCTTATCTCTCCTTGCTATTCTTTGAAACTGTGCATTAAAAAATACATTTTTTGTACATGTTATTTAAAAAATATAATAGATCTCATAATACAGTGGTAAAACTTTTACTTTGCAGTTGTGTATTTTTAAAAGAAACTAAGAAAACCAAAGAAAAAAATTGTAGTTGTTAGTATTTACTCATATAGTTATCATTTCTGGTGTTGTTCTTTTTTTCTTAAAGAAATTAGGAAATTTTAATATTCCTTCAGTACAGACCCATTGGCAACACATACAGTTTTGTTGAAATGAAAATGTCTTTATTTCACCTTTACTTTTTAAAAGCTTTAATTTGGAATAGTCTTGGCCTCAGAAAAACCTGAAAAATATACTCTTAGTGTACCCTTCAGCCAGTTTCTCCCAGTGATAACATCTTACATAACCATAGTACATTATCAAAGGCAGGAGTTGGCATTGGCATAGTTCTGTTAATTAAATCAGAGAACTTTTTCTCACCTTCGTTTCTGAAGGATTGTTTCACTAGCAGTATTGGAGGAGGTTATTGAGAGGATGTGACCATTGGTTGACCCATAAACCGGACCCAGGCAGTTGGAGGCCCTTATCTCTCCCCTGTCCTTGGAATGTGCATCATGCCTACTCTTCCAATACTGCAGCTTTTTCAAGGACGCAGCCTTGAGAGAGTAGGGTGTTGAGATCGTCTGGACTGAATATGTGACTGAACCCATAAGGACTCTATATAAACATTTAATGTTCTGAGAGGCAGGTGCAGAGATCTGTTTTTTTTGTGGGCTTGCCCAAGACAAAAAACCTTTTATGTAAATTCCCTTGCTTATTAAACCTGCCACCTGCCAATCTGGACTGGTCTGTCTCTTTCTTTGGTCTTTCCTTGTCCTCCGTGTATTGGAGCCAATTTCAGATTGCACCCAGGAAACTCCTGAGGCTTCAAACCAACACATGGAACGCTGGATTGACAGTTCCAGACTTCAGTGACAGCTCTTTAAAGATCTTTCATCACTTTCTGGCCACCATTGTTTCCAGTTGGAAGTCAGTTTGTTTAATTGTCCCACTCCCCCCAACCTCAACATACACACATTATAATATATTGGTTTTCTCTGGCAGCTTTCAAAATTTTCTTCTGGTCTTTGGTTTTCAGCAGTTTGATTGTGATGTACCTACATATAGTTTTTCTTTGTGTTAATCCTTTTTTGAGTTTGTTGAGCTTTTTGGATTTACGAGTCCATGTTTTTCACATTTGGCTATTTTTTTGCCCATTTATTATTTTTTTAAAACCACTTTCCCTTCTCCAATTGTACTGTTTCCACTATTTGATATTATACCACAGTTGTCTGAATCCCTGCTCATTTTTCTATCATGATTTTCCTCTCTGTTCTTAAGATGAAATAATTTCTATTGATCTCATTTCAAGTTGATTGACTCATCGGCCATCTTTAGCTTATTAGACTCATACACTGAATTTTTTGTTTCAGCTAGTGTATTATATTTTTCAACTCTAGAATTTCCATTTGACATATTTCTCTGCTGAGATTTCCTACCTATTCATTTATTGTGAATCAATTTATTTTCCTTTGAGAATATTTATAATTGGTGCTTTGAAGTCCTATCTGCTAATTGCAACATTTGGGTTATCTCAGCATTGGTTTCTATTCGTAGTTTTTCTTGAGTTTGATCACATTTTACTGTGTTTACATACCTGGTCATTTAAAAATGCTATACTGGACATTATGAATGATACATTGTGGAGACTTTGAATTCTAATAATTCCTTTGAGGCGTGTTGATTTTTATTCCAGCAGACAGTTAACTTGAGTGTATTTGAACTCCAAACACTTATCTCCTTCATAGTGGCAGCAACTGAATTCCTGCTCAGTTTTAGTTTCTAGCTGCTGCTTTTTCAGTGGGCCCATTGGGGTTTCCCCTGCACGAGCACAGGTTAGCAGGTAGCCAAAAATTTGGGTTCAGTTTGTATATAGATATGGAGGTTCGTCCCTTTTGAAGCTTCCTCCCATTCAGTGTCTCTTCCTCCCATTTTGCCTCTGATTTTTTGGCTGCTCTGCCCACTTTGCACTCATACCTAAAGCCAGTAAGCCTGTGGCCTTCTGCCTGCATGAGCTGTGCAGTTTGGGAAGTGCCCTCCACTGAAAAGCTTCACAAATCTCTTCCCACAGTAAATGCCCACTCAAGTTCTGCCTGCTTTTGGTCACTCATGCCTTCAAATATTTCACATACTGTATTTTGTCCAGATTTTATAATTGTTCCCTGAGAGTAGGTTAGTCTGCTTGAGTTCTCTGCCATGATTGGAATCTACTGTGCTGCTGTGTATGGGCCCAAGGCACTATCTTCTGTCCCTCAAGCTGCCATCTAAATCCAGAGCACTAGTTCCTGATATTGGCAGGTGCTGTCAGGTTGGCTGTGGCTTCAGGCTTGTTTCCTGCTTTGGTTTGCAGGATATTGTATGTCAGCTCTTTGGTAGCAGGATTTTTCAGAATACTCATTTGCTATGTAGCCAGAAGTAGATCTTTTTATAGCCGCAACCCTAAAGATAATCCCTGCTATATTGAGTTCTTTCTTTTCTTTCTTTTTTTCAAATTTCTGGACCCAAAACTTAGAAACTCTCTTTGACCTGGTTTTTTACTGGTATAATTTGTCTCCATCTCTCCCTGTAGTTATCCCACACTTTTCATATTTTCTCCTAGAGTTTTCCTTTTTAGTTTTCTTTCTCATCCTTGCTTTATTTTTGATTATTAATTCTTTCATTGCCTTTTCTACTCTTGTCTATTTTTGGAAGTGAATATTTCTAGAATAAATCTATAGTATGTTATAGTTAGAAAAACCCATAAGGTCAGTTAATCTAACTTAACAGTATTTAAAGAGAAACTGAGCCTCTGATAAACTTCACAACTTACTTAGAGTTTTTCAGCTCACCTGAAAAGGCTGGAATAAGATCTGGGACATCTGATTCTTTAGTCTAAAGCTCTTTCCACTGTAAGTTCTTTTGCAGTTTGCTTTTTTGATTTTATTTAGAGTTTGGTTTGTTATTCATAGGACTTTTGTATAATCATAGTAGTGTTGATTCTCTTAAGTACTTATTTCTCAGGCAAGAGGAATAAGTGGTTTCCTTGAGCTCTAGAACACCGCTCATGCTTCTAAGGTTGGAGATGATGCCATTCTTAATAAGCTTCACTTCTTCCTGAGCCTTTCATTACTCACCCAACTCATCCCTTAGGTAAGGCCTGAAGAAAGGGGGAAACCTGTCATCCCTATCAGTTCAGTAACGCTTAGCACACGTTATAACATAAGCAGCTGTGTACTAGGTGCCAGGGTCTCACAATTAGTTAAAGACGGTCTTGGAGCACACCAACTCACTTTCTATCTACAGAAGACAGACGAGTAAATAATTTCAGTGCTACTTGCTAAGTATTACTACAGAGGGTGTTCAGGGTGCCTTGGGAGCACAAAGGAAGACTAGATTCAGCCCTGGGAGATTGTGATCAGGGAATGAATGCTACCTCGAGGAGGTGATACATGATACATGAATGGGAGACCTGGGTTCAATCCCTGGTTTGGGAAGATCCCCTGGAGAAGGTAAAGGCTACCCATTCCAGTATTCTGCCCTGGAGCACTCCATGGACTGTATAGTCCATGGGGTCACAAAGAGTCGGACACGACTGAGCGACTTTCATTTCATTTTTCATTTCATATGTGTATGTATAACTGATTCACTTTGTTGTATACCTGAAACTAACACAACGTTGTAAATCAGCTATATGCCAATGAAAAGTTTTTAAAAGAATTTGCTCATGGTGTGAAATCTGAGCTTCGCATTCTGTCCTGTAGTGCTTACTATGTTGTGGCCTCTGCCTGCCTCTCTAACTGTGGCTCGTGCTGCTGTTTGTACTTGAGCTCCAGCCACATAACTGGACTTTGGTTCCTTGCGTGTACCATACCATTTCTTATTTTTGTGCCTTTGCTCTCATTGCTTCTGCTGTGCTGTGTGCTGAAATGCCCTCCTAACCCCTCTGACTCTTTGCTTCACTCTGTCTTTTCAGACTTAGCATAAGGACCCCCTCCATGAAGCCTTTCCTGATCATTCTTGTCCACCCTACTTCCAAGCTGAGCAAGGTCCCTTTTCTGCATCTTTGATACCCAGTGCATATTTCTCCCATAACCTATGCCTTTTGTTTTAGTTATTTGTTTAAATGTCAGTCTCCTCCACTAGTCTATGAGTATATCAGGACAGGTGCTATGTTATACTTGTTTTCATGACACAGTACTGAGTATAATAAGAAGTCACTAAATGTTTGTGTAATGCATGGATAAAGTATAATATGTAGACATCAGTTGAGAGTGAGTTGGACCTTTAGAGAGTGGTACATATTTGAAACAGTTGTCAAAATGAGAGGGGAAAAAGCTCTGAACAAGGACTAATAAAAGGGTGGATTATGTATTTTGTCTTTCTGATTCTGTTGCTTATGTCTTAAATATTTTCACTTTCCTTTTTGTTCATTAGATTATGAGTTCTTTATTTCAAACGTACATGTTCAGTTCAGGATTCTGGCTGATCAGTATCTCTTGATTGCAGATCCAATGGATTTGAACAGAAGCGCTTTGCCAGGCTTGCCAGCAAGAAGGCGGTGGAGGAGCTTGCCTACAAGTGGAGTGTTGAGGATATGTAACTTTTTTGAGGCTGTGGGAGTGACTGTGGGTTGTGGTAGTGGACATAGGGCAGCTGTTACAGACATTCAGCTGTAACAGTCGTCTATGCTAATAATCAGGGCCACACAGACCAGCAACTTGTTGAATGCCAATTTTGACTACAGAAGAATATTTGAGACGTAATATTTGGACTAAGGACCCATACATCTCAGGTGTGCTGACACTGCCGGATGCTGGCTTTCAGAGGAAGTGTTGATTTCTCTGTGTCCCAGGGCTTGTTCTTGGTTACGGTATTCCTTTTTTAATAAACACACATTTATTTTTTTAAAATAATTTTCTTAATTGGATATTCTGTTTTGGGGGTTGGTAGTTGGATTTTTCATTCATCTAGGAGGCAGGATGAGTAATAACTTTCACAGTGATAGATCATTCCATTTAGAAAATAAGAATTATTGCTAAACTAGACTTTGGAATGGACATGGATATTTGGAGACATGGTATCTGATAGAGGTAGTGTCACAAATTAGTGGGGAAGAGGTGGATAATGGTGCTCAGAAAATTGGCTTATTATATGGACAAAAATAAAGTTGGATATCTCCCTTAAACCATATAAAGCAAAGACAAATTCCAGAGTGAATTTACCTAAATGAAAGTTAAAATACTAAGGCCAATAAGAAAAAAAATGGAGAATGTATTTGTGACTTTGGAATAAGGATAAATCTGTTAAGTTAGATCTCTAAATCACAATCCATAAGGTTTGATAACTTTGCCTAATTCATATTTAAATATTTCTAGTCACCAAATCACCCAGTAGTCAAAGCTAAAGATAGGTATAGATTAGGAGAAAATATACTAATGTCTAAAACTGACAAAGGATTACATTTATTAGAGATTGAATATAGAAGGAACTACTGCAGATTGGAAAGAAAACACACAAAATAAGAACAGGCAAAGGATATGCATATGTGAAATCTAAAGGGAAAACCAGAATGGGTAATAAGTATATTACCACTTGTAATTAGAGAAATAGAAATCAAACGTTAATGAGTTTCTACTTTGTATCTATTAGTAAAAGTAAGCAAGGGACTGGATTCTCATGGGGAATCAATACTCATGGGAGATTTCACCTAGGGCCTCCATTCTGGAGAACAAATGGGCAGCACTTAACTGAAAGTAAGTAATATCTGGGATGCAGTGTTGCAGAATTTTTGATCGAATACTGTCTTGAGTTTGAATCCCAGGTATGTCTTTTATTGAAACTGCGACCTTGGTAAGCCACTCTTCTGTGTGTTAGTCTCTTCATCTTTGAAATGGAGATGTTACCCACCTTACAGGTTTATTGAGCACCTGGAACAGCGCCTGGAACATAGTATGTGTCACAGAATTGTTAGCTGTCGCTGTCATTGTCTTCCTAGCCATCACCTGTTGATGGCCAGCTTCCAACATGGCCCTCCAGTGATCCCTGACTCCTGGTAGTTAAGCCTTTGTGTCGTCCCCTCCCTACAGTGAATAGGACTGACCTGGGTACATGACAGGATGTCCTGGAGACCTGCGACTGAGTGGGAAAAAGACAGTAAAGGCTTCTGCCTTGTACTCTCTTGGATCACTTGCTGTGGAAGAAGCTGGCTACTATGTCATGAGGACACTTATGTGGCCCTTGGGAGAGACTCATGCGGAGAATAACAGGCCTCACCGGTAGACCCACGAGGTTATCAACCACGTGAGTGAGCCGCTGTGCAGGTGGGTCCTTCAACTGCATTCAGGCGTTGAGCTGTGCATAGCTCTGATCAACAGCGTGGCCACCATGTCGTGAGAGATCCTGAGTCAGAATCACCCAGCTCCAAATTCTTGACCCAAAGAAACTGAGGTAGTAGTTATTGATTATTAACAGCTTGAGATGTAATTCACATAACTATAGTGTTTACTTGTTTAACGTGTACAGCAATTCAGTGGTTTTTAGTAGATGGTGGAGTTGAACTATAACTTCATCATAGTTAATCTTGAAACATTTTGGATTCAGGGAACTTTATGTATCCATTAGCAGTCGCTCTTTACGTGTCCCCATC
The DNA here is from genome assembly GCF_001704415.2 of Capra hircus. Classification (NCBI taxonomy): domain Eukaryota; kingdom Metazoa; phylum Chordata; class Mammalia; order Artiodactyla; family Bovidae; genus Capra; species Capra hircus. The sequence continues at coordinate 54,940,342 of NC_030822.1, forward strand.
TCCCCCAGCTCTAGGCAACCGGCAGTTTTTCTGTTTTAGGTCCATTTCATATAATGTGTGCATGGACTGTCATATAACATGTAGCCTTTGTATGTGGCTCTTTTCACTTAGCATAATGTTTTCAGGGCTCATCTGTGTCGTAGTATGTATCCACATTACATTCCTTTTTATGGCTGAATAGTATTCCCTTGTGTGGGTATAACACATCTTTAATTTTCCATGCATTGCGTAGCCACTTTTTGGCTCTTGTGAATAATACTGCTGTGAATATTCATATACAAGTTTTTGTATGGACTTATGTTTTCACTTTTCTTGGAGTAGAATTTTTGGTTCCATATGGTGACTCCAGGGCTTCTTCCGTGGTGGCTCAGCAGAAGAGAACCTGCTTGCAATGCAGGAGCTGCAGGTTCAATCCCTGGGTCAGGAAGAGGAAATGGCAACCCACTCCAGTATTCTTGCCAGGATAATCCCACAGACAGAGGAGCCTGGTGGGGTTCACACCATAGGATCACAAAGATTCAGACATGGCTGAAGCGACAGAGCCACAGGCACACGTGGTAACTCCATGTTTTACTTTTTGAAGAACTACCATACGTCCAAAGCCGCGTAAGAAAGTTCCAGTTTCTCCACATCCTTGCCAGTTCTGGTTTCTTGTTTCTGACCATACTGCATGACTTTCAGGATCTTAGTTCCCAACCAGGGATTGAACCCAGGCCGTGGCAGTGAAAGTGCCGTGTCCCAACCGCTGGACCATCAGGGAACTCCTGCCAATACTTACTTTCTGTCTTTTTGATTATAGCTATCCTAAAGGTATAAAGCTAGCTGTAATCAAAAAGACAGTAAGTATTGATAAAAGCGGTATGTCATTGTGTTTTTGATTTGCATTTCCCTAATGCCTAATGTTGTTGAATATCTTTATATATATATTTTGGAAAATGTTTATTTAAATCTTTTGCTCATTTTTTCAGCTGAGTTGTTTATCACACACACAGACACATACATGCACACACTCTTATGTAGAATTCTTTATATATTCTGGTAAAAATTCTCTTATCAGATGATTTGCAAATATTTCTTCTCATTCTGTGGCTGTTATTAGTTTTAAGCTGCTAAATTTTGAAGTAATTTGTACACAGCAGTAGATAACTGATTCATTAAGTTTGTGCATACCCTTCATCAAAGCAGTTCCACTCCTGGCTTTAGCCTTCAGAGAAACTTGCACGGATCCACAAGGAGTTAGGTATAAGGATGTTTATCTATATGTAGTTTGGGTAGCAAGAAGCTGAAAACAGCTCAGATGCCTGTCTATAAAGGAATTGATTAGTAAAAAGTGTGGTGCATGCATATGATGAAATATTATAAAAAGCAGTCAGATGCAGCTACTAGGACATGACAGACTCCAGGTGAGGAAAGGAAGGAATAATGGAATTTACAGCAAAAATTAGCTAAGTGAATTGAACACAGAAAACAACAGAAACACAGAAGGCAGTTTTAAAGGAGAATTTATACCTTAACTCACTAGAATGGGATCTGTGGGAGGGAACAGAATGGGACTAGAGAGGGGGATGAAAGAGGGAAAGAGAAACAGAGGAGGATGAATGAGATAATGTGTCCTAAACTCAGGCACGCGATCCACTCTGTTCCCTGTGCCTGCGGCTCTAAGCATACATCCGAAAGCAAGATCTTACTGTAATGGAACTGACGTTTAGTACATGTATCAGTTGGGGTAGGCTAAACGGATGTGACAGCCAAATGGACCGGCCTGAACAGTGAAAGTTTGTTTTCCCTCCTCACTCATGTCCAGGGAAGTTTCAGATTGGGGCAGAGGGAGGGGGGATCCCTACTCCATGCAGTCATTTAGGGACCAGGCTGATGTCAACATTAACATGGCTTCCAAGGTTGCTTGGGGCATCGCCATTTCGGTGAGTTGAGCAGAGCTTGGAGGGTTGCTTGGTGGATATCATGGGCAAGCTCTAGAAGTGGCATACTGCCCCTCACATACTGTTAGCTGCAGCTCAGTTGCATGGCTGCCTCTTAATGCAAAGGAGCTTGAGAAATGTACACCCAGGAAGAAGGGGAAATTGAATGTTGTTGGGACAGCCGTTCTCTCTGCTGCAGTCCTGAAGAAAGGCTCTCTGCCCTCCCAGGCATTTGAGAGATGCATGGATTTTATTAAAATAATTTTAAGATCTGAAAATCCCAGGGAGACTCCATTCTCTAACTGGGGAGTCTCAGCTGAAGTCACTACCAAGTGAGGAATATCTCTTCTCTAGTTGGTTAGTGGCTGTCAGACAAGAGGTTAGGTAGGGAGATGAAGGCTAAACTTGTGTCTAGCATCAGCATTTGTGAGAAAAGGTACTTTAGAGAGGAAACAGCTCAGAAAATAAACTTGAAGTTTCTGTAGTTAGCATGGGGCAGAGTTGGAACTAGGACCCAGTGTTAACACTAGGCTCTTCGCTGACTATCTGGTCCTCTGGTTCCTTGCCATAAACCTGTTTTTAAAAGGCCCAAGGCTAGAACTTTGTGGTGAAACTGGTAAAATCCAAATAAAGTCTGGAGTTTACTTCATAGAATTATGCCACTGTTAATCTTAGTTTTGAAAAATGCATATAAATTTGCTGTCAAGAAATCTTTGTGAAGAGTAACGAGTAACTTTGTATTGTATTTACAGCTTTCGATAAGTCTAAAATTTTTCCAGAATAAAAAGTTTATTTTTAAAAAAGGCCCCAGGGAGTATAGGCTGTGGACACTGGATCCCACTCTTAAGTTACTACCTTTTGAGTCTATCCTTTCGTAAGCTGTGTTGAAGCCAGTCCCTTTCCTCTGAGTGGCAGCAAGTGCATTCAACTTCTAGCCTGTCGTCACATCTCTTGTCTGCAGCTGGCTTTTGTTTCCATATGCGTTCAGGTTTTAACTTCATTTTTGTGAGGCCCTGCACTGTTTCTTGGGAAGAACTCACTTTAAGAGGCTGTTACGGACTGAATGTTGTATTCCCCCTCCCCTCCAAATTGAGTTGTTGAAACCCTAGCTCCCAAGCTGGTGGTATTAGGCGGTGGGACCTTTAGGGGGTGATTAGGTCATGAGGGTGGAACCCTTGAGAATGGGATTAGTCCTTATGAAAGAGACCCGAGAATGATCTCTTGCCTTATTTGGTCGTGTGAAAGCACAGCAGGAAGCTAGCTGTCTGTGAGCCAGGAAACTGGCCCCACTAGTTACCAAGTCTGCTGGTGCCTTGATCTTGGACTTCCTCGCTTCCAGGACTGTAAGAAATACTTGTTTTTAAAGCCATGCTATGGTATTTTTGTTACAGCAGGGTGAATGGACCGAGAGATTCAGATGCTTTGAAAATCTTAATCAAATTTTTTCTCCTTAACCAAAGAATTTATCACCTGTTTTCAAGCAGAGACTGAGGTAGAAGGGAAGCAGAGTCTATCCCAGATAAGCTTTATGTTTAGTGGACATTGGTGAAAATGTGTGAATTCCTCCTCCCCTCAATTTCTCTGCCTTTACATGTATGAGCACAGTACATCCTTAGAGCAGAGATCTGTTCAGCTGAAAGCTGTATGTGATTCCCCAGGCTGGCTGCTAGAGGGCAGTGTGGTACATGTTTTCTGGACTAGGGAAGCAGGGCCCTGGGTCCATGCAGGTTTTTTTCAAAATAATAAGTTGTAGAATCTTTCAGGGGCTTCCCTGGTGGCTCAGATGGTAAAGAAACTGCTTCCAATGTAGGAGACCTGGATTTGATTCCTGGGTCAGAAAGGTCCCCTAGAGAAGGGAATAGCAACCCACTCCAGTATTCTTGCCTGGAGAATCCCATGGACAGAGGAGCCTGGTGGGCTGTAGTCTGTAGGAGCCCAAAGAATCACACATGACTGAGCGACTAAGCACACACACAGAATCTTTCAAGGATATATATGGCTAAATTCAGTTGCAGATTCCTCTACTTCTCATCCCTACCTTAGATCCAGAAATAGAATCCTGACTTCAATTTGGTAACTCTTTTCAAGAGACAAACCTACTATTTAGATTTTGAACAGAATCTACCTTACTTGAGCTTTGGAAACCTTTCTCTACATGGAAGACTTATAATTTTTTTAATTTTTAATCATATTCAGACCTTCTTGTTCTCTTTCTTTTCCTAGTCCTTCTTCAGTTTGAAGTTTAGATTTAAGGAGCAGTGAGCAATACTAAAAACTACAGAGTTGTACACTTTACAAGAGTACATTTTATATTATGTGGAATATATCTCAAAAAATATGAAGGGAAATAATTAGTAGTGAGCAGAGGCCATATCCCGAATAGAATATAATTAATTGATGATACTGATTTGAGAAGCCTTAATGCTTTGCCATTGGCTCATTAGCAAGAGGGAAAAACTCTGATCTCTTTTTTCCTCAAGTTTCTTGGAATGCACTGACCTTCTAGGACACAGAGGGCATTATTCCTGTCTAAAGAGATTACTCACCCTAGTCAAAGAGCGGGACTAGGGTTAGGGTTTGCCTGGGAAATGCCAGTGAGAAGGCCAAGTCTGGGCTGTGAGGTATCTATCTTGAGGCCTGAGTTTTATGTTTGAGTTTGTTAAGACATGTGTGTTCTGAACTGTGCATTTCTGCGTAGGTTATTTGGGTAGTTTCTTTCTTCCAATTTCTCTCTCTTTCTCCCTCTTTTTTTCAGTGTTGAGTCCTGTTTTTGGCATAAATATGTCTGGAACCGGCTCATGGGCAGCTGGACTGACCTGTGAAAACAAGTAGAGATATCATGGGGCCAGGCTGGAGCCAAGTCTCGTCTCCCATGGCGCTGGCCTTTTTGCCACGTGCCAGTGACATTACTTACCTGGGAATGACTCAGCGTCTCCTTTGTACCTGAATGTTTTCCTCTGCTCAGTAGAGGAAGTATGTGTGTCTCACATTTGATGCTGTTGACCTTGGGCTTACACAGGTTCACCCTTTCGGAAAATAAGGGCAGGTAGGAGGTCCTGGTGGTCGTTTGATCCTCAGCTGGTGCCTGTGAAGCCGTACCCTTGGGAGGGGACAGAGAGCAGTGTGCCAAAAAAGGAATCAGTCTTCTTCCTGCATATTGTGTTCAGCACCCTCTGTCAGCTGAGGAACTGAAAGGAGTCACAGGTCAAAATGCAATGTCTAGTGCTTAATAGGAGAAGGCAATGGCACCCCACTCCAGTACTCTTGCCTGGAAAATCCCATGGACGGAGGAGCCTGGTAGGCTGCAGTCCATGGGGTCGCTAAGAGTCAGACACAACTGAGTGACTTCCCTTTCACTTTTCACTTTCATGCATTGGAGAAGGAAATGGCAACCGACTCCAGTGTTACTGCCTGGAGAATCCCAGGGACGGGGGAGCCTGGTGGCTGCCGTCTATGGGGTCGCACAGAGTTGGACACGACTGAAGCGACTTAGCAGTAGCAGCAGCAGTGCTTAATAAGCAGGGCCTGTTTTCTTCCTCTTTCTTTTGGCAAGAGAGATTAACTTGCCCAGAATCTCTCTGAACTGCAAAGGACCCTGGATTTAAACATCAGACTCCTCGCTCAGCAGCTCTTCCCCCATCCCTCCTCACCTTGGTGTCCAGGTGAGAGGTCAAGGGGGAGTCCCGGGACAGTCCCCTCCAACGGAAGGAGCGCTTACCAGCGCATTCTCATCACCTCTGTGACGAGGGTCTCCATGGTGCGCTCTGGGTTGAGTCCCACGGTCCTGGAAGCATTGCTTGCTGCGAGTTCCGGCTTGGAGCTTGGCTTTGAGGAGCCTGAATGTACTAGAGGGGCAGTTAACCTTGACTCTTTTTTCCAGGGATTGGAGAGGAGGTAGATAAGACATCTGGGAAGAGAGGAATGTATGTCTGGGGAAATAATAACAGCAGCAACAATGATTTTAATTGCTATCTTTTGTTAAGTTCTTACCATATGTCACGCATATGTCTGTAAGTGGCTGTGGATTTGGGAAGGCCAAGTTTTTGGATTTCTCAAGAAAAGTGGCATGGGGGTATCTTGGCAGGGTAAATTCTTTTTTTTTGTTTGTTTGTTCCCTGCACGCCATCTTGGGATGAGGGAGTTGCTAGGATCTTTATGTGATTCCTTTTGACAGAGAGCTTGGGCACTTTACCCTGGTCACTGTGTCTCCATCAAACTTGGCAGCCCTCTTCCCACCCAGGATGGGCGTCTCCTGCTTCGGCCAGCTCAGCTTCTCATGCCTATGCGTAGTGGGCTGCCAGACAGGAGCCAGGAGCCTCCGCACGGTCTGGATATATTTGCTGCATGGGGTAAAAAATATTTCTGTCGGTCTGAGTCTGTAACTCTGAGCCAGTCCAGTGATGCCAAATACAAAGGCAATGGGGCCTTTGCGAGCTTGCTTTGCTGGTCATTTGTGTGCCTGCCTAAATCATGCAGTGTATTTTCAGGTCATTTCAAATGAACAATTATTTCTTCTCTGGAAACAAAAATGTATTTTGTCTCCATTTGTTTTCATACTCCCAGGTTATCAGGCTGAGACCCGGCAGAGAGGATGTGACACCTGCAGCTGAGGGATAGGGCAAGAGAGGGAATTTCTGAATCACCCTGTTAGGTAGTTTGAGGCTTCAGCTTAGAGAATGTGGTCTTAGGAAACAAGAGCTTGGAAGTATGTTTGCTGGAGGGGGCAGGGCAGGGGGGGTTCTGTTGCTAGGCTGGTGTCCCTGATCACTTTGGGGTGAAGGTTCTGTTTTCATCTGCCATCTTAGAAGGCCTTCCCCAATGGCTCAGCAAGTAAAGAATCCACCTTCAGTGCAGGAGACGTGGGTTTGATCCCTGGGTTGGGAAGATTCCCTGAAGAAGGCAGTGGCAATCCACTCCAGTATTTTTGCCTGGGAAATCCCATGAACAGCAGAGCCTGTGAGCTGCAGTCCATGGCGGGTCTCAAAGAGTCAGACAAGACTGAAGTGACTACCAGCTTAGAATAGGATGGCTGTTTCTGTAACATTTGTATTGCATTGTGTGCATGTTACTGGCTTCCGGTTGGAGCTGGGCCTTCTAACTTTCAGGAGTGAGTCAGAGGTATGTAGAGGGCCATTCCAAGCCCCTAGAGAATCAGGCTTTAATAGCGGAGAAGCTAAGACAAGATTGGACAAGTGGAATGTTCGATTCTCAATACTTTCACAGGCACTGGATAAGCCTGGCTGCCCTACCTCCTGGCTTGCAATTAGAGTTCACATCTCCCAAGATGCCTAAGAGAAGAGCTGACCACCCCTGGTTATGAACAGCATGCAGCTTGTCCTTGCTCAACACTTATTTGAGGTTAGAGGTCCCACTAGATGCAGATGCAAGATTATCAGTTAGTCCTTCGCACTATTGCCTTCTCCAGTTACGTCCCTCAACTGGCAGAAGTTCTGAAGTTGCTACCTACGGGAGACAGAGCCCTCCTCTGGCCCTTCCCCCCATAGCAAAATTACTAGTTTGCCCATAGTTCGGGTCACTCACTTGATCCCCTGGCTGCTCTTGTCTGGGTCGGGTTTGAGGACTTGATTGCACTCTGGAGCTTGGAAGTCTCTCTGATGCTGGTTGACACAGTCCCTGTAGTCTGGATGCATTACTGATGCAATGTTTCTCCCCTGGATGTAAACCGGGAACATGGACTGACCCAGGGGAGAGTTCTGGAAGGCAATCTGATGAGCGGTCAGGTAGTGGTCACCTAAGGGGAGTGAGAGAGTGTGCAGCGCGCCTGTCTGTGGGAAGGGTATGAGATGAAAGGCGGGGATGTGGATGCCAGCTGGGCAACTGAGCCAAGCCTGTTATATGGAAATAGCAGATGCCAGAGGGCTTCCCAGGTGGCTCAGGGGTAAAGAACCTGCCCGCCAATGCAGGAGACCCAGGAGACCTGGGTTCGATCCCTGGGTTGAGAGGATCCCCTGGAGGAGGATATGGCAACCCACTCCAGTAGTCTTGCTTGGAGAATCCCATGGAGAGAAGAGCCTGGCAGGCTACAGTCCATGGGGTCGCAAAGAGCCAGACATGACTGTGTGACTGAGCACAAGCACCGCAGATCCCAGATGTATACCCATATTGCCCCTTCCACCCCCTGACCTTTAGAGTCATCTCCCCGAGACCAGAGAGAGAGTCCTTCGTGTGGAGTTTCAGAGTGGCCTTGCAGCCCCTTTTAGGTAATTTGAGCTTTGTCAGCCTGGACTACAGAGCTGCTGCTGGTCCAGCCAAACCGGAAGGAGGAGAGTTGGCTGGGATAGGGTAGTGGGTGCCCTTCCAGAGGGGTCCTGCCCAACAGTGTGGCTAGGTATGGCCTGCGAGCCTCTTGCAGGGTCACTTGCCACTTATTGCGTTCTGCTGGGTTGGTATTTCCCATGCCTGGGATCTGCCTAGGGGACAGGGGTGCCCTGGTTAGGTTGGGGACAGAGGGATCCGTTTCTGCTTTATGCAGAGTACCACTCTGCCCCCTATTACCTTGCACCCCACCATGCTAAGTCTCACCTGAATGGGAGGGCTCCTCTCCATGGTAAGTCCAAGGCTTGTGGCTTTCTCCATAGGTTGTACTGAGGGGAATCCATGGAGGCTTGGGCTCGCCGAAGTAGCTTAGGTGTTGTAGCTGGAGTGGAGCCTCGGGAAGGGTCTCCAGGCGGTATTTAATATCTTCTGGGGCTATTTCATTCTGGGCTTCTGACTCCTGCAAAGCAACCCCCTCTTACTGCTTCTCCATCGCGGGAAGTTCACTTCCGCCTCTGTTCAGAAGGGTCCTTCTTATCTTCCGCTCATTAATAGTGAAAGTTGGTGGGAATGTGTCTCCTAGAGTGAGAGGTTGGCAGAAACTAGGCGGGTGCTCCTATCTAGCAAGTTCCTTAAATTCTCTGAGCCACAATGTCCTTATTTGAGAGGATCTGAAATAAAGTACCTAGCATAGTGCCTGGCATGTAGTAGGTGCTTCATAGATAGTATCTTCTCTTAAAATGTTACTGTTAGGATATTTCGAGAGGTGCCTGCTGCATCAGTGGCACGTGCCCCTGTTGACTCCACTCTCACCTCACTCCTGACCTTACCTGAGCAGCAGGATGGCTTTTCCTTGGCAGGGCTTGGTGAGCCAGCATCTCTTGCTGGGTGGGGTTGAGGGCTAGGCCATTTGAAGCAAGGTACTGAAATGGGTCGGGTCTTCTGTCCCCAGGAGAGGGAGTGTCTAGATCAAGGGGAGGAGGCGTGATTGACTTGTTCCCATGATTCTTCCCCATCCACCTCCTGCCAGCTGTCCCTCACCCATTACTGCGTTAAGGGAAGGAGTGGGCTGCTGCTGGTCGTATGTCCAGCAAGGACCCAGATTTAGTTTATTTGTGGTTGGATCAGTAAGAACTAGATGGGGGCTTTCTCTGCATCTGAGGAGATACAGCATTTCAAAAGCTGTTCTTTTTAATTAGTATTTCAACTCTGTCTCTCTCTTGTTTTTTTTTTTTGGCCTTGGGAGTAGTGCTGGCTCAGGAGGGGTGGACTCACTGAAAGGTTGGTGGAGCCCCAGATAGGCCGTTACCCGGCTCCAGAGCTTGATGTGTTTGTGGTAATGTCTGTGATTCCTAAGGGGCAGAGGAAAGAGTGATCTAGGAACCCAGGAAGGTGAGAACCCCAGAGGTTTTGTTCCTTGCCTGCTTCTAAAGCTGTGAGTAAGGATACACCCCCATGGGGCCACCGGAAAGCCCTCCAGATCCTCAGAGATGGCAGAAGGTGGCCTTTTTTCCAGCTACACTGACTCAGCATTTGAATTTTGAGGGTGGCAGATGAGGAAAGGGTGCGCTGCTGCTCATTCTAAGCACCTTTTTGATGAGTGAAGAAAGAACATTTTTGACTGGCCAGAGTGAGATGGAGGAGGCAGGGCAGGGTATGTGGTGTCCTTAGGATGGAGAAAGAGGCTGCTGAAGGGCCGTTTTACCTCCGGTAGGTAGTGGGGAGCAGGTAAGGAGAACTCTGTGAGAGGACTTCCCTCGACCCGTCAAGGTCCGGGTGAGTCCTGGGCCAGAACCATACCCAGGACGGAGTGTCCTGTGTCCTCTTCTGTCAACCTTACATCAGAGTGCAGAAGAGAGGCGGGTGCTTTGGGGACAGGTATGAAAGTGGGATGGCAGTCCTGGGGCGGGTAACTGGACCCTCACCCCCAGTGACATGAGCCCACAGAGAGGCTGCAGGTGGGCACTTGGGCCCACTGGCTTTCTGGGCTGTGTTGCCACTAGCTTCTGCGCCTGACCCTGTCCTCTGTCCCTCGCTCCCGCCTGAGTGCCCATGCTTTGGCACATTGGCATGGTTCTGAGCTCTGGTGACTTGGAGTGCTGTGTCTGCCTCCGTGAATGTGAGCGCCGCTGCACTGGCTTTGCAGGGCAAGCGGCGGCTGCTGTGTTCCTAACACAGGAAGGCTGCAGCTTGAGGGGGAGAAGGCGTGGGCCTGCTCAGGCCTGGTGTCTGCTGCCAGCCTCAAGTCCCACTCTGGATTTCTACTCTGTGTGTGAAGTGTGTGAGCTCAAGCCCTGGCCTTTCAGATGCCTGTCCTTTCCTGCCTTCTGCACACACACACACACACTCTGGATCTCCACTGAGTGTATGAGGTATATGAGCCCAAGCTCTGGCCCTTCAGATGCCTGTCCTTTCCTGCTCCCTTCTCCACCCAGTGCACACACACACACACATACACACACCCACCAGCTGTTATCTTGAGACAGAAGATTGACTGGCATCTTAGCTGTATGGATTTGCCAGTGGCTGACACTCTTTCAGAACCTGTAATCACAAAAGAGTAATCTCAGAGTTGGAAGATACCTTAAAGGACTTCATACACTACCCTCTATCACACCAATTAATTTAAAAGTATTTTCCATCAGTTCAGTTTATTAGCTCAACTGCTGTCCCAATTTCTGGTCTCGTGAAGGGGCAGTGCTGTTTGTCTTAATCCTAGAATCAGTGTTGGAAAGTAAAGAGATCTAACCGTCACACCCACTCTACTGCCGGAGTTCAAAGGCAAGTCATATTTGTGGGAAGGGCCACACCCACCTGTGTGTAAGCACTTTCCTCCCTGTCTCCACCTCCTGGGACAGAATGTATTCCATTCGTGGGCAGCTCCAGTGACATTCATTCACGTTTCCCGTGGCTTCACCATTTGTCTGCATCCTCCGTTTTGGGGCTTACAGAAATAGACTCAAAACCCCTTCTCTACCTGACAACACTTTGAATGTGTTGGGACACACTGTTTCCCATGCCCTACTTGCTTCCCTCCCTGGAGCCATAAGGTTAAGGTAACAGGAGGGAGAGTTCTGTATTGAAATTTGTGTAAGAAAGGAAACAAAACAATTTTTATATAATAAGATGGTAGGAAATTACTCTTCATACTTAGAGGGTTTAATTGTGTTTACAGATGCTTTATACAGGGACTCTTCCCTCCCTTCACACCCCGTCCAGCAGCAGAACTAAGCATGACCACCCTGTCATGTCAGCTAGGGGCTGACAGGAGAGGAGGAGGTGGGAGGAAGAGGATGAAGGACCGGAGGAGAGGACCAAGCGGGTCATGGGAGGGGTTTGGAGGCCTGCTCAAGTTAACCTGGAAGGGTGGTCTCAGGCTGGGTCAGAGCCATAAAGAGCAGGGGGAACTCAATAGGTTGGAGGAACTATTCAACAGATTAGCCCGGCCAGTATGGCCTCATGCTGGAGAGGAGCTAACTTGTGAGTCACAATGTGAGGAGCCTTTTGATGTGTACTAAGGAGAAAGTGGTGACAAAGGCAAACTCAAGCAACCTCCTGAGGTGCTGGGAGACCCCCAGGTTATGGGGCAGAGGCTGGAAGGGCCTGTCTTCCCACTTCTGCTTCAGAACTCAGAATGCAGACTCATGGGATTTCCCTGGAGGTCCAGCGGCTGAGACTCCATGCTGCCAAGGCAGGGGGGCTGGGTTCAATCCCTGGTCAGGGAATTAGATCCCACATGTGATAGCTAGGAGTTTGCACGCCTCAGCTAAAGATTTCACATGCCACAACAAGAATCAAAGATCTTGTATGCTGCAACTAAGAGCCAGCACAGCCAAATAAATAAAATGTTAAAAGAATACAGACTCGCGCTCCCGCTCCCAGGCACGCTGCTGCTCGCCTGCTCAGCCTTTCTCTGGGTCTCAATGGCACTTTGGACCCAACATTCATCATGCTGCTTTATGAGTCGTGAGCTCCTCTGGCCAGAACTCTTACTCATTTTCTGATTATTATTTATTATTTGCTTATTCAGGTCTCTTACCCACTTTCAAATCTCCAGCTTATATCCTGAGGCACTACCCCTCAGAACTAATAGCTTTCATTAATTTGGGCTACTATGCGTCAGGCCTCTCCATACATTAATCTCATAAAAACTGAACAAATCTGATGCTAATATTTTCATTTTGCAGATGAGGAAGCTGAGGCTAAAGACCACAGCGCTACCAAAGCCTGTGCTCTCTTGTCCAGTTGAATGAATGAGTCTTGAGGGAATTGCTCTAGGTGAGAACAGGCCAAAGCGGGCTTGGTGCTTTCAGGTACCCTCACGCAGCTTAATCTCTGACCAGCTTGCTAACTGACGGTCATGTCTGCAACGTGAGGTGAATGCCTGATTAGCACACGGACCTCCTGTCATATATCCATGGAGTGGCTCTGCCAGCCATCCCAGGCCCAGGGACCGGGAGCCTGTAGCTTTTGTGGGAACCAGGGATGGGAAGCATGATTTTCCCCTTGTTGGCGGGGACCATGGAGGATATTGGGGTCACGTGGGAGGTCGGCTGAGGACGAAGCCTTGCCTGCAGGATGTGTCCAGTCTCCTCAGTGTTCTGCCAAGGGCCCTTGGGGCCTGACCTGTGAGCCCTTCCCCTGTACCGTCTGGACTTGCCGCATCCTTTGCTCCAGTGCCACTGGTTCAGGCCTCCGTGCTTTTCCACGCTGCCATTTCTGCCCTGTTCTTCCTTCCCCAAGCAGAACCTCCTCCCTTACTCTCCTTCAGGGCCAAGCTCAGATGTCATTTCCTTTGTGGAGTCTTCCCTGGCCGCCTAGCTATGGGCAGAGAGGCAGAATGAAATGCCTCCTCTTCAGGCGTACCCCCCATAACACTTGTTCATATCTGACTCTAGTGTTAATCTCTTTATGTGATAGTGAATGTGGCTTTCCCCCCCAGCCCGACTTAGAGCTTTCTAAAGTCAGAGAGCACAGTCTGCAGCATCCAACATGAAACCTGGCGTAGACTTTACTAAATAGGAAACACACTTAATAAATACTTGCTGAATTCAACTAAATGCTTGGTTGAGGTTTCAGAAGACCTGGGCAAATGTGAACTTCCAGAATTCAACAAGTGATATGCAAGTATAGGTAGAGCATTTTTGGAAACCTTTGTAAGGATTTTGTGATTCGTATTTTTCCTTTTCATCATAATCCTCTCCTGTGGGAGGCAAAGGGGGAACAATCCCACGTTGGCCAGGGCTTCCCAGGTGGCACTAGTGGTAAAGAACCTGCCTGCCGATGCAGGAGCCGCAAGAGGTGCGGGTGTGACGCATGGGTGGGGCAGATCCCCTGGAGGAGGAGATGGCAACCCACTCAAGTATCTGCCTGGAGAATCCCATGGACAGAGGAGCCTTGCAGGCTACAGTCCTTGGGGTCACAAAGAGTCGGACGCAACTGAAGGGACTTAGCACGCACATACATGCTGGGAGAGCCTTGGCATTGGTGGAGGCGTGGGACTGAGCCCAAGGGCCAACCAGCCAGACCAGAAGGCACTTGAGTGCAGGACGTGACTTCAGCTGCCTCCAGCAGGGTCGGGCCATGTGCTTCACGCGGGGGCAGGCGGCAGGCGCCTGAGAGTGGGAAGGCAGTGCGGGAAAAGCCCTGTGTGCCTGCCGGGTTCTCTCTTCCCACGGATCACACTGCTCTGTGGCGGAGTTATTGCTGTCCGAGTCCCCCTCATGCCACCACTCTTGGTTCCTGGTGTAGATAGTGGGCGGTTGTATATTACTTTATACCCAATTTGTATTAACTTCTCTAAATGACAGAGGTATAGAAATTCCCTGATTTCTGTGACTCCAGTGTGTTTAGTAGCTCAGTCCTGTCTGACTCTTTGTCACCCTATGGCCACCAGGCCACCATGGGATTTTCCTGAAAAGAGTACTGGAGTGGGCAGCCATTTCCTCCTCCAGGGGACCTTTCTGACACAGGGATTGAACCCCATCTCCTGTGGCTCCTGCATAGCTGGTGGGTACTTTACTGTTGAGCCACTGGGGAAGCTCCTTGACTCCACTCCCATCCCAAAGAAACACAGTGGGCTCTATACCTCGGTGCATAGGTATCTTAACCCAGATGGGTAGAGAAGAAGGGTTTCCCTAGGAACCTTGTATCAGCCGGGCAGTGGCATGAGAGGAGGGGATCCAGGAGTTCTGTGACCCCCGGTTTGGGCTCTGACTTCCCTCCATTTCTTAGGTTGAGGGGGGGGGTGGTGTGTGTGTGTGTGTGTGCTGTCGTGTCTTCATTTATTGAATTTTGCAGTCCAGGCTAGAAGTCAGCTGGGGAAAAGCGGGTGTAAAGTAAAGGGGAGAGAGAGGCTTTGTAGAGGGCAGAGGCCACATCTCAGAACCGGAGAAGGCAACCTGTTGGGTCAGGCTGCCCTGCTGCCCTGGATATGGGCGGATGCAGACTGCTCTGTGTTGCCACCTGCTGGGCACATGTGGAAACAACACTTTACTCCCTCGGGCTACCTACGCTTTTGCTGAGTTTTCTACAGTATCTTCTGTAGGTTCCTTTTGTCAAGCATTTCCTCTGATGCAAAGGACCTACTTTCCCTCTTTCTCCAGGCAGGACTGTCAAAAGACGCCTTTCCTCTGGCCCAGGGCAGGGCTCCTGTGAGCCTAAAAGGGAGTAACTCGGGGAGGGGGTAGAGAAATTGCTTATCTCCATACTTGGAGTTTCTCTACCGTCTCCCCAGGCTCTCTGGGAACCTGGACTGGGCTGTGATTAGGGAGAGCATTTAGTTTATCATCCCGACCAGGACCACTGTGAGAGTGAGCGGCATGTGAGCTCTTAATAACTGTGCTGAGACAGCGGGTGTAAACCAGGCCTCTCCCAGGTCAATGACTGGCATTCCTGGTGGGCCTGGTTCGGAGGGGCTTTCTCTTCCTGCCAAGGTCGGGTGTGGGAGGTGAGGGTGGCCGGCAGAGGGCGCTGCAGCACTAGCTGTATGTGCAGGTCTCGCTGTCTTTGGGGCCCTCTTGGCCTCTTGGGCTGAAGGGGAGCGGAGAGCTGGATGTGGTGGGGGAAGCTGGGTGTGGTAAGGGCTGGGGCCCCTGAGTGACAGGGCAACAGAGAGTGAAGTCCATCCGGCTCATCTGAGCCTGATTTGCAATGTGATGAGAGGGCTGTGTGCACCCTCTCGGTGTTGAAGCCCAAAGCCCCGAGGCCCGGTTTCTCCCTGCAGTTTGTGGGTTGGACTGTACCTCCCCTGAGTCCTGGCAACTCTCATCCTGCCCCTTCAGGCAAAGACTGGGCAAGTGGTTTCTGGAGCTACCAGTCCTAGAGACTGGTGCCCTCCTAGGTAGATGAGCACTTGACTGGAGGGCCAATGGATACCCTGGGCTGGTTGATGGGGGGGACCCTGGGATGTCTAGAATTCTCTACCAGACCGGCCTGACTGACCTGGAGTTGGGGAACACAGAGCAGCGTGGGATCCCGAGAAGGAGAAGGGCTCCCCTGGAAACATGCAGCCCTCCCTCCTCTCACCCAGCTTGAAATCTGGCAGCAAGACCCTACTTCCCTCTTTTCCGTCTGGGGGACTTCCCTCCGTTGCACTGTAAGGGCAGGGTTGGGAGACCCTGTTCCTTGGGAGGAAGGAATTTCTGTGGTGGGACAGGGTCCTTCCCCCTACTCTGGCCTGGGGAAGGCCTCCCAGCCCCACCCCACTCCATCTTTCCTCCCCACCCACCTGAAGGGAGAGGCCAGTGTCTGACTTTGCAGACCGCGTGTGGGTGATCATGCCCCTGCTCCTCGCCCTTTTGTGCTCAGCGACGGCAAAGGGGAGGCGTTCTCAGCAGGCTGTGGGGTGCGCTGCCAGCCTAAGCAGAGAATTCTGGAGCAGCAATGGGTATCCAGGGCAGCCTTGGGATTACCATGGCAACAAGCGATAGTGGTGGGGAGGCGGGGTTGGAGCTGAATTCCTGGGGTGGTCAGAGAGGGGCTAGAGGGTAAGAAGGAGAAAGAAACCCCCCAAAGCCTCCTGACAGAGGGCAGTGTGCCCCTGCTTGTTGCCCCTGGCCCACCAGAACTCACGCTCTATCCACAAAGGCACCCCGCTGAGCCTGGGCAGAGGGTCTGCTGGTGTGTGGAGCGGTGGCTAATCTTGAGGGGAGTTGGGGAACCAAACTCAGCAGCGGAGATTTGTTTTCTAGATCCATCTGAAGAATGGCCATGGGTTTTAGACTGCTCCAGCCGGCTTCCTATCTGGGGGACCCTGAGCCATCAAAGTTAACCTAGACTAGCAACCGGGGATCAATTACATGCCTGTAATGTGCTTTGCAACTACCCCTTAACAAAAAGCAGCCTGTTTGGAAAAATAAAAGGAAAGAAAATGTTTTTCTGATCTCTGGGGCCACTGGGCCAGTGAGACCCCTCCCTCCACGGTGCCTTTGCCCACTCCTCATTCATTACCTCTGTAGTTTAGGCAAGACTGGGTTAACCCTTCAAGTGTCGGGTCTGTGGTGAGGGGTGGCTGCTGTTGCCTTCTCCAGACAAGCCCTCCTCCCAGACCGTTCTCAGGAGCACAGAGTGGGCCAAGTCCAGTGCGTGCCAGCCTCCTCCCCACCCTCCCTCTGGCTGCCAAATCTGACTTTGATTAGTGTGTGGAGGGGGAAGAAAGCAGGAAAATAGAATATTAAAATCTTAATTCAATTTAAAGCACTGTCATTCACGGGCATGCCAAACAGTGAGATGACTAATTATTATGCAAATGAGGCAGATAGAAAAGTGATTAATAATTGCACAAATTAAAAATTATTGTAAACATCCTGTGACGAGCGATAAGTCCGTTGGAGAGGCGAGGGCGGTGGGCTGGGGAGGCCATGGTGGAGCCGGCTCCTGCATCCTTATTTCCTCGTTAGGAGGATTTAATTAGCGCCCGATGATGGGGCTCAGTGCTGCTAGGGGCGAAGGAGTGGGGGCCGTGCTGATCTGCAGGCCTCCTCCTGCTCCTCCTCAGCGCCGTGCTGGACTGGCTGGACGGCGGTGGAGGTTGGGGACGCAGGCCAGTCCCCCTGAAAGGATGGGTGCCGACAGCTCCTCTGCTGCCTGTACCAGCTGCTCCCTCAGGTCTGGGTCGGAGGTGATGGAGAGCAGGCCTCTGGGTGGTGGGCATATCCTGGCTCAGCCACACAGGCCTAGTGAAGGGACACAGAGCAGTCCTGGAGGTTCCAGTGGGGGTGGGCAGGTGCACAGTGTTGCCTGGGTCCAGGGTTCCCCAGTTCTGGGGGCGGGCATGGAGGAACTAACTCAGTGCCTTGAGCTGAGTGACTCTTCTCCAAGTCCACACCGCCCCAGACGGGCATGTGTAACAGCTGCTTCAGTGGCCAAGCTCCTCTGGCCTGGCAGCACCGTTGGAGCTTTCTAGGGCAGGCCGCTCTCCATCGGCTGAAACAGGGCAGCGGCTGGATTCCCTTTAACAAAACATGCCCACTAGCTGAAGCACAGCCGCCTCCCACCACCTCTGGAGCCCGGAGTCCTGAGCAGGTGTGGACGGGGCTGGAGCCAGGCCTGGGGCAGGTGGCTGATCCATCCCGCTGCTCTCCCCAAGTCACCATAGGCCTCGAGGAGGTGGTCTTCCATGTCCAAAGACCACAGAACAGGCCAGCAGGTCAAGGGCCTGGTGAGGGGCTCTGATCACACAAAGGGGCAGTGCATGCTGGACACAGGGGAGGCTCCTGGGGAGGGCTGGGGTCGGGAGGATGCAGAAAGAGGGTGGGGAAAAGAGACAGCAGGGTCATCCAAGTTCTCATTTCCTCCCAAGGATCCCAGATTCCCCAGTAGCCATTTCCAGGCAGGGCTAAGAAGCTGAGATTTGCTTTGCACAGGCTGGAGGTCTGGTCTGTGTGCCCCCAAATTTCTGAATGAATACATATCCACCCCCCAGCCCGCATGGGCTTAGTCCCCATTAGTGCAAGCTTAGTGACTGCCCCACTCACAGCCATGTCACCACGGGCAGCACTGGCTGATGTCCCCCATCCTGGTATCCTGTCTTCACTCCATCCCTATTCTGATTCCTGGAGAAGGACACTGTTTCCCTACTGGCATTCCAGTGATAACTTTCTGAAACCTCCTAGTCTCTGAAGCCCCTTCCTTCACTGGGAGCTGTTTGACCTGACCTTTCACAACCCTAGCCCCCCAGCTCCTTGACCTCTACTGACACCTGTCTGTGATGCTCCTGAACCCAGCTTGGGTTCTTTTTTTTTTAGCTGTACCTCATGGCTTGCAGAATCTTGATTCCCCGACCAGGGATCAAACCCCCGCCCCCTGCAGTGAAAGCACGGAGTTTTAACCACTGGACCGCCAGGAGAGTCCCCTATCCTGGGTTCTTACTCTGTTTTTCCCTTTGTGTTGGGCATTTCCATCAGGGATTTTCTGATGAGGCTGCTGATTCTGTGTGACCTCAGGCAAGTTGCTTTACTTTCTCTGCATCTGTTTCTTCGTTGTCATGATGGGGAAGATACTACAACCTCCCGAGAGATCAGTTTGTCCTTTCATGAGATTTTTAATTTATCCTTTCCCATGAGTACCCCCTCATTCATTCAGTCACTTCCGTGTTCCAAGGGCTGGCGATGAAAAGCTACAGACAGTTTTGAGGATTTGTGGGAGACAGACAAGAGAGGAGCATGCGCAGAGGCCCAGGGGAGCGAGAGGAACAGAAATTTAGAGATTGACAAGGAGTTACGAGGGACTGGAGGACAGGTTGTGTTAGGGAGCCATTGGGCTGAAGGGCATTGTATTCCATGGAATTTTGATAGTATTTTGTGAGCTCTGAGGTGGCAAGAGCGGGCTTTGTGCAGGAGGCAGAGATGACCAGAATGGTTGTGGAAAGACCGCTTTCCAACACTGTGGAGATGGGCAAGGCCAGAGGCAGGGTCCCAACCCCTCGGCGATCTGCCTGCAAGTGAACTGTAGCTGTGGCGTGGGGCCTGAGCAGGAGGGGAGAGAAAAATCATGAGGCAGAAAAGGCAGGATCTGGCCTCTTGAGTGGTCATGAGCAGAGCGGGGTCCAGGCTTCTGATGTGGAGGGGTGCTGTTCTCCGAGAAGAGGAGGGATGTGGGGCAGAAGGAGAGATGCCGGTGTTGTTGGGGACACCTTGGGGGTGAGGACTATGTTTGATGAAGTCACTTGGGACGTAGAAGATGTTGAAAGCCTGCTCATTGATATTGAACGTGCTCAAGTTCAGGGCTTTGTCTGTCTTGCCTTTTTTTCTTCCTCTGTCTGATCACATCTAGATCTTTAAAAGGAGCCTGAGCCTTTCCTGCAAGCTGACCTCAACCTTCCCCTTCCGACCTTTCTGTTAGTGGGCAGCTGCACTGTGTGCCTGCGTGTAGCAGGACTCTGAGGTTAGCGCTCTGACGCTGAGTTGTGCCTGTGTCCCCATCGCCTCCTCCGCAGGCTCCTGTGGGGTCGTGGGTTCCCACTCATGAGCCTGTGGCCTGGCTTGGGTTGCTGTTAACCTCCCTCCAGTTCTGCAGCCACAGAGAGGGAGGCCGTTCTCTGTGAGTACCTTCCAGATCCCTGTGCTCCAGCTCTGGGAACACAGAGGAGGCCTTGTGGTTGATGAGGCCCCTCCCAGCCACCCTGCAGGTCTCATGGCTTCAGCCCTGAGAGGGTCCTTGCCGCCAGCAGTCCCGCCTCCTGGAGCCCTGGGTATTCTCTCACCTAGGGGTGGCTGTAGGGGTCCGACTTTGGGGCAGAAGAGCAAGTTGGTGACTGCTGCCCAAGGTCCAGCTGCTTACTCCCCTCTCTGGGGCAGCGCAGGTGGAATTTGGCTCCCGGGTAGACTCCCTCTCCGACCCCCCACCCCAGGCTCCCCATCAAGAGAAGAGCAGCTAAGAGTGAATGCCTTGTGGAAGCTGTGATGAGGAGCCCCTGGTGGCCCCCAGAGGGCCCCAGTGGGCGCTGTGCCCCTGTGGTCCCAGATTGCCCTGGGGATGCCTGGGGCTGTGCTTTTGCTCCCAGTGACACCCCAGAGAGTTTCCCAGTAACCTTTCAGTGTCTCCAGTGGCCCCTTTGTGTCCTCATTGTGCCCTAGTATCTTTCCAGTGGAGACCCCATAAGGCCTCCAGCACTCGTGGTGGGGATCCCAGGAACACTCCAGTACCTGCCAGGAAGCTCCCAGTTGTGCCCAGGCTGGTCCGACCCCAGATGCCTCACAGTATCTCAGCGTGTGCCCAGGGGGATGTGGTGTTCCCCTCATATGTTCCAGCATGTTCCCAAGAATGTGCCGACACAGGGCCCCAAGATTCCACTGTTCCTGCAGGGTTTCCGGTAGACTCTCGCTCCCAGAGTGCCAGTGCCAGCTAGGGATGGTGCCGAGAGAAGGGTCTGCAGCCCCTCCACTGCCCGGCCCTGCCCTCCAAGGGGGAGAGAGTTTCTCCAGTGGGAAGGCGTGGGAAGGAGAGGGGGTGGAAACTAACATTTGCTGAGTGCCAACTGTGTCTTAAGCATTTTGTCTGCTGCCATAAACCACAGGGTGGGTGGTTTCCCATGTTAGAGAAACTGTTACCTGGAGAAGTTCAGTGATTTTTCTCAGAGTCAGTAAGAGGCAGGGAGCGATCTGAAGGCAGATCTGTGGGCTCCGACTCCACTGCTGCCTGTCCAGAGCCTCAGAGAACCAGGGAGGAGGCAGTTCCCAACCAGAGATGGGTGGGGGTTGGGGGCAGGGTGGGGCAATGGGCTCTAGGCTCCTTCCTGCCCTCCTTACTTTGTTGTCTCCATTCCCAGGGAAGAAAGGGCGGGGCCTACAGTTTCTTTGGAGTGAAGCTCTGGTTCCTGGGAGCATCGATCCTCTCAGGCAAGCTGCAGGTGTCAGATCCACTCCTTCCAGTTTCCCAGGCCCTTGCAGGTTCCAGATGTGACAGCCATGGCCCACCAGACCCGCAGGCCAGTCCCGGGGTCAGGCTGAGGTTCTGGGCTCATCCTTGGAACCTGCCCACAGTCCAGGTTCCAGATGGTGTGGTGGCCTCCCCGTTCCTCCCCCCTGCTCACTGTAGCTGCTCCTCCTTGCTGCCCATATCAGTGGCCCGTCTGCCTTTCTCCCACTGGCTGCCTTCCCCAACTCGGGAGACACTTGCAAGGTGACTTTGAACAGTGCAGACTCAGTGGGAGCGCAGCCCTGCAGGTAGGGAGACGGGGGCCAGACTGGGTCCCTCTGCCCTTGGAAGCGTGGATGGAAGGGCAGAGAGGACAGGGAGCCAGAGGTTGAGGGCATGACTGGGGTTTCTGTGTTGGCGGGTTGGGCTTCCCGGTTGGTCTGTGGTAAAGAACCCACTTGCTACTGCAGGAGCCATAGGAGAGCTGGGTTGGATCCCTGGGTCGGGAAGATCCCCTGGAGGAGGAAATGGCAACCCACTCCAGTATTCCTGCCTGGAGAATCCCATGGGCAGAGGAGCCTGGAGGGCTACAATCCATGGGGTGGCAAAGAGTCGGACACAACTCAGCAGCTGAGAACGGATGGACCTGCTGGTGGGTTGGTTTCCCCCTGACCAGGGGCTCTGACCCCTCGCTCCCACCTGGGGCAGGGGGAAGAGAGGAGAAAGGACTCAGGTCCTATATTGGGCAGTGGCCTTGTCGCGTGGAATGGACAGAGGAACGTTTTGTTACACCTTGGCTCCCTAACCATTTCCTCCCCGCCACAACACCATGCATGTCACAGAGGCAGTTTAGGCTATTTAGAGATGTTTAGGAGAAGGCAATGGCAGCCCACTCCGGTACTCCTGCCTGGAAAATCCCACGGACGGAGGAGCCTGGTAGGCTGCCGTCCATGGGGTCGCTAAGAGTCGGACACGACTGAGCGACTTCACTTTCACTTTTCACTTTCATGCCTCAGAGAAGGAAATGGCAACCCACTCCAGTGTTCTTGTCTGGAGAATCCCAGGGACGGGGGAACCTGGTGGGCTGCCGTCTATGGGGCTGCACAGAGTCGGACATGACTGAAGCGACTTAGCAGCAGCAGCAGCAGGCAGTTTAGAGAGAGACTGCTAGGTTCATATCTCTCGGTTCATCTCTCTCTCTCTCACCTTGGACACATTAGAGTCTCGGAATCCCAATTTCTTCGTTCATAAACTGCAACCAATAATGTTACTTACTTGTCACATAGTAAATGCTGTTAAAAAAATCCTGGTGGAAGGTGCGCTTCTTCGCATGGATGTTACACTCCAGATACTCATACCTGCATGTGTATGTGGTGTGTGGGCTTTCCATGCGCTCTGCCCTTCCCTGCTTTGCTCTTTCCTGTTGCCTCTAGAGGGTTGGGTGGAGGTGGGGAATCTCCTGACCACTGTGGCTCCTGGGGGCTGGAGGCGCTAAATGCTGCTCAGGAGAGTCAGGTTCAGAGGGGAGGGAGCTTAGCCTAGGGCAGGGGAGCCAGGGTCTGGCAGGGAGGTTGGGGGGCGGGTGGGGAGGAAGGAGGACTGGGAGGGTGGCCAGGGGTGTAGCAGGCATCTCGAGGCTGCAGAAACTTGAAGCAGTTGGGTGGCTGCCTTCCCTCTGGAGCTCACCCATCCATCCTCCTTGCGGGAGACCCAGCCGTGCCTCTGTCAGGGCCCTGGCCCAGGGGTGTGTGGACATCTGCACCTGCCGCTTGCCTCTGGGGGAGATTTTTTGCAGGGGTAGAAGGGTTTTGGGCTCTCTCAGTTTAGCTCCTCCAGCTGGTTTACCCTAAATAGGGAAAAATTTGGTGAGAATGGGAGACAGTTGTGAGGCAAGCATTGATGGAGTCTGTGGGTCTCTGCCCCTTCCAGGAGGTGTCAGGGACAGGATGGCCTCTGGGAGCTTCTGCAGGAGAGGCATCTCTGCTAAGAGGCTTTGGGGTGGGGCATCCTGGCCTCAGGAGCTGGGGTTGGCTGGCCAGTCTGAGGGACGGGCTCCTCCTTCTGTGTCCTCTCTGCGCCCTACTCCTCCCTGCGGCCTTTTGCCCTGACAGGGACAGGAGAAGGTGGGGAGGAGGGAGATGTTCCCTGACCACGGTGGTATCTCCGGTGACAGTGAATTCAGGACTAAAAATCAATAATGCTGATGTATGCCAGCCATGCTTAATTACAGAATAACTAGGGACAATCTGAGATTAAAAATTCAGTCGAAAGGGGCTTTGCCGGTGGCTCAGTAGTAGAGAGTCTGCCTGCCATGCAGGGCACATGGGTTTGACTCCTGACTCGGGGAGGTCCCACATGCTGTGGAGCAACTAAGCCCAGGCTCCACAACAAGAGAAGCTGTGGCAGTGAGAAGCCGTGTGCTGCAATTAGAGGGTAGCCCCTGCTTGCTGCAGCTAGGGAAAAGCCTGCCCAGCAATGGAGACCCAGCGCAGCCAAGAATAAGTAAATTATTTTAAAAAATCGTTAAAAATATTGACCGGAGTCCTCAGATTTGTGCCTCCTTCCCACACCCTCAATATAAAATACATCTCCCTGTACCTGTAAAGCTTCTGCTGAGCATTTCTCAACAGAAGAAGTGCATGTGGGGCAGGCAGCTTACTCCCCCCAGGTCTGGTTCCCTCACCAAATACCCCTGGAAAATGGGCGGGAGCACTTGGGGAAATACTGAGAGAAAGAAAGGCCATGGTGTGGGCAGCACCCACGTCGGGTAGGGGGCTCTGCTCCCGCCGCCTCCTCCTCTCAGTGAGAGTGAAGAGAACAGGCGCCTGGGAATGTTTATGAGCCTCTTGCTTCTCTTTTTCTTTTCAGTTACAATGATATCTTAGGTAATTAACTACTAATAACCTTGTTAATTTAAAATGGATCCTCTCCATTTTGGCCATCTCAGGAAGACTTAAGTCACAAAGAGTCAGCTGTTTGGAGGAAAGGGGATGCAGAAGAGAAGGTAAGAGGACCTGAGTAGGTGTACAGAGCTGGTTCCTGGTCAGAGCTCCAGCCTGCAGGAGAGGAGAGGCTCCTTACCGGGAGAGGCCTCGTGGCCGTGGGAGTCCAGGGGCACTGAAATCACTTCCCCCCACCACATTCCCAGATGACACCCTGTGTCACCCCAGAGCAGCACTCGGCTTGGAAAGAGAGCTCAAGGGCCCAGCAAACTGGGCTTTTATTATGGTCCAGTACTCAGCCTAAGGCAGTGACCTCTTAGGAACTGTCACTCATGATCCTGGAAACACAACCTGCTAAGTGACAGTCTCTTCTCCCACCTCCACTTTTTCCCAATCTTAGGGATTTGAGATCTATTCAGAAAGAGAATAACCTTCTCATTCTGGTTGGTTAAACATTTGTCAGAAGTCAGGCATCTGGATGAGGAATCTGTGATCTTTTTCAGTTCAAAAGATGTATTCATTTGACAACTTACCAAGTGTAGCCCAGGTCTTAGTGATACAAAGATGAGGAAAGATATGGTCCTGTCCTCATGGAGCTTGTGGTTTCATGGCCAGAATCTGACAAATAAACACATAATTAGAACATAAATTATGTAGAGCTCAGGCAGGAAGATACCTGACCTTGTATAAGGGCATGGGAATCCAGGAAGGCTCTACAGAGGAAGGGGTATTTGAAAGGGACCTTGTCGGGTGAGGAAGAGTCTGCTAGGCGGGGAACATAGGGAACAGGAATACCTTTCCAGCAGAAAGAATAGTATGGAAGGAGAGGGCATGGCTCCTGGGGGAACGTGCTTTGATATGGATGGAACAGTGAATATAGGGATGAGGAAGGGGCTGGAAAGAGAAGCAGAGCCAGATCATGAAGAGTGGGTAGGATTTCTTCTGAGAGGTGACCTCCTGGCCTGTGGGAACTTAGCCAGGGGGCGCCACTTAGCCACAGCTGGATGCCTAGGGAGACTCCAGCCTTGTGACATTAGCTCCAGGAAGGTTTGGCGAGTTCTCATTGCCCTGCTCTCATTGCCCTGCCAAGAGGTTGGCACATGGGGTGAGGGGACAGCTAGAGATTTCGGGATAAATAGGTCCCCTGGTTTGGTTTCTCTCTGTCCCACACAGTACTTTGCGATCATTTGGAGACTTTGAACAGTGAGTCCCAGGGTGTGTGAGAGCCTCTGCTCCCTGCCTGGGGAACCCACTGCTCAGAAGCTGGGACTCTCTATTTCCAGAGAATCTGCTATTCCAAGATGGGTCCCAGAGCTTGGTCTGGTGATACCCACTTTCCTTAGCTCTGGCAAGAGGTCTGGGTGCAGGTGGGTGGTGCAGTTCTTAGCAGGTTGACTGCTGAGGGATACCACTTCTGTCCAGGAGGGGTAAGATGACCTTTGGGAGCTCCAAGCCTAAGATTTGGGGGCTAAAGCCATCCTGGGGGCTGTCAGCCTGCTCTCCCAACAGACCTGGTCACCACTTGCAGACCCCGTGGCCCCCGGAGGGCAGCGTCATTATCTTCTGAGTGGAGCCTCAACAGTCTGAGCCTCCCCTCTCTTGTCCCCCTTCCTGCTGTTTCAGGTTTTTTTTTTTTTCAAGACAAACAGCCGCAAAGCTCCATCTCTTAATGAAACTGTTTGATGTTGATTAATTATGCAGCTGCCCCATTTGCATGCACAGGCTGTGTCTCTCCAGCTTCTCTCCCACCAGCCCTCTGTGAGTCTCAGGCAAAAGGGAGACCTGGTAACTCCAGTGTCTGCCCACTCCCAGGCCAACCTCCCATCACCCCGTATCTACAGTGGGTGGCAGAGGCTGGACTGCAGGGTCACAGTTGGGGCCTCCAGGTCGGGGTGTGTGCTGTGGACTCTTGAACCTAAGAAGATGGGGTGCTTGGGTCTTACTGGCTGCTCTCCTTTACTTACCAACTGTTTGGCCTTAGACAAGCCATCAACCCCTCTGATGTCAGTTGCCTTTTCTGTAAAGTGGGAGCCACATTAACGCCATCCCAATGGGCCATATCTCGTGTGTCTGTCTATCTCTGGTGTCACGTACAGTGAACAAGCTACTTGAAGTGGGTTTTTGAATGATTGGCTGGATCAGATCTTGGGATCTCTTTAAGATGTTATTCCAGGGTTCCATGGGATCCCCACTTGTACCAGAGTCCCCATTCCCACCTGCTGTAACCAAAGGCCCTTTAACTTCTAATGGTCACAGCATTGATGTAGCATCCACTGTTTTAGAATCCCGTCCTCAACAAGGAGACTCTCCAGGGACAGAACACACCAGAGGACTCTGTTTGGGGGGAGATATAGTAGGAAGGATGGTGTGGCAGAGGCCATGGCTTGTGCTGAGGCCAAGGCCATGGAGAAGGGACCAAGAGTCTGTGATGTCCCCAAAATTCATGTAGATGTCGGGCCAGGTAGGAGGAATCTTGTCAAGTGGGCTTTGGAAGGGCAAAATTCACACTGAGTTACGAAGAATGGGATCTGTGCTATCATGGATGAGATGGAAGAGAATTTGGGGTTTCCAGGCAGTGAATCTTAAGCTTTCTGGGATCAGGGAACCCTTCAGCTATGGACTTCTATTCCTAAAAAATGTGTATTTGTTGCTGTAAGCCCAAAAGTATATTGAGGGCCTTCTTGGGGCTCTTGGACCCGAGGCAAAGGACTCTACTCTGGTCTTGGCAAAAAACATCTGAGGTTTTTAGAAAAACAAAGGGAACAACAGGTACAATGGGAGCCAGAGGGCCTGCCCAGTGTCTCTGTGGGGATCTGAGTGGTCTCCTGGGGAGGGACAGAACTCACCATGGGAAGTTTTCTCGGAAGCCCAAGGAGTGGCCCTTGGGGGCAAAGGGCAAGCAGGCTGCTGCAGCAGAAACACAGGAGCTGAAGGAGAAAGGGCCCTGATGTGGCCCGTGGGGGCAGAGGTGGAGATGGAAGCAGGATCAAGGAAGAACGCCCCAACCTTGGGATGGTGGGTGAGACCCCAGGCAGAGCCATGAGGCTGCGGTGAGAAGGCCTCCAGAGTGGGGCGGGGAAGGCCTGGAAAGCTAACAGCTGGGCTGCAGCGTTCAGAGTGAAGAGGCCCGGAGGCCAGAGGGAACCAGGGAACTGAGACAAGCCCATGACTTCACCTCCTCACTGATTCACACTTCAGAGAAATGTGTGAAAAGTGTGGACAGGGAGATGGACTTGGAGAGGTTAGGAACCAGATTCAGTGAGATGGAGGGGAGACACTTGTGGAGGGAAGGAGCCTGGATTTTGAGTCAAATCTATGTGATTGCAAGCCGTGCTGTGTCCACCCTGCACCGTCTGTACTCGGTTCTTGGTTCTTCCGTGAGGCCTCATGCTCCAGACACCACCGTCTATCTTTCCTCCATAGTCAGTAGTCAGGTGTGTTCACAGAGATGGTCAGAGGGCTTCCTTGTCTCTAATCCACGGTCACTGGGCTTTGGGGACCCTGCTGTTACTGTGGGAGCCCAGTTGGCAGTAGCATGGTTTCTGAAAAATTGCCAGAGAAAGGATTAGAATAAGAGCTTCAGAAGGATGGCATTTCTTGGCTAAGCACATTCAAGAAACCAAATGAGAGAGACAGTTTTGGGTGCTGGGAAGTGTGCCAGATGGGGAGCTGGTGAACTGGGGCTTGGTGCTGGCCTGCTGGTAGCTGTCTGATATAGGTCTTCAGTAAGTTACTTTCTCTCTTTAAGGCCTCTGTTTTTTAAACTGTAAATGGGATAATTATCCATTCATCCACCATCCATCTGCCTGTTCACCCATTATTGTCCCATCCATCATCCATGCATCCATCCAGGCAGCAACATTTATTGAATGCCAGCTCTAGGATGGGTGCTGTAGGCAGCAGTGGGCTTATATAGGCATGACAAAGCTGACATGGTCGCTTCCCTTGTGAATGTTAGAGTAGGCCAACGAAGAAAGACATGGGAAAAAAAAAAGTCTGTCTCCCAGGTTGTTTGGAGACTAAAGTAATGAGAGTGGGAAGGGGCTTTGTATCATGAAGTGCTTTCTTGGTAGGAGTTCTTGTTATTACAGAGGTTCAGTCCAACCAAGAGCTAGTGGAAGTGAAAGTGTTAGCTGCTCAGCTGTGTCCAACTCTTTGTGACCCCATGGACTGTAGCCTGTCAGATTCCTATGACCAGGAATTCTCCAAGAAAGAATACTGTAGTGGATTGCCATTTCCTTCTCCAGAGGAACTTCTCAATCCAGGGATCGAACCCAGGTCTCCTGCATTATAGGCAGATTCTTTACCATCTGAGCTACCAGGGAAGCCCAAGAGCTAGAGAGGCCTTCGGGTCATTGAGCCTGTGATTCAAAGTGTTTAGTCCCATACTCCTCCGTTCCCTCCCTGTTATCCACCTCAGCTAAGCCCTGGAGCCACTCCAGCTGTGCTGTCCCTGTGGGAGGGAAAGGAAGCCTTGGTGATCAGCTGTGTCCCAGTCCTGGCAGGGGGGGAAGGGGGAGAGCTGAGCTGACTGATACTGATGAGCTGTACTGAACCTTGGCCAAGCGGGAGAGGCAGATAAAGGGAGGTATGTGTGTGTGTGTGTGTGCGTGTGCATGTGTGTGTGTGCGTGTGCATGTGTGCGTGTGCATGCGTGTGTGTGCATGTGCGTGTGTGTGTGTAGTTTGAGGGTGCTCCTGCTGAGGGTGTCATAGATTTTCTAGGAACTGGTCCTGATGTAACCCCTCTCCCATGCCACCCTTGGCTGTGTCCAGCCAGTGTCACCCGTGAATGCGCAGTGTAGAGGGTAGAGCTATGGTAGAAGACGAGGATGGTCCAGAGGGAAGACCCTTCCAGCAGTGGTCTTCTCCAGATTCAGGGGAGGGAGCCTACTCACTTTCAGTGTTTTTAATACTTGAATTACAGTTGATTTACAATGTTGTGTTAGTTTCAGGTATACAGCCTAGTGATTCAGTATTTTTGCAAATTGTACTTCCTTCAGTTCAATTCAGTCACTCAGTTGTGTCCAACTCTTTGAGACCCCATGAATTGCAGCACGCCAGGCCTCCCTGTCCATCACCAACTCCCGGAGTTCAGACTCACATCCATCGAGTCAGTGACGCCATCCAGCCATCTCATCCTCTGTCGTCCCCTTCTCCTCCTGCCCCCAGTCCCTCCCAGCATCAGACTCTTTTCCAATGAGTCAACTCTTCGCATGAGGTGGCCAAAGTACTGGAGTTTCAGCTTTAGAATCATTCCTTCCAAAGAAATCCCAGGGCTGATCTCCTTCAGAATGGACTGGTTGGATCTCCTTGCAGTCCAAGGGACTCTCGAGTCTTCTCCAATACCACGGTCCAAAAGCATCAATTCTTCGGCGCTCAGCCTTCTTCACAGTCCAACTCTCACATCCATACATGACCACAGGAAAAACCATAGCCTTGACTAGACAGACCTTAGTCGGCAAAGTAATGTCTCTGCTTTTGAATATGCTATCTAGGTTGGTCATAACTTGTCTTCCAAGGAGTAAGCGTCTTTTAATTTCATGGCTCCCTTATAAGGTATTAAATCCCATGGATGGAGGGGCCTGGTGGGCTGCAGTCCATGGGGTCGCTAGGAGTCGGACACGACTGAGTGACTTCACTTTCTCTTTTCACTTTCATGCCTCAGAGAAGGAAATGGCAACCCACTCCAGTGTTCTTGCCTGGAGAATCCCAGGGACTGGGGAGCCTGGTGGGCTGCCATCTCTGGGGTCGCACAGAGTCAGACACGACTGAAGCGACTTAGCAGCAGCAGCAGCAGCATAGGGTATTAAAAGATAATGGGTATAATTCCCTGTGTTATACAGTATATTCTTCTTGCTTATCTATTTATATATAGGAGTTTGAATATGTTAATCCCATACCCTTGATTTGCCCCTCTCCCCTCCCCTCTTCCCTTTGGTAATCTTATGTTTGTTTTCTGTATCTGTGAGGCTGTTTCTGTTTTGCATATGTATTCATTTGTACGGCTTTTTAGATTCACATATAAGTGATAACAGTATTCATCTGTCTCTGTCTGACTTATTTCACTAAGCATAATATTCTGTAGGTTCATCCATGTCGCTGCACGTGGCAGTATTTCATTCTTTCTTATGGCTTACAGTCTGTATTGTATATGCATACCACATCTTCTTAATCCAGTTGTCTGTTGATGGGAACTTGTGTTGCTTCCATGTCTTGGCTATAGAAACAGTGCTGTTGTGACTATTGAGGTACATATATCTTTTTGAGTTAGTGGTTTTATTTTTTCTGGGTATATACCCAGGAGGGGCATTGCTGGATCATATAGTAGCTCTATTTTAAGTTTTTTAAGGAACCTCCATAGTGTCTTCCATAGTGACTGTGCCAACTTACATTCCCACCGACAGTGTAAGAGAGTTCCTTTTTTCCACATCCTCTCCAACATTTGTTATTGGTAGACTTTTTGATGATAGCCATTCTGACAGGTGTGAGGTGATGCCTCATTGTGATTTTAATTTGTTTTTCTCTAATGATTAGTGATGTTGAGCATCTTTTCACATGCTTGTTAGACATCCATATGTCTTCTTTGGAAAAATGTCTATTCAGGTCTTCTGCCCATTTTTAAAACTGGGTCCTTTTTAATTTATTTTTTATTTTTGATATTGAGTTGTATGAACTGTTTGTATATTTTGGATATTAACATCTTTTTGGTCTCTTTGTTTGAAGTTATTTTCTCCCATTCCATAGATTGTCTTTTTGCTTTGTTGATGGTTTCCTTTGCTGTGCAAAAGCTTTTAAATGCAATTAGGTTCCATACTTTTATTCTTTGGCCTGAGGAGACTGAGCCAAGAAAATATGGCTACAATTTATGTCAAAAAATATTGTGCCTATCTTGTTTTCTAGGAGTTTTGTAGTTTTAGGGCTTATATTTAGGGTTTTAAACCATTTGAGTTTATTTTTGTATATGGTGTGAGGAAATTTTTTTTTCCCCCAGAGATGTTTTAATTTCATTGTTTTACATGTGGCTGCCAGGTTTTTCTCAGCACCAGTTGTTGAAGAGAGTGTCTTTCCTTTATTATATATTCTTACCTCCTTTGTTGTAGATTAATAGACCATAGCTGTGGTGTGTAGGTTTATTTCCAGGCTGTCTATGCTGTTCTATTGATTTATGTGTCTGTTTTTGTGCCAATACCATGATGTTTTGATTACTGTAGCTTTGCAGCATAGTCTGAAGTCTGGTAGGGTTATACCTCCAGCTTTGTTCTTCTTTTATCAGGATTGCTATTGCAATTCTGGGTCTTTCATGATTCCATATAAATTTTAGGATTATTTGTTCTAGGTCTATGAAAAATGTCATGGGTATTTTGATAGGGACTGCATTAAATCTGTCGATTGCTTTGAGTAGTATGGCCATTTTAACAATATTCTTCCAATCCATGAGCATAGGATATCTTTCAGTTTCTTTGAATCATCTTCAGTTTTCTTCACTAATGTTTTACAGTTTTCAAAGTGTAGGTCTTTAACCTCCTTGGTTAAATATATTCCTAGGTGTTTTATTCTTCTTGATGTTAAAATGGGATTTTTTTCACTTTCTCTTTCTGATATTTCTTTACTAGTATAAAGAAACACAACAGATTTCTGCATATTTATTTTGCTACCTTGCTGAATTCATTTATTAGTCCTAATAGTTTTTGTGTGGAGACTTTACGATTGTCTGTGTCTATCATGTCATCTACAAATAGTGACAGTTTAACCTTTTTCCTTCCAACTTGGATACCTTTTACTTCTTTTTCTTGTCTGATTGCTGTAGACAGGATTTCCAATACTATGTTCAATAGAAGCAGTGAGAGTGGCCACTCTTATCTCATTCCTAACTTTAGCAGGAAGGCTTTTAGCTTTTTGGCATTGAGTACTATGTTGGCTGTGGGTTTGTCATAAATGGCCTTTGTTATGTTTTGATATGTTCCCTCTATACCCACTTTGATGAGAATTTTTACCCTGAATCAGTTCAGTTCAGTCGCTCAGTCGTGTCCGACTCTTTGCGACCCCATGAATTGCAGCATGCCAGGCCTCCCTGTCCATTACCAACTCCCAGAGTTCACTCAGACTCATGCCCATCCGGCCGTCTGGATGTTATCAAATACTTTTTCTGGATCTATTGAGATAATCATGTGATGTATGTCTTTCGTTTTGTTAATGTGGTGCATTACATTGATTTGTGAATGTTGAACTATCTTTGTAATCTTGGAATAAATCCAGCTTGATCATGGTGTATAATCCTTTTTATGTATTGTTGGATTCAGTTTGCTAATAATTTATATTCATCAAAGATGTTGGCCTATAACTTTTTTGTGGTGTCTTTGTCTTGTTTTGGTATCAGTATAATGGTGAACTTGTAGAATGAATTTGGGAGTGTTCCCTCCTCCTCAGTTTTGGAATAGTCTGAGAAAGATAGGTATTAGTTTTTCATTATATGTTTAGTGGAATTCCCTGTGAAACCACCTGGTCCCGGACTTTTGTTTGCTGGGAGATTTTTTGTTACAAATTCAACTTCACTTCTAGTGATTGGTCTGTTCAAATTGTCTGTTTCTTCTTGATTTAGTCTTGGCAATCTGTATATTTCTAGAAATTTGTCCATTTCTTCTAGGTTGTCCAACTTGTTGGCATATAGCTATTCACAGTATTCTCATGATTTTTGTATCTCTCTGGTATCGGCTGTTATTTCTTCTCTTTATTATTTGTTATTTCTCATTTTATTTGCATTCTCTCATTTTTTCTTAGTGACTCTGGCTAAAGTTTTATCAATTTTGTTTAATTTTCAAAAAACTAGCTTGTAGTTCCATTGATTTTTTTCTAGTTTTGATCTCTGTTTTATTTACTTCTCCCGATCTTTATTATTTCCTTCCTTCTGTTGACTTTGGGTTTTGTGTGTTCTTCTTTTTCTAATTCTTTTAGGTAATATACATGTGTGCATGCTAAGTTGCTTCAGTCATGTCTGACTCTCTATGATGCTAGGGGCTGTAGCCTGCCAGGCTCCTCTGTCCATGGAAGTCTCCAGGCAGGAATACTGGAGTGGGTTGCCATGGCCTCCTCCAGGGGTCTTCCTAATCCAGGGATTTAACCCACTTTTCTTATGGCTCCTTCTTTGGCAGGTGGGTTTTTTTTTTACCACTGGTGCCACTGGGAAGCTCCCTTTAGGTGGGATAGGTAGTTTATTTTAGATTTCTTTTGTTTCTTGAGGAAGGACTGTATCACTTGGAACTGATTTTGTTGCATCCCATAGCTTTTAGAAAGTTGTGTTTCCATTTTCATTTGTCTCAAGGTATTTTCTGATTTCCTCTTTGATTTCATCATGGACCTTTTGGTTTTTTTAGTAGCATGTTGTTTAGTCTCCATGTGTTTGTTCTGTTCTCTTTTTCTTTCAGTAGCTGATTTCTAGTTTCATACTGTTGTGGTCAGAAAAATGCTTGATATAATTTTTTTTTTGTCACTTTAAATTTGTTGAGGCTTGTTTTGTGTCCTAGTATGTGACCCATCCCGGAGAACATTCTATGTGCATTTGAAAAGAATGTGTATTCTGTTGTTTGGGGATGTAATGCCCTATAGTTACCAATTAAGTCCAGCTGGTCTATTGTATCATTTTCACTCTTAGTGTTTTTGTCTGCAGACTTCTACTTGGGTCATCTCCTCTGCAAGAAATGCCCTATCTTTTCATCTCTGCATTCCATCTGTCCTTCCAAACCAGAGCAGACATCGTCTCCAACACATCTGGCCTCCCTCCTAGCTGGAAGGAGTACCTTCTTGCTCTCAATGCTCACAGTACTTGGTTCATACCTCTCTCGTGACACATGTTCTGTTCTGCTTTGAATCACACATGTTGGGTGTTTCTTTTGTCTCCAGCATTCTTAGGGAGACTCCCTTCATCAACAGCACATCACACCATGCCTGACACTTAGTACGTGCTCAACAGAGTTCACCAAAAGATGCAAGCATGTCTTTGAAGGTGTATTTTACAGATGAAGAAACTGGGGATCAGAGAGGCAAAGAGTTCTGCTCAAAGCTGAACAGATAATGAGAAGTAGATAGAGACTTCAAAGTCAGATTTGTTTTAAGGTAGTTTATTATTTGAGGGGACGTCTACAGACAACAGGTTCAAACATTTAAATCGTAAGTGATAAAAAATAGCTAGGCCAGGCATTACCCTTGTCTTTACTAGTGGAAACTTCATTAAAAGTCCATACCTGATTGTCTACCTGTGTTTCAGAATCACAAATGTGGTCAACCCTTTCTAGAGAACAGGTTGTTAATGGTGATGACCTGGGATGACCTGGACCCCAGAGGCAAATTCACATTTATGCTTTGTTTCATGAGGACTGTCCCTGCCTTAGTGATTGTACTGGAGGGTGTGTGTGTAAAGTCCAAGGTCCTCACATTCCAGGCCCAGAACCCCTCCCAGCCCACCAATATTTGGCTCCGTCTGCTGGTCAGACCTTCTGATTCCTGGGGCTGCCCTGGGTGTGTGGGGGGGTACCCTCTCTGGACAGTGGGTGCGTGGCAGTGGGAGCAGGAACCGGCAGCCAGTTCCTTGAGCTCGGCCTGGTGTGAGCCATGGGGGCTTTATCTTGCCATTAATGGTTTTCTAAATTGGTGGCAGTGGAGCAAAAAACCCAATTTGCGCCTGGAGCATGCATGATTACTATTGTAATAACCTCAGCTAATAAGAATATGATGTGGGGCTAGGCTGGGAGAGAAAACACATTTCTCATTAGCTTTTGATTAATTACTCTACATAATTTCTTAGTTGTGGTGGCCAAGGGGGTGGGATGTGGCCCTCTTCTCACCTCACCTTAACCCCATGGGCTAGGGGTGTTCTAGGGATGGTGGTGTTTCCACAGTGGCCATGGAGGGAGAAGGCCAGGTCTCTCCTCCCACTTCTCTTCTCTCTCCTCCTCACATCCTTTCCTTGTCTTCTCTCCCGCTTCCCTTTCCAGCCCAGTCTTCTTAATTTCTTCTTTCCTCTTTTCCCTCCCTCCTCAGCCTTTTGATGGTCTCTGTGGGTGTCTGACTGGCCCTTGGTGACAGCCCACACTGTCCCCTTGCACTGCCAGGGAGGTAGGTGATGGCTAGTTTGCAGGTCCTGACTGAGCTCAGATTGGGTATTCCCTCCTGCTCTCCTCCCCTGTCCCTAGACCTCCCCGGTCTGACCTGGGGACCTCTTTTTGGCTCACCTGCTCCTGACACAGGATCATTTCTGCCTGGCTCTATGCAGTTTGGAATTGTTCTTGCCCTTCTACCTGGCCTGAGGGCTCTGCCCCTTTCTCTTGGTCCCTGGCAGTTAGGTCCAGGCTGGACAGTCCCTCGTGTCCTTCCACCTGGGATCTAAGTGCTCAATAGGACAGTGGCTGGAACATTTCCATTTTGTTTGTTACTCAGCAAGTTTCTGTTGACCTCTACTCTAACTCAGAACTGTGCCAGGCACCATGGGGGTCTAAGAGAAAGGACAGGCGTCATTTTGCCATCAGGTTGGGAAGGGTGTTGAGGAGGGACAGACACTAACTCAAGGCTGTGTGTACCCAGTGCCCAGTGGGTGAGGCCAAGAGAAGAGCCTCACGGGAGCAAGGCTTCTCAGGGGGGAGGTTTCAGAGGCTTCATGGAGGAGGGGGACTCAGATTTGGATAACAGAGGGGAGAAGACAGGGGAAGGAATTCCTCACTAGGGCACAGTGTGAGCAAAGGCCCGGAGGTAGGAATGCTTGAGGCAGTTTTGGAGGATGTGAATGTAGCTAGTGTATAGTTGAAGGCTGACTCTTGAACATCTCAAGATTTGGGACATATGTGATATCTGGTTGGGAATCCTGAAAGGTACTCCAGTGTGCGGGTGATCTCATAGCAGTGGCTTGCTAAATGGATAATGGTGGGGTGTATAAGTTTTACATTGCTACTGTAACAAAATCAGCAGCTTAAAATAACACAGACATATTATGTCATGGTTCTATGGGTCAGAAGTCCAGGTTGGCTTGACTGGTTTCTCTGCTCTGGGTTATACAAGAAGTCAAGGTGTCGGCTGGTTGGGCTCCTATGAGGAGGCTCTAGGAAGAATTCACTTTTAGCTTCATTCAGGTGGTAGGCAGAATCCTGTTCCTTGTGGTTGTAGGACTGAGCCCCCCTTCCATTCCCTTGCTGTATGTAAGTTGGGGCCACTCTTATGTCCTGGAAGCCCCTCCCCAGCTCTTGCACATGGGCCCCTATATCTCAGAGTCAGGAACACTCACCAGAAATGTTAGACCAGGTGATACTCATTTGTGAACTATTCCCATGAAACCTGTGGTTGAAGGCTTGGGGAGGGGGTGTAGGGGTAGATTGTCATGTCTAAGGGAGACAGGATAGAAAGGAAACTGGACTAGAGTACTGGGGGGTTACCAGACAAGAGATGGGGGGAGGAAGAAGAGCTGGAGAGAGTGAAAGAGCAGGCACAGCTGGGCAGCTGGAGAGGAAGGAGACGAGCTAGGAGAGGGCCCATCTGTGGGGCCAGGCGGCACTGGTGCTCAGGGTTAGAAAGGGCAGAGGGTGGGCAGGAGAGTGGGATGAACGCTGGGCAGTCGGTGATGGGATGATTGTGGTGACGGGGACAGGTGTTTCTTTTTCAAAAAAATTATTTTAAGTACAGTTTATTTCCACTACTATACTGTGCTAATTTCTGCTGTACAGCAAAGTGATTCAGTTACACACACACACACACACACACACACACACACACACACATTCTTTTTCCTATTATCACAGGATATTGACTACAGTTCCCTGTGCTATGCAGTAGAACCTTGTTTATCCATCCTATGTATAATAGTCTGCATCTGCTAACCCCAAACTCCCAATCCATCCCTTCCCTGCCTCCTCTCCCGCTTTGCAACCAAAATCTGTTCTCTACGGGGGACAGGTATTTCTCAGTGAGACCAGGAGGAGAGACTCGGTGGTGTGGAGAGAGAGAGTGGGGACACCCACCAGGCTCAGTGGGGCCCACAGGCACTGTATGTCAGCATGGAGGGGGGTGGGGCAAGGCCAGGAAAACAGAGCAGAGGAAGTAACTGGCACTGCTGGAGGAGAGGGAGGGGCATGATTCAGGAACAAGGTCCCCAAAGTGGCAGGGGCTGGAGTCCAGAGCCGGGGCCTTGGGTGGGCCTGGCTGGGCATGGGCTGCGGGCTTCTTAGAACGGAATTTGGGGACAGAGAACAGGCCAAGTAGGGCAGCAGAGGTAGCCATCCTGGGGTCCTTCTTATTTTGGAACCATCTTCTCTCCCCTGAGTATCTGGTGTGTGTGAGGGGGTGGTTCTCCACAGCACAAAAGCTGCTGGAGTGAAAGGAGTTATCTGATTCCAGGGGTCTGGGGAAAGGAGGCCAAAGGGACCTTTGGGAGATGGAGAGCACCCTTGTCTCCCCACTTCCTCTTGGCTCCATCAGCGCAGTGTCAACCCTCTGGGCCCTCCATGTGCCAAACATCCGTGTGAATCCCGGCCTCCCCGCTACTTCTGACATTTCCAGAGCCATTGTTTGAGGCCTAATTGCCTGCCACAGCACACTGCTCAGAGCCCCCGCCAGCCATGTCACCCGCTGGTCCGCGGGGCTGCTCAGAGCCGGCTCCCACTGTTTGCAGTGGCCGGATGCCAACAGGCAGGCCCGGAATAAACCAGCAGCAAAGGACGGGCGCAGTCTTCGCAGGCGCCGACGCGGGCCCTCGATGTGTGCGTGTCAGTGCGAGTTTGCGCGGCCCTGTGGGCCTGGGAGGTGTCCACAGCTCAGATCTCAGTGGACCTCAGGATCGGGGGTTGGGACATGGGCATAGGAGGTGCAGAGGGGCTGGCGTGGTGATGGAGGCTCCAGGAGGCTGGCCCACATTCCAAGAAGGGCTGGGGCAGGATGCCTGCGGATGGCTGGAGGAAGGCCTGGAGGCCCAGGGTTCAGCACCGCTTCCCTCCGCCTGTGCCCCAGCGTTCCCCAGACAGATCCTGGGCCTGGCCTGCCCCCTGAGGCCACCGCATGCCCCGCCCCCACACTCCCAGACCTGTTGGGTTGCCTGCGCCCCCTCCCACCCTAGGAGGGAAGAGGAAATCTCGCTAGAGATCCACATAAAAATAGATGTATTTCTGGATAAGCAGTGAGCCTGAAAAACGGCTGAGCCAGAGTCTGCTCCGCTGACAGAAGATCTATGTACCAAATTCCTCTTCAGAATCTATTTCTCCGGAGATTTATTCTTGCCGAGCTGGGGGAAGTTCTGGGCATTGGGGCGTCTGGGTAGCTGCTGTTCCACCCTTTCCCAGCTGAGCAGTGGTCACAGTAGTCAGCAGCGGCCAGCTCAGGTCAGTCAGAGCAGAAAAGTCAAGAGGGATTTGAATGGCAAAAAGGTCATTCTCATACATTACCCTGGTTGGGTCGGAAGCTGGCGTGATGCAGCGTGACACCCATCCTGGCAGCTGAGAGAATAAGTGATGGCTATATTTATGTTTCCATCTAAATGCATGGATCAAAGCAGACACTTTAATCTATTCAACAACAGCCCGAGGATTAAAAAGTTGCAGGCAAATCACACTCTTAAATTGGTAATATATTTTTGCTTGTCACTTGACAAATCATTTTAGAGAGTGACTCCAGGCCGGGTGGGGGACCTGGAGATTTGAACCTGGCTCCCTCCTGGAGAGCAGCCCCAGCACCCCCAGATAGGATGTGGGTTCCCTCATTTGCTGTGGTCCCTGTGAGTCCCCACATAGGACTCCTGGGTGGGGGGAGTAGTGGGGAGTATCAGGCCTAGGAACACATCTGGAAATCTGTTTTAATCTCCAAACAGCCTAGCAGGTAGGCACTGTAATGGCCCCCATTTTACAGACCAGGAGAATCATATGCATGGCTCGCCCGGGGCACACAGTCCTAAGTGGGAGAATGGGATGCAAAGCCGGAAGTCCCCACCCCAGGTCCAGAGCTCTCGTTTGCTGGAGCTGCAAGGACAACAGACAGCAGCAGGGACTGCTCTGCTAATTGTCTGCATCCGCAAGTTCTTCACTCCCCAGTTTCCTTGTCTGCAAAAACGGGGATAATGATGGGGTCGTCCTCAGGAGTTGGCGAGATGACTGATGAAGTAAGTGAGATGCCGTAGGAAAGACATTGATAGCCCTTTCAACATGGTGTCTGACGTGATGAGAACACATGTTTGTGCTGAGCTCTGAAGGACAGGACCAGACAGGTGTATGTCTGGAGCCTGAGAAAGAAACTCACAACCATGCCTTTTGAGGAATTGTTGAAGGAACTGGGGCCCCTGAATCAGGAAGAGAGAAGGCGGCCTCCTAATGGAGGCTGGGTTGTGAAAAGAAAGGATGATTTGCTTTGTACCCTGTGGCCTCAAGAGGGACAGCTGGATTCTTAGGGAGACTGGTGGGTTTCAGCTGAAGAAAAGCAAGAACTTTCTAATCACCAGCTTTGGGCAAAGATGAGCTCAGCGTTCTGGGAGCTATGTAGGCTGAGGCCCTTTGAGCCCTTGGTGGTGGTGATACTACCCCGGCTCGGCATTTAGATGAGATTTCTTTAAATGTTCTTTCCAAATAGCAGAGTCTAAAATTCCATAGTAGTAGGGTTAGCTCCCAGTTACTTCCAGCAGCAGGACAAGAACAGTTGGGTAGTTTACTGGGAACATATTGATTTATGCTTAGCTCAGATCCCCACTAACCTTGGGGGATGTGAGGTGGTACGGTGGTTCAGGAGTCGGCCGGGTGGCACGGGAAATGGCAAGGCAGTTGTGATTGAAAGAGGCAAAACTAGCCTTGGGTGAAGGAATAATTCCTGTCCTCTCCAGATATTGGCCAAAGTGGTCTGAGGAACTGGGGCAGTGCCAGCCAACGGTGGGCTTGGAGCTTGGGAGACTTGGGTTTCCATCTGGCTCTATTTATTAACATCTCTGTGTCCGCCTAAAGTCCCCTAATCTTTCCGAGCCTCAGTTGCCCCCTCCCCTCTCCCCCCAACCGTGGGAAACAGAGAGCTTCACTCCCTGCTCAGCTTTCAGAGAACTGGGGAAAGGCTGGCTTTGCCGCTGCCTTGGCCGTGGCAGAGGGGCGCTATTCCAGGAAGGGAAAGGGTGCCTTGGGCATCCTGTGGTCTGGCTGGTTCCAGTCCTCTCCAAGTGCCGGCCCAGCCGCTCCCGCAGGGGCCCCTCCCATTGGTGCCCAGCCGGCTGTAGGGCGTGTTCGCGAGCTTCCAGGTCGGGGCTGCGTGGGCGCGCGGCCAGATCGCACCATCTGCCTGAACGGAAATGCAGCGCAGGTGTCGGTTTGGAGCACAGGTAATTGCTGATGGCTGAGCTAGCTCTTCCAGTATATGGTTCCCGGGCGGCGGCAGCGGCCCGCCTGGTCCCCCGTTGGGCCCACCCTCTGCGCCTTCCTGCGCCTTCAGCCGGTTCCTGCCTGTGAGCTAC
Source organism: Capra hircus (assembly GCF_001704415.2). NCBI lineage: Eukaryota > Metazoa > Chordata > Mammalia > Artiodactyla > Bovidae > Capra > Capra hircus. The sequence goes on from NC_030822.1 coordinate 54,980,789, forward strand.
AGAACAGCTAAGCCAGGGAGGTCAGGGCATTATCGGATTCGTTTTACCAGCGTGGAAATCAAGAACCAGAGGTTAAATCTCTGGTCGAGGGTCTTGGAGCCAGTCAATAATGGGCCTGAACCAGCCCTCCCGGTCACCCGACTCTTAATTCCATTTTCCTTGCGTGACCCGCGGCACCGCGCAGTTCAGCAAACATTTATGGAGGGCCTTGTATGGGTCAGGCGCAGCGCTGGGTGCGAGGGTGCAGACCTGCGCTCTGGCTCTGTTCTTGGGAGGGTGCAGTTTGAACCCTTCTGTTTGGCCCCGAGGTTCCCAGTCATATCCCACAACCCTGCGTCAGACATGTGTCGGACACCCAGGTACCTCCGCAGGTCTGGAGGGTTCACACAGGTAATGATTCACTGGGAAGACTCCTTGGCTTGTGGTGCAAGGCCTTTCTGAATGTGACCTGAGTCTACTTTTGTGCATACTCAGTTGCTTCAGTTGTATCTGACTCTGGTCTGTAGCCCACCAGGCTCCTGTGTCCACGGGCTTCTACCTGTGAGAATGCTGGAGTGGGTTGCCATTTCTTCCTCCAGGGGATCTTTGGGACCTCGAGGTGGAACCCGCGTCTCCTGCAATGCAGGCCGATTCTTTACTGCTGACACCTTTGTGGCTCCATTCTTCTCCATACCCTCCTGGACCCCTGAGTCTAGCTGCCCACGTCGACCACCGCACTGTTCTACAGCTGTGCCCGGGCCTCAGTTCTCCTTTCTAGCCATGAACATGGCTTGTCTAAACCCACTTGTGAGTTCAGCCTGGCTTAAGTGTGACCTCCTCCCCTCAGTCCTCTTTGATTCATCCTGATTCTTCCCCATCAACACATGATCCCTTTCCCTATGCTTAATGCCCTTTGCATTGGCCTTTGTGATGCACAAGGCTGCAGAGTCTGCGGTTTCAATGTGGCTCCCCGACTCCTTCCCTGATGGACTGTGGGCTTCCCAATATCTGGGTCTGGGTTTTACTAATCTGTGACCCTCCCCCAACACCTCCCCCACCCCCCACCCCGCACACACTCCAGCTTGATGCCTATCCCACAGGAGAGGCTCGGAGACACCAAGGAGACGGTGTGTGTGAAACTGTTTTGTAAAGTACCACACGGCGCCAATCCTGCTGCCGCTAAATCTGAAAAGTGTTTAAAACTCTATGAAATAAGGAGGTTCATCTCCACAACCCCAAAATTTTGAGTTCTAGATGATTTTCAGTATCAATTTAAAATCACAGTAATAGCAGTAGCTTAGCATTTATTGGCATTTTGTGCCTGCATTAGCCACCATTATTGTAATAGGAATATATGTGCTGTCCTGTGCTAAGTCACTTCAGTTATGTCTGACTCTTTGCGACTCAGTGGACTGTAGCCCGCCAGGCTCCGCTGTCCATGGGGTTCTCCAGGCAAGAATACTGGAGTGGGGTGCTGTTTCCTTCTCCAAGGGATCTTCCCGACCCAGGGATCGAACCCCGAGTCTCTTACATCTCCTGCATTGTCTATACCATTAGTGCCACCTGGGAAGCCAGAAATATATACACAGGTATATAATTTTTCCATTTCTCTATTATATTATTTAAATGATCATTAGGGCAGCATTGAAATAATGCCACAAATATTCACATATGCTTCAAGAAATTCTCTACAAAACGTCCCCCACCCTTCCCCCAAGTGCCCACATGACCTCTGGCTGTCAAGGGCCTCCGTAGATGGAGGCTGCGGTTGTCAGCTTTCCCCACTAGCTCAGGAGCTAAGCACTGAGTAGCTCTGTGATTTTGTCCCTTTTTCTGTAGAGGTGTCCCTTTTTCCTAGGAGTGCAACCAGCAGGCCTCGTCTACTTGCCTTCTGGGGCCAGTGGGCGGTGAACCAGGGGTGGGCAGCCCCTTCACAGAGCTGAGCGCAACAAGGAACATGCGCCTCTGAGTCTGTTATCAGAATTTTTATGTCAAGTCTGCACGACGAGAGGATTGTCGGGTTTCTGTCCTTTTGGTGTTTATGGAGCTCATAAAAAAGAGCTACTCTGAGTAAATAAACAGAAGATTAGAGACTTCCTCAGTGGGGGGCACCATTCATGAGACAACAAGCAAGGAGAGTTGTGGCTGGGGCTCTGTGATGCTGCTGAGTTGGGACTGTATCTCATTTCTGAGTTGGTGCAGGGAGTCTGGGCTCCTCAGCTTCTGAGTCTTAGCATCCAGAGGCTCTGATCTCAGTCCACGTGTGTGTGCTGTGAATGTCCCCACAAGCATACAGGTGAGTGTGCATTTCTCCCTGTAAATGTGGGCTGTGTGCATCTAAAGGTGAGTGTGTGCGCCATCTGTGCAGGTGTGTGTGTGTAGAGAATGTGCATTGGGGTGAGTCTGGATCTTTCTAGGGGTACAGCTTATATATTGTAGACGAATGTGCGTTTGTATGCAGGGGTCTATGTTTTTGAGTGTGGAAATGGTGCAGGGTGGAAGTGGGGCGTGTTTGGTGTGAACAGGTGTCTGAGTTTGTGAGCATGTGTTCACGGTGCAGTGTGGATGTGCATTTCTCAGCACATACCTCTGCCTGAGTGGGTGGGTGAGAGGTCATAGGTGAGAGATGGTCATGGGTGAGTGGACACATGTGCACTCCCCAATATGCAAGCTCTGAAGACAGGTCTCTGCAGACTCTGAATGCCCAGCTCCTGCAGCTCCTGCTGGCTTGGTTGCTGCCTCTGGTCCCTGGTGGTTCTGCCTTGCTGGTCCGCAGAGAGATCAACACCCTTCAAACCAGCTGCCTTGTTGGCTGCGGCTCACTCCGTTAGCCTCCCGATGCCTGCAGTTGCCATGGAAACCAAAGTAGGTCTGTTCCTGTCTGCCACCAGGTCCCTGGGCTAGGGCAGCTGTGGGCCAAAGCCACTGTGGTGAGGGCTGGCTGTGCGGGAAGCGAGGAGAGGTCTGGGGGACCCTCTGAGCCTGTTTCTCTCTACATCCTTCTGGAGCCTCTTTTCTGTCTCCAAACACAAGAGCAGGTCCCTGCTGTCGGACAGCTGGGATCAAAACAGCCTTGTTAGGCAAGGGTCTGAGCAGTTGGCTCTTTCACACACATACAAAATCCTGAAAAAAAATTCAAGACATAGGCTAATTCCATCTTACTCTGAATGTCGTTTGTATATCATTAATTCAGTGCCTAAAATAAAGTGGGTTTTAGGAGAGAGCTGGTGCTATCTGATAGGAGAACTCTATACATGCTTTTGTGGTCTGATTTTTTATTTTGTGTGTGTGTGTGGTCTGCTTTTATAATAGGCGTCTTCTCAGAGTTCACCACATTGGGCGAACTTGAATATAACACTGTTAATCATTGAAGAGATCACAGATCCTGTTTAGTTTTGAAAAGCCGAGTAGCAAGCACAAACCTAGCTGTGTAAGCAAAGGGCAGTGCGTTGTTAGGGAGACACATAAAAGTGACAGAGCCGTAAAGTAAAGCTAGGGGATGATTAATATGAGAGTTAGGATAGTGCTTAACTCCAGTGGTTAATGGGGCGGGTCACAAGAGACGGGGCTGGGGAAATGAGGGCTTCTAAGGCACTAATAACATTGTGTGTCCTAACCCAGGTGGTGGAGAATCAGGTGATTGTTGCTTTTTTCAAGCACATACATATTTATACTCTTCTGTATGTGCTGTGCCTACGATCACAAATCACCCATGCTGAGCCTGAGGTCCTGGCTTGATTCGAGTAGGTAATAAGAGGCAGTGTCGGGTCGAGGAAAGAGGACAGGGTGGGAATCAGGCTTTTATGGGTTCCGAAGCTGCCTCCAGCACCGGCTGGCCAACATGTGACCTCGAGGAGCTTTTCAAGTTCTCCCAGCTGCAGTTTCCTTGCCTGTAGCATGACGATGAATGCATTAGACTTATTCAAGTGAAAATTAGTTTTGAGCTTTGTGTGGGACATTGTGCTCGGAGGACAGATGTCACGTACAGATGTCACGGAAGCTCAGGATGGAGCGAGGTGAGCGCCCTGGAAGGGCACGGTGTGATGAGAGAGGCTCTGGGGAAGTGGTCAGAGCTGGGGGAGAGATGGCCATGGAGGAAGCGAGTTTTGAATTGGTTCTTAAATGATGGGCCAGATCTCCAGTGGCTGAGACAGGGAAGGAGGGAGTGAGGAAGGGGAGGCTCAGTGCCGTCAAGGGGAGAGGTCCTTGGAGAAGCGTGTGTGTGGAGGATGGCCGAGGCATGATATTTACAACGAGAAACTCCCCAGACTCGGCCAGAGAAGAGGACAGCTGGCCCAGCTGAGGGCAGGGGTGGGGCAGAGGGAGAGGGAGTGAATCAGGTGCTGCTGCTAATCCGCCTGTGCTGGGTGTAGGTGACCACTTCGTCCACAAGATCCTGCTGCTCGAGACTGTGGGCCTCTCAAGACAATCTGGGCCACATACCGCCCCTGCCCTCCCACCCAGCCCCGGGCCTCTGCATTGGGCAGGCTGTGAGAAAAAGACCCTCCCTCAGATGGAAACCTTTGGGCCCCAGGCACATGAGGTATCCACCACCCCACACTCATCCAGACAAGCCCCATCCCAGCCAGCTGCCAGAACAGGTGTGTGTGGCAGCAACACCCTCTGGAAAGTTCCTGGGGCTAGGACACCACTGGCCAGGATGTCTCTAGTGGACTTCAGGACGGCCTCACCCTGCCCTGCCCTGCCCCCACACTGGCCTGTTCCCTGTAACTTTGAGTGTGTGATGATAAGGGAAGGAGGCCTGAACTTGGGAACAGAGAGGCTAGGTCCACCTCCTGGCTCCATCTCTTTGGAGGAGAGACAAGTCTCCAGCCTTCTCTGATGGGTCTGAGGTGTCCTTGTCTCCAAAGTCAGGGGTGGAACAGTCACCACACAAGAATGTTCCACGTAGAACAGCTTGCCCCTTCCAAGGGGAATGGCTTGCCCACCTCTGACCCTCGCCTGCTGGGTACCATTCTCAGGAAACCATGCTGCTTTGTCTTGGTGAAGATGCTGTCTCAATGGTGAAGTGAGTGAAATGCTTTTGATGTTGCAAGAGGACAGTGTCAGGGCTTCAGGGCGCCTTCTCCCTGGGGGCTGCCTGAATGAGGACTTGTTGGAGAGGCCCTGGGGAAGCAGGGTCGCTTGTGTTTGCTTGTTCTTGGTGGATAGGACCTGGTGGGCAGATGAGCTTTGTGAGCAAGCTGGGAACTGCAGATTACCAGAGGCGGGGCCAAATAAGAGGGGTTTCTCCTGACTTTGATGCTGAGAACCCGGCATTGGAGATGGGAGGTCCCTGGTCAGAGACCACCTGCCCCAGGCAAGGTGGTGTCCACTTCAAGGACTGTGACGAGTCCGGGAGAGGGAGTTGATGCCCGTCATGTATGTGTGCACTGAGCACATGGTGGATGTTGTTCAGTTGCTAAGTCGCGTCCAACTCTTTTGTGACCCTGTGGACTATAGCTCGCCAGGCTCCTCTGTCCGTGGGATTCTCCAGGCAAGAAGTGGATTGCCATTTCCTTCTCTAGGAGGCCTTTCTGACCCAGGGATTGAACCTGAGTCTCCTGCTTGGCAGGATGGTTCTTGACCACCACGCTGCCAGGGAAGCCCCGAACACGTGGTTGGTGCTCAGTATTTATTGAACAAGTGTCTCTGGGGCAAATTCAGTGTGATTGGTATTATTGAATCTGATGATTGGTGAAGATCTGAGGAGGCAGGCTGGTGGTGTCAGGGGTCCACCATCACTACCCTTGGTGGTAGAGAGCATGGGTTTTGGAAACAGGTAGGGGTCTGAGTCCTGGCTCTTACATTTACTGTGTGACCTTGGCCTTCTCTAACCTCCAGGTTTTTCATCTCCAAACTGAGTGTCTTTGGTGCCTGAGTACAGCGCATGAGGATCAGATGAGATGGGTCACATAGAGGACTCAGCACTGTGCTTGGCACATAGTGAATGCCAGGAACTGCTCAGTCCACCGCAGATGGGGGCTTGGGGGGTGTGGTCACTCAGGTGGGAGGGGGCGCAGTGCAGAATGTGGAGGGAGGAGTCTGGCAGGAGGGCAGGTGGGTTTGTGGCAAGGCTTGTCTGTCAGTCAGGTGGAGGGCAGCAGGGGGTTAACAGGTCAGTGTAGTGTGGAGCTGAGAGTGAGAAGGATGAGCCTGGGTGAAGAGGAGAGCCATGCTTAGCATCAGGCAGGATGTTCAGGTGGCCTGCTCATCCCTTCATGAACCTGCTCACTGAGCGAAGGTGCACTCAGCATTCACAGTGCTCCGGACACGGACACTTACTCTGCCAAAACCCTGTGAGATTTCTTCATCATTCAACACATGTTTGGGGCATTTGTCCGTTGCGTGATTTTGTATTTACCTGCCCTGTGCTTTCTAGTAAAAGTCTTTTGCAGAATGTTTTAACCTTGCCTGGGCAGACTATGAAGGAAAGGGAAAATCCTTCCACATTTCGATCAGGAGAGATGGGCTGTGGGGACAGGTTGAGTCATGAGACAAAGGACAGTGGTAGAGTGGGGGCCGAGCTCTGCTGGGAGCCCTGGAGGAGGCAGTTTCTTAGCTTGATGCTGATGGGAAATTCAGGCCAGGAATTCAGCCGAGCAGCAGGTCCCCTGCCCCCTGGCTCCTGCTCCTTCATCTAGCTGAGACCTTGCACCTCATGGCTGACATGGCTGTGGCCTGGCTGACTCCAGATTTTGCCCCATTCTTGACCATCACTGGCCTCCCCCCACCACCCCTCCCAAGGCTGTGGCCCCTGAGCCTTCTCCCTAAACCTTCCTGAAAAAAGCAGTAGTATCAGGACCAGAGAGAACTACACACAGTCTCTTGGAAATAGCCCCTCTCTCAAGGGTCAAGATTAGTCAAGGCCAGTAGAATTGGCAGTCATGGTGATATAAGTTCTTCGTGATAAGTTCTTGGATCCTGTCTACAAGGATGCTTTGCTGGGTAGCTTAGGAGATCTACCTTCCCCCAAATTGTGACACACCCATAGGGCAGTGTCAGTAACTCTGAGAGCCGCACCCTGTCCTGGGGATGCTATGTTGGTCTGGGTTCTCCAGAGAAGCAGACTAATAGGATATAGAAATGTATCTATTTAATTATTGTATTTATTGGCTCATGTACTTATAGAGGCCAAGAAGTCCCCCTGTCTGCCGTAAGCAAGCAGGAGAACCAGGAGGGCCTGTGGTGTAATTCACACCAAGTCAGAAGGTCAGAGAACTGGGGACCCGATGGTGCAAGTCCCAGTCTGCGTCTAGTCCCCAGAACCAGGAGCACTGGCAGACGTCCCAGCTCAAGCTAAGAGCAAATTCTCCCTTCCTCTGCCCTTTGGTTCTATTCAGGTTGACACATAAAATCAACCATCACATATGCTCAGCCCAGCTTCAAGCCTGGTCGACAGCCTAGTTGCTGTGTGTGTGCTCAGTACTCAGTCGTGTCTGACTCCTTGCGACCCCATGGACGGTAGTCCACCAGGCTCCTCTGTCCATGGCATTTTTCCAGGCAAGAATACTGGATCGGGTTGCCTAGTTGCTAGAACTCACTTTATTCACTCTTGCATCTGGGCCTTTGCTCCAGTACATTCCTCTGTTGAGCTTAGCTGAGTCCGACCTGTGGAAGCACCGAGTCAGAAAGAACACAGCCTCTGGCGTGGATGAATGCAAGTACAAATCTCCAGCTCTGCCCTTTTCTGTACGAGTTTGGGCGAGTCACGTAAGCCCTGGGCTATGCTTCCCCGTAGGTGGGAGGAACCTTGCGGGAAGACGTGAGGCTCAGAGGTGATGCGGGTGCGTGCCCCTGGCATCTGAGAGAGCACTCAGCAGATGGCCAGATTCAGCGGCTTTGTTTCCTTTCTGGAAAAGGACTGGATGTGCAGACTTTATTTCAAATGTAGCTGCTAAAAAGTCCACCTCCTCCACGAAGTCATCCTCTGTAGCCCTGTGCTGCTCTTCAGCCCCAGGCCCTTGGTGACATCCCCCTGGGAAGCCAGCTTGTGTGTTTGTGTTGTTGGGGGGAGCGTGGAAGGGAGTGTCTGTCACTTTTACTCCCAGTCATGGAGCGCATACAGTGCATGGAGAATGTTGGCTGATTTGTGGACGGTGGAAGGGCCTGCGGGGGTGGGGGTGGGGAAAGGAGCTGAGGGCTGGTCTTAGGGCCTTGGCAGCCCGGACCTATCCAGGCTGGCTGCAGGTGGGGATGGGGAGGGGCCTGCAGCCATCTTCCTCGCTCCCCTTCCCTTTTCCATTTGGGGGACTCCCACCCCCTCTTCCCTGACCTTGTTTCTCGTTGGCTCAGCCCTGTCCTGCTAACGAGCTGAGCCAGCCGCTTGGCACCCGCCTCTCTGATGTGCTGACTCAGTCCTGTGGCTCCCGCTTCCTCTGCCCTTGTTTGAAAACGCCAAGTTAATTGCTCTCCAGCTTCAAGCTGCACTGGCAGGGGCTTGCCCCCCCCCCCCCCCACCGCTTTCTTTCACCCTTCCCCACGACCTGGGAGGGGGACAGGCCACAAGTCTCTAGCCCAGGGCCTGCCCTCTGTGGACAGGGCGGGGGTTTGGGGAGAGGGTCCGAGGAGCAGAGAGGGGGTCGGCTATCGCTGTCCATCAGGGAGAAGTGGAGCGGGGCTGGCCCTCTTGGAGCCTGGTCCCCATATTTCCTGGCCTCTGGGATCTGGGAGATGCCAGACGCTGCCAGAGTGGTCCTGGGACGGATGGGACAGGGGCTGTTGTAAGCACTATTCGGAGGCCTCTCAGATCTGTGTCAGAGCCGAGGGCCAGGAGCAGGTGCCGGCAGGAAGACCTCAGGCTTCAAACAGGAAGGGGAAGAGATGGAGGGAAAAAAGCAGGAGGGAAGGAGGAAAGGAGTGATGGAGGGGGAGAGAAGGAAGGAAGGGAGGGAGCGAGCGAGGAAGGGAGGAGGCCAGTGGAGATTCTTGCTGGAACTCTCAGGTCATAATCCCCGCAGGATGGACCACAGGTGCACTCTCCAGGGTGGGAGCCACAGTGTTTAACAGGCTTGAGCAGCAGCCCTGCTAGCTGGGATGGATGCGGGCCAGGAGCTGGGCAGGGTCCTGGAGGCCCCTGAGCTGTGCCAGAAGTTAACCCTTCAGTTGCTGGATCATGGGGAGGTAGGGGAGGGAAGAGCTGGTGTTGGGAAGTTCACCAGCCCCGAGTGAGGTGTTTCGGTATTTTCACAGCAGCAGCTCTGCAGTGGCTGGGCTCTCCGTCTGTTTGCTCTAGTCTTTGAGTGAGTAGGTACACGGGGAGGGTGAATGTCAGCCTGGAGCTGATGGGGTGGGGGGAGGGGGCAGACCTCAGTGGGACATGACAGCACACAGCCCTGTGACAGCGAGTTAGGGAAGATGCCCCCCGAGGGCCTGCAGGGCAGAGGATGGGTGAGGGCAGGGGCTGGGCAGAGGCCCGGGGGAGGCCTTCCATGAGGCACGCTAATTCAGATTTTAAAATTATTGTGACAGAGAGGAGGAAGGAAAGGAAGAGATGGGATTAGAGAGGAAGCCCTAATCCCTGGGGATGTGAAGGTGTAGATGGATGAAAGACCTCTCTGGGGAGGAGGTTTCTGCCTCCTGGGGGAGCATCCTGTGCTTCCAGGTGGGTTTTCTGGCCTCAGTGTCCTTGAAACGACCTGGGCAAAGGGAGCAGCCCCTCTTTCTTTCTTTCCCTCCTTCTGTGGGAGCCTAGAGAAGTTGGTGGGGTGTGGGGGTGTGTGAGGGTTATGGGGGAGTGTGGGGCTGGGAGGTGGGTAATGAGGAGGGCAGGGAGAACCAGCTAGGACCCCCCTCTCAGCTCTGTTCTCCCCAAGAGCGTTTTCGGTTATCTTCTCTCCAAGAATGGAGACATATTCTGATCACCTTCCAACTTCTCAGACCAGAGGCTTTCCGCAGGCTGCACAGCAGGAGAGAAGGGGAGGCGAGAAGAAGCATGGGAGAAACAGTGGGCTTGCCAAGTGCAGGGCGTCTGCTCTGGATTCCAACCCCACTGTCTCGGGGGCTAGCATTAGGGCCCCGGGGGACCCATGCCCAGGCAGGTTTCAGTGCTTCTCAGGGCCCTGGTGGGAGTCCAGCCTGGGCGGGCCAGCTCCCCTCCCCAGCACCCGGCACTCTGGGGCCTGCGGTCACGTGCTGCTCTTCTCTTCCCTCCGTGGGTCTCCAGCCAGCCCGCCGGCTTGATGAATTAGCCCCATAGATATTCCGTCGGGAAAGCAAACACATATCATATATATCTTTGACAAGTTATTATTCTCCCTTATCAGGATTCGGGTGCATCCTGCACCCGCCATTACTCACACCGCACCCCCGCCCGCCGCTCTGCAGTGCCGGGCTGTGTGCCCTGCCCAGTGTCTGAGTTGTGGTGTGTGCGTGTGCTTGTGTGTGTCTGAGTGTGTGTGCAGAGCTCTGAGCCTGTCCTCTGGGCCGGGACCTAAGGAGAAACCATCCTGACCCTCTTTAGACGCAGGACACTGGATGTCCTTCCCTAGGTAGCAGCTGGGCCTAAGACGGGCCTGGTGGCTTTCTTTGGTTCTCTCACAGGAACCAGAAGCAGGGGTTTTGTCCCAAGGAATGTTCAGGTTTGGGCCTCACTCATGTCTTCGTGGGCTTTGCTGGCGGCTCAGCGGTTAAGAATCCACCTGCAGTGAAGGAGACTTCAGAGATGTGGGTTCGATCCCTGAGTTGGGAAGATCCCCTGGAGGAGGGCATGGCAACCCACTCCATTATTCTTGCTTGGAGAATCCCATGGACAGAGGAGCCTGGTGGGCTATAGTCCAGAGTCGCAAAGAGTCAGACACGACTGAAGCAACTTACCACACATGCACGCACATGTCTGCGTAGGGGCCTGGGTCCCCCTTCTGCCCCCTACCCCTGTTCCCCTTTGCTGTGGGGCCCATCCCCGGCTGCACATAGGACTGCCTGGCCACCTCCATCATCCCAGGGCTTCTTGGAGCCCAGAAGGGCCTCTCAGGGCTGACGACACCTCCCCACCCCCGACCCTCATGGCCCCTATGATGGTCGGGGCCCCAGTGGCTGGGAGGCCTGTGGAGGAGGCCCTGATGATCGAGATGTAAGTGAATGTCATGCTCTCAGCCTGGCCACGGGGTGCCAGTTTGTCATCTCTCACCCCAGCATTCCCATGTCCCCAGAGGCAGGCTCCATATTAACAAGTCCTCTACTTGGGAATATCAATGGGGCCTTTGGCATTGCTCCGACAGCCTGAAGGCCGCTCCTGCGCTCAGGCCTTGGGGTGGGGTGGGAGGGACCTCAGGCTGGCGAGTGGGAGCAGACACTCTGGGAGTCTGCTTGCTTCTGAGGTTGGGGGGGTCCCTGCTGCCTCAGGTGGGCTGGGGGTGGCCTGGGACTCCTCCCCTCCCCTGCTGGAAACTGTGAGGGATCTGCCCCCCAGCCCTCAGGCACAGCCCTACCGGGTCGGAGCCAGCACAGCTCCCCCGCCCTGCCCCCCACCAGCTCAGCGGGGAGCAGAGCCCTGAGAGCCAGCTCTTCCTCCAGCTTCCTGGTGGGAACCCTCCTTCCCTCCTTTGGGTCATGGAGAGGGTGGGGCAGGAGCCTGCCATGTGGCTGCCCATGGACCTGGTGTTCCCCCCTGTGGCTAGGTGGATACCAGAGACATCCAAGTCTCAGCCCTGCCCTCAGGGGCTCCCAGTCTGCTGGAGGAGGGCTGGGGGAGGGGAAGACTGATGTCATTAACAGTGTTCTGGGCCTATTGCCGAGAGGTACCTGGTGTCCCCTCTGGAGATAACTGTCAGCCTAGGGGAGGGTGGGGGACGAAGGGCTCAGAGCAGGTGTCCTGGAGCGGGGAGTGCTGGGCCAGCAGGATTTAGGTGAGGGGTTGAGTTCTCTCCTGGAGAGGAGTGGTTGAGAACATTGCACGGAGGGCAGGGTCGTTTGGGGAATGCTGTGGACCTCCCTTCAGGGTTTCCATCATTGCCCTGGGGCCAGAATCCTGCCCTCCAGGGAAGCCGTCCTCCAGACTTCCAATGCTCACATCAGAGGGGGTGAGTGGGAGTCTGGTGTGGTTTGGCCTCTTGAGCCCGCATCATCTAGGCCTCCGAGCTCCAGTCCCTGGTATCTTGGGGATCCAGTGCTGCCACATGGGGTGTGCAGGTTCCCGTTTTCTCTTGAGCTCTGGGCACTTGCACCCGACCTGGAAAATGTAAAAGTGTTGGTTGCAGTTAGTCTCACAGCCACTAGAGGGCAGTCCCAGCTCACGTTTCCGTCTTTTCCAGACCACAGAGGGTCCAGCTAGGGATGGGAACTGGGGCTGGTGGGGTGACATACTGGGTTCCTAGAGCTGTGCATGGGGGTGCCTGTACTGCTGCCTGTCTAGGTTGGGTCCTACGAGTGCCTGAGCTCCTCAGTCCTGAGTTAGGGAAGAAAAAAAACCTCTGGAAATTTTGAAGAAATGGGAAAAAGGCATTTTGTTTAAACATTTTAACATGATACTTATTTTAGTATCTTCTACAAAAGTGGGTATGAACATTAAAAGACTGTAGAATAGCGTGTATCTAGTGGTCACTATCATGGGCCGTGGGGCCAGACCTCCTGGTTGGAATCCCAGCCCCACCATCTAATTGCTGAGTGACCTTGGGTTGGTGAAATAACCTCTCCAAGCCTCAGTTGCCCTTTCTGTAAAATGGGAATCATATAGTACCTGTGTGGTAGGGTTATTGGAAGAAGAGACACTGTAAGGCCACTTAACTCGTGCCCAGCATGCACTTCAGGGCAGCTCTTTCATTTTCATAACAAGCAATTACATTTGATTTATATGGAAGAGTAAAGGCCTCAGACTTAAAGCAAAAACACTGTTTTTCTTTCTGTTGATATTTAAAGGATCCCCCACAACCCAGTAAAGTAAAAGAGTTGAAAGAATCTCTCCCAACCCTGACCATTTCTCGCCTTTGTACAGAATGAGTGAGTGCCAATTCAAACCTTAATTTATATCTCACATTTTCTGAGTGTCGTTGCCTGCTGGGCCCCCTCTGGGATGGAGTGGGGCCATGGAGTGGTCCGCATCCCCCTTGCCACATCATTGGTTGCCGGCTTTGTGAGCCACTGTTCCTGATCCAGGACCCACCTTGGAACCCTCTGGCTGGGCTTCTCCACCCCAGCTGCACATGGGAATCATGTTACTGTGCTGTAAAAGCTATCACTGCCTCAACCCCACCCCCTGGGTTCTGATTCGTTTGGTCTGGGGTGGTGTCCGGACATCATGGTGATTAAAGGCTGCCTGGGTGATGCCACAGAGAGTGAGTGCAGGCTGGAGGGCCAGGTGAAGGGAGGTGCTCCCTGCCCCCAACTCTGCAGCCTCCCAGAATTCTGTATAAACTTAGATGTTTGTCTTGATGTAGGAAGGCCCTTTGGGTGTTGGTGAGGAGGCCCGGGTTGTAGTTCCAGCTTGGTGGTTAACTTTGGTGCAGACTTTTGGGGAAGCCCCTGCTTCCGGGCCTCAGGTACCTCATCCATCAGATGGGCTGAGGAGCACTTGTTGGGCCTAAGGAGTCAGGTGACGTGAGGATCCGACATGGACATGAGAGTGAGCACGCTTGGAAACCGTGAAACCAAGACTCAGTTTCTCTCGCTCCCCTTTCAGAGGAAAGGACTGAATTAGTTTCCTAAGATTGTGGTAACGCAGATGGGGTGGCTTCAACTCAGAAATGTGCTGTCTCCTGGCTCTGGAGGCTGGAAGTCAAGACCAGGGTGTTGGCAGGGCTGGCTGCTCGGAGGGCTCTGTGTGTGTGTGTGTGGGTGGGGGCCGTTCCAGGCCGACCGACTTCGACGCCGTCTCATCCCGTGTCTTCGCAACCTCTTCGTCAGTGCGTCTCTCTATGTCCTTGTATATGGACACGTGTGCTGCTGGGTTAGCGCCCATCCTAGTGACCTCAGTGTTTCAAAATTAGTTAATTGATCGTTGGCCGCACTGGATCTACGCTGTTGCCCCTGGGCTTTCTCTAGTTGTGGAGACCGGGGCAGCGGGGCGGGGAGCTGCCCTTGGCTGTGCTGTGCGGGCATCTCACTGCAGCGTGTTCTCTCTGGGTGCGGAGCACCGGCTCCAGGTGCCCGGGCTTCAGTAGCTGCAGCGCTCAGGCTCAGGAGCTGTGGTGCCTGGGGTTAGTTGCTCCACTGTGAGTGGGAGCAGGGATCGAATCTGTGTCCCCTGCGTGGGCAGGTGGACCCTCAACCATTAGACCACCAGGGAAGTCACCCGGCAACCTCATTCCAACTTATCTCTTAGAGCAGGTGGCTCAGTGGTAACGAATACTCCTGCCTACGCAGGAGACATGGTTCGATCCCTGGGTTGAGAAGATCCCCTGGAGGAGGAAATGGGGATCTCTCCAGCATTCTTGCCTCGGAAATCCCATGGACAGGGGAGCCTGGTGGGCTACAGTCCACGGGGTCACAAAGAGTCTGGCACGACTGAAGTGGCCGGGCACGCATGCATGTGAAGTGCTTATCTCCAAACACTGTCACCTTCTGAGGTGCTGGGGGCTGGAATGTCTATGTGGCAGTTTTAAGGGACACAGTTCAATGTGTCACAGGGAGTGAATACGTGCCCAAGGGTTTGATTCAGAAAAGAGCAGCAAGGACAAACCCCCACCGCCCCGCAAAACCTTGGAAGGAAACAGAGTCGGGCTGAGCCTGGTCTCCGCCTGCCGCAGTTCCCTCCCTTTGCTGTCTCACCTGGAGCTGGTTCGCCTTCCAGGTTAGGGGCATGTGGGTGTGGTGGGGGGTGTGGGACAACACACGAGGGGGACAAAGTGTCTCTGGTCCAGCTCTTGGAGCAGCAGGCACACTGCAGTCAATGCAGGAGACGCCTTCTGAGCACGACTCGTACACTTGTGGGGGTCCTGAAGGGGACAGCAGGGAGGGGACAGGGCTCTGTTTGGTGGCACCTTTCAGTTACAGAGCAGGTGGGATGCTGCAGGCTTGGCCAACTCCCTTCCTGTCTTGACGCTGGCAGAGAAGAGAGGCGAGATCAGGAATACAGGGGGAGAAAGGGGCTCATGTAGTACACAGCCAGGCGGGGCCCAGAGCTTGTAAGTGACAAGCACACGGCCGCCGCTCTTCCTCCCTCCCTCTCCTCCTGGTCTGCACCCAGCGATCCAGCGGGCGGAGGGTGGGGGTGTCTGTGGGGAGTGAGCCTGCTGCCGCCAGGTGTGCATCCATATTTATCAGGGGCGAGTCCCTGGGAAGCAGTGGATGCCGAGCGCGCCAGGCAAGCTGTCAGGGCCAGCTGCCTGTTCGTGTGCAGCCACCAGGAGGAGGAGCTTCTGGAACGCCAGTCTCAACAACGGTACCTGGGTTTGAAGTGTTTGCCCATTTCTGTGGTGTAAGGACTCCCACCATGGCTGATTTCATGCAGTCTACATGAAGACAAAATGGGCTGGCAGACGTCCTGAACATTTGACATTGTGGTCCAGCCACCTTGGAATAAAGAAGGTATGGAGGCCCAGAGGTGGAATAGCCCCAGGTCAGGCAGCAAGTCGCCGAGGGGCTCAGCCGGACTTTGTTGCCACATTGAGTTGGAGTGTGTCCGTTGTCCTGGCATCCCTGTTGAGAATGGGTCCTGTGTGACAGGGAGATGGTGGTGGACTGGCAATCCAGAAGGGAAGCTCTGGAGCTCGACCTCCCAGCCTGCCCAATAATAACACCCAATATCACAGAGCCTCTTGTCATTTACCATGTGCTCTCTTACCTGTTATCTCCATATTTAATTTCCACAGCAATCCAGGGGGACAGATGTTGTTATTAGATTTTATAGATAAGGAAACTGAGGCTCAGAGTGACTGTATGGTTTCTATGTCTCTTGACTACTAATGGCCGTGCATTCCTCCATACCTCGGTCTTCTGAGACCAATCCTAGTTCTTCCTTGTCCCTGGGATGCTGAGGTCATGATGCCTCTCCAGTTGACTGATGACCCTCCACCTATAGGAGGCCTGGAGCTCCTGTAGTTCACCCTGATAACAGCCTGGCATAGAGGTCCCTCAGTTAGTGCCTGCTGGTGGATGAGCTGACCCTTGGGCATTGGCCAGGGAGCTAACCTTTACCCTCTGCTGCTTCCTGACGGTTGTGCCCTTGATGCCTGGGTGCTGGCCACTCTCATCCCATATTGTTTCTCCTCACCCAGGTCTGGGACCCCCAGCTCACTTCACGTCAAGTCTTCTCAGGGCTGTCCCCACCCCTCAGCCCCTCTCTGCCCCACAGCACAGCTTTTTCCGACCTTTCTTCCAAAGCCTTACCTGGCACAGGTGAGGAAGGTGTTCATGTGTACAGTTTCACTGTGGTTCCTTGCCTGGAATAAGTTCTTTTTCTGATCCAGGAAGTCTCAGCCACAGGCCCATCTTCATCCCCTGGGCAGGGCCCAGCATGTTGAAGGAAACTGCCGCTTGTGTGGGAGGTAGGCAGACAGGCATACAGAGGGAGGAAAAGAGAGAAAGGCACCAGGGAAGAGAGACGTGAAGATACCATGTGTTAGGGAAACAGTAGGAAGCAGATAACCAGAGCTGATTTGTGCCAGGCACTGTGCCAAGTCCTTATAGTACCCCTCTGAGGTAAATACTATTTGATCCTCATCTGAGAGTTGAGGAAACTGAGGCTCAGGGAAGTTGATTGTCTTGCCCAAGATTGCACAGCCAATGACTACGAAATACAAACCCTGTATGTCTATTCTTACCCATCACATTACCTAGGCATTCTGGCTAAGAAGAAGGGGATCAGGGTGAGTGAGGCAAGGAGAGTAAGAGGTAAGAGAGTGGATGACAGAGGCTGGGTGTCCATCCCATCACCCTTATGTATCTTGGAGGCAGCTTGGGGTGCCAGAGTCGAGAGAGAGTGCAGTGTACCAAGGAGAAGGAGAACCTGATGAGAAGTCAGGTTAACTTTTGCTAGCTGTGTGGCTTTGGGCAAATCACCTTACCTTTCTTAGAGTCTCAACAGGCAGCTGTGCACATGTTTCTGGAATAGCCTGCACACAGCTTGCAGGAGCCAGAGTGGGCCAGAAGGACCCTGTCCTCCAAAAACTGGGGCTCTGTGCTCTGATTGCTGCTTCTGATCACGGAGGTGTGAACAAGAGGACTGGTGGCCATTTTTGTTGTACTTCTATTGTTTCAAGCCCCTCCCCTCTGACCGAAGTGACTTACCGGGTATTTAAGGGGCTGGTACCTTTTATGCTCTAATCTTCCTTTTTTCCACCCTTTGGGAGCCAGGTATTAAAAATGAGGCCATTTAGAAACAAATCCATATATGGGGAAAATTAGAAAGCAATAGTGCCTGCCCTTGGAAAGGCTCAGAAAAGACCCAAGAAAACTTTATAAGTTTACATCTTAGGTGATCCTTGACACAGAGACAACCCGCAACAATCAAACAAAATAATAACAGAAGCGGCAAACCCCGGGGTAAGGAGAGAATCTGATTCTGAGTTCCGACATTATTAGATTTAAATGTCCAGTGTTTAACAACAACAAAAAATCACAAGACATACAAAAAAATAAGAAAGTATGGCCTATCCAAAGGCATCCTTAATGAAATTATCAGCAGACTCCTCATAAGAAACTTCGGAGGCTAGAAGACAGTAGGTCAAAACTAGATACCCACATACAGAAGAATAAAATTGGACTCCCATCTTACATCATCCATAAAAATTAATGCTAAGTGGATTAAAGACTTAAGCATAAGACCTGAAATCATAAAACTCCTATAAGAAAATGACATGTGCTCCTTCACATTAGTCTTGGCCATTATTTTTTCTTTTTTGGATATGACACCAGAGGCACAGGCGATAATAGCAAAAATTAGTAAGTGGGACTGCATCACACTGAAGAGTTTTTTCACAGCAAAACAAACAATGAATAAAATGAAAAGGCATTCTAGGGAATGAAAGAATATTTGTAAACCATGTATCTCATATGGGGTTAGTATCCAAAATACATACAGAACTGATACAATTCAGTAGCAAAAGCACAAACAATCCAATTAAAAAAATGGATGGAGAAGCTGAATAAGCATTTTCCCAAAGAAGACGTACAAATGGGCAAGAGGTGCATGAAAAAATGCTCGACATCACTAATCATCAGGGAATGCAAATCAAAACCACAATGAGATATCACCTTGCACCAATTAGCATGGATTTCATCAAAAATACCAGATGTAACAAGTGTTGGTGAAGCTGTGAAATAAGGGAGTCCTTGTGCACTGTTGGTGGAAATGTAAATTGGTATGCCTCTATGGAAAAATGGTACAGAAATTCCTTAACAGAAATAGAAGTACCATGTGATCTAGCGCTTCCACTTCTAAGTGTATACTTAGAAGAAATGAAGCAGAGTCTTGAAGACATATTTGCACTCCTATGTTTATTGCAGGGTTATTTGAAATAGCCAAGAAACGATGTTAAGTATCCATCAGTGAATGAAAGCTGGTATATCTACCTATGTATATCACTATATACGTACATAGTTATGGGGATGGATGGTGCTGATGGTTGCACATTATGACTGTATTTAATATCACTAAATTATACACTTAAAATGGTTAAGATGGTAATTTTTATGTTATGTTTACTCTATAACAATAAAAATTGAAAAAAGGAATATGATCACACAATTGTTCATCCAATAAAATGTACTGAGGATTTACCATGTGCTGGGCACTGAGAATAAGAGTAAGCAAGGCAAATACCATCTGAGTTCCCTTTGGAGCTTCCAAACTAGAGAGTGATACAGGCCAATACAATAGAGAGGGCTAAGTGGTAATCAAAGGAGGAGTGCTTGACCCAGTTTAGGGTGTCAGGGAAGGCTTCCTGGAGGAAATGACACTGAAGCTGAGACAGGACCGTAAGTAAGAGTTGGTTATGATAAAGTTTGGATAATGGAAGAGGGGAGGGTGTTACAGGAGACAGCAGAGAGGGACTGAAAATAGTTGGAATCAACTGTGTAAAGTAGCTCTTTTATTTGCCTACAACAAGCCTTGATCTAATTTTAAAGGTGTCTTTCAGTTCTAGTAGTTAGATTTTGTGCCCTAAGAACTCTTTGCCTAACTCAAGGTAATACATATTTTTTTTCTAGAACTTTATAGTTTTAGGTCTACATGTAGGTCCATGATTCAGGTTAACTTTTGTAAATATAAGGTATAAGATATGTGTTGAGGTTCTCTCTCACAATCTCACCCTCAGTCTTCCTGTCTCTCTTTCTGCACGATTTGTTGAGAACACTTTCTTTTCCCATGGAATTTACTTGGTATCTTTGTGAAAAATCAGTTGGCCATATGTGCTGGTGATATTTTTGGCCTCTTCTATTCTATTAAACTGTATGTTTATCCTTACTCCATTACTACACTGCCGTGATTACTGTAGCTTTATCATAAGTCTTGAAGTCAAGTAGTATAAGTCCTCCAAGTGTCCCTCCTGTCTATCCTAGGTCTTCTGCATTTCCTTTAGAATTAGGCTGTTGATTTCTAAAAACATCCCACTGGTCTTTCGATAAGGCTTTCACTGAATCTATAGGTCTTTTGGGGGAGGAGTAACATTTTAACAATACTGAGTATTGTGATCCATGAACATGTTTCATTTTTCTATTTATTTAGGCTTGCTTTATATCTCTCAGCAATGTGTTCAATTTGTCCCTGAAGTTTTTTTTTTTAGCACAATTACTTTTTCAGTGTTATCTTCCAGTTGTTTATTCTCAGTATATAGAAATACAGTTGTTTCCTCTAAGCCTTGGTTCATTGCAAATAATAGTTCAGTCATGGTACCATTTAGGGTCATGGCGATGATTTAAAGAAATAAAATTAGTGACCATTATTGCACGCACAAAAAAAGAAATATAATTTTATATTTAGCCTTGTATCCTGCCTCTCTTAATCTCATAGCTTTTTTGTAAATTGATTTTATTTTTTTACAGAGACTATCTTGCCATGTGATAAAGACAGTTTTAACATTCACTTCAAATCTGAGTGCCATGATTCCTTTTTCTTGTCTTATTGCACTGGCTTGGATTGCCTGTGCAATGTTAAATAGAAGTGGTGAGAGCTAACATCTTTGCTTTGTTCCTGGTTTTAATAGAAAATCATTCAGTCTTCCACCACTATATAAATACAGGAATTTTAAAATGCCCTTATTGGGTTTAGGAAATTATCTTCTATTTATAATTTGCTGAGAGTTAAAAATATCAGAAATAGATTTAAATTTTGTTAAATGACTCTTTCTGTATCTACTGAGATGATTATATACAGATCATCCTTGACTTATGATGGGGATGCATTTGGATAAACTGATTGTAAGTTGAAAATACTTTAAGTTGAAAATGTGGTCAAATACCTCTAACCTACCAAATATCATAGCTTAACCTCAGTTCAGTTCAGTTGCCCAGTCCTGTCCAACTCTTTGCGACCCCATGGACTGCAGCATGCCAGGCTTCCCTGTCCATCACCAACTCCTGGAACTTGCTCAAATTCTTGTCTGTCAAATCGGTGATGCCATCCGACCATCTCATCCTCTGTCGTCCCCTTCTCCTCCCACCTTCAATCTTTCCCAGCATCAGGGTCTTTTCCAATGAGTCAGTTCTTTGTATCAGGTGGCCAGAGTATTGGAGCTTCAGCTTCAGCATCAGTCTTTCCAATGAATATTCAGGACTGATTTCCTTTAGGATGGACTGGTTTTATCTTCTGGTAATCCAAGGGACTCACAAGAGTCTTCTCCAACATCACAGTTCAAAAGCATCAATTCTTCAATGCTCAGCTTTATGGTCCAACTCTCACATCCATACACGATTGCTGGAAAAACTATAACTTTGACTAGATGGACCTTTGTTGGCAAAGTAATGTCTCTACTTTTTAATATGCTGTCTAGGTTGGTCATAGCTTTTCTTCCAAGGACTAAGCGTCTTATAATTTCATGGCTGTAGTAACCATCTGCAGAGATTTTGGAGCCCAAGAAAATAAAGTCTCTCACTGTTTCCATTGTTTCCCCATCTATTTGCCATGAAGTGATGGGACCACATGCCATGATCTTCATTTTTGAATGTTGAGTTTTAAGCCAGCTTTTTCACTCTCCTCTTTCATTTTCATCAAGAGTCTCTTCAGTTCCTCTTTGCTTTGTGCCATAAGGGTGGTGTCATCTGCATATCTGAGGTTATTGATATTTCTCCCGGCAATCTTGATTCCAGCTTGTGCTTAACCCAGCTCAGCGTTTTGCCTGATGTACTCTGCATATATAAGCAGGATGCCAATATACAACCTTGATGTACTCCTTACTCAATTTGAAACCAGTCTGTTGTTCCATGTCCAGTTCCAACTGTTGCTTCTTGACCTGTATACAGATTCTCAGGAGGCAGGTAAGATGGTCTGGTATTCTCATCTCTTGAAGAAGTTTCCACAGTTTGTTGTGATCTACACAGTCAAAGGCTTTGGCGTAGTCAATAGAGCAGAAGTAGATGTTTTTCTGGAACTTTCTTGCTTTTTCTGTGATCCAGCGGATGTTGGCAATTTGATCTCTGGTTCCTCTGCCTTCTCCAAATCCAGCTTGAACATCTGGAAGTTCTCGGTTCACGTACTGTTGAAGCTTAACTTGGAGACTTTTGAGCATTATTTTGCTAGTGTGTGAGATGAGTGCAATTGTGCAGTAGTTTGAACATTCTTTGGCATTGTATTTCTTTGGGATTGGAATGAAAACTGACCTTTTCCAGTCCTATGGCCACTACCGAGTTTTCCAAGCTTGCTGGTATATCGAGTGCAGCACTTTCACAGCATCATCTTTTAGGATTTGAAATATCTCTACTGGAATTCTATCACCTCCACTAGCTTTGTTCATAGTGATGCTTCCTAAGGCCTACTTGACTTTGCATTCCAGGTTGTGTGGCTCTAGGTGAGTGATCACACCATCATGGTTATTTGGGTCATGAAGATCTTTTTTGTATAGTTCTTCTGTGTATTCTTACCACCTCTTCCTAATAGCTTCTGCTTCTGTTAAGTCCATACTGTTTCTGTCCTTTACTGTACCCATATTTACATGAAATGTTCCCTTGTTATCTCTAATTTTCTTGAAGAGATCTCTAGTCTTTCCCCTTCTATTGTTTTCCTGTATTTCTTTGCATTGATAATTAATGAAGGCTTTCTTATCTCTCCATGCTATTCTTTGGAACTCTGCATTCAGATGGGTATATCTTTCCTTTTTTTCCTTTGCCTTTCACTTCTCTTTTTTTCTCAGCTACTTGTAAGGCCTCCTCAGACAGCCATTTTGCCTTTTTGTGTTTCTTTTTCTTGGGGATAGTATTGGTCACCACCTCCTGTACAATGTCACGAACTGCTGTCCATAGATCTTCAAGCACTCTGTCTATATGATCTATGCCCTTGAATCTATTTGTCACTTCCACTGCGTAATCGTAAGGAATTTGATTTCGGTCATACCTGAATGGTCTAGTGGTTTTCCTTACTTTCTTCAGTTTAAGTCTGAATTTTGCTATAAGGAGTTCATGATCTGAGCCACAGTCAGCTCCTGGTCTTGTTTTTGCTGACTGTATAGAACTTCATCTTCAGCTGCAAAGAATATAATCAGTCTGATTTTGGTATTGACCATCTGGTGATGTCCATGTGTAGAGTCATCTCTTGTGTTGTTGGAAGAGATTGTCTGCTATGACCAGTGCCTTCTCTTGGCAAAACTCTGTTAGCCTTTGCCTGCTTCGTTTTATACCCCAAGGCCAAAGTTGCCTGATACTCCACATATCTTTTGACTTCCTACTTTCACATTCCAGTCCCCTGTGATGAGAAGGACATATCTTTTTGGTATTAGTTCTAGGAGGTCTTGTAGATCTTCATCGAACTGTTCAACTTCAGCTTCTTTGGCATTAGTGGTTGGGGCATAGTCTTGGATTACTGTAATATTGAATGGTTTGCCTTGGAAACGAACAGCGATCATTCTGGCATTTTTGAGACTGCACCCAAGTACTGCATTTTGGACTCACTTGTTGACTATGAGGGCTACTCCATTTCTTCTAAGGAATTTCTTCTTAGCCTAGCATATCTTAAATGTGCTCAGAACAGTTACATTAGTCTACAGCTGGGAAAAAACAATCTGACAGAGCATATTTTATAATAAACTACTAAGTGTCTCTTCTAATTTATTGAATTCTGTACCAAAAATGAGAAACGGATTAGTTGTATCATAGTAAATGGTTGTTTGCCTCATGATTGCGTGGCTGACTATGAGATGAGACTTGCTGCTACTGCCCTGAATCACAAGAAAGTAGCATGCTGCACATCGCCAGCCCAAGAAAAGATCAGACTTCACAATTAGAAGCACAGTTTCTCCTGAATGAATACCACTTATGCACCATCCTAAACTTGAAAAATCTTAAGTTGAATTATATGTTGGGTATTGTCTGTATTTGTTTTGTTAATATGGTGTATTATACTTAAAGATCTCTGTTAGTTTTTGTTTCATATATTTTGATGTCCTTTATTAGGGATCGACACATTTAGGATTGCTATGTTCTCTTGAATAATTGACTTCTTTATCATTATGAAATGTCCTTATTTTCCTGTTAATATTCTTTGCCCAACAAACTACTTTGTCTGATATTAGTAGAGCCACTTCAGCTTTCTTTTGAATAGTGTTTACATGCTATATCTCTTTCCATTCTTTTACATTTAATCTAGCTGTGTCTTTTATGTTTCAAGTGTTGGGTCTTGCTTTTTCATCCAGCTTTATGATCTTTGTCTTTTAATTTGGGTATTTAGATGATTTACATTTAATGTTATTGTCAACGCAGTTGGGTTTAAATCTACATCTTTGCTATTTGTTTTTCTGTCATTTCTGTTATTTGTTACTACCTCCCTAGTTTCTTTTGGACTGAGTTTTAAAAAGTATAATTCATTAATCTGCAGTATTGAAAATCAGTGCTTTAAACAGCTGTACTACTTCCTCTGTCATGAAACCCTTCAAGCAGCTCCTGGGGATGGAGTAGGCTGCCTGGGGATATGACGAGGGAAATGATGCATTAAAAACAGGTCTCCCAGCTTGAAATCTACTTTCTAGATCCAAAAGCCTGTACAATTTATAAGTCTTTCATCTAGCTCCCTCTCTTCTGAAACGTCTCACCACCTCAGCTTCTGGGAGTCTTCAGGGTAGTATAAGCTGTGCCATTAGTCAAAGCCAGAGGAAGAGACCTAAAATGTGAAATTCCTAGAACTCCTCAGCCCTCCCTTCCATTCTGAGAGAGATTGTTTCCACTGTGATTGCTAGGGCAGTGGGCTCTAGCCCAATGAAAATCCCCACCCTCTTGAATAATCACTCACTGCGGGAGAATTAAGAGACATTTGTTACTTTTCTAACTACTTTAACCCCTGGAAGTGGACTGGGCCAGTATAGCCTTGTAGGATCTCTGTATTTTTATCCTCCAGTATCTGTAACAGATATATTATAAAAATTAGGGTTGTAAAAAATTACATTGTACAGGTAGAATTTTGTATAGTGAATTTTTTTTTATGGAGATATTCAAGTTGGAGTCAAACAATTACTTAGCAAGGAAAGTTGCACAGTTTTCAGTATTGGATGGGACAGGAACTTCCCTGCTTGTTCAATGGTTAAGACTTTGAGCTCTGAATGCAAGGGGGCCGAGTTCAGTCCCTGGTCAGAGAGCTAGATCCCACATGCTGCAACCAAGAGTTTACATGCTGCAATTAAAAATCTTACATGCTGCAGTGAAGATCGAAGGTCCTGCATGCCACAACTAAGACCTGGCGCAGCCAAATAAATAAATATTAAAAAAAAGTGGATGGGACAGAGATTTCTCTCAGTTCAGTTCAGTCGCTCAGTTGTGTCCGACTCTTTGCGACCCCATGAATTGCAGCACGCCAGGCCTCCCTGTCCATCACCAACTCCTGGAGTTCACTCAAACTCACATCCATTGAGTCGGTGATGCTATCCAGCCATCTCATCCTCTGTCGTCCCCTTTTCCTCTTGCCCCCAATCTCTCCCTGCATCGGAGTCTTTTCCAATGAGTCAACTCTTTGCATGAGGTAGGCAAAGTACTGGAGTTTCAGCTTTAGCATCATTCCTTCCAAAGAACACCCAGGGCTGATCTCCTTTAGAATGGACTGGTTGAATCTCTACCTGCACATCAGAATTACCTAAATGTGTGGGATTCTGTTTGGCTTTAATTTTAATTTTCTTGATGGCAGTATATGCCTATAGTTTACAAAGTCAAATAATACCAGGAAGTTTATAATCAAATATAGTGGTTTCCTCTTCCATCCTTTTCTCCTCTCCCCAATCTTCCTCCCCAGAGGCAACATCTCTGTTTTAACATTTTTTTCCATATATATATATTAATATATATATACACACACATATATATATACACACACACACTATATTTGTATTATGTATATATGTATTCATTCTTCTGCTGCTGCTGAGTTGCTTCAGTCGTGTCCGACTCTGTGTGACCCCATAGACGGCAGCCCACCAGGCTCCCCCGTCCCTGGGATTCTCCAAGCAAGAACAATGGAGTGGGTTGCCATTTCCTTCTCCAGTACATGAAAGTGAAAAATGAAAGTGAAGTCGCTCAGTCGTGTCCGACTCTTCACGACCCCATGGACTGCAGCCTACCAGGCTCCTCTGTCCATGGGATTTTCCAGGCAAGAATACTGGAGTGGGGTGGCATCTTTTAATTAACTACTTTTAGACATCCATCCACTTTTATTTATGATAGATAAATGTTTACTTAACTCACCAATATCACTATTTGCAATTTTAAATATATCAACGTTTAGTATATACATCATATATCTATACAGCTATTCACAACTGAATAGCTGTATACTTTTTTCTTTCTTCTAATTTCTCCTAAAGTTGCCCTGGTTTTTAATTTATGTAGTTTTATGTTTACTCATTATTAATTCTTCTACCCCTCATTATAGCCTCTCAGTATTATTACCACAAGGCCAGTCTCATCAGGAAATCTATTACTTTCATTAAAAATAATTAGAGACATCCCTTCTGCAGACCTGTATTTTCCTTCTTTTTGGGCTGATGACTCTTAAGGTCATCAGGCTACTCTCCAATCATCCTGGGTATTTCTTTTGCCCCCATTCTGGTTTTCCTTGTCTCTTTCTTGGATTAGATTAATTGTTTCCAAATCTCATGTCTTTTTCTGTCTTGCTTTTCTTCTTTGTTTTGATAAAGTGCATCCTCTGGTAATTTTGGATCCATGGTGCAAATGGAAAGGTATTGTGAGGACATTCTATCTCTTGATTCATACTTCTCCAATATGAACTCTGTGTGTTGTGGGTACTTATTATTTAGGATCTCTGTCTCCATCTAGGAGATTCCCTTTGCTTTGTCTATGCCTGCCCCCTTTTTTGACTTACTCTATTGTTTTGCTCTGAAGCCTTATGAAACAGTATAGAAGAAAGATAAACTTTCTGAGATTTTACAGAATTGAACATTTTAGTTATTATATTTCATATCAAATGACAGCCTAGCTGGGTATAGAATTTACACTAGCATTTAATGTCATTCACAAATTCATTACAGGATTGCATGCCCTTATCTTCTTGAACTTAGGCATTGCAGTGTGATTTGCTTTAGAAAACAAAATGTGAGTAGAAGATTGTCTTTGAACATAGGCCTTAAGAGATGGTATGTACTTCACTGTGTTTCCTTTCTGCTGTTGTGACTGATACATTTGAGATGCTGGAGATGCTGTCAGCCTGGGTCCCTGAGTGAGAATGAATTGAGATATATATCTCCCACCATATAGTAGAAAAAGAAGTAAAACTTTCATTGTTTTAAGCCATTGAGATTCAGGAGTTGTTTGTTGTCATGTTATAATCTAGCTCATCCTGACAGATCAATATAGATGCTTAGAAACAGGGTACTTATTAAAAAAAAAAAAGAACCCTTTATATAAAAAATAACCCGGCCTAGGGGTTGAACAGTGAACTATAAAGAACTTTATTAGAGGGTACAGAGGTGACAGTTTACATTATGCAGTGGGAGATACTTAATAAAATTGTCTGGGGGTCAGATCACATTCTTAAGGAAATTTAAATTCAAGATGAAGGTGTGGGAAAACAATATGTTAGCATATGATTGGTTATTATTGACTATGTTTGGCAAAATCATTAGAGTGTTCTCAAAAAAGAATTGTCCAATATAGAAGCAGAAATAAAAATGAATAGAGAATTCCAAAAATTTGCTGCTGTAGCTGTTTAATCACTTAGTTATGTCCAACTCCTTGCGACCCCATGGACTGTAGTCTGCCAGGCTCCTCTGTCCATCAGATTCTCCAGGCAAGAATACTAGAGTGGGTTGTCATTTCCTCCTCCTGGGGATCTTCCTGACTCAGGGATTGAACCCAGGTTTCTTGTGGCTCCTGCATTGCTGGCAGATTCTTTACCACTGAGCCACAGGGGAAGCCCCTCCAAAAATTTAGAGCCTTGAAATAGTCAGGAAAGCCACTTAACTTTGGAGTCCAAATAATAAGAGATAAAATTAACAGAAGTTTTGAATAAGAAAGGCCACTTAAAGTTGATTGTTATGGAAAAGGCCAAAATAAGGGCATGGTCTTCACTCCCTCTGTTAGAAACTGACTAGGGTAAGATGTTTAAGATAAAGATCCTTCAAGGATGTGGCACCCAGTTATTACTTTGATAAGACCAATGTCTCAAGGGAAATAGTAAAACCATGGATCTCCCTTGAAATCTGGATAGGCTCAAGGTGCACTGATCTTTAGGTAAAGACAGAAAATATGGAGATAAGAAAAAGACCAAAACTTTAGAAACTATGTCTCTAAAAGAATGTGGGCATGATTACTGGATTCTACTGCTGAAAGAATCAAATAGGTAAAAATATAAGATATTGAAAGAGTATTGGCGGTCTTAAGATGGCAGAGGAATAGGGTGGGGAGCCCACTTTCTCCCCCACAAATTCATCAAAAGAACATCTAAACGCTGAGTAAATTCCACAAAACAACTTCTGAAAGCTGGCAGAGGACATCAAGCACCCAGAAAAGCAGCCCATTGTCTTTAAAAGGAGGTAGGAAAAATATAAAAGATAAAAAGAGACAAAAGAAGTAGGGGCGGAGATCCATCCTGGGAAGCGAGTCTTAAAAAAGAGACAAGTTTCCAAGGAACTTGGAAGAGAAGTTCCACCAGGAACACTCTCACTGGTGAGTCTGTGGCAAGCCTTGGAACCTCAGAGGGCAACATAACCGGGAGAAAAAATAAATAAATAATTAAAACCCACAGATTACGTGCCTAATGGCAACTCCCAGTGGAGAAGCAGTGCAGATGCCTGCATCCGCCACTAGCAAGCCGGGGCTGGACAGGGAGGCACGGGCTGCATTGCTTAGGGTAAGGACAGGGCCTGAATGCCCCAAGGGCAATCTGAGGGAACTAACTTGAGATAGCAACCCAAACTGTGGGATAGCTATCCTGTGAAAAGCCCTAAGACACCGCCAAGCTGGCTCACAGAACAAAGAACTGAGCAGAGCTAGACAGCTGCAGACCGGCCCATCACCCATCAGAGACAGGCAGGCGAGGGCAGCCAGAGCTGGAAGGGGGCAATCGCAGCCCCAGAGAGGCATCATCTACCAAACTGCAAGCAGGCTTTGTTGCTAACCAAGACTTCTTGGGATTCTGGATGGTTGACATCCGCCAGGAGGGTCACAACCAGAGATCAGCTCCCCAGAAGAGAAACATGGCACACCTGAGAAGGTGTGCCGATTGCACACCCAGAAAACTGAGTGGCGGGAATGGAGGAGGCAATAAGTCACAACTTTTAATTGGGGGCAACCGTGCTTGCCAAGCACCTGGTCACCTGAGGTGCTCGGACCTGGGAAGGGCACAAAACACAGGCCCAGCCGAGTCTGCGCCTTTGTGGAGTACCCAAGAACCTGAACCTGAGTGGCTCAGACCTGGGAAGTGCATACAACCCAGGGCTGGCCTCAGACAGTTCCTGGCAGAGCAACCTAGAGCCTAAGCAGTGTACACTGGGAAAGCACACACGCAGTGAGCAGGGGCAAACCCAGTGTGGCCGAGACACTGCGAGCACACGCCAGTGTTATTTGTTTGCAGTGTTCCTCCCTCCCCACAGCACGACTGAACAAGTGAGCCTTAAAAAGTGACCACCACCGCCCCCTTGTGTCAGGGTGGCAATTAGACACCGAAGAGACCAGCAA
This sequence comes from Capra hircus, assembly GCF_001704415.2. Classification (NCBI taxonomy): domain Eukaryota; kingdom Metazoa; phylum Chordata; class Mammalia; order Artiodactyla; family Bovidae; genus Capra; species Capra hircus. The sequence goes on from NC_030822.1 coordinate 55,009,964, forward strand.
ACAGAAGAAGCTAAAACAAACAGAGGGAACCGCCTTGGAAGTGACAGGTGTGATAGATTAAAACCCTGCAGATAGCACCGACTGCATAGGAAGAGGCCTATAGATCTTAAGAAGTATAAGCCGGATCGAGGAACTATCTGAAAATGAACTGACCCCACACTGTCCACAACAACACCTGAGAAAGTCCTAGATATATTTTTACTATTATCATTTTTTAAATTAAAAATTTTTATTTTTAAGTCCTCTATTACTCCTTTAATTTTTATTTTTATAACCTATTATTACTTTGCAAAGAAAAAATACCCTATTTTTTAAAGCAAACTTCATATATATATATTTTATAATTTTTGTGACTTTGTTTTTTTCTTTAATATTGTATTTTTGAGAATCCAACCTCTACTCTAGATTTTTAATCTTTGCTTTTTGGTATTTGTTATCAATTTTGTACCTTTAAGAACCCAATCTTAAGTACCCGGTTTTACTTGGGAGCGAGATTACCGGCTTGACTGCTCTTTCCCTCTTTGGACTCTCCTTTTTCTCCACCAGGTCGTCTCTATCTCCTCCCTCCCCCTTCTCTTCTCTACCCAACTCTGTGAATCTCTTTGTGTGTTCTGGGCTGTGGAGAACACTTAGGGAACTGATTACTGGCTGGATCTGTCTCTCTCCTTTTGATTCCCCCTTTTCTCCTCCTGGCCACCTCTTTCTCCTTCTTCCCTCTTCTCTTCTCTGTGTAACTCCATGAACATCTCTGAGGGGTCCAGACTGTGGAGAGCACATAGGAAATGATTACTGGCTAGCTTGCTCTCTCTCCCCTTTTGATTTCCCCTCTTCTCCTCCTGGTCATCTCTATCTCCATCCTCCCTCTTCTCTTCTCCATGTAACTCTGTGAACCTCTCTGGGTGTCCCTCACTGTGGAGAAACTTTTCATCTTTAACCCAGATGTTTTATCATCAGTGCTGTATAGATGGAGAAGTCTTGAGGCTGCTGTAAGAATAAGACTGAAAACTATAGGCAAGAGACTTAAGTCCAAATCCTGAGGACACCAGAGAACTCCTGACTCCAGGGAACATTAATCGATAGGATTTCCTCAAATGCCTCCATACCTGCACTGAAACCAAACACCATCCAAAGGCCAACAAGTTCCAGAGCAAGACATACCACACAAATTCTCCAGCCACACAGGAACATAGCCCTGAGCTTCAATATACAGGCTGCCCAAAGTCACACCAAACCCACTGACATCTCAAAACTCATTACTGGACACTTCACTGCACTCCAGAGAGAAGAAATCCAGCTCCACCCACCAGAACACCGACACAAGCTTCCCTAACCAGGAAACCTTGACAAGCCACTGATACAACCCCACCCACAGTGAGGAAACTCCACAATAAAGAGAACTCCACAAACTGCCAGAATACAGAAAGGCCACCCCAAATGCAGCAATATAAACAAGATGAAAAGATAGAGGAATACCCAGCAGGTAAAGGAACAGGATAAATGCCCACCAAACCAAACAAAAGGGGAAGAGATAGGGAATCTACCTGATAAAGAATTCCGAATAATGATAGTGAAAATGACCCAAAATCTTGAAGTCAAAATGGAATCACAGATAAATAGCCTGGAGACAAGGATTGAGAAGATGCAAGAAAGGTTTAACAAGGACCTAGAAGAAATTAAAAGACGATTACTCCTTGGAAGAAAAGTTATGACCAACCTAGATAGCATATTCAAAAGCAGAGACATTACTTTGCCAACTAAGGTCCATCTGGTCAAGGCTATGGTTTTTCCAGTGGTCATGTATGGATGTGAGAGTTGGACTGTGAAGAAGGCTGAGTGCCGAAGAATTGATGCTTTTGAACTGTGATGTTGGAGAAGACTCTTGAGAGTCCCTTGGACTGCAAGGAGATCCAACCAGTCCATTCTGAAGGAGATCAGCCCTGGGATTTCTTTGGAAGGAATGATTCTAAAGCTGAAACTCCAGTACTTTGGCCACCTCATGCAAAGAGTTGACTCATTGGAAAAGACTCTGATGCTGGGAGGGATTGGGGGCAGGAGGAGAAGGGGACAACAGGATGAGATGGCTGGATGGCATCACTGACTTGATGAACGTGAATCTGAGTGAACCCCGGGAGTTGGTGATGGACAAGGAGGCCTGGCGTGCTGCGATTCATGGGGTCACAAAGAGTTGGACACAACTGAGCGACTGAACTGAACTGAACAGAGAAGAAATAAAAAAGAGTCAATACATTATGAATAATGCAATAAATGAGATCAAAAACAGTCTGGAGGGAACCAACAGTAGAATAACAGAGGCAGAAGATAGGGTAAGTGAGGTAGAAGATAGAATGGTAGAAATAAATGAGACCGAGAGGAAAAAAGAAAAATGAAAGAAATGTGGACAATTTTCAGAGACCTCTGGGACAATGTTAAACCCCTCAACATTCGAATCATAGGAGTCCCAGAAGAAGAAGGCAAAAAGAAAGACCATGAGAAAATACTTGAGGAGATAATAGTTGAAAACCTCCCTAAAATGGGGAAGGAAACAGTCACCTGAGTCCAAGAAACCCAGAGAGTCCCAAACAAGATAAACCCAAGGTGAAACACCCCAAGACACATATTAATCAAATTAACAAAGATCAAACACAAAGAACAAATATTAAAAGCAGCAAGGGAAAAACAACAAATAACACACAAGGGGATTCCCATAAGGATAACAGCTGATCTTTCAATAGAAACTCTTCAGGTCAGGAGGGAATGGCAGAACATACTTAAAGTGATGAAAGAAAATAACTGACAGCCCAGATTACTGTATCCAGGAAGGACCTCATTCAAATATGAAGGAGAAATCAAAAGCTTTACAGACAAGCAAAAGCTGAGAGAATTCAGCACCACCAAACCAGCTCTCCAACAAATGCTAAAGGATTTTCTCTAGACAAGAAACATAGAAAGGGTGTATAATCTCAAACCCAAAACAATCAAGCAAATGGCAATGGGATCTTACTTATCAGTAATTACCATAAAAGTAATTGGGTTGAATGCCCCAACCAAAAGACAAAGACTGGCTGAATGGATACAAAAACAAGACCCCTATGTATGTTGTCTACAAGAGACCCACCTCAAAACAAGGGAGACATACAGATGGAAAGTGAAGGGCTGGAAAAAGATATTCCATGCAAATAGAGACCAAAAGAAAGCAGGAGTAGCAATACTCATATCAGATAAAATAGGCTTTAAAACAAAGGCTGTGAAAAGAGACAAAGAAGGACACTACATAATGATCAAAGGATCAATCCAAGAAGAAGATATAACTGTTATAAATATATAGGAGCACCGCAATATGTAAAACAAATGCTAACAAGTATGAAAGCGGAAATTAACAATAACACAATAATAGTGGGAAATTTTAATACCCTATTCACACCTATGGATAGATCAACTAAACAGAAAATTAACAAGGAAACACAAACTTTAAATGATACACTAGACCAGTTAGACCTAATATCTATAGGACATTTCACCCCAAAACAGTGAATTTCACCTTTTTCTCAAGTGCACACAGAACCTTCTCCAGGATAGATCACATCCTGGGCCATAAATCTAGCTTTGGTAAACTAAAAAAAACTGAAATCATTGCAAGCATCTTTTCTGACCACAATGCAGTAAGATTAGATGTCAATTATAAGAGAAAAACTATTACAAATTCCAACATATGGAGGCTGAACAGCATGCTGCTGAATAACCAATAAATCACAGAAGAAATAAAAAAGAAATCAAAATATGCATAGAAATGAATGAAAATGAAAACACAACAACCCCAAACATGTGGGACACTGTAAAAGCAGTGCTAAGGGGAAGGTTCATAGCAATACAGGCATACCTCAAGAAACAAGAAAAAAGTCAAATAAATAACCTAACTGTACACCTAAAGCAACTAGAAAAGGAAGAAATGAAGAACCCCAGGGTTAGTAGAAGGAAAGAAATCTTAAAAATTAGGGCAGAAATAAATGCAAAAGAAACAAAAGATACCATAGCAAAAATCAACAAAGCCAAAAGCTGGTTCTTTGAGAAGATAAATAAAATTGACAAACCATTAGCCAGACTCATCAAGAAACAAAGGGAGAAAAATCAAATCAATAAAATTAGAAATGAAAATGGAGAGATCACCACAGACAACACAGAAATACAAAGGATCATAAGAGACTACTGTCAGCAACTGTATGCCAATAAAATGGACAACTTGGAAGAAAATGGACAAATTCTTAGAAAAGTACAACTTTCCAAAACTGAACCAGGAAGAAATAGAAAATCTTAACAAACCCATCACAAGCCTGGAAATTGAAACTGTAATCAGAAATCTTCCAGCAAACAAAAGCCCAGGACCAGACGGCTTCACAGCTGAATTCTACCAAAAATTTAGAGAAGAGCTAACACCTATCCTACTCAAACTCTTCCAGAAAAGTGCAGAGGAAGGTAAACTTCCAAACTCATTCTATGAGGCCACCATCACCCTAATACCAAAACCTGACAAAGATGCCACAAAAAAGAGAACTACAGGCCAATATCACTGATGAACATAGATGCAAAAATCCTTAACAAAATTCCAGCAAACAGAATCCAACAACATATTAAAAAGATCATACATCATGAGCAAGTGGGCTTTATCCCAAGGATGCAAGGATTCTTCAATATCTGCAAATCAATCAGTGTAATACAGCACATTAACAAATTGAAAAATAAAAACCATATGATTATGTCAATAGATGCAGAGAAAGCCTCTGACAAAATTCAACATCCATTTATGATAAAAACCCTCCAGAAAGCAGGAATAGAAGGAACATACCTCAACATAATAAAAGCTACATATGACAAACCCACAGCAAACATTATCCTCAATGGTGAAAAATTGAAAGCCTTTCCCCTAAAGCCAGGAACAAGACAAGAGTGCCCACTCTCACTGCTACTATTCAACATAGTTTTGGAAGTTTTGGCCGCAGCAATCAGAGCAGAAAAAGAAATAAAAGGAATCCAGATTGGAAAAGAAGAATTAAAACTCTCACTGTTTGCAGATGACATGATCCTCTACATAGAAAACCCTAAAGACTCCACCAGAAAATTACTAGAGCTAATCAATGAATATAGTAAAGTTGCAGGATATAAAATCAACACTCAGAAATCCCTTGCATTCCTATACACTAATAATGAGAAAATAGAAATTAATGAAACAATTCCATTCACCATTGCAATGAAAAGAATAAAATACTTAGGAATATATCTACCTAAAGAAACAAAAGACCTATATATAGAAAACTATAAAACACTGGTGAAAGAAATCAAAGAGGACACAAATAGATGGAGAAATAAACTGTGTTCATGGATTGGAAGAATCAGTATAGTGAAAATGAGTATACTACCCAAAGCAATCTATAGATTAAGTGCAATCCCTATCAAGCTACCAACAGTATTTTTCAGAGCTAGAACAAATAATTTCACAATTTGTATGGAAATACAAAAAACCTCAAATAGCCAAAGCAATCTTAAGAAAGAAAAATGGAATTGGAGGAATTAACCTGCCTGACTTCAGGCTCTACTACAAAGCCACAGTCATCAAGACAGTATGGTACTGGCACAAAGACATAAATATAGATCAATGGAACAAAATAGAAAGCCCAGAGATAAATCCATGCACCTATGGACACCTTATCTTTGACAAAGGAGGCAAGAATATACAATGGATTAAAGACAATCTCTTTAACAAGTGGTGTTGGGAAAACTGGTCAACCACTTGTAAAAGACTGAAACTAGAACACTTTCTAACACCATACACAAAAATAAACTCAAAATGGATTAAAGATCTAAATGTAAGACCAGAAACTATAAAACTCCTAGAGGAGAACATAGGCAAAACACTCTCCAACATAAATCACAGCAGGATCCTCTATGACCCACCTCTCAGAATATTGGAAATAAAAGCAAAAATAAACAAATGGGACATAATTAAAATTAAAAGCTTCTGCACAACAAAGGAAACTATAACCAAATGAAAAGACAGCCTTCAGAATGGGAGAAAATAATAACAAACAAAGCAACTGACAAATAATTAATCTCAAAAATATACAAGCAACTCCTGCAGCTCAATTCCAGAAAAATAAACGACCCAATCAAAAAATGGGCCAAAGAACTAAACAGACATTTCTCCAAAGAAGACATACAGATTGATAACAAACACATGAAAAGATGCTCAACATCACTCATTATCAGAGAAATGCAAATCAAAACCACAATGAGGTACCATTTCACGCCAGTCAGAATGGCTGCTATCCAAAAGTCTACAAGCAATAAATGCTGGAGAGGGTGTAGAGGAAAGGGAACCCCTCTTACACTGTTTGTGGGAATGCAAACTAGTACAGCCACTATGGAGAACAGTGTAGAGATTCCTTAAAAAACTGGAAATAGAACTGCCATATGACCCGGCAATCCCACTGCTGGGCATATACCTGAAGAAACCAGAATTGAAAGAGACACACGTACTCCAATGTTCATCACAGCACTGTTTATAATAGCCAGGACATGGAAGCAACCTAGATGCCCATCAGCAGACGAATGGATAAGAAGCTGTGGTACATATACACAATGGTGTATTACTCAGCCATTAAAAAGAATATATTTGAATCAGTTCTAATGAGGTGGATGAAACTGGAGCTGATTATACAGAGTGAAGTAAGCCAGAAAGGAAAACATCAATATAGTATAATAACACATATATATGGAATTTAGAAACATGGTAACGATAACCCTGTATGCAAGACAGCAAAAGAGACACAGGTGATAGAACAGTCTTTTGGACTCTGTGGGAGAGGGCATTTGATTTGAGAGAATGGCATTGAAACATGTATATTATCATATGTGAAATGAATCACCAGTCCAGGTTCGATGCATGATACAGGGTGCTCAGGGCTGGTACACTGGGATGACCCAGAGGGATGGGATGGGGAGGGAGGTGGGAGGGGGGTTCAGGATGGGGAACACATGTACACCCATGGCGGATTCATGTCAATGTATGGCAAAATCAATACAATATTGTAAAGTAATTAGCCTCCAATTAAAATAAATAAATTTATATAAAATAAATAATTAAAATTAAAAAAAATAAAAAGTATTGCCAAAAGAATACCAGTCTATATTAAGACTGTTTTTCAAAAATTTTATGGAAATATAATTGATTTATAATGTCATGTCAATTTCTTGTACACAGCAAAGTGATTCAGTTATATATATTGTTTTTTCATATTCTTTTCACAGTCTTTTCCATTATGATTCACCACAGGATATTGAATACAGTTTCCTGTGCTGTACAATACCACCCATTCTATATATAACAGTTTGCCTTTGCTAATTCCAAACTCCCACTTCTTTCCTTCCCAACCTATCCCCTGCCCCCTTGCTTAGCAACTACATGTCTGTTCTCTGTCTGAGTCCATTTTTTAAAAATACTTTTTTATTTTGGAGTAAAACATATTAACAGTTAGACAACAAGGGAACTCAGCCATACATATACATGTATCTACTCTCCCCTAAACTCCCTTCCCATTCTGGCTGCCCCATAAGAATCTGTTTTTGTTTCATAGGTACATTGATTTGTATTATATTTTAGATTCCATGTGTAAGTGATGTCATAAGGCATTTGTCTTTCTGAGAAAGACTATTTAAGAACCTAAAATAATTCTATCAGTAGGAAGTGATCTGAGAAAGAGGCTTAACTCTCAAAAAGTTCATATTCTCCTATATTTACTTCAGTTGTGGTCAAACAAAATAATGGAAAAGAATTTTATAGAGGAAAGAGCAATGGAGTATAATGGACAAAAGACTTACTCACAGGGAGCATAATGGGAGCCTAATCCAGCAACAGCCTTGCTCCCAGGAATGGGGCCCTGAAAGTGTCTGCCCAGCAGGATTTCAGAGTTCTGGCTAATTCCATTCTTTCTCTTTCTGAGTGGTACTGGTTATTGGGGTTATCCTATCCTTGTTCCACCACTGTATATTGGATATGTGGAGCATAAAACTTATTTATTTCATGGGCCTATAGATTAAGAAAGGAGGATCTTGTAACCCCTGTGATATATTGGGGTTGTACTTTGAGAGATATGGAGCTTTGTATTTGTTACTATTTCTACCTGGAACTTTTGGGTTGTTGCCCTTTGGGGAGATGGTCAGTATATGTTCCTTGGTAAGGAGAGTAAGGTTGCTTGGTAAGGAGAGTGAGGTTGCTCACTAGATAGAGATCAGAGGATAGACTGGTAATTATGTGTATTTAGTCCTTTCTCTGGGCACACGGTAGTGTTGCACTTTCTGGTTCTTTATGGAATTAGGCAAATCCATGTAGCCTAGGAAACTTGAACAAGTATGATGTATAGCGCTTACTATAGAGTTCTTTAAAGAGGTGTGACCCATTTGTCATGTTTTCTTTTCTGCCATAGAAATAGGTAGTAACTACAACAACCTAGTCCATTTTAGTTCGCTGATTCCTAGAATGTCGACGTTCACTCTTGCCATCTCCTGTTTGACCACTTCCAATTTGCCTTGATTCATGGACCTGACATGCCAGGTTCCTATGCAATATTGCTCTTTACAGCATCGGACCTTGCTTCTATCACTAGTCACATCCACAACTGGGTATTGTTTTTGCTTTGGCTTCATCCCTTCATTCTTTCTGGAGTTATTTCTCCACTGATCTCCAGTAGCATATTGGGTACCTACTGACCTGGGGAGTTCCTCTTCCAGTATCCTATCATTTTGCCTTTTCATACTGTTCATGGGGTTCTCAAGGCAAGAATACTGAAGTGGTTTGCCATTCCCTTCTCCAGTGGACCACATTCTGTCAGACCTTTCCACCATGTCTTGGGTGGCCCCATATGGCATGGCTTAGTTTCATTGAGTTAGCCAAGGCTGTGGTCCATGTGATCAGATTGGCTAGTTTTCTGTGATTATCGTTTCAGTGTTATCTGCCCACCTACCATCTTACTTGGGTTTCTTTTATCTTGGACGAGGGGTATCTCCTCACGGCCAGCCCTCCTGACCTTGAACGTGGAATAGCTCCTCTCAGCCCTCTTGTGCCCATGAAGCCGCCGCTCCTTGGATGTGGGGTTGCTCCTCTCAGCTGCCTCCCCTGACCTCGGGCATGGGGTAGCTCCTCTCTGCCGCCTCCCCTGACCTCGGACATGGGGTAGCTCCTCTCGGCTGCTCCTGTGCTGACGCAGCCTGGCACTCTCCATCGCTGCCCCTGACCTTGGGCGAGGGGTAGCTCCTCTCCCCCGTGCTTCTCCGCGCAGTCCGTTGCAGCCAGCGCACTTCCTCAGATATGCAGATGAAACCACCCTTATGGCAGAAAGTGAAGAGGAACTAAAAAGCCTCTTGATGAAAGTGAAAGAGGAGAGTGAAAAAGTTGGCTTAAAGCTCAACATTCAGAAAACTAAGATCATGGCATCTGGTCCCATCACTTCATGGGAAATAGATGGGAAAACAGTGGAAACAGTGGGAGACTTTATTATGGGGGGCTCCAAAATCACCGCAGATGGTGATTGCAGCCATGAAATTAAAAGACGCTTACTCCTTGGAAGGAAAGTTATGACAAACCTAGATAGCATATTGAAAAGCAGAGATATTACTTTGCCAACAAAGGTCCATCTAGTCAAGGCTATGGTTTTTCCAGTGGTCATGTATGGATGTGAGAGTTGGACTGTGAAGAAAGCTGAGCACCGAAGAATTGATGCTTTTGAACCGTGGTGTTGGAGAAGACTCTTGCGAGTCCCTTGGACTGCAAGGAGATGCAACCAGTCCATTCTAAAGGAGATCAGTCCTGGGTGTTCATTTGAAGGATTGATGCTAAAGCTGAAACTCCAGTACTTTGGCCACTTCATGTGAAGAGTTGGCTCATTGGAAAAGACCCTGATGCTGGGAGGGATTGGGGGCAGGAGGAGTAGGGGACGACAGAGGAAGGCATCACCGACTTGATGGACATGAGTTTGAGTGAACTCTGGGAGTTGGTGATGGACAGGGAGGCCTGGCGTGCTGTGATTCATGGGGTCACAGAGTCAGACACGACCGAGTGACTGAACTGAACTGACTGACTGACAACAACCTAGGTTCTGCTGAACTGAAATGGACATGCATCATCTTTGATTTTGGAGTTTTTTATTACTACAGCATAACTAAGCCCATCCCAACTGATGCAATATTCTAAGTTTCAAATAAAAAGCAGAGACATCACTTTGCTGACAAAGGTATGTATAGTCAAAGCCGTGGTTTTTCCAGTAGTCATGTATGGATGTGAGTTGGACCATAAAGAAGGCTGAATGATAAAGAATTGATACTTTTAAACTGTAGTGCGGAAGAAGACTCTTGAGAGTCCCTTGGACTGCAAGGAGATCAAACCAGTCAACCCTGAAGGAAATCAACCCTGAATACTCATTGGAATGACTGTTGCTAAATCTGAAGCTCCAATACTTTGACCACCTGATGTGACGAGCTGACTCATTAGAAAACACCCTCATGCTGGGAAAGATTGAAGGTAGGAGAGGAAGTGGACCATAGAGGATGAGATGGTTGGATGGCTTCACCTACTCAATGGACATGAGTTGAAGCAAACTCTGGGAGACAGTGAAGGACATGGAAGCCTGGCATGCATCCATGGGGTTGCAAAGTCGGACACGGCTTAGCGACTGAACAGTAAGAATGTTAAACACATTGCTCTGTTGTCTTCTTGAGTTTAGTGTTATTGAAGTCTAAATCCATGCTTATTCCTGAAACTTTTACTGCGACCACCCTTCCTTTTCCATTTTGGGTTTTCTCTTTAACCTTGTTAGTATTCCAAAATTTCAGTTATGTGTCTTAGTGTGAATTGATTTTCATCAGTTGTGCTCAGTGTATGGTATGCCCTTTCTGTCTGAAAATTCATACTCTTTGGGCAAATTTTCATAAATTCTTTTATTGGTAATTTCTCTCTCCTTTTTTTCCTTGTTCTCTCATTATTTGATGTTGAATCTCCTGAAACAGTGTTCTAAATTTCTTATTTTTTTCTCCTGCTTTCCATCATTTTTGCTGTACTTCCTGGGCTGTTTCCTCAATCTTATCTTCAATATTTTCTGTTGAATTTCTCATTTTTGCTATCAGAAATTTCCAAAAGGTCTTTTTTTCCCTTTCAATATTTTTTTCTTTTAACATCCTATTCTTATTTTGTGGGTGCAGTATCTTCTCTTATCTCTGAGAATATTAATGCTTAAACATTTTCTTTCTTTCTCCACATAGTTTCCTCTGAGTTACGTTTTCCCATTTGTTGACTTTGGCTTCTATCTTTTGTATTAGAGGCTTTTTTTTCTTTCAAATATCTAATAATCCTTTACTGTCTGTTCAGGTTCCAGTAGCAAAATCAAAGAGCTGATTAGAAGCTTTGAGTTTGAGGAAATTGCTTGTCAGCTTCAGTGGTTGTTTGTTGGGGAATGTCAGTGTCTTAGGTCTGTCCTCTGACTGGTCCCCAGAGAGTCTCTACCAAACTTCTGCCTGAAGGATAAAAGTTGTCAGCATTTTGGAACCACATGGATGATCAGGACTGGAAGTCTCTGGACCCTATATTTAACATTACATAATAAGTAATTTTCATTGTTTATGGTCTGGTGCTCATCCCCTCAGTTGTGCTGGTTGACCCCTCGTTCAGAGATTGTGTTTTACTCCGTTTCCAGAGAATAAACCTCCAGTGTTTTGCCACAGGTGGGGGTGGGGCAGGAGCATATCAGCATAGAGTGGGGAAGGAAGAATCAGAAAAGGAGGCTGAGAAGGAGTGCCCAGTTAAGTTGAAGGACAATTAGGTGAGAGTGGTAGCCCTGAAGCAAGTGAAGAAGAGGTTTTAGGGAAGAGAGAGTGGATCACTTGTGACAAATAGTCTGATGAGTAAGATGAGCACAGAGAACTAACCATTGGACCTGGCAATGCAGACGTCATTAGTGACCTTGATGAGAGCTGTCTCCTGGACTTGGGGACAAGAGCCTGGTTGGAATGAGTTCTAGAGAATGGTAGGAGAGCACGTGGTGACCTTGAGTGTGGACAATTCTTTCTATTTGATTCATTCCTCCTAAAATAACCCTGTGTGATAGGCAGTCATTCCTGTTGAGTAGATCTGAAGTTTAGGAAGCAGTCTCAGAGAGGTTTACATGAATGTGCTGATGGCTTCACAGCTAGGTGCTTTTCAAAACAGCATTTATCTAATCTTTCTTATATTAGGTGTCCCCCCCCAACCCCCAACTTCTGGTTGCAAAGATATCTGATGGTGTCAGTTGAGGCTTTTGCAGTGTAAATTGTGTTGATTCTCAGCTTCTCCAGTTGCTAGCTGGGGATTCAGCATTCTTGGGTCCACTAAGTCACTCATCACTTATCTTGCCTTTCAGCTTTTAGCTTCCAAAATGTTTAGATTGTTTTCTAAAGAAGAGGGCTTTCAGGCTCCAGTGAACCTCATCCGGCCCTCCAATGCCCCTCCTCATCTTCTTTGATGATTCTTCCTCATCTCCCCAAACTCTCAGACCCAGTCCCTGGACTTCTCTTTCTTCCTGGGTGATTTCATTCAGTTTCTGGACTTAAACACCTTCTTCATGACCATGGTTCCCATTATATTTCTAACCTTTGATCTCTAGCTTCCTATATCCACTTGCCTACTCAATATCTCCAGTTCAACACTTAACGTTGTCAACATGACATGTCCAAAACTCAGCTTCTAATTTTCTCCCCCAAACCCTCTCATCCCACAGTCTTCTTACTTTCCTAAATGCAGCTCCCAGGAAAAACCCTGAGGTCATCCTTGACTTCATTCTTTTTCTCACACCCCTCATCCTGTAAGTCAGCAGTTCTTGTCGACTCATTCTAACTTGGGTTGGGATCCTGACTGCCCCATAGACTGAGTGACTGTATTAGTTTTCTGTGGCTGCTGTAAAAAATTACTGCAAGCTCCGCAGCCCACATAACAAATTCTTTATCTTACAGTTATGTAGGTCAGAATCTGACAAGTCTCTTTGGGCTAAAATCAAGGTGTTGGCAGGGCTGCATTCCTTTCTGTCAGCTGTGTATGGGATCTAGTTCCTTGAATTTTCCAGCTTCTAGAGGTCATCCACATTCCTTGCTTTGTGGTCCTTTCCTCTGTCTTCAAAGCCAGCAAAAGGAAGTTGAGTTCTTCTCACATTGCATTACTCTGAGTTTCTGTTTGCCTATTCCATTTTCTCTTGTGTGGGACTTTTAATTTTTATTCTATGTTCTATTATATCATTTGAATTAAAATTTTAAAAATTCATTGAGGTAACATTGACTTAGAATAAGATATTAGTTTTATATGTACAACATTATATTTCAACTTCTATATACACAATAGTGTGTTCACCACCAAAGTTTAGTTTCCATCCATCACCACCCTGTTGATTCTCATTACCCATTTCACCCTCTCTACCATTTTCCCTTAGGTAACCACTACTCTGTTCTCTGTATCTGTGTGTTTGTTTATGTATGGTTTGATTGGTTTATGTATTTTATTTTTTGTTGTTTGTTTTTTATTAATATATTCCACATATGAGTGAATTCATACAATCTTTGATTTCTCCATCTGACTTATTTCATTTGACATAATAGCCTCAAGGTCTGTTCATGTTGTTGCAAATGACAGTATTTCACTTTTTATGGCTTAATAGGATGCTATCATATATAGGTATCTATTTTTAAAATATTTATTTGTTTATTTTATTTGGCCGCCTTGGGTCTTGGAGCATGTAGAACCTTTAGTTGCAGCACATGAACTGTTAGTGGCGGCATGTGGGCACTAGTCCCCTGACCAGGGATCAAACCCAAGCCTCCTGCTTTGGGAGTGTGGAGTCTTAGCCACTGGACCAGTAGGGAAGTTCCAACTTTCATTTCTTAAACATCTTTTACTATTGAGTCAAGGGAGGTATGATTACTCACATATTTTAGATGAAGAAACTGAAAATCAGAAAGGCTTTCGCTCCAGGTGAGTGGGGAGATCGGAATCCCATCCTGGGTGTGTGTCTGCCTCTGTACTTGCTGCCTATAGATGAGGTAATAAATGTCCGTACCTGGGACCCCAGTATGCGTGTGTGGATGTGGGGGCGATGCTGTGTACCTGCGTGGCACCTGTGGGGTCACCCCCGTGGATCCTTAAGCTTCCCTGATTCCAGGTTGGGAAAGGAGCAGCCCCACCCCCCATCCCTGGCTGGGTGCAGGGTCTGGACCCCCTGGGCTGGGAATGCAGCCTGGCAACCTCATGGAGGATGGTGGGTCTGGCTTCCGAGCTCAGCCTGCAACTACATCGGAGCAGTAGTCCTGGAAATTGTTGGCTCAGTGATCTTTGCGAGATGCCAGTGAGCAGTTCTGAGAGAGGGCAGGGATCAGGAGATGAAGGGGAAGGATTTCTTTTGTTCCTTGCTATCCCCTCTTGCTGTCTCCCCCCAGGAGGAGGAAGGGGGGTGTGGGCCACCTGCCCCTCCTGCCCCTTGGCTGCTCATCAACACGCAGTGCCTGCTGATTTGAGAGGGTTGTTGCTGGCTTTGTGCCTTCAAGGTTACGGCCAAGGTGGCTTTGGCAGGGAAGCAGAGAGGGGTGTTAGCCAGGCCTCACCAGGCCCCACTGGGAAACAGGGTCCAGGCAGAAATCCAGGCTTCCCTAAACTTCCCAGTTTGTGTGTGGCTCCTATCAGTGTCCTGCCCTCAGGAGGGGACCTCATTTCCTTTGAAAGCCTCATGTGCCCTTTCAAACACTGGCCCCTGTGCTGGGCCCCCAGGGACTCACTGTCCAGTGGTAGAATTAGACAGGAAATGGTCAAGTGTAACAAGCAGTGATGACAGTGGCTGCAAGGAAGAGAGCAGTATGGGGGGACCACAGGGCTAGGAGTACTTGCCTTGTTTGATTAGGGTGTGTTGGGGAATCTGTTTAGGGGGATGTTTAGAATTTTTCCAGGTGGAAAGGAAACAGTTCCACATGTAAAGTCCTGGAGGCGTGAATGTAGGGGTGCGTTGTTGTTTAGGTGCTCAACTGTGTCTGATTCTTTGCGATCGCATGAACAATAGCCCGCCTGGTTCCTCTGTCTGTGGAATTTCCCAGGCAAGAATACCGGAGTGGATTGACATTTCCTTCTCCAAGGATCTTCCTGACCCAATTTGATCCCTCCAGTGATCAAATCTGTGACTCCTGCATTGGCAGGGAGATTCTTTACCATCAAGCCACCAGGAAAGCGCAGATGTGAGGCTCAGGACTAAAAAGGTCTTGGGTATAGTGGGCCTCAGGGAGGGTGTGGTGGAGGATGCAGTTAGAGAAGGAGAAGCTGACAGAGGTGAGCTGGAGTGGAAAGCTGGGAGGGTGTCCAGATGGTGACTGTGTTTCCTGCCTCACTAGAGTTTGGCCTTTCCTGGAGATCCCCACATCTTGTATGTTTGGAAGGAGTGGCATGGTGAAATTTGTGTTTTGGTCTCTCTCAGAGGGTGGGTTAGAGGGAGAAGGCTGGTAGGGAAGACACCAGACAGGAGTCTCATGGGTGTTCTGGGTCAAAGTGCAGGTCAGGGTATTGAGAAAATGGTGTCTAGAGGTAGCTGGAGCCAGACCTGGTGGGCTTGTTGCCACCTGGCTGTGGGGTCAGACAGAGCTGCTCCCAGGATTCTCCCAGGTGCAAGGGTCTGTGGTGAACTCCTTAACCAAGAGAAGAAGGACAGGAGACTTCAGGAAGGTGATGGTGAGCCTAACTTTGGATATGCTGTGTTGGAACGTGGAGGTGCATGTAACAAGCAGGTGGTTAGAAATTCAGGTCCAGATTTTAGGAGAGAGGTCGGGGCCAGAAATGAGGGCTTGAGGAAAGGCACTGCCTGGGGTGGGGGTGGAGGTGAGTCTTTCAGGGAAAAAGACCTGGAAGAGGAGAAGGAAGGGAGAGAGGGTAGAAGTTGCTGCCTGTGAAACACTGTCACTGAAGGAGGAGGCTAAGGACCCCTGACAGGAGGCAGAGGAGGTGAGGTCGGAGGAGCAGAAGGAAAACCAGGAAGGACAAGTCCTGCAGCCAAGAGAAGAGGAAAGCCTGGAAGAAAAACTGCATGCATGCTAAGTCACTTCAGTTGTGTCCGACTCTTTGTGACCCTGTGGACCATAGCCCACCAAGCTCCTCTGTCCATGGGATTCTTCAGGAAAGAATATTGGAGTGGGTTGCCATGCCCTCCTGCAGGGGATCTTCCTGACCGAGGGACAGAACCTGCGTCTCTCACATCTCCTGCACTGGCAGGAGGGTTCTTTACCCCTAGTGCTACCTGGGAAGCCCAGAAGAAAGACTAAAGCAAAGTCATTGCTCCTGGCAACTTTGTGGTCCTAGGAGACCTACGATTTCTAAGTATTTGGGATGTGAGGGACTGAGGGGGACATTTTATTCAATTCTTCTCAGCAGGTGGGTTGGAGGGCCCACTGTGTCCTCAGTGATATGTTGCATCCTTGGTCTCCCCTTCCCCCCAGGATGTGTCTGGGCCCCAAGGAAGAATGAAGAGGCTGGTGAGAAAGAGCCGCTGCTGAGAAACTCCACATGGCATTGAAATGTGAGACTGCACTGCTGGGAAACCCCCAAGAGTGTCACTCAGAAAGTGGGGACAGAAGAGGGGCAGAACCGCCTATTGCTTACCAGAGTCCACAGCCACGCTTCTCTGGGCTGCAGGTGCCTGGACTACATTTCCCAGGCTCCCTTGCGATTAGATGTGATCCTCCCTTGAATGTGAGAGGTGGACTATAAAGAAAGCTGAGCACCAAAGAATTGATGAACTGTGGTGTCAGAGAAGACTCTTGAGAGTCCGTTGGACAGCAAGGAGATCCAACCAGTCCATCCTAAAGGAAATCAGTCCTGAATATTCATTGGAAGGACTGATGCTGAAGCTGAAGCTCCAATATTTTGGCCACCTGATCCCAAGAACTGACTCATTGGAAAAGACCCTAATGCTGGGAAAGACTGAAGGCCAGAGGAGAAGGGGATGACAGAGTATGATATAGTTGGATGCCATCACTGACTCGACGGGCATGAGTTTGGGTAAGCTCCAGGAGTTGGTGATGGACAGGGAAGCCTGGCGTGCTGCAGTCCATGGGGTTGCCAGACACGACTGAGCGACTGAACTGAACTGTGACTGGATGTGACCATATGGCTGAGTCCTGACCAATGGGATGTGAACAGGGGTAATGCGGTCACTTCCAGCCAGGGCCCCTTAGGACCTCCCTTGTGCAATCCTTGCTCTCTTCTTCCATTTGCTGTAAAACAGGGAAGACTCTGGAGTCCTAGAGGAAGGTGGAACCACAAGATAGATGGAGCCTGGGGTTACGAATTGGCAGGGAGCCAACTCCCTATTGGGCTGTCCTGTGAACAAGAGATAAACTTTTATTGTGTTTGGTCCATGAGATTTAGTTATTTATCTGCATAGCAGCTAGTGTCAACTAATACAGAGATTTTTCTTTCCTTGCTGGTCAATGGCCTTGCAGATGTGACCCGTCTTGGGCTGAGAGCCTGGAGTGAGCAGAGGGGACCAGTGTCAGTCCCAAGGACTGGCCAGTGGGGAGGAATCCAGGGGAAAGGTTGGCACCACCTGGCAGAGAGGATGCCCGTGGGTGGCCAACTAGACCAGTACTTTGTACTCAGCACATGTGACATATTTCTTGGGGATGGTCAGAAATACCACTGTTTCCCAGGGGTGGTCTAGCAATTGCAGTGGGGCAGAAGTGGAAGTTATCACGCTAGTGCTGTCCCTTTGCATTAAGTGTGTAATAGGATAGTGCCTGGCACAGAGTGGATGCTTCTTCAGTGTAGATGCTGATGGCTCTGAAGCTGGTGTGACCAGGGAAACCAGGTTACACATGATGCTGTGCTGTTGAACTTGTACCTTCTATGCCCCCCCCCGCCCGTCTTTCTCTTCCAGACGTAGGGCCAGACAGACTGTGGAACTATAAGATGGAAGCCGGGCAGCCTTGTGACCAGGTTTCTTTTCCACATTGTATGTGGATTAGGAATGTGACACAGTGAGTTAGGTATTAATGACTCTAGAGTCTGCTTTAAGGTTAAACTAGGAGATGGCATGACACTAAATTTGCATTAGTGTCTTTGCTGGTCACAACCCAGGTCTCCTGACTCCACAGCCAGGGTTCTCCAAATTAGGAAATTAATAGTATACTGATTAAAAAAAAAGAAATGAGGGAGGTGCCGCGTATCCTCACACTTAGACATTGTTAACATTTTAGTTTATATCCTTCCATCATTTTTTCATATTTGTTTACACACACACATTACATATGTGGAACAGTAGATATACAACATATTTATACCATGTGTATAACATATATATGTGTATATACATAAAAACTAAGAGGAAAATGAATTCATGCTGTACATATTGCCTTGTAAACTGCTTTTCCCACAAAAATCATGATTACTTTGTATATTATTAAATATTATTTTGCACTATTTTGTATGGCTGTACTATCATTTGTTTAACCTGTCTCTAATTGTTGAACAACAAATTATTGCCAGTTTTTGCTGTTATAAAAAGCTCTGGAGGTAAGCATTTGCCACTGCACATTGGTGATTTTTTTTTTTTTGGATAAAGTGCTACATGTGGAATTTTTGGATCCAAAAGTAAAAAAAAAGCCTAAAATTTTGGTTTTGATACACAAAAACAAACTGGCCTCCAGACAGCCTGGGTGAATTTATACTTCCATCAGTGGTGAAGGGGAGGGCCCATCTATTTATGCCCTTGTCAGCACTGGATAATATAATTTTCCCTGGGCTCCTTTCATTCCTGGGCTATACCAGGGGGAGGAAAGCAAGCCTTGTCCTGAGCCCCCAAGTCTGTTCCTCCTGGGGGTGGGCAAGCTTTGATAAGATGGACCAAGCTCGAGTGGGAGGGTGGGCAGGGGTGTGGCTGTTTGGGAGGTGCTGGTACTCAGAAGGGAGAGGGCTTGGAGCTTTCCCCTGGGATCTGACCACTCACTGGAGCTCTGGCCGTGGAACCTGGTGGTGTGTGCACACCAGCCTTGTTTTGGGTAGATGGATTGGGCCAATGGAGTGCCAGTGATGGGCCTGGGAGACAAGGTAGATGAGGATGGAGTAAGGTGGACACCACTCATCGTTGGCTCCAGGAGCTGTAACAAAAGCAAATATTTGGAGGCTGGGATTGCTTAACTTTCTCCTTGGAATCAGCAGACTCTCGGAGGCTTGGATTAATTTGAAGAAATTTACTAGCGGAGTTTGTGGCAGATAAAACAGTTTGCTTATTTCACACTTGTATGGCCACCTGCTAGGAACTGTTTGTTCAGTTTCGAATTCTTTAATTAAAATCAACATAAAACAGATTGAAAACATCCCAAGAAGGGGATGCTTGATTTGCTGGAGGATATTGCAGAAAGATGGAGCAAAGTGGTTCAGAAAGCGCTTCGTCACTAAGGGAGCAGAGGGGTAGAAACATGTAGCTTGAGTAACTGTGGGGCTTGAGTATGCACATCCCTGTGGGCAAGTGGCCATCAGAGGAGCAGAGAGCTCACATGAGTCTTTCCATGATGATGGTGGGCGGGGTGGAAAAGTGAGAGGTCTGTGTTTCCACTACTCGGAAAAGGCCAGCTCCATTTTTTTTTTCTCCTTTTCTTTTAGCAAATAGTCATTGAATTCCTCTGTGTCAGAAATTGTGGATAGCATGCTATCTCTGACTTCAGGAAGAGAGACAGGAAAGTGAAATGGAAATGGTCACCCAGTTTGTGCTGAAGTGCTGGAAAAAGGGTAAATGCCAGGTGCCAGGGGAGCCCAGAGGGGGAGCTGCTGCTGCTGAGTCGCTTCAGTCGTGTCCGACTCTGTGCAACCCCACAGACGGCAGCCCACCAGGCTCCCCTGTCCCTGGGACTCTCCAGGCAAGAACATTGGATTGGATTGCCGTTTCCTTCTCCAGTGTGTGAAAGTTAAAAGTGAAAGTGAAGTCGCTCAGTTGCGTCCAACTCTCAGCGACCCCATGGACTGCAGCCTACCAGGCTCCTCCGTCCATGGGATTTTCTAGGCAAGAGTAGAGGGGGAGCACCTGACCTTAAATTGGTGAGGGGTTCAGGTCAGACTTCTGAGAAGAAATGACATCTACCTCAGGTGAGGTCTGACGAATGGATGGAAATGATTCAGGTTAAAATGATGTATCAATTAGCTGTTACTACCATCTGCTGTGTAACAAGCCTCTATAATATCTCCATGGCATATAACAATGACCACTTATTTAGTTCATGCTTCTGTGAACTGGCTGAGAGTCAGCTGATCTGGGCTGGACCTAGTCAGGCAGTCCTGCTCCATGAGTCTCTTCTCTTTCTCCTGGGACCAGCAGGTATGATGGAAAAAGCACAAGAGAGTCAGCTGAATTGTACAAGTACTTTTCATGCCTTTAGTCATGTCATTCCCTTTAACATTCCATTGGCCAGAGCAAGTCATATGTCTGAACTCAAGATCAAGGGGAAAAGAAATATATTCTTCCTCTTTAGTGGGGTAATATTATACTCTGGGCTTCCCAGGTGGTGCTTGTGGTAAGGAACCTGCCTGCCAGCGCAGGAAACATAAGAGATGCGGGTTTGATCCCTGGGTTGGGAAGAGCCCCTGGAGGAGGGCATGGCAACCCACTCCAGTATTCTTGCCTGGAGAATTCCTAGGACAGAGGAGCCTGGCAGGCTACAGTCCATAAGGTCACAAAGAGTCAGACACGACTGAAGTGGCTTAGCACACACTCATCATACTCTGCCTCTTTAGAGTGGTGGCCTTTAATACAATCTATCAGGCATGGGTGGAGAAGGGTAGTGGTGGTGGTGGGCTGTTGTGGGGTCAGGGAACAGCATACAGGGGATCAGGTTGGGCACACATTGAACTGTCTGATAGGGGCATTGATTATGAGGAGGGCTTACAAACTGGAGGCTCCTGGAAAGGCATCAAGGAGGAAATGAGGAAGGGTCTTATCTGTGGGCAAAGCTTGGGGTTGTTATCCCTTAGGCAGGAGGGAAGCACTGATGGATTTTAAAGTGGGGAGTGACGTGACCGGAGTTGTCTGCTCTGGCTTCAGGGAGGAAACAGAGAGAAGGGGATGCACAGAGAGGGTCAGGAGGCCGGTCAGGAGACTTTGAGTTGCTCAGGCTTCCTTGGGAGTTGATCTCATAATCAGGCGCCCCAGATCGTGAACCCTCCACTGCTTTTACAAGGGTTTTCCCAAATACTTAGCAATCTTTGAAAGTGCTAATCGCTCAGTTGTGTCCATCCCTTTGTGAACACATGGACTGTAGCCCGCCAGGCTTCTCTGTCCATGGAATTCTCCAGGCAAGAATACTGGAGAAGGTTGCCATTTTCTACTCCAAGGGGATCTTCTCAGCCCGGGGATCAAACCTGTGTCTCCTGCATCACAGGCGGATTCTTTACCATTTGAGCCACCAGGGAAGCCCCTCGTGGGGCAATCTTTATCTCTCGGCATATCAGCACATAGCAAAAATTTTCACTGCTACCAAAGCAAGTAGATAGGCTGAGTTGGTTAAGCATAAGGAGGTTTATGTGTCCTGAGGCATCCCACCCACCTTGGCCTTGACTCAGAGCAGTTGGTCCACTGAATCTCCATCATCTTTCTCCAGGCTCCACCAGCAACTGGACAGCCAGAAGCTAGAGGCCTCTACCCTTGTACAAATCACTCAGCTCGCCTTACAATGGTTGATCTCACCTCCTCCCTTCCCTTTTGGGATCACAACACTCTGTAGACACAGCTGGGCACAGGACTTCCTGCTGGAGATTTAGGGTCCCAGGGCCCTGTAGGGAAGCCTCAGGCCAGTGCCCATGTCTGGACACCTTGTTTTAACTCCTGATTATAAACTAGCTACGTTACATTTTGCACTCCATACCTAAAAGCCTTGGTGCAGTAGAGAAAAACTCTGTACTCAGGGTCCAGAGACCTGGAGTGGGGACTCAGTCTAGCTCCTTGCAAGCCCTGTGATCTTGAACAAGTCATAGGAGCTCTCTGGGTCTTGGTTTTCTCATGATTGGTCTACCCCAGCAGGTAAAATCGTTAAATGATGTCATGGGTGTGGAGGTTCCTGGTCAACCTCTCATCTCTTGATTCCCTGCCGAGCTCATCCCTACATAGCCTTGAAATGACAGCTTAAAGTGACCTCCTCTTCCTGAGGGCCAGGGAGACCTCTGCTAAACTCGTAGAGCTTGAAACACGACTCGCACTAGAGTGAGTGCCGCTCATCAATGCTTATTCATGTCTAAGGCCCCGGGCCCTGGTGTAGAGCTGGCAGGGTAAGCGGTGCTGAAGGAATGAGTGTTAACTCTTGTTCACTGAATCTGGCCTGGAAAATTCATCCAATCCCCTCTTCCTTCTTCTGAAGACACTTCCACCTCGTTGCCCCCCAGCTTACCTCCTCCTTCTCTCCCACCCTCTCTCCCCCTGGGGACCACTGCCTCTGTGGCTTGGGCCTGAGCATGACTATAGGTCTCTAATGTGCCCTCTGCCCTCTTCCAGCCTCTGAGGCCCCTGAGGATGACAGTCCTCTCTTCTGTCCCATCCATACCCCTGACTGCTCAGCTGGTCCCCAGGACTAGTTGTCACATCTCATGTGCATGAACTGTGATGTTGACATACCATAGATGGGGTGGTTTAAACAGCAGACTTTATTTCTCATGGTTCTGGAGACTGGAAGTCCAAGATCAGAGTGCCTGCAGATTTGGTGTTTCTTACAAGGGCATTAATTCTATCAAGAAAGTCCCACCCTCATGACCTCATCTGAACCTGTTCACCTCCTGAAGACCCCCCACCTCCAAATACCATCACACTGGGGGGCCTGGCGCTTGGTAGGGGGACATGACTTCATCCACAGCATCCAGGCAGCCCTGTGTTTGGGTTTCTTCCTCCTCCCTCCCACCTCAACCCTAATTGGCAGCAGCCTTGTAAGGCACTGGGCAATAGGGCCACAGTGGCCTGGTCTTGGGTTTGTGGCTGAAATCTGAGGTTCCAGACATCTCAGTGCTGCCGCTCTCTGCCTATGTGGCCTGGAAAACTCTCTGACATCCTCTGCGCTCAATTTCTGCATGCGGAAAACGGGGGTGATATAGCTGCTACTGGTCTCTGCGCCTTGTGTGGAAGGGACCGGGTGCGCTCAGTTGCTATTTAGTCACGAAGTCATATCCAGTTCTTTTGTGACACCACGGACTGTAGCCCTCCAGGCTCCTTGGTCCATGGGATTCTCCAGGCATTAACACTGGAGTGGGTAGCCATTTCCTTCACCAGGGGATCTTCCTGACCCAGGGATTGTACCCACATCTGCTGCATTGGCAGGCTGATTCTTTACACTTGAGCCACCAGGGTTACTAGGTATGAAAACTGGCGTCACCACCAGCGTCGTCATATCATCACAGTGCTGGGGCTGCCAGTCCTTGCGAGCTTGCTGTGGTCCAGACGAAGCTGACTCCCTGCGAATATCACCTCGTTAACCCGCACACCTTCCTGCAAGGCTCCTCTTCTTGTTTCCAGGTACCTCCTGCCTACTTTGGAGGTTGCTGTGAGGAGCCAGGGAAATGACGCATGTGCATGCCTTTATGTCAATCACTGCCAGGTTTAGGAGAGGGCAGTCGGGGGGTTGTGGGGGCGGGGGCGGGGGAGACAGAGGAAGGGTGGACGAGTCCTCCCACCTCGTTTAAGGAGAAGCAGCTCAGATAAGAGAAATCTGCTGGAGATGAAGATAGCAGGTTTGAATCCCAGCTCTGCCGCTTTCTACTGTGAGGTTTTGGGCAAGACAGTTAGCTATTCTGAGCCTCAGTTTCCTTACCTGCAAAAAAGGTTCCGATTCCCCACTTTGAAGATTTCGGGAGATAAGGAGTAAGCACAGAGCAGTCAGCGGTGAGCTTAACGTGACTGTGTACTCTGTAGATGAGCAGTCCCCAAACTTTTAGGCACCAGGGACTGGTCTCATGGAAGACAATTTTCCCACGGAAGGGGGGATGGTTTCAGGATGATTCAAGAGTATTACGTTTATTGTGCATTTTATTATGATTACGTCAGCTCCACCTCAGAGCTCAGAGGCTGGGGACCCCTATTCTAGATTGTAAAGTGGTGGTTAGCTGGCTGACAGAATCCTCAAAGATGAAACTTCCTTTTCTGGATTTTATTTTTATTTGATCATCATCAAATGGGTCTCAGGGAAGGTGAAGAGGGTTCTGATCATCCAGAGGAGAAACTGGCGTTCAGAAAGGTTGTGTGATTTACCCTAGGCCACAGGTGAACAATCCCAAAGTTCCTGACCCCGGCTTGTCTGACTCTGGGCCCCAGCTCACCTCCAACCTCAGTGATCTTTCTGACCCAGCTGCCTGCCTCCTGGTGTCTTCATGCTGGCCCTGGGCCTGGGGCACTACCTGGGTCCTGTGGTGTCCAGTGACTGACCTGAGCCCTCTACCCTCTCCCTGGCCCCGTCACTGGCTCCCTGGAGTCTGGTCCTTGCCGTGGGCCCACTGCTGTGAATCAGCCTTCTTTGTGGCGTTGATTAGAGGCCTCCTCCTACAAACATCAAAGCTTCAATTAACATGGGCCGCTTGCAACCCTCTTGCAAAACTCTGATAAGAATAGAATTTTCTCTTGGAAAATGGATTTTTATTTAGTTGTGTGTACTGTTGGTTAAATGACCTACTCTATACACTGGCGCTGAGATTCTGGGGACAATTAGGGGGCTCGTCAGGAACTGGTTATCTGAAGGAAACAGGCGCCGGGCTGTTTAGCTGTCTAATATCCTGACGGGGGCGGGGGACAGAGACAAATTAAAAAAAGGCTTCTCTTCTTCTCCAGACATGGGGTGCTGAGGGCGCTTTGCTGAGTTGGAGCTTTGTGGAGGAAGGTGGGGTAGCCCCAGCTCATGCTCTCCGCGAGGGTGTGGCTGGGTTGGGGGCCCCCAGCCTTGTATCTGGAACTGGTGTGTATGTGTGTGCATGTTTGTGTGTGCGCACACCTGCGTGTTCATGTCAGTTTCTGGATGCTGTTGAGAATACATCCTGGCCTCTTTCAGGGAGGCCTGGGGGAGGCTGGCCATTGGGTAGGGAGGGGCCGGGTCTCAGGAGCACAGCAGGGCTGGGGACACCTGAGTTGGGGAGAATGGGGGCCTAAGATTGATTGGCCCCTTACTTTTGTATATATAATTGTATTTTTTTGGTATTTTGGCTGTGCTGAGTCTTCGTTGCCGTGGGCGATTTTCTCTAGTTGCGGCGAGCGAGGCTGCTCTGTAATTGTGCTTGGGCTTCTCACTGGGGTGGCTTCTCTTGTTGTGGAGCAAGGACTCCAGGCTTCAGTTGTTGCGGTTCCGGGTTGTAGCTCACAAGCTCAATAGCTGTGGTGCACGGGATTAGTTCCTCTCAGCATGTGGGATCTGCCCGGACCAGGGATGGAACCCATGTCTGCTGCGTTGGCCGGCAGATTATTCACCACTGAGCCACCACAGAAGCCAGCCTGATACTTTTTTTATGGCCACCCCTCCTATTAAACTTGGCCTCTTCTGTGAGATGAGGGTGGGAAAACTTGGGGGAAATGCTGTCTCCTCGATCTCAGTGCCTCTGGGGAAGGAGACGAAATACTCTTCCCTCAGCTCAGGATATAAATGCCTGTCCTCTGAATAGCAGAGACACAGGTCACTGAGGGGTTATTGAGTCCACACCCCTGACTGAGGCCACCATCCTGCTTGAATGTTTTTGGTTCCAAAGATCCTTTGGAAAAGGGAGTCCTGTATTCCTGCCAACCCTTCTTGGGCTTGAGAAGTTCTGCCTGCTGTCTGACCGCATCCCTCTAGCTACACTCTATTTTGAATCAAGCAGTTAAGTCTGATGGAGGTTCAGGGAGTGGCCTGTTGGGAGAGGGAGTGTTTGGCTGGGGTGGGGTGGGGTGAGGGGATGGCTGGGGACAGCAGAGGGCAGGAGTACGAGGAAGAGTAGCTTGCCGACCAGCGTCTCCTCAAGTCAGGGAAGCCTGGCGTAGCATGACTATATTGATTCAATTATTCCCTACAATGTAATACTCTGCATCTGTGTGATAGCAACAAACAGAGTTGAAAGACATACAAAAATAAATGATCTGAAAGTTAATATGAATGAATGGGCATCTATGAATTCGAGGAGAGAGGTTTTGTTTTACATTGTAAAATCAATAGCGTGCAGAACAATGTCCTAACTTCCCCCGGGGACCCTAGCAAACCCTCCCGTATCGATCGCCATGCAAATTAATTGAATTCATGAAATCCACATTGCTGGGTAATTGATGCTTCTTATAATTACCTCCGAGTTATGAGCTTTTAGGGGATTGCATTGATTCTTGGGCAGTGGGGAGGGCAGGGGAGGAAAAAGGCTGGGTTCCTGGAAATGCTGGCAGCAGCTACTCAGGTGGGCACTGGGCAAGTGAGGGATGGTCAAGGCCTGGGTGTAGGGGGGGTGGGATTTACCTGGTGGTGGAAGGATCCTCACCCCACAGGTTTACTGACCCAGCCCAGGTGAGGCTGGAAGTTGGAACAGACCTGAGCAGCTACACTTGGACATTTGAAAGAGCCCCCTCCCCACCCCCACCCCCCAAGAAGGATGGCTGCTCCTGGGAAACTGAAACTATTCAGGGAGTAATAATAGCAAACACTAATTTAGCATTTATTATGAGCCAGGCATTGTTCCAGGTATTGACGTGTATAGGACTCATTCAATCCTCAAAACAACCCAGGAGGCATGTACTATTACTGACCTCTTTGATTATAAAAAAATGAAAAAATGAGGCACAGAGAGGTTAAGTAAATTTCCCAAGGTCACACAGTGGCAGAGCTGGAATCCTCGACTACCAGCTAATCCCTGAATTAGCTTTAGGAGCAAGCCTCCTTAGGTCGCATGAGCAGTCTGCATGTTGGTGCATATGAGTACTTTTCAGTGGAAAGATCTGTAACTTGCTTCAGATGACCACTGGGGCAAACACCTGTTATGGAACCATTGTTTCTGTTATTTGTACAGTGGTGAGCTTTTGGTCAAGGCTATGGTTTTTCCAGTAGTCATGTATGGATGTGAGAGTTGGACTATAAAGAAAGCTGAGTGCTGAAGGATTGATGCTTTTGAATTGTGGTGTTGGAGAAGACTCTTGAGAGTCCCTTGGACTGCAAGGAGCTCTAACCAGTCCATCCTAAAGGAAATCAGTCCTGAATATTCATTGGAAGGGCTGATGCTGAAACTCCAATACTTTGGCCACCTGATGCAAAGAACTGACTCTGGAAAAGACCCTGATGCTGAGAGGGATTGGGGGCAGGAGGGGAAGGGGATGACAGAGGATGAGATGGTTGGATGGCATCACCGACTCAATGGACGTGAGTTTGAGTAAGCTCCAGGAGTTGATGATGGACAGGGAGGCCTGGCATGCTGCAGTCCATGGGGTTGCAAAGAGTCAGACACGACTGTGCGACTGAACTGAACTGAGCTTTTGGATCTACATTCTAGTACAACAACTGTGTGACCTTGGAGAAGTCACCTGACTTATCTGAGCCTCTTCCACAGCTGCAAAACTGGGAGGGGCAGGTGTTCCCCTGGCTTGTTGGCAGCTCTGGCTGTCTCTGATTGACACAGAGCCATTACTTCCCAGGAAGCCAAGAGCTGAGGGGAATGTGGAGCAGAAATGATGCCCCACATAATTAGACCAGGAAACTTAGACACAGAAGGGCTTGTTCCCCTGTGGAAGATCACATGGCGGGTTCATGGCAGGAGCAAGATGAGGGCAGGTGGCGCCAGTCCCAAGCCAGACACAGCTCAAGCCACCATCCGTTGTCTGCCTAGAGACCCTCCTGTGGATCAGCAAAACCAAGGCGAGTCTGATGCGGTGGCCTGCAGCCTGCATGTCAGCCCCTGTCCCTGAGGCTCACAGCCCAGTTGGCCTTGAAGAGCTCTTCGCTCCTCACTGCTGCCTCTTGGAAAAAGCCATTGCCCCTCCCTGGGTTCAGCCCTTTCTCTCTGCAATGACCAGGCTTTCGGAGCTGTGCCTGTGGCCCGGAGGGAGTGCTCACGGCCACAGAGTGAGAAGCCTGGGTTGGCGCGCAGAAGGAGGCAAAGTGTCCTAACAGATACTGTCTCCACCCTTCCCAGAAATGCCTGGGCGATGCCGGCCTCCTGTCGTCCTTCCCTGGGCTTAGCGGAAGGTGAGGGTTAGCCATTTGCATTGCTCATTCCACCTTCCTGGATCTGTTTCAGAGCTGTTGAGGCCACGGTTCAGAGAGACTCGTCCTCTGATTGGTGGAGTCTGACCTGGTGGAGCTGAAGCACTCTGAGCCGCTGTCCGTGCTGGGGATCTGGCCTGGCTCCATGTCCTTCCCAGGGCTGTCTGCGCTGGCCAGGTGGCACTCACAGCAGAGAGGGCGGGGCTCAGGGTTCAAGGTGGTGACGGGGTTACACTGGCAGCTCAGCCCTCTTTCCCTGTGGCTGGAGCTTGTGCCTGGCCCTTGAGGACTTGGTGGAGGAGGATGTGACCAAGAGCTCCTTGTTGGCACTAGGCAGTGGCCCGCATTTCCATCTCCCAGAAGGTGCAGGGCTGGGAGGGGAGGGTACCGGCTCCCTCCAGGGCAGCACATCTGTAGGGAAAGCAGGGTGTGTGGCCTGTTCAGAGGCTCCCCTCACTGTCACAGCCTCCTTGCCAACTTGCACCTTATCCGCCTCCCCATTGGTCTGAGGTGCAGGCTCTGTTAAGGTGTCTTTCCTAACACTAGTTACAGGTTTGGAGAAGGGGCTCAGAAGGCTGAGTCACTGAGGCCCTGGACAGCCAGCCAGGGGGTGGAAGTCTCCTTACTCCATCCTGGTGTCCAGATCATGAGTTCCTGAGTGACCTTGAAGCTTATCTCCTGGACTCATGAGTCTTGAGAGGTGCCAATCCAACTTCCTCACCAAAATGGGGCTCCAAGAGGTCCTATGACTTGCCCACAGCCAGCATTTACATGGTTGAGTCTTCAGGCCAAGGCCTCCAACTCTCAAGTTCAGGTTCTTTCCATGACACCAAAAGCTATTGACCAGCCCCATCTCTTCTCTGGGTGACTTCTAGGCGTCACTGGGCCGAGGGCAGTGGTGGGGTACCCAGTGAGGAATCTTTGCTCCCCTTCCTGTCTCCCAGCCTTCACCCTAGAGGATTCTAAGACTCCATGGAGACTGAGGACACAGTGTAAGTCTCCCACTTTGCTGCCTGGGCTTTCCCCTCAGGCTGCTGGGCCCCCTGAACTGTGAAGGACACAGGCTTCTAGATCTAACTAGAGTCCTTCCTTCCTCGCTTCTAGGGGAGAAATGCCCAGCCTCCCTCAGCACACCCTAAGGCAGAGACGGCTCTAAGACAGCCTAATTAGGTGAGGTTGATGAACTCATCAGAGATGTGTTTAATTATGATTGAGAACAAATTGTGGGATGGTTGATGTTCCTCTGTCTCTTTTCTGCAAGAGAGGAATTCTCTCTGTCCACACTGAGCACCAAGAAAGGGCTAGAATGACGTCTGGCATGAGGCCTAGGGTGAAGGACATCCTCTAATCATCCCTATATCTGTCTATTCATCCATCCATCCATCCATCTATCCATTTATTCATCCATTCATCAATTCATCTATCCATTATCTAATCATCCATATTTTTTTGCCCATTTACCCATCCATCCATCCACCCATCCATTCATTTTTTCATCCACCCATCCATGTATTCATCTGCCTGCCCACACATCCATCTGACATGTCCTTACCCCACTCTGTGCAGGCATTGTGGTGGGAGGTGTATTCATGGGTACAGAGATGAATGAAGGCTGGAAAGTGAGGGACATAGGTGTGTAGGGAGGAGGATAGAGTCTACCCCATGTCAGAATTTCTTGAGGTTCCCTACAATTATTACCTGAGGAGAAGGCCTCAGAAGAATGTACCTCCATCTGAGCTGTTTATATTCTGTGCTGCAAGAACATGACCTGATTTGGTATCACAGCCGGGACTTCCCTGGTGGCTCAGTAGGTAAAGAATCCACCTGCAATGCAGGAGACCGCCTGTAATGCAGGAGACCCGGGTTAGATCCTTGTGTCAGGAAGATCCCTGGAGAAGGGCATGGCAATCCACTCCAGTATTCTTGCCTGGAGAATCCCATGGACAGGAGTTTGGCAGGCTACAGTCCACAGGGTCGCACAGAGTCAACGTGACTGAAGCGACTCAGCACGTGTGCGCCCCCCTGGAGCTAATGTCATCATCATCTCAATCATCCAGCACACTGAAGAGGGCCCACCAGGCCTGGTCCCCTGTGATCCCATTTAACTCTCGCAGAACACTGTAGACCTCATTATGTTATTACCCCTATTTTGCAGAGAAGGAAACTGAGGCTTAGAGAGGTTAGCAGAGCAAAGGTAGCTGATGAGTAACCCAGCGTTGTGAGACGATGAGTGAGATCAAAGCCAAAGATCAAAGTTTGCTCTGTAGACAAGCCCTCAACTCAGAATTGTCACGGGACAGGAGGGATCAGTGTCCCCCTGCCTTTTACTTTTAACCTTTTCTTTTAAGCTCCTCCTGCAAATTATTTCAGGTCTCAAAGGAAATGGGCAACTTGGGAGTCAGAAGGTAAATAAAAAATGGGAGAGCTTCAGCCAGACCTGTTCTCCGGTCTTTAAGGGATAGGTGTTCCAGGACTTCAGCTTTGAACTTGATATCGTGTATTTATTTCTCATTTGATTTTCATGCAGTGAAACTCTTTTCCATGCCACGAGAATAATACCTGAAGAAGCCAGGCTTATCATTATTTTACAGATGAGCAATGGAGGCAACGACTCAAGGTTATTTATGCAAGATAAGCCGGGTAGTAAGTGGTGGACTGAGGTAAGGCCAGGTGAGGCAAATGCCATTTGCCTCTGACCTGCCTGCTGCTGCTGCTGCTGCTAAGTCACTTCAGTCGTGTCCGCCTGCTAACCTGGAGAAGCCACATGGCTGTGTCAGTGTGGGAAGAGGCAGGGGATGATGGAGACCTGCTTTTCCTGGGTTTATAACTTAGGTCCCCGGAGGCCACTGTGGGAGTGTGGCTCTAGACCCAACCGCAAGCCCCTGTATCTGTATGCGCCATTGCTTTGTAACACATTAGCATATAATGCAGGAGTTTACAATACAGGTTTCCTATTTATTCTTTATAACAATAACGGCTGACATTTAGTGAGCATCTGTGTGTCAGGCACTATACAGATGTTATCGATAATTCTTAATTCTGCAAGGTGGAGAAAGAGGTTCAGAAAACTTGGGTAACTTGCGCAAGAACACACAGCTCGGCAGCAGCTGTGGATTCAGAGCAGGCTTTTCTTTCTTGCCTCCTGCGGCCCTCCAGCCAACAAGCGGTTCCACTCTATCTTAGGCCCTTCCAGCCTCTGAAGTCAGGCTTAAGAGCATCCAGGGGAGGCTTTCTGGGATGTGCCCCCAGCTGTCAGTACCCGCCCGTGTCTGTTAGCCAATGAGAGTGCGTGAGGGCATGTGTTTGTCTAAGGCTCAGGGCGTCCCCAGAGTGCCCGGCTCACACCTGGCACATAGTAGGAGCTCAGCAAGAATTTAGGACACGGTGAGTGGAATGGCCCCCAAGCCAACCCGCTGGGATGCGGAGAGCCTGCGTCCCCAGCTGGGGGTGGATGTGTAGGGATGCCCCCAGTTTCACGGAAAGGGTCAGAAATCGGAGCCCCTCCCGGCCAGCTGGCAGCGAGTGTTTTTGCCTGCGCCCCTCTTGCCCAGCCCCAGGGCCCTGGCCCCTCCTGGCTCAGCTCAACAGCCATCTGCTCTGGCTTCTTCTGGCCTCATCTCCACTGTGTTTCCTCCATTCCTATTACTGCCTCCCAAAACTCCTTGCGCTTTCTTCCCTAAATTGGTTTTCAGCAAAACCTCTCTTTGTTCCGCTCCTCAGGCCTCTGTGGGCTGTTCCCGGAGCTTCTGCTCCCCCTCCCCCAGCTCAGCCAAGGGCCCCTCCCCCGCCTCTGCTCCCCGCCCCACCCCTCCGCGGCGGCCCGGACCTGTTGCGGGTCTTCTGTCTCCCTCCTGTTGCGGCGCCCCACCCTGCGCCTGGCTCCCTGGCTCTCGTCTCCAAGGTTACCCAGCGACTTTGCAGGGCTCTGCCTCCTCTTCCCGCCTCCTGTTTCTTACTGTGCCTGCGGGGAGGGTGGAAGAGGGGCTGGGGCCTCCTGGAGAGATGGTGCGGGCTTCCTCCTCCCTGGTCCTTTGCTTTCACTGTTGGCTCATCCCTTTGTCTCCTTCTCCGGCCTCTCTTGCCGCAGCCCGTCCACCACCCTCCCCACCACCCCCCAACCCCCCTACGCAAGAAGCTTCCTTGTCGCTCCTGCTTTGTAGGCTTCTCTCCTGTTTCTGGCTCATCCTCTCTCTCCTTTTTTCCCTACTTCTTTTTTTTTTTCCTCTCCATCTTTCCTTTTCTCCCTGTCTCTCACTTCCCATCTCTCTCTGGGTTTCTTTGAATCTCTATCATTGGGCCTTTGTACCGTCTTCAGAGTTACGGTTTTGAATCAGAAACAGAAAGAGAGTTACCCCTGCCCACCCCCGAGGGGCCCTTACCAGCACCCCATCTCTTCAGATTTTGGTGTTACAGGGCTTTGCGGGAGGATATGTAAAGTGGAAGCCAGAGTTGCCCGAGGCGAGTAGGGGAGGGGCGTGGGCAGGAACCCACAGCAGCTGGTGCACTCACCTACACCCAGGCGACGTCGAGGCCGGCCAGCCCGCCTTCCCTGGGTTCGGCATGTGTCTGTAGTCTGCACGTGTCCCTTTTGTCACGTCAGGGGGTGCACAGGACGAGCCTGGTGAGAGCCCGGGTGCACGGCAGTGCCTACTACCTGTGTCTCCTGAGCAGAGACTTGCATGGCCCCTCCGCCTCCTTCTTTATAGGTGTCATGTGACATTCTAGAGGGGAAGTAAAGCTTCTTTATTCCAAAAAAGAACACGCCGAGGGACTTTTCCAGAAGAATTAAGAGAATCATTTTTTATCCTTTAGGAAGTGTCCATTTCCTTCTGTTGAAAATTTTCCATTTTTCTCTCAGACTTTCATATCCGTACTAAAACACAGTAAATGGCTTCTATATTTCAACATGATCATTACATCTTAATGCAGCTATGTTCCTAAACTAATAGTGATATTATAAAGGGCCCTAAAAACAAGACCTTGCATAAATTTGGACCCCTTCTTGTTTTCCCCTTAGCTTCAGCATTTCTGGTCTTCTCTCCCATGTGTCTCTGAACCAGTGGTCCCCAAGTTTTGGGGCACCAGGGGCTGGTTTTGTGGCCGACAGTTTTCCTATGGACTGAGGGGTAGGGTGGGGTGGGGGGATGGTTTCAGGATGATTCAAGTGCATTACATTTACTGTGCCCTTTATTTTTATTATTATTACATCAACCCCGCCTCAGACCATCAGGCATTATATGCTGGGGGTTGGGGACCCCTGCTGTAAGCTAAAGCCCTGGGAGATGAGACTGAGATGGTGGTGCTAGGTGCTCCTGAGCACAAGAGCAAGGAAGAAGCTGCCAGCTCAGCCAGGCCCAGCTGCTCAGACCTGGTCAGACCCCATACAGTGCCGTCAACCAGGCTCAGCCAGGCCCCGTCAGGCCCCGAGCTAGGCTGCCCTGAGCTTCAGTTCTTAGTGAGTCCTTCCTGGTTCCAGAGAGGAGCTCTTTCCAACTTCTGTCCCAGATTCCCAGAATGAGCAAAAACATCCCTCCCCAACCTGTGTGTGTGGGAGGACAGTCCGTGCCATTCTCCCGTTTCCTCCTCCCCCATGAGAACTTGGGAGCACACAGTTACTGGGTGCCAGCTCTAGCCATCCTCCACCTCCTGGGATGCTTCGCATCATCTCTGTTGATCTCCTACCATTGCCTTTGCAAAAATGGGTGTATAACTCACCTCCTCCTGGAAGCCTTCCCTGATTAACTCCATTCACTGACTCAAAATGGACGCTGGGAATACCTTAGTGAGCAATGCAAGTGAGGTCTCTGTCCTCACAACGCTTACATGAAAGGAGCAGACAGTAAACAGAAAAATGGGTGCTGTGAGATTAATAGGGGATCACACCATGACTGGAGTGGTCTTGCAAGCCACAGTCCACTCTCAAGGAGGAATGAGCCTGTCCTGAGAAAGAAGTTCCAATTCTGACTCTCCACTGACTCTTGGTGTGACCTCGGGCAAGTCACCATTTCTGAGCTCATTTTTCTTACCTGTGAAAGAAAGGGGTTTGGAAAAAGGTTGCTTTTTGCTTTAGAATTATTGTGTCTTTACTTAAAAGCCAATTTACTTTCAGGTAAGTTTATAAACGGGCTTCCCTGGTGGCTCAGATGGTAAAGAATCCACCTGCAATGCAGGAGATCAGGGTTCAGTCCCTGGGTTGGGAAGGTCCCCTGGAGAATGAAATGGCTAACCAGGCCAAGAATACTAATCTTGCCTGCGAAATCCCATGGACAGAGGAACCTCGCAGTCTACAGTCCATGGGGTCGCAGAGAGTCAGACACCACTGAGTGACTAACACATACAAGTTTATAAACATATCATTATTTCTTGAGGCTTACTTGGGCATTGTAGAAAAATGTAAAATTCCAGTAAAGCATAAAGAAGAAAAAGAAATAAACACAGCCCAACAAATAAATAGGCAAACAAACTAACAAAATCATACTCATTAATTAACCGCCATCCCTTCTCACCGCTAGAGGTGAGGGCACCTGGCTCTCTGGGCACCTCAGAGATGCTGGCATGAACCTCCCCTGCCCTAGGTCTCCAGAGGTGATCTCTCTCCCTCTCAGCCTTTCCCAGCACAAGTCCAGGCATTGGTCGGGCACGGGCAACCTCAGGGTGCCCTGGGCCCCTTGGGGCCTGAGTGAGTACCCGGTCCCTCTCCTAGGGCAGAGGGCCCCGTTGTGGCTGCCTGGGCTGGTTTGGAGTCTTGGGCCATGGCTGAGGCTAAGAAGCCATCCTACCAGGGCTCACAGAGGAGGACCCCCCTCCAGACGCGGATCCTGCAAGACAGGCTGGTGGCCTGTGCCCTTGGGGGCTGCGGTTCTGGCTGAGTTCACCCCGTAGGGCACGCAGGGCTGCAGTGCAGCATGTGGCCAAAAGGTGGCAGCACTACACTGCCTCAGGCCTGCGCTACAGTCGGGTTGCTGGAGGGGCCCATCCAGCAGGGTGTGTGTGTGTGCGCCAGGGTCTGGGAAGGAGGCTGGTCCTTTGTTCTCCGGGGCTCCCAGTGGGGACTACTGCTTTGGCTGGGCCTCACGGAAGGTGTGGCTCATGTGGGCTCGATCCAGAGTGACAGGAAGATCATTGCATTCTGGAGGCCTCTGCCCTGGCCTCTATCCCAGACTTGTTCCCTAAACCTCCAGGGTCGTTTACTGTTTCAGTGCAGAACAGTCTGGGGTTAGGACCTCAAGTCCCCGGATAACTGTAGCCTGGCCCATCTGCTGTCCTGTCCCTCTGCCAACCCCACATCCCAGCAGGGCTTCCCTGTTGATACCAGGACTGGGAGGGGAGAGGGGAGGAGGGTGGACAAGGATGGCTGAAATCTCAGTTCCAGTCTCACTGCCTGGCCTCCAAGCCCAGTTCTGCGACTTGCTTGCTGGATTACCTTAGGTAAGTAAATTAACCTCTCGGAAGTCTCTCCTCTCTGAAAGGAGGCACTGAGAAGAATGTTAGGTTTTATTATTGCTAGCTGTTTTAACAGCAGCTCTAAAAGACCTCCTCTCCTCAGTAGCTTAGAAATTCAGAAACATAAACTTTTCAGAAACATTTCTTAGTGCCCTTATTTCTAATTAATCCTTGTGCTTGTCCTTTTTCCCCTGGTTCAGGACAGCCAAACTACATCTTTCTGCTCAATCATAGTTTGGCAATAGTAGAGAAAGTTGCTCAGTCGTATCCAACTCTATGTGACCCTGTAAACTGTGGTCCTCCAGGCTTCTTTGTCCATGGAATTTTCCAGGCAAGAATACTGGAATGGGTTGCCATTCCCTTCTTCAGGGGATCTTCCCAACCCAGGGATCACACCTGGGTCTTCTGCATTGGAGGGAGATTCTCTACCATCAAGGCCACCTGGCATTTACTGAGTATGTACATCATCCTGGTCACTATTTAATGATCCCTTATAAGAAAGCTTTGAGGCACCACGTTATACAAATGGGGCAACAGGAGCTCAGAAAGATGAAGTAACTTACTCAAAGTCACACAGCAGAATCATGATCCCACCCCAGGAGTCCCAGTCTTGGACACTCTTCCTCTGGACCCTGGGCCCCCATGTGCTAAGCCTCGCTCCTTCTTCCTGTTCAGATCCTGGTCAGGGCCCAGAGACCCCTTCTCTGGGGTTCTGGCCTTGCTCCAAACCCTGGGTGCTGTTGGTATAGCTGTTAAGCTTCTGAGCACTGTGGGTGGAGGGAGAGGGCAGGACGGAGACTCAGGCTGCCCTTGGGTGAGTGTCCTCTGTGTGCATGGGCAAGGGGGGACAGAATAACTCCCAGAGGCTGGTGCCCAGCCCACCTGTGTCCCCCACTAGTGCTGACTTGTGAGGCTGAGGGAGCTGACACCCTAACAGCGCCTCTCAGACTCCAGTGAGTTGATGATGTGGAAACTGGCTATTAAGTGTAATAACAGTGGTTTGGTTTTTCCACGGTTCTGCCTGTAAGTGCCCAAGTGACAGCTGGCTTGTGCCACAGTGCTGTATCCTAAGTGGCCTGAGGCTGGGGCATTGTGAAGAGGGTGGGGGCGCCTCCCGGGATGTAGGGTGGAAGAAGAGCAGGAGGTGCTGCCTCCAACCCTTGCCCATCTTCTGTGGACAAGGCCTTCCTGGTCAGGTGGGAGATTGGACCTGACTTCTGGACCAGGAACTGGGCTAGATGGAAATGTGTGGATTCAGGGCATCAAACCACATAGTCATGTGTCTCCAAACCTACTGGATTCTCAGATGTCTGCTCCCTGAGTCTACAGTTTAAGAACTGGATTAGAAATCTGGAGGTGTAGGGTCTAAGCTTTGCCCCTAATTGCTTGTGATCTCAGGACCATGGTTTAAGTCTTGGAGTTGTCCCCTCTGTACAATGAAGGGTCTGAACAGGGTTGATTTATCCCCTTAACTACAAGTGTCAGCGGATGGAACTTGCTGTTAGACATATTTTGTCTGGCCCACACAGTGCTTTACATTTACGTGCCAACATTTAAAATTCTAGACTCTTTTTTTTTTTTTTAATTTTGGGCTATGTTGCGTGTAAAATTTTTTCTTGTAAAGATCTTTATTTCTGGCATTTCTTAAAAAAAAAAAAAAAAAGAATTGGTAACACTGAGCCTGCATGCCTGTATAGCAATGATTGGCTACAGGGATACCCACCTCAGACAGGTTTATATTCTCCACCACAGTCCCCACCACTCCCTATCAGACCCTAACACTAAGACTGAGTGGAGGCGGCTGTTTGCCTTGTTAGCCCTGATCTGCCTCGCTCGTCTCCCTTCAGTACTCGACCCTGCATCAGATATTCACCGGCCCACTTTGTGCATGATGTCACGTTTTTCATTTCAGAAATGATAAGTCAAAGAGCTTAGAACAGGGAACTGAGCCCTATATCTGATCTTAGTATAAAGAGATAAGAGACATCTCCATCATCCTTTTCAGCTTAAAAATTCTTGGAATCTGTAAGACCATGATTCTCTGATGCTCTCTCCCTGAACTAGAATAATGAAATATTTCATTTGGGCTAATCTCCATCTCCATGCTACAGTTTGAAAGGAGATTGTTCCCTTCCCCCTGTCTTCATCAGGCCTCACCTGACCCTCCAAATAGCTTAGCCTCCCTGGGTGTATGTGAGGGTGGTCGTAATCTCACCAGGTACTCTCTGCCTTAGTTTCCTCATCTGGAAAACAGGCTGTTGGGTTGTAGACAATTTTTGAGTTTTGAGTTTGAGTTTTTCAGGCTATCTATTATTCGGAGAAGGCAATGGCAACCCACTCCAGTACTCTTGCCTGGAAAATCCCATGGACGGAGGAGCCTGGTGGGCTACAGTCCATGGGGTCGCTAAGAGTCGGGCACGACTGAGCGACTTGACTTTCACTTTTCACTTTCATGCATTGGAGAAGGAAACGGCAACCCACTGCAGTGTTCTTGCCTGGAGAATCCCAGGAACAGAGGAGCCTAGTGGGCTGCTATCTATGGGGTCACACAGAGTCGGACACGACTGAAGCGACTTAGCAGTAACAGCAGCAGCATTATTCCCTGAGTGACTTGGGACAAGTTACTTCATCTCCCTGAGTCTTCTCCTTTGCAAAATCGGAAACGTACTGGATTCTTTTGTAGGAAAAGGTCTTCTGGAAATTGGAAAGTGCTTCCCAGGTGGCACTAGTGGTAAAGGACCCACCTGCCAGTGCAGGAGATGCAGGAGACACGGGTTCAATCCCTGGGTCAGGAAGATCCCCTGGGGGAGGGCCTGGCAACCCACACGAGTACTCTTGCCTGGAAAAGCCCATGGACAGGGGAGCCTGGTGGGCTGCAGTCCATGGGGTCGCTAAGAGTCGGACACGACTGAGCAACTTCACTTTCACTTTTCACTTTCATGCACTGGAGAAGGAAATGGCAACCCACTCCAGTGTTCTTGCCTGGAGAATCCCAGGGACAGGGGAGCCTGGTGGGCTGCCATCTATGGGGTCGCACAGAGTTGGACACGACTTAGGACATACAGATCGAAAACTAATGTTTTTAATTTTGTAAGTGTTGTAAGCAACAGAAAATAAGAGGATGGCAGGAGAATAATGTGAAGTGATATGCGTGGTGGTTGGTGCCTTGAAGAGAAAGTGTCCCAGTCCACAGAGGATTCCTTATTGTGATTATGAATATAGTTTCACCAAATGGTCTTGGCTGGAAGCCCAAAGGGGTAGCGGCTGCTGAGACTCAGCGCTCTCCACCATCGTGGATCCTGTCTGACTTCTGCTGAAGGCAACACCCATCTTTTCCTCCCCTCCAGGCCGGCTTTGCTCAGCCCCTTAGGACTTATCCCAACCACCCTTCCCCCACCAGCCTTCCTGACTAACCCATCTCTATCTGCCCCCAATCTGCCCTTGCTTCCTGGGCCCAGATGTCAAGAGCCATTGAGTGTCCATCTTGGAGGGCGCTGAGTGGTCACCTAATGATTCATTCAATGGAGAAATTATTTTCTGAGTACCTGTCATGTACGAGACACACGTGCTGTGTACAGAGTAGGTGCCATTCGGGAAGTTGGTGTTAGAGTGATAAATAAGACCAGTGAAGTCCTTGGTTTGTGGAGCTTATGGTGGGAGGACACAGACATAATATACAAGCAAATAAATGAATACAAATGGTGAGACACTTAAAAAAATGTTTATTTGGCTGCGTCAGATCTTAGTTGCAGTGCGCAGGTTTTCAGTCTTCACTGCGGCATGTGGGATCTTTAGTGGTGGCATGTGAACCCTTTAGTTATGGCGTGTGGGATTTAGTTCCCTTACCAGGGGTCGAACCTGGCCCCCTGCACTGGGAGAGAGGCATCTTAGCCACTGGACCACCAGGGAAGTCCCCTGAGGTACTTTGGGTAGTTATAGGTCCTATGGGGCTTCCCAGCTGGCACTAGAGGTAGAGAACCACCCCCCCCTCCCCCGCCGTCACTGCAGGAGAGGCAAGAGATACAGGTGTGATCCCTGGGTCAGGAAGATCCCCTGGAGGAGGGCATGGCAACCCACTCCAGTATCCTTGCCTGGAGAATCGCCATGAACAGAGGAGTTTGGCGGGCTACAGTCCATGGGGTCACAAAGGGTTGGACATGACTGAAGCAATTGAGCACTCATGTACAGGTCCCATGAAGAAAATAAAACGAGAAAGCATGCTACAGATTAGTGGGGTGGCCGGGAATAGGTGGTCGGGAGGCTTCTTGGATAAGCGGATATGTGAGCCGAGACCTGGATGGTGGAATGAAGCAGCCAGGGAAAAGCAGAAGGAGATATGTTCCAGGCAGAGGGAATGAGCTTGGCTTGTCCAGGCTCCTGAATTAACTGATGCAGAACAGAGGGGGAATATTTCTTGTACAAGGTTGTACAGCCAGTCAGCAGTGTTAGAGCAGGCTCCCAGGCCAGTGCTGTGCCAATGCAGCCCTCATTTCTTCTTAATGAAATATCAGCTTCTCCAGGGCAAGGCTGGGCCTCTAGGGAGCTCCCCACCTGTCAGTCATCTTTCTGCACCCCAGCCAGGGCGCTGCTCTCCATCCCAGGGCAGCCGTGACTCGAGGTAAAAGGGACCAGACCGAAAGCAGAGTGGCCAAGTGGTTCCTGCCATTAATTGCTAAGCGCAATAAACCCGGCGGAATCCCAGCCTTATAATGGCCTCGTTTAATTAATGCTAAATGACTGTGGGACCCGTATGGATTTATACATTAGATCCACATTAACACCAAATCGTTTGATCACGAATAACTGTTAAAATAATGAACACAGACGCTTTACAACTAGATGAGAAGGATGGGACTCAGCCTCGCCCAGCCTTGCTGGGAGCAAAGCTCTCTTCTCAAGGTTCTGCCTCCTTGCTTCCTTTCCCTCCCTCTTGCTCTGGAAGTTATTTCTGAAAGGCATATATTGAGCCGTCCATGTGCCAGGCATTGTGTTGGCACTGTGTGTATGTGTGTGTGTTTTATAAAACTGCCCTCCTGGAGCTTGCAGTTTAGATGAGAAGGTGAGGTGTGCGCTTGAAAATGAAGCATATTACAAGAGAAATACATGTATCAAGCATCTACTGAGTTCTGGGGCCTTGTGAATATCTTATGTAATCCTCTTAATATTGAGAGAAAGGCATATCATGGTCACTTGCTCTCTGGCAGATGCGAAGGTCGTCCTTGTTCAGGATGAGTACGCTGCCCAAGGGCACCCATCTAGTTGATGTGAAACTGAAAGTGAAACCCAGATTGAGCCTCCTGAGCCTTTGTTAATTCCACTGCAGGGTTCTGCTTCCTAAGATACCTGTCTGGAGGGAGTGGTCCTCAACCTTGGCTGTGCTTCTGGCACTTCTGGCTGGGGTACTCTGGGAAGGCTCTGTGGAGGAAGAGGGCTTTGAGGGGTGCCTGTAGTTGTGTGCTGGTGGTGGGGAGCCAGTAGCTAGAACTCTTGGATGGTGGTAAAGGAGTTTTCTGCCTCTCCCCTTCCCTCATCCCTCCCCGCTGTCCCTCTTACCCTCTCTGCTCAGACATTACTTCCACACAGTTTCCAAGTTCTCCTCATTCTAGCTGACTCTACTGGAGTCTCTTCCTGAGAATCAGGTTATTCACTTCCCTCACTAGGAGGGCCATGGGCCCCTACCCACCAGTCACATGGCCTCAGGAGAGGATCACTCTTCCTTCCCATTGTTTCCTCCATCACATGTCCCATCCCCTGGTGTCAACCAAGAAGCAGACAGGAATGGCCCGTGAATGGATGGACAGTGGTGAGCTCAGCAGGAAGCAGAGAGGACAGGACCACTTGCTGGGCATGGCCAGGGGAAAGGGATGCAGAGATGCTCATTCTCCTCTGGGGCCTCCAACCTCTAGAAATCTTATATCCCTACTCTTTCACCCACCGTGTTGTACCGCATGGGTCTGCCCTGAACAGGGATGTTAGGAATGTTCCTGAGAGGGTCTGACAGTGGACCCTAGGGAGCTCCTAGAATAATTGGAAATTCTTCCTGATTGGTGAAGGCAGAGCAAAGATTTCTGCCCTTCATGCCTAAGCAGGTGAAATGAGGTCCTGGACTGGAAATCCCTGTCCTGGGGTTTTGAGCTCCAGTAGGTGCTGGGTAATATGTTGACTTCATTCCTGCTTACATCTTTGGCACAAGCTTTCCCTTCCCTTTCTGCCCTTCTAGGCCAGCTATTGCTTATCCTGTAAGACCCACCTCAGTCACCTCCTCTGAGAAGCCATCCAGACTTCACTGTGGAGAATTAACCACTTCTGTTTTGCATTTTCCTGGTATATGGCCTAAGCAGAGCACAGATCTCTCTGAATTACATGTCTATAGGTATATCTGCCTTCTGGGTAGCTGTGTGTAGGTGTCCACTCAGGAGAGATAAGGGTTTGGAGGGAGCTGGGTTCTCTCTGACCAGAGAGTGCTGGGTGTGCCAGACCAGGCAGAGCCTAGCCACCTCCATTTTGAGTGGAAAGAGGGGAAAAAAAGAAAATTAGGACTAGGGAGATTTCCCCATTTAGTGAGTCATGCGCTTTGGGCTTGTGTGTGTGTGTGCACATGCGCTGTGAATTCAGAAAGCTCCGTAAGCAAGTCAGCAAGTCCTGGGCAGGGGGGAGCACCTTCCAGAGGCCCTGGGTTGACATTTCTCTGGGCTTGTAGGCTGGCCTTTGACTTCTGGGCCGAGCTATCAAATCCAGCTGCCGGAGGAGCTGAGAGGACCAGGCTGGCCAGCGGGTGAGAGATGACCCTGTTTAACCATCCATGGCTCAAACAAATGGGTACAATATTTTGGGTTCCTTTTCCCTTAACCAGGGCATAAATCAGCTCTCTGGAGGGAGTTCAGAACAATATTTTGGAATTAGGTTCTGGAAATGGAGATGAGCCCAGCGGGAGCCCAAGGGCTGACCAATGGGAGCTCTGCCCGAGTGGGCCTGAGAGTGATGTGACAACCGCAGGTGACCGTGTGCCACTTGGCACAGCGCAGCTGCCCCGGGTGCTTCTCCCGACTGCATTTTGAAACTAGGCTGAACATTTTAGACTTGATTCTCTAGGAAATAAGACCATTGTCTGGCGAGACTAGGTCCTGGAGGGTCTAGAATGCCAGGATAAAACCTTTGTTCTTAGTTACTGAAGGCAAGCGCCCGATACGTGTATCACAGCCGTATAGTCTTTCTTTTGGTTGTTTGCAGCTCACTGGGTCTTTCTTGCAACCTGTGGGCTTCTCTTGTTGCAGAGCATGGGCTCTAGAGTGCAGGCTCAGCAGTTGTGAGGCACAAACTCTCTAGCTGTGACGTGTAGGCTTGGTTGTCCTGTGGCATGTGGGATCTTAGTTCCCCGACCAGGGATCGAACCCACATCCCCTGCACTGGAAGGGGAATTCTTGACCTCTGGACCACCGGAGGAGTTCCCCTCAAGACTGTACTCTTTCTCACTCATGCCAAGTATCAGGACTTGGTCACAGCACCTTTCTTCAGTGAATCTGTACTTGTCTTCAGAATTTTTCTGAATCAAATGCTCCAGATGGCTGTTACAACAATTTGATTTGGTACTCAATAAGGAGCTCTATTTGCTGTCTTTAGATCCACGCTCCTCACTGTATGTGTAAAGAAACTGAGGATAAGGGAGATAGTATGACCTGCCCAGGATCATCCTTAATTTAGTATGAGGATGCAACAATGGCAAACCTTTGGACAGGGGCGGGACATGAAAATAAGATTAATCCAGCAGGACAGGGCAGGGACTAGTGGGAGGTGAGCCAGGTGCCTGGGTGGAGAATTTAAAGAAACATCGCTTTCTGCTGTCAACTGCATGCTTGCAGCACCCTGAGAATGATGCCTCCCTACATATTGCCCCCTGGGTGCTTTGCTGGCCTCACCTAGTCCCTGCCCTGGCTGGGAGACTAGTTAGAAGCTAACTTCTGCTGAGCCTTGGCATCCGATGGAGCAGTGACAGCAGGAACACACGAAAAATCAGGTCAAAGTCGACAGATGTTGTGAAGAAGTGAGCAGCAGGACTTGGTGGCAGACTGGCCATCAAGAATAAGAGAAAGGGACATTTCTGAGTCTGGAAGTGACCCTAAGAATGGAGGATACCTGACAGGAACAGGGTTAGAGGTTATCAGTAGGCTTGTGATTTTGTCTTTCTGGTGAGTGTTATTCAACACTGGCCCTATCTTCTATTTTTCGTTAATATTTTTAAAATGCAGTATAATGTACATAGAGAAAAACACACATACTGTAAGTGGGGAATTCTCAAAAAAAAAAAAAATTAATCAAACCACTTAACTACTATCCAGGTCAAGAAACAAAACATCCCCAGCAGCCCAGAAA
Source organism: Capra hircus (assembly GCF_001704415.2). Taxonomy (NCBI): domain Eukaryota; kingdom Metazoa; phylum Chordata; class Mammalia; order Artiodactyla; family Bovidae; genus Capra; species Capra hircus. The sequence continues at coordinate 55,054,025 of NC_030822.1, forward strand.
TCCTTGTTACTCTCCTAGTCTTCACCCCACCCAGCCCCCGAAGGTAGGCAGTGTCCAGAATTCTAACACTGTGCATTCGTTTTGCTTGGTTTGGTACTTTATATAAATGGAATCTCATGGTTTGCACTCTTTTGCCTTGGCTTCCTTTAGTCAATCTTCTGTTTGTGAGATCCATCCGTGTTGTGAGTAATTGTAGATTATCCAGTCTCCTTGCTGTATAAGGTCATATTGTGTGACTATACCATGATTTATTTACCCATCTGACTGTTGATAAGCATTTGGGTAGTTTCCAGTTTTGAGCTATTATGAATAGAGCTGCTGTGAACATTATTGTGCATGTCTTTTGGTGACAATATATATGCATTTCTTTCTTTCTTTTTTTGGACCAAGGATATTTTCCTTTAAAAAAAAACTTTAGATGCTTTTTCATTTATCATTGTTGATCAAAGAACCGCCACATATTGAATCTTCTTCATTTTTCAGGAATTATTCATTTCCAGAGCAGACCTCCATTTCGTATCTTTTTTTAAAGAAACGTTTATTTACTTGGCTGTATCAAGTCTCAACTGTGGCACACAGAATCTTTCATTGCTGTGTACAGGCTCTCTGTTGTGGACTCTAGGACAGGTGGGCTCTCTGGTTGTGCCTCGCAGGCTTAGTTGTCATGCGGCATGTGGGATCTGAGTTCCCTGATGAGGGATTGAACTCATGTCCTCTGCATTGGAAGGCGAATTCTGAACCACTGGCCCGCCAAGGAAGTCCCAGCATTTCATATCTTAAGTCCCAGGGCTCTCATGCACTCCTTGTGGGCCTCAGTTAACTGTCCACAGTGCTCTTCTTGCTCAGTGATGCTCTCACCGTCTGCTTTCTTGGTTTCTGGGCAGGCGCAGTGGCTTCTTGTGACTCCAATGGGGCAGATAGGGCTTGTGGTCGCCAGACCCAGCATTTTTCACAATGAAAGTAGCAGCTAACACAGACACTCTAAACTCTCCAGCCTCTGCTATTTTATCTGCAGTCACTTCTGGCAGTTGCTCTGAGAAACGTTATGCATTTCTTTTGTGTGTGTGTGTATATATATATAGGAAAAGAATTGTCTAACTCAATGAAACTAAGCCATGCCCACGGGGCAACCCAAGATGGGCGGGTCATGGTGGAGAGGTCTGACAGAATGTGGTCCACTGGAGAAGGGAATGGCAAGCCACTTCAGTATTCTTGCGTTGAGAGCCCTATGAACAGTATGAAAAGGCAAAATGATAGGATACTGAAAGAGGAACTCCCCAGGTCAGTAGGTACCCAATATGCTACTGGAGATCAGTGGAGAAATAACTCCAGAAAGAATGAAGGGATGGAGCCAAAGCAAAAACAATACCCAGCTGTGGATGGGACTGGTCATAGAAGCAAGGTCCGATGCTGTAAAGAGCAATATTGCATAGGAACCTGGAATGTCAGATCCATGAATCAAGGCAAATTGGAAGTGGTGAAACAGGAGATGGCAAGAGTGAACGTCGACATTCTAGGAATCAGAGAACTAAAATGGACTGGAATGGGTGAATTTAACTCAGATGAACATTATATCTACTAATGCAGGCAGGAATCCCTCAGAAGAAATGGAGTAGCCATCATGGTCAACAAAAGAGTCCAAAATGCAATACTTGGATGCAATCTCAAAAATGACAGAATGATCTCTGTTTGTCTCCAAGACAAACCATTCAATATCACAGTAATCCAAGTCTATGCCCCAACCAGTAACACTGAAGAAGCTGAAGTTGAATGGTTCTATGAAGACCTACAAGACCTTTTAGAACTAACACCTAAAAAAAGATGTCCTTTTCATTATAGGGGACAGAAATGCAAAAGCAGGAAGTCAAGAAATACCTGGAGTAACAGGCAAATTTGGCCTTGGAATGCAGAATGAAGCAGGGCAAAGACTAACACAGTTTTGCTAAGAAAATGCACTGGTCATAGCAAACACCCTCTTCCAATAACACAAGAGAAACATCACCAGATGGTCAACACCGAAATCAGATTGATTATATTCTTTGCAGCCAAAGATGGAGAAGCTCTATACAGTCAATTAAAACAAGACCAGGAGCTGACTGTGGCTCAGATCATGAACTCCTTATTACCAAATTCAGACTGAAATTGAAGAAACTAGGGAAAACTGCTAGACCATTCAGGTATGACCTAAATAAAATCCCTTATGATTATACAGTGGAAGTGAGAAATAGATTTAAGGGCCTAGATCTGATAGAGTGCCTGATGAACTATGGATGGAGGTTCATGACATTGTACAGGAGACAGGGATCAAGACCATCCCCATGGAAAAGAAATGCAAAAAAGCAAAATGGCTGTCTGGGAAGGCTTTAGAAATAGCTGTGAAAAGAAGAGAAGTGAAAAGCAAAGGAGAAAAGGAAAGATATAAGCATCTGAATGCAGAATTCCAAAGAATAGCAAGAAGAGATAAGAAAGCCTTCTTCAGCGATCAATGCAAAGAAATAGAGGAAAAGAACAGAATGGGAAAGACTAGAGATCTCTTCAAGAAAATTCGAGATACCAAGGGAACATTTCATGCAAAGATGGGCTCAATAAAGGACAGAAATGTTATGGACCTAACGGAAGCAGAAGATATTAAGAAGAGGTGGCAAGAATACACAGAAGAACTGTACAAAAAAGATCTTCACCACCTGGATAATCACGATGGTGTGATCACTCATCTAGAGGCAGACATCCTGGAATGTAAAGTCAAGTGGGCCTTAGAGAGCATCACTATGAACAAAGCTAGTGGAGGTGATGGCATTCCAGTTGAGCTATTTCAAATCCTGAAAGATGATGCTGTGAAAGTGCTGCACTCAATATGCCAGCAAATTTAGAAAACTCAGCAGTGGCTGAAGGACTGGAAAAGGTCAGTTTTCATTCTAATCCCAAAGAAAGGCAATGCTAAAGAATGCTCAAACTACTGCACAATAGCACTCATCTCACATGCTAGTAAAGTAATGCTCAAAATTCTCCAAGCCAGGCTTCAGCAATACGTGAACCGTGAACTTCCAGATGTTAGAAAAAGCAGAGGAACCAGAAATCAAATTGCCAACATCTGCTGGATCATGAAAAAAGCAAGAGAGTTCCAGAAAAACATCTATTTCTGCTTTATTGACTATTCCAAAGCCTTTGACTGTGTGGATCACAATAAGCTGTGGAAAATTTTGAAAGAGATGGGAATACCAGACCACCTGACCTGCCTCTTGAGAAATCTGTATGCAGGTCAGGAAGCAATAGTTAGAACTGGACATGGAACAACAGACTGGTTCCAAATAGGAAAAGGAGTACGTCAAGGCTATATATTGTCACCCTGCTTATTTAACTTATATGCAGAGTACATCATGAGAAACGCTGGACTGGAAGAAACACAAGCTGGAATCAAGATTGCCGGGAGAAACATCAATAACCTCAGATATGAAGATGACACCACCCTTATGGCAGAAAGTGAAGAGGAACTAAAAAGCCTCTTGATGAAAGTGAAAGAGGAGAATGAAAAAGTTGGCTTAAAGCTCAACATTCAGAAAACAAAGATCATGGCATCTGGTCCCATCACTTCATGGGAAATAGATGGGGAAACAGTGGAAACAGTGTCAGACTTTATTTTTTGGGGCTCCAAAATCACTGCAGATGGTGACTGCAGCCATGAAATTAAAAGACGCTTACTCCTTGGAAGGAAAGCTATGATCAACCTAGATAGCATATTCAAAAGCAGAGATATTACTTTGCCGACTAAGGTCCATCTAGTCAAGGCTATGGTTTTTCCAGTAGTCATGTATGGATGTGAGAGTTGGACTGTGAAGAAGGCTGAGCGCCGAAGAATTGATGCTTTTGAACTGTGGTGTTGGAGAAGACTCTTGAGAGTCCCTTGGACTGCAAGGAGAGCCAACCAGTCCATTCTGAAGGAGATCAGCCCTAGGATTTCTTTGGAAGGAATGATGCTAAAGCTGAAACTCCAGTACTCTGGCCACCTCATGCGAAGAGTTGACTCATTGGAAAAGACCCCAATGCTGGGAGGGATTGTGGGCAGGAGAAGGGGACGACAGAGGATGAGATGGCTGGATGGCATCACTGACTTGATGGACGTGAGTCTGAGTGAACTCTTGGAGTTGGTGATGGACAGGGAGGCCTGGCGTGCTGCGATTCATGGGGTCGCAAAGAGTTGGCCACGACTGAGCGACTGAACTGAACTGAACTGGGGGAGGGTGTATGTCCAGCTATGGTAGGTACTGTGCTGGCTGACTCATGATCATCCCCAAGAGTATGTTAGGAGTGAAAGCCAAGGTGGGATTTGGGGTGCAGGAGGTTCCCTAGGGGATACTTTGTGAAGGACAAAGAGGAGAGAGCAGGAGTAGGTAGTGTGACTGTGGGAAAGGAGAGGGGGGAGGAAGGAGGACTGGATAGGAAGAATCTGAGACCCAGCACAGCTCTAAAAAGGCGTTGTCTAGGCTGATGGAGAGTTCCCAGCCAAAGCTACCAAGAGAAGAGCCCGTCAGCTGTGCTTGGCTGCAGGCCCTCGGCATGAATGTGGTTTTGGATCTAGAGGAATGGGAGCTGTGTTTCCCACAGCAGGAGATCTGAGCCATGGACATTCACGGCCACCAAGTGAGAATTATGAACCCTGTGGGTGATTGACTGAAGTATGATGAAGTGTTTAAGAACTTGGGTTTTGGAATCAACCAGGCTGAGCTCAAGTCTCAGCCCAATCATTCGCTAGCTCTTTGACCTTTCATAGATTGCCTAAACCCTCTAAACTTCAGTCTCCAAGTCAGTAAAATGGAAGTAATAATGACTAACTTATATGGCTGTTGAAAGGATTCAATGAAAGCATTTGATACACAGTAATTTCTCGATAAATATTAATAGTTCATTGTTCCTTCAGCACATTTATTGAGCACCTATGCCAGGCACTGTTCTAGACTTGGAATGCAGCAGTGAGCAAAGCAAAATGAGCATTCTAGTAAAGTGAGATGGACAATAAACAGACAAACAAGCAAAACATAGTGTCAGAGAGTCGGTGCTGCGATAGAGAGAAATAAACCTCAGGCAAAGGGGGAGCCTCTGACCTCTGTTACCAGAGTGGTCAAGGAAGCCTCCCCCCTCAAAAGTGACATTAGAGCATAAACTTCAAGGGAAAGAGGAGTCATGCTGTGAATGGGTAAGTATATTCTCAGCATATGAAGCAAGTGCCAAGACCCTGGGGCTGAAGTGTGCTTGGCGCACTTGAAACAGCAAGGAGGCTGGTGAGCTGCAGCAGAGAGAGGGAGACAGAAGATGGCTGGAGATAAGGCTGAAGAAGCAGTTGGACCAGGAAATGGAAGGCTTTGTGGGTCTTACTCTGAGCAAGATTGAAAGCCAATATAAATTACGTAGCGTCCCATTCCTCCACATTCTTGCCAATACTTTGTATTACCAAGCTTGATTTTTCTACCCAAAATTGTGGACATAAAGTAGAATGTACTTGTTTTAATTTCTCCTATTATTAATGAGATCTAATAGCTCTTTATAAAAGTTTTATTCATTTGAGTTTCTGCTTCTGTGGATTGCCTACTCATATCCTTTGCCTCTTTCTTTAGGGTTTTCTATTTTGTTGATTCACAGTCTTCTTATGTGTTAGAGATAGTAATCTTTAATGATTTTAGACTTTAAAATATTTTCTATCAGTAATCACTTGCTTATTAACTTTGTCCATAGCATCTGCAGTAGGTTGAATTGTGTCTTCCAAGAAGTCATGTCACCTGGAACCTCAGAATGTGACCTTATTTGGAAATAGGGTCTTTGCGCAGATGTAACTAGTTAAGGATCTTAAGATGAAATCTAATGACTGGTGTCCTTATAAGAACAGGAGAGGACACAGAAAGATGTAAAAGAAAACCACATAAAGACAGAGACAGAGATGGGAGTTACACTGCCATATACCAGGGAATGTCTGGGGCCCTCAGAAACTGAAAGGGACAAAGAAGGGTTATTTTCTATAACCTTCAGAGATAGCATGGTCCTGCCAACATTTTGACATCGGACTTCTAGTCTCCAGAACTGTGAGAGGATACACTTATGTTGTTTTAAGTTACCTAGTTTATTTAACTATTTTATGACAGCCCTAGGGAACTAGTCCAGATTTTGGAACTGGGTAGTGAGGTATTTGCTATAAAAAAAGCCTAAAAATGTGGAAGTGTCTTTCGAATTAGGTAATGGGCAGAGGCTAGAAGAAATTGGGGTTCATTATAGAAAAATCCTATATTAAATGGAAGAGATTGTTGGTGGAAATATGAATGTTAAAGGCTATTCTAGTGAGGGCTCAGAGAGAAGAGCGCAGTTGAGAAAGCTTCTATCATTTTGGAGAACACAGTCATCATCATGAATAGAATGGTGCATGAAGTAGGAACATTAAAGGTGTTTCTGGTGAGGCCTGAGAAAAAATGAGGACCATGTTATTGGAAATTGGAAAAAGAGCAATTCTTATTATAAAGTAGTAAAAAAATTTGGCTGATTTATGTTCTGTTGTTGGGCAAAAATCAGGACTCAACTTAGGAATTTAGATTTCCAAGCCAATTGTGGAGGGTGTGGCCTGGTTTCTCTTTACTGCTGATAGCAAGTTCCAAGAGGAAAGAGATAAATTGAGAAAGAAACTGTTCAAAGTTAAGGAACCAGAACCTGATGGTTTGGGAGTTTCTTGGCTCCTCCTGATTGTCAAAATTAGAAAATTCAATGTTGAGTAAGCACACTCTGCAGAGCACACCAAGGGTGTGCCTTGGACAGCATTTTGCTGAAAAGAGTTAGGTAGATGACTAATGGGTCAAACCAGATCTCAGCAGAAGCCAGGAATAGAGGCAGGATTACGCGGAGAGTCTCTGTGGGAAACAGTTGTGTCTAATGGCATAGTTGTCTTTGACATACACAGGAGACACACAAGGTTTGTGAAAATTTATACTGGTGGAAACACTGTCAGCTTGCACTGAAAGGGACAAAGACTACATAACACAAAGAAAGCTGTCAGACTTCTGGGATTCTGTTAATATAGAAGGGAAAGTAGGGGATGGAGCTATTCAACCACAAACGTGCTACTCTTGAAGAAAAAGATGAGTGACTTTGAGATCACAGATCCAGAGATACAAAGGCAGCGACCAAAGAGGCAACAGCTATCATTATAGGCCCAGAGGACAGAGCATCAGGCCACAGAGAATTAATTTCAGACCTTGAGTTTGTTCTTCTGGGATTCAGACTTGTTTGAGAGTGGTGGCCTTTTTATTTCTTTGTATGTATGTACTTAGTTGTATCCAACTCTTTGAGACCCAGAAGGACTGTACCTGACCAGGCTGCTTTGTCCGTGGACTTTTCCAGGCAAGAATACTGGAAGGGTTGTCATTTCCTACTCCATTCTATCCTTTTAAATTCCTCCCTTTTAGAATGGGAGTGTTTATTCTATGTCTGTCCCATTATTGTATTTTGGAAGCAGATAACTTGCTTTCTAGCTTCACAGGTCCACAGAGGGAGAGGAATTTTGTCCCCAAATGGATCATACCCAGAATCTCATCTATACTTGATTTAGATGATGAGATTTGGAACTTGGTGAGTTGATAATGTTTAGATAAGGTTTTAGACTTAGAATTGTTGCTGGAATGAGTTAAGACTTGTGAGTTGTTAGGATGGGGTGAATGTATTTTACATGTGGGTAGGATGTAAATTTGGGGTGGAGAGTATAGGGTAGACTGTAGTAGGTTGAATAGTATTCCCCAGAAAGACATGTTGAAGTCATATCCCCTAGTATCTGTGAATGTGACCTTATTTGGAAATCAGGTCTTATGATTATAAATCCTATATGACTTCTGTCTTATAAGAAGAGGAAAATACCATACAAAAACAGAGACACCCAGGGAGAAGATGGCCTTGTGGTGATAAAGGCAGAGGTTGGAGTGATCACCTACAAATCAAAGAATGCCAAGGAATGCTGGCAAAGACCAGAAGCGAGAAGAAGCACAGGAAGATTCTCCCCTAAAAGTTTCAGAGGGAAAAAGCCTGGATGACACCTTGCCTTCAGACTTCTTGCCTCTAGAATGATGAGACAACACATTTCAGTTTTAAGCTCCTTAGCTGTGGTATTCTCTTATGGCAGCCCTTCAAAATGAATGCAGCATCCTTTCAGTTAGTACAAATCTTTGGTAGTTATAGCCAAGTCAGTCGGTTTTTGCCTTATGGTTTTTGCTGTTTGGGTTTTGATGATGAAGTTTCATCCCTGACAAAGATCACAAGAAGAGTTGTATTTGTTTTTATTCTATTTTACCTATTATTTTGCCTTTCAATTTTAGGTCTTTAATCTTCCTGGAATTCACCTTTGTATATGGTATGAGATAGAGGCTTTTTTTGGAAAATTATCAACAAAATAAGTCATCCTTTTCCTACTAATTTGTGATGTTATCTTGATCATATATTAAGTTCCTATATATATGTAGGCATTTTCTCTTCTTCTCCATTGGATTTATGTCTGTTCTTGAGTTATAAGCAAACATTTTAAAAATTATATAGCTCTATATTATGTACTAATATCTGCTACAGCAAATCACCATGCTTTGCTCTTTCAAAAAATTGATTTAGCTATTTGTGGACTTCGAACCTTCGTTTTTCTACATATTAATTTTGGAATCAATTTATCAGCTTTATAAAAAATTGTTAGAATTTTGATTGAACTTTCATTGAATTTAGAGGTGATTGAGCTTTCATGAAATTTCCATCAAATTTGCAGTTAGATCTAGAAAGTCGATCAAATTTGACCTATCTGTCTATACACGTATATCTAAATCTATCTCTATCTACATTTAACCTGTCTATCCATATTGATATCTATGTATACACACATTTTTTTACATGACTGCCTTGTAAGTGGGTTATGTTCTCCCTTTAAGAGGAACATAATGACAGTGTCTGGTTGATTCTCTTTTATTGGTTTTAGGAGCCATTGATGATAAACAGCTAGATCAATTAATTCATTAGGAGTTGCAATAAGGTGACATTTTAACTTAAGTCATTTTATTGATTTTTATCCCTTTTTTTCTTTTATAGTTTTCTTCTTTGAGTTTACTCGGTGATCTTTTTTTCCCAAATTCCTGAGTTACTTAGCTCATTATTTCCATCTTTGTTGTTTTCTGGTAAGTATAGTTAAAGCCATTGATTTTCCTAAAGTCTTTTTTAGTCTTACAAATTTTGACATGTAGTGTTTTTATTGTCATTCAGTTCTAAGTATTTTGTAATTTCCCCTATTATTTCCTGTTTAATATAAAGTGTTATTAAGTAGCTTGCTTTTTCAGTTTCTATACCTTTGAGATTAATAAAAGCCTGTCTTTTGTATTGATTCCTATTTTTATTATGGTCTTTGGAAATAGTTGAATCATCATCCTTTGTAGCCTAGCTCAAGGTGTATTTTTTGGAGTGTCCTATGTGAGCTAAGGGCTTCACTGGTGGCTCAGACAGTAAAGAATCTGCCTGCAATGCGGGAGACCTGGGTTTGATCCCTGGGTTAGGAAGATCCCCTGGAGGAGGGCTTGGCAACCCACTCCAGTATTCTTGCCTGGAAAATCCCATGGGCAGAGGAACCTGGTGGGCTCCCATCCATGGGTTCACAAAGAGTCGGACACGACTGAGTGGCTAAGCACAGCACCGCACATGTGAACTAAAAAATAATACACATTCCTCATGTCTTGGGTGTAAAGGTCTTCATTATATCTCAGTTCAAAATGATCAGTTCTATTATTCAAGTCTATCTTATCGTTTTTGTCTTCTTGATCTGTTGGTTTCTGAGAGGACTATGTTAAATTCCTTAACTGCATTTTTCATGTGTCTTGTTTTCCCATAGTACTTGTCAGCTGTTGCTTTATAGCCTTTGCAACTGTATTATTAAACACACGTATATTCATGATCTTTATTGTCCTGATATATTGATGGAATTCCAGTTGAGCTATAGCTATTTCAAATCCTAAAAGATGATGCTGTTAAAGTGCTGTACTCAATATACCAGCAAATGTGGAAAACTCAGCAGTGACCACAGGACTGAAAAAGATCAGTGTTCATTCCACTCCCAAAGAAGGGCAATGCCAATTAATGTTCAAACTACCACACAATTACACTCATCTCACACGCTAGCAAAGCAATGCTCAAAATTCTCCAAGTGAGGCTTCAGCAGTACATGAACTGTGAACTTCCAGATGTTCAATCTAGATTTAGAAAAAGCAGAGGAACCAGAGATCAAATTGCCAGCATCTGTTGGATCATAGAAAAAGCAAGAGAATTGCAGAAAAACATCTACTTCTGCTTTATTGACTATACCAAAGCCTTTGACTGTGTGGATCACAGCAAACTGTAGAAAATTCTGAAAGAGATGGGAATACCAGACCACCTTACCATCTGCGAAATCTATATGCAGGTCAAGAAGCAACAGTTAGAACTAGACATGGTACAACAGACTGGTTCCAAATCAGGAAAGGAGTACTTCAAGGCTGTATATTGTCACCCTGCTTATTTAACTTATGTGCAGAGCACATCATGAGAACCGCTGGGCTGGATGAAGCACAAGCTGGAATCAAGATTGCCAGGAGACATATCAGTAACCTCAGATATGCAGATGACAACACCCTTATGGCAGAAAATGAAGAGGAACTGAAGAGCCTTTTGATGAAAGTGAAAGAGGAGAGTGAAAAAGTAGGCTTAAAACTCAACATTCAGAAAACTAAGATCATGGCATCCAGTCCCATCACTTCATGGCAAACAGATGGGGAAACAATGGAAACAGTGAGAGACTTTATTTTGGGGGGCTCCAAAATCACTGCAGATGGTGACTACAGCCATGAAATTAAAAGATTCTTGCTGTTTGGAAGAAAAGCTATGGCCAACCTAGATAGCACATTGAAAAGCAGAGACATTACTCTGCCAACAAAGGTCCATCTTGTCAAAGCTATGATTTTTCTGTTAGTCATGTATGGATGTGAGAGTTGGACTATAAAGAAAGCTGAGCACTGAAGAATTGATGCTTTTGAACTGTGGTGTTGCAGAAGACTCTTGAGAGTCCCTTGCACTGCAAGGAGATTCTAAAGGAATCAGTCCATTCTAAAGGAAATCAGTCCTGAATATCCATTGGAAGGACTGATGCTGAAGCTGAAACGCTGATACTTTGGCCACCTGATGCGAAGAACTGACTCACTAGAAAAGACCCTGATGCTGGGAAAGATTGAAGGCAGGAGGAGAAGGGGATGACAGAGGATGAGATGATTGGATGGAATCACTAACACGATGGACATGAGTTTGAGCAAGTTCCGGGAGTTGATGATGGACAGGGAAGCCTGGCGTGCTGCCGTCCGTGAGGTCGCAGAGTCGGACATGACTGGGCGACTGAACTGAACTGGTTGTTCTTTTACAGTTTATAACTTCCTTCTTTGTCTCTTGTAGTTTTCTTTTTGGCCTGGAATTCTACCTGGTCTTAAAATAAACCTGTGATTTATTTCTCCATGGAATCTCTTTTATTTGTATTAATTAGGTTCAGATTCAACTGTAGTCAGAGAAAGCCTAAAATACCAGTGTCCCAAAAATGTAGACATTTATTTCATAAAAGCCAGAAGAAACCTTGGCTGGTACTGCTTAAACACAATAGAAGTTTATTTCTTTTTAATTAAGCACAGGCAGATGAGACCAGTTATGGCAACTACATAAAGTCCTTAGGGACCCAGAGTCTTTCCGCAAGGACATAGTCCTTCCTAGGTTATGTCCTTTGTGCTCATGATTTAGTAAGAAGGGGAAGGAGAAGGGCATGCCTGCTTTCTTTTTTTCCTTCTTTTAATTTCTGTTTATTTATTTTTTTTGGCAGTGCTGGGTCTTAGTTATGGCACACACGATCTTCGATCTTTATTGCAGTGTGTGGGATCTAGCTCCCACTAGTGACTGAGTCTGGGTCCCCTGCATTGGGATCACGGAATCTTAGCCACTGGACTCTCAGGGAAGTGCCACCCTTTCTTTAAGAATACTTCCTGGAAAAAAGAAGAAGAATACTTTCTGGAAGTTGAATACATTATTACTGCCTACATCCCAAGATTGGAATTTAGTTATAGGCCACTCTTAGTTTCAAAAGAAGCTGGGAAATGTAGTCTATTCCTGGAAGCCCATGTGTCCAGTTGAAATTGTGTTATATAGAAGAGGGGAAGAATGAATATAATTGACAGTCTTCCATTTCTGCCATATCATATCTTTATTTTTCAACTTTTCTATAGATTTTTTTAATTAAAATTTTTGAGATAATTGTTGATTCACATAGATTATATGAAATATGGGGAGATCCATTCAGTGTTACACTTTAACCAGTTTCCCCTAATAATAATGTTATATAAAACCGTAGTATAATTTCCCAAGCAAGATACTGACATTGGTACAATCCACCAATCTTATTCCTTATTCAGATGTTCTCACTTTTACTTGTACTCATTTGTGTGGGTGTGGATGGTTATATCTTTGTGTGTGCACATTTAGTTCTTTACAGTTTCATCACACCTGTTGGTTTGTGTGTCCGCCACCACAGTCAAGATGCAGAACAGCTCTGTTACCACAAGGATCCTTATTGTCCTTTCACAGTCACATCTACCTCCATCTTCCCTCCCCAACTATTCCTAATCCCTGGCAACCACTAATTTGTTGTTGAAAGAGATGGTATTTAAATGGAATCATGTAATATGTAAAATTTTGAGATTGACTTTTCTCACTTGGCATAATTCTCAGGAGATTTATCCAAGTTGTATATATCCATAATTCATTCTTTTTTTTTTAAAATGATATACTGATATTCTAATTTGTTTTTTTGCCAGACCATGTGGCATGTGGGATCTTAGTTCTCCAACCAGGGATCGAACCTGTGCCCCCTGCAGTGGAAGTGGGGAGTCTTAACCACTGGACCTGCAGGGAAGTCCCAATAGTTCATTGGTTTTAATTGCTAAGCATAGTGTTCCATGGTGTGTCTGCATTGCAGTTTGCCCTTCATCTATTGAAGGACATCTGAAACGTCCATTGTTTGGCTATTACCAACTAAGCTGTTATTTGTGTGAAAGTGAAGTCGCTCAGTCGTGTCCGACCCTCAGCGACCCCATGGGCTGCAGCCTACCGGGCTCCTCTGTCCATGGGATTTTCCAGGCAAGCGTACTAGAGTGGGGTGCCATTGCCTTCTCTGGTGGGAAAACACAAACATTCACAATTCTGAATCAAGGAAGCATTTCAGAAGACTTAGGTTATGAATGTGAAAGAGTCTTAGAAATAACTTAACTGATTTATTTAGCTTCTTTAAATTTCTTACTGTATCTGCAAATGCGGTGTAAGAAAAATCTGTATGTTTAAATATATCTTAAAAAGCACTTTCAGTAAACACAGAATGAAATTCTAAGTGATAAAGAACTCAGTTTTATGCCATATGTATTCTCTATGGTATAAAATGGTGTGTCTTAATATCAGTGTGTTAGGGGAGGCACACTGACTGAAATTGATACAATTTTTTTTTTTTTTTGTAAACATACATTTCTCCCCCCCTCTGAGATCAAGAGTGGAATTGCTGGGCTACATGGTAATTGCTTGTTTAGTTTTACAAGAAACTATTTTCCAGAGTGGTGGTACCATGTTACTTCTCATCAGCAATGTATGAGTGACCCAGTTTTTCCACATCTTTCCCAGCATTTGGTGGTGTTCCTGTTTTTTATTTTAGTCATGAGAGGTAGACAGCGACATCTCATTGTGGTTTTAGTTTGCGTTTGTTTGATGGTTAATGATGTTAAACATCTTCCCTGTACCTGTTTACCATCTGTTTGTCCTCTTTGAAGTGTTTGTTCATGTAGGATGCTCATTTTCCAAGTGTATATTTGCTTATGGGCATCCAACTTCTCCAACATTAGTTGTTTCTAATTGTACATGTGTATTTTCTTTACATTTTCTAGATGCTATTCTTTTATTGTGATGTGGTTTGCAAATATTCTTTCCATTGTGTAACTTTTCATGTAGACTTTCATGGAACAAAAGTTTTTAATATCTACAAAATTTAATATATCAGGGTTTTCCTTTACAAATCTTGCTTTTGGTATCAAATCTAAGAACACATTACCCAGCTCTAGAACCAGGAGATTTTTCTCATACTTTTTTTTTTTTCAAATAAAAGTTTTATAGTTCTACAACTATATACTTAAATTTGTGATCCATTTTGAGTTAATTTTCTATAAGCTGTCAGATTTAGGTCAGAGTTCATTTTTTTGCTTATGGACATCCAATTGTTCCAGCATCATTTGTTGAGAACATTCTTCTTCTTCCATTGAATTGCTTTTGTATTTTTGTCAAAAATCGGTTAAGTATATTGGTGTAGATCTATTTCTGGGTTCTCTCTTGTGTTCCATTGATCTATGTGTTTATCTCTTTGTCAATACCACATTGTCCTGATTGCTATGGCTATAAAGTAATTTTTAATATCAGGAAGAGTGATTTCTCTCACTTTATTCTTCATTGTCAAAATTGTTTTAGCAATTCAAGAGCCTATGCCCTTTCACATACAGTAATCCCTCATTATCTACAGGACATTGGTTCTGCCCCCCCCCACCCCTCACCCGTGAAGCAGGTACCAAATCCTCAGATGCTCCTCTCTTATATCGACTGGTGTCGTATAGTCAGCTCCTCATATCTGTGGGTTCCCCATCTGTGCATACGGAGGGCCAACTATGAATTTTAGAATAAGCTTGTCTACTGTGATGGTTAATTTTTAAATTTTATTTTTGTCTTTTTTTCATATATCACCTTGCCCAGATATTTGATTAACCATTATTCTGGATGTGTTTGTGAGGGTGTGTGGATATTCCAGATGAGATTAACATTTGTATCCCTAGAATGAGTAAGGCAGATTACCCTCCCCTAAAGCGGGTTAGCCTCATCCAAAGCACTGAAGTCTTGAATAAAACTGAAATTGAGTAAGGGAGAATTTGTTCTCTCTCTGCCTGACGGTGTTCAAGCTGAAACATCAATCTTCCACTGTCTTCAGGCATGGACTCAGACAGGAGCTGTACAAGAAACATCATAATTAAACATCTGAAAACCAAAGCTGGGGAAAAACATGGGGGATCTAGGTCCCTGACCAGTGATCGAACCTGGGTCCCTGCATTGGGAGCGTGGAGTCTTAGCCACTGCACTACCAGGGAAGTCCCCCTCTCAGCTTCCCTCTCAGCAGTGGATCTTGGGACTCATCAGCCTCCAGAATCATGTTAGCCAGTTCCTTATAATAAATCTCACACTCTCTCATCTTACTGTTTCTTTGTTTACAAACACACGTGTTGATAAGAATTGCATTCAACCTATAGATCAATTTCAGGAGCATTGACATCTTTACTATGTTGAGTCTTCCCAGTCTGTGAACGTGGTGTGTCTCTTCAGTTATTTCAGATCTTCTTTAATGTATTTCACCAGCATTTTGTATATTTCAGGATACAGATTTTCCATATAGTTTGTTAAACTTATGCCTAAATATTTCATTCTTTGAAGTAAATGGTATTGTGCTCTTAAATTTCTGCTTCTGAGTGCTCACTGATAGTGGACTTTTGATTGATTTTTGAATACTGAACTAGCCTTGCAAATCTAGAATAAATCCCACTCAGTCATATGTATAATTCTTTTTATATGTTGTTGGATTCAGTTTGCCATTTTATTAAGGATTTTTCCTAGTTGTGAGAGATACTGGTCCATAGTTTTCCTTTTTTTTGTACTTTCTTTGTCTAGTTTTGTTACCAAAACTGGCCTTGTCGAATTGGGGAAAATTTCCTCCTTTTCTGTTTTTAGTAGAGCTGTGTAAAAGTGGTGTAAATTATTTTTGAAGTGTTTGCATGAATTCTCCAAATTTCAGGAGCTTGAGTATCAGGTGATGTTACAATTTCTGTTTCAGTCATCAAGTATGAGGAATAAGATAGTATTTTGTATGCACCATTATTTTTTGTTCTTCCTTCCTGATGCTCCAAGATTATTCTTCTTTTAAAATAATTTCCTTTCTGTTTGAAAAAATTTCTTTCGTCGGTCTCTAAGTGTAGGTCTCAGCTCTGGTAGCAAAGCATTCTTTTTGTTTTTCTTTGTCTGAGAATATCTTTATTTTCTCTTCATTCCTAAAGGAGTATTTTCACTGGACATGGAATTTGTAGTTGGTAGTTCATTTCTTTGAGAACTTGAAAAATGTTGCGCCACATCCTTCTGACCTCCGTGATTTCAGATGAAAAACCCACTGTCATTTGGTGGATTTGAATTGGTGTTCCCCTGTAGGTCATGTGCCATTTCTCTCTGGCTGCTTTCAAAAATTTGATTTGTCTTTGGTTTTCAGAAGTTTAATTATGATGCTTCTTGGCTTGAATTTTTTTGAGTTTATTCTGTTTGCTCAGCTTCTTGAATCTGTAGGTTTGTTTCCTTGGCCATGTTTGAGGAGTTTTCAGCCATATTTCTTTAAATAATCTTTCAGCCACACTCTCTTCTTCTTTTAAATTGGGGCTCTGATTATTTGAATGTTGGATCTTTTGTTATTATTCCCCACATCCTGGAGGCTCTGCTCATTTTCTTTTTGTTGTTTTTTGTTTTGTATTTTCTCTCCATCATTTCAATTGTGTGAAATCTATTTATCTGTGCTCACGTTCACTGATTTTATCCTCTATCATCTTTACTCTTTCACTGAGCTCATCCACTGAGGTTTTCTTTAAAAATATTTCTGTCATTTTAAAACTCTAGAATGTCCTTTGGTTTTCTCAAAAAATCACTTTAATCTTTGCTAAGATTGTCTATTGTTTTCATTTGTTTCAGGAGAATTTCTAATTGATTACTGAAGCATTTTATGATGGTTCTTTAGAAATATATTGTCAGACAATTCCAACATCTGATTCATCTCAGTGTTGGCGTAGTTGACTGCCTTTTAAAATTCAAACTGATTTTTCTTGATTCTTGGTATGACGGTTGACTTTTAAATTGTTTCCTGGACATTTTATATATTCTGTTAGGAGTCTCAGGGTCCTATGTGAACTCAGCCTTTCAGCACCTTTGCTTCTGACATGATTTCTAGGTTTTATAGCACTGAGTTGGGGAAGAGCAGGAAAATGGGTCTACACTACCTTATCCAGGCTGGAGAACTAAATTTTGTTTTTAAACATATCCCTTATAGAAAATATATTACTGGCTTTTGCTTTTTTCAAGAAAATTCAACACATATGTGATTCCATATCTTTGTTATTTTTTTAAAAAAGTTGAATGTCACCACTTACTTCTTTTTTAAAAAAGTGTTTGTTTATTTCTGGCTGCGCTGGGCCTCTGTTGCTGCGTGTGGGTGCTGAGGGGGCAGTGCTGCTCCTTGTTGATGCGCGTGAGCTTCTCATTGCATGGCTTCTCTTGTTGAGGAGCTTCTCTTGTTGAGGGGGCTCTTGGGCGCATGGGCGTCAGCAGTTGTGGCTCACGGGCTGTAGCTGCTGCCGCTGCTGCTCAGTCGTGTCCGACTCTGTGCGACCCCATAGACGGCGGCCCACCAGGCTCCCCCGTCCCTGGGATTCTCCAGGCAAGAACACGGGAGTGGGTTGCCATTGCCTTCTCCTTTGCGTGCATGCATGCTGAGTCGCTTCAGTTGTGTCCGACTCTGTGCGACCCTATGGACAGCAGCCCACCAGGCTCCTCTGTCCACGGGATTCTCTAGGCAAGAACACTGGAGTGGGTTGCCGTTTCCTTCTCCACATGGGCTGTAGAGGACAGGCTAATAGTTGTGGCACACTGGTTTAGTTGCTCCACAACATGTGGGATCTTCCCAAACCAGGGATCGTTGAACCTGTGTCTCCTGCCCTGGCAGGCGATTCTTTACCACTGAGCCACAGGGAAGCCCCCTATCTCTGTTATAATTTTTATTTATTTTAGTACTCCTTTCTGCTGTCTTATGTCATGACTTATATACTTTTCTAGCCCCTCTCCCATTTTATGCCTTATATGAATTAGAGTGAATTTTCTTTTCCTGGTTTCAAAGATGTGACCATCCTCCCCTCAGGAAGATTATACATTCCTGCCTTTTGTGCCGTGACTTGCTGCCTTTCTCTATGAGTTGATTATACTTTCCTATTCTGTTAACATCAAGCATGGCTTGAGATTTACTTGACAAATTGAATATGAGTCAGAAAGATCTGACCATGATTTCTGAGCAGAAGCATTAAGTACCATCATGTGGTTCCCTTACTGCACGTTTTTCTCTGCCTTGAGGCTGAGATAAGGCTTGTTCCGTCAGCCAGGTTCTGGAATGGGGAGATATATCAAACACACCTGCAGTAGCTGGCCTGCAGCCAACACCTGAATGAGAAATAAACCTTTATTGTTGCAAGCCACTGAGATGGAGTTGCTTGTTACTGTAGCATAACCTTGTAAAAGCTGAGTGGTCAAAAGTAATTCATTCTATTTTTAATTTTTCTGTCGGTTGCCCTTTTAAGACTTCTTTATTTATTTTTAAAATTTGCATTTGGTCTTAGTTGCAGCATGAGGGATTAGTTGCTCCGTGGCACGTGGAATCTTCTCGGACCCCATGGAATCTTCCTGGACCAGGGATCAAACCTGCATCGCCTGCACTGAAGGCTGATTCTTTACCACTGTGCTACCAGGGAAATCCCCTTTTAAGACTTCTGATGACCTTTTCCCCCTTAAGTTCTGAAGTATATTCATATTTTTCCATTCCCCTGAATATAGTCCTTAACAGGTATCTCTCACTTGAGTGGTGATTCTCACCTTGTCTCACCGTGTTGCGTGCGTGCATGCTAAGTCGCTTCAGTCGTGTTCGAGTCTTTGCAGCCCTTTGGACTGTAGCCCACCAGTCTCCTTGGTCCATGGGATTCTCTGAGCAAGAATATTGAAGTGGGTTACCATGTCCTCCTCCAGGGGATCTTCCTGGATTGAACCTGTGTCTCTTGTGTCTCCTGCATTGGCAGGTGGGTTCTTTACCACTAGTGCCATCTGGGAAGCTTGTCTTACCATGTTAGATTTGCTTAAAATTTTACTTCTAGATTGTGATGGTTGCAGTCTGGTTTCCTAGGTGGCACAGTGGTAAAGAATCCACCTGCAAAAAGACCCTGATGCTGGGAAAGATTAAAGGCAGGAGGAGAGGAGAAGGGGATGACAGAGGATGAGATGGTAGGATGGCATCACCGGCTTGATGGACATGAGTTTGAGCAAGCTCCGGGAGTTGATGGACAGGGAAGCCTAGCGTGCTGCAGTCCATGGCCTTGCTAAGAGTTGGATATGACTGAGCGACTGAACTGACTGACTGACCCTCTCCAAGAGTTTCTTAAGAGAATAGTCTGAGATCTCACCTGCCTGTTACTATCCTTCATTTTGATCTTATTTTTAAATAGGAGTTACTTGGATATGAAATTATAGGTTTAAAGTTTTTTTTTCTGCACACTGGAAATATTACTGTATTGCTCTTTTTTTCTTTTGTATTTAGGATCACTATTGAAAAGTCTGACATTGATTTGATTCTTGTTCATATGTAGTTTATCTGCTCTTTTCTCTTGGAAGGTTTAAAACTTTTACCTATTACTTTTGATCTTAAGTTACTCAATAAAATGTCTAGAGTTCCACACTCCCCCCCACCCAGATTCATCCTGTATGAGGCACTATATAAGCCTTTTCAATCTGAGGTGTTTCAACTTCCTTTAATTATGAGTTCTCAATCATTATTCCTTGGAAATATTTCTCCCCTCTGTTCATTTTTCTCTCTTTTGAGGATTCCTATTAAATATATATTGACATTTTTACTTCTGTGTTTCGTATATCTTTACTTTTATTTTACATTTTACAACTCTTTATCCCTTTATGGTACTGTTTAACATTGATCTCATTTTCTAGTTCTTTAGCTGAATCTATTCTGCGGTTCAGCTCATCTACTGACTTCTTTATTTCAACCATGATGTTTATCCTGCTGGAATTTTCAATTGCCTCTTTTTAGAAGCTGTGTGTTCCTGCTTCATTCACCAGTGCCTTCCCGTATCTCTTAGAGAATCATTATTGTAAAGTTATTTTAAATTCTTGTTCTGTTTATTCTTTTAATTCAATTTTTGTCTGCTGTACTTTCTTGTCTTTTTTTTTTTTTTTAATAAAAAGGGGTTGCCTTCTTCAGATACTTTATCATTTTCCTTTGTGAACTGATATTCTCCAGAGGTGTCAGTCGTCTGTTACACATACTGAGCAGGGAGCAGGTGAATCTCGCCCCCACCTGGTGCCGCTTCAGGTAACTTTAGGGTTTGTTGGGGGTGGTGGGAGGATGGATAAGTGAACATCAATGTGCAGAACCCTGGTAGTATAGCCAGTGTCCAATCTATGGAACCACCACCATCCCCTTCTCTGCTAGGTGACCCTGACCCCCAGGGAACTGCCTGAAGTTTTAATCCTAGTCTTTATGGTGTGTGTGTATGGGTGTGTGTGGTTGTGTGTATTTGTGTGTGTGTGTGTGTGGTTGTGGGGGGGCTCTCAATGTCCGCCTGGATGTAACTCTCCTGATGGCCCACCCTGGGCTTGCTCTGAATTTTCTGCCCCATGGTGGTGACGGGGTAAGCTGGCATCTCCTTCCCAAGGCACCGTGGGGCACTATCCATCTGTCTCACAGTCACTATTTCATTCTTGCCTTTGTTTCTCCCTCTTGCTTCTCTGATGTCCCCGGGCTGGGGAAGGACCAGGGAGCCACTGGTCTCTGGTTCTTCCCTACATTTCTGCAAATGGGAAGTTGACACTCTGACTTTCCTTTCTATTCTCTCTCAGTTGTGACTTTCAAGGGACTCTTTGTCTCAAGTGGTACTTTCTTTCACAGATGTGGGCAAAATCTGGGGGTAGGCACACTGTTTCTGAACCCAGAGCGTCTGTGCTGAAGAGGGAGGGCGGCTGGAGCAGAAACAGGGCTGTGCAGTGTCAGCCAGGCTAGGGCGGCTCTGGGGACCAGAGCAAACACTGTGAGTAGGACCATCTTCCTTTCACACTCCTGGTGACTCCACCTTGAGCGAGGGGGACCTGGGGAGCACTGGTGGGTGAGGCATGGGAGAAAGCGGTCCAGGGCAGGCTGGGCTCAGGAGAAGGATGCAGCTTCAGGGCTGGACCCCCAAGCTCCAGCCCTTCCCGGCTCAATACTGAGAGGGCTATGGGAGCAGCCTTAGAGAGACCAAGGGGATGAGAGAGGAGGAAGGAGCCTCTAAGACCCCAAAGGCAGGCGACATGCAAAGTGAGCTGGTTCTGGGCCTTCATTTCATCCATCTACTTGGCCATCTGCTTTTTTTTTTTAACTTAATCGTGTATTTTTGACAGCGCTGGTCTTCACTGCTATGTGAACTCTTCATTAGCCGTGGCAGTCAGCTTACTCTTAACCACTGAGCCTCCAGGGAAGCCCTTGGTCATCTGCCTCCTCAATAAATAATTATCTGGGCCCCTGGCAGGCACTGCTTGGGATGCTGAGGATAGTGCATGAACAGGACACTTCACGACTCTGCCTGATGGAGCTGGCAGTCCAGTGGTGGCGGTGGTGGTGGTGGGGTGCGGGGTGCAGAGCCACGCGGTGTTGGCAGGCCCCAGGAGCAGAATCCTATTTGTCAGGGAGGGGATGACCAGGGTCCCAATGGGGAACTCAAGTTCTGGATGGGAAACCCCTTGAACTGCAAGTCCAAAGCCCCTTGAGCTGCAGGCAGACTGTACATCTGGCCTATTTGTCAGTAGCTTGTGGTATGATAGGTGTTCATACTTGTGTACAGATTCACTGACTGACCAAACTCTGAAACAGGAGCTCTGTGGCCCAGACTGAGAGGGTGGGGCAGCCATTGACTCGGTGGGTGCATGAGGCCCAGGCTTCTTAGACACCTGGGCCAGTGAGGCCAAGACTGCTTCTAGATCCCAATACTTCTCTGTCCTGCTCAGCAAATATCCAGAAACTATTTGAGACAGAGCCTTCAGGAAGAGGATATTAGAGCCTCTGATATTAAAGGAAAGGGTCCCCAAGAAGGCAGAGTCTGACTCCTACGCCTTACTCCTCATGTGAGAGAAGGTCAGCCCTGGGATCCAACCTCCCCCTCCCCAAATGGTCCGCATGCTGACTGCCACTGTGTCCCCCCTATAGACTGACTCTTTTGGTCATTCCCTGATTCTAAATGCCCAGCATGTTAAATACTAATGCCCAATGTGATGGAGACTGCAAGGAGATCAAACCAGTCAATCTTAAAAGAAATCAACCCTGCATATTCATTGGAAGGACTGAGGCTGAAGCTGAAGCTCTAATAATTTGGCCACCTGATTCAAAGAGCTGACTCATTGGAATAGACCCTGTTGCCGGGAAAGACTGAAGGCAGAAGGAGAAGAGGGTGGCAGAGAATGAGATAGATAGCATTGCTGACTCAGTGGACATGAATTTGAACAAATTCGGGGAGCTAGTGGAGGACAAAGAAGCCTGGTATGCTGTAGTCCGTGAGGTCGCAAAGAGTCAGACATGACTGAACAAAACGACAAATGTGATGGTATTGCAAGATGATGGGATTAGAGCCTTTGGGGGGTGGTGACTAGGTCATAAAGGGAATAGTGCCCTTATGAAAGAGGCCCCAGAGAGCTCCCTTGCTCCTTCAGCCACTCAGGGGCATGGGGAAAAAATGGCCATCTATGAACCAGAAAGTGGGCCCTCACCAGACACCAGATCTGCTGGAACCTTGATTTTGGACTTCTAAGCCTCTAGAGCTGTGAGAAACAAATGTCTGTTGTTTCTCAGGCACCTGTTTTTAGTAGTTTGTTAGAGCCACCCCTGGGGACTGAGGCAGTGACCTTGGGCAAGTTCCTTCACCTTTTTGAGTGTTAAGTTGCTTCAGTTGTGTCCAATTCTCTGCGACCCCATGGACTGTAGCCCACCAGGCTTCTCTGCCTATGGACTACTCCAGGCAGGAACACTGGAGTGGGTTGCCATGCCCTCCTCCAGGGAAATCTTCCAAACCCAGGTATCGAACTCACGTCTCTTGTGTCTCCTGCACGGGCAGGCGGGTTCTTTACCGCTAGTGCCACCTGGGAAGCACCTTTTTAGCCCTCAGGTTTCTTCTTGAACCTCAAACTAGATAACCCTGGTGGTGACTTCTCCAGCCCTGAGATTCCCAAGCAGAGCAGGGACACCCATCTTCATGAGCCCCGTCCACCCTTCCCCATCCTAGGAGCCCCTGGATGGAGCGCTCATTACACCTCTGACACGTGATTGAAAAGTGCAATTTGCAGCCTAAGCTTCCCCATGCACCCTTCCTGCTGTTGATTCACAGCTCAGAGTGGGTCGACTGCCAAGTCAGGTAATCAGGAGGTAATAGCCTGGTATCGGATGAATCCCCAGAGCTGGCAGCCCCGTCTGGAAAACTCCATCCCCATGCCTCCTACGCCATTCACGACCAGGAAAATAATTGTGTAAAGCAGGCTGGCTCAGATCAAACCCACCCTGACAGGGTGTGGTGTAAGAATTGCCAGTGCCCTGGTCTGATATGGTTATTAGAGCCTTGGTTGGGGGCAAGGCTGCCCAGAGCACCAGGTGTGCTATGATTCATTTGCCCATGCAGATCGGATGCTGTTTCCGAACCCGCAGGGATATCTCTATCGCTGCCTTCTTTCCCTCCCACTCCCCCACTGCCTGTTGCTGGTTGTCTCCTGCCTTTCCCTGTCCGTCCATCGTTGCTGAAATTCTCGCAAAGTGCTGATTTTATTGAGTGCGACAAGTGGCAGTTCATTAAAAAGTGGGAGCAGATGGGGAACGGATTGTGGAAGAAGATTAATGATGCACACAGACCACTAAATAGGGCCAGGTTTGGGAGTAAACACAATCAGTCGGCTCCCTCCGAGTGGGTAATCCTGCTCTGTCAGATCCATTCTCGTTAGCTGGCTAACGTCGGAGGGCTCAGGAGAGTTGAGGCAGAGGCGCCAGGCTGCCCAGTGGAGCATGAGACTGAGCTCTGCCTGGACAGGGGAAGGGAGGGCTGGGTGATTGGAACCAGGGGTGCTGAGAAGCTCTGTGAGGCTGGGGAACAGAACCCTGCTAGCAGAGAGGTCCATCTGGGTGTCTGCTAGGAGAGGATTGGGGGAAAACCTGATGACCTCTTCTAATAGTCCTGCAGGCTGGATCTGGGCATGAGAATTGGGCCACCTTAGTTGAAGTATCCTCTTGAACCTTCAAGATTTGGGCTTCTGAGAATTGCCTGACTCCACTTAGAGTCTCAGGGAACAGAGGCCTGGCTGTCCCTTCCTATAACAACCATTTCTGGCTTCAGAACGCCCCTAGACTGACATGGGTTTCTGGGCCAAGGTATTAAGCCCTGGGTGCAGGAAGAAAGTCTCAGAGAGACAAAGTTGAGCTGCCTACCAAGAACCCTGCACTTAGTAGTCCAAAAAATTCCTTCTAGAGGTCACTCTGCCTGGACACCTGACTGAGGTTTGGGACGAAATGGTATGAGGTTACTCCAGACCCAGGTTGGGGGAGGCAGTTACAGAAAGAAAGGATGACCCTTCCTTTGACCCTCTGGAGCTCATGCATTAATTGACTAAACACTTACTGAGTGCCTGTTATGCGCTACACCAGGGGTGGTAGTAAGCTGGAGTCTGCCGCACTATCCCATCTTACTTTCCCATGGCAGACATCAAACTAGGTTACAGCACGTTTCCCCACTGAGTCAAGAAGAGTCCTCAGAAGCCTTCTCAACACAGCATCTCAGACAGCGACTAAGGAGTTATTGGCACTGGAAGGTGATTTGAAATCTGTTTCCCGTCCCTATGTTAGACATTTGGGGAAACCCAGAGATTTCTGTTGTAAGACATAAATTTATGTTGGGGTGAACAGAAATATTTCAAGGTGTGAGTACATTTGGAAAGAGAAATAGCTGATCCTAATGGGAATGGAAGAAGGGGTGATACTCCCATTCATTTGTACTTAAAGCACACACATGTGCTAGAAGGCATTCAGCTTGTGGCCCCATGTCCTTTGCCTGACTGAGGGAGGGAAGAGCAAACTGAAGCCAGCTATCCAGACCTTCCCTTCCCCACATCCCAACTCTCCCTCAGGGATGTCACATGGGGTGTGACTCAGTCCAGAAGTCAAGCCCTGGAAGGCCGGCCTGATGTCCTGGGACAGGGGAATCTGCCTGTCCCAAGCTCACTGGGACAAACCCGCTAGGCAGGGTAGCCCCCTGTGTAAGTTCCCTGCAGGACAGGCCTCCTGGAGGTAGCTTCCCATCTCACGCACTGCATCTGCCTCCTCCTGTGACTCAGTTCTGAGTCCCTTTTACCTGCTTTCCTCCTGCAGTTGGTAGCCCCTGGCATGAGCTGTCAGCCTGTCCACATGCCAACCCCCAGATGATGATGCTTTTCCCCGGTCAGGTCTGGACAAGGGATTCTGGTCCTCTCAAGCCCTCACTTCCACCCATTCTTCTCCACTCATCCTCTGTAGCTGAGGGTTATCTCCAAGGCTTGACCCCAAGAATGGTGGGGAGCTCAGTAGGAGACCCTGGCTGTTAGGGTAAAGCAGAGACTCTGAAGCAACTATCTTTTCTCTAGCATCAAAACCAGGCTCTAGCTTCACTCCAAAACTTCTTTTTTCCCCTGTTTTGGCCCTGGGCTCATCATCCTCCCAGGTCCCTGCTCTGACAGTCTCAGAGGTATTGCTGATTCCTGTGCTAGAGGCTACTGCTTGGCCTCCAATAGCCATCTGTCCTTTTGCCCCAGTGACAGATCATAAATGTATTCAAGGCACAGTGGCTCCATCCAAAAGGTTCCCTTTCCACCCTTCTTTCCAGCTAGTATTGGCCATTTGCCTATATCCTGGTCAATGAGAGTAAGAGGAAGTGATGAAAGAGAAAGTGTGAGGGTTCTTTCAAGGGAACTGTCTCAGAGGGAGAGTTTTGCCTTCTCTGTTTCCTTCTTCCTGTTGCCTAAAATGTAGAAACAATGGGAGAAGATTCAGCAGCTATTCAGGTTCATGAAGTAATCTTAGAAATGAACACTGTATGCTAGGATGTTAGAACAGAAAGAGAAGGAGCCTGGGTCCATAGTTATCTAGAGCTGCATGTCAACCCTGGACTGGCTTCCTCTAGACTTCTTTTAGGGACAAGCACTTTATCTTGGGTTTCTGTTATATTCAGCCATACCTAATCCTAGGGGATACACTGCTCTTTCTGTTCTCTGTTCCCTTACTGGGGAGTAGTAAAGTCCAGTGGCTCTTTCTCCAATAAACCTCTCTCTCCTGGTTGCATCTGGTCCTTCCCCCCAGTTCTCACCAAGTCATTACCCAAATCAAATAATTTTATCTTGTAAAAAACATTTCTTCCCCTGGCGTACAATACCTTCCATCACTGGATTCCCACTTACCTTTCTAGGTATACCTCCTCTGTCCTGTGGTTTAACCAAGTTGATTTCCTAGCATCCCCAGACATCCCATGCTCTCCTGCTACTCCTCCTTGGTTCTGGTGTTTTTCTGCCTATCAAAATCCTACCTGTTATTCAAGCTCATCTCAGAGTTGCTTCCTCCATGAAACCTTCCCCATGTCTCTGAACTTGGAGTGGTGGCTCTCTCTTGTACTCCCATGGTAGAGAATAGCTATCAGAGTCCGCCTTTTGGCTGTAGTGGAGCCCTAATAGGATTGAGTCTTGTTCATTCCCAAATCCCTGAAACAGACTGGCCCAGCGCCTGCACATAGTAGGTCCTTGGTAAGTGTTGGCTTATCAAAAGGACCCCCACCCCCCATCTCTGGCCTCTGCCATGCCCAGGGCCCATGCAACTGTGCAGAAGTGCCCTTCTGAGGTGGGGGACTGGCTCAGCGCCCGATTTGGCTCTGCGTCTCACTGTCACACGGCTGCTTCTTTGGCCAGGGAGGGGGACGAGTAGGGGTAGGGCCTGGCCTGACAGATAGACAGGTGCTGCTGCCTGCAGAAACAGAGGTGTCAGGGTTGATGGGGGGTAGCTGGGCTGCTCATTAGATCTGCTAAACTACTGTCACAGGCTTGCTCCCCTGCGGTGACAAGGTTCACCTCTCCCTACCTGGGCCCCCACTTACTCGCCCTCCTGACAGCACTGACCTATTTGTGTGCTGTGCTCACTCACTAAGCCAAAGGCCACTGAGCATCAGGGCCATCTCTACAGAATACAAGGCCATTTGTCTTTCTGGAAGGACATCTCCCCCTCCCCCACCCCAATGCCCCTACCCCTGCCGCCCCAGGGCTGCTTACAGCTTTCTGTCACTCCATGGCTGTAGTCAGAAGGGCCAGGAAGAGAGGGCTGGCTTGGGCCAACCTTGGCCTTGGATATTGCAGGGAGGGTGCTTGGAATCCCTCATGCTTGCGGCAATGAGTTCTACAACAACAAATCATTACCAGGATAAAGGGGCTGCAGAGGGCTGAATCTAAAGCTGAACATGATAGGCTTAGAAATTATAGTGATGATATGATGATGTTCATTAGGCCCCCGGGGACCAATGACCGGGAACATCGTCAGCCTAGGGGCCAAGTGGTTTGCACGGCTGTGTTTGGGAGGATATACGTTCCTCAGAGCCTTTCCACACTAATAAAACACAGTAGTAAAGCAAGTATAAGTACGACCACTGAAGATAAACTGCTGGGCTTCAAATCCCAGATTGTTTAAGTTCACTAGTAACTGCGCTCCAGCATGTTTCTTCAGTTTTCTCAATCTCAAATTTCATCATCTGTAAAATGAGCAATGACAGATCTCTTGTGCAGATTATGTAAGATACTAGAGGTAAAGCACTCAGCAGAGTTTCCAGCATGTAGTAAATGCTTATTAAGCTATGATTGTTCTTGTTCAGTTGCTTCAGTTCAGTTCAGTTCAGTTGCTCAGTCGTGTCCTACTCTTTGCAACCCCATGAATCGCAGCATGCCAGGCCTCCCTGTCCATCACCAACTCCCGGAGTTCACTCAGACTCATGTCCATCGAGTCAGTGATGCCATCCAGCCATCTCATCCTCTGTCGTCCCCTTCTCCTGCCCCAATCCCTCCTAGCATCAGAGTCTTTTCCAATGAGTCAACTCTTCGCATGAGGTGGCCAAAGTACTGGAGTTTCAGCTTTAGCATCACTCCTTCCAAAGTCGTGTCCAACTCTTTGTGGCCCCATGGACCGTAGCCCGCCAGACTCCTCTCTCCATCAATTCTCCAGGCAAGAATACTGGAGTGGGTAGCCATTTCCTTCTCCAGAGGATCTTTTTGACCCAGAGATTGAACCCGCATCTCCTGCATTGGCAGGTGGATTCTTTACTGCTGAGCCACTGGGGAAGGGAAGCCTCACTAAGCTATGATTATTCACCAGAATATAAACACCCAGAAGACAGGGATCCTCTCCATATTGATCTTCTTAACATCCTTAGTGGAGTGTCAGTGAATGCTGATGGAATGACTAAGTGTGCATCTATAGAGTATACTTGGTGAAGACTGAACACTGTCTTCTTCTTTTTCTCTATCTCCCATAATATCTGTTATAAAGCACCCTGCATGCAACAGTTGTTGTTTTTCAGTTACTAAGTCATGTCTGACTCTCTGCGACCCCATGAACTGTAGCATTCCAGGCTTCCCTGTCCTTCACTATCTCCCAGAGTTTGCTCAGACTCATGTCCATTGATTCATTGATGCCATCCAGCCACCTCATTCTCTGTCACCCCCTTCTCCTCCTGCCTTCAATCTTTCCCAGCACCTGGGTCTTTTCCAATGAATCAGCTCTTTGCATCAGGTGGCCAAAGTATTGGAGCTTCAGC
Organism: Capra hircus; assembly: GCF_001704415.2. Taxonomy (NCBI): domain Eukaryota; kingdom Metazoa; phylum Chordata; class Mammalia; order Artiodactyla; family Bovidae; genus Capra; species Capra hircus. The sequence goes on from NC_030822.1 coordinate 55,082,836, forward strand.
TTTAGCATCAGTCCATCCAATGAATATTCAGGATTGATTTCCTTAGGACTGACTGGTTTGATCTCTTTGCAGTCCAAGGGAGTCTCAAGAGTCTTCTCCAGCACCACAGTTGGAAAGCATCAATTCTCTGGCACTCAGCCTTCTTTATGATTCAACTCTCATATCTGTACATGACTACTGCAAACATCGTAGCTTTGACAGTATGTGCCTTTGTTGGCAAAGTGATATCTCTGCTTTTTAATATGCTGTCTAGGTTTGTCACTTTGGCCACCTGATGGGAAGAGTCAACTCATTGGAAAAGACTCTGATGCTGGGAAAGATTGAAGTCAGAAGGAGAAGAGGGTGACAGAAGATGAGATTGTTGGATGGCATCACCATTTCAATGGAAATGAATTTGGGCAAACTCTGGGATATAGTGAAAGACAGGGAGGCCAGGAGTGCTGCAGTCCATGGGGTCGCAAAGAATTGTACATGACTATCGACTGACAGCAAAGTTTGTCATAGCTTTTCTTCCAAAGAGGAAGCAGCTTTTAATCTCACAGCTGCAGTCACCATCAACAGTGATTTTGGAGCCCAAGAAAATAAAGTCTGCCACTGTTTCCATTTTTTCCCCATCTTTTTGCCATGAAGTGATGGGACCAGATGCCATGATATTAGTTTTTTGAATGTTGAGTTTTAAGCCAACTTTTTCATTCTCTTTCACCTTCCTCAGGAGGTTCTTTAGTTCCCCTTCGCTGTCTGCTATTAGAATGGTGTTACCTGCATATCTGAGGTTGTTGATATTGATCCTGGCAATCTTGATTCCAGCTTACAATTCATCCAGCCTGGCTTTTAACATGATGTACTCTGCATATAAGTTAATTAAGTGCAAACTGTCCCTGCAATTTTGGAAGGTATTTAATTTTATATAATAAAGAATACTTAAAAGATCTTAACTAAATAATATCTATATTTCTAAGGTTTCTCAATCTTCCAGAGTTTCTCCTAGGTTCTGGCTAAGTCACTTCCCCCAGAGCTCATCAGTTTGACCCAGTATAAGATGCTGTGGGAAGGATTCAGGACTGAATCCTGGGAGACCTAGATCCTGTTCCAAGATCTTTGATAGTTCTATTGTTTGATCCTGGGTAAGTCACTTCCCAGTTACCTTGCTCTGCCTAGGTAATGACTTGTTTTCTCATCTGTGCCAACCATCTGCTTCCAAGAGATCATTTTCCATGCAGAAGTCTCATCAGAAAAGACCTAGGTGGAGCTCATGGAAAAACCCTCCTCCATAGCAACATCACCTACTTCAGCTTTACCCCATGTATCATCCTTCAGCCGGCTATAGCCTCACCCTAGTATTGGAGCCTGGAAAACCAAGGATGCTTTCTCTGTGGAGTCTAGGGTTTTGTTGCCTTTGAATTCTACAGAAAAGAATTTTTTGTTGCCTTTGAATTCTGCTTGTTTTCTCAAGTCTCGTGGAGTCACCTGCCCAAACTTTCAGTTATGCATGTCCAAGGATGCCTCTGCTCTAAGCTCTCTGCCCTCCCAGCTCCCTGGGGACTTCATGGCCAGTGTGATGGGGTGGCTATTAGCCTGGACAAGGCAGGGAGCAATGGGGAGTACCCTGACTTCCCAGGATTAAGCTCTGTAGTGTGACTTCTGGTCAACTACTTTCTAAGTCTGCTTTATTATTGATAAAATAGGGATTATGATAGATACTTCAGAGTGTCCGGTTAAGAGCAAATGAGGTAATGAGGATGAAAAAGAGGTTGCAGGCTGTAAATTGCTGGGTGGTAATAAGAGGTGCATGAGATGCTGACACTGAAGGAAGTTGTCCGGCCTCTGGTGGGCGGGGCAGCCCCCTTGGAGCCATCAGCTCGCTCTGATAGAACTTATAGCCTCCTCCAGGCAGCTCCTCCCCATCCCCCAGAGCTCTCCGTTACAGTTTAATCCACGTAATTGAAAGACTGCTGGATCAGGCAGGGAATTTATCAAAGGGAAGGAGAGGAAAGCCTGCTGCCATTTGGCTGTCTATGCCTTTGTCCTTTTAAATTCTGGTAGATAATTCCATTTCTGCATTAAGAGCAAGACTGGGATTTTGCATAAGAAGGAGGGACAGGTGGAGGAAATGGGGAGAGAAAGAAGGGGAGGAAGGCACGAGGCTAGAGACCGGGAGAGAGCTGAGGCTGTTTGGACCTAGGGCAGACCTAGGGCAGACCTGTTAAAGGCTTTCTTGGGCAGGAGTGGCCACGGCAGTGGCAGAAAGCAGCCGAGCCAGAGTGGGCGAGGCTGGAAGGGGGCACTGCCGGGCTGAGAATGCAGCTTGCCGAGAAAGTCGGGGGATGTGATGCTAGGAAATTTCAGCTCCGCTGCCTCCCAGAGACCAGGAGGCTCAGGCTGCCCTGGAGCTAGCTTCAGCATGCCATTCTCTGCACAGAAGTCAGTGTACGTCTAGGCACTTCTCAAGAGATTCTGCCCCATTTTCAGGGAAAGTGGAGGGGATGGTGGCAGAGGCCTGATCAAGAATTTTTCCAGGAGGATCCAGCCTATCCTGACACAGGGAAAGCATAAGGTCCTGGGCAAAGGAGTGGGGGTTCCAGGCACTAGGAGATGAACAGGATGAAGGGGAAACGCAGAGAGTGAAAAGGGTGGGGTGACACCTAGTGTTTTTATAGTGTGCGTGTGCTCAGTTGTGTCCGACTCTTTGCGACCCCATGGACTATAACCCACCAGGCTCCTCTGTCCATGGGGTTCTCCAGGCAAGAATACTGGGGTGGGTTGCCATTCCCTACTCCAGGGGATCTTCCCGACTCGGGGATTGAACCCACATCTCTTGCATCTCCTGCATTGGCAGGCAAATTCTTTACCACTGTGCCCTGCTGGATACCATTTATGAACTGAAAATTACACCCCCAAGAACTCTAAGAGGTTTTATCCAAGGTTATTATCAGTTGCACCTTATGACAGAAGAAACGGCTTTGGAGAAATTCAGTGCGAGTGAGTGGGGTAGGCTGAGGCTCCAAGGGTGGGAGATGAGTGGGCTCAGCATAGAGAAGCTAGGGCAGGCAAGGGCAGTGCAAACTGAGTGGGACAGATAGGGCATGGATGAGAAATTCTCTGCAAAGAAAGAGCACTGTCCTCTATGGCTGGACTCACGTGTTCATGTACCTAGCGCCATGGGCATGCCAAGTAGTAAGGCATGGTCCTCACCCTTGAGGACCTTGCAATTCAGAGGGGAAGGCAGACGAGCACAAGAGCACATGGATAAATATAATGCAATGTAGTGAGTCGGCGCTGGGGGTGGGGGGAGGCGTGTGCACGGCACTGTGGGAATCCCAGGGGAAAGCTATGGATTAGGTTCCTGACGATGGGACAGGTGCCAGGAAAAGCTTCACAGAAGAGGTGGAATTGCTTCTATAGAGAGTTGAGAGATTGATTTCTAGGGGTTGATACAGGTCAGTTTTCTTCCAAAAGAAAGGGATGTCTGCTGTGTGTTTCAATATGTTACCAGATACAGTTCTCATAGTGGCTCTCGTGAGTCATCATTCTTGCCCCCATTTCAAGAGGGAAATACTGAACTAACAAGAAAATGTGGATTGTGGCTTTCCCACCTCAATCCACTGTCTGAAACAGCTTCATGATAATAGGTCTTCTTGTCCAAATGGGCATTTGTTTCCCACGAAGGGTCTGTAGCAACCAAGAAAAATACCAGCACCTTGGATAGGGCCAAGGGCCCAGTCAGGGTTCAGAACTCAGATATCTGCTGATATAATCCAGGACCATGGGCAGGACCTTTCCAAAACCCAGGAACCATGGCGTGGACACTATCATTTCTAAGATGATATAATTTGGGGTACCAGTGAATCAGCTCACAGACCACTAGGCTGGTCTGTGACTATGGTGTTTGGGTACAGATCCGCGGAAGCAGAGGGGATTAAGAAATGTGTTTCTGGGAATTCCCTGGTGGTCCAGTGGCTAAGATTCAGCACTTTCACTGTTGTGGCTTGGATTCAGTCCCTGGTCAGAGAACTAAGATCCAACATGCCATGTAGCGAGCCAGGGAAAAAAAAAGTGTTTCTGAGAGATTCCAGGCCATTTTGTCCCCATTTTCCCAAAGATATATTGCCTTTGAGAGTCTGGGAGAAGTTTAAAAGACCTTGTAACTTGCAAATATATTAGTTAGGAGAGTACCACAGGTTAGGTACATCTCAGAAGGGAAGTAGGAAAGGTCTGAAGACTCACCGCCCAGGGAGGGTGGGCTGGGGGTCTGCTGGAGTAAGGGGCCCTGCGGCAACTGAGGAGCAGCGTGGGAGGCCAGGAGTGGGTGGGGAGGAATTTTTGCCTCTGGCTGGAAGCTGTGCTGGAGCCAGGGTGGGATGGAAATCTTGGTCTTGAATTCCCCATTCCCAGGAATTCCATAAAAGGCAAGGGCTGTACATACACATGCTAGGAGACAGTAGAACTGAAGAACACACGTGTACATACATGCAGAGAAATGTATGGAGGGCGGGCCTATTTGCACTTTAATCCACATATGTGTTATTGTCTGGTCCTTACAGGATGGTGTCTGAAGGCCAAGAGTGGTGATGATTTTCAGCTTTCTAGGTCTTATGTACTATCTCTTTTCACTGTTATTGTCGTGTCCCACTCTTCCGACCCCATGGACTGCAGCATGCCAGCCTCCTCTTTTGATCCCGCCTAAAAATCCTATGAGGCAGAAAATATTCTCTCCATTTCTCAGATGAGAAAACTGAGGCATGAGTAGGGTTAAACAACTTGCCCAAGGTTGTAGTGTTAATAGGAGCACAACTGGAACTCGGGGGACCCAGGTCTTTTAACTCCATGTCAAGAGTCTCTTCTACTGCACCTCAGATGAAGCCCAATAAAGAGTTCCAGCACCTTCACCCCTGTGGCCAGAAGTACTTCTCGGGGCGCATGAAGAGTCAGCCCAATGGGAGTCTGACCAATGCGTTTGGGAGAATTTCTCTAAACAGGACAGACCTTGGAGAAGTTACACTTTGATTTGAACGTTTGTACCTCCTCCGTAGCTGTGTGACCTTGGGCAAATTCATCAGCTTCCCTGAGCCAACATTTTCTCAGCTGCAAGATGGGAATAACAGAATCTACCCCACAAATTGTATGAAATAAGAGGAAACGCATGAGAACCTAACACAGTGCACAGAGTTACAGAGGGTTGTCTATCTGAATGTCCAGGAGGCCCTGTCCTGTCCCACGAGGGATGAGGTCTGCATGGTTGTGAGGGTCAGTGGACTGGTGGTAGGGGAGGAGAGGTGGTGGCAACGGGACTTTGGAGGGTCTTTGCTCACCTAGGGGCTTGACTTCTTTCAGACCTCAGAGGACCACATGGAGATGTCCCATCCAAGCTGAGGCCAGCTCTCGCAGGCAGCACCCAGGGCTTGCAGGGGGTGGTCTCATAGGGTTTTTTTTCCCTGGAATCCCCGGGTAGGTGAAGAGACACCCCCACCAAGCTCTGCTTGGGGCTCTGCCAGCCGTTTCTGCCATCAGCAGGCAAGACACAGGACCGCTGCATAGGCACCGGTGTGTGTGAGGTGATTACTCCTTTAATGTTTAATGTGCTGAAAAACCATTAGACCCCGAAATGGACAAGTTCGCAGTTGGTAACTTTAATTATTGTTAAGACTCGGTCACGCCTGCTTATTAGCAATTATGCATGGCATCTCCCAGGGTGCCGTGGGCCTTCCCGATCTTCTTCCTTCTCCTGGGGACAGCCCGTTTGCGGACTGCTGCCTTCAGGCGCCTGCCAAAGCAGCACTAACCACACGGGCGGTTCCTGTCGCTCCCCCTGTAGCCTGGACTTTTCCCTGCCTGCATGTTCAGTCGTGTTCGACTCTTTGCAACCCCGTGGACTGTAGCCCCCCAGGCCCCTCTGTCCATGGGGTTTCCAAGGCGAGAATACTGGAGTGGGTGGCCATTTCCTTCTCCAGGGGATCTTTCTGACCCAGAGATCGAACCCACGTCTCCTACATCTCCTGCATTGGCAGGCGGATTCTTTACCACTGCGCCACCTGGGAAGCCCAGCTTGGACTTGCTTAGGAGAAAAGAGGGCCATCTGCTTCTTCTCAGAGGGCAGAAAGGGAAGGGCCTTCCAGTACATACTGGGAAAACCTGAGTGGGGCAGGCTGCACAGCACAATTCCCCTTACAATATTCTTTTCCTTCTTTCAATATTACCTCTTTCCTTCTATCACCAGCTCCATTTTATAGGTAAGGACAGTGAGCCTTAGAAAGATTAAGTAATAGCCGTCACCTCTTAGTATGCCCACCTGATGCGCATCTCCTTCTTACAGAACTGCCCCCTGAAGCCTTGGACCTGACTGTCAAGAAACTGCCATATTCCCTTTCCCCCACCCCTCCCCTCTCTGCCTCCATAGCTGCCTAGACCAGGCTGGATTCCTGACCCAAGCTGGGCCACCCAGAGGCTGTTTCCTGGAAATGGAGAGCCAGGACCCAGTTAGTTGAATGGAGATGGGGAAGGATGATTGGTTGGGCACAGAGATGATGGAGAACCAGGAACCTGGGTGGACCAGTTAAAATCAAGTACAAAGAAAGCCGGTTTCTAGAGAGTGACGCTAGAAATAGATTCACAGACACACACACACAGAGAATATGAATGTGAAGCCACAGCAAAGAGAACGGGGAACGACAGAAGGTCCACATCCCTGCTTCTTTACCCTGCTTAATTTCCTTACAAGGCCTGGCTCTGCTTCCTCCCCTCTGGCTCCCTCTGTATCTTTCTGATAAGATCCCCTCACTTGCTTGAGGTAGCTTCCTCTCCCCTAGTGAGCTCAGACAGAGCCATCCGAGGCCAGGCCTGGTGGTCAGCTGGAGATTAGAGGGCTTTGGTGTCCGTTCAGACTGCTGGGGTCAGCTGGGCTCGTGGAGAACTGTGGTTGCAGCTCTGACTCCTGGCTAGGAGAAGGGAGCAAAGATGAAGCAGCATGTCACCACAGACCACCAGTAATGTCCTTCATCCCCCAGAGAATCTTCCAGAAGGTCACCCCGGCTTCCTCCTACCACCCTTTGCCCAACCCAGGAATCCCTGTTGGGATGCTCAGGCGAATGGCTGAGTGATGCTATGTGCTGACAGCCGTGCCTCTGGCCCCGATTTCCAAGGAAGGGAGGGGGGAAAAAACAGAAGGGAAAAAGTGAACATGAGTAATGGGCCTGGAATGAGGCATATGAGATAACACTGAATAATAACGCGTCAAAAACTACAAGATGTATTTTTTTTATTTCCCAGTGGAGTTTCCATTGCGCTAATCCATCACTGTAGAGCAGGCAAGATTATGCTTCCCCCAAAAAACTCTGGGAGATAAATGTGAGTAAATTAGGGTTTATTATATTATTTGGGGTGATATAATTTCCAAGCGGGCCCTTATTAAATTACTTCCTTTGGTGCTGACACCTCCAGCCTGGGTCTGTGTACTTGCGCTCCACTTCCCTGTCTGAGGCTGCTTTGTATTTTAATGTCTCTCGTCATTTTTTTAGTGGGGGCGGGGTGGCAATAGAGAGAGCTGGAAGGGAGTGCTGAGTCACTGCCGCTGGCCTGAGCTTCTTCCTTGCTGGCCTTCCTGTGACCACAGAACCACAGCCTCATATAACATCGATGCTGGAAAAATGATAGGAATACCCAGCCTACACCTTCATTTCACAGAAGGGGAAACTGAGGTCCAAGGAAGAAAAGTGAGTTGCATTAGGTCACACAAATGGATGGGGACAGAGTTGAGACTGGCACCTCACGTGCTCACTCCCAGGCCACCTCTCATTCTATGTATGGGGTCCTTTTGGCTTATCAGTCTTTTTGGCTAAGAACAGCTTTAAGTCCAGTGGCAGAACCCCAGGGAATTTAGGAAAATTGGTTGTCTACTGCAAGGTCTTCCTGGTGACTCAAAAGGTGATGCGAGAAGACTTGTCTAGTCTTGGTTTGATCACACAAAGTCTATAAGCTTAGACAAGAGACTTCACCAATCTGAACCTTGGTAATTAAGTATAATGTCTTCATAGTAAGGTTTCGAACAGTTTAGTGGTTTTTAGACTGTGTTTTGGAGAAGGAAATGGCAACCCGCTCCAGTGTTCTTGCCTGGAGAATCCCAGGGACGGGGGAGCCTGGTGGGCTGCCGTCTATGGGGTTGCACAGAGTTGGACACGACTGAAGTGGCTTAGCAGTAGCAGTAGCAGTAGACTATGTTTTTAGCAGTGGAAACTGTTTTAGAACCTTATTTGGGACTCTGACATTTGGTTGATGTTGTGCTCAATCACTCAGTCATGTCCGATTCTTTGTAATCCCATTGACTGGAGCCCGCCAGGCTCCTCTGTCCATGAGGCAAGAATACTGGAGTGGGGTGCCATTTCCTGCTCCAGGGGATCTTCCTGACCCAGGGATCGAACCCAAGTCTCTTATGTCTTCTGCATTGGCAGGCGGGTTCTTTACAGCTAGTGCCACCTGGGATAGTTTAAAAAGGAATTACTCTGATTGAAGAAGGGGATTGGAGGTTGGATGGCCATCTTCTCAGTTTCCCTCCACCTCCCTCCACCTGGTTTGAAACTATAGGTCTTGTTACTGAACTCGGGTCCAGCTGCTCATCACTTGAAAGTCAACGTTGGAGAGACAAGTGTTGGTAGGAAAGAAAGTTTGCTTTACTTTGGAAGCTGGCAACTGGGGGAAAAGGCGGACTTGTGTCCAAAGGCCAGCCACCCTTCTGTTGATCAGGGGACAACAGCTTTGAAAGGGGAGTTTCAGGGGTGTAAATATGGGGGGAGGGTGCTACCTGCAGAGTGGCAAATCAGGTCCACAATCATTTTGAAGTCAGTCATGCAGGGGTATGATCAGCACCATTGTGACTGTGTTAAGTACAGTTCGTCTTCATTTCGGGGCTTCCAAGGTGGTGCTAGTGGTGAAGAACCTGCCTGCCAAGGCAGGAGATGCAGGAGAAATGGGTTCGATCCCTGGGTCAGGAAGATCCCCTGGAAGAGGGCATGGCAACCCACTCTGGTATTCTCGCTTGGAGAATCCAGTGGACAGAGTAGCCTGGCGGGTTGTAGAGAGTTGGACACGACTGAAGCGACTTAGCACATGCACACAATCTTCAGTTCAAGGTCAGTTTGTTCCCATTTTTTGAGGCCAGTTCTTGGAATTGTGGCAGTGTATGTCATAGCTACAGTCTGGTCATCTTGCAGTTCACTTCTTTCACCCAGTAGGGGTTTCAGTATCTACAAAACAGCTCAAAGGCTCAGAATGTTATCTATAGTCCTTCAGGAGGAACTAAAGGTCCTTGACTTTGCTTAATGACTAAACTATTATTATTTGGTCTTGTTTGACTGCTTTCATTTGCTTCTGCCTTTTCCTACTCCTCTGATTAAACTTATTCTTTGGGTAAAATTTTTCTGCAGACTAGAGGTAGGCAGAGGATGGGGAAGCTTGTGGTTCTATCCTGGGAAGACCCCATAGATCCTGCCCGTTTCAGGCCCAGCTTCAGTGTCTGACCCTGATTTCGCCCTGCTGTGCCCTCTGGCATTCTCACTGGGTCTTGCCCAATCTCCAGAGATTAATTCCAAGGTCTCTTCCAGCCCTGAGCATCTCTGATCACACTCCACAAGACCCATCCACACAGCCTTGTTCTCTTGGTCCCGACGGGTATAATTCCATGAAGCGCAACCTGCTGGTTACTACTTGGTTTTGCTATGTGTCATCCTGGACAAGTTATTACTGTTATTTTTAATCTCTCTGAGTCTTTCCCATCATCTCTAAAATGGGATAATAATAAATTTGATGTTATAAGGCAGTAAGAATTAAATGAGAATATATGTGTGTGTATATATATATATATATATATATAAAACATTTTACTTAGCATGCTGTAAATGACAGTGATTATTATTTTCATCATGAATACTACCTCCTTGGTGTTTTCTAGTGAGGTTTATATAAGAGCTTATTACCAAACACAATAGATGGCTAACAAATGGGAAAATGGTAGCTGTCTTTTTTATTAGCTATTACGGTAATGGGCATCATGGTGGGTGCAGTGGTAAAGAATCCGCCTGCCAATGCAAGAGATGTGGGTTTGATCCCTGGGTTGGAAAGAGCCCCTGGAGAAGGAAGTGACAACATGTTCCAATATTCTTGCCTGGGAAATCCCATGGACAGAGGTGCCTGGTGGGCTCCCGTCCGTAAGAGCTGGACACGACTGAGTGACTAAGCACACACGTGGTAATGGGCACCACGGGGGACCAATGATGAATACATTCTCGGCCCCACTCTCAAGGGGACTCCCAGGTTCTCTTTCCCCACCCGGACCTGGACACGGATGCTGCCCCTACTAGTGTCTGCATAGCTGGGGAGCCTGGAGGAGAAAGTCACGCGCATCATCAGAGAGATCAGCGTGGCTTCAGAGAGGAGGTGGACTGCTCTTCTCACGCTGCAAGATAAATCACACACGCTGAGTCCTCTAAAACAGCACAAATGAATTCACAGAGACAGAAAGGAGAGAGGTGGTTACCCGGGACTGCCGGGAGGGGGAACCAGGAATTGCTGTTTAATGGGTGCAGAGCTTCTATTTGCAAGGTGGAGAGCACTCTGGAAATTGGCAGCACAGCAATGTAAATGTGCTTAAGACCACTGAACTGAACGTCAAAAAGTGGCTAAGATGGTATATTTTATGTTACGTGTATTTTACCACCGTTAAAAGAAATGATGAAAAGCTCGCACCTCCCCCACCTACCTATTCATGATTCCCCAGATCTGGAGGTCGGAAGCCCAACTTGGCTCAGAGTATCCACAAGGCTGAACTCACATGCTGGCTGGGCTGAGTTCTCAGCTGAGACTTTAGAAAAAAATCTACTTCTTAGCTCATTCAGGTTGTTGGCAGCTGTAGGGCTAAGGCCCCCACCTCCTTGCTGGCAATTGACCGGTGGTCACTTTCAGCTCCCAGGGGCTGCTCTCTGGTCCAGTCCCTGAGACCTCTTCTGCTGTCAAGCCAACCGTTCATGCCTCTGATCTCTCTGACTTCCCTCCTGGGATGAGTGGGAAGAAGCTATGCTTTCACAGGGCTTAATGATTAGATTAGGCCACCTGAATAATCTCTGTATTTTAAGGTCACTGATTAGGGACTTGAACTACCTCTGCAAAATTCCTTATAGCAACACCTAGGTTGAGGTGCCATTGAAATATCAAAGGGGCACATTTTAGAACTCTGCATACCATAGGAGGTATCCTTAGACTGAGGATTGAAGGATAAACAGGATTTCTCAGGGTGAAGAACGGCATTGCAGGTAGAGAACCCAGAATGAGAAGTGTGAATGTTTGTGGAGTGGAGTTGCTGTGATGAGAGGTGAGGTGGGGCTGCGGGGGACCAGGGGAAATGATGAAGCTCCCTGCTGAGCTGAGGGGAGGGGGAGGGCTCTGAGAGTGTTGAAGGGCGGGAGGGACCACCTGGGATGGTTTAGGAAGAGGGAGTGACTGAGTGCACCCCGCGGGCCCCATTGGACCAGAGCAGTCTGGGAAAAAGCGGATGTGTTCGCCCTTGCCCTGCGTAAGGGGAGCGTGGTTCCTGTGTTCCTTCATTCCATTATTCTTCACCCATTTAGTAAATATCATGGAGCATCTATGATGTGTGCCAGACCTGGGCTCGGTCCTGAGGACGCAGTGGTGAACAAGGTGGGAAGCAGCCCACCTCTCTAAGTGCAGCTGAGTCTGGAGAGGAAGCGAGAGGAGGTTCTGTCCAGAGGGGAGTGTGGTGTCAGGGGAGGTGGGGGGACTGTGAGAGCCCTAAGGAGAGCCCCTCATCCTGGCTCCTGAGTCAAAGTAGATGGAGCCGGAGCCCCTCGTCCCTGCCTAGGGATCTGAAGGTGGGGGAGTTACAGAGGGCCCATGGCGGGCCATCCAGGGGGCATCCTTTGCCTCCTCCGGGTGGAGGCCTGGGCTGGTGCTGGGAGGAGCCAGGGTTGGCTGGAGACACTCACAGTTCTGGGGAAAGGGGAGGCAGAGGGAAGTACAAAACTGTTTGATCAAAGCCTGGGCCTTGGGAAAGAGCTGAGTGTCTTTCTGCTGGCAGCCGCGGCAAGAGGTGCAATCATTAGAAGGTGGCATTTTGCATTAAAATTGTTCCCATCAGCCAGTGACATTTTCTTGTTCTTTCTGGTCAGGAGACCTTTCATTGCCACAGATTCAAATGACTTAGGCAACAGGATTTCTTTCCCTCTGGAGGAGAAACCCAGTCCAATCACCCTGGGGTGGACTTTCACATTAGCTGAGGTTAAAAAAGCAGATGAACTGGTGAGCGTGGCGAGGACTAGGGTGTGGGCATGAGGGCACGCAGGATGACAAGCGTGCGTGTCTGTGTGCTGTGCACCTGAGCCGCCTGGTTTCTGTGACGATGGCCAGCCCTGGGCTGCACACATGCCCTGCAAGTGTGTTCCTTACTGTAGGGACAGAGACCCACACTTAGGTCTGTGTGTGAGTGCAGGCACAGAGCAAGGAAGTGAGCAGGTGTGCATGGAAATGTGTGCACATGTGTGTGCAGGCAGGCACCCATCAGCGCCCGAGTGTGTGTGGATGGGTGGACAGGTGGTCTGTCTGAGGCGTGGGTGGTAACTGACTCGCGCTTCTGCTCATCCCTACCTGCCCACTGTCTTCCCGTCTCCGTACTGGGTACCACCCCACGTCCAGCTGACAAGCCCCCAAACCCAGAAGTCCTTTCACTGACTCTCACCTCACATTTAGATTTCTCCTCTTCACAGAGGGCTTTTATGACCACAAAAGCCAAAATTGCTCCCTCGTCCCCTCGACAAGCATTCTCCACTGCAGCACACACTTCCTTACTTTTCCAGCATTCTCTCTGATGGAAATTTTCCTGCTGTGTGTCTGTTCACGAGGATGGTCTCCTTTTGTCCCCTGCAGAATGCAGCTCCCTGAGAGCAGGGCTGGTCTTTCTTCTTCACGTCTCTGTACCCAGCACCAGTATGCAGCAGGCGCTCAGTCGCTGCTCCGTAGAACGAATGAGGACTTGCTTCCTTGCACTGCCCAGGGGCTGATGTAGGGTGGGGGTGGGTATTGCTTCAGTGCAAAAACACTGACTCAGAGCAAATTGGCGGGTGAGAGGATGAGTTCCTTGTCACGGAAAGCATTCCCATCAAGCCCGAGTGAATGCTGTTAGCTTCGCACACCTGTGAGTTACCACCCAAGTGGGATATGCGGGTCGTTGAGGACTGGTCCCGTTTTACTCCCCTAGCCTCACAGCTGTCTGTGTCATGCTCTTTCGTGCCTCTCATCAGCACTGCTGCTGTTGTGACCAGGTCAGGGGGAAGGTGTTATTCTCTCCTTGACTGGAAGCTCGTTCTCACCCTTCGAGCTCTAGGAAGCCGTCTTCAATTCCCCTAGGCAGAACCAAGTCCCTGCTTTGTCCCTGCCCCCTGAGCCCTTCCTCTGGGCCTCATAGCTCTGAGCACTCTGCACGTTTGCTTGCACACCCCCAGGACAAACCCAAACATCGCAGACAGGGTAAGACCTAGCACGGGGGTGCCCTGGTGCCCAACAGAAGCTCGGCAGATGTGCAAGCAGGCATGTGATGCGAGGTCCAGTGGGAAGGGGGAGAGTGCAGCTCTGAGAATAGACTCTTCTGCTCCCTGCCCACGCCCCTCGCCCTCCCTGATTTTGCAGCCATTAGAGATTAATTCTTCCTGGTGACTCCAGGGTTGAGCTTGAGAGCCTCTGATGCCCCTGGGGAAGACACTAAATGGGTGTCTGTGACCTTAAGCATGTGCTTGGGACACCTCTCCTGAGCTTGGGCCACTGGGCAGAGGGACTCGGGACTCAGGCCACTTAAGACGCTTGCAAGGCTCCTCCCTCATAGGAACAAGGTGGACTGTTCTGGGAGATTCCGGGCAGGAACAACACTTGCTGAGAGGCCAGGGCGAGTCAGAAGGAAAGGTGAGTTCCAGAGACCCCCACTCTCAGTCAGTGCTCTAGCAGGGAGACAGAGAATGGGGGCCAGAGCAGGGAATAGGACTGTCTGGGAAGATCAGCTTAGATTGGTCCACGCTGAGCACTCAGGGCAGCTCAGGCTACCCAAGGTGGGATGGAGTCTTGGGGTTGGGCTCTGGGTGCACGTCGACAGCAGAGAACCTGGGGGAGATGCCTGGGGACAGTTCTTTGAACCTGAGCTCAGAAACTTGTGGTCCCCAGGCTGGTTTTGCTACTTCCTAGGCACACAACCTTGGGCAAGTCTCAAATTCATTCAAGCCTCAGTTTTCTCATCTTCAAAATGGGATGCTGGGGCTTGAGCACTGGGCTGGGCACCATCTCACAATCTTCATGGCAACTCTGGGAGAAAAGCACTGTCACATTTCCCATTTTACAGATGAGGAAACTGAGGCCCAGGAAAATAACTCGCTTCTAGCCATACCCAGGTGGTTCAGTGGTTAAGAATCTGCCTGCCAATGCAGGAGCTGCAGGAGATGTGTTTCCATCCCTGGGTCAGGAAGATCCCTTGGAGAAGGAAATGGCACCCCACTCCAGTACTCTTGCCTGGAGAATCCCATGGACAGAGGAGCCTGGCGGGCTGCAGTCCATGGGGTCGCAAAGAGTCAGACACGACTGAGTAACTGAGCACAAGCACAGCCACACATTAGCCATGCTGTTAGCCGGGGCTGGCATTTGTGCTTTGCTGTCTCTCTGTAAAGCCCATGCCCTCTGCCACTGCTCTGTGGTGCCTTGCAATCCCTGCCAAGTCTGATTCCCAGGATCAAGGTGACAATCCCAGGAGATCACAACTGACCGTGTGGTGTGAGGGGCTCAGGAGAACCATGGCCGTGTGGCTCATACTTCTCCCCGGCCCCGCTCCATTCCCCAAGCCGGTTCCTGTGGGGGCCCCTGGGGTCAGGCGTGGGCCAGTGCCTTCCCTGCTTGCCCCTGCTGCTGCTAAACTTTACACTGGGCTCTGTCATTAGCCCAACAACAAGCTCCCTGTTTGACTAGCCCTGTCCAAATTTGCTCGGCGCGAGCAGGAGCCCATGGTAAGTAAACGCTTTTCTGTTGATATTTGAGCACTAATGAAGAGGCAGCGAGCAGGCCCATTAATAACGGAGGAGATGATTGTGTTTGCACAAGGCCTGTATACAGCGCGTCAGCCACCCAGACGGGGCCCGCCTCCTTATTGATTTCCCAATAAGCCGCCTGGTGCTCTTGTTCTCAGCCCAGGCAGGGCATCCTCAGGGTTGGATCCCATGGTTGATCCTCCTTTCCTTGCTGAGGTGCTCAGCCTGGATCTCGGTGAGGGTGGAGGTTTCATTCATTCATCATTCATTTATTCAGCATGCAAGGCTCCAGCATCTGTTATACACAGGCCACGCTGCCAATAGCTGAGTCCCTATCTTCACCTAGAAACAGCCTGCCCTTGACCTTATGGGGGAGATGGGGAAGAGGGAGGCTCTGGGTAGACATATATGCAAAAGTTGATTCTTCGTGCGCCTCTGACCATGCATGGTACCACATCATCATAACACTGCCCATCAGGGTCCTCTACCCTCATTTCACCTTGAACTGAGCAGTTAACCTGATCTGTGATGGGAGGTGGCTCCCTGGCTGGCCCTGGGGGTGGCACCTTCCTGCCTCATGTTGTTCTTCAACCCTGAGATCCAACAGGCTCAACTTGGGGATGTCTGCTTTGGATGAGATTGTTAGTGATGGAGAAGGGCTTCAGGGTAGACCTGGGTCACCCTCCCCACTGGGAAATGTCCACATCCTGAGCTTTCCAGGGAGATGGCATGGCAGATCCAGGGCAAGTGTTCTAGAAGGGCTGCCAAGACCTCCAGTCTGAGCTGGTTTGGGGATATTTCTGGCCTATCTTACAGTGAACATCAGAGTGAGTAAGGCAGTATCCTATCTAATGAGCTTACGGTCTGGTAGAGGTCAATCTAAAAAAAAAAATAACTGGAGAAAAAGAAATAATAAAATGTTGAGGAGCAGGAATCCAGGGCAGAGGGAACAGAGAGGAAGGTACTTGAAGGCATGGAAGACTTCTCAGAGGAGGTGACATTTGAGCAGCTTCCTTAAGACTGACTAGATGTTTGTAGAAGCCACAGTGACTATTCCCACTGGTGGGGCAGGAAAAGAACAGGGTCTGCCACTGACTGCCTTCTTGCAAAGAGACCCAAGACTTGTGTCTCTTGATCAGGTTTTTTAGTGGAGGACTTTGTCTGGCAGATCCTTGAGTTAGAATCGGGGTGGGGTTGGGGTTGGGCATGGGGAGAAATGGCCCTGGGAAAACAACCTTCTGGACTGGGTGTTGGTGTTCACCGCTTTAGCCTAATAGAATATTCCAGGGAAAAGATGAAGGAGGGTGTGGAGATGGGAGTCAGGAAGCTCAGATTATCATCCTAGCCCTGCCATTAACTGGGAGAATGACCTTGCCTACTGGAGTCTCTGTCTGTAGGACGGAACTGATCACAACTGCCTCCCCACAAGGGGAGAGGCAACAGGGGGAACAGAACAAAAAGTGCTGCAGAGAAAAGGAGCCCGAGAGCATCAGTACACCCAGGAACACAACCCGAGCATCTGTATTTAACTTTGGTCCCTAGATAGACACACACTCATCTGACACACTGCGGTCCCTCCTGCACCACTCTGGTCTCCTTGCTGCAGCCCTGGAGCAGAGTCTGTCAGCAAATAACTGAGAAGAAACTGTATTTGCAGGAGCCTGGGCCAGATTTATGATGCTGAGAACCAAGAAGTAAATGGGAAGGATGGAGGAGGACGCCTGAGCTGGTCCCCTTGCATTCAGTCCTCTCCCAGGAAACAGGGGCCCCTGGCAGGGCTGCTCACTTGAGAACCCTGTATGGGAGAACCCTGAGCTCCTGGGGCCAAGGGCGCAATCCAGAGTTCCCCTAGGGGCCTGGAAGAGTTCTGAAGAGTGAGAATCTAGCCTTCTAGGCCTGCCTCCTCAGCCTTTTGTTCAGGCCCTAAACTACTTCTCTTTCCCTCTTCCACCTTCCAGTTCTAGCAGAGGGGCAGCCCTTTTGCTGGGCTGAAACCCCCAGGTCAGTGGGCGTCTTTGACCAGATTCTAACAGGCCGAGAGGCAAGAGGAGGTGCCAGCAGTGGTGATCTCTTTTCTACCATCTCATTGTACACTGCCTCGTATTACTTTCTGTCATTGAGAGCTGGAAAGAAACAACCCATAAACTCTTGCCCTCTAGCCCCAAGTTAGTATAGCTGCATGAAATGGAAGGCTGTTTGATGATGATCTGGACCCCTTTCCTGGGATGGAGACCTATCTCCATCCTGGGCACCTGGATTAAATCCAGCAGAAGAGGACTTTGGTTAGAGAGGAGAAAATGGCAGAGACTCTGTTAGCAATAATCGTGTATTTCCGTTGCATTATGCAGTTACACCATGAATGATGATCAATATCAACACAGTGGTTCTCAACTTCAAAATTACCTGGAGACTGAAGGTGGCACCTGGACCTCAGTCATTTTTGTTCTGGGTGGTTTTGATTCATAGTGAAGGTTAAGACCTGTGGAGCTAGAGAAGCTTTCTCTTCTTGGGTATTGTTTCTGGGAGGGCTAGTGTCTTCATCCTACATGTAAGACTTGCAGAACCTGGACCCTCTTTTGATTTCCATCTAGGGGAAAACTGGATAGAAACTATTACCTGAGTTTCTGAGCCAGAGGTCAGAGGAAGAAGCAGCTGGGCTCGGAGAGGGAAGAAGAGAGGCCTGAAGCCTGAGAGGAGAAGGGGAGCAGGACAGAATCCCAGATGTTAGTCAAGTGGGACTTGGCACAGAGCAAAGGAGAAACCTGCCTTATGCTCGCCTCTAGCCTGTGTGCTTGACTGTCTGATGAGAAGGTTTCTTTCTTTTTGGGGAGGAGGGGACCTTGATCAGAAGGACTTGGGCTCCCCCATGAGTGGTGCCAGGGAATGGGTCTTTTGGGTTTCTTTCTTTTTAAAAAAATTTATTTTACTGAAGTATAGCTGATTTACAATGTTGCGTTAATTTCTACTATATAGCAAAATGATTCCACTACACCTATTTATACATTCTTTTCACATTGTTTGCCATTATGGTTTATCACAGGACATTGAGCCTTCTTTGGCATTGCCCTTCTTTGGGATTGTAATGAAAACTGACCTTTTCCAGTCCTGTGGCCACTGCTGAGTTTTGCATATTTGCTGGTATATTGAGTGCAGCACTTTCACAGCATCATCTTTCAGGATTTGAAAGAGCTCAACTGGAATTCCATCACCTCCACTAGCTTTGTTCGTCATGATGCTTCCTAAGACCCACTTGACTTTGCATTCCAGGATGTCTGGCTCTAGGTGAGTGATCACACCATCGTGGTTATCTGGGTCATGAAGATCTTTTTTGTATAGTTCTTTTGTGTATTCTTGCCACCTCTTCTTAATATCTTCTGCTTCTGTTAGGTCCATACCATTTCTGTCCTTTATTGTGCCCATCTTTGCATGAAATGTTCCCTTGGTATCTCTAATTTTCTTGAAGAGATATCTAGTCTTTCTCATTTTATTGTTTTCCTCTATTTCTTTGCACTGATCACTGAGGAAAGCTTTCTTATCTCTCCTTGCTATTCTTTGGAACTCTGCATTCAAATGAGTATATCTTTCCTTTTCTCCTCATCTCACAGACTAGCAAAGTAATGCTCAAAATTCTCCAAGCAAGGCTTCAGCAATACGTGAACCGTGAACTTTCAGATGTTCAAGCTGAATTTAGAAAAGACAGAGGAACCAGAGATCAAATTGCCAACATCCGTTCGATCACAGAAAAAGCAAGGGAGTTCCAGAAAAGCATCTACTTCTGCTTTACTGATTACACCAAAGCGTTTGACTGTGTAGATCACAACAAACTGGAAAATTCTTCAACAGATGGGAATACCAGACCACCTTACCTGCCTCCTGAGAAATCTGTATGGAGGTCAAGAAGCAACAGTTAGAACCAGACATGGAACAACGGACTGGTTCCAAATTGGGAAAGGAGTATGTCAAGGCTGTATATTGTCACCCTGCTAATTTACTTATATGCAGAGTACATCATGCAAAATGCTGTGCTGGATGAAGCACAAGCTGGAGTCAAGATTGCCGGGAGAAATGTCAATAACCTCAGACACACAGATGACACCACCCTTATGGCAGAAAGTGAAGAGTAACTAAAGGGCCTCTTGATGAAAGTGAAAGAGAATGAAAAAGCTGGCTTAAAACTCAACATTCAAAAAACTAAGATCATGGTATCTGGTCCCATCGCTTCATGGCAAGTAGTGGAGGAACAATGGAAACAGTGAGAGTCTTTATTTTCTTGGTCTCCAAAATCACTGCCAATGGTGACTGCAACCATGAAATTAAAAGATGCATGCTCCTTGGAAGAAAAGCTATGACCAACCTAGACAGCATATTAAAAAGCAGAGACATTACTTCGCCCATAAAGGTCTGTCTAGTCAAAGCTATGATTTTTCCAGTAGTCATGTATGGATGTGACTATAAATTGGACTATAAAGAAAGCTGAATGCCAAAGAATTGATGCTTTTGAACTGTGGTGTTGGAGAAGACTCTTGAGAGTCCCTTGGACTGCAAGGAGATCAAACCAGTCAATCTTAAAGGAAATCAGTCCTGAATATTCATTGGAAGGACTGATGCTGAAGCTGAAACTCCAATACTTTGGCCACCTGATGTGAAGAGCTGACTCCTTGGAAAAGACCCTGAAGTTGGGAAAGATCAAAGGCAGGAGGAGAAGGGGATGACAGAGGATGAGATGGTTGGATGGCATCGCTGGCTAGATGGACATGAGTTTGAGCAAGCTCTGGGAGTTGGTGATGGACAGGGAGGCCTGGCGTGCTGCAGTCCATGGGGTCGCAAAGAGTTGGACATGGCCCTGCGGCTGAACTGAACTGAACTGAACAGGATATTGACTATAGTTCCCTGAGCTATACAGTAGGACCTTTTTGTTTATCCATTCTACATACAATAGTTTGCAACTGCTAATCCCAAACTCCCAATCCATCCGTCTCCCCAACCCTCTCCCCTTGGCAACCGCAAGCCTGATCTTTATGTCTGTGAGTCTGTCTCTGTTTTATACATATGTTCCTTTGAGTCATATTTTAGGTTCTACATATAAGTGGTATCATATGGTGTTTGTCTTTCTCTTTCTGACTTACTTCACTTAGTATAATAGTCTCTAGGTCCATCACTGTGGCTACAAATGGCATTGTTTCATTTTCTGTGGCTGAGTAGTAGTCCATTGTATATGTATACCATATCTTCTTTATCCATTTGTCTGTTGATGGGTATTTAGGTTGTTTCTATGTAGAAGACTTTTTTCTGATAATGGGCTGACCTTCCTCTGCTTCCAGCTGGTAAGATCACAGTTAACAGTAACAATTAGGGAGCTATCTTTGGGGGGGTTTGACCTAGTGTGCAGTGCCCTTCCACACTGCAGATTGACATCATTTGGCTGAGCTTCTGGTTCCACCGTGACTATCTAAATGCTGGATTTGGTTAAGGGATGGAGGCAGAGTCAGCATGAGCCACAAAACACCCCCAGAAAGTCACAGGGACTTGAACACCCACATTGAGACTGACGTTGCAATTTGGGAAGGAAGAATGATCCCGGCGAAGAGCCCAACTTCTCAGCTGAGAGCAGTAGAACGAAAAGGCCTAAAATTTTTTAAAAACGAAATTATTAGCTGGAAAATTAAAAAAAAAAAGAGTAGCTTCAGAGGACACCTTATTTGTTAGGAAGTTTATTAATTTTTTTTTTTTTTGAAGGGGAGAAGAGGTCAGGGCAGAGATGCAGATGCATCTGGGTGCTCGTCCTGCACCATCATCTGAGGCCAGACCCTTGGGTCTTGGCTGCTGATTCAGGACCAGATACTGGAGATCAGTCAGCTCTAGAATCACTGGTACTAGCCATCTTCTTTTGGAAACTTGAGTATGGGAGAGAATGAGTGGGAAAGATCTGAGTCATAGTTAGAACATTTACAGAAATAGCACAGGGTGGCCAAGCTTGCATGTAGATGAAGCTGTTGTTTATGACATGCAGAGAACGGATGAATGTGCCCCTCACAAGGGAGCTGTTCATGGATCCACTTCCATACAGACTGATGTGTCTTGCGGCTCTGGCTCACTGCCCTGGAACGAGCATATGGCAGTGTGGGAGGAATCGCTTTCTCCCTCACTCAGCATTTTACCAGCCTGCAGTGTGGGAACTGTGACTCTTTCAGCAGCAATGATAAGAGTAGTTTCTGTTCTTCCCTCTGTGCTCACAATCACTCTGTCTCTCCCAGTAAGTTGATGAGATGGGAGGACAGGCTTGGGCACCCTCCCTCTCTCTGCTGTCAGGGTTGCCCTGTCTGCAGGAAGCCTGCATTCCTCTCTTCCTCAGTCGGGGAAAGGGAAAAGACCTAGGTTTGGAGGGCAAAGTTCATCTCCAAGCACAAGTATTAAGAGCCCATCCATGGATGCAGACTCAAGCTGTGTTTCCAATGCAGTCTTTTAGCACTAAAGCTGGTGGCTCTTTGTGTTCCCATTGAGGGGGCTGATATTTGAAACAGTCATCAAAGGATGGACAAATTGATTCAGGAGAGGGAAACCACTCAGGAGAAGAGGGTGGCAAGAACAAAGTCGGGGAGGTACCCAGAGAAGAGTGCTAGTGAACAAAGCTGAAAGGAGAGTCTAGGGAAGACCACAGAGGGCCTTGGATGCCAAGCTGGGGAATTTCAGCCTTATTGACAGATAGATGGGGAACCATTAATATTTATGTTGAGACATGACAAATATCAGAGAAGGCAATGGCACCCCACTCCAGTACTCTTGCCTGGAAAATCCTATGGACAGAGGAGCCTGGAAGGCTGCAGTCCATGGGGTCGCTGAGGGTCGGACACAACTGAGCAACTTCACTTTCACTTTTCACTTTCATGCATTGGAGAAGGAAATGGCAACCCACTCCAGTGTTCTTGCCTGGAGAATCCCAGGGACGGGGGAACCTGGTGGGCTGCTGTCTCTGGGGTCACACAGAGTTGGACACAACTGAAGTGACTTAGCAGTAGCAGCATGACAAATATCAGACTTGTGAGAGTTTAAAACCTTGGCTTTATTGGATTTTTTAAATTTAAAATTTTTAAAATTTTAGTATTTTTAGGATTTCAAATTCTAAAAGATGCTGCTGCACTCAATATGCCAGCAAATTTAGAAAACTCAGCAGTGGTCACAGGACTGGAAAAGGTCAGTTTTCATTCCAATCCCAAAGAAAGGCAATGCCAAAGAATGTTCAAACTACCGCACAATTGCACTTATCTCACACACTGGCAAAGTAATGCTCAAAATTCTCCAAGCAAGGCTTTAATAGTATGTGAACCATGAACTTCCAGATGTTCAAGCTGGATTTAGAAAAGACAGAGGAACCAGAGATCAAATTGCCAACATCCACTGGATCATAGAAAAAGCAAGGGAGTTCCAGAAAAACATCTACTTCTGCTTTGTTGACTACACCAATGCCTTTGACTGTGTGGATCACAATAAACTGGAAAATTCTTCAACAGATGGGAATACCAGACCACCTTACCTGCCTCCTGAGAAATCTGTATGCAGGTCAAGAAGCAACAGTTTGAACCAGACATGGAACAACAGACTGGTCCCAAATTGGGAAAGGAGTATGTCAAGGCTGTATATTGCCACCCTGCTTATTTAACTTACATGCAGAGTACATCATGTGAAATGCCGGACTGGATGAAGCACAAGCTGGAATCAAGATTGCCGGGTGAAATATCAATAACCTCAGATATGCAGATGACACCATCCTTAAGGCAGAAAGTGAAGAAGAACTGAAGAGCCTCTTGATGAAAGTGAAAGAGGAGAGTGAAAAAGCTGGCTTAAAACTCAACATTCAAAAAACTAAGATCATGGCATCTGGTCCCATCACTTCATGGCAAGTAAATGGAGAAACAATGGAAACAGTGACAGACTTTATTTTCTTGGTCTCCAAAATCACTGCAGAGGGTGACTGCAGCCATGAAATTAAAAGACGCTTGCTCCTTGGAAAGAAAGTTATGACAAACCTAGACAGCATATTAAAAAGCAGAGACATTTTTTGCCAATAAGTCCATCTAGTCAAAGCTATGGTTTTTCCAGTAGTCATGTATGGATGTGAGAGTTGGACTATAAAGAAAGCTGAGCACCTAAGCATTGATGCTTTTGAACTGTGGTGTTGGAGAAGACTCTTGAGAGTCCCTTGGACTGCAAGGAGATCAAACCAGTCAATCCTAAAGCAAATCAGTCCTGCATATTTATTGGAAGGACTGATGGTGAAACTGAAACTCTGATACTATGGCCACCTGATGTGAAGACCTGAGTCACTAGAAAAGACCTTGATGCTAGGAATGATTGTAGGCAGGAGAAGAAGGGGATGACAGAGGATGAGATGGTTGGATGGTATCACCGACTCGATGGACAAGAGTTTGAGCAAGCTCTGGGAGTTGGTGATGGATGGGGAAACTTGGCGTGCTGCAGTCCATGGGGTTGCAAAGAATTGGACACGACTAAGCAATTGGACTGAACTGAGCTGAAAAGCTTGGTTACTGATTAGATGGGAAGAACATGGGAGAGTAAGGTGTCATGAGGACCTCTGGAGTTTCAGATTTGACTGCTTGGGAGATGTGGTGGCATTTTGAGATGTCAGATCCTCCACAAGCACTCTGTCCCTGCTCCCTTCTTGGCATTGTTGACACAGGATGGAGAAAGTCCAGGCTCTAGGAACTTGCTAGATGTCATGCAGTGGGCAGGTATCTGAGCAGGGCCCACAGATTGGGATTCCTGGCTTCCAGACTGGCATCTGCCATGTGCCAGGACCTGTGCTGAGAATGTAGAGACCAATGACATGCCGTCCCTGTCTTCGCAGGCCTTACTCTCCAGTTGGAGAGATACACGAGGAAACATAGGCATGGGGTCTATACTGTTGCAACTGATGTGAACCACTGCATAAACTTGGGGCACAATTTAAAATCTGGTTGCCATTAGTATACTTTCCTGATTAGCAATTAGTCTGAGGCCTCTGTCTTGAGGTCCCCCCAAGCGTCTTGAACTGTATAGTAATCCTGGTGATGTAAGTCTAAATAGGGTTGTCCTCTTTCTGTTGCCAGGTGCAGAGAGCTGCATCCCAAGCGGCCAGCAGTGCTGTGACTTGCTGTGGCTTGCTGTGGCTTCTCACAGCTGACAGTGCCCTGCAGAACCCACAAGCTCCTGTCCTCCACTCCTCAGGCGCCTGCCAGAAAACAGTGTGGCCCCAGACTTAGTCTTCAACCCTTCATACTTACCGATCAAGCTCATACACTCTGCCATTGTTACCAGAAGTAGAAACTGCCCAAGGATCTCAAGGAAGTTCTGCACCACTTACATAATTTGCCCAAGCTAGCGTTCTCCTGGGCACTTCTGTGTCCTTGATTTGGGCCTAGGTTACTCATGTGGACACCTCTTTATGAAAATCCTAAGATAATTCTATTTTAGGGACCTACATTTTGCAGGCTATGAGTCCAGCCACAGATCTTCCTGATTGCTGCATCTTGGGGAGTAGACATTTAGCTGTTCACTGATCTCTTTCATCCCAAGGGGTGCTGTCTTGTTCTGGAAACTGAGCATCTGCCCCAGAAATGAAAGGGTAAAGCAAATTTTGCTAAACTACTGAAACAAGACAAAACAACTCTCCACCCCCGTACAGGTTTTGTTATATTCTGATCTCTAAAGCAGTGAAATCCTCTGGCTTCATCTTTGCAAATTCCTCCAGTGACCCTGGGCAGGACAAAGATCAATTTTACAAGGGTAGAACCTCATAAGGGAAACAAGGTTAGTAATGAGAGGGAGTGATGAGTTCTTTCCAGGGTGGGTGTGTGGAGTGAAGAGAGACAAAAGAGAAAGGCTTTAAAAAAGTGAGGCCTCAGCAAGGACTCCTCACCCCCAACGCTGTATCATGGAAGATGTTAAGCATACAGAGAAGCTGAAAGAATATTCAGTGAACACTCCACCAATCCCCTAGATTCTACTCTCACCATGTATTATGCTTGTTTCATTACAAACCCATCCATTCATCTCTGCATCCAACCATCAATTAGCTTGACTGATGAGCAGCTTTACTGTTAATTTCATTTATACCATAAAGCCTCCTCCATTGTAAGTATACAACTCAGTGATTTTTGTAAGGTTAAGCAGTTGTGAAACTCTCTCTACAAGTCCATTTAGAACACTTCCACCAGCCCCAGGGCCCCTATACACTGTCTATGACTACCCCTTCCCTCGGGACAAGGCAGGCACCAGTCTGCTCTCTGCCTCTATGGGTTTGCCTTTTCTGGAAATTTCAGGTGAGAGGGCAGACCACAGAAGTAAGAAGAACTACAATCCTACAGCCTTCAGAATGGAAACCATAATCACAGACAGTTAAACAAAATGAAAAAGCAGAGGATTGTGTCCTAGATGAAGGAACAAAATACAATCCCAGAAAAATGATGAAATGGAGATAAGCAACCTTCCTGAAAAAGAATTCAGACTAATAGTAGTGAAGATGATCCAGGATCTTGGAAATTTCAAGTAAATAGAGGCATACAATCCACAGTCTTGTATGTCTGGCTTCTTTCACTTAGCATAATGTTGTTGAGGCTCACTCTTCTAACATATGAAGTAGTTTGTTTCTTCTTATTGCTGAACTGTATTTCACTGGATTGATATACCACATTTCATTTATACAGTGTCTGGTTGACGGACACTTGGATTGTTTCCAGTTTGGGGCTATTATGAATCATGCTACTGTGACCCTTCCTATGCAAAGCCTTTGTGTGGATACGTGTTTTCTTTGCGAGATTCTAAAGGCTAAGTAGCAGCTAACTAGATTGTTACAACTGGAGGAAAATATTTTTGGTGGGATGCACAATATGAGGAAAAGCACAGAAAGTTAAAGTGCCTGGTATACACAGAGAATGATGGTAGTTCAGTATTGTAGGGAAAGAAAAACAACTTTCTTTTCCTCTGCCCATCTTGGGTTCATTGCTGGGACCCTGGAAATTAGACTGACAGAAGACAGATTAAGGAGAAAAAAGACAGCTTATTGATGTTTTCATCATGCCCACATGTAGGAGAACTCAGTGATGAGGAACTCAAAGGGGTGGTTAGAACTTGGACTTACATAGCATCTTGACAGGGGACGATAAATTTGTAGAGAAGTGATAAGACAAAGAAACAAGGGTTTAGCCCTTTGAAGGCAGAAACTGTGGGAAGGTAAATAGATGGAGGAAACTAATAGAAGATGAAGGTTGTGTTAGCAAGATTTTTTATGTAGATTCCTCCAGTGTCATCTCTGGGCTGATAAGAGTCTAGAGTTGTCTCCAGTGATTAAGAATCATCCTGCTTTTCCTGATAGAGAAGGGGAGGCCAGAGAATTTACCTTGTGTCTGGTTTAAAAATTTTTTTATTTATTTGTTTGTTTATTTATTTTTGGCTGTGCTGGGTCTTCGTTGCTGTGTGCAGCTCTTCTCTAGTTGCGGCAAGTAGGGACGACAGTCTAGCTGCTGTGTCTGGGCTTCTCATTGTGGTGGCTTCTTTTTTCGCGGAGCACAGAGGCTAGGGTGCATGTGGGCTCAGTTCTTGCGGTTCCTGGGTTCTGGAGCCTGTGGGCTTCAGGGTTTGTGATACATGGGCTTAATTGTTCCGTGGCATGTGGGATTCTCCCAGACCAGGGGTTGATCCTGTGTCTCCTGAGTTCACAGGCAGACTCCCAACCAGTGGACCACCAGGGAAGTCTGTGTCTGCTTTTTAAAAATTACCTTCAGCCCAAAATAATCCTTATGGAAGAGTTGTGTGTTTTGGGGTGGTATGCTTTGAACCCCTTCAGTATCATGAGGATAAAGAGGTAGGGAGGAGCTAGATCACAAAGCCTATGCTGGGGAGGGAGAGGTGTTGTATTGTGTTTTGAAGGCTCCAAAAAATCTTGGAGGAGTTTTGAAGGAATTCCGATGGTCAAGTGTGCTTTGTAGAAAGATCATCAGCTTGGAGTCCAGCGTATAGGTCAATTAGAAAGGTATTGTAATTGATAGGTGAGAGATTTAACCTGGTCTTGATTCAGAGTGGGGGTGATTTGGGGTAAACTGGATTGAGACTCTGTATGTGTGTTCTTAGGGGGTGGACTTGGGGTGTTATGGGGCCAGCCAAGTGATTCAACCTTGCCTGCAGCCCCATAAATACCTGTTCTCCAGAGAGCGGGCAGGAACAGCCCCCAGCTCTCCTTACCTACCCGTGTGTGGCTCTCAAGGTTAGCGCCATGGGGGTCAGCACTGTTTAAATGTTGATTACAGAGACGGTGGGAGCCGCTCAGATTTCTAATTAAGATTAAAGAATGTACCCGGCTTATAAATGGTTCTCAGGAATGTATAATTTGATTAGTCTGTTTTCTCCTGGCGCTTTAATTTCTGGATTAGTGAACGGGGCCTCTGACTACAGGTGGGGCCGTTTGCTCACCACACACAGAGTCTGGGACCTTGTAGCGCATCTGAATGGCAGGGAGATAGGACAAGAGGAGAAGAGTGAGCCTTGGCCAGAGTGGTCCTTCTCCTTTTGTTTCTTCTCTTCCTCTGCACTTTTGGACAAGAATGAAGATTCCCAACTCAGGATCAAAAAGTGCCCAAATATTGGCTATAAAATAAATGCACTCACCTGAATCTCATTTACATTTTTTACTTCTATCCAAAGCACAGGAGGCGGGTCCTCTTCCCTTTTCCCATTATGAGCCCAGCCAGCTAATTCCTGGCAGGGCCCAGCCTGCAGGGGCTCCATCTCTTTAGGGAGCATTGCCTCAGTGTCAATCATAATCACCATGGTAAGTCTAGGGCTGATTCAGAGGCTGCTTCCACAGGGCTCTGGGCGCTCCCAGTGAGGAGCCAGGTCCACTGCAGGCTCTGGCTGCTCCCCGGGTCGTCATATCTCCTGGTGGAGGCATCCTAGGCTCCGGGTCCTGTTACCACCTTCCCTCCTCACATCCTTTATCCTCCTGCCCAGGCTGCACTCCAACTTTTGTGACCCCTGGCACTCATGGGTCTCTTCCTTCATCAACAAGAAATAAAAAAAATTCTACTCTACAACTGTATTGGTATAAAGATGAAAAAAAAATTGATATTATGTGTTAGAACATTTTATTCTATCTGAAAGTTCATTTGTTCTCTTCTGATTTTAAAAGAAATTAAAACATTTCCTCGGGCCCCTGAAAGTATAATGGGCTCTGTGCCCCCCGTGACTAAAGGATGAGGCAGCCCTGTCATACCTGCCCCCGCCCCCAGAGCTCTTGGCTGACTGCACACCTCCTCACCCCCTGACCCAGTGACCTAGTGACAGATCGGGTCAGGGCTGGGCGGTTGGGGGGCGGGGGTGTCCAGTGGACCTAGCGCTGCTCCTCCCTGCAGTTCTCAGAGGAAGCTTGTGTTAGCTCTGCGCACCCCTCTCGCCATGTCCCTAGCCTCTGCCTGGCCGGTCTTCAGCGCAGCTTCTGACACCCACGTCACCCCGGTAGAGGGGAGCCGAAGCTTTCCCATCCCCCAGCCGGCCTTATCCCCCCACGCCCCACCCTCCCGTCTTTATTCTTGCGTCCAGATCTCTGGAGGGCCTGGGAAAGGGATTTAAAGCTCAGAGGGGTGGGGGCTGCGGCCGGCGGTGGTTCCCGCGATCCGGGGCTCGGTTCCTGCCCAGCCTGCTCCTGCGGAGCAACCTGGCAAAGGGGTCTCTCCCGGCTCCCCGAGCTGCTCAGGAAGCGTGTTGGGAAGGGGCTAACGATAATTAACACTTGGGGCGCGTTTTGTCTTCGAAGTGCTTTACAAACACGACCTAATTAGCCCACGGGGAGGAGCGGCGCCACCGAAACGCTTGCATTATTATTCATTTCTATAGTCTGGAGCGCGCAGCCTTGGCGCGCGAGTGTTGTCTGGGAGGATGTCTCCTCCCAGCGCCTCCGGGCTCTCGGTGGGCAGGGCCCTGCAGACAGGCCAAGCCTAATTTGGCACACGGCAGCCTCTTCGCAAGCACCTCATTTAGTCTCCCTGGCAATCCAGAGAAATGCGTAGGCTCCGGGGCTCAGTGAGGTTAAGTGACACGTCCAAGACCACACAGCCTACAAGGAGGCGCTGAAATTCAAACCAGGCCCCGAACCGCAAAGGGCCAGATCTTCGTCCCCGCTTCCCGGGCACCTAACGGGCCGGGCGCAGCGAGATTCTGGGATTCCCGCCTGGCTCGCAGCATCCCCGCCCAGCGGAGAAAGCCGGCGGAGGCTGGCGACTGCGGGCGGCTGGCGGCGGCGCGCGCGCTCCCCGGCCGGCCGAAACTGTTGCCAGCGCAAAGCTCCCCGCTACACCTGAGCCGGGGACAGATGTGCATCAATATTTATTCGGAACTCCCAGGAAACCTGGATGAAGTGTAATTATCTCAGCTCAATCAGCTCGGATTAGCATAACATCAAGTCACCCATCAGACGGAGGGTTTGATTTCGGGGATCAAAGCGCCGCGCTGTAGCCGCTGATTAATCGGAGAGAGGAGAGCTGAGAGAAGAAAGCTGAGCCGGCTCCTCGAGCCACAGCTGCGCCGCTTTGATGCGCGGATTGTGCCAAGTTCACTTTCCCGGCGCGTTCGGCACCCGCCCTGGCCGCTCCCTGGATCCACTGCACCCGCCGCCGAGTCTCTGGGTTTTAGCGCCATTTCCCGGGTAGCAAGTCGCTACCTTTAACGTAATCCACCGCCACCTTTCTCCGTGACAGCGCTAGGCTGTGCTGTGAAGCGGAGTGCTTGCCTGTCGATTTTCTGCTCTGGAGGCGCAGAGAGCTGTGGGGCTGGCCAGCGCGGGAGCCGGACTCTAGCGAGGGACCGCCCGCCTCCTGGTATCTCTGCTCTGAGAGTGAGCCGTGAGCAGTCCTTCCGAGGCTGCCCTGAGGCTGAGCCGAGGAGTGAAATGTTGGCGTTCAAGGCCTTCCCCAGGCCAGCTCCAGCCAACCCTTTCCACCTCGCCAGCCCCATCCCCTCCCGCCACACAAAAATCGCTGAGGTTTGCTTAGCTCGCCCCGCTTCCTTGATTCTGTACCTTTGTGCAGTCTGTTTCCCCGACGGGGATGCCCTTGTGCCCCCTCTCTTTTCTCTAACCAACTCTGACATCTTTAGCACAGCCCGCGTGCCTCTTGCCCTGGTGAAAGCCTGTCCTCATGCTTCCAGGGGTTCAGCCAGCGAGGGGAGCCGCTGTCCTGGCATCCTGGCATTGTGCTGTCATGATCTGATCCGACCCCCCTTCCCCAGCAGACCTGCTCTGTGCCCTGGCATGGCCCAGGCCGCCCTTTTCTGGGGGATGAGGATGGGTGAATTTGATTGCTGATCCACATGGCTGCCCCTCCAACTTCAAGTCTCCTCCTTCCAATTTGCACTAGCTCCCCTCATCCTGAGGGCAGGAATCCTACCTTATCTGTTCTTATGTCCCCTTGGATACAGTCCTTGGCCCAAAGCAGATGTGAATTCTAGCTCTTGCCCTTGGCTAACTCTCTGTTTCCTTAAACAAGTCACTTGACCTCCCAGAAACTCAGATCGCCAAGGTGCATGGGTTTGTGTGGTTGTAATGTTCTGGGTTCTGTGATCTTCTTTCAGAAACCCTGTCCAGTGAAGCCACTCCTAGAGGAAAGCGCCCCACTTGGTATAGGGAATCCTAGAATCTTAGGCTTGAAGGGAAGCTCATGACCCCTTCCTTATCCTTCTGACAAGCCTCCATCCTTTGCTAGAGGAGATGGGAGAGCAGAATTCAGTACTGAAGGCCTGCCCTGCCACTGGTCCACGTGGGAGCTTGGCCAGCATGGTGGAGGTAGTGGACTGGAGGATCCACATGGCCATTCTTCAGCTCTCCCTGTCTGACGGCGTGGAGGCATCAGTCATGGCATCACCTAGGGTGTCTGAACACCAGGATTCTCCTGGCGAAAAGCCTGGAGAGCAATGGAGACCCAGGCAGTTTTCAAAGCTGAGACATGTATGTATCCATCTTCTCTGGAATGCAAGTTCATGAAGGCAGGGACTGTCTCTAGTTTATTCCCTACTATGCCCTACAATCAAAGCTTAGTGCCGGACACATAGTAAGTGCTCAATAATTAGATGTAGAAGAGATCAAAGAAGAAAGAACTGGAAGAGGAAGAAAGGAAAGAGGGAACGAAGGAAGGATTAAAGGTTTGCAACCCCCCGTAGGGGGCTGAGTCTTGAGAGTGGGTGGGCATGTGCCCAGTATACTGACAGAAAGACGGTTTATCTCCATTTCAAATCTCTGCTATGCAACATCGTGGATTTTTCTCTCCCCTTTAATTAAGAACTAAATATAGATCTTAATTAAGACACTGATGAATTTAATTTAGAGTGGCATTAGGGCCTTAACTTGCGCAGTGCAATGCCATGTTTGTATAATGTGGGATATAAGCTAAATGAGTGCTTGTTTGTTACCACCATAAATAATTCACTCGCAAATCCCTTTTGAAGCATCACTCACACTAACCCGCCCCCCTCTAGAGGATGCTCTGGGATGCCCACTGTCTAGTCCCTCTTCATTTGTCCAAATCACAAGAGCGTCCTATCTTGTTCCCACCGAACTTGAATCCTCCTTTGTCCACTTTCGCTGCCTTGCCCATGTCTGCCTTTGTTCACACCAGTCGCTCTGCTGGGAATGCCTTTCCCCCCACGTTTTACTCTGTCAAGAGAATTCCTCCCCTTCCTTCAAGTTCCAGGGCAGGTGGGTGGGTTTGATGAAACCCTCTCTGCTCTCTGTCTGTCTCCTGATCTCTAAGCACTCAGGTTGAGAGCGCCAAACTCCCACAGAGTTTTGTTAATTCCAGCACTTATGCTGCCACGCACTGTTACTGTTTCATTACCTCTTATCTCCATGGGCTGGATTTTGAGTGCCATGCACAGGTCCTCTGCCCAGTGGGGAGAAGCTGTGACTTTGGCTTTTATCCACGGACCAAAGGAGCCAAACTCCCATGTCAGTCCTGGATGCCAGGAGATAATGTTGGGACCTGATAGACCCTTATGATTTCTGCAGTGGGTCAGGGCACAGCAAGGGCTGGTGGTCCAGTTGTGTTGTGTGGAGGGGCAGAGCGTGAAATGGGCCCGTGGTTGTATAGATCCCAGTCTGATGCCAAGAGAGGAAGTATAGCATAAAGATCAAATATAGCATTAAGATTGTTGCTTTAGAGTCTGGTAGTCTGGGGGCCGGACTCAGTTATTTCATCTGTAAAACTGGCTTGTTATGAGATTAAATGAGATTTTTCTCTCAGTGCAATAGGACACATGGTAAACACTCAGTAAAGGGTACTGAGGTTGACGATGGTGTTTGGTGGACATGCTCACCTGGTTGGAAATTGGGCAGCTTGCAGTCAAATGGAGGGGCAGAATGTATCATTCATACTTTGAATATAGAAAAAAAACTGGGCTATAGGGGGTGATTGGCCTCTTCAGGAACTCCACGCTTTTGGTCCGTGTTGTCCGTGGTTCAGGACCCTTTCTCTACCCTCTGCGCTCCTCACTGGGGAAACGAGGGCGTGCGATGGAGTGGCAGCCGACCCCACACACTCCTTTCAGTAACAGTTTCGCCCCCCCACCCCTGCCCCGGTAGTCTTGGATGACAGCTCCCTGGTTCTTCCTCCTCTATTTCCTTACCTTGCATTGGTAAAACTTAATCACGGGTGTCTAGAGAGTGGGGATCTTGTTTTTTAAGCACAAGCCCCCATGGTGCCAGGCACATTGCTCTGTCCTGTGGCCAGCGGTAACCGTCTGTGAGTTGAAGAATGAAGCCATTTTCCAGAACCCACCGCCCTGCTACAGCACCGCTGTTCCAGGATCCGAACAAAAAGTGCATCTTCTGAAATCTTGCAGATTCAGTTGCCTTCTCTCAACTCCTTGACAGTGCTGTCTTGAACACTATGAGGCTCTAGCTCAGTGTTTCTCATCTTTGGCACTACTGACATTTTGGGTCAGATAACTCTCTGTTGTGGGGTCTGTCCCACACACTGAAGGAATTTTAGCAGCATTCCTGGCCTCCACACACTAGATGCCAGTAAAATAGCACCCCCCAAATGCCCCTGGTTGTGATACCCGCAAACATCTCCATACACTGGGGGTCAAACTGCCCCTAGTGGGGGCCATTCTTTAGGCTAAGCACAGGTCGTTTGCATTATCCTATGTATCCACCTGCTGAAGTTGTAATACAGATACTAGTCTAAGACTCATTCTGTAGATGAGGAAACTGGTTGAATAGGGATTGTGGAATCAGGCATATTGTCTGTTGGGATCTGGAACCTCACTTGACCTCCTTTTAGCTTCTGTTGCTCACCTTTAGTGTGTTGACAATCATACCTCACTCTTAGGGTGATTGTCAAGTTCTTAGCACAGTGCTTGACACTTGGTAATTGACGGATAAACATTAGCAAAGATTCTCTGCTAGATGCACATTCAGACCAACACACTTTTTAAAGATTGAAGTATAGTTGATTTGCAATGTTGTATTAGTTTCAGGTGTATAGCAAAGTGATATATACATATATATTTGTCTCTATTTTTTTCAGATTCTTTTCCACTATAGGTTATTACAAGATATTGAATAGAGTTCCCTGTGCTATACAGCAGGTCCTTCTTGTTTATCTATTATATATAGTGTGTAAGTAGTGTGTATCTTTAAAAAATTTATTTTTTGGCTGCTGTGGGTCTTAGTTGCGGAATACAGGCTCTTCAATCTTCGTGGCAGTATCCAGGAGGATCTTTAGTTGTGTCATGCGAACTCCTCGCTGCAGCGTGTGGGTCTAGTTTCCTGACCAGGGGTCTAACCCGAGCCCCTTGCATTAGGAACATGGAGTCTTAGCCACTGGACTACCAGGGAAGTCCCAGGAGGTGTATCTTCAACAAACGTTTTTAATGCCAGTAATAGGAACCATTCATATTTGTAGAGTACTCATAATATTCGGAGAAGGCAATGGCAACCCACTCCAGTACTCTTGCCTGGAAAATCCCATGGACGGAGGAGCCTGGTAGGCTGCAGTCCATGGGGTTGCTAAGAGTCGGACACGACTGAGCGACTTCACTTTCCCTTTTCACTTTCATGCATTGGAGAAGGAAATGGCACCCCACTCCAGTGTTCTTGCCTGGAGAGTCCCAGGGGCAGAGCAGCCTAATAGGCTGCCGTCTATGGGGTCGCGCAGAGTCGGACACGACTGAAGCGACTCAGCAGCAGCAGCAGCAGCAGCAGCAGCAGCATATTCAAGATACTGTTTAGATGTAGTAACTCATTTGACCCTCATAGGGATCCTGTATGGCAAATGTGTTTCTTGTTATTCTGACAAGGAACAGAAGCGCAGAGAGTTAAATAAGCTACTAGAAACATGGGGACAGGGATCCGAACCCTAGACCACGCTCTGTGTCACACACCATGCCATGGCGCCAAGCTCTTAATAGGAGCTTTCACATTCATTTCATTTGTGAGCCCATTTCCAGAGACGCCTTTTTCTAGGATCGCACTATCCAGCTTGTGGCTATTTAAAGTGTAAAATCCAGTTCCTCGGTCACACTTGCCACACTTCAAGTGCTCAATAGCCCTGGGTAGTTGGTGGCTAGGCAGTGGGGCAGCTCAGACATAGAGCATCCCCATCATTGCAGAGAATCCTGCTGGGCAGCGCTACTCTGTGATGTGGGAAATGGATTTCTTCCCCTTATGAGTTTTTGGATGTCTCTTTAGATAATTGATGGCATTCAATCAACTCTGTGCCCGGAATTGTACAACCTCTAGAGTATTCTGTTCATTTTACATTTGTTTAGACCTTACTGTGTATCTGGAACCGTATTTGGGACTGAAGATATAAAGATAGATATGGTCCCTCTTCATAAGTGTAGTTTGTAATAGCGTTAGGTTGTTAACGTACAGAGCGTCATGCTGTGTTTGTAGTGTGTGATCTAGGAACTAAATGGATGTGGGAGACACTGAATTTGTGCAAGAGCCAAATGTCAGGATAGGCAAGGCGAGGGGTTGGGTTAGAAGAGGGACCCTGGGGATGTTCCCAGAAGGATGCTTGTAGTCCTTGAGCAGGCAGGGCCAGACCAATGTTTTCCAGGATCTGGAATTGCTCAAATGGTTCTTTGGCTGGATTTCTGCTATAAAACCTTGCAGCAAGGAGAATCGAGCTGTTAGGGCAGGGCATAATTTAAAGGAGATTTTGTCAGTTGGTGAAGAAGTTACGTTCCAGGCGAACCCATAGTTGAACACAGTGAGTGGGGTTGGAAGGGCAGAGATGGAAAATATGAGGGTGTCATTTCTGCCTCCACCTCCGGAGACCCCAGCGTCCTTCTTCCCACCTTCCAAGCTGAGCCCCTCCTCCCACCTCCCCGGGGCTCTCGACCCCCACTCAGCACCCCATCAGCTGACCTTGCCGAATTGCCTATCTTCCTGCTCCAATTCAATACTCCTCTAGCTCAGAAATTGCTTGGTGATATTGGGAACAATGAGGCCTGACTCTGTTAGTTCAGAGCAAAATGGTTTTTTTAAAGGGTATTGCATTCTTGGTGATGTATGGACAAGTCGGGAGAGCAGGGGGAGAGCTGGGGTGGGAGGGAGAGGTGAGCTGGGACTCCAGAGCAGCTGATGCCTTGGGGTTGTGGGGAGGGGCACGTGCTGCTACTGCTGATGCCAGGCCTGTGGTCCTGCTGATCTGGGTGCTGGCTGAGCCAGGCTCAAGGGAAACCTGGGTACTTGGCTGAGAGGGTGAAGTCATCAGGGCTCCAAGGAGCCAGGCACTGTGGAGAGCTTATTCCTTCTTAGGTCAAATGTAGCTTCATCTCATCCTTCATCTCACATTGAGTGAGGCTAGGATATGGATGGGAGTGAGGAGGTTTACATGGGGCCTCAATGTGACCCCTTAAGTGACTTGCCTACTAAGGCCACACAGCATGTTAGTGGCTTTGTCCTAGAACCCAGGGCTATATGTGTGTCCCCAGGGGGAGGGGACACTTCGGTCCTTTTCTGCGTGAGCAGTGTTCCATGGTAGGCATGTTCCATTAGTTAGCCACCTGATAATAGACAATTGGGTCGTTTCCAGATTTGCCGGTTATTATTATTATGAATAAATAGACTTAATTGTTTAGAGTGGTTTTAGATATACAGGAAAATTGAATTGAAAGTACAGACAGTTCCCATATACTTCCTTCTCACCCAGTT
This sequence comes from Capra hircus, assembly GCF_001704415.2. Lineage (NCBI taxonomy): Eukaryota > Metazoa > Chordata > Mammalia > Artiodactyla > Bovidae > Capra > Capra hircus. Next base: position 55,119,091 of record NC_030822.1, read on the forward strand.
GCCTGTATTATTAGCATAATGCATTAGTGTGGGTCATTTGTTACAATTGATGAACCAATATAGATACATTATTATTATTAATGAAGTTCACAGTTTACAGTAAGGTTCACCCTTGGCTTTGAACCTCCTCCAGGTTTTGGCAAATATATGTCAGCATCATATAGAACAGCTTCAATGTCCTAAAAATCCCCTGTGCTCTATCTATATAACCCTCTTTCCCTCCTAGCCTCTGCCAACCATTGATCTTTTAACTGTCCCCACAGTTTTTCCAGAGCTCTTTTATTTACTTCTCTCTAGAACTTTCTGGAAGTCTCCCTTCATGGCTCCCTAGACCCAACCATACTCAGTCATAGAGATTTCTTGGGACGCAGCCTTCCTGGTGAGCTGGTTTGAGGGCATATGGGCAGCCTACATATAAGTTTGATTTGCTTTAGCAGCAGCAGCAGCAGCAGCAGCAGCAAAGACCAACTATTGCTGGAACTGGGCTTCCCAGGTGGCCCTAGTGGTAAAGAACCCCCCTGCCAATGCAGGAAACATAAGAGATGCCCGCGAGTTCAAGAAGATCCCTTGGAGGAGGGCATGGCAATCCACTCCTGGAGAATCTGATGGGCAGAGGAGCTTGGTGGGCTACAATCTGCAGGATCGTGAAGAGTCGGACACGACTGAGTGACTGAGCACGCATGTGCATTGCTGGAGCCAGCTAATCTAGCCCAGCTACTAGTTCAGCTGTGGCCTCAAGGGAGCTTGGTGCTCCAGGCCCTGTTTGGGGGTGGGGGAACGCAGGGGAGACAAGTGGGTGGCCCTGTCAACCGAGAGCTCAGCTCTGGGGCCTTTTCCAACCCTGCGGCCCTCGGAGACCCCAAGCACTCTGCTCCTTCACAACCCAGCTTAGAAGCCAGCTGCCTCGGCCTTCTCTCTTCCAGTGCCTCTGGCTCAGCCTGGGGCTGTCTCCCGGCTTGCAGGCTCCCCCTCTAATCCCACTTTCATTTCTAAACAGACAGGAAAATAAGCAATTGATTTTTGGATATTACATACGCTGGGCGAGGAAAACTTTCATAAGGAAAAGAGCAGAGGGAGGGGTCTGAAGATCTTAAAGTCAAGACTACAAAAAGCCCACCATTTCCAACTCAAATGGAGACAGCTACAAAGTTGATAGTGCAGGTGGCCTCAGGCCCTTGGGAGAAGCCTGGCTCAGCCATCCAGGGCTCTTTGATGTCCCACCTGAGGCTGCACCCGGGCATCTGTCCTCTCCTTCCCAGTGGGGCTCCTAAGGTCATTTCTGTTCCCCAGCCATCAGCCATCATCCCCACCCATCCACCTCCACAGCCACACTGTGTTTGGTTCTCAAACCACCCAGCAGGCTGGGATTTCAGACAGTCCGGGACATGCAGGGTGTGAGAGTAGGAGAGTGGGAGGGGACCATGGGAATTAAAGTCAGCTCCTCTCATCATATAGGTACAGGAGCCTGGGTGAGGCCATGCTCTTGGTGCATAATGGAGGCTGTAGCTCAGATGTCCCAGCTCCCAGCAATGCCCGCTCCATCATCATCAGGTGAGCTGGTGAAGGCACAGTGCTTGCAGAATAGTATTTATTTATTTTTTTATATTTATTTATTTATTTGGCTTTGTCACATCTTAGCTGCAGCACACGGGATCTCTGTTGTGGCTTTCAGGCTTTTCTCTAGTTGTGGGGCACCAGCTTAGTTGCCCTGTGGCATGTAGGATCTTAGTTACCCAACCAGGGATTGAACCCACATTCCCTGCCTTAGAAGGTGAATTCTTAGCCACTGGACTTGCCAGGGAAGTCCCTGCAGCATGTTTTTAAACTCTGTTTTTTCTGGAGCTTGGAGGCTGGAGTTGCTGGGAAGGCCCAGGTGAGGATTTTCAGCCCCTGATCCTTAGAAGGATGATCTAGATCTCTAGACCTCCAAGGCCAGGACCTTCACAGAGTCTTGGACAGGCCATCTCTTCTGGCCTAGAACTCTCACCCCAACTTCTACACGAAGGCTGGTACCTTTCATGGGAACCACGGCAGAGAGCATGGGGAAGGAGAGCAGGCCTGGGAGTCAGGCTTTAAAAGAGCCACGAGGAAGAAGGAGAGGGTGGGACAAATGGAGAGAGTAGCCTGGAAACATCCACTAGCATATGTAACATAGATAGGCAGTGGGAGTTTGCTGTATGACTCTAGGAACTCAAACCAGGGCTCTGTGGCGGGGTGGGGTGGGAGGTGGGAAGGAGACTCCAGAGAGAGGGGGTCATATCTATACCTGTAGCTGGTCCATGTTAATGTAGAAACCAACACAATATTGTAATTATCCTTCAATTAAAAATACACTTAAAAGCCATGTGGGTTGTAGGAGTCCATGAAAAGTCATTACTTTGACATCTGGTCTCATCCTCTCACCGGTTCTTGGGTTTCCTGGGTGCTGTACAGCCACCCGCAGATTTTTAAACCCGTGGAGGCCGCTGTCCCTGGCATCTTGCCTCCTTTCCAATCTGCCTTTGGTGGCCTCGCTGGAGACTTCTCCCTTGATGTTTCCTTTGGTCGTTTCTCAAATAGGACTTTGTGGAGGGGGCAACCAAGACTCATTTCACTGCCAGGCCCCTGGCTTGATCTTGTAGTGCCAGGCGCAAGGGCAGCAGGGATGGAAGCCATTCCTAAGGTGCCAGCTCCCTTGCTGCCTTCTTCCATCGGCGGCAATTCCGGGGTGAGGGGGGCTTTCCTGTTAGCCCTCCCCCCTGTCGGTGGGAACCCAGACCTGCCCTGTCTCCGTTGGCTTGGCCTAGGAGTCCAACACTAGGCTCGGGTAGCTGCAGGTGTGTAGAGGGGATTCCAGTTTTGACCTGGGGGAGGGTGAAAGCTGCAGGGGAAATGGGTCCAGGAGAGCAAAGAGAAGAAATATTTAAGACCAGGCAGTGTGACTCTATGGGGAAGTGCCCGGTAGCTCAGCGATAAAGAATCCGCCTGTAGTGCAAGAGACTCAGGTTTGATCCCTGGGTCAGGAATATCCCTTGGAGGGGGTACGTGGCAACCCACTCCAATATTCTTGCTGGGAAAATCCCATGGACAGAGGAGCCTGGTGGGCTACAGTTCATGCAGTCGCAAAGAGTCGGACATGGCTGAAGTGACAGCACGTTTTAGCACGATGTGACCCTATAGCTCTCCTCTTCCCCCAACTCTTTTTTTCTTTTTTAAATTTTTTTAGCCATGCCATGCAGCTTAGTTCCCTGACCAGGGACTGAACCCATGTCTCCTTCATTGGGAGCATGATGTCTTAACCACTGGACCACCAGGGAAGTCCCCTCTTCCCCCAACTCTTGGTTTATTCAAGTAACGACGGAAGGCTAAGCCGCTGGGCCGTGCATCTTGGGAGGGGAACTGGAGTGACTAGGGCAGAACCTGCAGTCTGAGAGCGGGGAGCAGAGCAGTGTCACCCTCCCGCGTCATATCACAGGTAAGTGGTACCGTGAGAGAGGTCTCCACGCTGCGTCCCACCTCCCACACAGCCCACCAAGCAGGGGTTGGGGACAGCCTCAGGAGCGGTCCTCCTGGAGGATTTGACTTAGTGTGTATCTTGGCATCACGACAGGAGGAGTTTCTCTCCATCTGCCCAGGAGTTTGCTGAGGCTTTTACGTTGCCTTCAGCCCCAAGCACGTTCTCAGGTGGCCCGTGTGCTATTTACAGAACAGGCAAGTCTCGCCGCTTGCAACTTGTAAAGAGCTGGCGCTTGGACTCCCAGGCTGGGATCAAGTCCCAGCTCTGCACTTCGAGGCAGGAATGGGGTGGGGGATCCTGTCGTGGCTCCCCAGGATGGGAGGAAAAGCCCTGTGGGGTCATCCCAGGGGTTGGCCCTGAGAGGGGTGGGTCCCAGGACATAAAGCATGAGGGCTCCCCCAGACCCAGGACTGAGAGCCTGGATGCCAGCCCGGCATTTCTGCATTCCCCGTGCAACCTGGGAGATGAAAGAGCACAGACTGTCAACCCTCTGGCCCCTGGGCTTCTGAACTGAGGAAGTGGCTGAATAATGAATGAGGCCAGAGCACTTCAGAGAAGTGGCCCCAGGGACAGTCGGGCAGGGGGAGAGACATGGACTTGGGGGGTGGGGGAAGGCGGCTCGTGGAGAGACACCAGGAGCCCTGATGAGGTCTGTGGCTGCGGCTTCCACTGCAGCTCAGAGCTGTGACTCACACAGAGGACAGAGGCCATGAATGCACACGGATTGTATCTCAAACCTCCAGCTGGTCACAATCTCACCTCCTGGTGCCATCCTGATCGTTACCCCCTCCCGAACCCCATCTCCCAAGAAAAGCTACCTGTGGGGCTGGGTGTAGGCTGGGCCCAGGGAGCCCTTCCTAAGATGAGAGCTGAAGGTCAGAGGCTTTTTCTGGGCATCTGGAGAAGAGCCACGTAAGCCAGGAGGGTGGCTGTGGTCCCCGTGACTTCTGGCGGATGCTGGACAATGGTGGCTCACACGGCCATCCCCAGAGGGGATGGAGGGTCTCTGCAATTGCATCCCTGCCAGACACTTGATTGATGCTGGTGATGGGATGCTCTCTTCTCTGGAGGCTGCAGTTCAGTTATGTGGGCACCCATATGTGTGACCTGGGACTTCCCACCCCCTGCTGTCTCTGTCACCTCAAGGCTCCCCTCACACTTCCTGCATGGCCTACAAGGGGCAGCAACTCCCCAGACTCAACCTGAAGGAATAAGGGCTGGAAAAGATGGTCTCGCGACAAGGGTTTCAGAGAGCCAGCCTGGATCACTGCTGGGCTGGAAATGTCTTAACAAGTTCTTCAGTACACACAGGGCCAGGGTTAGGGGGAGGCAGGGGGCAGACCCCTCCTCAAGGGAGCGTGCAGAAACACTGAAGCTATCTTGCCGCCCACTCCCTGGGGGTTCTGCAGAAACCTCATGCACTCTGCTGCCAGGCCAGGCCCCGTCTCCTCCCCTTCTCCCTGGGCTGAGCCCTGGGTTATGCTTCCGGCTGCCGCCTGCCGCCTGCCTCCCTTGGTTGGGGCCGGGCTCCAAGCCCGCCTGAGTAGACCAGAGGCACCTGGGGGTAAAGCCGTGTTAGAACAACCCTCCATTCTTAGAGATTCCCTTTAACTCAAGTGTGGTGCCACCACATCTCACAGCAAATTTCGCTGTCGTTCATGTTTTATTAGTATAAGTGCCTTAAAAGCAGATCAGAGATTCAACTAATTTGCTCATTAGTAAAAGGAAATTAGCCATTTGAGATCTGTTCTAATAAAATTAGCTTGGTGACAAACGCTTTGTTGCCATGTTTATTAGATTGCCATACTGCCTGCATTTTAAAGGCCAGAGGGGTCCTCAGCAACTCTTCAGGGTATGCACAGAGCTTCTCTTTTCCTTGGTTTGGTTCTTTCTTTCAGGCCTTGGAGAATCTTTTCTTTCCTTTCAAGGCTAATTGGGAAAAAGGGAAAGTGAAAGTTGCTCATTCGTGTCTGACTTGCTTTGACCCATGGACTATACAGTTCACGGAATTCTCCAGGCCAGAATACTGGAGTGGTCTTTCCCTTCTCCAGGGGATCTTCCCAACCCAAGGATCAAACCCAGGTCCTGCATTGCAGGCCGATTCTTTACCAGCTGAGCCACAGGGGAAGCCCAAGACTACTGGAGTGGGTAGCCTATCCCTTCTCCAGGGGATCTTCCCTGACCCAGGAATTGAACCGGCCTCTCCTGCATTGCAGGTAGACTCTTCACCAACTGAGCTATCCGGGAAGTCCCTAATTGGGAAGACTTGACCCAAATCTGTGTCCGTTCACACTCCCACAAGCCCCAAGGTCTCTCTGCCCTCCCCACTGCTCCCTCTTCCCCAGGCTCTTGCCTTGGCTCTGCCCCCATCCCCATCTCCGGGGTTTCTCTGTTGCTGGTCCTTTAAGGGAGCCCATCTTTCCCTCCTGAAATTCCCTCGGGCAAGACCAGCTGCAGGCTGGAAGCCCACAGTTGTCAGGAGGACCCTTTCTCTGTTCCTAGCTTGGAGCCTTCCGCCTTATTCTGCCTATTTAAGACCAGCCTGGTGACTGATGTCACCCAGTCTTTCTTGTTTCTATTTCCCTGGAAGTGACCCGCCCCCTCTAGTGAGGTCTGCTGTCTCATCTGCTTCTCTCCTGCATGAGCTTGTCTATCTGGTTCTCGGTTGGAGTGTGCATAGAAAATTCACCAATCAGCCCATTATACACAAAGCTGCCTGGGGGGGTCCCACATGTGTCTGAAGCTAGGCGAGGGAATGTGTGGACTGTGGGGGGTCTTAGCTGCCCAGGACTGTCTGCAGTAGAAGCACCTGTTCCCCAACATTGCCACAGCACTCTGCGGGACGCCCACACTTAGCAGCTCTGCACTGAGATGTCGTTTTCACAGCCACTGTCAGCACTTGCTCTGCGTTGGGGTCAGTCAGTCCTCATTGCCTTTTTCCTTGATCTTCTGGCTGACATGGGGAGGTAGGTCACACTGCTCTTCCCACTTTTTAGTTTTTTAGTTCGTTGCATTTTACTTTTTTTACATTGCAGCACAATTGCTTTCCGATGTTGTGTTAGTTTCTGCTGTACAACGAAGTGAATCAGTTATATGTGTACATAAATCCCTTCCCTCTGGCACTTCCCTCCCACCCCCACCCCCATCCCACCCCTCCAGGTCATCACAGAGCACCGAGCTGAGCTCCCTGGGCTCTGCAGCAGCTTCTCACTAGCTGTCTATTTCATACACATGGTAGTGTGTGTATGGCGGGGCTACTCTCCCAGCTCATCCTGCCCTCCCCTTCCCCGATGGCGCCCACACTTCTGTTCTCTATGTCTGCATCTCTATTCCTGCCCCGCAGATGCAGAGGAATGGATACAGAAAATGTGATACATATATACAGCAGAATATTCAGTTCAGTCCCACTACTTCAAGGCAAATAGAAGGGGAAACAATGGAAACAGTGACAGACTTAATTTTGGGGGGCTCCAAAATCACTGTAGATGGTGACTGCAGCCATGAAATTAAAACACGCTTGTTCCTTGGGAGAAAAGTTATGACCAACCTAGAGGGCATATTAAAAAGCAGAGACATTACTTTGCCAACAAAGGTCCGTCTAGTCAAAGCTGTGTTTTTTGCTATGCCGCAGAGTCGGACATGATGGAGCGAGTCACTCCATCACATATATACATGTGTTAGTGTGTGTGTGTATGTGTATATATATATATATATGCAGCATAGAAAAATGGTACAGATGAACCTAACACCATGGACTGCAGCACGCCAGGCTTCCTTGTCCATCACCAACTCCCGGAGCTTGCTCAAACTCTTATGCATTGTGTCGGTGATGCCATGCAACCATCTCATCCTCTGTTGTCCCCTTCTTCTCCTGCCTTCAATCTTTCCCAGCATCAGGGTTCTTTCCAATGAATGAGTTCTTTGCATCAGATGGCCAAAGTATTGGAGCTTCAGCTTCAGCATCAGTCCTTCCAATGAATATTCAGGACTGATTTGCTTTAGGATTGACTGGTTTGATCTCCTTGCAGTCCAAAGGACTCTCAAGAGTCTTCTCCAACACCACAGTTGAAAAGTATCAGTTCTTTGGCATTCATCTTTCTTTATGGTACAACTCTTACATCCGTAAATGACTACTGAAAAGACCATAGCTTTGACTGGATGGACCTTTGTTGGCAAAGTAATGTCTCTGCTTTTTAATATGTTGTCTAGGTGGAATGGCTACAGTGGAATATTACTGAGCCATAAAAAGGAATGAAATCAGGTCATTTGTAGAGATGTAGATGGACCTAAGTCTGTCAAACAGGGGGAGATAAGTCAGAAAGAGAAAAATATCATATGTTAATGTATGTATGTGTGTGTATATATATATATATATATACAGCATAGAAAAATGGTACAGATGAACCTAACTGCTATTCTCAATTTGATGACAGATGTGGAGACTGATGCTTGGAACGTTTCCTGAGATTAGTGTGCTGGTGAGCCGCAGAGTAAGGATGTGAAGCCAGTCTTGTGTGTCTCCAAAGCACCTGTCTCTAACCTCTGGGTTCTGCTGTGGACTTGCTGCCCATACTGGCATGGGGGTGTGTGAGCTTCTTTATTGTGGGATCTACATGCCTGACGGAGACTGGCTTGTATTGAGTGCCCCCAAACATTTTGAGCGAGCTGGTGAGTAGGGGAGGGGTGGTGAGATGGCCCCACCTCCTCCAAGGCCAGAGGCCTGTTGGAGGGGGACCTGGGCTGGTCTGGCTTTTCATCTCCTTTGCCAGCAGCAGCCCCTGGCCAGCCTCTCCTGGCCCCTCCCGCTCCCTCACAGCTCGTCCTCTCCTGGTACAAATCATTGGCTTAGACAACAGCAATGGGTTTATCCCACAGGATGTGACTCTGAATATTAGAATGTCAGAAGTGGCTGCCTTTGCAATAAGTTGCTGTCAGAGAGGAAATAAAAGGGGAGTTGCAGTTATTTAATTTGGAGCATGCCAGCAAAAAGGCTGGGCCTGCCGTGAACTTGCTGCTGTTTCCCCAGCTGCTGGAGCATCAAACCCAGCAAGCCCCTGCCCTTGGTTTATAGCCTCCTGCTGGTCCCACCTTCCTCCAGCCCTCTCCGCTCCAGCCTGTATGTCCCACCTGGGTGCCCGGCACCCACTGAGCCTTTGCTCGTGCCTCCTTCCACCTCTCAAACCCCAACTCTCATCATCTTCAGGTCCTTCCCAGCCTTTTTTTCAAAAACAGCATTAATTTATTTATTTTTGGCTGTGCTGGGTCTTCCTTGCTACTCATAGGCTTTCTCTAGTTGTGGTGAGTGAGGGCTACTCTGTGTTGTGGTGTGTGGGCTGCTCATTGCGGTAGCCTCTCTTGTTTCAGAGCACTGGATCTCCCCGGACCAGGGATCGAACCCATATCACCTGCGTTGCCAGGCGCATTCTTAACCACTGGACGACCAGGAAAGTCCCCTTCCCAACATTTTGTCCTCAGTGAGTCCTGAGGTTTCACCCCTTTCTCTCCCCTACTGCCCTGCCCTTCCTTCTTCTGGCACCTTTGTTATTTGTAATATAACTATTTATCCTTGCTATCAATAATAATGATCTTATTACTATTAGTCAATATTATTGATGTTAATTATTAACGGGAATTAATATTATTAATATTTTTTCTTATTATATCTTTTCCCTCACTCATACTTCCATGCCAGTAAGGTAAACATGAAAGTGAAGAAAGTGAAAGTGTTAGTCGCTCAGTCTTGTCCCCCTCTTTGTGACCCCATGGACTGTAGCTTGGTGCCAGGCTCCTCAGTCCATGGGATTTCCCAGGCAAGAATACTGGAGTGGGTTGCCATTCCCTTCTCCAGCGAATCTTCCTGACCCAGGGATTGAACCTGGGTCTCCTACATTGCAGGTACATCTTTCACTGTCTGAGCCACCAGGGAAAAATGATTTCTTTTAAGAATGAGGAAATTGAAGCTCAGAAAGTCTAAACATCAGATCTTCTGATTCACATAAAAGAAGACACCAAAGGAGGCCAGTGACTGTGGTTCCACAGTCAGTCCCCAAGTGCCTTCCATGAGCTCCACTCTGGGGATGTTGAGAGGAAAGAGCCACAGCAGTGGCCCCCTGGGGTGCTGGGGATGTGCCCCTGAGCTCTTGTTCACAGGGCTCTGGGGGTGGGTGAGGACATCCAGAGGAGGCTGTGGGTGGGGCACTTGAATCGTCACTATTTGACTTTGAGTGGCTCTGCCTCCAAGGGCAGTTACACCTCCTTTCTTGGGTTTTGGCCCCAGTTGAGAGATGCAGGATGAGCAAAGGGCACTGGAGTGGGCGAGGGTCTCCAGGCTGACTTGGGAGCTGGTTTTGTGATGGAGAGATTTCCCCTCTTCTCAGAGCTGAGCTTTGCACATGGAGCATGTGCCCTGCTGGTCCCAGCCCCTCAGGAGAGGAGTTGGGGGCGACTCTTTGGGGCAAGATCCCAAGAGAGAGGTAGAGAGGAGAGCAGGGCTTTGGAGTCAGTGCAGAGGGCACAAGTCCTGGCTCATCAGATGCATAGCTTCAAACTGTCTGCTCATCTGGCCTCCTCTTTTCAGGAGAGTTGGGAGGATGAATGGGAACATGAGTGGAGCTGAGAGGGAGGAACTCAGGGAGTGATGCTGACCCTCTGAAGGCCGGGCCCACTCAGTTTGATTTCTGGCGAAGTTCAGGACGCAGCCTGCTTGGCCTGGCCCTCCAGGTTGTGAATCAAGGCGGCCTGTAGGTCTTGGGAATCCGGCCCAGCTCCGCCCTCCACCACTCCCCTCCCCCACCCCCGCCGTGAATCAATCAACCCCTGGCAAGAGGCCCACCTCGCAGTGAAAAGAGGAGAGGGTCCTGAAGGCTTGAGACACCTCTGTGCTCTGTCTCTGCCCCTGCCTGAACCCCAGCCCCCCACTCCGTGCTGCTCTCTAGCTGCTTCACACCTGTGCTTCCCGCGTGACTGTCCCCAGGCCACGAGGGCGTGAGCGTGCCCTGTGCAGTGCCAGAGGGAGCAGAGAGGGGACTGAATTCTAGTCGCAGCTTGGTGGGCTGGGCGGTTGGCTCATCTCTCTAAGGCTTTTCTGCCTGGTGAGACTGTGGCTATGGAACCGCTGACGGACTTCGGCTGACAGCCAGGGGGCGGATGTACCCGAGAGCGGGGTTCCCGGTACACCGCTGGTACAACTGCCCCTCCCCGAGAGGCAGCTCAGAGTTGAGGCTTACGGGGCCTCTCATCACTCCCCAGTGTCCTCGGACCTTCCACATGCAAAGCAGAGTGGTGAAGAGGACTTCAAAATTGGAACACTCTTGACCCCCCTGGTATTTTTTCTGCCCCTTTCTCTGCCTCACCTCCTCTGGGCCTCCCATTACATGTTGGCTGATACAGTTCATCTCGCCCCACAGGCCTCTGAAGCTCTGCTCATTCTTCTTCAATAGTTTTTCTCTTTGTTCTTCAGATTGGATAATTTCTATTGACTTATCTTCAAGTTCACTGATTCTTTCTTCCATCGTCTCAAATCTGCTCTTGAGCCCATGTGGTGAGTTTTTTAATTTCTGTTACTATATTTTGTAATTCTACAATTTCTAGTAGGCTCTTTTTTCATAGTTTCTACTTCTTCATTGAGATGCCTCCATTTGTTAAGTCATTGTCAATATGCATTCCTTTAATTTTTTAAACATGGCTCCTTTGAATTTTTTAAACACATTTATAATAGTTGTTTTGAAATCTTCATCTACCAAATCCAATATCTGTGCCTGCTCAGAGTTGCTTTCTGTTGTCTTCTTTTTTCTTTTCTGATTGTGAGTCTGTTTCTTTCCATGTTGTATTTTTTGTTGAAAACTGGACATTTTAAATAATATGTTGTACAAACTGTGGATTCTGATTTTTCACTCTTGAGGGTTGTTGTTGCTAGGTTCTTTTTAGTAACTTATTTGGACTTAATCTAGAGAATTTGTCTCCCCAGTGGTACATAGCACTGCTATCTCTACTCAATTTTTAAAAAATTCTTTTTATTTTTAGCCTGGCTTCCTGAGGATTTTCTCTAGGTCTGCATAGGTTAGTGGTCAGCCAGTGGTCAGTCAGAGGTATATGCACACACCGTGAGCCAGAACTCAACCTCTGTCTGAGGCGTGTCTCCCACCTCTCTGTGCAGATTCTGGGGAGGAGGCATATAATCCAAGTCCAGGCAGTTTCCAGGTCTTGCTTGCTTTCTACTTTCTGAGGCCATCCTGGTCTTCCCTGAAAGTATGCAGCCTCCAAGGATACCAGCCACGGTTGCTCTTCCAGCCCTACCATGGATCCTAACTTCCAGGGGCTTCCTGTTGAGTTTCTGGCAGATGTGCTGCTCTGCCGCTTGCCCCAGCTGGGGTGGCAGCCCCTGTCCAGGAGAGCTGCAGGTTTCATCCACTTGTTTTCACCCTGAGCAAACATTTTACTGCCAAATGCTGGACATGGACTCCTCACCTTCTTCTCTAAGTCAAATCATCCCTCTCCTGTGGTGAAGGTTGTTTTTTATGGTCAGCCCTGCCCAAGAAGAACCACAGCTGGGTGTGGAAATGGGGGCGGTCCCAGGCAGAACTTTCCAGACTTCCAATTTTCTTACCCACAGTTTAGTTTTTGGTGAACCAAGCCTTCTCAATGTGTTGTTTTGCCTTTGGTTGATTTCCAGAGCCCCCAAATGATTATCTTTATTTTGACTAATTTGTCCCAGATTTTGGGAAGAGACTTACTAAGTCTCTCCACTAAGAGACTTAGTGGAATGCAGTGGCCTCTGCATTCTGCTAGCACTGGAAAACTACCTTGATTCTTGAGACCTGGATTTATCAGTGTGTCTGCTGGAGGAGGGCATGGCAACCCACTCCAGTGCTCTTGCCTGGAGAATCTCATGGAAAGAGGAGCCTGGTGGGCTACAGTCCATGGGGTTGCAAACAGTCGGACACGACTGAAGTGACTGAGCATGCACACATGCACAGCTTAAGTTTTATAAGAACTTTGTACCTGCGAGGCTGAGGGTGGCGGCCGAGAGGAGCTACCCCAGGCCCGAGGTAAGGAGCAGTGGCTATGCTTTGCTGGAACAGCCGTGAAGAGATACCCCACATCTAGGGGAAGAGAAACCCAAGTAAGATGGTAGGCACTGAGAGAAGGCATCAGAAGGCAGACAGACTGAAGCTACAGTCACAGACAACAGGCCAGTCTGATCACACGGACCACAGCCTTGTTTAACTCAGTGAAAGTAAGCCATGCCCTGTGAGGCTACCCAAGACGGACGGGTCATGGTGGAGAGGTCTGACAGAATGTGGTCCACTGGAGAAGGGAATGGCAAATCACTTCAGTATTCTTGCCTCGAGAACCCCATGAACAGTATGAAAAGGCAAAAAATAGGATACTGAAAGATGAACTCCCCAGGTCGGTAGGTGCCCAATATGCTACTGGAGATCAGTGGAGAAATAACTCCAGAAAGAATGAAGGGATGGAGCCAAAGCAAAAACAATACCCCGTTGTGGATGGGACTGGTAATAGAAGCAAGGTCTGATGCTGTAAAGAGCAATATTACATAGGAACCTGGAATGTCAGGTCCATGAATCAAGGCAAATTGGAAGTGGTCAAATAGGAGATGACAAGTGTGAACATCAATATTCTAGGAATCAGCAAACTAAGATGGACTGGAATGGGTGAATTTAACTCAGATGACCATTATATCTACTACTGCGGGCAGGAATCCCTTAGAAGAAATGGAGTAGCCATCATAATCAACAAAAGAGTCCAAAATGCAGTACTTGGATGCAATCTCAAAAATGACAGAATGATCTCTGTTCGTTTCCAAAGCAAACCATTCAATTTCACAGTAATCCAAGTCTATGCCCCGACCAGTAACACTGAAGAAGCTGAAGTTGAACAGTTCTATGAAGACCTACAAGACTTTCTAGAACTAACACCCAAAGAAGATGTCCTTTTCATTATAGGGGACTGGAATGCAAAAGTAGGAAGTCAAGAAACACCTGGAGTAACAGGCAAATTTGGCCTTGGAGTACAGAATGAAGCAGGGCAAAGTTTAATAGAGTTCTGCCAAGAGAACGCACTGGTCATAGAAAAAACCCTCTTCCAACAACACAAGAGAAGACTCTACACATGGACATCACTAGATGGTCGACACCGAAGTCAGATTGATTATATTCTTTGCTGCCAAAGATGGAGAAGCTCTATACAGTCAGCAAAAACAAGACCAGTAGCTGACTGTGGCTCAGATCATGAACTCCTTATTGCCAAATTCAGACTGCAATTGGATAAAGTGGAGAAAACCACTAGACCATTCAGGTATGACTTAAATCAAATCCTTTATGACTATACAGTGGAAGTGAGAAATAAATTTAAGGGACTAGATCTGATAGAGTGCCTGATGAACTATGGATGGAGGTTCGTGACATTGTACAGGAGACAGGAATCAAGACAATCCCCGAGAAAAAGAAATGCAAAAAAGCAAAATGGTTGTCTGAGGAGGCCTTACAAATAGCTGTGAAGGGAAGGGAAGCAAAAAGCAAAGGAGAAAAGGAAAGATATGCCCATCTGAATGCAGAGTTCCAAAGAATAGCAAGGAGAGATAAGAAAGCCTTCCTCAGTGATCAATGCAAAGAAATAGAGGAAAACAATAGAACGGGAAAGTCTAGAGATCTCTTCAAGAAAATTAGAGATACAAAGGGAACATTTCATGGAATGATGGGCTCGATAAAGGACAGAAATGCTCTGGACCTAACAGAAGCAGAAGATATTAAGAAGAGGTGGCAAGAATATACAGAAGAACTGTACAAAAAAGAGCTTCACGACCCAGATAATCATGATAGTGTGATCACTAACCTAGAGCCAGACATCCTGGAATGCAAAGTCAAGTGGGCCTTAGGAAGCATCACTACAAGCAAAGCTAGTGGAGGTGATGGAATTCCCGTTGAGCTATTTCAAATCCTAAAAGATGATGCTGTGAAAGTGCTGCACTCAATATGCCAGCAAATTTGGAAAACTAAGGTCAGTTTTCATTCCAATCCCAAAGAAAGGCAATGCCAAAGAATGCTCAAACTACTGCACAATTGCACTCATCTCACATGCTAGTAAAGTAATGCTCAAAATTCTCCAAGCCAGGCTTCAGCAATACGTGAACCGTGAACTTCCTGATGTTCAAGCTGGTTTTAGAAAAGGCAGAGGAACCAAAGATCAAATTGCCAACATCTGTTGGATCGTCGAAAAAGCAAGAAAGTTCCAGAAAAACATCTATTTCTGCTTTATTGACTATGCCAAAGCCTTTGACTGTGTGGATCACAATAAACTGTGGAAAATTCTGAGAGAGATGGGAGTACCAGACCACCTGACCTGAGAAACCTATATGCAGGTCAGGAAGCAACAGTTAGAGCTGGACATGGAACAACAGACTGGTTCCAAATAGGAAAAGGATTACATCAAGGCTGTATATTGTCACCCTGCTTATTTAACTTATATGCAGAGGACATCATGAGAAACGCTGGGCTGGAAGAAGCACAAGCTGGAATCAAGGTTGCTGGGAGAAATATCAATAACCTCAGATATGCAGATGACACCACCCTTATGGCAGAAAGTGAAGGAGAACTAAAGAGCCTCTTGGTGAAAGTGAAAGTGGAGAGTGAAAAATTTGGCTTAAAGCTCAACATTCAGAAAACTAAGATCATGGCATCTGGTTCCATCACTTCATGGGAAATAGATGGGAAAACAGTTGGACACAGTGTCAGACTTTATTTTTCTGGGCTGAAAAATCACTGCAGATGGTGACTGCAGCCATGAAATTAAAAGACACTTACTCCTTGGAAGAAAAGTTATGACAAACCTAGACAGCATATTAAAAAGCAGAGACATTACTTTGCCAAAAAAGGTCCATCTAGTCAAGGCTATGGTTTTTCCAGTAGTCATGTATGGATGTGAAAGTTGGATTACAGAGAAAGCTGAGTGCCAAAGAATTGGTGCTTTTGAACTGTGGTGTTGCAGAAGACTCTTGAGAGTCCCTTGGACTACAAGGAGATCCAGCCAGTCCATCCTAAAGGAGATCAGTCCTGGGTGTTCATTGGTAGCACTGATGTTGAAGCTGAAACTCCAATACTTTGGCCACCTGATGCGAAGAGCTGACTCATTTGAAAAGACCCTGATGTGGGAAAGATTGATGACAGGAGGAGAAGGGGACGACAGAGGATGAGATAGTTGGATCATTTCACTGACTCAATGGACATGGGTTTGGATGGACTCCGGGAGATGGTGATGGACAGGGAGGCCTGGCGTGCTGTGGTTCATGGGGTCGCAGAGAGTCGGACATGACTGAGCAACTGAACGGAACTGAACTGTACCTGCTTTGTGTCTCACGAGCTTCTGGACCTGAACTTTTCCCAAAACAACTGATTTGGAGATTTTCATGCTTACCTTGGTCCCTGGCTCCTTTCCCTGTGGGCCACCACTGGCTCCTCCACTACTGTCCATTCTATATGGGAGGATTAGGCCCCATGCCAGTCAAGTTATTGCAAGACCTAGAAATCCTTCCCATTGAGGGCTCATTTGCCTATCAGTCCTACCTGGCGCATACCACTGATGGAAATGGAAAGGGGTGATTTCCAACCAGGACCCTTGTAATTGTGACCCTACTTCCTGTGGGGCTTAACTCATGGGAGCTCCCATTGGAAGGGCATCTGTCTGACTCCGCCCTGGTGGAAGGAGTATCCATGGCCCTCACTGCTTCCAGGACCCCATGGGCATTGTTCTCCCCAGGTATCTTTTGAAAACTCAGCTCTAATTTATCATGTTCTTGTTTAAAGCCTGGTTGTCTTGGCACCTGCTACTGAACAACTTCTACACTGTCTAGCCTGGCAGTCAAAATCCTTCATCATATGGCCCCAACTCACCTTTGTAGCCTTCCCTCCTGACAGTGTCCCTTACTCCATGCTTCAGCCCAGGAATAACCTGCTGCTCTTTGAAGACACATCTCTTCATCTTTTCATATTCTGTTCCCTCTGCTTAGAATGCCTTCATCCCTTCTCCATCTGGTCAACAGCTCCTGTTATGACCCATCTCAGTGGTCACCCTGTCTATTGACCCCTCTCTGGTTCTTCCAGGCAGAGTCACTGTCCCGTGCCGTGTCCTAGCACGCAGTCTTTGCTGGGCTGGCCCACT
Source organism: Capra hircus (assembly GCF_001704415.2). Taxonomy (NCBI): domain Eukaryota; kingdom Metazoa; phylum Chordata; class Mammalia; order Artiodactyla; family Bovidae; genus Capra; species Capra hircus. The sequence continues at coordinate 55,135,763 of NC_030822.1, forward strand.
GTGCTGTCACTACCTGTTTCCATGCCTGCTCTCTCTACCTTGTGAGTAAACAGGGCAGGGGTGATCTTCAGCTCATCTTGGGATCTCAGTGTTCGACACAGTGCTTGGTCCATGGTGGGTTCCTGATAAATGTTTGTTGAATGTGAGAATGACCTTCCTATAACTTTTTACTGCCAGAAATGGATTCTCCTGATGGCATGTTGTATGTAGATTCTGAAGTTTTTGGAGTATGATTTATAATGTGGTTATATTCAAATGTAGACTCTACAAGACGACATTCAATTAAATTCAATTTTTTATCATTTTGGGTGTTTTTTTAACTTATTTAATACGTGTTGTCAGTAGCACTGGGAGACCGTCCTGAAACTTTATATCCATGCTCTAGACTGCTCAACTTAGTGTTGTCTGTCTGTTGTAATTAGCTGTCTTTGGAGCCTAAAGAAACATCCTCCCGTCTGATTTCCAGGTCTCAGAGAATGGATGATGCGCCTGTGCCTGCAGTGACCTTTCACATAGCACCTCCAAGACTCTACATCCCTAATTCTATGCGTGTCCAGTTCCCACCAGACTGTGAGTTCCCTGGGGCAGGAACTGTGTTTAATTTTTTTTTTTAATATTTCATTACCTAGTACTGTGCCTGGAACATAGATTGAGATCACTAAAGATGTGCTGAATTAGAGAAAGAATGGGTGGATTGGGGGTACAATTTTGGTTGGAGAAAGGGACCAGACGAAAGAACCTTGTCCCTGTGACGTAAGCAGGGGTGTGTGCACAGTGACCTCTTAAACATGAGGATACCAGTTGTCCTCTGTAAAGCACCTATATAGTGCGCTCCCCACTGTGTTCTGGTCACAGACCCTCACAGCAGCTTAGGGCTGAGGACAACGTCTCTGATTGGTCTGGACCATTCAGTGAAGACGTGAAGATATTAGTGGCTCAGTCATGTCTGACTCTTTGCAACCCCACAGACTATAACCCACCAGCCTCGTCTGTTAAATTCTCCAGGCAAGAATACTGGAATGGGAAACCATTCCTCCAGGGGATCCTCCTGACCCAGGGATCAAACCTGGGTCTCCTGCATTGCAGGTCGATTCTTTGCTGTCTGAGCCACGAGGGTCTGGACCACAGAGCAGGCCAAGTCCTGGTGCCTGCTTCAGAGGGGTGATTAAAGAAGGGATCTATTGACAGGACACGGGCATATTTAAAGCACTCTGTGGCAATGGCAGCCCACTCCAGCACTCTTGCCCGGAAAACCCCAGGGCGGAGGAGCCTGGTGGGCTGCAGTCCGTGGGGTCGCTGAGGGTCGGACACGACTGAGTGACTTCATGTTCACTTTTCACTTTCATGCACTGGAGAAGGAAATGGCAACCCACTCCAGTGTTCTTGCCTGGAGAATCCCGGGGACGGGGGAGCCTGTTGGGCTGCCGTCTATGGGGTCGCACAGAGTCGGACACGACTGAAGTGACTTAGCAGCAGCAGTAGCTGGGCATAGCAATGGCAGCAGGTAGGATATTACCACCCAGGCCTAGGAGGCAGCTGCAGCTCTAGGAGTCTTGGCATTAGGTAGAGCCTATGGGAGAGGGAGCCAGGGGTAAATAACCCCTTTCTTTCCACCCTTCAGTCCCTCACCAGAACTTCTTCTGATGAATTCAAATGGAAGCCAGAGAGCTAGGAGGTTTGGGTGATGCGGTTCATGGAGGTGGGCCACTGGGGTCACATGGCAGGGTGGAGCAGGGTGCAGCTGGCATTAGGGGAGGGAATGGGTAAGACCCAGAGTAGAGGCATAGGGTGAGCTGAGAGCATCAACTCAAAGAGATGTGTGAGTCCACAGGCCTCCCCTCCTACACTGGCTGGGCTAACATGGAGGTGGGCAGGCGTGACCCCTGAGCCCCTGTCCCAGAAATGCAGAATTATACACCCCGCTCATTCAGTCACCCAGCCTGTCCCTCGCCTGTCCATCCTGGCCGCTGACTTCATGACCCAATACTCTTTCTCTTTCTCTCTATCTTGTTAAAAACCATCTACCCCCAAGCAACAGAGTCAGCTGGCTGTCAGTGCAACACCAATAACCCTGTACTCTCCCAATCAATACTGGAGTAGAGAGGGAAACAATTAGTGACTTTCTGTCTTCCAAAGGGTGGGCAGTCTTTTGTGGAGAACAGAGGTGGAGGGCATCTGGGGACACCGAGGTGCTTCCTGAGTCAAAAGCTAGTGATGTCAGGGTCTTGTAAGAGGGATGGACATTTGCAGAGTCGGTGTGTGGGTTTGACTGGAGGTGAGGAGTGCGAGGCGATGGCCTGGGGGCCCTCATCCTGAGGGAGTGAATTTAGAGTTGAGAGAGGGAGAATGGTGAGCTTGTAGGTACTGGTGGCTTTTCTTGGCTGTGAGTTCCCAAATCACAGAGTGAAAACCCTTTGGGCCCGAGGAACCTTAGTGATCTGTGGACAAACTCTTTATTTTACAGGAGGCACTGGGCCTTCATGAACAATGACTTTCCCAAGGTCACATAAAGTGTCCCTGGCAATGCCACAGAATAGCTCATGAAATCTTTTAACAAGCCTGTGAAGTGGGCCTTATCCAACCTGCCTTACAGCTGAGGAGGCAGAGGCTCAGAGAGGCCAAGTAACTGGCTCAGGACCACAACAGCCAGCAAGTGGGGAAGCCCAGGTCTGTCTGGCTCTGCGGTCTGTGCCTCTCACCGCATGAGCTAGGACAGTCTTACCAAGGAGACCTAGAGCCATCTCGTCATCTCACGCTTTGTGAACAGAGCACAGATCTTTGTTTTGACAGCATCCAAGTCTGGTATTGCTAACTGCTATTGTCTGTCTGCAGTGGCCCCGCTCGGTGTTTGGGATGATGCATGAGGGTCCGCCTAGAGATAATGAATTGGATCCATCCTCCTTTCTTCTGCTCAATTGAACTCAATTTGGGGGTTTTCATTAGTCCATCTGGAGAGGACTGATGGGATAGTTGAAACCCAGGGTCACCTGCGTCTCCTACAGCACGCCAGTGGGCTGATGCCGGTCGTCATCATGAGGGGCTGGCTGATGTAGAAACCCTCTGCTCTGTGAGGGGCAGAAGGAGGACCCCGATCTGGGCATGTGTGTGGAGCACCCATGCCTCCCACCGTGGGTCCTCCTGGGAGTCCTAGAATCTTGGAAGCTCTGAGCTGAAAGGGACCTCCTTGCTTTCTAATAACGAAATCCCTTCTGCAGCAGCCTTTCTCCCCTAAGCCTTGTCTAGTCTCTTCTTGCACACCTCCTGTGATTGGAAGCTCACTACCCTACAGCAGTGTACTCCCCTTGGGTGCATTTTGTGAATTCTCCTCAGCCATAGGGCTCCCATGTGGATGGTCACCATCCCATCACTGGCCACCTGTGGCTTTGGGGAGCCTCCTCCGTTCCTTTTCCCGTGGTGAGTGGCACAGCTGTGGTCAGTTTCTGTGTGAGCCACACTGTGAACAGGGTCAGGAAGCACTGCTATGTGATAGAGTCAAAGCCACCACTTCTGAGTCCTCACGTGGGGCCCATATCATCCCCCCACCCCACCCCTGCAGCCCTGCGATTTCCAACAACAGTCCGAATTTCACACTTTATGGGCCAAATGGTCAAGTCCATTCTGTAACAGCTGTTTAAATATTGGATAGTTTGTCCCTGTAAGTCCTCTGTTGGCTAAAATGCCCAACTCCTTTACTGCATCTCCTGTGCCATCATTTGAGGTCTGTCTGCATCCTGGTCATCCTTCTCTGTCTGAATCTCTCTGAAGCACTTAGCATGAAGCCTTGTTCCGGGGTGGGGGCTGGGGGGGTGGGAGTGGGGGGCTTAATCTGCAGAGACAAACAAGGTTATGGCCTCCTTCGTTTTAAATGTGTCTCCATGAAAGCAGCCCACATCCATTCACTTGACTGGAACCCCCATCTCAACACTGCCTTTCTGTTGCCTTGAGGCCCTAAGTCCTTTTAACAAGGTCAAGGTGAGACCATACCCCAGGACCATCCTCCATGGCCCTGGAGATGACTGTTAGAAGCTGTTACCATCTCTACTCTGTGCTTTTTGTGAAGAAAACCCAACTAGCAAGCATTTTTTGCACGGTCTTTCTGTGCTCAGCCATTCGCTGGTTCAAAAGAAGGAGGAGACGTTGGCTTTTGCTTCAAGAAGAGGGAGACCCACCTCGCTCTTCAGGAAGAGCGAGGCCTGTCATGGGAGCATCCTGCGAGGGCAGAGTTCTCCCTGCTTTAGGTTCCAGGTCTCTTATTCTGTCCTTTCTTCCTTCTGCTCGCCCGGTACCCCGCCCTTCGCTCCCTGCAGTTCCACACTCTCTCTCCTTCACAGTTGCCCAGTGGAGCCTTGCTTAGCCCACATGACGATGCAGGGTGAAGAATAGGGAGGGTCCTAAGATGAGAGAGATCTGATATCCTCAAGGGAGGTCATGTCCCTCCCCCCTACCAGCTGGGTTGAGTTAGTTCCTCCTAAGCTGATGCTCAAAGCCTAGGGAGAAGGATCCATCCTTTATTGGCCTTCAGAGTATGTTCACAGCCTCAATCAGTAGCCTAATTGTTTTTCAGTTATTACGCTGTGTCCGACTCTTTGCGACCCCATGGACTGCAGCATGCCAGACTTACCTGTCCCCACTCTCTCCCATAATTCACTTGAGTCAGACAGACTCAGGTTCTAAGCCAGGCTCCATGCTTGTTAGCTGTTTGTCCTCAGGAAGGCTACTCACTATCTCTGGGCTTTAGTGTTAAAATCTGTACTGTGGGTATGGAATTTCTATCTGCCAGAACTGATGCAAAAGTTTAAAAAGACACCATACGACCTACTGCTCACATAGTGGCTTGCCTCTCTGTTTTTTATCAGAACTTTTCTACTGATGGTGAAATAGACACTTTCCAGGGTGAGGAGTTTGAGCAAAGTGGGGTGATTGGGGGGTGGGTTGTCTGTGGCGTGGTGTGCGGGCATCAGCCCGTCCCTGGGGGCTGCCTGTCTCAGAGCTCGTCCCAGACAGGGGGCCTGGAGACTCTTTCAGGAGTGGCTGCTGGCGCCGCTGCTGCTCTGGGTCTTGCAGGAGCTGTCGGCTCTGCCCCCGGCTCCAGGCTCTACTGACACTGCCAGTAACCAGCAGTTGTCAGAGTCGATTTAGCGTTGATATTTTTATCACATCTCAGGGCCTGGCGCCATGGCAAGGAATGACAGAAGCAGAATGCTAAATAATTTCTCTAAATAATGTATGCTCCCCGGGCTGCCTGGAGGGAGGAGGAGCTGAGGGACAAGGGGGACTCTGGCTTGGTTTTCAGTTTATGTGTGGGGGACGCACTGAGTCCCTCATCCCCTGGGTCCAGCCCCTGACAGCCTCATGCGGGCTGGCTCCGGGCTGAGTGGAACTGACCATCAGGCAGCAGGGCCGGTGGGGAGTGGAGGTCAAGAGGAGACGGAGTCGGGGAAGAGGAGAGAGAGACTGGAGGGCTCAGACTCAATAAATACTTGTTGATTGGATTTGAGAGGAGAGAGGAAAGAAAGGGGGGGGCAGAGAGGCAGAGGCTGAGTTAGAGACTGAGAGAGGAGAGACGGGGGAGGGCATATAGAGTGAAGCAGGAGGAGCAGGGGAAGCCAGAGAATAGAGAACGCCAGAGAGTGGGAGTGGAGAGGACAGAGATGATGCGAGGGAAGATGACAGACGGCATGGGGGCAGGCTGGGGACCCCGGAGGGCGGCAGCAACAATTCCCCGAGAGGCCAGAGCCCCAGAGAGTGAAAACGTCATTACTTGCAAGCCTCTATCCCTCCATGCTTCCTCCCTCCAGTCCCCAGCTTGCTTCTGGGCACAGAGGTGTGTCTTTAGGCTTTGTTTGGGGAGGCAGGGAGGTCAGAGCTGTTCAGGCTCAAAGCCTTCTCAAACGAACCATCTCTGGGGGAAGCCACGCATCCACGCAGCAGTGGAGTGGGGGTGGGGGTAGTCCCGCCTCTTTTCATTCGCCACCCTTGGTTACCACCTAAGAATGGTTATGCTGCAGCAACGCTAAACCCCTAAATCCCAGCTGCTTATCACAAAAGGTAACTCTCCCTTGTTCACTGAACACATGGCATCCATCTCCATCTTCATCCTCCCCCCAAGGCCTCCTGAGGTCCTGGGAATGTCATCCACGTGGGAGACTCATCCAGAATCCTGGGCTCGCTGCCTTCACATCTCTTCACATGTATTTTAGTCTTTATCGTCTCTCTACTTTCAGCAGCAACTCCCACAATGGCATGCGGCTCTTATTGTTCAGAACTGTGCCCTTTCTGAAATCCTACATCTGTTTCCCAACTCAGGGACTGAACCCCAGTCTCCTGTGTCTCTTACACTGCAGGCGGATTCTTCACTGCTGAGCCACCAGGGAGTTCCCCCACACCCCCCTTTGATTCCACACACCTCTCTGGTTAGTGCCCCAGCTCTTTTCTCCCCTTTACAGCCAGACTTCCTGAAACACTGTCATAGTGTCCTGTTTCCATCTCATCCACTCCATTGGTGACACTGGGCTTTCACCCCACCACTCTGCAGAGGTCGCCTGGGACCTGCACTGGCACTAACACGAAGGCAGGCCTTGCCTTCTCCAGATCATTAGGTCGTTAGGTGACTACCCCTGGAAATGCTCTCTGTCCCTGGATTTCACGGTGCCATTTTTGTTTAGCCTTCTTCCTGCCTCTCTGACTGCTTCTTTGCGGTCTGCACTGTACCCTCCTCTTCTTCTCCCTTCCTTTATCAAATGCCTTTTTCATATTTCTTAATATTCTGTTCTCTGCCTCCTTCACTTTTGTACTGCAGTTCTTTCCGGATGTTGGAACCCAACCCTGTGGATTCAGCTGTGATCTCTCAGCGGAAGACTCTGGCATCTTACCTCCTCTGCCTCGCCCACCTCTGTATCCTCCTCTTTGCTGCTCTTTGTTTTAGGGGAAAACTCAACTCGTTGCCTATCCTACCCCTGATGAGCCTGCTCTTCCTGCTGTATTCCTGCCCCTTGGGGAAGCCATTCATTTCACACACGTTTATGGAGTGCCTGCTTTGTGCCTGGCAGTGCGCTAGGCTCTAGACACCCTCTCCCTGGCTGCCTGAGCCAGAAACCCTGATGTCAGCTGTGACTGCTTTTGCTTCCTACCTTCCAAAGATGCCAACTTCTGCCAAATTTACCTCTGCAGTTTCTTTTAAATGCTTCCCTGTCACTCCACTTCTACTTCTTCCTGTATTACCACCTTAGCTCCCAAATTCATTTCCTGGTTTCCAGTCTTGCCCCGTGTAATCCCTTATCTCTGTTAGGACCAGAGAGTTTTCACTACTCCGTTGCTCCAAACCCTTTAGTGGATCCCCTTGGCCCTCAGGCCCCCAGGCACCTCCCTTTGTAGGACGCGGCCTCTGCTGTTTCTCTGGGCTCCTTTCTCCTGGTTTGCCTCCATCCTGGTCTGTCTACATCAGGATGACATACTTGCTGTCCCAAGTGTGCCATGCTGCTTTCTCTGTCTAGAGTGCCCTGACTCCCCCTCTTTGCCTGGCAAACCTCTTTACCTGGTTCAGATAACGTCTTAGATGTCTCCTTTCTCAAGAAGACTTTCATCTTCTGAGACCAGCCCAGCTATTCCAGAGTGCCCTATGCTTGCTTTGTTATGGAAACCAGGATAATGTGGTTTTATTTATTCATCTGTTTACTTATGGCTGCGCTGGGTCTTCCTTGCTGCGTACAGGCCTTCTCTAGTTGCCTTGAGTGGGGGCTATTCTCTAGTTGTCGTGGGTTTCTCATTGCGGTGACTTCTCTTGCTGTGGAGCACAGGCTCTGGGGTGCATGGGTTTCAGTAGTTGTAGAACGCCGACTCTGCAGTTACAGCTCATGCGTTTTAGAGTGCTAACTCAGTAGTTGTGGTGCAGGGGCTCAGTTTCCCTGTGGCATGTGGAATCCTCCCAGACCAGGGATTGAACCCGTGTCTCCCACACTGGCAGGCAGATGCTCAACCACCAGACCACCAGTGAAGTCCACAGTGTAATTTCATAGCTGCTTTCCTCACTATTCCAACCATGAAGCTCCTTTTGGGAAGGAGTTGTGTGTTGGTCATCATTTGTATTCCTGGCCTGTCACACCGTGCCTGGTACAGTAGGTGTTCAATATATGTATGTTGAGTAAAAGAGTGAGTAAGGCAAGGAGAGAGGTGATGCCTTAATTGCTCCAGAGTCCAGCAGGACCACAGTAGACAAGGTCATCTAGGGACAAAGAAGGACTCTGAGTATGGCAGTCAATGGGGCTAGCACTATCAAGAGATGGCTACCTGGCACTTGTTTGACAGCACCAGTGAGGGTAGAAGCAGGAGTGAACTTGGGGTCAGAGAACCTGGATTCAGGTTATGTTTCAGCTGTTACTTATTTTGTCTGCACCGTGCAGCATGTGGGATCTTAGCTCCCCAACCAGGGGTCGAACCCACGCCGTCTGCATTGGGAGGCAGAGTCTTAACCACTGGACCACCAGGAAAGTCCCTGTTTCAGCCATTTCTTAGCTACTGATAAGTCATGATGACTCGTCTAAGTTGCTAAGCCCTTGATTTTCTTGTTTGTTGAGTGGTGTCATTCTTGCCCTCTCATACTGTGGGGATCAGAGTGAAGTGAGATCACAGTCGTGGGAAGTGCTAGGGATTTTGCAAGTGTAAGGAGGGTCCCTTGAGCTCTGCTAGGGACATGGGTGAGGGCAACTTTAGACAGCCCTGCTTGGTCAGACACAGGCAGGAGGGCAGTGCTCCCAGGGGGCTGGGGCTGGGTCTCAATGGGACAGAGAGCACCAGCTGTGAGCCCCATCTGTGAGCACTACAGCAGGGAGAGGGGCAGCCTGGACTCAGTTCTGGTCTGGGACAGACTCCAGCCTCAGTCCCCTGGGAGGAGGCCATGTTCTGAGGTGATGGGGAGCAGGAGAGCCCGGTCCCAGTGGGAGGCTCCCCTCTGAGCCTACCAGGCTCCCAGTACTGCTTCTCCCTGGAGCTATGCCTCTCCTCCCTTGATCCTGGGCTCAGAGTCCCAAGGAGAACACCTCTGAACATAAACAAGCAGCCGAGAGAGGACAGAGAGGCAGATCTATATGGCAGGAAGGCTTTCTTTTTTTTTAATTGAAGGATGATTGCTTTATAATGTGTTAATTTTCGCTGTACAATGAAGTGAATTAGCTGTGTGTGTGCGTGCTCAGTCACCCAGTCATGTCCAAGTCTCTGCAGCCCTATGGACTGTAGCCCTCCAGGCTCTTCTGTCTACGGGATTCTCCAGGCAAGAATACTGGAGTGGGTTGCCATGCCCTCCTCCAGGGGATCTTCCCGACCCAGGGATCGAGCCTGCCTCTCCTGCATTGCAGGCAGATTCTTTACGGCTGAGCCACCAGGGAAGCCCATGAATCAGCTGTATGTATACATATATCCTGGGTTGGGAAGATCCCCTGGAGGGGGAAATGGCAACCCACACCAGGATTCTTGCCAGGGAAATCCCATGGACAGAGGAGCCTGACGGGCTACAGTCTATGGGGTTGCAAAGAGTCGGACACAACGGAGTGACTAAACTATACATATATCCTCTCCCTTTTGGCCTCCCTTACCCCACCATCCCACCTCTCTAGGTCATCAAGGAGCACCCAGATGACTTCCTTGTGCTTTATGGCAGGTTCCCACTAGCTGTATATTTTACACATGGTAGTGTATATATGTCCACCCAAATCTCCCAGTTCATCCCACCTCCCCTTCCCACTCTGTGTCCACAGGTCCTTTTCTATGTCTGCATCTCTATTCCTGCCCTCTAAATAGGTAGGTTCACTGATCCCATTTTTCTAGATTCCACATATGTGCATTAATATATGATATTTACATGTATGCTGAGAAAACCATAATTCAAATGGACACATATATCCCAGTGTTCTTTGCAGCACTGTTTACAGTAGCCAGGATATGGAAACAACCTAAATGTCCAAGAACAGATGAATGGATAAAGAAGATATGATACATATATACAATGGAATACTCAGTTCAATTCAGTCACTCAGTCGTGTCCAATTCTTTGTGACCCCATAAACCGCAGCACGCCAGGCCTCCCTGTCCATCACCAACTCCCTGAGTCCACTCAAACTCATGTCCATAGAGTTGGTGATGCCATCTAGCCATCTCATCCTCTGTCGTCCCCTTCTCCTCCTGCCCCCAATCCCTCCCAGCATCAGAGTCTTTTCCAGTGAGTCAACTCTTCGCATGAGGTGGCCAAAGTATTGGAGTTTCAGCTTCAGCATCAGTACTTCCAATGAACACCCAGGACTGATTTCCTTTAGAATGGACTGGTTGCATCTCCTTGCAGTGCAAGGGACTCTCAAGAATCTTCTGCAACACCACAGTTCAAAAGCATCAATTCTTTGGCACTCAGCTTTCTCTATAATCCAACTCTAACATCCATACATGACCACAGGAAAAACCATAGCCTTGACTAGATGGACCTTTGCTGGCAAAGTAATGTCTCTGCTTTTGAATATGCTGTCTAGGTTGGTCATAACTTTTCTTCCAAGGAGTAAGTGTCTTTTAATTTCATGGCTGCAGTCACCATCTGCAGTGATTTTGGAGCCCCCAAAATAAAGTCTGACACTGTTTCCACTGTTTCCCCATCTATTTCCCATGAAGTGATGGCACCAGATGCCATAATCTTAGTTTTCTGAATGTTGAGCTTTAAGCCAACTTTTTCACTTATCTCCTTCACTTTCATCAAGAGGCTTTTTAGTTCCTCTTCACTTTCTGCCATAAGGGTGGTGTCATCTGCATACCTGAGCTCATTGATATTTCTCCTGGCAATCTTGATTCCAGCTTGTGCTTCATCCAGCCCAGCGTTTCTCATGATGTACTCTGCATATAAGTTAAATAAGCAGGATGACAATATACAGCCTTGACATACTCCTTTTCCTATTTGGAACCAGTCTGTTGTTCCATGTCCAGTTCTAACTGTTGCTTCCTGACCTGCATATATTACTTAGCCATAAAAAGGAAATAAATTGGGTTATTTGTAGAGATGTGACTGGACCTAGAGTCTGTCATACAGAGTGAAGTAAGTCAGGAAGAGAAAAATGGTGGGAAGGCTTTGAAAAAAGAGAGACCTGGCTTCCTGTCCCAGCTCCAGCATCTGCCAACTCTATGGCCTGGGCAGTTGCTTCTAGACATTTCCTGCATCTCAAGAATGGAGCTGCAAACCCACCATGTATGCTGTAGTGAGATATGGAACTTCTCTGTGTGTCGTATATATTATGCACATGGACAGAATGATCAGAGTCCAGGCTTTGTGACAGCCTGTGTGGAATTAGTACACTGGTCAAAGGATAAATCCTGGGCAGACATGTTCAGTCCTCAACCCTATAGCGGGATGCGTATGCTGAGGCTTTGGTGAGAAAGGATTCTGTAAAAGGGAATTTCCCCGTTTTTGTGCCCTCCAGTGTTGGGACTTCCTAGGATGTGCCTGCAGGGGAAGAGGGGCTACTACTCCCTCAGAAGAGGGAGGGTCGGGTTGGTGGGGGTCGGCGGGGAAGACCAGGGGAAGGCAGCTGTGATCAGGAGGGCCCCGGGGGGGCTGAGGATGGGGGACCCTGCAGAGCAGGCCGGGCTGATGCCAGAACTTAGCAGAGCCAAAGTTTTAAACTGGTTGCTTAGAGTTGAGTGTTTAAAGCAGTTTACTAGTGGTGCCAACTGTTCTTGGATCATTTTCCCTAAATGTTTTATGTTTTGTACGTGTGCCCAGAGGCAGTTCTATCTGGTGGGGGCCCTTCTGTCAATCTGTCACCATGAATGATTAGAGGAAGGAGGGAGGAGGGGGAGGGAGTGGAACGCAGGGAGGAGGAGCCGTGTCCTCCTGGGGGGCTGGGGTTGGTCTGCGCCCTGTCAGGCAGGCTGGCAGATTACCCAGTGGTCACTCCCTCTGCTGCGCTGAGAGCCTTTGATCCCCTGAATGCAGCCAAGTGGAGGTGCCTGAGTAATAGGAACTGGCGTCTCTGCCTTCAGGGAGCTTAGGACTGAGTGATGGGTGTCTGTCTGTTTCTCTGCCCCTGCCTCCCCTCCGCACACACACATGCACCCTTGAGGCTTGGGTACAAACTAACCTAACCAGTGAGTGGTTTCCTACAGGGCATGATTTCGGGCCTTCTGGGAAGATTCTCCGTCACGAAACCTCTCCTCTATCCCAGTGTCTGGAGTTCCTCTCCTCTGACCAGCAGCTCTGACTCTTCTCAGATCTCAGGTCAGCCACTTAGGGGCCAGGCCATGCCCGAGAGAGCAAGGGCCTGATCGGGAGGTGGGCAGGCCACAGGCCCTGGCTCCTCTTCCTGTGGCTCTTGATTTGAGAGCTGAGATGCTCAGGGGTGGCCGCTCTGGACTCAGAGCTGGGCCCAGGGCAACTTCCAAATCTCCTGGAGGGATGTGCTCAAAGGCTGGAACATTAGTCTGGAAGCATAGACTCATGTCTGGTTGTTTTGTGACCAGAACTGTACCTGGCACTCTGTCCATGCAGAGTTAATATTGTTTGGATGAATGAATGAATGAAGACCTTTCAGGATTCAGAGTCCAGGTTTTATTTTTTGAGCAGGCGCTTTAGCAGTGCAAATCCCAGGTTAGAGGCAGAGCACCAGGTGGGAGTCAGATGGATCCTAGTTTGAACCTCAAGTTTGTGATGCCTCAGTGCGTGGCCTCAGTTTCCTCATCTGTTAAATGGCTTTGCAGAGACTGAATGAATGTGTACATTGGGAGTGAGAGAAGAAGGCTGGAAGCCTGGACAGGAATGGGCCTGGAAAGACGGAAGCTTAATCTTTGAGAACTCTGTGGCCAGCCAGTCAACCTTCTCACACCCCAGCCTACCTTCTCACCTCTCTGCTGTCCTGGGGAGCCGAGTCCTGCCTTGCCACCACCAAGAGGCTGGTCCTTCCAAGATTAGTTAGACGTGAACAGCGGGGACAGTGGGAACTCAGCCGCAGTAGGGTAGCCACCGATGGATGTGGGATAGAGGCTGGATCCTGGGAGACACCGTGCAGAACGGACACTGGATGCTGTTAGGGCCGTCATCTGGTCCACCTGTCCCCGTGCCCAGGATGCCCTGTGACAGTGTCACCAGCCATGCAATGTCAGGGAGTCATCCCAACTCTGGGGTCCAGGAGTGGGGATGCAGTCTGCATTCTCTACTTGCCAGATGTGGGGTCTCAGGACCATGGAGAGCTCTCTGGGAGTAGGTTTGTATCAGGAAAGGTGGAGAGGTTTGGCTGCTGGACTGCAGGGAAATACTCTGGAGTGTGCAGCACGTGGAGAAGTGGAATTGAAGTGTACTGTGGACAGGACTAGCTATATTGTTTGTGGGATCCCTCTATGCAAATGAAAATGTGGGGCCCCTTGTTCAAGAAATGATTAAGAATTTCCAAACAGAGATTGTTGTCTGTTGTTCTTGTTTAGTCGCTAAGTTGTGCCCAACTCTTTGCGATCCCATGGACTGTAGCCCTCCAGGCTCCTCTGTCCATGAGATTTCGGACCATTAAATGAAGTGCAGGGCCCTCTGAGGATGGGGTTGTTTGTGACTTCATGGGTCATCTGTCCACGGAGCTAGCCTTGATCTTGGTCCATGATGGAGGGGTGGGGCAGAGTTCTTAGAATTGAGGAGGGGTCTCTGCTTTTCTACTTGAGGGGCTTGTGTTTGCCCCTGTAGGTCCTCAGTTTGTCTGGGGCTCAGAAACACTTTGCTTGCAGACTTTCCTCCCTGAAGCAGGGTGGGGCTGAGGAATGGGTGGGAGGGGGCTGCCTCTCTGTGAGCAGACACAGAGGGAAATCTCCCCCCTTCCCACTCAGCCCTGCTCCCTCCCCACCCCAAAGGCAGCACAAGGTAATGGTTTTCGACACATTTCATTGAAATATAATAAAATATTTGCATGGCGTTATTAGATAAATAAGGGTTGACTTGAGGCAGTACTTATTGGGAAATGTGATATGAAAATTCATTTAATATGAAAGAACGTAGAAGCTTAAGTTTATGGTAATGGATTGATTGCAGATAGTATCTAATAACTCCATACAAATATATTTCAATCACAGTACCCTTCGGGGTGGTCCTCGGCTCCTGAGGCTGCGAGGCGATTGTCTGCCCGACCTCCTCTCTTCTGGGCCAGATTAGAATTAATTAACTGCTAATATTGTGACATTACTTTTGTAATTAAGAAGCCCCATAATTTTCAGTGGCAGTGAGAATGAGAAGTGTTTATTATTGTCTCAGATGAGATGGGGATGGGGGAGGGGTGGGGAGGTAGAGAAGCGGAGAAATAATAGAGGAATCTAAAGAGGGAAAAATGTATGATTTCATTCTCTGGTTCTGGAGTTTTCTGTCTTGCCTGCAGAGTGGGGAGCCCCAGACAAGCGGTGGGGTTTCTCAGGTCTCAGAGGAGCAGAGGTTCCGGTGCCTGCGTGGAAGGTCAAGGGCGACTCTGTCTCAGACTCGCTGATCCCAGGAGTCAGGGACCAGGGAGCCAGTTGAGTGGGGGCTCCAGTGCAGAGCTGTGGCTGAGACCCGGCCAGGAGAGCAGGGACCAGGGTGGGTCATGGTTGATGCGCCCATGGCACGCCCCTTCCTCCCTCAGTAAGCTGTGACATGCATTTGTCCTTGGCCGGGATGAGCTCAGTCAGGCTGCCACTTCTGGGCATCTGTGGGGCCTGGGGTGGAGGGTGCGGGGGGGCGGCTGGAGGAGGGGGAGGGGACGGGACGTGCCTGCTGAAGGCCCATATGCTGGCCTGTCTCCCACTACGCGACACGCGACACTGGGAGTTTGCTTGTCTTTCTGCCTTTTCCTGTCCTGGGGAGAAAATGGAAATAATTTCCTTTGAAACGTGACATTTCCTAATCCGGCGCCTGGCCTGGCTGACAGCAGGATTAGTGTGCTTGGGCAGCCAGGCCTGGCTGGCCAGATGCCTGGCCTCCCGAGGGGCTGCGGTGGCCAGCACCGTCCCCTCCCCAGCTCCTCTCCCACCTCAGGCTGGTCTTGGCTGCCCCTGCCCTTGCACATCAGGAACTGGTGTGCTAGATGCTGTTTTCTGGTGTGTGTGTGTGTGTGTGTGTGTGTGTGTGTGTGTGCTGGGGCCTGGGAAGTTTCACCTCCCAGAAGCTGTTAGTCTTCTCTTTGGAAGGGGTGAGGATTCTAGGACCCAGAGAAGTGGGTTGAGGTCTGGGCTCTGCATGACCAGCTCGGGGACCCAGGGGTGTTCAGTCCCCTCTCTGGGCTGTAGACTGCTTGTCTTGGAAATGAGAGTGTGATGGAGTATTGCCTTTGATTGTTTCTACCCCTCTGCTTCCAGCCATCTCTGATGCTCTAGTCTTTGTCAAAGCTCTTTTGTTGACAACAAGGGCCAACAAAATAATGGGAAATCAGTTGTAGTGACCGCATGAGGCCTCCTCCAAGGGCAGGAGCTGGCTCTGCTCTCCGCTCTCTGTTCCTATCTCCTAACCCACCCAGGGTTGGTGGCTTTGCACGTGTGGTCTCTCCAGGGGGGTGTCTGGCAGACAGCCCCTCCACGCCTCCTACCACTAGGGCCACGTGTACTAGAAGGCAGGATGTCCAACCTCCTGACCATCTGACAAGCAGATGGAGAACTGAAGGATAGAGGTTAAAGGACTTGTTCAAGTCATTAATTCAAGCAACCTTGAATCCGGACGACCCAGCTCCAAGTCCCCTGCCCGCCTCTGGTTGCCATCTCATGTCACACATGAGCTATTTTTCCCACCCTGTACCTGCCAAGTCCATACGAGCTGTTTCCACACCCTGTACCCACCCCCCAACAACCAAGTCCATGGACTCTGAGAGTTGGGCTGCCAGCTCTAGACTACCTTGGCTGTGTCTTTTTTTTTTTTGCAGGAGGGATTGGGGCACTTCTGGGCGGGTGCGGCAGGGAGATGTCTAGACCCTCTGCTCCATGTTTTGGATCAGGTATTGTGAGCTCCTAGACTGGCATCTTTGGAGATGTCCCCAGACACAATGCCTAGTCCCCAGATTTTGTCTACAGATCAAGTTGAGAGCTGAACATTCAAATGAGGCAACCATCAAAGAAAACTGTTTAAGGAGATCTAAATCGCTTTGCTGGGGTGGAATTTTGTGAAGCAAGTGACTGGAAATATCTTCTCTGGCCTTTGACATCAAGAGAGGGAGCAGAAGGAACCCAGGGGTGGGTTAGCAAGGGAAGGACAGAGGCAGTGAGGTGTGGTGGGGCGAGCTCTAATGGGGGATGGGAGTGGGAGGTCAGGTAGGGGGTGTTATGGGGGTGGAGGTGGAGGTTGGGAAGGGGGGGATCCTGGATGCCTCTTAGGTGGAATTTTCCCCTGCTGTCAAGGTCAGTTTCTATATCAGTAAATCAGAGACCCAGATTGGCTTGAGTCTGAGGTTTCTCTGAAGAGCTTTCAGGCCAGCCAGGGAAGGAGAGAGATCCTGCAGGTACAGTCTCCTTTCTCCCACTTCTCATCTATTCTGTGCACCGATGCTGTAACATGTGGTTTGAAAATCAAAGAGTGTTTTATCTAGGAGGCTGGGATGTTTGTGGTGGAAATTTGGGAGGGGAGGAGAACGGTAATTGTTGCTGTGATGGCAACGGGAAAGAAGTTACACAGCTGAACTCAGCCCTGCCCTCCCATGCCCACCTTCAAGGCAAACAACCCACAGTCAAGCTCCATCACTCCAGTTCAGAAGGAGAAGATGCTTCCAGTGCAGGACCCCCGGAGTTGAAAGGAAGACAGCTTGGTCTTAGAGTGGTTTTCTAGGAAATGGTATATATTGGCGATCAGAGTAGTGATACTCAAAGTCCAAATGCCATGGGCTGGGAGAGCTGGGACCGCCTGCATGAGTGAGGTGTGGTTCACTAGGAACGCTTAGCCCCACACCCGCCGTAGATGATTACCTGACCTGCTTCTTTGAGTCCAGGGGGCCTTGTCCCACGCCACACTCTGTCTCTTTCTTGCTTTGTTTTCCTGCCTGTCCTTTCTTCTCTGCGTCTTCGGTGGTGTCTCTTTCCTGGTGTTTCTGCCCCTCCTGTTTTTCTCTCCCTCACTTGCCCTCCCCATGGATCCCCGACCTCTGCATTAGCATTCACAACCTCCGGCACCAGCCACTTAGGCCAGAAAGACAGCTCCTTGGAAACACAATTGAAATATTTTTATAAATGACCAGCGGAGTTTGAGTGACATGCCCTTCTTAGGCTAAATAAAATTAAAGTTAAACCTTCTAAAACATACATGAGCCAAACATCCTCTGCACATTTCATTATGCAAATACGGCTGTCCGGCGCTGCACAAATTAGCCTCCTTTTGAAATTCGATGCTGCCTCTTCCCTTCTCTGTGCCTTCCTCTCTCTCTCTCTCTTTTTTTTCCCTTTGGGTTTTGAGGGAAAAGGCTTTGTGATTTTAGGCTGACAGCTGGAGTCTGGGGGAGAGGCAGGAGGCTGAAGGGTGGGAGAGGCAACTTGCTTCTTCCGACTTCCTCTTGGTTGCCTCTCTCCCCTCTTTTCGGGGGTTAGGCAGTGGAAAAATGAGCCCTCGCTGACTTCTCACCCTCTCTTTCAAACTGCTTTTTGGGGATCTGGCCAGGAGAGGTCAGTCTGGGGTTGGGAATGGGGCTCCCCAGAGTTGGGGCACTCGGCAATCTCTCAGTCTGGGGGTGCGGGAGCCTGCAGCCCCAGAGGTAGCCTGGCTGATGGACCACAGACCCTCTCCCCTGCCAGATCCAGGCACCCCTTCCCCGGGTTTGCAGGCATCATAAAGGAAGTCTTTTCCTGTTGCCTGGGTCCTGGATGACAACTGGAAAAATCTGAGCAGTGCCTAGATGTGGCGTCTCCTCTCTGTCCAGCCTGCAGCAATCCATGCATCCGGGAGAGGGTCCCACTCCCAAGGCCAGAGGACCAGGTCAGGTAGGCAACACGTCAGTCCCTAGACTCTTCCCTCTACATGTACTGCTTCGCCATTAGAATAACTGATTTGCCCCTACTTCAGGGAAGGGAAACAGTAAATCACAGCATTTTGATGTATCTTAAGGTGTTTCACATTTCACAGCACAGGTATGGGGACTGAGATCAAAGTGTGCGTGGTGGCTCGGCCTTAGAACAGGCCCCGCTTCAGTGTTCTTCTCCAAGCAGAAGCACAAGGGCAGGGCACCGAAAGAAGAGGAAAAGTGATGGAGGGGCAGAAAGAGCCGCTGAGACAAATGTCAACTGATGCTCCCCCATCCCCAGATATGGTCCTGCCCTGAGCCTTTGGATGTGAGGCAGCACACGGCCTTACCTCCAGCCAACTCGCTGTTGATCCCTGTGTGGTTTATCCACTCTGGACTTGTAGGACGGAGATGAATTCCAGACCAGATTCCCCCCACATGCCCATCTCCCATGGTTTTGGGCTAGTCCATGGGGCAGTCGCTGATCTTGCCCTTGCTGTCCTCTTTCTGAATTGAGCAGGAAGGGGAGGTGAGGGTCGCAGAGGGAGAGAGGAGAGTGACTCTGATGAGTAGGCAGTTGATGATGTGGACGCAGACAGCAGCCTCCCCTTCCGTGCCAGCCTCCCTTGTCTAGACTCTCCTCCCCTTAAACTTACTGTACTCCTACTCTGAGCCACTCTGCCCCCATTGCTGGTGATGTTTCTATTCTGACTCCTTAATTCTTATCAGTCACTTTCTTGCTCAAAAGCTTTAAATGCCCAGCCTAGGATGATCAAACACTTATGGAGTCTCTGCCACATGCCAGGCATTGACCTAGGCCCAGACATTGGGTTGGGTTCAGGGAATAGTGGAAGGGGGCGCAGGGAGGCAGAACGCTGCCCTCATGGAGCTTATAATCTAGTAGTGAAGCCAGATTTAGGTGAGAGGAAGGAGCCGGAGAGAGGTTTAGATACTGCAGAGGCCTGTGGTTATCCTAACTTGCTGCTCAGGTATTTTTCTTTAGGCAGTATTGCCTGGGAGTTGGCAAGGAATGCAAACTCTCAGGCCTCACTGAAACCATGCCCCATCAGGTTAAAAACCCATCCTGAAACCATGCCCCACAGGGTAAATAGAAGCTGGTGACTAACAGCTCTTGAGTTTGTTCTACAGAACAGCAGGTAAGGGAACAGGTTGTTTAAAACTCCTCCTTTGTAACCTGCCTTCACTGATGAGGCTCACCCTGATTACTTTTTGACTCCTTAACCACCCATATAGATAACGCCTCTGATGTATTTGGTCACTATGGCAATTGGGGGACTTCAGTTGCTTTCCAAAGACTTGGGGTTGGCTCCTGTCCAGTTAAAACTGGCTAGGACTGGTTGGGACCACCACCTGTAAAACTGGGCTTGCACAGGTGTTCCATGAGTGACCTTTTGATGTCAGAGGGCTGAAAATTCCATCCTCATATATGTTAGGCACCTCCATTTTTGAATGTACTTCCCAAGAAAAAGCGTGTAACTCATGCAGCTGCACAGAACCCCAGTGACCTCACCTCTCCCCCCACTCCAATCCCCTTTCCTCAACCTAACACCACTCTGCTTCAGTATCCCATAGATACCTCAAGCCCCTCCCCTTCGGGAGGCAGACCTGAGGTTTGTTCTCCCATCTCTTCACTTGGCTGCCCTGTGAATAGACCGTTTCTCTGCTGCCAACCTGTGGGTCTCTGTGTCTTACTTGCTGCATGTCAGGCAAATGAACCCCATTCTGTAATCCCACCTCGGAGCTACTGAACCTCCGTCTCTGGGGGCCAAGCCCAGAAACCTGAAGACTGAAGTGTGAGAAGATGCTGTAAGCCATCGACAGGAGTGGAAGTGCCTCTCTCCAGGAGCCCAGTGATTCTGAGTGGTTGGTTTCTTTTTCCTTCTGTTTATCAGATGGCAGATGTGTGGGATTGAGTTAGTCATATCCTGCAGTATGTGGCGATTGGCATCATTCATCTGTGAAAGGCCCCTATTTTGTTTTGTTTCCTAATTTCTTTCCATCTCACCCCATCCTTATCTCCCTATCTCCAACAGATACCATATGTTAGATAGCATCACTGACTCAATGGGTATGAATTTGAGCAAACTCCAGGAGATAGTGAAGGACAGGGAAGCCTGGCGTGCTGCAGTCCATGGGGTCAAAAAGAGTCAGACATGACTTAGTGACTGAACAACAACAAAAATACATATATACACATATATATTGTATATATACAACCACACACATATATACACATATATATTTGTACACAGATTCCAACACACACACATCTATCTATCTATGTATGTCTGTTTCATTCAGTTCTTTTTTTCATATTAATTCTTGCTTCTGTATATACACCTGTCTCACTGTTCTGAGTGGTACATAGTTTTTCACACTAAAGAACCCAACAAGTGTTGTTTTTGATTTCCTAGTGAGGAACACCCAGGTTGCCTCAATTCCTTGCTGTGATGAACAATGCCAAGCATGTCCTCTAATGGGTGTCAGGGGTACATACCCAGGGGAGGGCTTGCTGAGCATGTTTAATTTCACTTAGAACTGCCAGCTGGCTCCTGAGATCAGCTCCACCGGCGAACGCTCCCACCTGCAGTGCCTGTGGGCTCCTGTCTCCTCACCTCTTTTCCAACACTTGATGCTATCTGGCTTTCTGTTGCCAGGCTGATGGGTTTATGGGGGACGCCACGGGGTTTTGCATTTCTCTGATTACTGTGCAGATGTGCCTTTCTTCATGTACTTGTTCTAGGAAAGGACTCCGCAGATTTTATCTTATGTAAATTGCCTAGTCATAGGTTTTGGTCTTTTTTTAGTTTTCTCCTTTTTTTCTCTTGTTGATTTGAAGGAATTCAAATATATATGATATCTACTATATATATATATTCTCTATTTTGCTTTTTAAAAATTTGTTTATTTACTTTTGGCCATGCTGGGTCCTTGTGGCAGCACAGGCTTTCTCTAGTTCTCTATTGGGCTTCTCACTGTGGTGGCTTCTCTTTGTTGCGGAGCACAGGCCCTAGGGCATGAGAGCTGCAGTAGCTGCAGCCCCCAGGCTCCGGAGCACAGGCTTAATAGTTGTGCCTGCGCTTAGTTTCACAGCATATACGATCTTCCTGGATCAGAGATTGAACCCGTGTCTCTTTCACTGGCAGGTGGATTCTTTACTGCTGAGCCAGCAGGGAAGTCCCTATTCTCTATTTTGTTGTTGCAATATTGTCTCCTGGCTGGTCATCTTCCTGTTAACTCTGCCTATCTGTCCTGTCAGTGAAGAGAAAGGCTCAATTTTATTCTAGTCAAATGCATCATTTCTCTTTTGCCTTTTGAGTCTTTTGGGGTCTTATTAAAGAAATCTTCCCACACCAAGGTCACAAAGATATTCTCTTTATATTTTTCCATTAGTTTTGTAGTTTTACAGACCACATATTAGGGTCCCAATCCTCTGGAGTTCAAGTTTTTATATAGTAGAAGGAGATATTTTAAGTTGTTTTTCCTTTAAATGGTAAGCCGGTCTTCCCAGCACTGCCCATTAAGCAAACCACCTTTCTTCCCTGTGCTCTCTGATTTTGCCGTTTCATATGCCCAGTCTAGTGCACACATAAATACGTAAGATACGCATTTTTTCTAGGTTCTCTGGTTTCCCTGGTTGGTTGGCTCCTGTGCCCGTGCTACAGTTTACTGTAGTCATGAGTCGGTTTGCAGATAGTGAAGTTCCTTTCTCTTTCAGGAAAATGGTAGCATTGCACTTCCCTGTCCACCTGGAGTTCAGTGTGGCTCTGTGAGTAGATTTGGACAATGAAATGTGAGCGTAAGTGACAGATGTCACTTCTGGGAGGCAGCTTTCAGAGCCAGCGTGTAATTCGCTGTATTCCCGTCCCCCTGCCACGACAACCTGCAATGCTCTGGCCAGGTAGGTGCCGTCAGCCCAGGTCTCCCAGGCAACCCTCGACGGACATGCAGTGTGAGTGAGGAACAGACTTTGGTTGTTTCAAATGATGGCACTTGGAGTCTTTTGTCTCTGCAGCAAAATCTAGCCTGTCCTGGCAAAACCAATGACCACGACTGTGCCATTTCCTAACGATGACAGAGCATGTCCCGCCTTTCTGTTCTTCTTTTAAATTTTACCTAGTTCTCTGTGGCCTTTGGTTCTTCCATTTTATAATTTGTTTGTCAATCTTCTAAGAAATTCCAGCTGGGAAAATCCACCCATACAAGAAGTTTTGAACAGTAGTCTGACAAAAGAGGGAGGGGTTTCTGCTACTGAAATGAAAAGAGATCTAGTTTTCATAACAAGCACCACCTTCTAAAGTATGGGTACCTCGTTTCCAACGTACTTCACTGGCCCCTGACTCATTCTAACCTCTTCCCATCTTTCTGGCTTATTTTTTCACCACCTTCCCTTCCTGTTTTTCATTCTCTTTCGCCGTCTCATTTATGTGACTCTCACTCAGAGTGGCCTTATCCAGAATTTTGGTGCCACTGTCATTTGGGCCTTCGGGGGTTTACTGTCTATTCTACATTTATCAAGAGAATCTTCTAAATGCTGACAGTTGTTTCCTAAGAGGAATTCTGAAGCCAGCTGTTAAGCTAATACAAAATGATCCACTTTATTACAAATAAGAGATGCTTGGGAAAAATTAGATAGCTGTTGGAGGTGGGGAGAGGAAGACAGACATACATTCAGATACATATATTACAAAAGAAGAATAAATTTCATATGGATAAAGAAATTATTCCCTGGTGGCTCAGATGGTAAAGAATCTGCCTGCCATGCAGGAGACCTGGGTTCAATCCCTGAGTTGGGAAGATCCCCTGGAGAAGGGGATGGCTACCCACTCCAATATTCTTGCCTGGAGAATTCCATTGACAGAGGAGCCCGGTGAGCTTCAGTCTAAGTGGTTACAAAGAGTTGGACATGACTGAGTGACTAACACTTTCACTTTTCAAAGAAATTAACTGTAGGGGGTTGGGGGAGCAAAATGAGTAAAGAGGGTCAAAAGGTATGAAATTCCAGTTATCAAATGAACATTTCATGAGGATGGAACAGCATGGAGATATAGTTAATTATCCTCTATTGCATATTTGATGTTTGCTAAGAGTAAATCTTAAAAATTCTCATAATAAGAAAAAAATTTTACAGTTATGTCTGGTGATCAATGTTAACTAGACTTACTTTGATAACCATTTAGCAATATATGTGAGTATTGAATCAATATGTTATATACCTGAAACTAACATAATTTACATATCAATTATACCTCAATGAAAAAGAAGCTAACTATAAAAATTAAATAATAGAAAAATAGAATAAATATCTGATTTTTGCTTTTAACCTTAAAACTAATTGAAGAAGTCATGGACACACAGACTGACAGGCAGTACATAGAAACATGAAACTCCTAAATACTCACACACTATGAGCAGGATTTAAGGACAGTCAACAAATTTAAAGACATTGCTTATAAACTTGACAGGAAAATATCTGAAACTTTTTTGAAAAAACTTTTAAAATTGAAGTATAGTTGATTAACAATGTTTCAGGTGTACAGCAAAGTGATTCAGTTATACAGGTACATGCCGCTATAGCTGCTAAGTCGCTTCAGTCGTGTCCGACTCTGTGCGACCCCATAGACGGCAGCCCACCAGGCTCTGCCATCCCTGGGATTCTTCAGGCAAGAACACTGGAGTGGGTTGCCATTTCCTCCCCCAGTGCATGAAAGTGAAAAATGAAAGTGAAGTCGCTCAGTCGTGTCTGACTCTTCGGGACCCCATGGACTGCAGCCTACTAGGCTCTTCCGTCCATGGGATTTTCCAGGCAAGAGTACTGGAGTGGGGTGCCATTGCCTTCTCCATACAGGTACATATATATGTATATGTGTGTATGTGTGTGTGTGTGTGTGTGTGTATTCTTTTTCAGATTCTTTTCTATTAGAGATTATTATAAAATATTGAATATTGTTTCCTGTGCTATACAGTAGGTCCTTGTTGTTTTGCTATTTTATATATAGCAGCATGTAGGTGATAATCCTCAACTCGTAATTTATCCCTACACCCCTTCCCCCTTTGGTAAAAATAAGTTTGTTTTCCATGTCTATAAGTTGGCTTCTGGTTGTAAATAAGTTCATTCGTATCATTTTTAAGGATTCCACATATAAGTGATGTCGTTGATAACAATTCGTGACTTTTATACATTTCTGGGTCTGCTCTTCTATTGCACTGATTTGCTAGTTCCTGTGCCAGTGCTCCAGCTTTCTTTTTTTTAAAAAAATGATTATTATGGTCATTAGGACTGTTTACAAATAGTAAAGTTCTCTTCTTTCAGGAAAATGGCAGAATTGCATTTCCCTGTCCCCCTGGAGTTCAATGTGCCTATATGACTAGATTTGGACAATGAAATGTGAGCCTAAGTGACGTGTGTCACTTCTAGGAGGCAACTTTCAGAAAGATGGCAATCATAGAAATAGGCAGTTCCCTAAGGAGGGAATAAAATAACAAAGTAACTAGTATACAGAAAAGATATTGAGCTCCACTGATAATGAACTAAAAACTAATTTTTAACAGTCCTGTTGGAATTTTGTTTAGGATTGCCCTGACTTTATAGTTGGACTTGGGGATAGTTTTCTCCATTTATTTAGGCCTTCTGTTTTACCCCTTATTCATTTATGTTTTTTCTTTGTAAACGTCCCTTGATTTCTTGCCACCCTACAGTCTGTCCATGGAATTCTCTAGTCAGGAATATTGGGGTGGGTTGCTGTTACCTTTTCCAGGGGATCTTCCCATCCTGGGGATGAAACCTGGGTCTCCTGCATTGCAGGTGGATTCTTTACCACTTTAGCCACCAGGGAAGCCCTCTTGAATTTTTAAGTAGGTTAATTGCCAGATGCTTTATGGTTTAGGTTGATTCGATGACTAACACTTGATTTCTAGTTGAGTATTGAGGGAGGTGGATCCTGCCACCTGTCCTGGAGCAAAAGATGGGTTCAGCCTGCTTTCCTTCTCCAGCTCAGTCCCCACTGCCGGCTGCTGACCCCTGGGAAGTTCAGGGAAGGAGGCTGAGGGCCGGAGATCTTACCTGGAACGGTGCCATCAGAAAATGGCTGTGCTGGTTTTGTACTATGTCAGCGTAGCTCAGCTAGAATTCATTTTCTCAGAAACTCCTTCCTCAAGTGAGTCTGGATTAAGCTTGGCCACGAGAGAAATTTGGGCAAGATTTGGATGGTGGAAAGGGAGCAGCAGCCGTCGCGCTGGGAAGGCTGTGCAGGGACCCAGGTGCCGCAGAGCTCCCACAGGTGGTCAACGATCTGCCGGCGGCCGCACTGGGGCCAGGCTGCAGCTTTCACGGGCCTCCTGCTCAGCTTCTCTGAGTCCTGGGCCAGGCGTTGTGTATCTCTGTAAATGAGGGCTCCAGCACCTTCTGCAGCTTGGCAAGGTTGGAGGCGGAGAGAGACAGCTGCGGGCTCTGGTCTGCCTTCACCCTCCTATGCTTCATGACCTATAGCGACCTTGGGTCCGATATCAGACAGGCAACAGCTTTCCACAGACCCCTTCACCAGCTAACACAATTGTGTGATGTCCCTTTTCCGTCTTAACTCAGAGCAGCTCCACTCACCTGAGGAAACCCTGACTGGCACAATGGCCCTGTGCTCCCTGGGCCGAGCAGATATTTGAAGCAGACTCATTCTCTTGTGGGCCCTGAGAGGCCCCTCTCTGACTTCAGTGCCCTTATGCAGGCCGTCTTCCAGCTCTCAGCCCCTCCCTAGGGCTCCCCCTTTATCCAGGGGATGTCTACTTAATAGTGGAGTTCTGCTGCCCACCCAGGTGCCCCTCGTGTAGACCACAAAATGGCTCAAAAATAACTCTTGCAGGAGCTACTTGTGATCCAGGGAAATGCAGAAGAATTATTTGTCCCTGACAATTCCCAGGGGTGCAGACCCTCCCACGCCAGGAGCAGTTCTTCCCCTGCCACCGAAGCAACTCATGGGCCTGGCTCTCACGCTCCTTCATATCCTGGCAGAGCTAAAACCAGTCCCTTGGGCCCCACAAGCCACAGGGCACCCTTATCAAGCTCCTTTGGAAGTCCCTCTGGTTGGAACCCTCTGTCGACTGCTCCTGCCCGGGGAAGGGGTGAACCCTTAACAGCAGTTCTTCCTTCTCAGACTGCTCTCTCCAGGCCTGCATGTTCCACCCTTTGCAGCCTTTTTGAGGAATGAAGAGCCTTCTACCTGGTTTTTGAACCTCTACTCTGCCATTTCTACTGATCCATTGGCATTGATTGTATCATAGTACCTCAGTTAACACTTCCATGGAACACCCTGTTGAAAATGGATGGAGGTCTTCTCCCAGATGGAGATTCTTGCAGAGAAAGGGGCCCATCCCTCATCCAAGCTTGCAGGGTTAGTTCACAGGCCACCCATCCCTTTTCTTTCCCTGGAGAACTCAACCAGAAAGAGCAGCCTTGCTCATCTCCAGGGCTAGCTGTAGGGGGAAATCCTAGAGCCCCGGAATGTCCTGGCTGGAAGTTGCCACAGAATTTGGTAGTCCTACTTCTTCATTTTATGGTGAGGAAATGGACTCAGAGAGGGGAAGCAACCTGCTCATAGATATGTAGTGAGTTGAGCCACGGCTGGACCCAGACCTCCTTTTTCTGGTATAGCTGTGTCCTGGATTCAGCAGGCTCTTAAATTCAGATAGATACCAGCTCACCTATCCCTAAGAAGAACTGAGTGTGTGCTGTGTGCTGAGCTAAGTCACTTCAGTCGTGTCCGACTCCGGGCTCCTCTGTCCATAGGATTCTTCAAGCAAGAATACTGAAGTGTGTAGGAATGCACGGGATTTCTGGGTAATAATTTTATATCCTGAAACTTTACTGTATTCATTGATTAGCTCTAGTAATTTTCTGGTGGCATCTTTAGGATTTTCTACGTAGAGGATCCTGTCATATGCAAACAGTGAGAGTTTTACTTCTTCTTTTCCAATCTGGATTACTTAAGTTTCTTTTTCTTCTTTGATTGCTGTGGCTAGGACCTCCAAAGCTATGTTGAATAGTAGTGGTGAGAGTGGGTTCCCTTGTCTTGTTCCTGATTTTAGAGGAAATGCTTTCACCTTTTTACACTGAGGAGAATGTTTGTCGTGAGTTTGTCATATATGGCTTTTATTATGTTGAGGTATGTTCCTTCTATGCCTACTTTCTAGAGAGTTTTTCTTATCATAAATGGGTGGCTGATTCATGTTATATATGGCAAAAAAAATCACAATAGTGTAAAGTAATTATTCTCTGTTTAAAATAAATTAATAATTTTTTTTTAAGTTAAAAAAAAAAAAGAACAATGGAGTGGATTGCCATTTCCTCTTCCAGGGGATCTTCCTGACCCCGGGGTCAAATGTCAAATCTGTGCCCCTTACATCTCCTGCATTGGCAGACAGGTTCTTTTTTTTTCATATGTACATTTGCTTTATTAAAATTGTGATGCTTAATATAATAGCAGAAATTGTCACATAGCTCACATCCAGAAGCAATACAATAGTGGAGGTGCAAACATTCCTTATTACCAGTACAATAAAAAGTGGTAATATGTCCCATAAGCCTTTAATTGCATAAAATATTATATTGAGCATCATTTACAACCAGCATAATTATATAAACTAATTATTATCACCTTTCTTCTACATTCTGCAAAGGAAATACATTCATAGGACATTCAAACATGATAAAAATTAAACATCAGTTCTGAATTATTCATGGGGAAGACACAAGCTGTAACTCCTCTTTTATAATCTATTGGGTATTGTCACATGATTTTACAACTTTTTAATGTCAGGTGGGTTCTTTGCCATTGGCACCACCTGGGAAGTTGAATGTGTGCTGGGAGTGGTCAGGAGGTGCATGGGGAGACTGGTCTCCAGCAGATGGTTGCCATGGCACCCAACAGAGCTTCCATGCATACTCCTACCTTAGATGAGGCCAGAGAGTCCAGTCAACCACTGGCTGATGGGGATAGGGGTAGGACTGGAACCAAGCAGCTGGGGATCTGGCCCAGTTAGCAGACATTAGCAGCCTCAAAGTACAGTCCAGAGGCTTGTGGCTGCCGGACTAGGCTGAGGATTACTCAGGAGGTAAATCCTGGGCTCCCCTGTTGGAGCCAGGCCTCTGCTCCTCTTTGGGCACGGTTGGCCTCTGGGATACATCAGTTCCCTCTGGCCTCCAGAGGAAGCAAGCCCCTTCCCCAGAGGACACAGGTTCTGGATAACCTTGGCTGTGGACAGAACATTCTCTTTGGGTCAACAAGGGCAGAGGTGGTGCTTGACCAAGCTGTGAGTATAGCAATATTACTGTATTGAGCACTGTGATCATTTCCATGTATAGGTCCTTTTAATTTTGAAAATGATTCTAAGAGAGCATGCTACGAGACTCAGGGTAAGACCCTAGCCCAAGGCCAAACATTCAGCTAATAAGTACCAACACCATAGAGGTGATACTGAATGATGCTTCTACCAGCAAAACAAACAAACAAACAAAACTGTGTTTCTATACTCTTTCCTACACAGAGATTTAGAACTTTTTGGCCTTTGATCATCTGTTAGGTAAACAGTGGTGTTGTGATGTTAACATTTCTCTTATTACAGATGAGGGCTACCATCTCTTCCGTGTTTGAGAAGCATCTCCTTTTAGAGGACTGTCTGTATCCTTTGCCCAATTTCTCATTGATTTATAGATATTCTTCTTCCTTCCAGAAAATTAACTATTTATGATATGGTTTAAAATTTCTTTCTCCAATTTATCATTTGTTGTTTGGCTTTGTTTAAACTGTTTCCCACTCCATCAGACCCAAACCAGGTAAATTTGATTTGTATGTGGTCAAATGAGACAACTTTTTTATATTGGGCTCTGGGTTTGGGGTTATATTTAGAAAAGCCCACCTTATTCCAAGAGTATATTTGTAAAATTCTCCCTTTCTTTTTCTAGAATTTTATGGTTTTATTTTATAAAAATGTAAATATTTGATTCTTCTGGAGTTATTTTTGGTATAAGGTGTGAGATGGGAATCCGATGATCCAACTTTTTTTTTCTTTCTCAAATGGCTACCCAGGTGGCTAAATGTCATTTATTTTAAATTTCTATCTTCTACCCTCAGAAGGGGTGTCAAAGACATGACTTTTGTCCCATTTTGTCCCAAGAGGAAGGTCTCTTTTGTCCCATTCATTTGTCCATTTGTTCACAACATGTCCTACAGTGTTTTAACTATTACAGCTTTGTCATTTCATAATGTGCTTTAATATCTGGTAATGCTTGTTCTTGAGAAATCTGTATGCAGGTCAGGAAGCAACAGTTAGAACTGGACATGGAACAAACAGACTTGTTCCAGATAAGAAAAGGAGTACGTCAAGGCTGCATATTGTCACCCTGCTTCTTTAACTTCTATGCAGAGTACATCATGAGAAATGCTGGGCTGGAAGAAACACAAGCTGGAATCAAGATTGCTGGGAGAAATATCAATAACCTCAGATATGCATATGACACCACCCTTACGGCAGAAAGTGAAGAGGAACTAAAAAGCCTCTTGATGAAAGTGAAAGAGGAGAGTGAAAAAGTTGGCTTAAAGCTCAACATTCAGGAAACGAAGATCATGGCATCCAGTCCCATCACTTCATGGGAAATAGATGGGGAAACAGTGGAAACGGTGTCAGACTATTTTTTGGGGCTCCAAAATCACTGCAGATGGTGACTGCAGCCATGAAATTAAAAGACGCTTACTCCTTGGAAGAAAAGTTATGACCAACCTAGATAGCATATTCAAAAGCAGAGACATTACTTTGCCGACTAAGGTCCGTCTAGTCAAGGCTATGGTCTTTCCAGTGGTCATGTATGGATGTGAGAGTTGGACTGTGAAGAAGGCTGAGCACTGAAGAATTGATGCTTTTGAACTGTGGTGTTGCAGAAGACTCTTGAGAGTCTCTTGGACTGCAAGGAGATCCAACGAATCCATTCTGAAGGAGATCAGCCCTGGGATTTCTTTGGAGGGAATGATGCTAAAACTGAAACTCCAGTAGTTTGGCCACCTCACGTGAAGAGTTGACTCATTGGAAAAGACTCTGATGCTGGGAGGGATTGGGGACAGGAGGGGAAGGGGACGACAGAGGATGAGATGGCTGGATGGCATCACTGACTTGATGGACGTGAGTCTGAGTGGACTCCGGGAGATGGTGATGGACAGGGAGGCCTGGCGTGCTGCAATTCATGGGGTCGCCAAGAGTCGGACACGACTGAGCCACTGAACTGAACTGAATGCTGGTTCTGCTTCTACCACTCATTACCTTTCTTGAAAAAATACTTTTTCTAGTGGTTCTTGCCTATTTATTTCTACAGGTTATTATTCAGTTCAGAATCATCTTGTAAGTTATCCCCACAAACACCCAAGCAAATATAAACATACAAAATTTAAAAAGCAAATATTTGGGGACAATATTTGTTGTCCCTAATATTTGGGGACAACATTACATTGAACCTTTACATTAACGTAAGGAGCGTGTTCATATTTTCGACACTGAGTCATCGTCTGCCAGTCTTCTATTGGTGCTTCATGCTGTTTTCAAGGTTTTTTCTCCTTAGATTGTCTACATTTCTTGGTTTGATTCTCTGTGTCTGATCTTCCATGGCTATTATAAGTGGATTTTTTCTTCCACTATATCCTCTAACTGGCTATTGTTTGAATAATATGTTTTGGTATGTTGATTTTATAACCAGCCAACTTAGTCAACTTTCTTATCATTTTTAATTTTTTTTCATTATCATTGAGTTTTCCAAGTAAATAATCACATCAACTGAAAATGATGCTAATTTTACCATCTCCTTTCCGATTCTCACACTGTTGGAACATCGCAAAGTAATGGTGGTCATATCATATGTATTGTCTTGTTCTCGACTTTAATGAGAATGCTTGCAGTGCTTCCGCACTAAACATGTTTCTGGGTTTTGCCCAAGCATATCTTTTATCATATTAAGGAAGTATCCATCCCACTATTATTTTATAAGACACTTTACAAAAATAAAGCATGGATATGAGCTTCTCAGATGTCTTTTCAGCTTCTATGAAGTGATCTATGTGATTTTTTTCTTTTGATCTACTAATATACTGAATTACAAAATGATATTTTGAGATTCAGTCATTCTTGAATTTCTGGAGTAAACTCTACTTGGTTATTATTTTTTTTAGTGTGCTGCTGATTTCTGTTTTCTAATAAAGTTTTTGTTGTGATATTCAAAGTGACATGAGCTATAGTTTCTTTATGTGCTATCTGTCAGGTTTTGACATCACCATTATACTACTTTCATAAATATAATTGAGCAGGACCCTATGAAGCCTTCCCAAAATAGGCCCCCCACCTATGTTCTCCACCTGCTTTTTGTCTGTAAAAAACTTCGAAGAATAGACTTAGGGTCTTCTCTGGTGGCTCGGTAGTAAAGAATCCCCCTGCCAACGCAGAAGCCAGGTTCGATCCCTGGTCTGGAAAGATCCCACATGCCGTGGAGCAACTAAGCCTGGGCGCCACAACTATTGAGCCTGTGCTCTGGAGCCCGGGAGTCACAACCACTGAGCCCACACACAGCAGCTACGGAAGCCCACGTGCCCTCGAGCCCGTGCTCCCAACGAGAGAGGCCGCCACAATGAGAAAACCGTGCCCAGTGAGGACAGAGGGGCTCCTGCTCGCTGCAACTAGAGAAAGACCCGAGTGGCAGCGGAGACCTGGCACAGCCACAGTAAATAAATAAATAAATAAATATAAAAAATTTAATCAGAGCAATAAAAAATGCAGAAAGGAAAACAAGCAAGCAAGACAAAATAATGATACGTTAGCCATTAAACTCAAGGACCTTCAGTTCTTTCTTAAGGACTGTCAATAATATTCTGAGCCATGTCCTTTGAGCAGTTTTGCAGCTACTAAAACCCCACCAGGTGGAAGAAATTAATTGCATGCTGCCCACAAGCACAGAGAACCCAGACCACTTGGAACCAGTTTGATGATGCTGACTCCCAATTACCTCTCCACCACCCGAACGTCCGCAAGCTGATCATGCGCTGCTCGTATGACCCCTCACTGCCCTCTCCAGCGTGGCACACAGTCTTGAGGGCACTGGCCCGCTGTGGCCCCTTTTGCCCAGCAAGGCAGTGAATCTACTCTTTGCAACTTCACCCAAAACTCTGTTTCCATGTTTCTATTTGGCACCAGTGGACAGAGGCCGAGTTTCAACAGCATAAAGAGTAATTGAAAGTGTTTTTTTTTTTCTTTTTGTATACTCTGAAGGAATCTACAAAGCATCAGAATTACCTGTTTCTTAAAGATCTGTAAAAATTCTTCTGTGACACAGTCTGGACTTGGTGCTCTTTTGACAGCTGTCTTTAGTTTTCTATAGCACTTGGTCCATTAGATTGTCTAAGTTCACTACGGTAGTTTTGGCAATTTTTATTTTCCTGTAACTTTATCCTTTTATCCATGTATTCAAATTATTTTGCATAACAGTGAGCAAAATAGTGTCATATTATGTTTTAAATTTTATCAGTTTCTATTCTCTTCCCCATTGCAATTATTTACTTTGGATATTTCTATTTTCTCCCTTTGACTTGATAATGTTAGCTAATGGTTTGTCTCTTTTATTAGCTTTTTTTTTCCAAATAGAATCAGCTCCTGGATATAATATATATTAATTCTCCAACTCTTTAATTTAATTCATTGTATTCTGCTTTCACTGGAGAAGGAAATGGCAACCCACTCCAGTGTTCTTGCCTGGAGAATCCCAGGGACGGGGGAGCCTGGTGGGCTGCCGTCTCTGGGGTCGCACAGAGTCAGACATGACTGAAGTGACTTAACAGCAGCATTCTGCTTTCATATAACTAATGTCTTCTTTCTGCTTTCCTTAGCTTGAGTTTGTTATTTTTTTCCTAACTTCTTTAGTTAGTTGCTTAATAATTTTTATTTTTAACTGTGAACATTCTTTGAGCACAAGTTCTGACATATAAAAAGACCTTGATGCTGGGAAAGATTGAGGGCAAGAGGAGAAGGGAGAAACAGAGGATAAGATAGTTGGATGGCATCACTGACTCAATGGACATGAGTTTGAGCAAACTCCGGGAGATGGTGGAGGACAGGGAAGCCTGGCTTGCTGCAGTCCATGGGGTTGCAAAGCATCAGACATGACTTAGTGACTGAATAAGAACTGATATATAATATTTTCATTAGGATTATTTAAAGATAATTTCCAGTTTCAACTTTGATTTCCTCTTTGTTCCAAGTACTGTTTGAGAGAAAAAATGAAAATTTCTGAGTAATAAGGATTTTATTTCAGAATTCTAATTTTATTACATTATAATTCCAGAACATTTTTTGATTATTTTCTCTTTTGGGGAAGAGTTTATTGAGGCAGTGTTTGTAACCTAAAATTTTCAGTTTTTTAAATTTTCCTTTTTAAATATATTAAAGTATTATTTTTAGGATATGAATTAGAATTACATTATTAATTGGATTGCTTTCTCCTTTATATCCTTAATTATTATTATTATTATTTTTTGTTTACTTGCTCTGTCATGGGCTGCGTGTCAACTATAGTCTCTATTATTATGTTTCTGTTTCATCTTAGGTAAAATGTCAGTCAGTTCAGTTGCTCAGTCATGTCCAACTCTGTGACCCCATAAACCGCAGCACACCAGGCCTCCCTGTCCATCACCAACTCTCAGAGTTTATTCAGACTCATGTCTATTGATTCAGTGATGCCATCCAACCATCTCATCCTCTGTCATCTGCTTCTCCTCCTGCCTTCAATCTTTCCCAGCATCAGGGTCTTTTCCAATGAGTCAGCTCTTCACATCAGGTGGCCAAAGTATTGGAGTTTCAGCTTCAGCATCAGTCCTTCCAATGAATATTCAGGACTGATTTCCTTTAGGATGGACTGGTTGGGTCTCCATGCCAGTGCAAGGGACTCTCAAGAGTCTTCTCCAACATCATAGTTCAAAATCATCAATTCTTCATTGCTCAGTTTTCTTTATAGTCCAACTCTCACATCTATATATGACTACTGGAAAAACCATAGCTTTGACTAGAAGGATATTTGTTGGCAAAGTAATGTCTCTGCTTTTTAATATGCTGTCTAGGTTGGTCATAACTTTTCTTCTAAGGAACAAGTGTCTTTTAATTTCATGGCTGCAGTCACCATCTAGAGTGATTTGGGAGCCCCCCAAATAAAATCTATCATTGTTTCCCCATCTATTTGCCATGAAGTGATGGGACCAGGTGCCATGATCTTCGTTTTCTGAATGTTGAGTTTTAAGCCAAACTTTTCACTCTCGTCTTTCACTTTCATCAAGAGGCTCTTTAGTTCTTCTTCACTTTCTGCCATAAGGGTGGTGTCATCTACACATCTGAGGTTATTGATATTTCTCCCGGCAATCTTGATTCTAGCTTGTGCTTCTTCCAGCCCAGTGTTTCTCATGATGTACTCTGCAGATAAGTTAAATAAGCAGGGTGACAATATACAGCCTTGACGTACTTCTTTTCCTATTTGGAACCAGTCTGTTGTTCCATGTCCAGTTCTAACTGTTGCTTCCTGACCTGCATACAGATTTCTCAAGAGGCAGGATAGATGGTCTGGTATTCCCATCTCTTTCAGAATTTTCCACAGTTTGTTGTGGTCCACACAGTCAAAGGCTTTGGCATAGTCAATAAAGCAGAAGTAGATGTTTTTCTGGAACTCGCTTGCTTTTTTGATGATCCAACAGATGTTGGTAATTTGACCTCTAGTTTCTCTGCCTTTTCTAAATCCAGCTTGAACATCGGGAAGTTCATGGTTCATGTACTGTTGAAACCAGGCTTGGAGAATTTTGAGCATTACTGTACTAGCGTGTGAGATGAGTGCAATTGTGCAGTAGTTTGAACATTCTTTGGCATTACCTTTCTTTGGGATTGGAATGAAAACTGACCTTTTCCAATCCTGTGGCCACTGTTGATTTTTCCAAATTTGCTGGCATATTGAATGCAGCACGTTTACAGCATCATCTTTCAGGATTTGAAAGAGCTCAACTGAAATTCCATCACCTCCACTGGCTTTGTTCTTAGTGGTGCTTCCTAAGGCCCACTTGACTTCTCATTCCAGGATGTCTGGCTCTAGGTTGCTGATCACACCTTCTTGATTATCTGAATCATGATGATCTTTTTTATATAGTTCTTCTGTGTATTCTTGCCACCTCTTCTTAATATCTTCTGCTTCTGTTAGGTCCATACCATTTCTGTCCTTTATTGAGCTCATCTTTGCATGTAATGTTCCTTTGGTATCTTTAATTTTCTTGAAGAGATCTCTAGTCTTTCCCATTCTATTGTTTTCCTCTATTTCTTTTCACTGATTGCTGAGGAAGGCTTTCTTATCTCTCTTTGTTATTCTTTGGAACTCTGCATTGAAATGGGTATATCTTTCCTTTTCCTCTTTGCTTTTCACTTCTCTTCTTGTCATAGCTATTTGTAAGGCCTCCTCAGACAGCCATTTTGCCTTTTTGCATTTCTTTACCTTGGGGATTTTTTTTTTTTTAATTGGAGGCTAATTACTTTACAATATTGTAGTGTTTTTGCCATACACTGAAAAGAATCAGCCATGGGTGTACATGTGTTCCCCATCCTGAACACCCCTCCCACCTCCCTCCCCATCCCATCCCTCTGGGTCATCCCAGTGCACCAGCCCTGAGCACCCTGTATCATGCATCAAACCTGGACTGGCGATCTCTTTTATTTTACGTGTTTCAATGCTATTCTTTCAAATCATCCCACCCTCACCCTCTCCCACAGAGTCTGCAAGACTGTTCTATACATCTGTGTCTCTTTTGCTGTCTAACATATAGGGTTATCGTTACCATCTTTCTAAATTCCATATATATGCATTAGTATACTGTATTGGTGTTTTTCTTCTTTCTTACTTCACTCTGTATAATAAGCTCCAGTTTCATCCACTTCATTAGAACTGATTCAAATGTATTCTTTTTAACGGCTGAGTAGTATTCCATTGTATTCCAGAAAAACCTATTTCTGCTTTATTGACTATGCCAAAGCCTTTGACTGTGTGGATCACAATAAACTGTGGAAAATTCTGAAAGAGATGGGAATACCAGACCACCTAACCTGCCTCTGGAGAAATCTATATGCAGGTCAGGAAGCAACAGTTAGAACTGGACATGGAACAACAGACTGGTTCCAAATAGGAAAAGGAGTACGTCAAGGCTGTATATTGTCACCCTGCTTATTTAACTTATCAGCAGAGTACATCATGAGAAACGCTGGACTGGAAGAAGCACAAGCTGGAATCAAGATTGCTGGGAGAAATATCAATAACTTCAGATATCCAGATGACACTACCCTTATGGCAGAAAGTGAAGGGGAGCTAAAAAGCCTCTTGATGAAAGTCAAAGAGGAGAGTGAAAAAGTTGGCTTAAAGCTCAACATTCAGAAAACGAAGATCATGGCATCTGGTCCCATCACTTCATGGGAAATAGATGGGGAAACAGTGGAAACAGTGTCAGACTTTATTTTGGGGGCTCCAAAATCACTGCGGATGGTGACTGCAGCCATGAAATTAAAAGATGCTTACTCCTTGGAAGAAAAGTTATGACCAACCTAGATAGCATATTCGAAAGCAGAGACATTACTTTGCTGACTAAGGTCCATCTAGTCAAGGCTATGGTTTTTCCAGTAGTCATGTATGGATATGAGAGTTGGACTGTGAAGAAGGCTGAGCACCAAAGAATTGATGCTTTTGAACTGTGGTGTTGGAGAAGACTCCTGACAGTCCCTTGGACTGCAAGGAGATCCACCCAGTCCATTCTGAAGGAGATCAGCCCTGGGATTTCTTTGGAAGGACTGATGCTAAAGCTGAAGCTCCAGTACTTTGGCCACCTCATGTGAAGAGTTGACTCATTGGCAAAGACTCTGTTGCTGGAAGGGATTGGGGGCAGGAGGAGAAGGGGACGACTGATGATGAGATGGCTGGATGGTATCACAGACTTGATGGACGTGAGTCTGAGTGAACTCCGGGAGATGGTGATGGACAGGGAGGCCTGGCGTGCTGGGATTCATGGGGTTGCAAAGAGTCGGACACGACTGAGCGACTAAACTGAACTGAACCACAGCTTTCCTATCCATTTGTCTGATTATGGACATCTAGATTGCTTCCATGTTCTGGCTATTATAAACAGGCCATTATAAAAATGCGATGAACATTGGCGTACATGTGTCTCTTTCAGTTCTGGTTTCCTCGGTGTGTATGCCCAGCAGTGGGATTGCTG
Source organism: Capra hircus (assembly GCF_001704415.2). Lineage (NCBI taxonomy): Eukaryota > Metazoa > Chordata > Mammalia > Artiodactyla > Bovidae > Capra > Capra hircus. Next base: position 55,173,030 of record NC_030822.1, read on the forward strand.
GGTCATATGGCAGTTCTATTTTCATATTTTTAAGGAATCTCTACACTGTTCTCCAGAGTGGCTGTACTAGTTGGCATTCCCACCAACAATGTAAGAGGTTTCCCTTTCCTCCACACCCTCTCCAGCATTTATTGCTTGTAGACTTTTGGATAGCAGCCGTTCTGACTGGCGTGAAATGGTACCTCATAGTGGTTTTGATTTGCATTTCTCTGATAATGAGTGATGTTGAGCATCTTTTCATGTGTTTGTTATCAATCTGTTTGTCTTCTTTGGAGAAATGTCTGTTTAGTTCTTTGGCCCATTTTTTGATTGGGTCGTTTATTTTTCTGGAATTGAGCTGCAGGAGTTGCTTGTATATTTTTGAGATTAATTATTTGTCAGTTGCTTCGTTTGTTATTATTTTCTCCCATTCTGAAGACTGTCTTTTCACCTTGCTTATAGTTTTCTTCATTGTGCAAAAGCTTTTAAATTTAATTAGGTCCCATTTGTTTATTTTTGCTTTCATTTCCATTACTCTGGAGGTGGGTCATAAAGGATCCTGCTGTGATTTATGTTGGAGAGTGTTTCGCCTATATTTTCCTCTAGGAGTTTTATAGTTTCTGGTCTTACATTTAGATCTTTAATCCATTTTGAGTTTATTTTTGTGTATGGTGTTAGAAAGTGTTCTAGTTTCATTCTTTTACAAGTGGTTGACCAGTTTTCCCAGCACCACTTGTTAAACAAATTGTCTTTTCTCCATTGTATATTCTTGCCTCCTTTGTCAAAGATAAGGTGTCCATAGGTATGTGGATTTATCTCTGGGCTTTCTCTTTTGTTCCATTGATCTATATTTCTGTCTTTGTGCCATTACCATACTGTCTTGATGACTGTAGCTTTGTAGTAGAGCCTGAAGTCAAGTAGGTTGATTCCTCCAGTTCCATTCTTCTTTCTCAAGATTGCTTTGGCTATTCGAGGTTTTTTGTATTTCCATACAAATTGTGAAATTATTTGTTCTAGTTCTGTGAAAAATACCATTGGTAGCTTGATAGGGATTGCATTGAATCTATAGATTGCTTTGGGTAGTATCCCTGCCTCGTGCCAATGTTGTGAACTTCCGTCCATAGTTCTTCAGACACTCTATCAGATCGAATCCCTTGAATCTATTTGTCACTTCCACTGTATAGTTGCAAGGCATTTGATTTAGGTCATACCTGAATGGTCTAGTGGTTTTCCCTACTTTCTTCAATTTAAGTCTGAATTTGGCAATAAGGAGTTCATGGTCGGAGCCACAGTCAGCTCCCGGTCTTGTTTTTGCTGACTGTATAGAACTTTCCCATCTTTGGCTGCAAAGAATATGATCAGTCTGATTTCGGTATTGACCATCTGGTGATGTCCATGTGTAGAGTCTTCTCTTGGGTTGTTGGAATAAGGTGTATGATCAGTGCATTCTCTTGGCAAAACCCTATTAGCCATGGCCCTGCTTCATCCTGTACTCCAAGGCCAAATTTGCCTGTTACTCCGGGTATTTCTTGACTTCCTACGTTTTATTCAAGTCCCCTATAATGAAAAGGACATCTTTCTTGGGTGTTAGTTCTAGAAGGTCTTGTTTATTGTTACACCGTTTCCCTTTTTCTGGTTAAATATGCCTCTGCATCCCTCTCCCTGCCTCCAGTTTAAGTCTTACCAGCTACTACATTGTGCTTCTTCCTTCCTTTATGTTTGCGCTGCACATTCTGTCGTTGCCCATTCTTTTGTTTCCAACCTCAGTCTAACCTTAATATTTTATTTTAAAATATATGAGAAATTCGGGCCTTATTTTGTGATTCATTCTGAGAGTTAATATATTTCAGTAGCTAAAATGATCCCATTCACATAAATTAATATGACAGGCATATTTATTCCTAGTTTTCTTTTAAATCATGTTTTATGTTATATACTTCCTGGTTTTATTGCCGCTTCATTTATTTTTTCAATCTTTTACTCCATATTCTGTTTCATTTGCTTGGTTTTTATGTGTATATTTCTTCTAATAATTTGAAAGGCTTTTATTTTGCCCCCGGTAGTTCCTTTTACATACACATATATATTTTTCCTTAGTATCTATTAACTACTTTCTCTAAGAATGACAAAATTGCTACATTTCCACTAAATCCAAACTCCCTACCCCACCACCTTATTTTAGTTGATTATACTATTACTGTTTTCCTCAGTGTTTCCCTTTTATATTTTTAAATATTCATGTATGTCTGTCACTTTATTAGCTTTAAATGATATCCTTGACAAATAGCTGTAAACAAAAATGTTGTCAGCATACATGCACTGTTTTTTACCTTCTGTTCCCTTCCTTGAGCCAGATTTTGTTAGTTATAAAATGTCTCCATTCTTAGAGTTGATAGCCTTTACATTTGGTTCTGTAAACACAGTCGCCACATTGCTATTGTGTTGGTCTTAGTCTTAGGCACACGGTTCAAGTGTCACCCAGTTCTGCTGTGTGATCTTCCACTTTTCTTCTGATTGGCTTGAAATTATCCTCTTGTAGATTCTTCAGGCTCATGAGACTTATGCTCTTATGTTCTTGTATGTTCCTCAACGTTGCCTTTATACTTAACTGATGATTTGCCTACATATAGCATCTTATATTACACTCTTTATTTATGTCTTTGTATTGATAATGTTATAGTGATATCTGAGGTCACCTTGATTTTTTTTCTCCTTCTTTAAGGCATCTTGACTTTTAAGTCTGGGTGTTTCGAAGGATTCTTTGTCTTTGAAGTCCAGAATCTTTACTAGATTCAATCATCCTTTGCAAATATGTTTCTGGGACACAGTGTTTTAATCTATAGATTAAATTTGGGCCTCATATTGTGATTCATTCTGAAAATATATTTTAGTAGATAAAATGATCCCATTCACGTAAATGAATATGGTAAACATATTTGTTCTTAGTTTTCTTTTTCTTTTAAATCATGTTTTATGTTGTATACTTTCTGGTTTTATTGCTGCTTCACTTATTTTTTAGTTCTTTTTTATTTTGGAAAGTTCCTATAAATCATATCTTTACATATCCTCTTTGCAGAAACATGAATTGCATGAATATTCGTCTTTCATACCTGCCATTTTCTCTCTCATCTTGTTTTTAAAACCTCTGATTACTTTTCTGTTTTTTTCTCGTGTTTTACAATCCTTTCCTTGATACACGTCCCATGCTTTCAGCAGTGTCTGTGGTTGGGTTTACATGTTCTTCCCCTTATCCTCTCATGACTTATATTCTTTGCATGTCTTACCACATTTTTTCCTGAGTATTTGTATCTCTTCTTTGTGCTTTTGATTGAAAGAGTTAATTGCTTCATAAAGTTTAGAAGTTTTTCATGTAATATATTTGTTCATTTTCTCCATGGCAATATTTTTTCAGTGACTGGCTTTTATCTTCTATTTATTTTTCCTTTCTCTTTCTCCCCTCTGTGCACTGTAGTGTCTTCATTATACAGATTGCTTGGTAGTTCCTTTTTGATTATTAATTCACCTCTGAATGAAGTGACTTCTTGGACCAGTTGTTTGCATGAGCTTCTGGAGTGAAGGAGGGAACCGCCATGAACTGGGCTGCAAGAAATGTTCCTACGGGGACATGAGTGTAAGATCTTTTAAGCTTTATTTCTCTCTCTAGTCAGTTGGTTGGAGAAGGCAATGGCACCCCACTCCAGTACTCTTGCCTGGAAAATCCCATGGATGGAGGAGCCTGGGGGGCTGCAGTCCATGGGGTCGCGAAGAGTCGGACACTACTAAACGACTTCACTTTCACTTTTCACTTTCACGCATTGGAGAAGGAAATGGCAACCCACTCCAGTGTTCTTGCCTGGAGAATCCCAGGGACGGGGGAGCCTGGTGGGCTGCCGTCTATGAGTTCGCACAGAGTCGGACACAACTGAGGCAACTTAGCAGCAGTCAATTGGTAGTGACAGCTGTGTATCTGCTCGTAACATGGCACCTCTCTCCTCTATTTCGCCTCACAGAGAGACTGCGTTCTGAAAATATGACTCTTCTGTATGATTCATCATTGGCCCCACCTTTGCTGTTTTATTTCATGCCAAAATAAATTCAGGAAATCTCCCTCTCCCAGCCCACATACCTACCCTAATTATTCCTAGTAAAAGAGTGATATTTTGTGGCTCCGGGGGTGTAGCACTTACCTTGGGGAGCTGAGTGTGGCCAGTGATACCTGCCCTCTGTGCCATGGCTGTCTTCTCTTTGTGTCTTTCAGCACCCTAGTTACGTGTTGTATCTGAGTTTATCGATCTTTGCTAGCTTTGTCAAAGATAGGGTTTGTTTATTATTCTCCTTCTTGCATTTAGGTGATTTTCCAGAGAACTATTTGTCTTTCAGAGGGAGAAACACCAACCTGAAATTCCACATACTATTTCCTTATTTTTTGTGGTCTGTTAGTTTATAGTTTCTATTCACTCTTAATTTCTGCTTACTCAAAGCACACTAACAACCCTTTTACCTCAATACCTATTTCTACATGTCTTTATTTTTCACTTTTGCTACCAATTGACTCATGCTCTCTCTGTGTTTTCCTGTTCAGACTTTTTGAGACAATTTGATTGATCCACTAATAATCATAATCACTATTTGGATAGTTTTTGTTCTCAGAGATGCTGGGAAAACCCTTGGTCAAGTTCCTTTCACTGGTCAAATAGCTGTGGACCAGGGGTCTTCAACAACACAGTAGAAGGTATGCACTCTTGGACTGTCTTCCTAGCGGGGCTATGAGTGCGAGGATTTCAGTGGGCAAGCATAGCCCTGGCAGTGACTTGGGATTAGAACTGAGTTTGGAAAGTTTGGGGTGGAGCCTTCAAATGAAGCCTGGCTGGAATAAAACAAGTTGTGGGGTAGTACAGGATGAGGTTGACTATGTTGGGGGCATGGCAGGCTAGGGAAGGTCTCAAATTCAATGCTGAGCAGTTTGGACTTGAATCAAAGGCTGTAGGGAGTCACTGGAAACTGGAGAAAATGATGTGACAAAAATAAGTGTTTTAAGAAGAGGTGCTAGACCCTTAACACACGGAAGGGCTCCCCTGGTGGGTCAGTGGTAAAGAATCCGCCTGCAGGGCAGGAACCATAGGAGACATGGGTTTGATCCCCTGGGTTGGCAACGTCCCCTGGAGGAGGGCATGGAAACCCACTCCAGTATTCTTGCCTGGAGAATCTCATGGACAAAGGAACCTGGTGGGCAACTGTCCCTAGGACCGCAAACAGGTGGACATGACTGAAGCGACTTGGCACGAACACACACACACCACGCTGAAAAGAGGAAGAGAGGCAACCAAGACAGAAGGGGTTATTCTCCACAGGGTTTGTGAATAGGTAGAGTCTAGATCGCTAGGTGCAGGTGGCCACAGCAAATTTATATCTGCGCTGGGTGATGATGATATTTGGGAGGTTCCATCTGAGTAGTGGGCCTACAGGAGAGGCTTCTGAGAGCACCAGTACAGGACTAGGGGAATGCTTACAAATTGATGCAAAGATCGGCAGAAGATGTCTCTGGCCCTGGGGGATAGGACTGAGGGCAATTAGGCAGTTCTAGGGCTCCTGGTTGACTGAGCCAAGGTTTAAGTCTAAGATTTTGCCCAGCTGAGACTCAGAGGAGAATCCAGAAATCCAGGCTGGAGCCCCTGGATCTGGCTCGGCACACCTCATGGGGAATAGATGGGAAAGCTGATGCCTGATAGTCACAGGGTACTCTTGGGCCACAAGTCTCTCCCTCCCATCTCCTCCTGGTCCTGAGAGCTCCCCTGGGAGCAGAAACTCTGACTGGATTAGAACCTGGGTGGCACCCATTGAGTCAGCAGTTGGCAGGGCCCTGGAAGGATGTGATTTAGGAGTAGAAATGTGCTAGGAAGTACTAAAAAAAGTGAAGCCGGAGGAAGAGTCCAGTTAGGAGGCTGTCACCCCTCAACATGAGGATGCAAGTTCTTGAAACCAAGAAGGAAAAACTACAACAGTTGTGAGGTTGGAAAATTCTAAGACTGAGATGGAATGGGAAGGGAAGACAGGAAGGATGGAGGCAAGATCCTCTATTAACTCAGAGCCACGGGATTCAGGTGCTAATTAGTAACGTGGGCAAAATGGAGGGCGATTGAAGATGGTACCACCAACCCAAACCAGAAAGTGGAAGGGATGAACTGGAGCAGGGGAGAGATACAGGGCCTGGCATCAGTGCAGGGAAGAACTTTTAGGATCATTGTTGAAGTAGCTAAGATTATAAGACCAATTGGTTTGTTGTACAGGTTTTTACTTTTTACAGGAAATATTTTCTCTTTAGTGACTAGTCATTGACACACTCGTGCCAGCTGAGGGTGGCACTGATGGGACGTGACTTCCAACCTGAGCCTATGCAGACTGTCCCTGAAGGGTGGTCCGTGTGATGAATAAGGGACTTGCTTCTCTCTCGTTTGACCCCAGACTCCTTCTGGCCTCTCTTTACTCATACTACTCTTGTTCCCACTCTACTTATTATGCAATAACAGGATTACAAGGTGTCAGAGATGAAAGGTACCTAAAGACAGTCTAGTTCAACCCTCCTCTTTTATAGAAAAGAAAACTGAGGCCCAAAGAGAATGACTTTCTTAATATTACGGAGAAGGGGCTGCAGAACCCAGGCCTCTGACTTTTGGTCACTATGCGTGACCACCTGTCTAATCAATGTGGAGGATTTTCTCAGCATCAGTGATTTACATTGCATATGTGTTAACTTTGTGGATTTGCTCATCACACTGTCTCAAGGAGTCCTGAAAAGCAACATTTTAGAGGGCCTTTGCTAGGGCAGGTGGCCTCTGATCCTTTAGCATCTGCAACTTTAAAGAAGTCCTTCCGTCCAGTTATTCACATGTCCTGTTTATTCTCTCTCTATACCAGTTCTCCATGCAGCCCCCTTCCCGAGAGGGTGGCTATCAGTTCAGTTCAGTCTCTCAGTCATGTCTGACTCTTTGCAACCCCATAAATCGCAGCACGCCAGGCCTCCCTGTCCATCACCAACTCCTGGAGTTCACTCAGACTCACGTCCATTGAGTCAGTGATGCTATCCAGCCATCTCATCCTCTGTCATCCCCTTCTTCTCCTGCCCCCAATCCCTCCCAGCATCAAAGTCTTTTCCAATGAGTCAACTCTTTGCATGAGGTGGCCAAAGTACTGGAGTTTCAGTTTTAGCATCATTCCTTCCAAAGAAATCCCAGGGCTGATCTCCTTCAGAGTGGACTGGTTGGATCTCCTTGCAGTCCAAGGGACTCTCAAGAGTCTTCTCCAACACCACAGTTTAAAAGCATCAGTTCTTCGGCGCTCAGCCTTCTTCACAGTCCAACTCTCACATCCATACATGACTACTGGGAAAACCATAGCCTTGACTAGACGGACCTTAGTCGGCAAAGTAATGTCTCTGCTTCAGAATTTTCCACAGTTGATTGTGATCCACACAGTCAAAGGCTTTGGCATAGTCAATAAAGCAGCAATAGATGTTTTTCTGGAACTCTCTTGCTTTTTCCATGATCCAGCGGATGTTGGCAATTTGATCTCTGGTTCCTCTGCCTTTTCTAAAACCAGCTTGAACATCAGGAAGTTCACGGTTCACGTATTGCTGAAGCCTGGCTTGGAGAATTTTGAGCATTACTATAGTCATCGCTGATTCAGGCCTCCCCATCCTTGCCCAGTTTGCAACAATGGCCTCTTGTTGGTCTCTTTTTCTCTAGTCTTGATACCTGCTGTCTCTCTGTTATGAGCCAAATTGTGTCCCTGCAAGGTTCACATGTTGACATCCTAACCTGTACCTCAGAATGTGACCTTATTTGGATGTAGGATTGTTAAAGATCCAATTAAGTTAAAATGAGGTCATATAACTGGGCCCTAATCCAGTATCTATCCAGATCTATCCAGATCATGGCATCTGGTCCCATCACTTCATGGGAAATAGATGGGGAAACTGTGGAAACAGTGTCAGACTTTATTTTTTTGGGCTCCAAAATCACTGCAGATGGGGACGGCAGCCATGAAATTAAAAGACGCTTACTCCTTGGAAGGAAAGTTATGACCAACCTAAATAGCATATTCAAATCAGAGACATTACTTTGCCGACAAAGTTCTGTCTAGTCAAGGCTATGGTTTTTCCAGTGGTCATGTATGGATGTGAGAGTTGGACTGTGAAGAAACCTGAGCACCGAAGAATTGATGCTTTTGAACTGTGGTGTTGGAGAAGACTCTTGAGAGTCCCTTGGACTGCAAGGAGATCCAACCAGTCCATTCTGAAGGAGATCAGCCCTGGGATTTCTTTGGAAGGAATGATGCTAAAGCTGAAACTCTAGTACTTTGGCCACCTCACACGAAGAGTTGACTCATTGGAAAAGACTCTGATGCTGGGAGGGATTAGGGGCAGGAGGAGAAGGGGACGACAGAGGATGAGATGGCTGGATGGCATCACGGACTCGATGGACGTGAGTCTGAGTGAACTCCGGGAGTTGGTGATGGACAGGGAGGCCTGGCGTGCTGCGATTCATGGGGTCACAAAGAGTCAGACATGACTGAGCGACTGAACTGAACTGAACTGAATCCAGTATCACTGATGTCTTTATAAGAAGAGGAGATTAGGACACAGGCACAGAGGGGAGGCCCTGTGAAGACATGGGGAGAAGGCAAGCCATCTGCAAGTCAAGGAGAGGCTACAGAAGAAACCACCCCTGGCAACACTTTGATCATAGACCTTGGACTTTCAGAATGGTGAGAAAACACATTTTTGTTGTTGAAGATACCCAGTCTGTGGTAGTTTGTATGGCTAGCTAGACTGTGCTTGGTCGTGTCTGATTCTTTGCCATCCCATAGACTGTAGCACGCCAGGCTCTGGAAACCCTAGCAAACTAATATACCCTCTTCCCCCTCCAGCTGGAGAGAGCTTTCTGCAATACAGAGCCTTTCTCTTGCTCTTCAGTACTTGCAAGATAAAGTCTAGCATGGTCTGCCACCCTTTTATCATCTGGCCCCTGACCCCCTCTTTGCCTCTTCTCTCCCTGATACACTAACCCCAGCCTTAGACTTTTAGGCTCTGGAGATATCAAACAGATCCTACTTCCCCTAACAGGCCATGTCCCTGCACATCTCCGTGCCCCTGACTGGAGGATCCTCTGGCTCTCTCATCTGCCTGACTAACTTGTGTGTGGCCAGCTGTGAAGCCAGCTTATATATCACCTACCCTGGGCAGCCTTTTCTGACTGCTCCCTCTTGCATGCACTCAGCACCTTATTCATTTGTTCTACATGGCTCACATCAATATGATTGTCCCTCCGTTGGAGAGTAAGTGTTTGGAAGGTCTTACTCTTCTTTGGGTTCAGGCCAAACAAGATGGCCCTCAATAAACTTTTCTTGAATTGGGTTGACTTTTGGATCTACAGGGGTCAGGGGCCTGTAGAAAATAAAAGAGAGGGAGAAGATATAAAATAAAAGAGAGGGGCCTGGCTTCAACTAAGCCTGGCCTTAGCAAGGACGTGTCCTGAGAGGGTCTGATGGGCTGCCCGGGGCTCGCAGCTGCGGTGTGTTTCTTGGCTGAATGCACAGCGCAGTTCATTGAAGGAGAGTCTGTCTGTATTTCTATGGCTTAGGTGACTTGGGACAAGGACAATTCTAATTTGTAGCCTTGTCTGCCCTGGGGCTCATCATAGTCTAGCGACAGAACCAAACAGGTTAAAGGATGCTTCAGGGGCAGAGAGTAGAGATAAGGAGTATTGTCTCTTTCTTTAAAGAGGTATGGGTTTGAATCCCAGTTCTACCACTCAGTAATGCCTTTGGAGTAAGTTACTTAATCTTGTCACGGTCTACTTTTCTCATTCATCAAATGGAGATAATAATACCCCCTAGTGGTATTGAAAGGATTAAATGCCAATAAGCTCTCTTTCGTCTATCTAGCTACATCTGTCTATCCCTCCATGAATCTACTGATCCATTAATCCATCTTTCTATCTATGCTTTGCCTGGTTCCTGGCACATACTGGTGCTCAGTAGATGTTTTGTAAGGTGAGAGGGAGTAATCTTGTCCTCATTTCCCTCAGAGAGAGAGGGGTCTCTTCCAAGGCTGTTCAGATTTTTGACCTGTGTCCCTACATCAGACTTAAGCCCAAAGGAGAATAATACTAATAGCAATTGCACACTCTGTGAAGCCCCTGGCAGCTCATAAAATGCCCCCCCCCGCCCACTGTTCTGTGACACGCACCCAGAAATCCACTCGAGCCCGTGGTAGGAAGACCACTGAATGAGAGATGGTGAGAGCGAGGGTGGGGTGAGGGGGCCGGGCAGCAGCCCAGCATCTCCTCTTGTCCATCCACTCTTTCTCTTGCACGGAGTCCTAAACAGAGAAAGCTTGTCCAGAGGCCAACTGAACTTTTAAGGTGAGGGTGGGGGTTGACCATAAAGTCCTTAGCCAGGGCTCGGAGAGAAAGTGGAGGTGGCCGGGGCCTAGGCATCCTCTCCCCACCTGCCTGCAATGGTAGCTGCCTGCCTTACAGAGGCCCGCGTGTCCTGGCAGCCGGCCCAGGCAGCCGGCCCCTCCCGCGGCCCATCCCAGAGGGCCGTGTCCTCGTTCACGGACCGTTGGGTGCAGGCTGCCGCTCTCTCCTGCCTAATTGCCCTTGTCCTTGTTAACACCCTCCCTCTGCCTCCTGCCTCACAGCCACCCTCCGCTCCGGGACCCCTCCCCCACCCACGCGTGCCTCTCACTTGATGAACAAGATGTGAGTATACAAGTTATTAATCTTCCTACCAAGGCAATTACAGCCCGGCAAAGTTCCTCCTTGGCCACGTTGGCTCTTCTATGACAACCTTATCAGGTTAGCAATTTCAGATCTGCATTAAGTGTTCAGAAATCAATTTTCAGCTTATTTTCTGTTGCAAAGTTTGCCATGCCTGAAACCGCACTGCTAATTGAACAAGAGCAATTGATGTTTTAGCAGTAATTAAAGATGGTAATTATGACCAAATCTCCCCCATGGCCCTGTCGTGTTTGCTTTTGGACCTGTCAGAATGGCGGGCAGGCCAAATCAATCTTAATAAAATTGGTGCTTCAGAAGTCTCCCCAGAGATGCTGTCGCCCTCAGGGTGGGGATGATGGAACCGCAGGGAGCAAGGCGGACAGCCTGCTTGGGGCTGTGGGGTGACCAGTAAGCTGGACAGTCATGCAGTCATCAGGTGTGACTGGTTTGGTCCCCTGAGTGCCCAGCCAGCACCGAGCTAGGGGTGAGGGATGGATGAGAGGGGCATACCAAAAACAGAGGAACACACAATATACTCATGCCCTTGAGATGCTCGCAGTATATTTGGGAGAATATGTTGTATGTGTACGCACAAAATGACTTCAGGACACTTATATTTTCATTCATACGCATTACAGAGTACCTACTGTGTGTTAGGTGCTAGCGGAACAGAAACAGAAGACATCAATCATCCCAGATGACCCACACACGAGCACAGAGGACGAGGACTTTTGTATCTTTCATCCAGGATAACAGTCAATCCATGCTGTTGGATGGTCTGGTGGTCATGGAGTGACTTCATCACCCTTTCCTTCCCTCATCTCTCCCTGAAGCTCCTGATCCTCAGAGAGGCAGCTGGAAATACAGAAAGAGCTCTGGACTGAGGTCAGAGGGCTCTGGTCCTGCGGTGGGGGTGGGGTTGCTCTGTGTGTGGCTCTCCCAGGGCTGGCATCCATGGACCTACTTAGCGTTTTACAGACTAGTCTGCAGTGAGATGAAGAAGGCGCGATGTTCAGAATGTCAGTACTGACCCCTCTGGTTACTGTACCATGAGGATGCTCCCAGCTCATTGTTCATTTCAGGTACCAGCCATCCTGCTTTGTGCCTTGGGATACAAAGATGGGTTTTGAGTGAAAGTCATGGGCAGATCTCAGCTACTGTTGTACTGTGGGCAGAGGATTAACATATACAGGACCCATGTGACCTCCAGTCTCTCAGCATCCCGTGGAGAGGTATGCCTTGTCTTAAATGCTGCTTTTATTATTATTCAGGTGTGATGAGGCCAACAGATCAGGAGATGACTGTCACTGAAAAGACAGTTTGTTGCAGTTCCCAAGAAGAGGGGGACGAATGCCATGTCACACTGCCACAAGGGGAGGCTCCAGGATCAGTTAAGAGGCAGAGAGAGTGGTGGGGAAACTGGGTAAGAGTGACGGGGATATGGTGGTTTCCGAGGGAAAGGATGGACAAGGCAGGGTAAGCAGGCTGAGCATTGCTAGTTTAAATAATTTCAGTGGGCTCCTGGACATAGGGGTTTTCCTTAGTTGTATGGTACCTGGCCTTGAGGGTGACTGACAGGTAGAGAGTGTAAGAACCCTGTGGGAAACCAATAAAGGAGATGGTTGGGGCATGGTCTCTGGATTGGTTCATCTGCATGTGAAAGATTTACACCAGTGCATGGTGACTATTTCTAGGAGTTAACTAGCCCTGGGAGGAGGAAGTCCCTCCACTGTTAGCAAGGCAATAATAAATAATTGGATGTCAAAGCATCAGAATAAAAAGACATGTTTATTACATGCTTGGGCTGGACATCTAGGATGCGTCACAGGTTAGCTCTGGGAGAGGAATGCCGTGTACTAAAGTTGTTCCATTGTTTTAGAGGGAGAACTTGCAAGCAACTTTGCAAAACCATCTAAGCCTGGGGTGCTAGCTGCTTGAAGGATGCATCTGAGAGCCAGGCCTGCCAACTGCCCAGAGGTAGAGCTTCTGAAGACCCTGGAGAGCCACCCACCTCAACCAGCTTGTTGTGAAAGGCCAGCTAGAGAGTGCCATCAGGTCATTCCATGGACATTCCTGTCTGCTTCTCCACAGACAGGATTAGAATGTTGTGCATGGCTGTAGGAGCTTTATAGTCCAGCAGGGGAGGAAGATCTGTAAGCAGATAATAGAAAAGTACAGTATGACGTCAGAGCTCTGCCAGGTTTATGAGAGCATGAAAAGGACGTGGCGGGGGAGAGAGGGCTTCCTGGAGACCTGTCTTTAAGACCGAGCAGAAGTTGGGCGATTAGAGGTTGGAGGGAGGTTGGAGGGGGTCCCACCTGGGCAAAGGCGCACAACAGGAGCAAGGGCATGGAGGTCTGAAGTCTTGGGACATGTTGCAGGGGCTGCTAGTGTGTAGAGGGGAAAGCAGGAGGTGCCACAGAAGACTCTGGGGAGGTAGACAGACACACATCACACTGGGGCGTTCGAGTCATGCAAAGCCATCTAGAGACAGGAGTGGGAAGCCACATAAGGGTGACACAGAAGGTGCCGAGTTTGCTTTTGAGCTAGTGCGTCCTAACCATTGTTTGAGGTTGGCATGGTGGGGACAGAGGCGGCAGGGAGGGCTCAGGCTCATGCCACCTGCCACCCTCTAAGGATGGTTCCTGGATCTTTCTAGAGAGCTTAGAGGGATTCCTTGCACAAATGCTCCTCCGATTCTTGTGCCTGATCCCATGTAGAGGGTCAGGGCAACTGAGCAGAAAGCTGGCCCCTGGCTGAATGAGCCCCCAGATCCATGCTTAGACCTGCCATCTTCAAGGCTCTGCTTCAGTGGGGTTAGGAAGATGCAGATGCAGGTTGATGGACCTGGCTGGGGAGAGGCAGCCACTTGGCACTGGTCTTGGGCAATGCTGTGAAATCGATGACTCCCAGGGAAGAGAGCAAGAAGAGCAAGATCTCTGGCCACAGTGACCACCAGCCCCTTCCTGGCACACAGGATGTATGGACCACAGGTGAGTTTCAAAGCATGTCTGCTTAGGCACCATTCAGGCACACAGATTGCTGAAACATATACATGTACACACATGTAACGTGTATGTAACATACATAGGGGCCTGATTGTGAACACGCTGAGCAAGAGGTCTGCACATCTCTAGGCACACAGCAGTACACAGATATACTTGAAGTCATGCATTCATGTGCTTACTGAAACATCACCCATGTGTCCGTAGGCACCCAGGGCGGACATGTGTGCATACATTTAGCCCTAATGGGAACATTTGCCCTTCGTTCCAGGTGGCAGCATTTTAAAAAATGAGGTAATTTGGGTATCAGGCAGGTCTTCAATCATAGGGCTTAGCTCTTCCAGGGGGGCTGTGAGGATGGGTGGGGTGGGAGTGCTGAGAAATGGGGAGGGAAGGTGATGGCTGGTCCTTTGGCTTTCTCTGTGGGTGTGCATCAGTCTTCCCACATTCTGGTTTCATGTGGGAGGCATTTAGACCCCTCTGACGGGCCCACGCTGGTCTTCAGGCTCCAGATGGTCAGTTCCTTCCCTGTCAGGGTCAGGCCAATCTTTGCTGCTGACCACAAGGGCTGGCAGCTATAATGTAAAGATATTGGTTCCAACTCTGCAATGATGGGGAAAGAGAGTCATTGAGTTTTTGAGTTTATTTTGCTCAGCCCCCAAGAGGAGCAGACAGTCGTCCAGAGGGGACAAGTGATGTTCCCAAGGTCGCACTGAAGCTAAGTAAGGGTGCACCCTTGTTAGCACACCACACGCCATGAGCTGGAAGAGACTCCGCAGGGTCTGTCTTAGGGTCTCCAAGGCTTGGAGATATGTGCCAGCTCAAGCTCAGATTTTGTTGGCCGGAAACTTATAGGGCTTCCTTGGTGGCTCAGTAGGTGAAGAATCCACTTGCCAGTGTAGGACACGTGGGTTTGATCCCTGGATCAGGAAGATCCCCTGGAGAAGGAAATAGCAACCCACTCTAGTATTCTTGCCCAGTATTCATGGGAAATCCCCTGGACAGAGGAGCCTGGTGGGCTATAGTTCATGGAGTCACAAAGAGTCAAACATGACTTAGTGACTAAATGACAATAACAACGAAGTCACTTATAACACACCTTGGTACAAACAAAGGATCTATGACCCTGTGGCCAACCCCTTGCCACCAGACACTCCTACCCTGCTCATCAGCTACCGTGTGTATTTGGCCTCCTGTTTTGAAAGCGCTTCACTGGTAGACCTCTTCTCTGTGCCCTCAGTACTGTCCCCTGAGTCTTATTTACTTTCCCTGGTCAGAACCCTCTCCCAGTGGACAGCAGCCCTCCCTCTTCCCACGGACTGCAGCTGCCTGTCACAGCTTAAGCACCTTTCCTTTGCTGCCGTCTCAAGGAAAGAGGAATAGCTGGTCATTTCTTCCTGACGTTTCCTGATGCTAATCCTCCAGGCTGGTCCAACTTTCAGACATAAACCTTGCAGGCACTTTCTAATCTCTGAGTTTTCTGGGAAACAGCATCAGTGGAGAAAATAACGGGGGAGGTGGGAGTTTCAGCCAGAAGGCTGGTTTCTCAGCCTCGGGCCAGGATTTGACTTTGGTCTTTACCTTGATGGGACTCTGTCTGCTTTCCTGGTTGGAGCTGCTGTGGCAAGACCTTAAGGGGGGCTTCTTTGGAGGAGTGGGAGATGGGAGGCTGGGCCAGGACCCCAGGACCCATAATCAGGTGCTCATAACCTCTGGGTTCAGTGCCCACAGAGCATCCTCCCCGCTTGGGGAGGATGGACCCCGCGCTCTCTCCAGCTCCTCTCTCTCAGCCAGCCTGTGTGTGTTCCTGAAGCTCCTTTGCTGGATGGGTGATTGATTAATTGATTTACATATTTATTAAAATGTATTTTAGTAGCGTCTTTGCCTTTGATGCCAAATCTCATTTCCTATTGTGGGGCTGCTGACAGCCGGCATTGTAAATGCAAAGACACTTTACAAAACAATTTAAATAGCAATTGCCACCAGCTTAAAAATGAGCAAAACAGACAAATAAAATACTGATGAGGAAATTGGCAGCTTCAGGACAAGGAGGGCCAGGGGTTTCTAAACAGCTAGTAGCACAGGCTGCTGGGATGGTAAAGGCTGTGTAATTGTGTCTTTAGAATGGCTCAGATTTTAGGTATGGATGAAAGGAGGTTAATAGTCACTGCTCGGGGAGCAGAAGTGCCTTGATCTCAAAGGTGACTGGTCTTCAGCTTTCTGAACAAAGGGGGCTGCCCGTGAAGGGAGCAGCCTGGATTTGAACCCTAGATCTTTGCCCCCCAGTGTCAACTTGCAAGGTTGTGTCTGCTTGCTCTGAGAAGCACTGTGGGTACCAAGGCTGGCCGGCAGATTGCTTTTGTCCAGGTGGTGGAGTGGGAAGAGTGTGGACAGGAAATTCAGTCTCTGGATTCTGGTCCAAGCCTGGCTAGGTCTCTGCCCTGAATCAGGGGCAAGTGATGTCCTCCTCTGGGTCTCTGCTTCTCTGTAGGATGCACTGTGGGAGAGACCCATGAGCAGTAGCCTGACATCTAGTCCTGCCCTCTGCTTCCTAGCTGTGTGACTTCCAGTACGTTGCTTTCCCTCTCTGTGCTTCCTTTGTTGCTGGAGAGCAAAGGATGTGATGCTTTGTGAATCCTTTTTTTAAACCTGTGATAGGCTAGGGGCCCATGGTACTCTGCAGCCCCACTACTGATGGTCTGATTGTAGAGAGGAAGAGAGGGAAAGATGAGCGGATGTGTGGTGGGAGGGGCAATCTGGCCAGGACCAAGACAGAAGTTGAAACAGGACATGACTGCACTGTTCCAAGAAGAGGCAGAGATGAAAGCTGTCAGAAAGACCAAAAATCTCCCAAGGTGAGTAGGATTTTGCTCCTCCCCCCTTTCCTTTATCCATGGTGTCCTCTGGTTCTTCTCCCCTCCCTGGCTGTGCCTTCTCTGTCTCCATCATTTCCCTTCCTCCCACTTCCTTAGGACTGTCCCCTCAGGCCCCTCCTGATGCTGCCTAGTCCTGCTGCTAGATTTACTTCCTACATGAGCTCATTTCGCAGCTATTCTCTCTTTTTCCAAGATGCTCAAATTTTCATTTCCAGCCTTGACCTCTTACCAGAACTCTAGTCTCATAAATCCAGCAGCCTGTAGGACATCTCTCCTTAAATGTCTTCTGTCACCATAAAACGTCTCAAACCACACTCAGCATTTTCTCTCACAGATCACTGCTTCCCCCTGAGACCCCAGCATTCTTTCTTTTTAATGCGTTCTTCTCTCTTTCGTTTCATATGTCCAGGCAGTAATCAAAAGAAACCTTTATATGGTGTTTACAGTTTTCACGGTACTTTTCTGTGCATGATCATATTTCTTTCGGCAAGTGTATTGAGCAGTTATTATTTGCCAGGTGCAGGAATTAGCAGTGAACAAAGCCCACGTGCTTCCGTGCCCTCATGGGGCTTAGGCTCTGGTGGGCCTAGGTTCTCTTTGCCACGGGTCTCCGACTGGGCTGCCTTGTCCACAGACATAGACACAGTGCTTTGCTTCTCCTGGGAAGCTTCCTAAGTCTTCAAGCAGGGGTTTCGGTCTAAACCGTGTGATCCAGCTTTTTGTGTGTGTGTGTCAACAATGTGGGAAACACGGGTAAGCATAGTACTGTACTGAATGCTGAGAGCTTGAACATAGGGCCCCCGCCCTTAGGTAACTTACAACCTGGAGAAAAATCTACAGGGAGTTAAGTAGCAACTGAAACACCCATGCAGGATATTCATTCACAAGGCAGGATTTGCTCATTCATTTGTCCATTCATTTAAAGGATATTTATGGAAGACCCCACAGATGCCCAACACTGTGCTGATTGCAGTACAAGAGGAGATTAAAGAGACAGCCCCTGCTCTCAAGGAGCCCATGCTCTGATGGAGGAGAAACAGGGATGGGCAATGAAGGCAGGAAGCATGGATGCTCTGGGGGGAGGATGAGGGGCTGAGGGCAAGGAAGGCTTCCTGGAGAAGGGACTGGCTGAGCTGACCCTGAGGATGAGCAGGCATCAGTCAGCAGGTGGAAGCTGGGTAGTTGGCGGCGGTGGTGGTGTGCTTCAGAGGGAACAACATATATGCAATATACAGGGAGTGTGAGCTGGCAGCGTTGGTAACCGAGTGGTTCTGCCAGGCTGGTGTATTGGAAGACTGAAATGTCCAGAGAGTGGTAGTGACCAGAAGGGCAGAGGCATTTAGCAGAGGGAGCCTTTCTGGAGAGACCAGCGAGAGAGAAGGCTTCCTGGAAGAGGCAGGCTTTCAGCTACACACTGCAGGCATGGAGGATCTGCGCTGGTGAGATGGAGGAGGAAGGCGCTGAGCTCTCAGGCGTGCTCTGGGTGCCGTGGCAGCAGAGCTGCCCACGTTCTGGCTCCAGCCCGCCCTTAGTTTCTCTCCTGCCATCCTGCTTTGCTTTGCATGCTCTGCCCCCAGGCAGACAGCACTGCTCACGGCTTTCCAGCATCCATGGATCACTCAGGTGGACCTTCCGCTTGGAAGAGCCTTCTCTATGTTTCTAAATGTCAAGATCATAACTGTTCTTCAAGATCAGGGAGTCACAGGCTTCCCCCCGGTGAAGGCTTTCCTCCCTTCCCTCCCACCAGGCAGTCTCTTCCCGGCTGAGTGTCCGCAGCACTTTTCTCTAATGACTGTGACTCTTCTCTGCAGCTCCCACGGATCATAATTATCTCGAGCATAACTTGCCTCTTCTGCTGGATTGCAGGGCAGGGCCTTTGCCAGTCATCCCAGTGATGCCTGGGCCTGGCGTGAAGTCTGTGTGCAGCCAGCGGTGGTTGAAAGAGAGGAGATGCTGGGGGCCAGACTGAGCCGAGAGGCTGAGATGGCAGCTGAAGCTGGTGTGTGGAAACCAGGTAGATCTGGATCCGAAGGAAGTAAGGAAGCGAGGGGCGTAACCAAGGATGAATGGTTACAAATTCACACAAGCTCTTCTTATTGGCATGGTAAATGGTGACTGAGGGCTTCCCAGGTGGCACTAGGGTAAAGAACCTGCCTGCCAGTGTAGAAGCTGTAAGAGACGCAAGTTTGATCCCTGGCTCAGGAAGATCCTCTGGAGGAAGGCATGACAACCCACTCCAGTATTTTTGCCTGGAGAATCCCACGGGCAGAGGAGCCTGTCAGGCTACCGTCCATAGGGTCTCAAAGAGTCGGACACAACAGAAGCGATTTAGCGCATGCGCACTTGATGAATGCACAGATAAGATATCCTAGTGGGCGGCCCCAGCGTGGGGAAATGAGGTGCGTCTCACCTGACAGGTGAGAGCTCTCCACCTGCCATTGCAGGTGTCTGAGTGAGCCAGGTGGCCTCTCAGACTAGAATCCAGCACGGAGGGAACAGCTCCAGCTGCGTGGAGCTGGCTTCGCCCATTCCTCTTTGATTTTGTCCAGTAAGCAAGCAGATTCTTCATTCTTTCAACAATTAATTACTCATGATCCAGGCACTGAGGTGCAGGGGGAAATCAGCTGGTGTCTGTCATTTATATTTGCTATCTTTATTGACTTTTTGTTTTCCCTGAATATTTATGAAAGTCTTAAAAATGCCAGCCTGCTTCAGCTGCCCCACCGGGAGGAGATTTGGCTGGAGTTTTAGGGGCGTGGATGCAGGGAGATGTTGGGGCTTCCCCAGTGGTGCTCCTTGTAGAGAACCCGCCTGCCAGTGCAGGAGATGTTAAGAGATGTGGGTTCAGTTCCTGGGTCGGAAAGATCCCTTGAAGGAGGGCATGGCAGCCCACTCCAGTACTCTTGCCTGGAGAATCCCAAGGACAGAGGAGCCTGGTGGGCTACAGTCCAGGGGGTCGCAAAGAGTCGGACATGACTGAAGCGATTTAGCACACACACACACACACGCAGGAAAATGGCAGTGAGCCGGGGAACTGTGTGTCAGGGGGTGGCCCTTAAGAACACAGAGGTGAGCTCTTCGTCAGCCCACCCTCTAGTCGGAGACCCTGCTTCCTGAGCTCTTCTCTGCCAAGCTCCTGGGTGCTCTGGGTTTATCTTTAACAGGGTCCTCTCTTTTCATGAAATAGTGCGGTGGAGTGGTTCAAACGCAGGCTGAGAGAGGTGTGCCCGGGTTTGCCTCTCCCCACGAGCAAGTTACTCAAGCTCTCTGAGTGGCATCTCCCTCAGGGAGTGGGTATACCAATGACCAGGATGGGGTGTGTCCTGTGCTGACTACATGCGCACCGTAGTGAGTCTGTAACAAGTGACAGCTTTCATTGTCATTATTCAGAAGTGGGAAAGATGATGGATTCCCTTGTCAGGACAGAGAGAGAAGCGAAAATGTGAAAGGCAAAGAAGGAGCTGTGGTCCCTTTTCCTGAGGGCAAGGGGCTCACATACCCTTTTCTGCACCTTTTTTGGCTCATCCTCCAATGGCCTTAGTCACACACAGTTTGGCCAGGGTGATGGGTTTGCCTTGGGGCCCTGAATGCAATGAATAGGCTACATGGCTAAGGAAGAATTGAACCCATGACCTTGGCTTTGTTAGAACCCTGGACTGCAGAGTCGGTGGCTGGGCAGCCCTTGATATCATCAGGTCATGTGGGCCTCCCTGAGTATGAGACCCTTCCCAAGGGGTGCCTGGGAAATGGCTGGAGTCACAGATGACCCCTCCCCTTCCAGAGTCCAGGGTGAGATCTCCCTCCTTTCCCTTCCCAGGGAGCACCATCCATGGCCATCCCCATGGAAACCGTGATGGGCACCCTGTGGCGGGAGTGGTAAGAGTGGGATGAGGAGGAAAAATAATCAACAATGACTCCTCTGGGGAAAGGAAAAAGGAGGGAGAGAGTGGAAGGAGAAAAGAGAAGGAGGCAAGGAGAGACAGAGGAGAGAGAGAGGAGAGAGAAGGTGGGGAGAGAGAGAGAGGAGAGAGTCTTTTCTTTGGGGAAAAATGGAAATTTAATCAGATCAGTTTTTATAGTGCAAATAGAAAATCAGTTTTAATAAAGCCAAAAGGAAATGCAAAACAGCCGCTTGAGATGGAGATTGTGTTAAACAGACAGCTCTTTAGGAGTAGCCGAGTCTGGGATGTTTATTGTGCACAGACAGAGCAAGGAGGAGGGATTTCTGGCTGAATTTCAAATAGGCGTTTGCTTTGGCTTTGGGGGTGGATGATATGCCCCCTCCTTGGCCATCCTTCCCACCCCTGTGCCCATCTGTCTATGAAGGAAGCCTCCCCAGTGAGAGGAGAAAAAAGAAGGGGGAGGTGGGGACAACTAGGGAGGAGAAGACACCTCCCCTTCCTACTGGGTGTTGGCCCCCAGGACCCCCAGCCGCCGGGCCCACTCCCTGCAGCTGGCCCTAAGTCTGGACTCTGCCCTCCACGGACACACCCACTGCTTTCAGTTCCTGATTCTTAATTATAGTTCTGGACCAGCTCTTGGTTTTATTGCTTTCATTTATTATGAGAAGACCAGTGTCTGTTTTTTGAAACGGCTATCTGGTCAAATCACAGTTGATAAGCAACACTGAACTGTCTTTTTAAGACAGGCCAAATTTATCACACTTAAAAAAAAAAAAGCAAGCCTTCAATGGCCTATTAGAAAATTTCCCCCCGTTTTTCCCACTGACATTTTAGTAAAAGGCTTTATTTTTCCCCTTAGCTTTCACAAAACCATCGCCTTGAAAAAGAGAGAGGGAGGGAGGGCAAGACGCAGAGCACTTTGGTGGCTATTTCGTGGAATATATGGAGGGCATTGAAAATCACAGAATCTGTCCTAATGGGACTGTTAGCTTGGGAGGGAAGGAAGGGCCCCGGCACGTGGTTGTCAGCTGTTATTTTTATAATTAGAAGAGAAACTACAGTTTACATTTGGTAAAGGCAGCTATTGGAGGCCGCAAGGAAGATGTGGTGTGGGGCCAGAAGGGTTGAGAAGAGCAGGGTTGGGCAAGATGGGGGTGGGGCCCAGCCTGGGGGCTCCTGGGGTTAATGAGCTCATTTGTCACTTTAGAAGTTGACTCAGAGCTAGAGAAGAGCCTGCAGCTCTCCACTCCCCTGTCCTTGCTGAGCAGCCACAACCACAGTGTTCACCGAAACCGGGTGGCTGGGTTGGGAAATTCAGGCAGTGGACCCACTGGGCTTCAGGGGTGGGGGCAGAGGAGGTTCCAGGCAGCGATCTTCTGTGTCTGCAGAAGCCTCTGATTATCTGCAGGGACCAGGACGGGAGCCGGGGTGAGGCTGTTCTACAAGCTTAGCTAGAAGGAAATATTGGTCCTGTGCTGCTCACAGAGTCAGCTGTAGAAAGAATAGAGGTCCAGGGATGAGGGTAGGTCCTGGCTCCTCCTGAGTGGGTGGGGGCATCCTCAGGGCAGAACCTGTGTCTAATTCGCCTGCGGACCTGCAGCATCCAGGGGGACTGTTGAAGGGGTGGGGGTGGAAGAAGTCAGTAGGCAGTTGGTGGTTCACCTCTGGGACACCATGACCTTCCTGCCCCTCCTTGTCTCCATCCAGCCCTCTGTGAAGGCTGTTCCACTCCTTGTCTCCTTCTTTAAGAAATTAATTTATTTCTGTCTGTGCTAGGTCTTTGTCACTTTGCTTGGGCTTTTCCCTGGTCGTGGAGAGTTCGGGCTCTAGTTGCCGTACGCCAGCTTCTCATTGCGGTGGCTCCTCTTGTGGAGCACAGGCTCTAGGGTGCTTGGGCTCAGTAGCTGTGGGCCCTGGACTCTAGAGCCCAGTAGTTGTGATGCATGCATGGGCTTAGTTGCTCCGAGGCACGTGGGGTCTTCCCAGATCAGGGATGGAACCTGTGTCTCCCGCATTCTTTACCACTGAGCCACCAGGGAAGCCCCCTTACTTCCTTCTTCAATGCTTTCCTCTCCAGCAGTATTTCTTTGGATGTCATTCTGTTATATTTTTTCAGGTGTACAGCAAAGTCATGGGAAATATATATATATTTCTTTTCCTTTAGGGTTTATTATAAGATATTGAATAGAGTTCCCTGTACTGTACAGTAAATCCTTGTTTATTTTATATATAGCAGTGTGTATCTATTAATGTGTGTGTGTGTGTGTGTATTAGTCACTCGATCTGCCAGGCTCCTCTGTCCATGGAATTCTCCAGGCAAGAATACTGGAATGGGTTGCCATTTCCTTTTCCAGGGGATCTATTAATACCAAGTTCCTAATTTATCCCTTCCACCCTTTCCTCTCTGTGAGTCTATTTCTGTTTTGTACAATAGATATGTTCATTTATATAACTTTTTAGATTCTACAATATAAATGATATCATATGATATTTGTCTTTGTCTGACTTCATTTAATATGATAATCTCTAGGTTCATCCATGTTGTTGCAAATGGTATTATTTCATTCTTTTTCATGGCTGAGTAATATTCCATTATATATATATACATCACATCATCTTTTTCCACTCACCTTTGCTTCCATGTTTTGGCTATTTAAACAGTGTTGCCATGAACACTGGGCTGTGTATATCTTTTTGAATTAGAGTCTTCTCTGGAAAATCCAAGTGCATGGGATATTTTTCCATTTCTACTTGTCATTTTGAAAAAGAAGATTTAATTGTTAAACAGCTACCTGCCTTTGTTCTGCCCCAGAGATCTAGAGGTGTGCTGAGGACAGTGGCCTCCTCCCCTCTGCTCACACTCCTGTCTTTCCTAGGCTGGATGCCCTCAGCTGTGCCCCACTCAGGGTCTCCTTTCTTCTCCCTAACAGTGAGCACCTGACTTTGCAGCAGTGGAGCCCTGGACATCCGCTACCTTGAGATGCAAAACAAAGCTAGATTTGGGGGAGCCTGGACCACATTGACCAGGGGCTTGGTGGTGGAGTAGAAAAGACTTGGGCTTTGGAGCCAGAGACCTGGGTTTGAAACCCAGCACTTCCATCATGGGTGAGCTTGGAGATTCTTTGACTTCTCCAAGCTTCAGTTTTCTCATCTGAAAAATGACCCAGGCTTGTTGGGATTAAATAAATAATGGGTGTAAAGCTATGCCCCTGAGCCTGGGACTCAGTACGTGGTGGTCTCCCTCTACTTGCTTGGGTAGGAGGCAGTGGAAAACGTCCAACTGGCACATTCTTTGTTCAGGGTCAAAGGTGTGGACTCAGCAGGGTAGCCTGTGGCAGGTGATGAGAAGATGAGAAGGGCTAGGACACCCTAGGACTCTCAGAACTCCCAGTCCAGGGTCCCTTCTATCCCTCTTGGTGTCTCTCAGTCTTCTGGAGCCACCTCAGGTGGGCCACACCACTTGTCCTCAGCCAAGATGATCTCCAAGGTGGTCCAGTTCTACAAAGTCTAAATCACATGGCTCCATCTGGAACTCTGTGGATTCTTGGGCCTGGATGGTGGAAACCAAGCCGGGAGGCCTCACAGCTGAGTTGTTTGACCCTCCCTTACAGACAGTATGGACTGGATGGCCCAGCCTTGCAAGCAGGTCTCACATCAACAGAGGACTGCAACCCTCAGCTCTCAGGGAGGACACGCAGAGCAGGGCCATCGACCACTTGGTTTGCCAGGGACTGCTGAGTTTCCCAGGATACAGAAGTTCCAGTGCTAAAACTGGGATGAATTGGGTGGTTGTTGTTCAGTCACTAAGTTGTGTCCAACTTTCTGCCACCCCATGGACTTCAGCATGCCAGGCTCCTCTGTCCTCCACTATCCCCTGGAGTTTGCTCAAATTCATGTTCATTGAGTTGGTGATGTTATCCAATCATCTCATCCTCTTCCAGCTCCTTCTGCTTTTGCCTTCAATCCTTCCCAGCATAAGACTCTTCACATACGGTGGTCATAGTATGGAGCTTCAGCTTATGACAAAGCTTAAATTCAGTTCTATAAATATTAGCTGAAGCTCTGATATGGGTAAGGCACAAGGAGACAGTAATGACAGAAGCCAGCCTTACCTTGAAGGTGCTCAGAGCACAGGGAAGGAGCAGTTACAGCGTGTGACTGGGGGGCAGACTGAGGCCTGTGCAAAATTTAGGATGCTTGGAGGAGGAGGGAGAATTCTGGTTTAGTGGTGAGGAGGGTGTAGCCAGGAAGCCTTCCCAGGGGAGGAAGTATTTGAAGTATTGAAGGCTGCAGAGATGTTTGCAAGGCAGACAGAGTGGAGGGAGGGTTGGGATGGAGCTCAAGAGGCAGGACCTGGAGACACAGGTATAAAAAAGCTGGGGTGTGTAATGGGGATGGGAGGCCCAACGGATGCAGTATCTGAAAGGTAAACTTTCCATTTTCTGCAGCGTGAAGATGGGAGTGGAATGTGGTTGGGAAGAAGGAAGTCCTTAGGACCAGGGAGAAGCTGGGATTCCCTCCCTACCTAAGGATGGAGACATAATTTTCACAGTGTCCGGGTTCCATCTCAGCCTTCCAAGGCCTATGAGAATGTTACACGACTGCTCCATGCCAACGCTGCTGGCTCCCTGGTGTGGCTGGGTGCCTGGCCCATGGCTGGAAGCCAGTGGCCCAGAGCCCAGGGAAGCCAGCTGGTGACAGAATAGAGCTGTCCTGGCTTTGGCCAAGCCAACTGGTGCATTCTGATCCAGCCTATGATCCCTGCAGGACCTCCTCTGGATATATTTAGCTCAGCCGAGAGTAAGAAGGGTGGTCTGGCTCTGCTGAGAGAGTCCCCTTGCTCTGTTTCCCTTGCCTCTGGGAATCTGAGGACCCAGCCTCTTTGCAGGGGGAATCCGAGCTAAGCGACCTGGCCAAGATTAATTCCACTTCCCTCAGATCCTGCAGTCAGTGGGCCTGGGGTCAGGAATCCATGGATCAGAGTCAGCCCTTGACCTCCATCCTTGGACTAAAGCTGGGGATGGGACCATTAGATGAACACAGGAGTGACTAGTGGGCAGGCCAAGCTTATTCCTTTGACCCCTGTGGGAGAGAACACACTGCCATGGTCCACCTTAAATTCTTTTTGGAACACAACATGTTCTGATAAGCAACCGACTAGTCAGCCAACCAACCAATCAATTGTGAAAATTTGACCAGAAGCTTTAATAGAATAATAAAGGTGCCAGGTGCCAGGTGCCCAGTGAGGACAGGACCCAGCATCTCTCTTTATGGGATAGCAGGATACTTGGCCTTGAGAGTGAAAGTGAAAGTCGCTCAGTCGTGTCCGACTCTTTGTGACCCCATGCACTATACAGTCCATGGAATTCTCCAGGCCAGAATACTGGAGTGGGTAGCTTTTTTCTTCTACAGAGGATCTTCCCAACCCATGGATCGAACCCAGGTCTCTCGTATTGCAGGCAGATTCTTTACCATGAACCACAAGGGAAGCCCTTGAGAGATGGGGTGTCAAAGGTTCCTATGTTTTTTCCTGATCTATAGCTGTTTGCCTATGAGGATAATTATTTTTGGATCCAAAGCTAGAAATGAATTCATATGGGTACTTAAAAAAAATAGATCAGAAAAAGACAATGATAACACTATAATAATGTCTGTGTTGTGTGGGGGTGACTGGTGAGGAGTAGGGGAACACAGGCTTAGAGCCCAATGCAGCAAGCTTGTCGCTTGGCTAACTGTAGGTCGCTTTGTTGTTGGTGTTCAATTGCGAAGTCCTATCTGACTCTTTGTGACCACATGGACTGTAGTATGCCAAACTTTTCCTGTCCTTCACTGTCTCCCAGAGTTTACTCAGATTCACATGCATTGAGTCAGTGATGCTATCTAACCATCTCATCCTCTGTCGTCCCCTTCTCCTTTTGCCTTCAATCTTTCCCAGCACCAGGGTCTTTTCCAGTGAGCTGGCTCTTCACATCTAGTGGCCAAAGTATTGGAGCTTCACCTTCAGCATCAGTCCTTCCAAAGAATATTCAGGGTTGATTTCCTTTAGGATTGACTGGTTTGACCTCCTTGCTGTCCAAGGGACTCTCAAGAGCCTTCTCTAGCACCACAATTCAAAAGCATCAGTTCTTGCCTCTCTGAACCCTTGTTCCTCCCCCTAAGAAGCTGAATTCTTCATCTTCTTGGACTTTTCCTTTTCTGTTCACTTAGAAGTTTGTCCCATAGACTGAATTTTTAGGGGAAGGAGTCCTCTCCTCTTATATTTTTTTTCCTTGCCTTTGTATCCCGAGGGACTGGCACAAAGTAGAAACTCAATAAATGTTAGGCAAATGAATGAATAAACGTTTGAATAACAAAAATAACCTGCTCTCTGGACCTCTCTCAGGATTATTGGGAGGATCAAATGAGATAATGCACATGAAAGCACTTTGTAAATTGCAGAGCTCTATACAAATGCAAATCATTCACAGCTTTGGTGGAAATTATTATTCAGATTATTATTATTATTTTCACTCTGAAGGAGGACAGGAAGGAGGGGGCAACGGAGTCATCCCGGTGGTGGGAGCCAGGTTCGAGCAGCCCGCGGTGGGCAGTGCGCTCAAGCCTGCCTGGGAGTCTTTAAATCCTCACAGGGTGGGCCCCGGCTGAGCAGCTGCTGGGGTTGGGGCAGAAGTTGCTGTTGGAACCCTGCCCATTGTGGAAACAGAAGCTACAAGCACATCATACCCTGAACAAAATGAATTAAACGCCAAGCTCTAAATGAAAAAGGTTTTTTTTCTCTGTTGCTTCCAAAAAAAAGAAAAAAAAATTAAGTGGAAAGGTGGTATACTAGAAAGGGGTTGATGGTAGTGAGAGACAGACAGACACCCAGGGTACCCCCAAACTCAGAGTTCAGCCCACCTCCCTAGGCCGAACTCCTGTTTCCAGCGCTATTATCCCACCTCTTTCCCCACTGGCCTGTGAGAGGGAGAGCGAGCCGGCTGGGCAGCCAGCAGACTCCGAGCAAAGGCGTGATTGATAATTGGCGACTGTAATTCTATAATTCATCTCCCTGCACCGCAGTGAAATTAAAAGAGTTTAGGTTCCCAAGCATAATGATCATCAATTAAACGCCGGGGAGATTTAGTGTCCTCATTTGAATTTTGTTTTATTTATTTAAATGTGTCTCCTTTTGGGGGAGGGAGAGTGGAGATTGGGAGCCGGTGAGTGAGGGGCTGGGGCGGGCGGGCGGCCGCTACCGGGCAAGGAGAGTCTCCGAGGAGCTGGGTAGCTCAGGGTTGCCAGGGACGGCGGAGGGTGGAGCGCGGGCCGCGGGGCGGCAGGCAGAGCAAGACAGGGGATCCATCATCCCCAGGCCTAATCAGTTAATACTGATAAACTGCCAGCAATAACTGCCAATTGCGCCGCCGTTTGGAACTGCCAGTTCATTCATTTAGGGAGTGCGGCGGCACATCGGGGGAAGTGCTCTGGCCCCCGCATCCCTTCTGTCTGTTCTCCGGGAGGAGATGGGGCATCTGGTGGAGGCCGAGGACCGCCGCTGACTCCTGCGGGAAGGGAAAGGAGCCCTGGCCTGCTTCAGGGTGGCCCGGCCGGCTGCGGGATGGATCTGGCCCGGGCTGGCCCGCGGGCGACGCCGGCGGCCTGTTTCTTCCGGACCTGGCTGGCTGGTTTGCTGATGGCACCTGCCCTCGGAATAAGGCTGCTAAACCTCCGAGGCATCCAGCCGGGATCTCCTCTCACAGGGCCAGAGCAGGAAGCCTCCGGAATCAGGGAGCTTCTCTCCGCCCTGTCATACCCGACTGTGTGACTCAGTGTCCAACTCTGGATAGGGGGCTACCCTCGGTGGCCTCGAGGGGTCCATCTAGCCCTGTGACTCCACCGAAGCTACTTTGCTGCGCTGGCCACACCCACCGCCGTCCAGCTTCCTACCCCGGGAAGTTTGGCGTCCTGCTCCCCTGACTCCGCCTCTCCCTTCCCACGGAGCGCCTCCCCCTCCCCACTTTGCTGACCATTTTCTCCCTGGGTTGGTTTCTGCCGCAGTTTCCTGGCATACTCTGATTCCAGCTTCTCAGTTGCAATCAAGAAACTAAAAATAGAGCATAAAAGAGCTCTCCAAGGAGGGTGGGGGTGGGGGGTGGGGTGGGCAGAGGATGAGGAAAGTGCTGGGTTCCTCCTGGGAATGAGATCTCATCAGCTCCACGGAGGGAGTTAGAAATCCAATCCAGACCATTGGCAAGGGGGCGGGTGCGGGATGAGGAGCCTTCCTGATCACCGAGTGGGAAGCTTGAGAGAAAACCGGGTCGGTGCTCTTGCCTGGGGAGAGGGTGTCGGGGAGGGGGGCGGGTGGGCGTTTAGGTCCTCAGGGTGTGGTCCATAGCGTGCCCTGCACAGTGGTCCCCCCGTGCCCTGCACCGAACAGGAGCTGAAATACACAGACCCCTGGGTGGGAGGCGTGGGCACCAGAGGAGCCTTGTGTTCTAACTCATCCGCCAGGAGGGGGCGCCCTATTCTAAAGTTAACAAAGGCACCTGGTGCAAGCTGAGGCCCTGGAGGCTTGTGGGGACTGGTCGTCGTTGTCCTACAGGGCTTGTGGACAACAGGACCCTTGCCACGGATTTGCTGCTTGCGACCCCGGGAATGGTGTTTTTCCGATGATAAGGAATGGCTGTGGTCAAGCTTGACGTGACAAGACGGGCAACGTGGAGGTGCTGGGGCTCTGCGGGGAGAGCAGGCTGAGAGGGGGTCTGGTCTCTCAGAGAGCAGGTCCAAGACCACAAGAGAGCCCTTCCTGCTGATGAATGGAGGGATGGGAAGGCTGATTCCAGAGTCTGGAGCCCTGGGCTGAATCGCGCAAGTCACTTGCTCCTCTGAGCCTCAGTTTTTCCCCCGTTTCTCAAGAGGTATTGTGCCAAAGCTCTGGGGGTGGCGTGGTGCTCTGCAAGCACCAAGGATAGAAGTTGTAGCTTTCATCTCACAGGCCGCAGCCTAGCCTGATATTCTAAGGCGGAGCACCACCCTGTCTGGTGCTGTCTCCCGGGTTCCTTTCTCACTCTGGGCTATCTTTAGGACCCATGGGGGAGGAAGGGAAGTGGCTGATATTAGAATCCAGAGACTTGCCATGTTTTTGTTCCAATGATTCAAATCAAGATACTGTCTTTCAGTCTCCTCTCCGTCTGGCTGAACTCATTCCAGTTTCCTTACCCAGCCCATTTCCATCCGGAAAGAGCTGGTCCTTGAAAGTGTGATTTCTCTTGAGCTGCAGAGATCCGGGCATCCCTGGTTTTCTTCGGTCTCATCTTCAAGGCCATCTCCTTCTAGCTTCTCATTGCTCTTCTCCAAAGAGCCCTTCTCATTGTCCCTTCCTCCAGGAAGTCACTCTGGGTTGATCTGAGGAGAGATGAAGGTGACCCCAGTTCCCAGGGAAGCCCACCTCCCTTTATGGATCCATCATGTTTTGTCCTGTGCCTGGGTCACCTTCTTTTCCCTGACTCATCTGGTGTCAAGGGCTGTTTTGTGGCTCTCCATGAATGTCTTTGGCCTCTTGGGCAGATTGGATTGAGGAGCTCTGGGAGGGGTGGGGGTCAGAAATGTGTTAGTCGCTCAGTCATGTCCGACTCTCTGCAACCCCATGGACTGTAGCCCTCCAGCCTTTTCTGTCCATGGGATTCTCCAGGCAAGAATACTGGAGTGGGTGGCCATGCCCTCCTCCAGGGGATCTTCCTGACCCAGGGATGGATCTCTTATGCCTCCTGCATTGGCAGGCGGGTTCTTTACCACTGCACCACCTGGGAAGCCCGACTGGGGGGGTCAAGGACTTGACAGTTTTGTGTGGAATCTGTAACAGTACCAAGCCCAAGTGGGCATGAAGCCCAACAAAGGCTTTTAAAAATTACCATGTGCTGTCCTTTCCTCTGATTACAAAAGGAATACATATTCATGGTCAAAAATTTGGAAAATACAGCAAAGCACAAAGAAAAAAATTCATCCATATTCCACTAGCCGGAAGCAGCCACTATTAATATGGGAGGTTTAATAGGCCTCCCCTTTCTCTCTGCTCTTTTATCTCTGTCTTTCAATGGGAATCTCACACAGTAATCCTTTTCTTTTTGTCACCGCTTCATCACAGTGTGTGGGGAGCATTTCCCCACGCAGCAAATGCTACACAGAAAGTGTAGCCAGGTGGCTTGGGAACCCCGGGAGGGTAGGGGGATCTCAGCACTGACAGATCCAGCTCCTCCCCCACTCCCAGTGAAGACAGAGGACCTTAAAATCCATTGACTGGAGGGGTGGCCCGAGAGGCAGGGCTGTGTGCAACCCGCAGTGTCCCTCGGTTGTCCCCAGAGTGTGCCAGGCTGATCCTTTAATCTCACCTGAGATCCCTTCCCAGCATCAGCTTTCTTCCTGCCTGGGTTCTTGCCTTAAACACAGCAGGCAAGCGGGGGGCAGGGAGCGGCCCTAGGTGCCGGTCACTTGGAAACTCATAATAAGGCTAGAAACGTAAAGGGCCGCACCAGCAGTCACTTGGCATGAGAATGGAGCCCGGAGTCCTTTCCACCCAGTCACGTGCCTGAGAGATGGGAGTAACAAGGGAGCCAGTCCTGTTTAACTGCAGAACTTCAGTTGAGCTAAGCAGGGTGTGCATCTGGGGCCCGCCACCTCTCCAAAGGCTGAACAAAGGGTTACAGGATCTTGGTTTGGAGACCCTGCCCACACAAACACTGTCCATCTAACTCAGCACAGCCCACCGACTCACCTTCTTTAATGCATCCTGAATTGCCAACGCGTGTCTCCCGTCTACCTGTCTGGACTTTTTTTCCTCTTCAAACTCTGCTCAAGATGTTCTTCCTTTAATAACAACCTCCCACGCATACCAAACTGATTCAAGATGGCGGAGTAGAAGGATGTGAGCTCATCTTCTCCTGCAAGAACATCAAAGTTGCAACTAGTTGCTGAACAACCATTGACAGGAGGATGTTGAAACCCACCAAATAAAGGTACCATGTCCAAGGACAAAGAAGTCACAATGAGGTGGTAGGAGGGGCACAATCATATTAAAATCAAACCCCACACCCGCCAGAGCCACTTGGGGGGCACAAACAAAACCTTGTGCATCCCAAGACCCAGGAGAAAGAAGCAGTGACCCCCACAGCAGACTGAGCCAGACCTGCCTGGGGGTGTTGAGGGTCTCCTGCAGAGGTGTGGGGAAAGGACTTGAATAGATGGTATACAGATGGCCGGCAAGCACAAAAAGATGCTC
The DNA here is from genome assembly GCF_001704415.2 of Capra hircus. Classification (NCBI taxonomy): domain Eukaryota; kingdom Metazoa; phylum Chordata; class Mammalia; order Artiodactyla; family Bovidae; genus Capra; species Capra hircus. The sequence goes on from NC_030822.1 coordinate 55,204,827, forward strand.
AACGTAACTAATCATCAGAGAAATACAAACAAAAGCCCAGTGAGATATCACCTCACACCCAGATGGCCACTGTCAAAAACAAAAGTGTTGAGGTGAACGTAGAGAAATTGGAATCCTTGTGTACTTTTAGTGAGAGTGTACAGTGGTCCAGTCACTATGAAGAATACTATGGTGGTTTCCCAAAATAAAAAATTAACAAAAAACTACCATATGATCCAGCAATTCCACTTTTCCGCATCTGGATACGCATCTAAAAGAATTGAAAGCTGGATCTCAAAGACATATTGGCACACCCACATTCACAGCAGGATTGTTCACAGCATCCATGAGGGAAGCAACTCATATCCACTGATATGTTAGGGGAACCGCTGGCTGACCACCTCAGCCAGACCAGATGGTAACCCCTTGCATGAGTTACCTTAAACAGGAGATCCTGGTAAGGAATGTGGAATTATTAACAAGCTACTACCAACCAGAAAATCCAGGAAAGATCAAAAGGAGAGAGGAGATGCCCCTCCACGTGTCCTACCAACCTCCCCAAATCCTTCTCATTGAAAAACACCTCGGCTTAGTGATGCGCGCACCACCAGGATGGATCTCCAAGTTAGAATGATTGGCTGGAGGCAACCCAGACTAATAACCCCATTGTAAAACCCAAGGTATCAAGTCATGTGGCAGAGCAGTTCTCCTTGATTCCCTTACCCTGCTGCTCTCTACCTGGGTGCCCCTTCCCCCAAAAATCTTTGTCAGCATGTGTCTCATCAGATAATTCATTTCCAAGTGTTAAACAAGAACCTATTCTTAGGCCCCTGAAGGGGTCCCTCTTCCTGCAACAGATGGAAGAACAGATAAGCAAAATGTGTTATAAACCTACAATTAAATATTATTCAGTCTTAAAAAGGAAAATTCTGATACATGATACAACATGGATGAGCTTTAATGACATTTTGTTAAGTGACATAAGCTAGCCACAAGAAGACAACTACTATATGATTCCGCTATGTGAGGTACCTAACATAGTTAAATTCATAGACACAAAATAGAATGGTGGTAGCCAGCGGCTTGGAGGTGAGGGGAAAAAAACAGTTATTTTTAAATGCATGTAGAGTTTTCTAGTTTTGTGAGATGAATTGTTCCAGGGGTCTGTTGCACACCAAAGTAAAAAACTTACTACTGAACTGTACACTGAAAAATGGTTACTATGGTAAACTTCATGTTATTTTTTATCCACAACTGAAGGCTCTTCCTGCCTTCTCTTGCCAGCCCAGCAAGGAAGAAGCTCTCCTTCAATAGAACCCTTAATGTGCTTACATTTTCTCAGCTACCCTCTCAAACTGACCTGTTAGGTTTTTATATGTTCACATTCCAGCTTCTTTTCAAATAAGTTCTATTTTATTTTATTTTTTTCTTATTTGTGCTGGGTCTTGGTTGCTTCACAGGCTTTCCTCTAGTTGCCACAAGCAGGGCTCTTCTCTGGTTGCGGTGCGCGGGCTTCTCTTGCTGCGGAGCACAGGCTTTAGGGCATGTGGGCTTCAGCTCCTGCAGCTTGCGGGCTCAGTAGCTGGGGCTCCGGGCCCTTAGAGCGCAGGCTCAGGAGTTGTGGCGCATGGGCTTACTGCAGCATGTGGGATCTTCCCGGATCAAAGGTCAAACCTGAGTCGTCCCTGCATTGGCAGGTGGGTTCTTTACCAGTGAGCCACCAGGAAAGCCTGCAGACAAATTCTCTGAAAGCAAGAATACAGTCTTTACCGCTTCATTTTTACTCATGGAACCTAACACAGTGCCTCAAATCCAATCCAATTAATGTTTGCAGATTGAACCATCAGTTTCCTTAATAAAGTTTTGGACAGTGGGCTGGAGAGTGATGAGTAGAGGTGAGAGCAAACACAGAGGAGAAAAGCAGGAGAGAGAGCCTGGGTCTGAGGATGACTTCCATATATGGTCTATGAATTGATTGTTTAGGCTGCTACATCTGTTCCTGTTGAATAAGTTCTTGCTTTGTCATGAAAGAATTTGGAGATGAAGTGATAGGCAAGAAGTGGATTTATTTGGAGAGAAACACACTCCACAGACAGAGTGTGGGACATCTCAGAAGGTGAGTGAGAGCCTGGAAATATGATGTGGCTGATTTTTATGGGCTGGGTAACTTCATAGGCTAATGAGTGGGAGTGTTATTCCAATTATTTGGGGGAAGGGATAGGGATTTCCAGGAATTGGGCTTTTTGGCCTTTTATGGTGGGTCTTGGAACTGTCGTGGGTGAGTGTGTCATTTAGCATGCTTATGTATTATGGTGAGTGTGTGATGAGGCTCAAGGTCTGTCAGAAATTGAGAATCTTTCACCATCTTGGTTTTCACTGGTTTTTGCCGTGTGCTACGGCCATGCCATTCTTTAAAGGTTGCACCCCGCCCCCTTCCCTCCTGTTTCACATCTATTCGTGAGTCAGCTTATGTGGCTTACACTAGTTTTATGTGCACACACCTATGAGACTGGGGGGCAGGGGAGAGACCATGGGTCTCTAACCTTGAGTTAGACCTGAGCAAATGGTATTCAGACTCTTTCAAAGGTTTCAAACTAAAAAATGTTGGCAGGCATTAACCTGAACCACCTGGGACATGTACCTAATTTCACTTTTCTTTAGAATTCCTAGAGAAACAGATTCTTGACTCTCCTCGGGAGCACGGATTAGTGTCTTAACAGCTCTTCTGCCATGAAAGTTTCTCCTGACCCCCTCACCTCCATCCCTCTGGCTGCCATGTAACCTTCTCTACTGAAATGGAGAACAGTCCTCTGCACCATATCCCTTGTAGGCGCTTTTTCAAAAATTGAACTTTCACAGAATAAAGATCCCTCACATGAGGTATCTGTAATTTTCTCTTCGTAGGGTGGCTCCTCTGCTAAATTAATTATCTGGTTCTCTTGAAAGGCAATCTTTTCCCCCAGTTCATGTTCGTTCTTGACCTAACATGGCCATTCTTGGCCTTTTGAATGATTTGCTTCTAGCGGGGAATTAAATTTCCATAGCAACACCGGCAGCCATCTTGAAGGACTCTCCAGGCCGCATTTCCATTCTCAGCCATCTCCAACACAGCCGGGTGTTTGCTTGCGTACAAGTCGTGTGCGTATTTTTTCTCATTTCAGTTGGGGTGGACAGCAGCAGTGGCGACTCAGACTACTAATGGGATGAACAGAAAAATACATGAAGAAGCCTGTCTGCTTTTAGTTCCTGGGGGCCCTGGGCTCCCAAGGAAACATTGGTGTTTACTTTTTAGCTTCACAGCATTAAAAAAAAAAACAGTGGGGATTGGAGATTTTCATCTTATTTATTTCTGAATCACCTGGGCCTTTTTCTGAAAGCAGGGTACCCTGCTTCAGGAGAGAGGCCTGAAACCTAGGTTTGGGGATGTGTTTGTTTGTTTAAAGTTTTATTATTTATGGCTGTTTTTAAGCAAACGATTAGAAATGTGAGGATTCCCGCCCCCCCCCCCCCGCCCCCCGCCCACCACCACAAGCGCACTGTTCAGCTCCCTATCGGTAACTCTGAAAGGCACTTGGTTGACTGTGGAATCATTCCTTATGCTGTGACATGCCGCTCAAGGCCCCCACTTCCCTGGCCTCAGCCTGCTTTCTCAGTCACAACTCCCTGATTGCCGCTTGGGTTCCTGCCAAACAGGATATCAGCATGCTGTCAGAACACGCCGGACACTTAGACCTGTCTGCCCAGTGCCTGTGAACTGGCGGTTTTCCTCCCACCCACCTGCTGAGGTTCCTCCTCCTCCAAGGCAGAGCTTCCCAAGTGGTGTGTAGTGAGGTGCTAATTCCCCTTAGCCCTGAGTTGCAACCCTTGTGGCTCAGAGGTTAAAGCGTCTGCCTGCAACGTGGGAGACCTGGGTTCGAACCCTGGGTCGGGAAGATCACCTGGAGAAGGAAATGGCAACCCACTCCCGTATTCTTGCCTGGAGAATCCCATGGACAGAGGAGCCTGGTGGGCTGCAGTCCACGGGGTCACAAAGAGTCGGACGCAACTGAACGACTTCACTTTCACTTTCTGAGTTGCAACCAGATGGGGCTGGGGCCACTGGAATCCTTCCTGGCCTGTGCTCCCATCCAAGGGCCGCCTTACCCATTTGTCCCAATGAGCCAGCCAGCTGATCCCGTTTTCTGTTTGTGCCACAGGGTGAAAAGGCTGGGAAGATTTCTTTAAAGGCCAGCTCAATGCAGTTTCCTCCAGAAACCCCCTCCCAGGCCATCTGATCAGAAGGCTCCTCCGCTTCCCCAGATACCTCATCCAATCCTTATGGCTGACTTTGTGTCTTAGTTACAATCCTTATGGTCTGCTCTATATCATGGATGTTTAGTGCTTTTCATAGGCATCCTCCTTGTGTCCCTTCCCACAAGAGATTGGAAGAATTTTGCAATTTTTGTTTTTGTTTAGCTACACACAGTGATTTTTAATAAGAAATATATATTTGGTCTTCATGCCTGATTCTAGCACGGAACTCCTAAAACCCTAGGAATTTCCTAGTGGTGGTGCTAATGGTAAAGTATCCTCCTGCTAATGCAGGTGATGCTCAAGAGACATGGATTCGATCCCTGCATTGGGGAGATTCCCTGGAGTAGGAAATGGCAACCCACTCCAGGATTCTCACCTGCAAAATCCCATGGACAGAAGAGCCTGGCTGCCTGCAGTCCATGAGTTACAAAGAGTCAGGACTAGGCACACAGTTGGAACTACGGATTGGAAACTGTGGTGTAGATGTCTTTTGTTATGTTAATAGTGTTATGTTATGTTAATGGTGTTTAGACTGCCTCTAGGGTTGCCAGAAGAAGCCACCTGTGGTTAGAGGATTGGAACTTTCAGTTCTCCACCCCCACCTCCTGTGGGAAAAAGGGGCTGGAGGTTGAATCAACTGCCAATGACCAATAAATTAATCAATCATGCCCGTGTAATAAAGCCTCTGTAAAAACCCAAAAGGATGGGGTTTGGGCTTCCAGGTTGATGAAAATGTGGCAATTTGGGGACTGTCTTGGAAGGAGAGGGCATGGATGCTCTGTGCCCTTTGCCATATCTTGCCCTGTGCACCCATCTCTTCTATCAGGCTGTTCCTGACTTGCACTCATTTATAATAAACTGGTAATCTAGTAAGTCAAATGCACTCTGAGCTCTGTGAGCCACTTTAGTGAACTAATCTGACTCAAGGAGGAGGTTGTGGCAAACTGATTTATAGCCTGTCAGTCAGAAGCACAGGTGCAACCTGGACTTTCAACTGGCTTCTCAACTGGGGAGTGTGTGTGTGTGTGTGTGTGTGTGTGTGCGCGCGCGCGCACATCTGTGGGTGGGGTGGGGTCGGGGAGCAGTCTTGTGGGATGGAGCCCTTAACCTGTGGATTCTGATGCTGTCTCTGGGTAGGTGGTGTCAGATGTGAGTTGAATTGTAGGACACCCAGCTGGCGTCTGGAGAGTCATTTGTTGAGGTACCATACCCCAATCCCATGTCAGATTTTGGGGGGCAGAACGCAGAAGAGTCTAGGTCTTGTCCAGCAAGTATTTGGGATTCCTTCAATGTCTGTCAGTTTGAAATCCAGAGCTTCTGGGATCATAGCTTGTCCTCCTTAATATGCTGCTTTTATTCTAATGGCCCTACCAGTGTTCAGAATATTTGGGGAATTTCTTTCCTGGAATTGCTCTCAGAGAAATTTGATGAGCCAAAGAATAAAACTAGTCTCTTTTCTTTAGACTCAAACAACGTGTATTTAATTTTCATTTTGTTGTCATTGTTAGTCAACAAATATTTATTGAGCCCCAGGCACCTAGTTGTTTTTTTAAAAAATTTAATATAAACGACTTGTCTACCGTATTGGCAAGATTTGGCTCCAAATAAGTTTGATTTTTTTCCAGAAATCGAATCTACCCTCAAAACATTAAAGATTTACTATCTTGGAGCAGACTCACAACAATGAAAGCAAGGAATACAAAACAGCAAAAAAAAAAAAAAAAAAAGGGGGGGGGGAAACCCACACTTAAACCAAAACACAGTGAGTGGTAGCAACATTGCTGGAATAAATGCAGAGACTCCCAAAGTGTCAGCTTGCAAAGGACAGCATTAACTTGGATGTCTAAGCTCTGGAGTGTTTGTTAAAAGGACTCAGTCTCCCTGGCTTATGACACACCTTGTTCTGGTATATGTCACTCACTAATGATGAGTCAATACAATGTGGTTAGATTATTCCATCTGGAGCCAATGGATGCAGTTTATGTCCCTGCTCTGCCGTCTATCAGCGGGGCTGCCTTGGGTAGTCATTTAAAGTGTCTGGTAATTTCTCACCTGTCTCATGGTGGACAGTGCCTACATTATAGGGCTGTTGTAAAGATGAATGTTGACTAAAGCATCTATACATGTTTTGGATTATAATTCTCCCCTGCCACCCCCCCCCCCCAGAGAATAGAAGGGCTAAGGAATAAACGTTGCCTTCAAACTTTGGAGACTTAGATGCAGACTGAGCTTTAAGTTTTTCTCAGATTCCTCTGAAGAGAATAGGAGAAGCCTGGCATTTTATTGCTATAGAAATGACACATGTTGGGATCTCATGAAGAACTTCCCCTGAAGATGGTTAGGCCAAGGAAAGGATGTGTGAATAAAGGAGAAGATTGTGTGAGGGAGATCATTTCTGGAGAAGTAGCATCCTTGTTTGGCTGGGTGCATGAAGGTGATGCCTGACTTCTTCTGCACGGTCGCTATTTGGATGACAGGTGGACCTTCTTCTGAGTTGTGGGCCCTGCCTCCTCCCAGCTGCGCTCCTCTGGGCATTGGGAATTGGAGCCTGCTGGTCAAACCTCAACTTCTCCGAGAAGCTTTCCCAGAGAAACATGATTATGATGTAATAGATATGGTCACGTCACACAAACCCAGTCACTTAACTCTAGAGGCGGGTACCATAATGGCCCCATTTTATGGGTGAGGAAATAAAGGCCCAGAGAGGGAAGCACATTGACCAAAGCTGCACAGCTAGTTAGCGGTGGAGCCAGGATTCGAGCCATCCTCAGTTCCCAGCAGCCTCAGCACTCCTTGACTCTGCCCACTTTAAGAATTCAAAGATTAGTACAAATGAATTAATTACTCATCATATTCATTATTTGTCCTCTTTCCACCAGTGTCTAGGCTCTGGGAGGTAAAGAATTTTTGTCTTTTTTATTAACTGCTGAATCCTTAGTACCTAGAATAGCAGAAGTATGCATAAGAGATACTTAATGTTTGTTGAAAAAATGAACTTGTTAATACCTTGTAATACATTAATGCATTTAATAAAATTTTAAATTGAAGTTTAGTTGATTTAAAATGTTGTGTTAGGAAAAAAATGTCTTAGTTTCCAGTGTGTAGCAAAGTGATTCAGTTATACATATATATACATGTCATTTTTTTTCATTATTTTTTTTTACAAGTGCATTATTTTTTGCAAACCTTCCTTTATTTTTTTTTAAAGCACGTTGTTTTTTAGGAGTTCTGACCTGTGTGCTTCTTAGATTCTGACAGCCCTGCATTGCACAGCCCTGGATTTTAATCAGTGTTATTAATTAAGATACCAGCTCCAGTCTGGGGAAAGCATATTCCCCACCCAAAGCTCATTTTCTGTGGGTACTTTTCCCAGTTAGAGGTGATCAAAAGCCCAAGAAATCAACTTGTCTCGGAGTTGTCATGATAAATAAGCCCCACAGACATGATTTTCTGGTGTTTGTTAAATTGTTTTTAAGTTGAATGCCTGTTGGTGGGAATGCGCTCATGTCTGCTACAGTCTCTTATGCTATGGTTTAACAGTCACAAACTTTCCCTCTTGGTCCCCAGATGGAATCACATGCTTCGAGTCCTACCCCATCCTTATAGTTAAGGAAAGTGAGACCTGGAGAAGGGGTGACTTGCCCATGGTCATGTAGCTGATAGAGCCTGGAATCGGTTCTCACTCCCCTCTCAGCCAGTGCACTTTCTTCTCCACCAAGATGAGTGCCCTGGGCAGGAATGCCTTGTCTGAACAGGGATGAAAAGCAGATGTCATTAGTCCCAGGGATGGTGAGTCTGGGGAGAAGGGACGACAAGGGGAGTTGCAGGGTGAGGGGCATCTCTCCTTGTCCTCCGCCCCCACGTGGCCCCTGTGCTCATGGGCTACCCCTTCAAATGATGGTATTTTCAACAAATGGGAGCAAAGCAGGTCTTTCTCTGTCCCTCTCCCCACCCAGCCACCATTGTAATTAGTTGTCAAAAATTTTTAGATGGAAGGGGGAATGTTCAGGTCCTGATGAGATGATACAGCAAAGATTTCATTTCATCTTGAATTTGACATTAAACTTTAATAGTCTCAAGGACAAGAAGCCAAGAGATATCAGATGTAATGAGATAAAGCAAAGTTTCTCTGACAGCAAATTTGATCACAAATGGGCTCCGAGATTGCTTCTTTGATATAAATGAAACATAATTCATCTTCTAGGGCCCCGAATGGGCTTTCAGGCTGGGGATGAGCCTGGCATCTCTCTTGCCTGGTGCTGACAAGTGGCAGCACCGGGAGGAGGTGGAGATGTCGCTGGACCCTGTCCGAGCAGTTCAGCTGCTCTGTCTGGGAAGAGATGGACCAGGCAGCACAGGACCTGGAGGGCATAGGGGGTTCCAATCAGGGGCTGTGGACACCTTCTGCTCTGGGTTTTGAGTTGGGAGGTTCTCCTCAAACTCCGAAGGGCAACGAAGTGGGGAATCAAACAGGGCGGGGCTCCCTCTCAGGTCTGGATTTCATGGGAAACTGTTCTTTTGATGATTTTCAAACTGGGTACTAAAGGTGTCCAACAGTTTACTTACTTGATTTATCTGTTTTCTGTTTTTTTTTTTTTGCTTCTTTGCAGGGATTGAACCCATGCCCCCCTGCAGTGTAAGTATGGAGTCCTAACCGCTGGACTGCCAGGGAAGACCCCTAACAGTTTTTTTTGAACACCCTGTCATGCTCCTCTGATAGGTCTTCCTGTCATAGTCCCTTCTCTCTGCACCTCCTGCAGCTGCCTAAATTCAGATGTGCGTGTGTGCTAAGTCACTTCAGCAGTGTCCAAATCTTTGCAACCCTATGGACTGTAGCCTGCCAGGCTCCTCTGTCCATGGGGATTCTCCAGGCAAGAATACTGGAGTGGGTTGCCCCTCTCCAGGGGATCTTCCCAACCCAAGGATCAAACCCATGTCTCTTTTGGCTCCTGCACTGCAGGCGGATTCTTCACCGTTGAGCCACTAGGAAAGCCCACATTCAGACGGTGTGGTACTAATTCAGATGGTATGATGGGGGTGGGTGGAGGGTTCTAGCCTCCCAGTCTCCATCAATTCCCCACTGGTTTTCTTTTCTTTTTTAAAACTAAAATAAATAAATAAATAAATTTGGCCGTGCTGGGCCACCTCATGCAAAGAGTTGACTCATTGGAAAAGACCCTGATGCTGGGAGGGATTGGGGGCAGGAGGAGAAGGGGACGACAGAGGATGAGATGGCTGGATGGCATCACTGACTTGATGGACGTGAGTCTGAGTGAACTCCGGGAGTTGGTGATGGACAGGGAGGCCTGGTGTGCTGCGATTCATGGGGTCGCAGAGTCGGACATGACTGAGCAACTGAACTGAACTGGGTCTTTGTGGCTGCGTGTGGGCTCTCTCCAGTTGCGGTGCGTGGGCTCCTGGTTGCAGTGGCTCCTTCCATTGTGGAGCACGGCTCCAGGATGCAGCTCAGTAGTTACAGAGCATGGGCTTGGTTGCCTCGCAGCATCCTCCCAGACCAGGGGTTGAACCTATGTCCCCTGCATTGCAAGGTGAATTCTTAATCACTGGGACCACCAGGGAGGCCCCTCAGTGGTTTTCTTAATCTTGCATACATTGTCACATTAATCCTTTGAGGTCTGCTCCCCACCTTTCAGCAAGATTACTACCCTCAGCCGGCTTTGTGTGGGCACTGCAGGTGCGGCTGCGTCAGCATCCTGGGTCTGACTGGGGGCCCACTGCCACAGCCTCCCACCTCCAGCCTTTGCCCCTTCTGACCCCTCCTTCTCCAGTCACAAGGACAGACGCCTTAACCTGATGCCCCAAGTGCTTTTTTAGCCCATCTGTCACGCCTGCTCTGAGCCCCTGCTTCCTCATTGGGATGGGGGTGGGGGAGTGGAGGACCATACCCTCCTCCCTCTCTTGCTCCTGCGGAGCCCTCAGGAAGCCCTTCTCCTCCTGTGCAAACGCCACTCACGTTCCTTCAATCTTGATGTCACATCTTCTGAGAACCCTGCCCTGCCCAGCTCTGCCAGAAGACAGCTACCCTCCTCTGCATTCCCGGGCCCCTGTAGGACTCAGGGTCTGTCTTCTCTGTTTTACTCTGTTCCTGCACCTATCTGTCTCCTTTTCCAGCCCCTGAGTGCCTCCGGCCGTGTCTCACTGATCTCTCTATATCCCTGGGTATGTTGTGGTACCTGGCATGAAGCAGGTAACCAGTGAGGATGTATTAGGTGAATGTGAATCCTGGCCCATGGCATGGCCTTCTGGGATGTGCCTGGCTCACTGTGGGGTTAAGAGAATCAGAATGCATGCACATTTATCTATCTGCCCAGATGCAACAAATACACCAAGTAGAGTTGTTGTTGTTCAATTGCCAAGTTATGTCCAACTCTTTGCGACCCCATGGACTGCAGCATGCCTGGCTTCTCTGTCCTTCATTTTTTCAGAGTTTACTCAAACTCATGTCTATCGAGTCAGTGATGACATCCAACCATCTCATCCTCTGTCACCCTCTTCTCCTCTTGCCCTCACTCTTTCCCAGCATCAGGCTCTTTTCCAATGAGTTGGCTCTTCCCATCAGGTGGCCAAAGTATTGGAACTTCAGCTTCAGCATCCATCCTTCCAATGAATATTCAGGGTTGATTTCCTTTAAGATTGGCTGTTTTGATCTCCTTGGAGTCCAAGGGAGTCTCAGGAGTCTCCTCCAGCACCACAATTCAGAAGCATCAATTCTTTGGTGCTTGGCCTTCTTGATGGTCCAACTCCCACATCCACACATGATAACTACTGGGAAAGCCATAGCTTTAATTATATTGACCTTTGTTGGCAAAGTGATGTTTCTGCTTTTAAATACACTTTCTGGGTTTGTCATAGCTTATTTCCCAAGAAGCAATCATTTAATTCAGTAGTTCAAACTAATACAGTAGTTTAAGCTAAATAATAATTTTGTCTAAGTTTTCCTTGATCAAGATATTGGGATTTCAAAATTGAGACCAGATTGAAGACAGAAGTTCTGCTGACACCCTCTTCTCTTTCCTGGAGGTCCAATGTGAGGGCTCAGGTTAAAGCATCTTCACCTTTCTTAGCTGAAGATAGCTTGAACACCTGCTGAAGAGGGACTGTCCTTGGCAAGCACATGTTGACCTTGGGCTGTACAAACCTGGGAGGGCTGTGCTAGAGTAGGGCATACATGAGAACTAGACAGGCCTCCCTGGGAGGCAGATTCAGAGCCAGGAAACAAGGGCTGGTGTGCTAGTTCACACAGAGGTGGGTTTGAGAGCTCTGGGTCCAACCAGAACTGTGGGTTTAGCCCAAATGTTCCTCAACAGATAAATGGATAAGCAACTGGTAGTATGTCTATACAATGGGATAGTATTCAGCCATAAAATGGAATTGAGTTGTGATACATGCTACAATGTGACGAACCTCAAAAACAGGCTAAATGAAAGAAATCAGGACTTCCCTGGTGATCCAGTGATTAAGAATCCACCTGCCAATGCAGGGGACACAGGGTTGATTCCTGGTCTAGGAAGATACTGCATGCAGCTAAGCCTGTGTGCCCCAACTACTGAAGCCCGCAGGCTCTAGAGACTGTGCTCCATAGCAAGAGAAGCCACTGCAATGAGAAGGCCGTGCACCACAACTAGAATAGCCTCCATTCACTGCAACTGGAGAAAGTCCGGGCATGGCAACGAAGACCCAGCACAGCCAAAAATTAAAAAAAGAAAGAAACCGGTCGCAAAAGTCATACATGAGTCCATCCCTATGAAATGTCCAGAAGAGTGAATCTATAGAGATAGAAAGCATATCAGTGGGTGCCAGGAACTGGGAGGAGGGAGTGTGTGTATGGGGTTTCCTTTAGGAGCTATGGAATGTTTTGGAATTGGACGGAGGCAGTGGTTGCCCAACACTGTGAATTGGGCACTTTACTTTGTGTGTGTGTGTGTGGTGTTTTTTATTTTTTTAATTTTTATTTAAAAATTTTTATTTTATATTGAGGTATAGTTGGTTAACAATGTTGTGTTAGTTTCAGGTGAACAGCAAAGTAATTCAGTTATCCATGTACATGTATCTATTCTTTTTCCAATTCTTTTCCCATCTAAGTTATTACCAAATATTGAGCAGAGTTCCCTGTGCTATACAGCAGGTCTTTGTTGGTTATCTATTTTAAACATAGTGTATATATGTCAGTCCCAAACTCCCAATTTATCCCTTCCCCCCTCCAGCGTTCCCCAATTGTTCACTTTAAAATGATTAATTTTGTTATATGAATTCATATAGATAAGAAATTACAGGCAAACAGAAAAGAGATTGCAGGCTTATTTCCAGGGGATCTGGGTAAATTCTGCTGGTTGTCTTTCTCATCACCTGAACTGTTTCAGGAAGCTGCCCACGTATACGTGTAGATGTTTACGCAGGCTGTCACTCTGCACAAATCCAGAGGACACCATCGCCATGGTGGTCCATGCAGATGGAGCACACTGGGCTTGTGTTGACCACAGTGTGCTGCTGGACCTCTGGCCAAGGGAGGGGTATGGTGGAAGCTCCAGGCCAGCCTCCTCCATCCGTCTTTTGCTCCCATAGCCATCATTGGATTCACTTCCCTCCCCCTTGCTGCCAGCCAAGGGGACTGACCACTGGTTGTCAAGAATTAGTGGACAGAAAGACGATCTCCCTTCTCTGCGGTATCCATCTCCATCCCAGTTGCCCTTCCCATCTCCCAGCACCACACTTTCTGCCAGCACTCTTTTGAGATCTAGGGCAAGGGAGGGGAGAGGACCCTAGGCAACGACAGAAGAGACCCAGAGTCATTGCTTTAATGGAGTCATTGGCTGTGCTTCCAAATCTTCTTATCAATGTCATTAGGATTAATTTGATCGCGTGCGCTCCCTCTCCTCTCTCTCTCTCTTCCCTCCTCACAGATGGCTCTCCTCATGCGTATGGTACCCTGGGCATGACAAGTCTCCAGGCATGGGGGCCCACAGGCGGTGGCAGTGATGTGCAGGGGCTTCTGGTCTCCCAGCGCTGGCTACAGAGCCCTCCTCCTGGAGGCCAGCATCCCTGCTCTCAGGGCACTGAGTCAGAGAGGATCGTTAAAGGCTTCCAGCCTTCTGTCTGGTGGTGTCTCCCTACAGAGCTAAGAGATCCCCTGTCCTGCTCCCATCAGCCAGAGCAAAATTTAGGGACCATAGCTCTGAAGAGTCTTACTTTATCCCTTGAGGCAGAATTCTTAAGCCTCATGAAATTCTTCCCCCTGGTCCTAGACTCCTATCCCGTCCAGCCCAGTTCTCAGAGATTTGTGTCTCATCAGGGCTGTGCGGTAACCTGCATACCACGGCAGGGGGCAGTAGAGGCGGGAACCGCCACGTACCGGAGGCCTCGGACCCTCTGCCAGCGGCCTCGTAGGGAAGGCTCTGTGAGTGAGGGTGAGGGTCCCTGTGCATGTCTCCTTGGTTCTTGTCACTGTCTCCCAGAGATGGCCTCTCTGAGATTGCAAAGTAGGAGGGGAACTTTCTGAGTTCTGCCACCGACCTCCTCGAGCAACCTGATAAGCCAGTCGTGTGCTTTCCTTCTGAGAAGACTCCATGGTGGGACCTTTCCCATTCAGGAAAGGTCCTTGGGTTGTTTGCTAACTGCCAATTCAGATTTCAAGGGGGTTAGAAATATAGGAGTACGTGGCAGCTAAGAATGGCACTCATAATTAACCCTTGTGCACTGTGCTGTGGACACTTGCCTGGCCGAATGGACTCTGGGATCTGTGAGTTGGACACTGGGTGAATGTTCCCCTCTAGAAGACTGGCCCTGTCTTCTGTCTGGGAGAATGTCTGGGAGATGCCACCTGCTCTGCCTCTCTAGAGGGCTCGGGGTCAGGCCTTGTAGGGGTAGGAGGGGAGAGTTAGTCTCTGGCAGGATGCTGGAGTGAAAGGAGCCCAAAAGGGCCTAAAACCTCTTTCCATTTATTTGGCTGCATTGGGCCTTAGTTGCAGCACGTGAGATCTTGTCACATCACGCAGGCTTAGCAGTTGTGGCAAGTGCGCTTTGTTCTGTGACATGGGATCAGTCCCCTGTCTCCCCAGGGGACTGAACCCACATCCCCTGCATTGCAAGTTGGGTTCTGAACCACTGGACCACTGGGGAAGTCCCCTGAAATCTCTTAAAGCCCTGCCTGGGCCACTGTCTAGCCGTCTGACCTTGACATATTATTTTCCTATTTTGGGCTGTTAGTTGGCTCTGGCAGCTATAACAGAGTACCACAAAGTGGGTGGCTTAGAGCAACAGAAATGTGCTGTTTCACAGTGCTGGGAACTAGAGGTTTGAAATCAAGGTGTCAGCAAAGCCATGTACATTTTGAAACCCGAGAGAGTGTCCCTCCTTGCTTCTTTCAGCTTATGGTATCTCTGGACATTCCTTGGCTTTTATAACATAACTGCAACCTTCACATGGCATTCCGCCTGTCTCTTTACATCACCTTCCCTCTGTGTGTGTCTGTCCCTGTGTCCAAAGGTCCCCCCTCTGAGAGGACACCTGTCACAGTGGATGAGGACCCACCTTAATGACCTCATTTGAACTTGAACACTTCTGTAAAGGCTCATTTCCAAAGAAGGTCACCAAATAAGGTCCAAATAACACCTGCTGAGAGTTGGAAGTTGAGTACAGCTTTTTGAGTGGTCATGGCTCTGCCTGGAACATGGAACTTGGTCTGCTTAGCCTGCGTAATGAAGGTTGAAGAAGGCCCCTCCACCATGGATCTTTGTTGGTCCTTTACCACTCACCAGAAACTTGCCCGCATTTCTGCCAATGTGAAGGAAAGAAAGTCTAAATTCCCAAACAAGGAGAAGGGGTTCGCATCAGTCGTCGTCAAACTGTCAAGATCTTCCTGGGGAGCAGGTTAACATGGCAACATTTTGGTCCTGCCCCCAGAGAGTCTGATCCAGGAGGACTGACTGTTTTTACAAGCTCCCTGTGATTCTGAAGCCACTGGTCCTTGGGCCTCAGATTAAGACATTTCATCTTTCATGATACATATGTATATCAAAACATCGTCATACAACTTAAATATGTAGTTTTAATTCGTTGATTACACCTCAATAAACATGGGGGAAGAGAAATACTGTTTTGCCTCTTTAAAAAAAAAAAAAAAAACCTTTCTATTCATTAATTTCTGGCTGCGCTGGGTCTTCACTGCTATGCTTAGGCTGGTCTGGTTGCGGCCAGCGGGGGCTGCTCCTCATTCTGCATGCAGGCTTCTCATTGCAGGTGGCTTCTCTTGTTGAGCATGGGCTCCAGGTTTGCAAGCTTCAGTAGTTGTGACCCATGGACTTAGGTGCCCAGTGGCACGTGGGATCCTCCTGAGCCAGGGATTGAACCGGTGTCCCCTGCATTGGCACGCAGATTCTTAACTACTGGGCCACCAGGGAAGCCCTCTGCTTTGACTTTTGTTCCAGACTCAGGTACTGTCCTCGCCTAAGAGGCTGAATGTAGATGCTGGGCTAGAGGGCTGGAGGAAGAGCTGTCTGGACTTGACCCTCAGCAGTTTGGATCCACTCTCAAGGGCTTTAGTTATGGTCCTACACTGAGAGCCCAAGGCAGGGGAGCCTCCCAGGCTCTTCTGTCAGGCCCCAGGGAGAGAGTCATGGCTGTGTGAAGGAGGCAGGGGCTGCTGGGGGCAGTGGGCAACAGCCATCACCTCCAGGCCTGTGGCAGATGCCATTTATTGTCACTGAGAGCGATCAGGCACGTTTTGCACTCCCAGATACTGTTTCTTAATTGGTGAGATGGGGCTGATTTATTTGTTAATTAACAGATGGAGGCGCATGCAGTAATGTGGTTTTGTATATTTGTAATTGACAGTGGTGGGTTTCTGGAGGAGCGCCTGAAGATGCAGGAACTGTCTGAAGAAGGGGCTGGGATAACAGATGTGATGGGAAGATGAGTCATCCTGGATAGGGAACCTAAGGCTACACCTGTTCCCCCAGGTATATCCACATGCCTCCCCTGACCAGGAAATCAGTCTCTTCTGGTTGGAAAAGTTGTTTGGTCGAGTGAAAAAACCAAAGATATTATTTATTAAAAATTCAGGTTTTCCTCCTATTATTTCTTTATTCTCTTCTTCTACAAATATTGGATGTCTACATGCTGGGCACTGTGTTAGGTGCTGGGGGGCCAACAGAGAACCCCATACTCAAAGTCCTTGCTTCCAGAGATCAATATCCCTCTTCCATGAAGTGGGGTAACCCTAAAAGGGCTTTTTTTA
Organism: Capra hircus; assembly: GCF_001704415.2. NCBI lineage: Eukaryota > Metazoa > Chordata > Mammalia > Artiodactyla > Bovidae > Capra > Capra hircus. Next base: position 55,221,352 of record NC_030822.1, read on the forward strand.
AAAAAAAACTGAGATATAATCGACCTTTAATGTTTGTGTAGTTTAAGGTGAACAATGTGCTGTTTTGATACATTTATATTTGCAAGTATGATTGCTGCCATAGCATTAGCTAATATCTTTATCAAGTCACATATTTCTCATTTCCTTTTTGTGTTAACAACTGTTAAGATTTAGCCTCTTAGCATCTTTGAAGTTTATGATACAGTGTGATAGGCTAAAGTCACTATGCTGTGCATTAGATCCCCAGAACTAATTTATCTACTGGTTGTAGGGCACACCCTTCAGCAGCATCTCCCCTGTCTCCTTGCCCCCAGCACCATTCTACTCTCTGTTTTTATAAGTTCAGCTTTTTTAGATTCCACATGTAAATGATATCATATAGTATTTGTTTTCCTCTGTCTGACTTGTCTCACGTGGCATAATGCCTCCACTTTCCAGCCATTTTGTTGCAAATGGCGGGATTTCTTTCATGTGGTTGAATAATATTCTATTTTATGTATGTATATACATGCATATATATTAAATATATATATGTATATATATCTCACATCTTTATCCATTCAGCCACTGACAGACACTTATGTTGCTTCTACGCCTTGGCTGTTATAAATAATGCTGCAGTGAATATGGGTGTGCAGATGTTTCTTTGAGATACTGATTTCAATTACTTTGGAAACCGACCCAGGAACAGGATTGCTGGATCACGCCGTAGCTCAACTTTCAGTTTTCTGTGGGACCGCCATACTGCTTCCCATAATGGTTGCACCTATTTCCATCCCACCTACAGGGCACAAGGGTTCCCTTTACCCCACAACCTGGCCAACACTTATCTTTGTGCTATAAGTCTTCCTGACAGGTTGAGGATATCTCATTGTGGTTTTGATTTGTGTTCCCCTGATGGTTTGTGCTGTTGAAAACCTTCATATACCCGTTGGCCATTTGTATGTCTTTGGGAAAAAATGTCCCTTCTGGTCCTTTGCTTGCATAGCGGTTCCTGTCCCTCCATGCTTAGTGTGAAGAAGACCAGGATCCATGACTGCAGGATGCTTTGTAGCCACTCGGCTCTGATGCAGACCCAGCCGCCCTGAGCGATTGGTAGGTGCCTCCTCTGATTGAACAGATCTTGCTGGGGAGAGTGAATCACCCCCATTTCAATTCCACTACAGCGGGAGGACTTTCCCTTGAGGAACTCACACAGGGGCAGAAGCCTGGGCTTGCCTGCACTGAGGGGAATTTGCACGCCCCTAACTTGGGGTGCCAGCATCCTGGACTTGCCTTACACCCACATTTATGCCTTTTAATTCCAAAGGTTGGTACCAGGCTTTTCCAAGGGATCCTTTCCTTTTGATGCATAGTGCAAATTCTCTTTAAGACGCTGGCCAGTCAATAGCCATATCTGGGCTGAATATCTGAAGTTAGCCAGGGCCTACAAATTTCATAATTTGAAGTGTTAGTGATTTTCCTATTACACTGTGTCTTAGCACATTTAATCCTCATAGCAAGCTTATGACATAAGTACTCTTATCACCCTCATTTTACAGATGAGAAAACAGAGATGGGAAGGAATGACGTTTTCCTGGGAGATGAAGGTCTCCGGGCTGGTGAAAGGCAGAGCTAAGCTCTGGTTCTATAGCTGGCGATTTTTAAAACTAAGTCATTTTATTTACTTGTTTAAATGAGATTTTATTTAAAGAAACTTAATAACATTTTTATTTTAAAATTATATCATTAAATTATTACATTACGTTATTAAAAATAATAAAATTTCTCCCTAGGTTAAATGGAGATAGCAGTAGTACCTGTCTCACTTATTTAAATGAAATAAATTTAATCCTTGTCTCATTTATTTAAATAAATAAAATTTTTTTATTTTTGGCTGTGCTGCGTCTTTGTTGCCGCACAGGCTTTTCTCTAGTTGTGGCGAATGCAGGCTACTCTCTACTCGTGGTGCATGGATTTCTCATTGCAGTGGCTTCTCTCGTGGAGGAGCATGGGCTCTAGGCACTGGGGCACAGTAGTCATGGTGCACAGGTTAGTTGCTCCACAGCATGTGGAATCTTGCTGGACCAGGGGTCAAACCTGTGTCTCCTGCGTTGGCAGGAAGACTCTTTGCCACTGAGCTGCCAGTGAAGCCCTAGAGCTGGTATTTTCAGCTCTCTTCCTCTCCCAGGATAGCGTAAGCCTCGCCTATGGCCAGATCCGTGGCTCTACTCAAGCCTAGTCTACCTTCTCTCTCATTTCCCGCACATGCTCACACCTGGATGGGTATCAGGACAAAACTGGGCTTGAAGCCATATACCCTGCAATGGATGTTGATTTGTATTTCCATGACTGCTTGTCCTTTCCACTCACCATTGCCATTGCCTCTTCTGAACATGTGGAGGAGCAAGTGAACAGCATCTTCAAATATGCTGAAAGAAGAATGGTAGCCTCCCCTGAAAAAGAAGTTGTAGGCAGGCAGTATAATGGCTGGGAGCTTAGGCTCTGGAGCCTGTCTGTCCCTGTCACAGGCCTTCTCTGCCATGAACCAGCTGTGGGACCTTGGGCAACTCACATCTTCAGGCCTCGATTTCCCCCTGGGTTAAATGGAGATTGCAATAGTATCTGTCTCATGTAGTTACTGAGGCGATGGAGTTAGATAAGGCATATAACGTGCATATCACAGCCGCGGGGAGAATAAACAGGGAGTGAACGGGGTGCTGCTGCTGCTGCTGGAGATCAGGAGACTGGGCATATTGAAGATGATGTTGATGGAGAAGGTGGAAGAGGAGAAGGGGTCAAGCCTCACGCGAAAGACTTTATACATGTCCTCGCCACCAGCTTTGGGGAGAATATGCTCATCTCTCAGGCCCAGAAGAGGCTGCTTTTTAGCTATGGAGGAAGCATCCCTCAGCAGATGTAGAGAAAGAGGAGCACTCTCAAAGTGCTCCCCTCGTGGGGGTCAGCGCGTCCACACGCATGCGCACTGGCCCTCTGCTCTGGGAGCATTTTGACAGAGAGCCACGCGGAGTCGCAGTGCCGGCTTCCAACTCCTTCTATTCAACGCTGCAGATCTCTTTGCTTCAATCTATGAAAACAGATGGTATAAGCAATTAGAAAGCCAAACAGCTTTGCTAAGATCCAAGAAGGTAACTGTTCCTGCCAGGCATTCATAATAGGTACCATTGTGTCCCAATTAGGTGTCAGGTCCTCAGCAAAACAGTCAGAGTGATCCTGTTAAAGGATAAATCAGACTATGTCTGTCTGCTGCTCCAGAGGGATCTCCATTTCACTAAAACATAAAAGAGAGCCAAAACCTTACAGTGGCCCCAAAAGTCCTCTGGAACCTGACCTCCTTCCATCCCGGACCTCATCTCTCGCTGCTCTTCTGCCCCGCTTTCTGCTGCAGCCATACCGGGCTTCTTTGTTCTGTGGATATAAGAGGCACGCTCTTGCCTCTGGGCCTTTGCACTGTCTGTTTCTCTGCCTGTGTGCCGTCCTCCACACACCCCCTTGGCTCAGGCCCTCATTCCTTTCCGTCATGTCCAAAAAGTCCCATCTCTGTCAGGGCTACCCTGACCATTTTAATTTAAATTGTAAATCTTCCCCAATGCCCTTACTTTGTTCTTTTTTCTTAGAAACGCTTGCCTTCTAATATACTGAATGTTGTTTAGTCACTCAGTCGTGTCCGACTCTTTGCGACCCCCATGAACTGCAGCACACCAGGCTTTCCTGTCTACTATCTCCCGGAGTTTGTTCAAACTCATATCCTCTGAGTCAGTAATGTCATCCAACCATCTCATCCTTTGTCGTCCCCTTCTCCCCCTGCCCTTGATCTTTCCCAGCCTCAGGGTCTTTTTCAATGAGTCGGCTCTTTGCATCAGGTGGCCAAAGTATTGGAGCTTCAGTTTCAGCATCATTCCTTCCAATGAATATTTAGGGTTGATTCCCTTTGTCTGATTATTATGTTTTGCCTGATTCCCCAGTTAGAATGCAAACTCTGTGAAGGCAGGAATTAGAAGAAAATTTACTTATTTTTGTCTATACTGGGTCTTTGTTGCTGCTTGCAGCCTTTCTTAGTTGTGGCGAGTGGGGGCTACTCTTCATTGCAGTGGCTTCTCTTCCTGCAGAGCACGGGCTCTAGGGCAGGGGCTCAGTAGCTGAGGCACAGGGGCTTAGTGGCCCTGCAGCATGTGGAATCATCCTGGACCAGGGTTCGAACCTGTGTCCCCTGCATTGGCAGGCAGATTCTTATCCACTGAACCACCAGGGAAGCCCAGAGCAGAAATTCTCATATTTTGTTTATTGAGGCCATCCCAGTGCTTGGCCCAGCATCTGGCACACAGCAGGAGCTCCATAAACGTGTGTTGATGGATAGGTAAGTGCTTTATGTGTATTCTCTTAATACGTAACAAACCTACAGAGTAGGTAGTATTATTATCCCCACCTTATCCTTCAGTTAAGGAAACAGAGGTGCAGGGAGATTAAGCAACTTTGAAGGCCACACAACCAAACAATTGTAGAGCTGATTTTGGAACAATATTATTTTAGAACTGATGCTAGGGTCACTCATGCCATGCTGCTTCTTCCACCCAACTTTCTAGCCTCTCTCTCTCTGTCTGTCTTCCTCTCTCTTTCTGGCAAGATCTAGTTTGTACCAGGCACCATGATGGGCTTGTGGATCCAGAGAATAATGGCACATAACTGAATGACCAAGGGCTGCACAGGTCTCCAGGGACTACATTCAGATTTATAGGAAAGGAAGCTGGCTTTAAGCAGGAAAATTTGGGCAGATTCTCTCTGTGATCTGTCTTCAAGTACTGTTAATCTGTTTTCACCTTGTCTGTGTACAACAATATCCACAAAGCTCTGCCCACAAATCTCTGCATAGAAAGGCAGAACTCTCATTTGAATGTTGTATTTGGTGCCCGACATGGTATTGGTCCCCTGAAAGCTCTTGGTAGAAATTATCGAAGGCGGGGGATGCCCTAAGCAGGAGTTTGTCATTATGTTGCTGCTTTAGTTAAAGATTGCCCTGGCTGAAAGTCACGATGGAGAAAGAAAATCAAATTGTTCTTCTACTTATATGAAATCCCAAAGGCTAAAGGCTAGTATTTTTTTAAAGTCTGGATTGTTGAAGTGTCCACTGAAGAAAGTAATTGAACTTGGTTTCTTGGTATGAGAGGCAAGTTTTGTGAAATTCTTTGCTACCAATGAAATGTCCACACAATTTCATTTGTCATTATTATTTCTAGGAATACTAGTGATCACTTATTGTGCATTAACACTGTGGCAAGTCTATGCTAAGGGGTTTTACATCTATTGATTAATGATCACAAGAGCCGCCCCCGCCGCCCCCATAGGTAAGTAACATGAGTTCCATTTTGCATAAAAGGAAATAAACTCCCAGAGATTAGTAATAGAGCGTGTTCAATCTAGCCCAGTGCTTGGGATACAGCAGATGGTCAAACGTTAGTCCCCTCCTTGGCTACTCTTCTTAATAGAACACTATGGTTGTAGAAGGCTTGAACTTTCCTAGACGCACCTGGAGTCCATTAGTGTTTGCTGCCTACACCACCTCTTGGGTTAATGAGTTTTACAAGCTGACAACCAGCTGTGCCAACAGCAGTTCTTCCTTTCATTTGTTTTAAACTACCTATTTCAGGCTTCAAGTGGTGCCTCTGTAGATCCAGTGATTCAGGAGCTGATGAGCCCATTCACGCTCGTCTCTGGTAGCCTTTCATCTCGCAGCCATTTATTGTGCACCTGCTAAGTGCCACGCATTGTGCTGCTCTCTGTTCGTCCGAAGAAGAAACCTTCCCTGACCTGAAGGGGCTCTGACTTAAAAGGCGTTGATTACTGGATGCTATAAGGTAGAGGAAAGGGACTTCGGAACAGAGTGAGCAAAGGCTCTACACTGAGCATGTGGGTTGCACACTGCGAAACTCCAGGTGGTGCCGTCCGCATCGAATACTGTTGTACACCGTGGACTCGTGCAGTGCGCGGCCTGTACGATGGCATTCAGGGATCTCGTTGCTGCTGGGGGTAGGGAGCAGGGGTGGTATCACACCAAGTTACTAGCGTTTTCTTTAAAATTCTATTTCCTTATCCGCAATGTGGTAATCCCACTCCCTTCCTCACAGAGTCACCTTGGGGATTAAACGAGATCACGCACGCTAAGTGAAGATCACAGGGTCCGGCACACAGGGGCTGCTGAGTAAATAGCAGCCACTATCATCTTGTCTTTGCAGGGTCAAGAGTGTGCTTTGCTGTGGAGTGAGCTCTAAATGGGGCTGATCTTATCTGGGAAGGCTCAGGCCCACGGTCCTACCTGAGAACGTGCACGTGTTTTGTTGAGGCCTTGGCTCTAATCGATAGGAACAGTATTCTCGACTGCTGGTGAAAGCTTGTGTGTTAGTCGCTCAGTTGCGTCTGACTTTTTGTGACCCTATGGACTGTAGCCTGCCAGGCTCCTCTGTCCATGGGACTCTCCAGGCAAGAATACTGGAGTGGGTTGCTGTTTCCTTCTCCAGGGGATCTTCCCGACCCAGGGATTGAACCCGGGTCTCCTGCACTGCAGGCAGATTCTTTACCATCTGAACCACCAAGGAGGCCCTCTGAAAGCTTAGAAACCTTCTCTGAGAGCTGAAGGGTGACATTGCTGTGCAGAATCCTCCCAGCTCTTTCTTGGAAAGCTTAGACAAACTGATAATAAAATTATTATTATTGCTTTCACTTAACAAATTTTTGACATTGGTGGTTTACTAAAATCTTTAAATATCCTCCTTAGATCTGGGTGATTTGCACCAAATTTTTGTAATTCTTGGGGCCTCCCTTTTGGCTCAGATGGTAAATAATCTGCCTGCCATGCAGGAGACCTGGATTCGATCCAGGGTTGGGAAGATCCCTTGAAGAAGGAAATGGCAACCCATTCCAGTACTCTTGCCTGGAGAATCCCATGGACAGAGGAGCCTGGAGGGCTACAATCCATAGGGTTGCAGAGTTGGACATGACTGAGAGGCTAACACTTTGTAATTCTCCCTAAGGTGGAGGCCAGGAAGCTTCATTGTCAGCCTTCCTTGCATCTGAGGCCTGGGTCACGACTAAGGTTGAGCTGACCAGAGTGGTCCCCAGAGAATAAGCAGCAAGTGGAGGTGGGAGGTGGTGGTGGTCAGGGGGTGGAGTTGGTTTCTAGGCTGGCCCAGCGGTGGACATGTTTGGGTCTCTGACCCTGAGGGTGGCAGTGGCAGAGCGTCTGCCGTTCAGTCCAGAGCTGATGGGGGCCTCACAGACCACCCACCCTGACCCTGTCTGCATGGCCTTAGATGCTGGGTCTGCATTACTAGGAGCTGTGGGTACACTAATAGTATTCATATACATTAATAAATAGGTTTTTAATAGAAACGTGTGTGTGTGTGTGAGAGAACTAGCCAAAGTGGGTTGGGTTCTTTACAGCCAAGAAGGTTGACGGATACTGTAGGAATGGTCATGGTAATGTTTATGTCGGGATAACTGTAAACCTCTCTGCATCCCTTTTGGCAGAAGTGATGGAGGATTCTAGAATGCGTGGAGCTCCCAGGAAGTGTTCCCAGCAGCACTGCTCACCCTTCTCTCCTCTCCATGCCCCAGCCCCACCGCCTCGCACTGGCTTGGTCTCTGGACCCTTCCTGTGCCTTTCACTGTTCTTATGCCAGTCACAGGAGAGCCCTGTCACCCCTGGGCCTGGCCTCCATTAGGCGCTGCACACCTCTCTTTCTGCCTTATGTCTGGCCCCTCCCAGCCTTCACCCTTGCCCTCTAGGATGCTTGGCCAGCCGTCAGCAAGCCCTGCCTTCCTCAGTCTCTTCTGCAGGCCCTGGCTTGTCTTTGCCGCTTCCGCGCTATTCTCAGTCCCGTCTCTAAGCACCCCCAGCTTTGACATACGTCATCAGGGGTGTCTGTGGGTGCCCAATGACTCTCGGTGACTTGTTCTCGTCCCTTTAGGATTTCAGCTTCTGGCTCAAGGTCATTCTCTCCAATACAACCTTCTCGAAATTCTTGCTGGTTTCAGTATCCATGATCTTTCCAGTACTTGGACCTCTTAGTTCTTTGCCTTTCTCCAGTGTTCTCCATCCTGCCCTCTACCACCCTCTCTGTGGCCATACCCTACACTATGTTATTGCAGACCACTGCCACCACTCTAGGATGTACATGATAAGGATCCCCCCTTGTTCTTCTAGCTCCCAAGCTCTAGTACCCTGACTCTAACAATCCTTCCCCTTCTGGGGACCCACAGTCCCTTGATCCAAAAGTCCTTCTCAGGTCCTCCCTAATATCCGTGTGCAGCTTAAATTCTCCTGTCTTTCTTGATCATCCCTTTTCTGTTCACCCTGTCTTTGCATTCCAGGAGCAAAACCCCAACTCAGATGAGCCCCGACTCTCTGTTGACTTTGAGCTTACATGTGGGCAGCTCAACACTGCTGGAGAAAAATGCATCCTTATCTGATTCTATCCCACATTCATGAACCAAATGCCCTGAGTTCTGCCTGACAACCTTATCGTGTTTCCCCACCAGTCAGTCCCCCATCACTGTCTCTCCCTTTTTCCCTCCTCAGAGCTGCAGTGCCTCCTCCCCTCGCAGCTGATGACTTTACCTCCTGCGTCCACCACCGCATCTACCCGTCTGGGCACCTGTGCCCGTGTTTACACCTGCCTCTCCTGTGACCACAGGTGCGTCACCCATTCTCCTGGGCAAGTGTGTGCTCCGTCCCACTCCCGCCAGATTCCTAAGGACATCTCTTCTCACTTTTTCCTGGTCTCCTCATCTCATCAGTTTCCTCCGATCTGCAGCATCATTTCTCTTCGCATAAAACAGACTATTATTTCTCTTACCTTTAGAAAGGCCCTCTTTTGACCCCATGTCTCCCGTTAGCAGACTCCTCTGAAGAGATATCTGTGCCTCCGATCTCTCCTCTCATTCTCTCTCCAACTCATTCCAATTAAGCAGCATGCCTGCCTCTGACACTGCTGTTGTCAAGGTCACAAATGAGCTCTGAGTCGCTAAATCCAATGGTCAGTTCTTCATCTTCATCCAGCTTGACTTGTCACTGACATCTGACAGCAATTTGACATCGGACCCTTTCCTGCCCAGAACACTTTCTTCGTCTGTCTTTCAGGACATCTTGCCTGTTTTACTCACCAACTGCTTTTTAACTCCCTGTTCTCTTAATGGTGGAACCTGCTAGAATTCCATTTTCGGACCTCTTTTCTCTCTACCCTAAGTGACCTCAGCTGGTTCCACAGCTATAAGTTCAGAGCAGATAAGACGGGCAAATGTGTATGTCCAGTTCAGTTACCTTCCTGAACTCCAGACTCAGCTGGATAGTTAACTCAGTACCCAGCTGCTTATTTAACATCTCCACTTGGACGTCTAGAAATGACTCTACCCTCCAAACCTGCCATGACAAAGTGTCATGGCTGTCAATGACAAATTGGCACTTGCCAAGAATATTTGCCAGGGATTCGTGGGGTCGCAGAGTCGGACACGACTGAGCGACTGAACTGAACTGAGCTGAGCTGAACTGAACAGCAAGAGCATTTGCCGTCTGCCTCTGTGGAGACTGGACCCTGTGCTGCTGCAGCTTCCAGCCTTCAACAGCCTCTGAGCGGGTTTCCGGGTGGAGAGTGAGGCACTCGGTGCTCCAGGGAAGCTGGTGGAACAAGTCTTCAGATAGAAATTTTCAGGAATTGATTTCATGACCCCAATCCTTGTATCTCCTCATTTCTAGAAAAGCATTCAATCCCTTCATGGTGCCATCAGCTCCTTGTGTCTAGCAGAAAACCTTTTGTAAATAAGTGCTTGATTGCACTGAACTCCCCCTTCAGGAGAGCCTTATATATTGACCTTCCCCCACTGCCTCTTTGGAGCAGTCTCTCAGAGCCATCTGAGGTGCTGTCTCCTGGGCTACAGTCCTCATTTTGCCCCAAATAAAACTTAACACATGACTCTCACATTGCGCATCTTTTTAGCTCATGTGGCCCTGCTCAAAACCTTCCCATGTCTTCTGCCCTGCCCCCGACATGGCATGTAGAGTAAAAGCTAATGACCATCAAGGCCTTACAGGACCCACCACCTGCTTCACGCCTCTGGACTCATCCCTTGCTACTCCCTCCTCCACCCCCCCTGCTGCATCCACGCTGGTCTCCTTGCTGGTTCTGCCTCAGGATCTTTGCCCTTGCTCTTCCCACTGCTCAGAACACCCTTTCTCTGGATAACTGCCCTGCTTGCTCCCCTCATTTGCTGAGAACCTTATGCAAATATCGCCTTCTCTCTGTGGTCAGCCCTGAGCAGCCCCCTTACCTTCACTTTTTATTTTATTATTTACAAAAAAATTTTGGCCATGCTGTATTTTATTTTATTATTATTAATTGTTTTGGGCTGTTCTATGTGGCAGGTGGGATCTTAGTTCCCCTGCCAGGGATTGAACCTATGCCCCTGTAGCAGAGGTGGAGTCTTAACCACTGGACCATCAGGGAAGTCCCCTACCCTCACTTCTTACGCTCCTTTCCTCACTCTTTTTTCCCCTTAGCATTAAGCTTCATCTGATAAACCATGTATTTTACTTGTTTCTTGTCAGTCTGTTTCCCTCACTTGAATGCATGCTTCTTGGAGACAGGACATTCTCTGTTTCAATCATTGCTGTATCCTTGGGCCTGGGACAGGGCTGACACATAGTAGGCGATCAGGAAATATTTGTACAAGGAATTCACCAATTGAATTAATAATCATAATTCTAATGGTGAATTGATAGTGATTTGCAGCTTTTAAAGGATGTGTGTGTGCTAAGTCGCTCCGTCATGTCCGACTCTGCAACTCCATGGACCTTAGCCCCCCAGGCTCCTCTGTCCATGGGATTCTCCAGGTACAAATACTGGAGTGGATTGCCGGGCCCTCCTCCAGGGAATCTTCCCAACCCAGGGATCAAACCCGCATCTCCTAAATCTCCTGCATTGAAGGTGGGTTCTTTACTACTAGTGCCACCTACTTAATTGACCCTCCAGGAGCCTGATGAGGTCATTCTTATTATCCTCATATTGCAGATGAGGAAACTGAAGGTAAATGTGATTATGTGATAGTCCCAGGTCATGCTGCTGATTAACAAAGCAAGAACTTGACCTTGGAATCAGACCATCTAGTTTCAGATGCCCACTCTGCCTCTTTCTGTATGTGTATCTTTAAACTTCTTACATTATCTTTTGGAGCCTCAATTTCTTTTTTCCATAACATGGGGATAATAACAGTTTGCATTTCATAGAGGTATTGAAAAAATGAGATAGTCTTTGGGAAGTGACTGGCAAGCAGGAAGCACTTGCTAAATGTTACTTTTTATTATTATTATTCTCCTTATTTATGATTGTTATTGTACCCCACTGATGAAGCAAGAGATAACATTGTGGAAAAGGAATACTGTTTTGGAACCTTTTCTTTTGACATCAACTCAGGATCTAGCTAGGAGAGGGAAATGGCAACCCACTCCAGTGTTCTTGCCTAGAGAATCCTGTGGACAGAGGAGCCTGGTGGGCTGCTGTCCACAGGGTCACACAGAGTCGGACATGACTGAAGCGACTTAGCATGCATGCGTGCATTGGAGAAGGAAATGGCAGCCCACTCCATATTCTTGCCTGGAGAATCCCATGGATGGAGGAGCCTGGTGGGCTGCCGTCTTTGGGGTCGCACAGAGTCAGACACAACTGAGGTGACTTAGCAGCAGCAGCAGCAGGTCTAGCTATAGCATCTTTCTAAGATCTGGAAACTCAGTGTTTTTTGTTTTGTTTTTAAAAAGCCGAATCCAGCCCTATCTCAACAAGCGCACGTTAGTGTTAGTGTATATGTGGGTGAGTGTGTTTTGCTTGTGCCTGTGTGTGTTTATTTCCCATTCACCTAGAAAATTGATAGATTTCCAATTTAGAGCAAGGGGGGACCGGGAGCGAGAAGGGAAATGGAGCTGCCCATCAAAATTAGCAGGGAAGTGAGTAAAGGTCATTTGATCACAGCTTGGCTGCCTCTGAATTAACCTGCATAAGAGAGACTTGTTGAGTTTGCAGCTCTTTAAGGGGCATATTAACACGGGGAGTGAGGCAAGGAGACACCCGGAGAGAAGGTCAATTTGTGGCTGTTCAGATCACCAGGGCTCCTGGAGAAAGTTGGCTGGAGAGAAGCCAGCCCTGGGCCATTGGGGTGAGGAGCAAGGGAGGAAGGTCTGGTCTGGTCCATGGAGGAGGCCCGGGTGCCTCCCCGAGGGCTGCCTCTGCAGTCTGGCTGGCCCTGTGAGCATCCTGGCATTGGAGCTGGGAGGGGCGTCCCCGGCACTGAAGGTGCAGGAGCTACAGCAGAAAGAGCATTAAGAGACATGAGCGCCGAACCCAGTATAGCAACTGCAGATTCATTAATCGTCTGTGGGGAAAGGAATGGGAGGCATTTATATGATAAAGACGCTGAGAAATTAGAGGGAGCAGCAGTGCTGTTTACTGTTTTTATTTTATTTTTATTATCATTAAATTGCTTCAAGTCACCTGTAATTTTCCAAGGCTGTCACAATTACAAATCTTCGAGGATTACACAAGACACACAGAATCAGAAAGGTAGGCTTTAAATTTTCAAAGGTCTCAAAGTCTCAGCTCTTTTTCATTTCCTCCCTGGCAGTTGGCTCTGTTGAGCCGCGTTAAGTGATCTACCTTCCCCCCGAAACCCAGGGCTGGTTCCAGCCCCCAGACTTTGTGATTTTACTACAGTCTTGGGAGCATGGTGGACCATGAGGCAGTAGTTCCCTAGAGGGAAGAGGCATGACCTAAGGCCAAGGACCTAACTTGACATTCCTGCTTTTCTCCAAAAAGGCTCCCTGCCTATGGGGGTGTCACTTACCCTACCTGGGTCTCAGTCTTCTCAGCTGCAACATAGCATATTGATTGTAACTTACAAGATTGTGGTTTGACTTATATATAGGACCTGTGTTGTGACAACAATTCTCTGACACCAGCTGAGTGTCCTGCAATCCAATTGAATTCTGACACTACCTGGAATTAGGTCTGGTTTCAGAGTTAAAGACCTCAGCAAGGCTGCCCTTACCCCAGATGCCAGCCACAAATAGGGCCGCATCCTAGCTGCACTTTTGTCTGACTTGGCTATAAATTCAGGTGTTCCTGCAACTTCCCTTTAGGTTGATTGATTTGTTAGAACTCCCTCCAAGTGCTATGCTTACAATTACACCTTTACTGTAAAGAATACAGCTCAGGAACTTCTGAATGGTCTCGGATTGTGGGGGGATTATGTGGGGCGCTGGCCAGAGTTTCCATGCTTTCTTCTTATGGAATCAGGTTGAGTCACCTCCCAACACATAATATGTTCATCAGCCAGGAAGGTCCACTGAGCTTGTGTCCAGGGTTTTTATGAGTTTTATTATGTAGGCACATTTGATTAAATCAATGGCTACAGGATGGACCCCAGTCTCTAACCCCTCTCCCCTCCCCAGAGGTTAGGGGGTGAGACTGAAGGCCCTGTTCTTGGTCATTCTGGCATGGCCAGCCCCTCCCTTAGAGCTATCTAAGGGCTCACAATTAGCATAAACTCAGGGATGATCCAAAGATGCTCATTATGAGTAACAAAAGAAAATTCCAAGGACCTCTGAAGCTCTGTACCAGTACTTAGGGACTGAGACCAGATTATAAATTGCCAGTTAATCATTTTCTTTAGAATCACCCCAGAACATGTTACAAGTTCATCTTTCAGGGTACTGGCTTTCCAGTGGTTGATATACCAGGTCTGGGCAGAGACCTACAAATCTGCGTGCTTACCATGCTCCCAAATGATGCTGATGCTGGTGGTCTATGGATCATACTTGGAGGAAAGCTGATGTAATATCATGTACAGTAATAGGCATGAAATTGCTCTGAAAACTGTGACACTCATCACAAACATTAGGCATTATCATGAGGATTGTCTCCTCCTTTGAACAGATCTGATATGTGTTAAGTGTAACTGTGATTAAATATCAGAGCTGAAGGAAGCCTAGAAACTTTAGGAGTCTAGTTCTCTGGAACTCCTAGAAGGGTTTATAAGGGGTTGGGAATAGTTGGAAAGCCTAACTGAGATTAGAGTTGGGCCATATGCAATGTTTCCCTAGAGACTCCTACAATCACCCGCTTCTCTTCCCCTGCTATTTCCTTGTTCACCCCAGTGATGGGTGAGCCCCACTACTGCCTCATGCCCATACTTCCAGGGTGACTATGAAGGATGTAGCCTGGGTCTTCTGCAAATTTGGGATCTCAGCTCTGATCCAACAAACTCTTGCAAGCTTCTAGTTCAGTTTCTCCAACTGTGGTCTTAGGCTATCTCCCAGAGAACCACCTGGAGAGTGATCCTGAATTGGTATCATAAACGGGGTGGGTGGGCAAGGAACTGGCTTTCTAGTTAAGTTCCCCAGAATCATTGCCCACCCCTCCCATCTGTTAAGCTCCTTCAACCACAATGGCATCTGCTCTAGGAACCCTTCCATCATCCCCAGACAAAAGGGGCATCTCTGGAACCTTTATAGCCCACTGTTGATCCCCACTCTGCTTTGCTTTGTGGTTATATATATATATGCATCTTCTGAGGTCATCAAATCCTTAAAGGCAGGTAACAGCATCAATAACACCACACTAAGTGACAGGGATGACTACAATTGATCGAGCACTTATTATGAGTCCTCCCCATGCAATAGCTTTTCGCCATACTCCAATTTAGCTGTTATTTCCATTTTATAGATATGGAAACTGAGACTTACAGGGGTAGAGGCCAAAAAGCTGACAAGTGGCAAAGAAGAGATTCACACCCAGACTGACTGCAAACCCATTCGCTCTCTACTCCCAACAGTGCTCCCAAGACAAACAAGAAAACTCACACTCATTGAGCAACTACTTTGTGCCAGTCAGTACTGGGCAGGGGTCCAGAGCTGGGCGAGATAATCCCGTGAGATAATATACATGAGAGTGACTAGCACAGTGTTTGGTACATAGTAGGTGCTCAACATAATATAAATGCTAACTGAGAAGTGGCTAAACCTTGTGTCTACTGTGCCCCCGAGCTTCTTCCAGAGCAGTGACTGTGTCCTACCGGAGGGAGCTGTGGAACCCTGGGGCTGAGACCTCATTTGGGCTCAGCCGAATGCAGTTCCGATGACCTTGAAAGTCTCACAGCCTCTCAACCTCATTTCCTCACAGTGAAATGAAAAAGCCAGATGACTTTTTTTTCCTAAGGTCTTTCCAACTCTCAGAGGTAAGGTGATGTAGTGGGTCAACGAGTTGTAAACAGCAGAGCAAATACAAATGGAAGTGATTATTTTAATACTTTAGATTCTTCCTGGAGCAAGGACATGTCTCTGATTTTTTAGGAAGACAGGATAATTCCCTTCTCAGAAGCCGAATTTCTGGGGATAAAGTCCCCAGCTCTCCTGGGTCAGCAGGGACAGAGGACAGTCACCTCTCCCCCGTGCATGCAGGGGAGATGAGGTACCAATGGGGTCCCCCTCTGTCTCCTAGGGTGCCGACTTCTGCGGGCTCTGGCTATGCCTGGCAGAGAGTTAATTAATGTCTGCAGAGCAAGTTGGCAGAAGTAACATTTGCTTCGACTGATGCAGGGAGGTGGCTATGAGCTTTGCTTTAAGCACAATGGACAGAGAAGGACTAGGAAGTCATCCACTTTGCTGGGCCCGCTGGCCTTCATCTGTGCTGGCTGTTGGCCCCTCTAATCTCCCCCAGGAAATGAGGCCCCCACCCCAGTTGTGTATATATGTGGGACCCTGGTTTTTGCTGTTGCAGATAAGAGAATCAATACTGCTGTGGGCTTGTAAATGGGAATCTGGACAGGAGCCCAGGGAACTGGGAAGAGGCGATGATGGCAGAGCTCAAACCGGGTGCCCACAGAAGTGAGACACACAGCACAGACGTGCTGAGAGGGCTGCCCCTCAGCAGGGCTGCCGCGAGCGAATGCTGATATAGGTGTTTTCCCTGCATTTTCTCATTTGATCTAAAGCCTCTGGTTCAGGTCTTCCGAATAATGGAGCCAGGATTTCTATGCAGGTCTGTCTGTCTTGGATGACAACCTGATTACTCATTATACTCCTCTAGGGCAAATGGACTTGCCAGGGGATGTAAAATAGCAAGAAAAGAAAAGGAAAGAGGAACCAAGAACAGCGAATTTATGAGGGGAGACCACTGAGCCCAGTACTCCTCAAACTTGCCAGGGTTGGCTGCAAGAAGCTTCTAGTGCTAACATTAGTTGAGCCCTACTAAGTGAGAAACTGAGGGGCATTGTATGTACCTGCTCACTGAATTCTCACAGTAACTGCAGAGCTGTTATTTCTCACAGGAGGAGATGAAACCTGGAAAGGACAAACATTTTGTCCAAGTTACACCGCCAGTGAGAACTGCTAGAATTTGAACCTAGTTCGGCCCCGTGCCTTGGCCTTGCCAGGTGGTGCTGTGGTGAAGAATCCGCCTGCCAGTGCAGGAGAAGTGGGTTCGATCCCTGGATCTGGAAGATCCCCGGAGGAGAAAATGGCAAACTGTTCGATATTCTTGCCTGGAGAATCTCATGGACAGAGGAGTCTGGTGGGCTATAGTCCATGCGGTTGCAAAGAGTCAGACATGACTGAAGTGACTTAGCGCACACACTCACTGTCCTATACCCTAAGTCCATGCTGGTTCCTCCCTGCAGCACTGCCTCCCTCTTTGTGAAGCATCTGAAAATGCTGCTAAGTCCAGCCTTGGCATGAAGCACACGTCTCACCCCCCAAGGGCAGGAGAAGTGGGAAGGAGTGGGCAATGGAACAAGGGACAGAGCTCTTGTTGAGTCCTTCCAAGCCCTGCCACTTGGCTTAGCACTCCACCTGGCTTTAATCTCATTTTGTTCTCCTGACACTGAGTGGGAAAGGCATAATTGCCCACATTTTGCAGATGAGTGTATTGAGGCTCAGAAAAGGCAATTGATTTGCTGAAGGTCACAGAGCTGGTTAAGTGGTGGACCAAGGATTCCCATTCAGATGGGCCCAACTTCAAAGCCCAGGCTAATTAAAAACACAATTTTGTACTAAATCAAGTAGCATCTCATGCTAGATTCTATTAAAGGCAAGCTGTAGCAGAGGCCAACATTTAAAAATAATTTTGTAGTTGAAAAATTTGTAATTAAGGCAATCATCAATTAGCTTATTTTTCTGGGCATAGAGAAAGCTTTGCTGTCATTGCAGAAGAATCTGGAGCTTCGTGTAAGAACCATGGAGTGCGTTCAGTAAAGCAGGAGTTAGAGCAGCTCGGGGAAGCTGACCCCGGCCGCATGCCCAGAGAGGGGGTGCGTTCAAGAGCTTTCTGGGCATGGAGAGCAGGCAGGGATCATGGCCAGGTTCACCACTGCCTCGGAGAGGAGCTTTGGCTCCGGTATAGCCTGTACATAGTGTCTGCCAGAGAATATCATATGTTCTCAGAAAACAGGGACTGGGAACAAACTAATTTGATCATTTGTCTTCCTTGCTCAGTAACTTTCAATGGCTCCCCATTGTATCCCAAATAAACCCTGTAAACGTTATCTTGACATTCACAGCTCAGCACAGCTCTGGTCCCCATTTTCATTCTCAATCCAAGGCCCCACCCATCACCTTGCATTAACTTCATGCTGGGGTTAAACTGGTCCATTTTTCATTCCACAAACCCGATTTTGCGTCTTTCTCCTGTCTCCCCTTTCCCTCCAGATCTACTTGATAAAAATCCTGCTCATGCTTCAAGTTCTTTCCCAGGTAACTCCTCCTTGAAGTCTCCTGGGATTGCCCATCTAGAAGCAAATTTCCCTCTCTTTATTTACATATGGCACTGATCACATGGAACATTGAATTGAGATTACTTAGGTACATGTCTCTTCTTTCCCAATAGGGCACAACTTCATTGTGGATAGAGGTGATCCCTCTCACCTGTGAGTATAGGAATAAATCAGTCATAGATTTAAAAGAGCTAGAAGATTAATGTCTTATCTGTGACATCATTGTAGTTAAATAATGGTCAATGTTTATTTTCAACAGTTTGAAAGGACTTAGCTTGAACTTGCTTAAAAGTATGTTAGAGACCTCAAATGTTTTAAGAATTAGGTTTCTGTGGAGTTCATGATTGCTTAATGTTCATCATTCATTCAATATTCTCAGTGTGGAATAATATTTTTTTTCCTAAAAACCTTGTTTGAGAGAGCTTGAGGGCATTAGATTCCACTCCCCTGTCCCCCATCCTGAGACTGAGTCTATCAGAAAGTGCAATGCCACAGGTCCTTAGCACTGTTAAGACTGCCAGGGGACTTCCCTGGGTGGTCTGCTGGTTAAAAATCCACCTTCCAATGCAGGGGACATGGGTTCCATCCCTCATTGAGGAAGTAAGATCCCACATGTCTCAGGCAACTAAGCCTGCATGCTACATTGAAGGCCCAGTGCAGCCAGCAAAAAAAAAAAAAAAAAAAGACTGCCAGGTCATGTGTGTGCACACACGTGCCCCATTTGCTGCATTTTCACATTTACTAGTCACTGTACTCGAGTCCTGATTCCCATGGTTCTAACCAGGGCTACAGAGAGTGACTTTCTTAACAAGCTCCAAGATTTGCCAAGCATCCGTTTCCTCCATGGTTAGGTCAAGCCAAGGGAGAGAAACTGAAGGATGCTGCTGTTAAAAATACTTGGTAACCAGCCAAGTAATTTCTCCTGCGTTCAACTCCTAACTCCTACGTTGTACTCTGCTTATGACTGGGAGGGAGAGACATTCCCAACCAAGGAATACCTCTCGCCAGTTTGCACAGCAGTGCTGGCCCTGGTCTCTAGTTCACTTGTTAAGTTTGCAAAATTAAGTCAGCAAGACCCCAACTTGGATCAGTCACAACCCGTAGAAAGACAACCACACTGACTCTGGCCAAAAGCCAAGTGCTGCTCTGCTTTGTCAGTCTCCGCACAAATCTGGATCTTAACCTGAATGAAAAAAAAAAATCATCATTCTCTTTGGCTCTCTCATTTTTGGAAAGTTGGAGAATGATCTCATTTGGAGTGAAAACCAAAATGACTTTTGCTCTGCTTGCTGCATTGAGAGGCAGCAGTTTACACAGTGGTCCAGAATTCAAGGCTCCAGGGCCAGTGGGATCTCAGCCCACTCTTGAGCTGTGGGTATTGTTTTGTGGACGTGATCAGGCTTCCTGACCTTGCTGTGTTTTGCTTCCTCATCTGTAAAGCAGGACTGATCACAGCACATCATAGTTGTCCAAAGAGTTAGATGAGCTGCATCTAGTGTTGGAGAAGGGAAGCCCTCCATGGGTATCAACTATTATTAGAATCACCCACGGGGATTTGACAGGTTCAGCTAACCTGTGACTTGCTGTGACTACCTCACTCCAAGGACATCAGCTTCCTTCCTTTGCTTTTTCTCCCCTGAAGGAGCAATTCCTTAATAAAAACTCAAACCTCACCGTGAAGTTTTTAGCATCTCCTGTTGAATGTGACCCTTAATTGGGGTTTGGATGCTTCCTTTGTTATTCTGGTCTGTTCAACAGACATTCCCACCCCGTCCCCTTCCAGCGAGGACCTGTGCTAGATAGTAGGAGGTTTGGGCGTGAAAAGGTAGTGAACACACTGTTCTTGCCTTTAGGGAGCTTGTCATCCAGTCAGACAGAAAGAAAGGTGCCCAGTTCCTGTAAATCATCACCAAGTGTGAAAACTGTCGAAAATGAGATGCAAAACCAATGATCAGGTTGTTGGCGCTAACCCGAGTCACTATCCTGCCTTATTTTAATTATGGTTTCTCTTCTCTGCTATCATCAAATTAAAAAATCCTTCACATGGTAGTCTAGCTGCATTGTTATAGTGCCATTCTGCAAATCATGTGGAAAGAGCAAATTGTTTTCAGGGAAAGTTTCAAGTAAATTTATGAGCTTATGGACAAATTGCTCATTATTGCTTTTGAAAAACATTTTTAAACACTGTCAATGGACTAATTTTCAACCTTCAAAAAAAGAATGCCATCTCATGTGTTTCTGGAGCTTTCAGGTTTATAAATCTCGCTGCTGTGAACTTCCCCCCTGAGTCCTGATGGTGACTGTGTGGTGTGGGATGGCTTCTTGGTCTCAGGTTGAAAATGCAGATAGAGGCTCGGAAAGGTGGCGTCTTGCTCTGTTCTGTGCCGAGGGGGCTGGTGAGGTTTGGGAACCCCAGACCCCTGACATCAGATCCAGAGTTCTTTTTACTACTTTTCTCTGTAGTCGAGGAGCTCTGCACCATTTCACTAACATTTAATTAGCTCAAAGTGGAAACAGATAACCTTGAAATGAATTCGAGTTAATGTTAAATGTTGCTAACTTTTTATTAGTTGTATGTTTCCATTAACTTTTCCGGTGGCTGCTTTTTGGTACCCACTCACAGCAGTGAACAAAATTGAGTAAGTGTTCAATAAGTCTTTACTGAATAAACAAATAGCTTAGCTGGCCAGGGTTTGGCTGCAGGGTGGGGTTAGAAAGTTGAGTCACTGAAGACAAAATTGAGTATTTAATTCAGTTTGGTTTGTCAAGTATTTATTAAATGTCTGTTCTGTGTGCGGCGCTCCATGGAGTAGGGCATGGCACACGTGCGGCCCTCGGCAAGTCATTTAACCTCTCCGAGCCTCAGTTGCCTTGGCTTTAAAAATGAAGAAGAATAAAAGTACAGAGAGCATGGGATTGTGATTAGCATCAAATAAATTAATGCATATGAAGAGCTTGGTTCAGCTGCTCACACGGGTGGTGGGTGCTCAGCGAATGGTAAAGAGAGTAATTGTCGATCTCCGTGCTCTATATGTATATGCAGTTCACACCCCAAGGTTCCAGCGAGTCAGTGAACTGGTTTGTTGCACTCAATAACTTCACGGAATGCCAGAGTTGATTTGTTTTGGAGCAGAGGAGGGGAATAGAGGCCAGCTCTGGAAGCAGAGCTGTGTTCCCATGGTCCCAAAGAAAAAACTTTCCCTAAATTTTAGGTGACATTGAGGAAGGGACCAGACAACTCATGTGCTGGTCACACACCAAACCCCACCTGGGGCCTCCATTCAGCATCCTTGGGGAATTCTGGGCCCCTTGACCCTTCAGCAGATTGCTGAGATCAGATATGTGTGCTGGGATGCTGGGATGGGAGCCTATGATACGTATGGAGACCACTCTGGGTTTGTGCTACAGAAAGACAATGCTGGTGATGCAGGGTGCAGGTTGAAGGCTTCTCCTCCTGCAGCTCTGTGTCTCATCTCTGCAATGGAAAGGAAGAGTCCTTCCTGGGACCCCGGAGCACACCTGCCTCAGCTCTTGTCTTGAGCAGGGCTCTCCTGAGGCTGAGTCCTGGATGAATAGGTGGGTGGGGGAAGGATTGGAGTGCTGGCATCATCTCCAGGGACCTTTCTCCTGCCAGGTGGAAAGGGGTGAGCTGGGGGCACAGAGACCTCTACTTTGATGTGCTCCAGCCTGGGCTGCAGTCTGGGCCTGAAGTATGGCATTGAGTGGCTCTAATGAATGGAGCCGCTGGCCAGCTCCTTTACGTCCTGACATGCTTGCTGGCCCTGCCAGCGGCCGCCTCCTACTCTAAGTGAGGGGAAGCCACTTAGGAAGACAGCAGAGCAACCTGCCACCAATCTGTCAGCAATTGGCTTCCATTAGGGATAAGATAGCCCATGAGGCGGGTGGTGAGGTGGAGTGGGGGGACAGCTAGGGGAGAGAACTTAAGAGAAAGACAGCTCTGTCTGTTTCATCTCATCAGATTTCCAAACCCCAAAGAGTTGTTCAGGGGCAGAGGGTGGGAGCGGGCAGTTTGGTAGACTGGGGAACGGCTGATTGTCTCTTTCAAGGTGGCAGCTGGGTTCAAAGGTGTCTTCACTTCTCTTATGGAAAGAAAAGAATCAAATGCCACTTTTGATGATTGTGTCAATTTGCAGAAGTATGTCAGGTTTATCATAAACTGTCCTGGCCGCCCCCCAGGATGGTTTATCTGCCTCCTTTCCTGTCTGGTCTGTTGTATCTGTCTATTCTCATGCCTGCGTCTCCCGATGGGCTATGTGAGCCATGGTTCCCAGCCAGAAAGGCTTTGTTGCACATGGGAAAGGGGGCTTTCGTCGTCTTCATGACTAAGAGCTGCTCCTAGCTCTCAAGAATCCGTGGGTCTGGACCAGGGCTCATCGAAACATCCTGCAATGAGTAGGACAATCCCACACAGGAAGGCTCATCCCACAAAAGCCAATAGTGGTCCTGTTACAAGTCTAAGGCAAAAGTCTAGGGGCGTGCACCACGGTGCTCATTGCGGCACTGTTTACAGTAGCTAGGACATGGAAACAAACCTAAGTGTCATCCATGGCGGAGTAGATAATGAAGATGTGTATATACTGGGCTGACCAAAAAGTTCATTTGGGTGTTTCCATAACATGTTAGGGGAAAACCTGAATGAACCTCTTGGCCACCCTAAGGTATGCAATGGAATATTACTCGGCCATTAAGAAGACCAAAATAATGCCATTTGCAGCAACATGAGAGAGATTGTCATACCAAGTGAAGTAAGTCAGACAGAGAAAGCCAAATATTCTATGACATTGCTTGTATGTAGAATCTAAAAAAAAAATGGTACAAATGAACCTATTTATAAAACAGAAAAAGAGTCACAGATGCATAAAACAAACTTATGGTTACCAAGGGGGAAGGGAGGAAGGATCAACTGGGAGATTGGGATTGACATATACACACTGTATATAAAATAGATAGTTAAGGACCTACTGTGTAGCACAGGGAACTCTGTCTACTCAATACTCTGTGATGACCTATATGAGGAAAGAATCTAGAAAAGAGGGGATATATGTATACGTATAACTGATTCACTCTGATGTACAGCAGAAACTAACACAACATTGTAAATCAACTATACCCCAATAATTTTTTTTTTTTTTAAAGTCTAGGGCAAGAGGATCAAAGATACTCCAGGGTACCTGGTCTCAAAGGGGCCAACTCATGCTAACTCGCAAGAGTTAAGAATTGCCCTGGAACAATTTACAGAGCAGCTGTTCCTTTTCCGTGGATGGAGACTTCTCTCTGCTCTTTGGAGCGCCTTCTTGTTCCAGGATGAAATGGAAAGTGATTCCTCAGGACAAAGGTGAGTGTGGCCTGGGAGCTAGTGGAAGCCAGAACACCTTAAGACCCTATGAACCAATCATCTCTCATCACTGTCACAAATGCCTCTCTAGAACCTGGAATACTCATGGGCGTCTGTGTCTCTCCCTTTCAGCCCATGCTGGATAAACTGCAACAAACACTTGCTTCTGGGGCTCCTGCCACCCATAGACCTTGCCCTGAACTTGTGCTTCAGAGAGCCTCAGTCCAGCCCTCCTCCTATGTGTGACTTTAAAAAACAAAATATGTACATGCATGGCTGATTCATGTCAATGTATGGCAAAAACCACTACAGTATTGTAAAGTAATTAGCCTCCAATTAAAATGAATAAATAAATTTTTTTAAAAAAAGGTATTTGGCTGCACTGAGTATCTGTTGCCACACACAGGCTTGTCTAGTTGCAGCATGTGGACCCTAGAGGCATCCGGGCTCAGTAGTTGCATCACGTGGACTTCGTTGCAGTATGTGGGATCTTAATTCCCTGACCATGGATTGAACCCAGACCACCTACACTGGGGGTCACCTGCATTGGTAGCTCAGATGGTAAAGAATCTGCCTGAAATGCAAGAAACCCGGGTTTGATCCCTGGGTCAGGAAGATCCCCTGGAGAAGGAATGGCAGTATTCTTGCCTGGAGAATCCCATGGACAGAGGAGCCTGGCAGGCTACAGTCCATGGGGTCACAAAGAGTTGGACACGACTGAGCCACTAACACAACACACACTTGCATTGGGAGCATGGGGTCTTATCCACTGAACCAGCAGAGAAGTCCCCTACCTGGGCCTTTGGATTTCCTGTCTCAACAGCTGCAAGCCGGCTCCCAGGACCTTGACCCCAGATCCATTGGCTGGGTGGATGTCTAAGACAAAGGATGGCCAAGTAGCGGTTGCTCTGCAGGAGGTGGGAAGACAGAGCTTGGACCCCTGGCTTGAGCTCTAGGACAGAGCTGCGATGGGAAGGAGAAGGGTGGGACTTGCTTGGGGCTTTCTCTTCCAGGAACCAGGTCTGGCATCCTAGGGGTTGACAGGTGTCTGAGCTTTCAGGAAGAAGGATTTCAGGCAGGTCTGGCATCTTCTCTTAGTCCAGCCTTCCCCTCCTGGGATTTCCAGACCTTAACTACAATCATATCCAGTTCTCCCTAGCTTGGGACCGTTCACTCTTCACTCACTCGGATCTGGGGTTTGTCTCCAATGATTCCTCAGAAGGTTGATCACATGTATTTTGTTGGCTGTTGCAAGTATCCACATCCTTCTGAGGTCCTTTGTGGCAGCTGAGGAGACAGGGTGGGACTGGATCACTGAAACTTTCCATGGTAACAGTGATGTGGTGATGTCGGGTGCTTTATTCTAACTCTCTCCTTATTATGTCTCTTCCTACGTCTATTTGGCCCAGTGTTTTGTTTATTCTGTTTTCTTAAAAGTTTTTCGCTTTGGGGGCCCCGGGCGCAGGACCATAAACTCACCCCATCAAACAGTAAATTTGCTGGGTCGGTATCACTTCCGTATAAACATTAGAGGTTTTGATGTTTCGGGCTGCAGTTCTAGCAGTTTCTTTGATCTTTTACTGACCAGTAAATTATTTATTGGATCTGTCATAAAGATAAACCAAAGCCTATAAACTATATTTATAGTCTCACAAAAATCGCCCTCCTACCTGGCATCTTCAGAGGTAGACTGTGGTCCTGATGATAATGAAGCATCCAGAGCTGGATTGGCACTAGGGCCTTAGTCACTTTGCCCCTTTAAATATCTTCTCTTCTTTCCTTTCCTTTGAACTATGTGCCTTCCTGCCATGATTTTGCTTCATTTTCCTTTCCTTCTACAGTTTATTGGCTCCAGAGCTGAGATTTTTGTGAGGGTTGTTGTTAAGATCCCATTGCCCTCCCTGGCCTCTGGGAGGCCACATCCCCTTTCTGCTTGAACCCCAGGCCAATTTCAGCTCCTTCCTATAGAAACCTACATCCCCAGGCCCCAGCCCCCCAGTGCCAGGCCCAAAGCTAATTCCTTCCTGTGCAATCCTTCTGCATTGAAGCCCAGACAGCTGTCAGCCCCTGGGAAAATGAACTGTGCTGAATCTCCGGTCAGTTCCACTGGACAGTGGGTTGTTGGGAGAATTCATTATAGAGCGTGTGCAGCGCATACGTGTGATTGGATGTGCCTGGGAGCAGATGACTGTGAGGCTTGAAACACTTTCTTTCATTTTATTTTTACTTTGACTTTTAACTAGCACCTTCCTCAATTAAAGTGGCAAGGCAGAGCAGACAAGGAAATCAGTGGATCTTTTCCCGAACATCAATAAAATAAATTTCTCTCCAGGATACCTATTTGTTATTTGGATATCAGACTGACTGTAATCTGTTTCCATTTTCCTTCTTCGTGTCCCCCGCCAGAAGCTAGACGCTCAGCCATGGATATCCTGCTGTTTCCATTTGGCTGAACGAGGGGATAGATTAGATTCCTATTTGCTTTGCGGACGGTCCCGTCTGATATGCATTTGATGTGTCAGGGAGAGCTTGAAATATGTGTCTCCCCCATTTATTTTGGGTGTGATGGGGTGGGATATTGGTGGGGAGGGGGGTCAGTGCTCCTAGGAGATGTTACCCACTGCCTCAAAGATACCACCATGATTTTCTTTCTTCTTCTGTTTTGTAATAAATCATGGCCTGAGTTATTTCTGTTCTGAGAGATATGGACACCAGGGACGGTTCCCTGCTACCACAGAGGAGAAGAAGCTGGATCTTGGTGGAGAAGTGGGAGAGAGCCTTTAATGCAGCAGCCTTCAGTTCATGGTGCTCCATTGAACAGATAAGAAAGTGAGGCCCGCAGAAATTAAGCAGATTTTTTTTTCCCATGGGACCACCCGGCTCTCCCTTCTGTCTTTACCGCTGCCGGTTCTCCTGAGAGTGCCTCCACTTACCCATTCCCTGCACCCACTCACCATGAGCCCTGGGCATTGAGAGATGGATGTGTCATCGACAAGTAGTTGCTGCCAGTCAGGAAGGCAGGGACATGGCTAATATTTGCTGAGTCCTCCAAGTTGCCTAGGGCTTCCCGGTGGCTCAGTAGTAAAGAATCTGCCTGTAATGCAGGAGACCTGGGTTCGAACCCTGGGTGGGGAAGTTCCCCCGGAGAAGAAAATGGCAACCCACTCGAGTATTCTTGCCTGGAGAATCCCATGGATGGACAGAGGAGGCTGGCGGGCTAAGGTCCATGGGGTTGCAAAGAGTCGGACATGATGGAGCGACTAACACACACACACAAATTGTCTAGTGTGTCACTGGGCATAGGGCAAGCTCACAACTCATCTTGATCAATTGATTGAGTCCAGGGACTTGTCTCCGGGTCACCATCCTCTCTGGCAATTGCTTATCGAACACGAACTACATGCATGTCTATCCAAACCTTCTGGATCCACGTTTTGGGGGCCTCATTCCCACCCTTCTGCCTTGGCCAGACCTGCCTCTCCCCTCCCTCCGTCTCTGTCTGTCTCCGGTCCCACCGCCATCAGTGCTGTTATCAGGATGTCCTCTTGCTGCTGGTCCTGCCCCCACCGCCAGCTCCACCGCCAGCGGCTGCTTTCCAGGTCCCCACTTCAGGGGGACGGCTCCTCTTTGTGGAGAGCCTTGCTTCCGGTGACACCGGCAATCCTTCAGAACTGACAAGGCCTGTCTCTGCATCTCACACTCTGCCACCGGCTCTCAACCTGGGGCCTAAGTGACTTGTCATCTTCTCTTGTCAGTTGCCGGCTCCGGCAGGGAGCTTCCTCTGCTCCCTCCCCACTGGAGCCCTAATCCTCTCCCTTTGATATCACAATTGTCTCCATGGCACTGAGCAACCCTCACGGCTCTGTGGGGGGGGGGGGCCCTCCGTCCTCAGAAGAAGATGGAAATAACAGCAACAAAGACCCTCTTAAGAGAAAGATAGAGTCCATTTCCACACCCCTGTCCTTTCTTCCTCCCCAGAAAAACATCTCTAGTCGAGAAGGTACCCAGGAATGGAGAGAAAAGCAGAAAGGTCCTCAGAGGGCTCTGTTTGCCACTGCTGTTCCAAATGGGATTATTTATTTTCCTGTTTAAACAGCATGCCCAAGAGAGCTGGCTCCTGCCCTTGGTGTGACATGAGAAGCAGGGTGTCCAACAGCAGGACAGGCTCAGCTTCCAGAAGGGAGGCTCCGGAAGTGAACACCCTTAGGATGCCAGTAAACACAGGGCTGGGAGGCAGAGAGTGGGGAGGGATGGGAAAACAGTGCAGGTTTTAGAATTTCCAAGGATCTCTGTGTGATGCTAACAGCTTGGCATGTTATGCCCACACCTGCTCATGTCAGGCCCTGGTGTTTTATGTGTTATGGGGGCTCTGCATGATTCCCCTAGACTCTGGAGGAGGTTTCTGAGGTTTCTCTCAGGTTGTGTGGTCTGCCAAGCCAAGGGCACTGGGCCAGCTCTCGGACCCTGGGGTCCACTCCTGACTTGGCATTTGCTCCTTCTGGGCAGAGGGGGAGATGTGGTGAAACGATGCTCAGATCTGCGCTGGTGAGCCCCAGGCACATTTCCTAACCTTGGAGTGTCACAGAATTTAAGTAAAAACTTAGGGTTAGGAAAATAGGAAGTTCTTGATGCATCTATAGTTGATGCGCTATTTTCAATAAGTCCTTTTACCTCCTGGGTCTCAGTTTCCTCATCTGTAAAGCAGAATAAAATGATCTTACTTGCCACTTTATTATAGGATCACATGAGGAGATGGATGTGAAAATCCTTTCTGAAGTGTGAAGTATGAAGAATTATTTGTAACCTTCTTTTATACCCAAGTGTGTCTATCACTTAGGGGAGAAGGAATAGGATAGAATTTTGCCTTAAATGCTCAGAAATGGTTTCCAGGCTGTCAAAAATCCCTCATTGTCCCTTCCTTGCCAATCCCCTTGTCTCATCCCTAACTTGTTTTGGCCTCACAAATTCCTGCAAACCCTGTTGCTGTTGCCTGCAGACACCCCAGCCCCGGGGCAATTGCAGACTCCATGCTGGTTAACAAGGAAGGCTCTTGGGGATCCTCCTCTCTTGTCATTGTTCTCTCATTCGCAGTTCTTGCCATTCTGAATTTTGACTTGTTAGGGAGTCAAGCAGAGCAAGGTAGAGCCCTGTGCACCTGAAGCCTGACCCCGGGGCACCCCAGCCTTTGTCCCTAAAGCCAGAAAGCTGACGGTTCCAAGGCCAATCTGCCCTTGGCAATTCCCAGCAGGAGTCTCTTGGCCCCAGCCCAGACTTTCACCTGATTTCTATTTCTGCCTTAGCTATGGATTTCTCGTGGGGAGCAGGGACAGCATGGGAGGAGAGAGGCAGGGCCACACCCAGCCACGCCAGCTGGGGGCTCCAGCCAGCTCTGGGAAGATCTGTTGGAACATTGGTTTTCTGAGGAGGAAGCCAGTGATTACGTCTCAGACTTGCAAATGGGCTGGGTGAGTCGGCTCTGATGAGAGCTGGACAGACACCTGGACAGAGTGAGCTAAGGCAGCAAGGGCAGCACAGGGTGATGAAGGATGAGATTTGCTCCCCTTCTCAGGGGGCTGCCTCCTGGTGAGAGGTCTTTTTAGCAAGTTCATTTTGGTAGTTTCTGCCTTCCGTCAGAGAAGTCCCTGGGCATTGCTTCTGCTGTCTCTCTCTGAGGACCCAAGGGAGAGGATGCACCAGACCAGGTACTCCATGGGTGACTGGGAAGATTTCATTCATTCATTCATTCATTCATTCCCTCCACCAATTTGTCATGCGTGCTCTGAGTCAGGCACCAGCTGGCTTCTGGGGACACAGCAGTGAGAAGGACACTCATTCCACACCTGGGGATGGTCATGGCCCAGGCTGGAGCTTAACACCCCCTTAGCTGCGCAGTTTGTCTTCATCAGACCCCAAACAGAGGCTAGCACAGTGGACATTGTCACATAACAGGCTCTGCTTGCTGGGCATGCATGCTCCATTGTGCCCGACTCTTTTTGACCCTATGGACTGTAGCCAGCCAGGTTCCTCTGTCCTTGGGATTCTCCAGACAGGAATACTGGACTGGGGTGCCACTCCAGGTGGGGACACAGGTGGGGATGGTCTGGCCTTCTGACCAGCTTTGTATTCCCAGCACCATGTCTCTAAAGAAGAGAACCCAAGGTCAAGTAGGTGAACCAGACACTCTGGGTCTTGCAGCACCGTCCCCAGCTCCTATGGTGCCTGGTGTAAGGTATTGACCAGGGCTCCTTCCTCAAGACACATCGCTGCCATCTGCTGGAAAACTGTCACAGTGAATGTAGGATCCTGCATGATGACAGTAAATGGTGCCCTAAGGTTTGTTCAGCACTCCCCTCGCCTACCACGTGGCCATGGTCTATTGTTTATTGTGTGAATGATGTTGGAGATCCAGAGGACAGCGGCTACCATCCAATATCTCAAGAGAAAGACGCTGTACTCTATCAGGTCCCAAACTCCTGAGATGCCAAAAGCCATCTTTTGTTAGTTTTAGTATATTTTTCTAAAGTTCTAATGGAGGTACGTGAGATTAATGCCATTATACTATTATATAATACTATTATACATGTGAGAATCTGACTAAGGAGGATGTGGAAGGTAATCCAAGAGCATCTCATTTCCTTTCCCCTCTTCCTTAGCCATTTCTTTCTCTGCTTCATCCTGGGCACAGAAAGCATCTGCCAAACACTTGGCCCAAATAATTTCCAATTTCTTGGCTTCCAATACTCGCAAGTTCCTTTTTTAAAAAATTTATTTGGCTGCACCAAGTCCTAGCTGTGGCATATGGGATCTAGTTCCCTGACCCGGGATTGAACCTAGACCCCCCTGCATTGGGAGCTTGGAGTCTTAGCCACTGGACCACTAGGAAGTTTTAATACTCACACATTCTTTGGAGGAACTCTCAGAATATTTTTGTTTAAGAGGCACTGCCTTACAGTTTAAGTTAGAGAGTAAATCTTTGGCCTCAAATCTCTGTGTCTCCAGAGGAGGTAAATAAGCAAAGTAATGGATTTAATCAATAAGAAATAGAAATGCAGGGCTGCCTTGAAGAATATTCGGGTCTCTATTTCCAATCCCAGGGGCCACAGCATACACACGCATGTACACACGGACGTGTACGCACTCATCTGAACCTGTGTGTGCAGGATACACACATTGGAGGAGATGAGCCAGTATCGAACTCTGTGGGCTTTTGCCCACTGTGTCAGTTAATGTTGGCTGGACTTATCTGGTGGTGCAGTAGGTGAAAATCCACTTGCCAGTACAGGAGACATGGGTTCGATCCCTGATCCAGGAAGATCCCACATGCCACAGAGCAACTAAGCCCGTGCACCACAACTACTGAGCCTCTTCTCTAGAGCCTGAGAGCCGAAACTACTGAGCCCTTATGCCATAGCTACTGAAGCCCGCATGCTCTAGGGTCCTTGAGCCACAACTAATGAGCCTCTGTGCCTCAACTACTGAAGCCCAAGCTCCTAGAGCCCACACTCTGCAATGAGAAGCCACTGCAATTAGAGGTCCACGTATCACAACTAGAGTAGGCCCAGGGCTCTGCAACTAGAGAAAGCCTGCATTCAGCAACTAGAGTAGGCCCAGTTCTGTTCAGTTCAGTCGCTCAGTCATGTCCGACTCTTTATGACCCCATGAATCAGCACGCCAGGCCTCCCTGTCCATCACCAACCCCTGGAGTTCACTCAGACTCATGTCCATCAAGTCAGTGATGCCGTTCAGCCATCTCATCCTCTGTCGTCCCCTTCTCCTCCTGCCCTCAATCTCTCCCAGCATCAGAGTCTTTTCCAATGAGTCACCTCTTCGCATGAGGTGGCCAAAGTACTGGAGTTTCAGCTTCAGCATCATTCCTTCCAAAGAAATCCCAGGGCTGATCTCCTTCAGAATGGACGGGTTGGATCTCCTTGCAGTGCAAGGGACTCTCAAGAGTCTTCTCCAATACCACAGTTCAAAAGCATCAATTCTTCCACGCTCAGCCTTCTTCACAGTCCAACTCTCACATCTATACATGACCACAGGAAAAACCATAGCCTTGACTAGATGGACATTTGTGGGCAAAGTAATGTCTCTGCTTTTGAATATGCTATCTAGGTTGGTCATAACTTTTCTTCCAAGGAGTAAGCATCTTTTAATTTCATGGCTGCAGTCACCATCTGCAGTGATTTTGGAGCCCCCCAAATAAAGTCTGACACTGTTTCCACTGTTTCCCCATCTATTTCCCATGAAGTGATGGGACCAGATGCCATGATCTTTGTTTTCTGAATGTTGAGCTTTAAGCCAATACTTTCACTCTCCTCTTTCACTTTCATCAAGAGGCTTTTTAGTTCCTCTTCACTTTCTGCCATAAGGGTGGTGTCATCTGCGTATCTGAGGTTACTGATATTTCTCCCAGAAATCTTGATTCCAGCTTGTGCTTCTTCCAGTCCAGCGTTTCTCATGATGTACTCTGTGTCTAAGTTAAATAAGCAGGGTGACAATATACAGCCTTGACGTACTCCCTTTCCTATTTGGAACCAGTCTGTTGCTCCATGTCCAGTTCTAACTGTTGCTTCCTGACCTGCATACAGATTTCTCCAGACGCAGGTCAGGTGGTCTGGTATTCCCATCTCTTTCAGAATTTTCCACAGTTTATTGTGATCCACACAGTCAAAGGCTTTGGCATAGTCAATAAAGCAGAAATAGATGTTCTTCTGGAGCTCTCTTGCTTTTTCCATGATCCAGTGGATGTTGGCAATTTGATCTCTGGTTCCTCTGCCTTTTTTAAAACCAGCTTGAACATCAGGAAGTTTACGCTTCACATATTGTTGAAGCCTGGCTTGGAGAATTTTGAGCATTACTTTACTAGCGTGTGAGATGAGTGCAATTGTGCAGTAGTTTGAGCATTCGTTGGCATTGCCTTTCTTTGGGATTGGAATGAAAACTGACCTTTTCCAGTCCTGTGGCCACTGCTGAGTTTTCCAAATTTGCTGGCATATTGAGTGCAGCACTTTCACAGCATCATCTTTCAGGATTTGAAATAGCTCAACTGGAATTCCATCACCTCCACTAACTTTGTTCATAGTGAGGCTTTCTAAGGCCCAGTTGACTTCACATTCCAGGATGTCTGGCTCTAGATGAGTGATCACAGCATCGTGATTATCTGGGTCGTGAAGATCTTATTTGTACAATTCTTCTGTGTATTCTTGCCACCTCTTCTTAATATCTTCTGCTTCTCTTAGGTCCAGACCATTTCTGTCCTTTATCGAGCCCATTTTTGCATAGGCCCAGTGCTCTGCAACTAGAGAAAGCCTGCATTCAGCAACTAAGACCTAGCACAGCCAAAAAGAAATATAAATAAATTACTTTTTAAAAAATGTTGGTTGATGAAATTGGTGGTGTGGTTCTAATGCCTGGGGGCTTCCCTTCATTGAGCTTGGGGTTCCTTGTAGGTAAAATAAAAGTGTTATCTCTGCATGTTATGGTTAGCTCTGTTTGGAATTCTATAACAAAAATACCTTAGACTAGGGGGCTTATGCAACAAACATTTATTTCTCAGAGTTCTGGAGGCTGAGAAGTCCAAGGTCAAGGTGCTGGCAGATTTATTGTCTGGTGAGAGCTTAATTCCTAGTTCATAGATGGCTGTTTTCTTGCTGTGTTCTCATGTGGCAGAAGGAGTCAGGGAGCTCTCTGGGGCCTCCATCATAAGGGCACAAATCCCATTCAGGAGGTCTCTACCCCCATGACCTAATTACCTCTAAAAGGCCCCACGTCCAAATGCTATCACATTGAAGGGTTAGGATTTCAACATATAAATTGGGTGGGGAGATAGAGACAAACATTCAGCCTATAGCAGTGTGGTGTCACTGCCTGTTCTGACCCCAGTGACCTCGAGAATCATTTTGGGTAAGTGTCCAGTATATTCGCGGGTGAGGGTGGGGGCTGGTGGCTCCAGATACAGAGGTACTCCTCAGGTCCCAAATGGCAGAAGGCTAACCAGGAGCCTGAATTAGTCAGAGAAAATACATTCCCAAACTGTGCCCTGCCTTTCTCAGCCATGGGGATGCTCTTGCTTTCTTCCTTTAATTCCCCAAAGTGAAAGAAAGTGACAGTCACTCAGTCATGTCCAACTCTTTGTGATCCCATGGACTATACAGTCCATGGAATTCTCCAGGCCAGAATACTGGAGTGGGTAGCCTTTCCCTTCTCCAGGGGATCTTCCCAATCCAGGGATTGAACCCAGGTCTTCCACCTTGCAGGCAGATTCTTTGCCAGCTGGGCCACAAGGGAAGTTCAAGAATACTGGAGTGGGTAGCCTATTCCTTCTCCAGGGAATCAAACCAGGGTCTCCTGCACTGCAGGCGCATTCTTCACCAACTGAGCTATCAAAAGCCCTGTTTATGTTACCTGTTCATTCTAGCCTAAGATCCAAGTTAAGATAGCTCTGAGCAAATACCCCGAGCCTGGCCATGGGCATCAGGGGTAGTCAGTACTAATCTGGGGCAGGGCTACTGCCTTGGCCCCAGGCTTGGGGGCCCTGGGATGACCAGTGCATTCTGGAAGCAGTGCGTTCAGAGGATGACTTACCTGGGTCCTGGTTTATTTCCCTCCATGATGTGTTCTTGCCTGGAGAATCCCAGGGATGGTAAGCCTTGTGGGCTGCCATCTATGGGGTCGCACAGAATTGGACACAACTGAAGTGACTTAGCAGCAGCAGCAGCATTGATCCATTGAGGTGCTGAATAAATACAGAGTCCCCCTGTGGCAGGGCTCTGTGTTACGGGCTGTAGGGGCTACACAGATGAAAGACATGATTCCAGCCTAAAAAGCTTTCACAAACCTAGCAAAGGGCTGAATGTGGCACCCAAATGCCACAGGCTTGCAGGTTGTGAGGTCTGGCTTCAGTGCCAACTATAGGAAGGAAGTGAGAGAAGGTAGGATGGGGAAGGGGGATTGGGGACTGGTCAACAAGGGCCTTCCCTCTTGAATGAGAGAGGCATGTCAACCATGGTGCGGTAGACAGACAATGCTCCTGAAGATGTCTGTGTCCTAATCCCCAGAACCTGGGACTATCTTACCTCACATGGTGAAATGGCCTTGCAGCTGTGATTAAATCAAACATTTGAGATGGAGAGATTATCCAGGTGCTCTCTGTTAAAAAAAAAAAAAATTCAACAGAGTAAATTTGAAGGTTTAATTGGCTTTGTTATGTAAGTCATGAATCAGGTAGCAACTCACCTAGTAAGCTGTAGAGAGAGATTCCGAGGAGCTGTATAAATGGAAGAATTTTTTATAGACAGAAGGAAGATGGGGCAAGGAAGCTATTATCAAGAGAAAAGAAAGAGTTGTTTCAGGCCAGGTCATCTTTTTTTGAGGTGAAGGGAATGACAGGGGTCTTATTCTGCGGATTATTTCACTAGTGCTAGCGCTGATCAGGAAATTTCAGATGGTCACATTGTTGTACAGCAGAAACTAACACAACATTGTGAAGCATTTATTCTCCAATTTAAAAAAATTTAAAGAAAAAGTCATCTCTTTAAAGGCCACGTCCCTGGAGAAATTGGCATTGCAATTAAGTCTTGGTTGGCTGTCATGGGCTTCCTTGTGACTCAGACGGTAAAGAATCTGCCTGCAATGCAGAAAATATGGGTTCAGTCCCTGGATTGGGAAGATCCTCTGGAGAAGGGAATGGCAACCCACTCCAGTATTCTTGCCTAGAGAATTCCATGGACAGAGGACCCCGGTGGGCTACAGTCCACGGGGTCTCAAAGAGTCGGACACAACTGAGCAACTAACACTTTCACTTTTTTTGGCTGTCATGAGTGCCAACGACTTTTGGGGGGGCCTGCTGTTTGTTTTTCTTAAGAGCTCAATGTAGTCACAATGGTCCTCATAAGAAGGAGATAGGTCTTCATAAGGGTCAAAGGGAGGAGAAGGCCATGCATGATCGAAGCAGAAATTAGGGTGATGCAGCCAGAAACCAAGGAATGATGGCAGCCTTGAGAAGCTCAAAGTGATGAGGACCAGATTCTCCCCTGGAACCTTCACAAGGCACATAGCCGCCACCTTGATTTTAGCCCCGTAAGACTCATTTTGAACGTCTGACCTCTAGAACTGTGAAAAAATAAATTTGTTTTGATTTAAGTCACTAAATTGGTACAGGCACCAATCAATGTTAGGAAACTAACACAGCTGGAAACTCTCTCAGCTGTTTGATTTCTAACCTAAGGCAAGTTATTAAAATTTTCTATCAGATGCCAGTCCCCTCACCTTTTGGGAGTTTAACAGTAGTTCTTAACCCATAAGATTTTTTTTTTTTTTTTTTTTTTTTTAAGAAATAGTCTACAGTGCTCAGGTTTCTTTTTTAAGAATTAATTAATTTTATTTCTGGTTGTGCTGGGTCTTCGTTGCTGTGAGCGGCCTTTCGCTAGTTGCAGCGAGTGGGGGCTACTCTCTGTTGCGATGCTGAGGCTTCTCATTGCAGTGGCTTCTCCTGTTGTGGAGCACAGACTCCAGGTGCATGAGCTTCAGTGGATGCAGCTGCAGGCTCAGTGGTGGCGGTGCACAGGCTTAGCTTATCTGAGGCAAGTGGAGTCTTCCTTGACCAGGGATTGAACCCATGTCTCTTGCATTGGCAGGTGGACGCTTAACCACTTGACTACCAGGTAAGTCCAACTCATAGGATTTTAAGAACGAATTGAGATAACAAGTGAAGCACCCACACCCGCTCAGCATGTTAGGATTATTATTCCAGCAGGTTATGTGGGGCTCTGTAACCCACTGTCACCTTCCCATCCTCTCCCATCCTGACCTCTTCTTAGCACAGTTTTTCTCCTTTATCACTCTCTCCTTCTGTGGCTCTGTTACTGGGAGGGGGACCTCTTCAAGAGTAGACTCTTGTCTAACACTTGGAAATGAATTGTCTAAGGAGACACATACGCTGATAAAGCAGAAGATTTATTGGGAAGGGGTGCTGGGACGGAGAGCCGCAGGGAAGGGGACCCAGAGTCTTGGGTTTTACTGTAACGGGGTTAGCTTTCCAGATTGTCTCTGGCCAGTCATCTTCCTTGTGCCCACATTGGTCCAATTCAAGACTTCCTGGTGGCATGAGCATCTCTCAGTCAAGATTGTTTCCAGTGCGAGGATTTCTGGGAGGTTGGCAGGACATATTATGGGCTGGCATCTCCTCCCTTCGTTTGGCCCCCCCTGAATTCTTCTGTCTGGTGGTAGCTTGTCAGTTCTGTGTTCCTTGTCAGCAACTCTTATTGTGAGATAACTCATGCAAGTGGTTATTATCCTGCCTGGAAAGAGTGAATGATCTTAGCCAGTGGTTTCCTAACAGCCCTATGCATGTAGCTCTGTGACTTGGGGTGTTATCAAACACAAGTTTGTGTGCATGACACACAGGGAGGCTCAACAAACTGAAACATTGAAGTCTGAAGCAGAGAAAGATTTATCACGGGGCCAGTCAAAGAGAATGGGTGGCTCGTGCTCAAAAAACCTGAACTCCCTGATGGTTTTGGGGGAGAAGTTTAATAGGCAAAATTTAGGATGAGGGCTACAGGGTGTGTGACTTTCTTCTGATTGGTTGGTAGTGTGCTAACTGGGTGAATCTTCACTTTGGTTTCAGGAAGGTCTAGGAGGCTGAAGACTTTTTCCTGAAAACAAGAAATGGAGGAAGTGGAAAGCATCTGTACCTGGGAGGGCCCCACAGGATCCTGCTTTATTTCAGTTATTAACAAGTTATGAACATTTAAAAATTAGTGATCTATTTTATTTTGTTATTGTTTTTTAGTCACTAATTTGTGTCCAATTCTTCTGTGACCCCATAGACTGTAGCCTGCCAGGCTTCTGTCCATGGGATTTTCCAGACAAGAATACTGGGGTGGGTTGCCATTTCCTTTTTCAGGGGATCTTCCCGACCCAGATATTGGACCTGCGTCTCCTGCATTGGCAGGCGGGTTTTATTTAAAGCACATATGAAAATGTTTTTTGTGTACAACATTTAATGAGAGTAACAAGTGAATCCTTGAGACCCACATGTAGCTGAGTGTGACTAAGTTTAGGGTTTGGAAGGTATGCTTGAATTATCTTAGAAGTCTGTCCCTAATTGTTGGAAGTCTGTCACTTCTAACAGTGACAGACCCAGAAACACAAGTTGTTTTTTATAAACATATCTTTTTCACAGCTTTATTGCAGTATAATGACACACAAGAAACTGCATATATTTAAAATGTCCAATTTGGTAAGTTTTGACATATCTATCTACCTGTGAAATCATCACCATAAAATGGATAATAAACATATCCATCACCCGCAGCCCTGATTTCCTTGTGCCCATTTATAACCCATTCCTCCTGCCCCTATCTGTCTCTCTCTATCCCTTCTTGCCCATTTTCCTTATAGGCAAGCCATGGATCTACTTTCTATTACTGGAGATCAGTCTGAAATTTTATAATTTTCTATAAATAGAGAAAGTATTCTTCTTTGTCTAGTGTCTTTCATGCAACATCAGATTCATCCATAGTGCCAATCCTTCATCCCTTTTTATTACTGAGTAGTATTGCATTGTATGGATATACTACCCTTTGTTTATTCATTTCCTAGATGATGAACATTTGGGTTGTTTCCAGTTTGAGGCTAGTACAAATAAACTGCTCTGAACATTCATGTGAGAGTCTTCGTATGGATATCTACTTTCATTTCTCTTGGGCAAATACCTAAGAGAGAAATGGCTGGTCCATATGGTAGGTATATGTATAAATTTTGGAGCTTTCCTGCTGGCTCAGCAGTAGAGAATCCACCTGCAAAGCAGGAGAGGTGGGTTTGATTCCTGGATTGGGAAGATCCTTTGGAGAAGAAAATGGTAACCCATTCCAGTATTCTTGGCTGAGAAATCCCATGGACCGAAGCCTAGTGGGCTACAGTCCATGGGATAGCAAAGAGTTGGACATGACTTAGGGACTACTCAACAACAAATGTATAAACTTTTCAAGAAATTGTCAAACTGTTTTCCCCAGTGGTTCTACTGTTTTATATTCCCAACAGCAGTGTATGAGAATTCCCTGCCAATACTTTAAACATGGTCAGCCTTTCTCATGTTAATCATTCTGCTAGTGGTATCTCATTGTGGTTTTAATTTACATTCCTGTAATGGGAGATCAAATCAGTCAATCCTAAATGAAATCAACCCTGAATATTCATTGGAAGGACTGCTGCTGAAGCGCCAATACTTTGGCCATCTGATGCCAAGAGCCAGCTCACTGGAAAAGACCCTGATGCTGGGGAAGATTGAGGGCAGGAGGAGAGGGAGTGACAGGGGATGAGATGGTTAGATAGCATCACCAACTCAACGGACATGAATTTGAGCAAACTCTGGGAGATAGTGGGCTTTCCTGGTAGCTCAGCTGGTAAAGAATCCACTTGCAATGCAGGAGACCCTGGTTTGATTCCCGGGTCGGGAAAATCCACTGGAGAAGGGATAGGCTACCCACTCCAGTATTCTTGGGCTTCCCTTGTGGCTCAGCTGGTAAAGAGTCCACCTGCAATGTGGGAGACCTGGGTTTGAGCCCTGGGATAGAAAGAAGAACAGGGAAGCCTGGCATGCTGCATTCTGCAGAGACATGACTTAGGCACTGAAACCTTCAAATCTTTTGTTCATGAGGAAAAATTGTGTTGTTTGCATTATTGTTGAATTTTTAAAGCTCCTTATTCACCCTGGATCCAAGTACTTTATAAGATACATTCTAATATTTTCTCCCTGTCCCTGGCTTATCTGTTCAATCAACAGTATCTTTTAAAGAGCAGAAATTTTTAATTTTAATGAAGTTCAGATTATCATTGTTTTATTAATGGTGTTTTTGATGTCGTGTCGAAGAAGTTTTTGCCTACTCTAAGTTCACAAAGATTTACTGTTATAATTTCTTCCAGAAGTTTTATTGTTTTAGGTCTTACATTTAAGACTATAATTCATTTGGAGTTAATTTTTAGAAATGGTGGGTGTATGAATAGAAGTTAATATTTTAAAATATGGATATCCACTTGTCCCAGCACTATTTGTTGAAAAGACTACCCTTTTTTCACTGGAGTGTCTTTGTACCTTTGTCAAGAATTAGTTGACCATAGATGTGTGAATTCTTATAAATACTTTAATGTACTCTTCCAAGTATAAAATAAGTAATGTATTTAAAATTGCACGTTATAGAAATTCTAAGATTATCTTCAAAAAGCTCAAGTTAACAAATGCTCAGAAATGAACACAATAAATTTACCTGTCAACGATTTGTGTCAATATTTATAAAGGCACTATTGCTTGCTTTTCTTGGTACTTTTGCTGGAATGAGTCATGAAAACCATACTTAGCTAAGCCTTGGGGAAACACACATCAGCATTTTATAAATGCCTCACAGTAAAATTTTGCTATTAAACTGTTGCTTTTCCAATCCTTTAACCCCCTCACTTCTCCACCTCACCTTTCCAGAGGCAGCTGTGCTTTTCTGCATTGCCCTTAGGGTAGGGACCATACAGAGAGAACAAAGAGTCTCTTTCCTGGCTTTTGAGCTCTTAAGTAGCCTTTTGTAAATCTATTGTAGAGGCAATGGTATTGAGAGCCATGGATTTCAATTCTAAGGGCAAGGTGCTTGAGAGAAAAAAGGGTATTTTTGAATTTCAAAAGCTTGGCTTTAAATATCAAAAGCCAAAGCCAGAGGGCTCAGAGCACAGATTTTATATCATAAACCAGACTGTGGAGAATAACAGTCTCTTTCTCAGCCCAAAAGGAGATAAGATTTCAGCCAGGGGGTGGGGAGGAGTGGGGGAGGGAGAGTTGGAGGGAACTTGATTCAAGTTTAAACCAAAACCAGTGGGTCCTTGGCAAGGGGTTTACACACCATCCATTGGGCCCAGGTTGCAGGGTGACCTGAGGAGTCCCAGGGAGAAGTGTGGCTGCCTGACCACCTAGAGAAAGGCTTGCGTCCTCCAGAATCACACCTCAGCAGTGCGGGAACAGAGGTTGAAGACGTCTGGGCCCCCAGCCTCCAGAATCCTTATGAAACCATGTAGCTCATATTGGGATTTGAACTGGTGGTCTTTTAAGCTGAGATTACAACCCTTGTTCAGGACTTGGTGAGGGACAAAGTGAGAGGAAAGAAGTGGATTTATTCAGAGAGAAACACACTCCACCGACGGAGACAGAGCATGGGCCATTGCAGATGGCAAGCTGTTGCTGCTGCTAAGTCGCTTCAGTCGTGTCCGACTCTGTGCAACCCCACAGATGGCAGCCCACCAGGCTCCCCCATCCCTGGGATTCTCCAGGCAAGAACACTGGAGTGGGTTGCCATTTCCTTCTCCAATGCATGAAAGTGAAAAGGGAAAGTGAAGTCACTCAGTCATGTCACAACCCCACGGACTGCAGCCTACCAGGCTCCTCCGCCTATGGGATTTTCCAGGCAAGAGTACTGGAGTGGGGTGCCACAGACAGCCTCGAAATGTGTGGTTAGCTTTTATGGGCTGGGTGACTTCACAGGCTAATGAGTGGGAGGATTATTCCAACTATTTTGGGAAAGGGGCAGGAATTTCCAGAGGTTGGGTCATCGCCCACTTTTTGGTCTTTTCCAATTAGTTGGCTCTTGGCATCAGGTGGGCAAACTTTTGGAGCTTGTCTCTGGATAAGTCAGTATTCATTCTGATGCAGCCAGACTGGGCTCTTTCCTGCTTATAAATGTCTCTACAAAGAGATACCATGGCCTCTTTCTCTACTTGTGTGTTTCAGTATCACCCACCCCACTGCCATTCCTAGGATGATTTTCCATTATTATCAATGCCACTTGGGTATATATGACACTGTATTATACCCTCGTCTGAATTAGTAGCTGAAAATGCAGTCCGATTCATAGCTGCCATAGTGGGCTGTCTGGTTAGAAACAGGGGAGAATATTTATTCAACAATGACAAGATTCTTCCAACCAGCATTCCCGGAGTGTCACCTATACAAGGAGCATTAACTTAGGTCCTGCTAGACCCAGATATAAATACAAAGCCCTGGCCTTTGTCCTTAGGTACTTCTAATCTCAGGGAACAGTGGAGCAGAGCCGGAGGAAGAACTTTTAGGGTTCCCTGGGCCCATTTAACTTCATGGAGAAGACCATCCTCAGGACTAAGCATCCATTCCAGGTTTATAGGGGCTGGTGGTAAACAGTCTGAGGCAGAGGACAGGGACCTTAGGAAGCTACCTCCATCCGTGTGATGGTCTCTTTCACGTGTCAGCCTAGCTAGGCTACCGTCCCCAGTTATTCAATCAAACACTAATCTATGTGTTGCTGTGGAGGTCTAATGTAGATATTATTAAAATTCATGATCAGGTGACTTTAGGTTGGGGAGGTTATCCTAGATAATTTGGGCAGTTTTGATTCAGTCTGTTGAAAGGCACTTAAGTCAGGGCTGAGGATTCTCTTAGAGAGGAAGACATCCCACCCATGGGCAGCAACTTCAGGCCATGCCCCAGAGTTCTAGTCAGATTTCAGACTAGCCTAGCCATCCTCTACAGTCTTGTAAGCCAATTCCTGCAATAAATCTCTTAATATATATACCTCCCTCCTACTGGTTCTGCTTCTCTGGTTAAGCCCTGACATGTGTATGACTTTTGTGGGCTTCCCAGGTGGTGCAGTGGTAAAGAACCCACCTGCCATGCAGGAGACATAGGAGAGGCAGGTTCCATCCCTGGGTCAGGGAGATCTTCTGCAGAAGGGAATGGCAGCCCACGCCAGTTCTTGCCTAGAGAGTCCCTTGGATAGAGGAGTCTGGCGAGCTACAGTCCATAAGGTTGCAAAGAGTCAGGCACAACTGAAGTGACTTAGCATGCACCCACGCAATGTAGAGTTTGGTACCAGAAGTGCAGTTGAATGTATTTGTGTTTTGCTTGTAGGATGGATGTATATCTTTGGGCATCAGAAGGCAGAAAAGTAGGCAGAATAATGTCCCCCAACTGCCACCAAAATTGTCCACACTCTAATCCCTGGAGCCTGTGAATACGCTATCTAACATGGCAAAGGGGGAATAAAATTACACATGGAATTAATCAGCTGGCCTTAGAATAGGAAGATTATTCTGGATTATCCAAGTGGACCCAATGCACTCATCAGGACTCTTTTTAAAAATATTTTTTTTTATTGATTGGTTGATTTTTGGCCGCACCAGGTCTTTGTTGCCGCACGCGTTCTTTCTCCAGTTGCAGTGAGTGAGGGCTACTCTTAGTTGCAATGGCTTCTCTTGTTCTGAAGCATGGGCTCTAGGGTGCGTGGGCTCAGTAATCATGGCGCACGAGCTTTGTTGCCCAGCAGCACACGGGATCCTCCCAGCCCAGGGATCAGACCCATGTCCCTTGCGTTGGCAGGCAGATTCTTAACTGCGGCCCACGAGGGAGGCCCCCATCAGGGTTCTTAAAGGCAGAAGAAAGAGCAGAAAGTGAAGAACCAGAGAGATGGCAGCATAAGGAGGACTTGGCCCAATATTGCTTGTTTGGAGGGTGGAGGAGCTAAGGAAAGTGGGCATCTTCTAGAAGCTGCCAGAGGCCAGGGAATGAATCCTCCCCTAGAACTTCCAGGAGGGAATGTGCCTCTGCTAACACCTTGATTTTAGCTCACTGAAACCCATTTTGACCATCTGACATCCAGAACAGTAAGACGATAAGTCTGTGTAAGCCGCTGTATTTGTGGTCATTTGTTACAGCAGCCATAGGAAGCCAATACAATTCGCCTCTCTCCCAGTGGGGAGCCGTGAACCATCAGCTGCCTCACTGCCTTTGGGGGAGGGATTGTTCTTTTCCTACCGCCCCACAGGTCAGCCAGCCCAGCATCTGGCCTCTGCTCCCCACTGCCCCAGCAGCTCCCTTCCCAGGGCACTCGGCGCAGTGCTCAGCTTGTTGACACAGCCTGTCCCCACCTCCACGGTCTGGACCAGTCTGGAAAGGTGCAGAGCCTGTAGCCGTAGTATCAGATTGGAACTTGATCAATATTTGTGGAGAAAAGGGAGCAAGGAAAGGAAAATAGTGAGCATCATCCTATTCTTTACCCTCCCTACCAAGACAGTTTCCAGACCAGACGCACCATTTATTTATAGATGAAATCTTTGGGATACTCTACCTTTATAGCTTCATGTTATTTTGTTATCGGAAGGAAATGGTTCCTCGGCTTCACTCACTTTCTCTTTCAGGAGGAAGAATCAAGCACATGTTTATAATACCCTCTGGTAGGAGTCTTCTCTTCTCGTTGTTTAGTCGCTAAGTCACGTCCAATTCTTTGCGACCCTGTGGACTATAGCCAGCCAGGCTCCTCTGTCCATGGGATTCTCTGGGCAAGAATATTGGAGTGGGTTGCCATTTCCTTCTGCAGGGGATCCTCCTGGCTGAGGGGTCAAACTCATGTCTCCTACGTTGGCAGGCAGATTCTTTACCACTGAGCCCCTGGGGAAGCACTCTCTCCCCGTATCCAGGCCCTAAAATCCCCTGACAACTGTCTGGAAGAGAGCATGGGGTAAAAAGGCTGTTTCCTTTTCTTCCTTCTTTTCCCTTTTCCTCCTTCTTTCTTTCCTCCCTTCCTTCCACAAATATTTTTTCGAAAAGTATAAAAAACTTGCTTTCTTCTTAAAAATTAACTTTTTGGAGTGTAGTTACTTTGCAATGCCGTGTTAGTTTCTGCTGTACGGCAAAGTGAATCAGCTGTATGTTTACACGTATCCCCTCTTTTTTTGAATTTCCTTCTCATCTGGGTCACCACAGAGTACTGAGTAGAGTTGCCTGAGCTAC
Source organism: Capra hircus (assembly GCF_001704415.2). NCBI lineage: Eukaryota > Metazoa > Chordata > Mammalia > Artiodactyla > Bovidae > Capra > Capra hircus. The sequence continues at coordinate 55,265,310 of NC_030822.1, forward strand.
ACAGTAGGTTCTCACTAGTTATCTATTTTATTGGAATATTACTCAGACACGAAAAAGAATGAAATTGGGTCATTTGTAGAGATGTGGATGGACCTTCCAAAAACATTGATTATGTTTCAACTCTGGTTCTGACACTGTTTTAAGATGTGGCCAGATGTGGGTCTCCTGCCTGGTCCTAAATGAATCACTGACATGGCGAATGAATTTACATGATTGGCTTTGAGGAATCCAAACTTCCCTTTTCTCCATGTGGGAGAGAGGTGGCCGCCTGAACAGAAACTCTGTCTAGGCAACCAACAGAGTCTGCTACAGAAGATGGTTTAATGACTCTTGCGGGAATTCAGCCTAGAAAGTCTGGTGGCCTGGGTTGAGAGTTTACCAGCAAGACAGAAGGGAGAAAGATTCTAAACTATTAAGGTGACAGCATATTCAGAACACTAAGATAATCAGATGAGGAGGTAGGAGAGCAGATGAGGGTAACCAGGGTTTCACTTGGGCAACTGGACAGGAGTCCAGCTGGGGGCAGCTTCCCTCTTGCCTCTTCATTCATACGTTCAACAAATAGTACTAATCATGTTGAATGAGCCAGGCACGTCCATGGGAGCATTTTTAGAGATGATACTTTTAGATGAGGAAAAATGAAGCGATTTAACCAAGGTCACACCACTGGTGCATAAGTGGTGGGCTTGGATTTGAACCTAGGTCTTTCTGTCCGACCCTAAAGTTCATTTCATTGTCACAGTTCCATCCTGCCTCTACTAAATAAGCATAAATCACAGTCCTTTCACCATAAAGAACAAAAGAGGTAAGTACACAATTAATATACTAAATGGCAGAATAAGTTCTCCCATCCAAGTACTGACTAGACTCGACCCTGTAGAATAAGTCCTAAAAGAAATTATAGTTTTCATGTGCAGTTGTTTCTGACTCTTTGTGACCCCATGGACCGCAGCCCTCGAGGTTCCTCTGTCTGTGGGATTCCCCAGACAAGAATACTGGAGTGGATTGCCATTTCCCTCTCCAGGGGATCTTCCCAACCCAGGGATTAAACTTGGGTCTCCTGCATTGGTAGGTGGATTCTTTACCACTGAGCCACCTAGGAAGCCCCCAAAAGGAACTTGAAGGAACTAATGTGTTTGAATACCTACAATACAAATATATTAATAGATTCAGTTCAGTTCAGTTCAGTTGCTCAGTCGTGTCTGACTCTGCAACCCCATGAATTGCAGCACACCAGTCCTCCCTGTCCATCACCAACTCCTGGGGTCCACTCAGACTCACGTCCATCGAGTCAGTGATGCCATCCAGCCATCTCATCCTCTGTTGTCCCCTTCTCCTCCTGCTCCCAATCCCTCCCAGCATCAGAGTCTTTTCCAATGATTCAACTCTTCGCATAAGGTGGCCAAAGTACTGGAGCTTCAGCTTTAGCATCATTCCTTCCAAAGAAATCCCGGGGCTGATCTCCTTCAGAATGGGCTGGTGGGATCTCCTTGCAGTCCAAGGGACTCTCAAGAGCCTTCTCCAACACCACAGTTCAAAAGCATCAATTTATAGATTATCTCTCTTTAAAGAAAGTTGTTTATTTATTTTTGACTGTGTTGGTGCACAGGAGCTTTCTCTAGTTGTGAGTAGGGGCTACTTCTTAGTTGCAATGTGCGGGCGTCTCCATGCAGTGGCTTCTCTTGTTGCGGACCATGGGCTCTAGGCATTTGGGCTTCAGTGGTTGTGGCACTTGGGCTTAGCTGCCCCGTAGCATGTGGAATCTTCCCAGACCAGGGAGCAAACCCGGGTCCCCTGCATTGACAGGTGGATTCTTAACCACTCCACTGGACCACCAGGGAAGTCCGACAAAGGTTATCTCTTAATCCTCATGACAAGCCCAGGAGGTGCTTTTACTCTCCCCTCGCTGGATAAAGAACCATTCTGGGTAGAATATAATAAAGATCAGGTACTGGGTGACATGCTTTATGTGTAAGCCTCATGATCACCCATGAAAGATGAGCCTGCCCAATTTGAGAGGTCAAGAAATGCTCCCAGGGGCACACAGCTCAGGTCCATCTTGGGTCTCTTCATTCCCAGTCATAGGGTTTCAGAGTTTACAAAATAAGTCACTGCTCCTCAGCTCACTTGATCTCTCCAAAACCCGGTGCAGTGAGAGTTATTATTATCCTATTTCATAATTTTTTGCACTGACATTTTTTTCTCACTTTAACATCTCTCACATCAGGATGTGTCTTACAACTGATGGCGTGTCACAGTTTACTTGGTAGCATTTATTTTTTTCTTAGTGATAAATAAAACAATGATGGGTCTTACAATCGAAGGTATCTCAGAGTTAAGAAAATGGAGAGTCATTCCTGTTTTGCTGATAATGAGGTTGAAGTTCAGAGAGATTTGGTGGCTTTTCAAGGTCACACATCTCTGTTGTTGTCTACACAGGAGGAAGGAGCTGTAAGAAAGTCAGGACTATGCAAAAAGACTTAGTACCCCTGGAGAGACCATCTTCTCTGCTCTCAGGAGATTTTACTTCCGAGCACATCACAGCTTGCCGCTCTTATTTTTCTACAGGGAGAGGAAGCTGTGCCCTGTCCCAGGATGAACTTCAAAGGGAGTCTGTCCCCTCCTCATTCCGCCCCACCAGGGGAGCAGCGGGAGTGTGGCTCAGACCACAGTTAAGCGCATCTGGGATCAAAAGAGTCCCCGTCTCTCCGGAGCACCCAGGGGTCTCGACTGAGCTCCCTCTCCGGTCTGCTGAGTGATCAGTTGACAAAATACATCTGGGCAAGGAGGAGGCCTCTGTGATCAGCTGTCATCTCCCCTAAACACCCCTGATGCTTTTTCTCTCTTCATTACCCACGAGGTATCAGCCCTTGCGTGGTGATCCACAGCCTGACACGCCAGCCTCCCTGTAGCTGGAAGGCAGTCAGGCTGCTGGTGGGGGAGCTGGAAGAATTCGGTCTGGAGACAAAGAGTGAGGGAAGACGAGGGGAAGGAGAAGAAAGCTGCTGGAGGGAAATGTGGGGACCGGCCGCTGGTGTTGCCTTGTCTGTATCCCATGTCTAATTCGGAAGCTTAGCCCTGGACTCAAAGCCAGGTGTGGAGTGAACCTGGCGAGCACAATGCAAATGCAGCCATGCTCATGCAGCACCCAGTCCTACACACACACACACACACACACACACACACACACACACAGCCCCGGAGTCAATCTCTTTCCTTTCTTCCTACCTAGAACTCTCCTCTGGGGTTCGCAGCAACTTATGAGAGGATTTGCTATTCTCTTCTTGAATTTTTCCACAGATGATGTGAGCAGGGCACTCCCTCCTACAGTCTATCCACAATCCACCCTCCCCAATGAAATAAGCAATATTCTTTCATCCGAATATTAAACTCCAGTAGAACACTTTTTCCAACATGGACCAGAAGCATGCTAAACAAATGTTCCACCTCTGTGTTTTTTCTAACTCCATGCCTCTGCCTTTAATGCCCTTTTCTCTTTCTTCATCCTTTAGAACCCAAGTCAAATCCTACCTATTCTCAGAAAACCCTTCCTGGGCCCAGCCTCGAGCTGATCCTGCCCACAGCTGGAGTGTTGTTCCTTCCTGTGAAAGGAAGTCTAGCCCTGTGCCCAGGCCAGAGAGAATCAATGGGCGAGGAGGGCTACTCCAAAGGGACCCAGTGGGAATGCCTGCAGTCCTTTTGCCGGCCTCACCTCAATGCCATGTGCCCGTTCTGATGACACTGGTTATGTGCCTGAATTCTAGTTCTGGCAGGGCCTTAGCGCTCTGTCCTGTGTGTCCACAAATCCTCGTTCCAGGAATCAGTTGAATCTCAGTCCTTAAACATGAGCCTCTGTATCTTCTTGGAGCTCTCACCCTGGTCCAGACAGAGACAACTGTGTCCCTTGGTACCCGCTTATTCACTGGACTGAGCCTCAAATGTCATCATCCTCAGCTAGGTCAGCTTCCATCTCACCTAGCCCACCCCAGGGGCACGTGAGTGCTGGCTTCCTGCTCCATCCTGCCTTCCCCATCCTGCTGCCAAGGACTGGCTCTTCTCTGCTGTGCTCGGGTAACTCCCAACAGCTGATGAGTCTGACTGCTGTGGTCTACAGGTCTTTCTCCATGCCATTCTCTTGCTTCTTAAGTGACAAGTACAGGAGGCAACGCTATCTTTGTACAGACATGTCCTGTTCCCTTGACGTCCTTGTATATCCCTGGAGGTGAGACCCCCTGTGAACCCCCCGCCCCATACACAGTGAATGTACACTGGCAATGAAAATGTTGAAATCCTCAGCAAGTCCTTCTTTACTTTCCCTAGACGCTTCCTGTTCCCGTGACTCACTCCAGCCTCTGCCTTCAGCCCCCACCTGTCTTTTTCCTGCTTGAGGGTCCCTCTTCCCTTGCCGTCATTCACAATTAAATCTTAGCAGGCTGGATGAGAATTTTACAGGGCAGGAGCTGCAGTTTGTTCAAGTCTGTTTCCCAGTGTCTGGCGTGGTACCCATCATAGCAGATAACCAGAAAACAGCTGACTGGAATTGTGAAACTGAGCTCAAGAAACTTGTCTTAAGCCCCTAGTGTATACAAAGCATGTGCTAGGTGTACACTAGCACATTCCTTAGGTTCCAGAAAGAAAATAAAACCAAACAGCATCTAACCTTCAGGAAGCTGGGCCAGGCCAAGGCAATAATAGTTCTTGATTAATTGCAAAAAGTGCCACATGTGAACTTCCTTGGTGATACAGTGGATAAGAATCTGTCTACCAATGCAGGGGACATGGGTTTGATCCCTGATCCAGTAAGATTCTACATGCTGGGGAGCAACTAAGCCCGTGTGTCACGACTACTGAGCCCAAGTGCCTAAAGCCTGGCTCACTGCAACCAGAGGAAGCCTGCACGCAGCAGTGAAGACTCAGTGCAGCCAAAAACTTATTGCAGCCAAATAAGTAACTACAAATTTTAAAAAGTGCCACATGGGTTGAAGTTTCCTTCTAGATAAGGGGTTATCAACCGGTGAGACAGAGGCGGTTATCTCGAAAGAACGTGAGACTGCTTTCTGATTATCAGGACATGAACAGAATTCTCCATAGTTGCCCCTTAGGGCAACAACAATCCTTTGCTTCTCTCCTGGTGAAGTTCAAGGTCTTTAGTAATGGGACTGGCAGGTCATGGTTAGGGAAAGGCCAAGAGCCAGGCATCTTGGAGGACTCCAGCCACTGCTGGCCCCAGATTTTCCTCTTCCCTTGGGTGAAGAGTGAGGAGACTGCTGGGAGGAGATGGGCTGCCAGTGGCCGCTCGAGTGGCAGCAGGCAGTCTTGTCAGCCTTTGCCCTGCTGGAGTAATCCTCGAACCTGCGCGCCTCTCCATTTGATCTGCTTGAGCCTGCAGGAGACCGTCAAATGCTTTTGGCTAATATCATATGCATGCATAATTAGATGGCAGCAATCACCATCTGGGTTCCTAGCTCTTGTTCCAGCAACCAGGCCCTGGGCAAGGAGCTGGCGGGAGTGAGGTAGGGAGGCCTCTCCTGGCCCTGCCCATCCTCTGTCAGCCTCCCAGAGAGCAGATTGGAAGCTTGGGGCCTGGAAGCACAGCCCCGCGGAAGGGCAGCGATGCTCAATGAAGAGTGACAACCGGCAGGTGGCAGAGGGGATCACACCGCAGGAGTCTCTGCCAGCTCGTGGGCTGGCAGGGAACCGAGGGCCGGGTGGGTTGCCATGGGCGGGGGAGATGAAGGCTCATGGGCAGCCCTTGTATCAGAGAGGAAGCCAAGAGTAGTTTGGAGGGTTCTCAGACCCATGGCAGGGCCGATGAGAAGCCATCTGCCCCGCCCCTGGCACGGGTTCTTCCACCTCCCGACTGCTGGAGCTCCCTGTGGTGCCAATGACACAGGCATATGCTTGGCCAGGCCTGGCTGACATTTTCCTGAGGCTGATGCTCAGGACTCCCAGCTGGGCAGGGGACATGGAGATGTAGGGAATCACGGCAGCTCCAGGGAAGGGTCTTTGGTGCAAAAGAGGCTGAAGAGCATGGATAAGCATGGACCCAAGCCCTTGGGTCCTTTTATTTTATTACTTTGTGTCCTTTGACACGGGGAGGGTCTGGGCAAAGGCAGGTTGGCACAGACCCACACAGCACGTGCTACCGGCTGTGCTCGCCTTTAATCTACCAGTAGATTCAAGTGGACATCCAGCAGCTTCTCCCCAGAGGCAGTGAGGCTGGACATAGTGTAAAGCTCATTCATAGACTTCGGAGTAGGCGGGGCTGGGTCTGGAATCCCGGCTCTGTCTTCTCCAGCTGAACGCCCTAGGTTGGGTTAAGTCAACCACTCTGTTACTCTCATAGCAAAATCAAGTTGTATAGACTGAAGGGGCACCGGAAACATAGATACTCAGAAAATGTTAGCTTGATTTTTCCTTTCCCTCAAGGTAGGACTGGGTCTGTTAAGGCTATCTGTGTTTTCTGTCATTCCTGATTGGCAAAGGAATGAAGTGGGGAAAAAAAAGTCACAGTCCCTAGGGGATCTCTAGGCTCAACTGTTTGACATTGGGAGACTGCGTGTGGTCCATGTCACCATTTCACCCAAAGAACCTCCTGGCACTTCAATGCCCTGATCTCCACTCTTTGCCCTAAGCCAGGACCTGGGCTCCACCTGTGCTAGCCCATAGAACCATAGGTACGTATCTGTCATGGCACCCAGCACTTGGCCATTGCTTGTATCGTACTTGCGCTGGAATTCTCAGTCTCTTGCACAATTCCTGGCAAATGGCAAGAGTTTACGGAATCTTTGTTAAATGGCTGACTGACTGTGGTCTAACTCGGTGGATGTTGCCACAGACCCAAGCTGGGCTTTCAGGAGCAGATTAAAGGAAACTGACATGAGACTGAGATGAAGATGGAACAGAATCAGGACACTTCTGGAGTCCAGCTTGTCTGTATCCTCTCCTTTGTTGGTTTCCATATACCATCTAAGCACTTTCAGATTTTCTGAGTTTTTGTTGACTTGTTGGAGGTTAGAAAAGGCAGGGATTGAAGAGATGGTTCAGTTCATTGGGTGACATACAACCTTTGGCCATCTTGCCAGCTCTTTCTGTTTCTTTTCTTTTTTATCTTCCCTCTTCAGAGTATCAAGTAAATTCCTGCCTCATGTAGAACAGTTTTGTTCATTTCCAGATCTCTGACTCGATTTCCTTATCTCTGGTGCCCTGATCGTCGGTCTCAGCAATATGGCTGGTTGCTGGTAAAAGGGCCACCAGATCCTCCATTCATAAGTTCTAAGTAGATGCGGGATGACTTTTAGCATTTGTTCAAATTGGCATCAGAGAGTAGGTCAGCAGTAGGGTGGGGTCAGGAGTTAGTGCTAGAAGTCAGGTAGTTGTTTTATCGTGGATATAGATGATCCACCTGGTCAATATAGGGACCCAACTGGCAAATAAGAGTTCTAGGGAATTGCATCCAGGACTGCGCATAGGACAGGGAATTGGTTAGAGCCACGCAGGGCACAGCTTTAATGCCACAGAGAACTGAAGGGATAAGCAGGAAACCGAGGCTGAAGACCAAGTTTTCCAGTGGGCTAGGCTTTCTTAGACTAGGAAAACAGCCCTTTGCTTTTGAATTCTGTGTTTCTTGCTCATGGGAGAGGCTATAGGATTGCATTTCTCGATGCTCATGATGCTGAGGCCTGCTGGGGTCTCCTTCTGGAGATATTTGCTGGATATTCCTTGCTGTAATTATCCTGGTGGGTTCTGGGACAGAACCTAGAACTCAAAAGGCAGATCTAAGGTGGGATGTAGTGTAAATCCCATCTCACTTGTTTGGACATGACCTCCAGGACCCTGGCTGAGAGAAAGTTGGCCTCTGGCAAGAGTTCAACCCAGGGTCCATCCTGGTGGGCAGCAGCCTCAGGAGGGCGCCATGTTGAACATGAGCCAGGAGTAGGTCTTGAACCAGTGCTCTGGTTTTGTATTACTCTGTGTTTATTCCCTTTTTGTTCTTCCTGAAGCTTTGGGAAAGTTTTCTATACCTTTCTACCTTGATCTCACCATACTATAGAGAATAAGAAAATGATCCTCCTTACATTTGGGGTTGCAAGGCGAAGTGGGGATCACCTGTGCCCTGGGCTTCACTTTCTCAGGATGCTAGGTGGTCCCAGGGTCCATGAGCTCTAGGCTCCATCTTCTGCAGATGGCTTGGCGGTCCAGGGCTCTCTGATCTCCAGGCTCCATCTTCTCCAAAGGCCTAGATGGTCCTGTACACTTCAAGCTCCCACTTCTCTTTCACTCCAGCAGTTTCCTCCATCACAAACTGGCAGATTGGATTTTCACTTTGCTAAGGAAGATGGTTGTTCCTTGATTGTTGGTAGTGGCGAGGCTGTGACTCAGGGTATACAGGCTTCTTGAGCACAGTATTTATTGGATCTGCAGCAGCTCAATCCATTCCTTTGAAGACTGAGGCCCTGAAAGCTCTCTGCACCCTGGTTAGGGGGTGGGTGGGAAGGACCTCAGGCTGCAACTGGGCAGGGATGTAATTGGCAGGAAGCACAGAATCAGCCTTCCATCCTTTCCCTGGCTACCCAAGTTCAGTTCCCAGCATGGATAGGCAGCCTGTCCTTCTCTAAATTCTGGGTCTATGCTCTCTGTCTGCACTGAAGGGTCTCAGAAAGGTCCTTCTCTTATCTGCCTGCCAGCAACGTGCCCCAGAGGCCTGTGCCAGCCCAATCCAAGCTGGCCTTGAGTGCCAAGGGGCAGGAGAGGACCTCTAAGCACGGAGCCCTTCTCGGGAGAATTCATCACAAGTTCGCATCCAATTAGGGAGAATAGGCTAGATGAGACAATGGTCCATACCCCTTGTAAAGTAACATCCCTAATTGATGACAGGGATGGTGTAGTGGCTTGAAGTCAGCTCAGATTGTGTTTTTTAAATTCTCCTTTCTCCTGGGCTGCCTGCCAGAATGCTATGGCATGGCTCTTCAAGAGAACAAAGGAAGCTTTGAAAATCTTTCTCCCCCCTCCTTCAAATGCTTATCTGAAAGGACATCTTTTTCCCCTTAGTTGCAGCAATCATAAAAGCACAGGTGATAAACTGCTTCTTTGTAATCATCAATTGTGAAGGCTCCCTCCCTAAAAAGCAGGAATTGCAGCAGCAGCAGCAAGAGGCAAAGGACCATCTCGGCACCCACACTGATGCCTATCAAGCCTCTGAAAAGGAGAAGGTGGGGGGAGATGAACTTTGTTCAGTGACAACTTTTATCTCCAAGTCTTGGACTGTTGAAATGTCAAGCCAAGGCTAGATAGGATTTCCTGACTGTGGCTACGCTGCTGCCTGGCTCAGGGGATAGAGAGCTGGTGGTGGGTGGGAGGGAGCCTGAAAATGATCAGAACACATCTTGCATTTGTGAAGCTAAGAGTTGGGTCTCGGTGGCACTATGTTCCCAGGGAGGAAGGCTGCAGGGAGGGGCTGTTAGATCCCCTGTTTGCAATGACCTTGAGAAACCATCCCTGAAAGAACAGTGCCTAAGCCATTTGAGAGGAGAATCTGTCTGGTTTTTAAGTTCCCCAGAAATGTACTTGTAGAAGTGAGAGGTAGTTAGGTCTGGGGTTTGGATTGGTTCTGGACTCCTGGTCCCCAGGTCAGCTCATGCCCTTGTTCCTCCAATTAGTTTATAGTTCATCTGTTGACCTTCACTCTCTGCTCTGTGATGCACAGGCCACCCTGGGCAACGTGGAGGGGAGCCCACGCCTAGGATCATTTACAGCTAAGAGCAGTGTCACAAGCTCAGCTTCAATCAGTAACATATCAGATTTTTCAGATGACATCTGAGCTGGCCATTTAATTTTAAAAAATTCACAGCGTGTGTGTGTTAAGTCACTTCAGTCATGTCTGACTCTTTGTGATCCTATGGACTGTACCGCCCCTGCTACCCCACCCAGGCTCCTTTGTCCATGAGATTCTCCAGGCAAGAATACTGGAGTGGGTTGCCATGCCCTCCTCCAGGGGATCTTCCCCACCCAGGGATCGAATCTGCATCTCTTGTATCTCGTGTATTGACAGGCAGATTCTTTACCACTAGTACCACCAGAGCTCCTACTAAGTAGTACACACTGGTCTAAGTACATCATCCACGTTGTATCCTCATAATAATCCCATGGAACAGGGGAAGAAACTGAAGGACAGAGAAGTTAAGTGATTTATCTCAGGTCACACAGTAATTGGCAGAATCAGAACTCAAACCCAGGAACAGTGGGTCAACAGTTTGTACTTGTTTAACTACTACTTGAAAAAATAATCTATTTATTTAAATGTTTATATTTGGTTGCACTGGGTCTTCGTTGCTGTGCAAAATCTTTCTCTAGTTGCAGCGAAAGGGGACTACTCTTCACTGAGGCGCTCGGGCTTCTCATTGTGATGACTTTTCTTGTTGCAGAGCCTGGGCTCTAGGCACGCGGGCTTCAGTAATTACAGTGCACCAGCCCAGTAGCTGTGGGCACAGGCTTGGTTGCTCCAAGGTATGTGGAATCGTCCCGGACGAGGGATCAAACCTGTGTCCCTGCAATGGCAGGTGGATTCTTATCCATTGTATCATCCTAACTACTACTTTTTGTTGGCTTTCATGCTGCTCTGCTGGGCACTGAAGGATGAATAGGCGTTTGCCACATAGCCAATGGGAAGGAAAGAATATTTGGCAGGAGTAAAAGCCAAATATTATTTTCTGTAGAAATAAAAGGAAAAAAAAAGATTAAGATTTGTTGAGTACCTGTCTTGTGCCAGACAGTGTGGAGAGCATTTCACACATTTCATTACCTAATTTTATTTTGTTTATCTGAAAATAAATAATCACTCTTCTTTTATAAGCAAGGAAACGAAGGCTCAGAGCGAGGCTTCCCCGGCGGCTCAGTGGTAAAGAATCTGCCTGCCAGTGCAGGAAATGTGGGTTCAATCTCTGTGTCAGGAGGATCCCCTGGAGAAGGAAATGGCAGCACACTCCAGGACTCTTACCTGAGAAAAAGCCCACGGACACAGGAGCCGCGTGGGTCGCAGTCCCTAGAGCACGCATGCACTTTACCTGCTGAGCCATCTGGGAAACACCATGACCCTTCCTGGGCGGGGGTAATCACTGCCCCTCTGTGGGAGGGCAAGTGTCTTGTCAGATCTGGTCCCTGGCCAGCTGGGACCTTGTAATCTGGGGTTTGGGTTCTCTATCTGAATCTGAAAAGGTTTGGGGAGGGGATGAGAAGTCACTGGCTGTCTCCAACAGGAATCAGTTTATTAGCCAATCAATTAACATGTCTATTTATCAGACTTTTCCTATGCACAGGGGGCTGGCCTCTGAACTACAGGGGTTCCTGTCAGGGAGTGTATGACAGGCTTGCTTCCTTGTTGCCCCCCAGCCCCTGGGTGTGCTCATGTGGGGGCCTTACGTCCTGGACTGGGGCTGACTGCAGAGATGGGCTGGGCCAGGTCCGTTGAGGGCGGGAAGGTGGGCTCCAAAGCCTGCCAAGGGCTGCGGGACGTGAGTCAGGGGCTGACTCCTCCTCTGGGCACCTGGCAGTCTGTGGTCTGGAGAGCCTGTGGACCGCAGCCCTCACCGGCTCCCCTCTTCTTCTCAGGCTGTTTGCCTTTTGCAGGGGTACTCAGCCAGCTCCCCTTTGCCCTCTGGAGGTCGTTTCTGACATCTCAAGCCCCTGATCCAATCTGCTCGGGAGACACTGTGCTCTGCCATTTGCCTGCCTTCTTCCTTCTGGTATCCCCACACTCCAGGTGTGGACCACTAGGAGGCCCAGTTGGTGGAGGACGCCCCGGGGCCAGGAATGTCAGCGGCCTGGGCAAAGATGGGGAAAGCGGGAGGAACTGTTGCTGGGGAGCCACGGAGACTGGAGAGACTCTGAGAACTGTGTGGAATCCTTGGGGCAGTGTGGTTCCACTTCCTCCGAACTGGTCTCTGGAGCTGGGAGGAGACTTGGGCTGTTTCCAGACAGGAGACAGGCGCTTTTTCTCTCAGATGCTGCTGGGCCCTCTCTCCTACGAGCGGTTCCCCAGCTCACAGGCCTCAGAAGGGAAGCTGCACTCACAAGGTGAGCCGGTGAACTGGAGTAGGGGGTTGGTGGGTCTTGGGGCCCTGAATTCTAGGAGTGGTTTTGCCACAAACTGCTGTGTGACATGGGTCAGGCCCCTCATGTGTGAATGGGGCCCCTGCACTGATAGCAGGGTCCCACCAGTCACTAGACTTCTCTGATGGTGTGAATTCTAGATCTGGGGGCACTCTTTACCCATTTAGCTTGTGAAAAAGGAAGAAAGCGGTATCACCGGCAGATGCTGTGTCGGGGGCACCCAGCACCGAGGAGGTGGGCAGCCCTAATACGGTGAGGACCGCTTTGGGGAGCTCAGGCAGCTCCTAAAGGCAGTGGAGAGTCCTCAGGAGAGGAGCGGGTCACTCTGGATGTCTCTGGTGGGCTGCGAGATTAACTGCTATTCTCTTAGCCAAACTGCGATGCCTCTCTTCAAAAGTACAAGAGGCTCATTTGCATGTCATTTGCATCTCGTTTAAACACCAACTCATTTACTGCTCAGGAACTACTGAGATTTCTCCCAAGTCCCCCGCTTCTTGCTCTCCCCAGGTTGTTTCTCTCCCTCTCTCTCCCCTCCCTGCATCCTGCCACTGGACAGGCTGCCGGACTGCGGCTCATCCTCATTGGGTCCAGCCTGGCCCGAGGAGCCCACCCATTGGCTGTAGGAGAGAGAGGAACCAATGAGGAGAGAGCAGCGGACAGATCTTGAGCCGCTGCTGGGAAGAATTGGCGTTCGGCTTCCCCTCCAGGCCCGACCCTTCCTGCCTCAGATATCTAGGCTTCTCTAGGCTTCTGAGGCTGCCCCTAGCAACAGAGAGAGCTGGAGGCGGGAAGCAGGCCCAGTGTTAACTGAGAATGGAGTTACTATGCCCTGGGGAGAGGAAAAAAAAAAGAATTTATAGTTTTGTTTTATTTTGCTGCCTGCAGACTCCTGGGGAGGTCTTCTGGGGAAACCCTGTGTGTGAGCTGAGGTTTGTCTTCTCCAGGACACAAAGTTCTGCCGAGTCCACCCTGTATTAATGCAGGAGGGACACTCCCCTGCCTCTCCCTGCCTGCTTCCTCACTCTTGGCTCATACCCGGCCCCACACAGTTAAGGCTTAGAAAGAACTAGAGGAGAGAGGCTGAGTGGGTCACCCACTGCCACGTCCTGGTCAGAAGCTGGACCTGGAGCCCGCCCCTCCTAACTCCACCAACTAGGCTTTTAGAAAATCTCAAGGTCTTCGAGAACTTAGAGACCTGATTCTACTTCTGTCTTGTTCCCTCCCCTCACCTGTCCTAAGTGGGGGAACAGCTCGTTAAGGAGACCCGGGCTGCCCCTTCCCCAGCCAGAGGGGAAGCCCAGGGTCCCTTTATTCCCCCATGCCCTTCTGACCTCACCTAACACCTGTCGCTTCCTCCTGTCTCTCCTCCAGAGCCTAGCATAACTCTCATTTCCACCCTGCAGCCTCCACCCAGGCCTTGGTCCTGCCTGACAGTTTATCCTGTCAAGGTATGTGTATTGTTCATCAGGGGCTGTAAGGTCAGGGAGCTTGATTATCACCCTTCCTCCCCACCCCAGTGGAAACTCACAGGGAACAGTGTTCTATAGCCTCCTCTCTTTGTCTGTGTTTCCCGCCCTCACACACACACACACACACACACACACACACACACACAGACACACATGGCTCAAACCACGTCCTTTACAGCCCCTATCTGACCCCCTGAGGTGCCTCAGTTTCTACGCATCTGAAATGAAGGGTTAGAGAGCATAAGGCTCTTGTGAGCTGTCTGCTTCCACAGGGAGCTGAGCCTCGGCCTTGAGGAGGGTTTGGTTTCCGGTCCGCTCAGCAAGCTGGGATGGGAGAGGGGGTGGGGAGGGGAGGCTGAGGCCCCGGAGGGAGCCTGGCGCAGCCCCCCAGACTTGCAGGGGTGCCGAGAAGCCTTCTCTGGGTTCCTTGGCACCAAGCGGCCGCGAGTGAGCGCTGTACCTGTGTGAGCCGTGTGAGCAGCTGTCTGTCGGGCAGAGCTCATTACGGGGGATAATGTGAGCCGAGTGACATGGGAGATCTGTTCTCTCCCCCCGTTACACTTGTCGCTCGCTCTCTTCCTCTGGCAGGTGAGCTAAGGGGTTTGATTGCCTGTGTGTCGGTTCTCTCCATAACAACCGGGCGAACGAGACAATCGCTGCTCTGAGCACTTTGGCGGCAAGTCGCTGCTTCCCAGAACCCTGGGAACAGGCTAGGGGCTGGTCCTGGGGGCTGGCTCCAGTGGAATGGCCCCTGCCCCTCCCCATCAGGGTCTCCCTGATGCCTCTGACGGTAAAGAACATGCCTGCCAGTGTAGGAGACGCGGGGTCCATCCCTGGGTGGGGACGGTCCAGTGGAGGAGGGAATGGCAACCCGCTCCAGTGCTCTTGCCTGGAGAAGCCCATGGACAGAGGAGCCTGGTGGGCTACAGTCCATGGGGTCACAGAGACACGACTGAGTGACCGAGTGCACACACACACTGCCCTATCAAGGATGGTGCAGGACCCTTTCCTTTATCCTGAGAACAATGAGGATGTTTCTATACTCAGGCATTCTCGTCGCCCAGATCGAACAGCCATTGGAAGTGATCTAAAATGTTGTAGAATGCCCCTGCCTCTTCCTCAAGAGGGCTCGTGCCCTGCTGAAGGGCCTCGCAGAGGGAGGGCTGTGAGCTATGTAGCTCATGTGTGGCCTAGAGGTTTTCAGCAGCGCAGGAAGTTAGACCTGGAAGGACCAGGACTCCTGAACTGGTCACCGAGAATGGCCTAGAGGGACGCCCTGGGCCCACCCCAGAGCTTCACATCACCTCTCAGAAGTTAGGCTCAGAAATCTGTACTTCAGCAGTTCCACAGGTGATTTTCTACCTAGCCAGAATTCAGATTGCTGATCTAACTGTCCATACCTCTGTGTTACAGATGCAGAGAGTAAGGTGGAGGGTGATGGAGCGGGTCATTTCCAAGTGCTGGGGACCTGCAAAACAGGTGCTGGGAGGGTGACCGGTTGCTCTGTGGGTGACACTGACGACACAGAGAACACCTGGCCTGGGGGACTGTGGGGAGTTGGAGCACCCTTCAGAGGCCCCCGTGTGGAAGGCCCACCAGTTGCTGAGCACACGGGGTGCAGGTGGGATGGAAGTGCACACTGGGGACAAAAGGCCCTAGAACAAGATCGACCAGCCAAAGATGGGGGTCTTGGACCCGCTAAGGGTTGATGTGAGGCTCACTCCACAGGTTAAGGGGACAGAAGCACTCTCCTCAGACAGAGCTGGAGTCATGACCTCAGAGGAGTCATCAGGTTTTGAACAGAAGCAGGCAGAGGAGAGGAAGAACCTGGTTGAATTACAAAAGGCCTTTCTCCTCCAGGCAAGAAGGGGAGCTGACGAGAGTGGCTCAGCCCAAGCTGGGGGAAGACAAAGGGAGGAGAATGAAGCCAGGAGGCAAATGAGCACCAGCTTTCAGAGCATGTGGGTGACATGAACACAAACCAGCCCTGCTCCCCGAAACCCTAGGCACCCAACAGTTGTTGGAGCAAACTGGCAATGGTGGGTGCTTGCCTATGTTAATAAGATTCCTTCATGATGGCTACGCTGCCTTTGGATGGAAAGAAATTCACAATCCCTCCTTGGGGCAAACAGTGCCTTGCTCAGCCCTCAATGCCTTATCCTAAGCCAGCTGCCCTCTGTCTGGCATCCTGTGTAAAGTAGACAGAATTCTATGGATGACCCCTTGAGACCCCCAGTGACCCTCACCCTCAGCTGTGAGTGTGCTATCACTCCTATGATTGTGTTACAACACTTTTGACCTTATGATTGGGAGATGATTGGGGTGGGCCCCATCTAATCAAGCAATTCCTTTAAAAGTAGAGTGTTCTCTGGCTGGTGGTGGGAGTGAAAGTTGAGAGAAGAATTGATGAGTATGCCAATTTGAAGATGGAGGGGCCCCTGGAGGAGGGTTGTGGGCAGCCTGTAGGAATGGAGAACAGCCCTGACTTGTGGCCAGAAGGGGCGCTGAGACCTCGGTCCTACAACCACAGGAACTGAATTTGGCCAACAACCTGAAGAAACTTACAAGTGAATTCTTCCCCAGAGCCTCCAGATAAGGGGACGGGCTGGCCAACATTTTGATTTCAGCTTTGTGAGATTCTGACCGGAGAACTCAGTTGAGCCTGCCTGGAGTTTGGACCTACAGGCTGTGAGACAGTAGTAAATGTGGTGTGCTTCTGAGTCGCTAAATGTGTGGCAATTTGTTATCCAGCAACACGAAATAATACAGTAAGTCCATCCTGGCCTGGACTCCAACCTTTCTAATTTCAGGCCTTGCTACTTAGTGCTGCTAAGTCGCTTCAGTCGTGTCCGACTCTGTGCGACCCCACAGACAGCAGCCCAACAGGGTCCCCCGTCCCTGGGATTCTCCAGGCAAGAACACTGGAGTGGGTTGCCAGAACACTGGAGTGGGTTGCCGTTTCCTTCTCCAATGCATGAAAGTGAAAAGTGAAAGTGAAGTCGCTCAGCCGTGTCCGACTCTTAGCGACCCCATGGACTGCAGCCCACCAGGCTCCTCTGTCCATGGGATTTTCCAGGCAAGAGTACTGGAGTGGGGTGCCATCGCCTTCTTAGGTGGCAGATAAAATCTGATTCCCTATCAGTGGGGAACAGGTGAAGTGGGTGCCCATCCTCTACAAATCTTTTAGTCCCCAAGAGACTTCCTGCACTCAGAGTGAGCTCTGACCTATGAACTGAGGGTCCGTTTCCTCTAGTTCTTCCCTCTTTGTGGGAACATTGATGACAGATGTGCCTTGAATCTCAAGAAAGACCTAGCCCAGTGGTTCCCAACTTTTTCTCTCCACTAATAGTTAAAGTGAAATGCTAGTCACTCAGTCATGTCTGACTCTTTGTGACCCCATGGACTGTAGCCCATCTGCCTCCTCTGTCCATGGAATTCTCTAGGCAAGAATACTGGAGTGGGTAGCCATTTCCTGTTCCAGGGGAGCTTCTCAACCCAGGGCTCCATCCTGGGTCTCTTGCATTGCAGGCAGATTCTTTACTGCCTAAGCCACCAGGGACATCCCCTACTAATAGTAAGACTGGTAATAGTGATTACAATAAAAAGACGTGGTATTCCATGCATGCTTCCCATGTGCCAAATAAGGACCTAAGTGCTGTCTCTATACTATCTCATTTAATCCACACACTAATCCTAGAAGATGAATATTATTATGACTCCCATTTTGTAGATGAAGAAACTGAGGCTTAGAGAGTTCAAAGACTAGTACACCTTTCTGTGACAGGTGATTGAGCCAGGATTTCGTTCTGAGCATCTGGCTCCAGAGCCTGTATTCTCAACAGTCACGGCATCTCTCCCTCCATCTGCACTATGCACCCCGTATTTTTAAAGATTTTTGTCTGCCAAGCAAACTGCATTTATCAAGTAATAATTTGTTTTCCCATTTTTTATTAATCAAAGCCATGTATGACTGCCAATCAGGGGTTCAGATCAGTGTAAGATTAGCAGTGTTATCACACCGAGTTGATATGATTCCAGCCAAAAGCAAAGAAATGATGTCTCAGTTAGCAGTCTGCGCAGCCTTATCTTTGGTAAATGTGTCGTTTCTGCTAGGCATACAGAAATATTAAAAATAGCTCCTGAGGCCCCATTACTACCTGTGGGAACCTGTAGGGGTCTGAGGACTGCAGATTGGGGCCACTGGTCTGGATCTTGAAGACCCTACTTATCTGCTCTGCTCAGGCCTCGGTGTCTCTGTGACCTTCTCAGGAAGCTTTCCTCCACCGAGGGGGCTGCAGACACCCCTCTGCCCACAAGCTGCACCACAGCCAGGGACAGAATGAGTAGCATGGCACTTCTTCCAGTCCTCCAGGGCACACAAACACACACACACATGAACTCAGTCACACATGCGTGCACACATACTCATCACGACCACGGTACCACAACAGCATCAGGGATGTGATCTCATAAAGAGTCTCCTTCCAGCATCGCTCCAGCCTCTGCCTCTTGTCACACTGCGTAATACGTAGTGTACTTGTGTCCCAAGTTCCCTCTTGTAAGGACACCAGTCACAGGTGAACACAGGGTGGGTGTTCTCTAACCCAGAATTGTTGTTGTTGTTCAGTTGCTAAGTGGTATCCAACTCTTTTCGACCCCATGAACTGCAGCATGCCAGGCTTCCCTGGCCTTCACTATCTCTTGAAGTTTGCTCAAACTCATGTCCACTGAGTCGGTGATGCCATCCAACCATCTCATCCTCTCCTTTGCCCTCAGTCTTTCCCAGCATCAGGGTCTTTTCCAATGAGTCAGTATGAACCAGTATGATCTCATTTTAACCTGCAAAGACCCCACTTTTTAATTTTTATTTAATTTTTATTTTAAATTTTATTTTGTATTGGAGTATTTTTTGTTTAGTTGCTAAGTCATGTTTGACTCTTTGCAACCCTATGGACTGTATCCCATCAGGCTCCTCTGTCCATGGAATTTCCCAGGCAACAATACTGGAGTGGGTTGCCATTTCCTTTTCCAGGGAATCTTCCTGGCCCAGGGGTCAAACCGGAGTCTCCTACATTAGCAGGCAGATTCTTTACCACTGAACCTCCAGGGAAGCCCACGATGAACAATGTTGTTACAGCATCGGGTAGACAGCAAAGAGAGACCCTACTTTTAAATAAGGTTCTGTCGGCAGAGTGGACATGGGTTGTGATGGGACACAATTCAACCCAATACGGGGTTGACCTTGTGAGAAGAGGGATTTGGTTTTAGGAGTAGAGTGACGGCCTGCTGAGACCTGGGCTGAGGGGGTCCAGGTTTAATTTGGCCACTGAGACTCCTACTGTTCCTCTTTCCAGACAAGAGAAGAAAATTGTCTTACCCCACCCCACCCCAATACCTGTCAGCTCCCAGCTTTATTCTCTTGCCCTTGTTGCCCTCTTGATGGCCCCAACATCTATCCATGAACACACATGTGCTAGGATGGTTAATTGTAATGACCATAGAACAGCTATGATTTATTGAGCCCTTACTAAATGCCAAGTGCTGTACAAAGAGCTTCATGCATTATTTCGTTTAACCCTCTCAATAACTGTGTGAGTGTAAGACCCATCCTTACCTTCGTTTGACACTTGAAGAACCAGAAGCTTCAGAAGGCCATGTTCTGTGTCTGAGGTCAGAGATGTAATAGGTGGTGTGACTAGGATTCTAGCCCAGCTTCTGCTAGCACTGGGGCCCAAGTCACTAGATACTCCTAACTGCTCTCCACCATCTTCGGCTATTCCCTGGGGAGTGGGTGACCTGGAAGAGCTGTGGGGACTCCAGAATGAAAGGGCTGGGGAACAGGAAAGTTCTAAGGGCCATAAAAGGGAAGTGATGTTGGGGTGGTGGTGGAGATTTTCCATGGCTAACTGCCTTGAGCTATTTCCAACCAACCAAGCTGGCATCTTCTTTTCCCCCTTTCTCTGGGGCTGGTGGGGAAAAGAGAAAGGAGGAAATGAGGCTCTAACTCCCTGCTGTTTCTGTGGGGCCTGGAGTGGTTCCCCACCCTATTTGCAAGGCCATAAATAATCGAGATGTATTACTCGGTGATTGCCATGGTAACATCTTCAGGTTACCAGGGATGCAAGATCCAAACAAAAGTATTCGATTAAATATTTCTGGCCGCTAGAGGCATCCAGCCATGTAACAGTGGGATGTGGGTAAAGGGAGGGGAAGGAAGCCTTACTGCTTCTTTCTCCTTTTGGTCCTCGGCATCCCTTCTCAGAGAATGATGGCTCTGCTGGAAGGGCCCTCTCTTTGCTCTGTTATTCCCAGGTTTTCCCTGCTGTCAAGTTAGAGGGTTCCCACCTAACACACCCCTGTATCTCTAACACACAACCAGCATCCTGAAGTCAGCTCTCAAACAGATGCCCCTGGCTCTCCGAATAAACACACCCTCTCCTAATTGCTTTAGGATTGAGTTGGACACCCAACTAAACATCATTTCCACATGATTCATCCTTTTAAATGGAATCAGTAGGGCTGCCAGTCTGGTTTTCCCCAGACGCTGGGAGCATGATATAGGCATGGAATTATGAAAGCTGCAGAGAGAACTCAGGGTTGGGATGGGCAAGGGGGTCTGTCCTGGGGGCTGGAGAGGCTGCTCAGTGGGGACATCCTCCCGAAAGGCCTGGCCTGGGATGGAATCTCCATTCCCGCAGCAGCACAACCACTATATATATGTTCCTAATGACCAAGTGCTGTTTGTTTAGCATAAACTCGCTCAGTCCTCCAAGGCAGCTCTGGAAAGTGCTGAGTAAAGCAGAGTCTTAGGAGGTATAGTTTAGAGTCATGTTGGATGGTCTCCCAGTGGGAAGATGAATCGTTCTCACAGCCTAGCCACCCTGTCTGTGTCTCCACCTCTTAGAAGGTAAGCTGGAAAGACCTCGGAGATGGTCCGGTTCAAGGCCTTCATCTCAGGGAAAGGAACTGGAGGGGAGATGATTTACCCCAAATTGCCAAGCTAGAAAGTGGCTCCACCCTTTCTGAAATCCAATTTCCTGGCCTGATGCCTCTTCCCCCAGCTAGGGCTAGTCCTGGATGGGACTCCAGGGGTCTGCACTCAAGCTGAGAATCTGGAGAGAGGCAGAGCAGGAGGGCAGGGGAGCCGAGGCATGGAGGCAGCCTCAGGCCTGTTGGTGACCTACTGCAGCCCACCCAGCCCAGGAGATACCCTGAGCCTTGATCCAGCCTCACTGGCCTTGTAAACAAAGCGCTTCTGCCCTCAGAGACGTCCCGTGGATCGATACGTGTTCCCTGGGCAGGCTGGGCCCTGTAGACTACTGATGAGCTGTCCCATTCCAAGAGCAAGATTCCTCTCATCTGGGGCCGCGGTCTCACCTAAGAACAAGCAGCTTTGCCAGCAGGGGTGAGGGTGGGTCAGGGGAGCTGGGTTTCGGGCCACATCCTGGCCACCTCCTTGAGCACCTGTGTGCTCCCACCCAACCCCAAGTTGGCATCTCATGCATTGTTTATGAAGCATTTGTCTGGGCTTGAGGTGAGCCGCGGGATCAGTGAGACAAATAAATGAATAATTCCAGGGGCACCAAGTGCAGAGGCCGGGAGGGAGGGAGGCCAAGGTTGTCTACCTGGGGGGTTTGCATTTTTTATCACCGTGCCATCTCGTGACCCCTCCTCCCTCCTCTCCCCTCTCTCCTGATGTGGCTGTGATGAGAGTTTCTATTATCCAGCACACCTGTTTGTAAGTCTATTTACAACCCAGGCATCGTTGGTTTGCGTGCAAGAGAGATGGCCCATCCCTAGATTAGTTAAATTGGAAATAAATTGGTTGTTAAATAAAAGCCCTCTGCGGGATGTGACAGTGATGAATGAGGGATGGTTGTGCCTGGGGAAGGGAGGGGTGGCTTTCTGGATGGAGACTGAGGAGCTGAACTGCCCCAAGAAACTTGGGCAGGAACCCGGGATCGTTCAGGGTCAGAGACAGGCTGAGCAGGGGTGGAGCATAAGGGAAGTGGACACTGGAGGACATCCTTGGAAGGGACTCCAGAGTGGGGGACTTGAGCACCCCTTGACTTTTACATACTTTATGCCCTTTAAAAAAAAACAAACTAATTTTTTGTTTATTTATTTATTTGACTGTGCTGGGTCTTAGTCGCTGCACATGGGATCTAGTACCATCTTGCAGGATATAGTTCCCTGACCAGGGATTCAACCCTGGCCTCTTGCATTGGGAGTGTGGAGTCTTAGCCACTGGACCACCAGGGAAGTCCCCATATACTATGTCTTTGATTTTATAACTTTGTGACATATTTTTCTTACTTCACGGAAGTCTAGTGAAATAACTTGCCCGCCATGATCATAGTCAAATGAAAACAGATCCAGATTTGTTAGGGGGAGAGTTTGGAGGCTTTCCAAAGGATGACTGGGAGGCAGGGAGAGGGCCGTTGCAGGAGGGAGGGTGATCTGTCCATGAGATCTGCAAGTGCCACAAAAGTGGGGCAAACAGGGTTTTGTTTTCTTTTGTTTTTTTTTAATACAGAGAAAGCAAAGACATCACTTTGCCGGCAAAGGTCTGTATAGTCAAAGCTATGGCTTTTTCAGTAGTCATGAATGGATGGGAGAATTGGACCATAAAGAAGGCTGAGTGCCAAAGAATTGATGCTTTTGAATTGTAGTGCTGGAGAAGACTCTCGAGAGTCCCTTGGACTGCAAGGAGATCTAACCAGTCAATCCTAAAGGAATTCAACCCTGAATATTCATTGGAAGGACTGATGCTGAAGCTGGAGCTCCAATACTTCAGCCACCTGATGCCAAGAGCCAGCTCTTTGGAAAAGACCATCTGATTCTGGGGAAGATCAAGGGCAGGAAGAGAAGGGGATGACAGAGGATGAGATGGTCAGATAGCATCACTAGTTCAATGGACATGAATTTGAGCAAGCTCTGGGAGACAGTGAAGGACAGGGAAGCCTGACATGAGGTCACAAAGAGTCGGACACGACTTAGTGACTCAACAACAGCAACAACCAAGCTAGAAGAGCCAGGTGTGGGGAGGGGGTGAAGGGATGCGCCTGGGGGGATGGGGGACAAGGGGTTGGGGGTGGGCAGACAGTAGACCAGGGAGTGGCTCACCTGAGGCCACTGGGTCCTCAGGAGGGGCTGTCTCAGGAGGACTGGGGCCGAGGTCAAGGCGTGGCAGAAGGTGAGAGGCAGAACCAAAGCTTGGTTAAGCAGCATTTATTTCTGACTGATGAGTGCAATGAGCAGTTCAGATAATCATTGATGGAACAAAGAAAGGGAATTTGGAGGGTCTGTATCTGGTCTTGTCATAGGGAAACAAGAGCGCATCTTTGTATTTTTTCTAAGTCCCATGGGGAAGTGGGAGTTTTTACAGCATGCTTTGTTTTGGAACACAAAGGATGGGGGATTTCTTAGCCTTCACTGATTTCCAGGCCCACCAGCTCAGGTGAAGTCCAACGTTATCATCACACAGTTAGACATTGCAGGGTTAGGACTGGAATCCAGGACCCTGGCCTCCCAGACCACTGATGTCACTGCGTTTCTCCATCTTCTTACCTCCTCCTTAGCTGAGTGGTCTTACATTTTTTCTCTCCATTTTCTTCCTAGTAAAACCTGCTGTGAGGAATAAAGAAGCTCGTGACAACTCAACCCTTCCCAGGGATGTTTGTGTTCATCTAGGGACCAGAGTTTTAATTTTGGAATCTGAAGAGGAGAGTCCTTTCCAGGATTAAACTGTCCTGACGTCTGTTTTCTTTCATCGGACTCAGAGGGTCACTTCTGCCCGCACCTGGGAGGAATAATTGATCAGAGTAGAGGGCAGATGATAAGGTGTGAGTTGGTAACAGGTCTTGGAATCAAAGAATCTCAGAGTTGGAAGGGAGCTTAAAATATCTGGCACAATCCCCCATTGTACAGATGGAAAAAGTGAGGATCAAGTAGCAGAAGGGACAGTAGCTAGACTCGGCAGTAAATGAGGCTTTCCCTAACTCTTCATGGTATACAGAGAACGAGGAGGGCACACAACTTCCACAAGCTCGTTTCCATCAGCATCAAGTCCTCCTCTTCCTGACTCCCTGCCTCGCTCCCTGTGTTCCAAATGGACCGGTAGTTATCAAACTTGAATACGAGTAGCAATAGTTAGGTGACGCTGGATGTAGAAAACTGCAGCTCTATTACTCTCCTGGGTTGTACAGGACTGGAACCCAGGGATCTGCATTTGATGATGATTCCGAGAACTACACGTTTCCTGAGAACTACACATTTGGGGAACACGAGCAGGGCCATGGGGGTGGTCCAGGTTGAGAAGGAGGATGGACATAATGGCCCCCAAGAGGTTCTGCCAGCTGAGCCATCAGTGATTCAAGTTTGGAGTTAGGGTGGGGAGTGACCTTTGTTTCTCGCCTCCAGGGGTTGCTCATTGGAAGGGTAACCTCCTTCCTTCTCACCTTCTGTCTTCCTCAGTCATCATAAAGGCAGAGCCTGGGGGAGGGGAGGTGTTCTTTAGGGGGATTAAAGACTCTTCCTTGAGAGGAAACAAATTCCTTACTAATTATGCAATTATTTTATTATGCAGCCTTAATGAAAAAAAAAATGCACACACGACTCAAAGCCTAAAAAGAAGGCTGTAGCCAGGACTTATCCAATTTAATAAATCCTCTCCATCCTGTAATTATTTCCTGGATTCTTCTTAATACAAGTCTGCAGGAGGGTCAGGGACAGTCTCTGCTTGCGGGGGTCTTCCCCCTCCCGTCCCTGTCTCACCCCCACCAGCTGCCGTCTCCAAGTGGGTACCAGGGCATATACACCAGTGTTCTAAACTCCCTCACCCTCCTCCTTCTTTCTGTCATATTCCCAGGGAAAGAATATGACAGGGAGAGTCAGTGGACAGAGGAGAGGAGAAGGAGAGGCTTTAGATTTAAGGACAGGCTCCTTTAGCTGAGTTTTGGTCTTAGGACTCCCCCACCCCCACCCCAGCAACCCATCTTCCACCTGCCCTGCCCTGAATTATATTCCGTTTCCTCTGCCTTCCTCTCAAGCAGCCATGCTGTAGCAAAAACTAATTGAGGCACCCCATTATGTTAGCCCTTATCCAGCCCCTGTTCTCGCCACCCGGTTAACCTACAGATGTTTGTTTTCCCTCTCTTTCTGGCTTAATTGTACTCTGAAAATGATTGCCCTCTAGCTACACCTGACACTTACCCTTTCAAGACAACACTCTCTAACACTCCTTTCCTCTGGGAACATTCTTTGTTCCAGAAAGAATGTTATGGGACGATGACCTTGAGGAACCTGTCCTGGAATCACCTGATGCCAGCCCTAATGATCTCAATGCCCCCAGGAGGAGAAAAATGCAAGACTGCATCAACCCTGATCCTTACCTTCAGCCCCATTTTCCATCCTAAAACTGTAAGACCTCTTCCAGCTTCCCAGGAAGGGAGGTACAGTCTTGAAAGCATTAACTTGCTGTGGTCCCCCTTTCGCCTGACAAAGTAATAAAGCTACTCCTTTCTACTCCCCTAAAACTCTGTATTTATATTCTGCATTGGTGAACAGAGGCTGTGTTTTTTTTTTTTTGGCAACAGTCATCATAGCCCCATTCCCCAAACATGAATGTGATAATCCTTCAAAGTCACAGATTTTGAATCAGACAGGTCTGGTGGGCTCAAAGTTTGGCTGAGCTAAACCCTGACTTATACTTGACCTCTCTGAGTCTCCATTTCTTTATTTGTAAAGTGGAGGATGACAGAGGACAAAATGGTTGGATGGCATCTCTGGCTCAATGGACATGACTTTGAGCAAACTTTAAGAGATAGTGAAGGACGGGGAAGCCTGGCACGCTGCAGTCCATGGGGTCGCAAAGAGTTGGACACGACCAAGTGACTGAACAACAGAAGCGGAGATACTAATATATTGTGAAATCGAAGCAAGTCATGGACCTCAAGGGTGTAGCACAATGCTTGACACCAGCGAGAGTTTCCTTCCCCACCCCTGCCCCCTCCTCACCTCCTTGAAACCTTACCTTGAACATCTGCTGGTGGTATTCATAATGGTGGGGGAGACACTGGGGCAGCAGAGACCTTCTTGGCTCTCCTGAATTTTCCTCCCTTACCTTGTCCCCCTTCCCATAGTCTTGTGATGATGCTGTTCCATGGAGGGCTTGGACTCTGGGCATGGAGTCGGGTGGGCTGAGGTTTGGAAATCAAGAAGTACCTGGAGAATCTTGTTGCTCTTTCCCTAAAAGAAAGGCTGGATCAGGAGGCGCTCTCCGCTTGATGCCTTCTCCAGCGCCATCGCCATGGTGACTGCCCACAATCTGAATTCCTCAGCATCTTGATGGAGGCAAGGCCGATTATGCAGAGTGCTGCCATGCCTGGGTCCTTCTGGCCTTGTACCCTTCCTGTCATGGGGTGGTGGGTCAGGGAGCCTCACCACAGCCCCTGGAACCCCACCTGTCTCTCCATCTTCGTTTTCACTGCACACTGACCTGAGTCACTGGCATTACCTCTAGGTGCCTGAACCTAACTGGCATTGCCTCTAGGTGCCATACCCCAGCCAGGCTGCCTGGACTATAAAGTCAGATGGACCCCATCAGAAGGCTATTTCTAGTATTCATTAGTGGTGCTGCCTTGGGTTAGAGTTACATAAACTTCCCAGACCTCAGTTTCTTCATCTGTAAAACAAACATACTAATATAAGATGGCATCATCGACTCAATGGACGTGAGTTTGAGCAAACTTCAGGAGACAGTGAAGGACAGGGAAGCCTGGCCTGCTGCAGTCCACGGGGCACAAATAGTCAATGCACCTGAGCGACTGAACAATAGTAATAGAATGGAATCGACTTCATGGGGTAGTTGCGAGGCTTCTGGAAGTGATATATAGGAAGTGCGTGTGCGTTCATGCTAAGGCATTTCAATCGGGTCTGAATCTGTGCAACCCCATGGACTGTAGCCCGGCAGGCTCCTCTGTCCATGGGGTTTTCCAGGCAAGAATACTGGAGTGGGTTGCCATGCCTTCTTCCAGGAGATCTCCTGACCCAAACTAGCATCTCTTACGTCTCCTGCTTTTTCAGGGTGGTTCCTTACCACTAGTGCCACTTGAGAAGCCCCTGTATAGAAAGAGTTTTGTTAAATGCACTGAACAAAAGTTGGAGCGGGGGTTGGCACCAGGCAAACCCTGTTCGAGTATCTATAACAAGTCCATTTTTGTTTTCAACACCGAACACACATTATTTCACTGGATTCAAAACACTGTGAGGTAGGGCTTAATTTCTTCATTGTCCCCACAGGGAAATGGAGGCTCGGAGAAGCTAAGCCTATTTCCTGAGCTCACCTAGCAAGAGAGAGCCAGAACTTGAACTGTTATCAACTGCTTCTCTGTGAGAACCTGTTAGAGATCATTGTTCCTTTTACTTATTCATTTATTTTTGGCTGCACTGGGCCTTTGTGGCTGCGTGCCAGCTTTTTCCAGTTGTGCTGAGTGGGGACTATTTTCCAGTTGCGGTGCGCGGGCTTCTCATTGCAGTGGCGTCTCTTGCTGCAGAGCAAGGATTCTAGAGAATAGGCTCAGTAGGTGTGGCGCATGGGGGCATAGCTGTTCCAAGGCGTGTGGCATCTTCCTCGATCAGGGATCGAACCATGTACCCTGCATTGGCAGGCAGATTCTTAATCACTGACCGCCAGGGAAGTTTCTGTTCTTTTTGATATAGATTCAAAAGGAAGTTTTTTGTTGAGCATAGGGAACATTAAAGCAGTACGTGATGGGGTCTTCCTTGACCTCAAGGAACTTCTGTTCCATGAAAAGTGAACCAGTCTCAAAGATGGGGGAGGGAGGGCATGAAGAAAACTTTGTATGGAGACAGGCAGCCTGAGTTTAGAAGGGGCTTCTTCC
Organism: Capra hircus; assembly: GCF_001704415.2. NCBI lineage: Eukaryota > Metazoa > Chordata > Mammalia > Artiodactyla > Bovidae > Capra > Capra hircus. The sequence goes on from NC_030822.1 coordinate 55,292,791, forward strand.
CACGCTGGGGCCTTTAGAGACAGTTTCATGGAAGGTGGGGAGGCTTGAAGTAGGCTTTAAAGGAATGGGTGGAGTTTGAAGAAACAGAAGGTAGGTGGGCAATCCTGGCAGGGACTTGGACCATCTGGAGAGAGCCTGAGAAATGTGCTGAATAGTGGTGGAGGGGAGGAGGGGTTAAAAATTGGCCATGGATTATTTTCCACGTGGATCTGCAGAGAGTTGTCTATTACTTGCACGAATCAGTTTGTTAGTGGATGCAAATGTGTACCCCAGTGTATTCAGACACACACCCAATGGCCCCAGTTTGCCTCATTTTCTTTTTTTATTATTAATTTCTTAATTGGAGGAAAATTGCTTTACAGTGTTGTATGCGTTTCTGTTGTACAACAACATAAGTCAGCCATAATTATGTATATATCCCCTTCCTCTTGAGCCTCCCTCCCTGCTCCCATCCCACCCCTCTAGGTCATCACAGAGCACCGGGCTGGGATCCCTCTGTTAGATAGCAGTTTCCCACGACTTGTCTATTTTACACATGATAATGATATAAGTCAATGTCACTTTCTCAATTTGTCCTACCCTCTCCTTTGCCCGCGGTGTCTGTCAGTCTGTTCTCAACATCTGCATCTCCATTCTTTCCCTGTAAATAGGTTCATCAGTACTGGTTTTCCAGATTCCATATACGTATGCATTAGTATGCAATATTTATTTTTATCTGTCTGACTTACTTCACTCTGGCTCTAGGCTCATCTACCTCACTACAACTGACTCAAACCCATTCCTTTTTGTGGCTGAATAATATTCCATTGTATATAAATACCATGTCTTCATCTGTTCACCTGTCGATGGACATCTAAGTCGCCTCCATGTCCTGGCTATTGTAAATAGTACTGTAGTGAACACTGGGGTACATGTGTCTTTTTGAACTGTGGGCTTGGTTTTCTTTGGAAGCCTATAGCAGACCAAGCACAAAATCACTCACTTTTGAGCAGCTGACCCAATGGCTCACTCTTAAAATGTCAAGCCCAGCTTGATCAAACTTGACATCCCAGAGCAACCCCAACCAGGAATCGAACCCATGCCCCTTGCATTGTAAGGTGGACTCTTAACCATTGGCCATGAGGGAAGTCCTGGCACGGCCCTTCTAAAGTTATGACTTAACCCGTGAATTGGTGAGCACTCCAGCCAAAATTTTAAAGCCATGTATTCAGATTCTTGGGAAGCACGTCTCTCGGAAACAACTCATGTTTCACATGCCTTTAAGCTTGGAGGGGCCTCCCTGGTGGCTCAGGTGGTAAAAAAAATCTGCCTGCTATGCAGGAGACACAGGTTTGATCCCTGGTTTGAGAAGATCCCCTGGAGAAGGAAATAGCGACCTACTCCAGTATTTTTGCCTGGAGAATCCCATGGATAGAGGAGCCTGGCGGGCTGCACTCCATGGGGTCACAAAGAGTTGGACACTACCGAGCAACTAGCGCTTTAACCTTATAGAAGGTTGCAGATTAGGTCTGCCGTCTTGGTTTCTGCTTTTGTCTGCCTTTGCCTTCCAGTTTGTCCCCAGACTCTGGACTAAAACTAGAGTGCAGTGCCTGGAAACTACAGGGGGTGTGGTCAACATTGTTCACACCCACCTTCCCAAGGAGGAGCCAGAACTAGCATATTCAATTGTCCTTCAGCTTCCTTTCTCTTTATGAATGACCCTCTTGGATGCTCCTGGCAGGGAGAAGGGGTGGCTCATCAAATATCACAGACCTCTTTAAACCTCCAAGGGCAACTCCATCTTTTCTTTCTATGCTCCCAACCATTCATCTTTCATGATGGAAACCAAAGCCCCCCGCCCCTCTTTTTCCGAGAAGACCATTTGTGTGTTTACAGGCATTCTGTTATTACAGTTATCACTTCCAGTAAATTTTAAAGACATTAAAAAAAAACCTGCAAGAGTATTGTTGGGAGCCTATTTTATGGCTATAGCTTTAAAACAAACAAAAATAGTAATTCCATTAGTAGTTGAAAATCATAGGAGCACTGTATTGTTGAGGATAAATTTACTGCTATGGTAACTGTGTGCCACAAAGCTAATAAACACAATTGAAGAGCGGTTATTGGCAGGTGGAGCAGACAGGAGACAACACGTCACATTTGCAGGGCCACCTGGGAGTGAAGGTGAAGGGGTTTTTAGTGTTCTAAGAACTGTGTGTGCGTCTCTGTACACAGAGAGTGCTAGGGGCTAGGGTGGGGTAGGAAGTGCATAGGAAAAGCACTCAAAGCAGACAGATCTGGGTTGAAATCCCTGCTCTGCCCATTTCTAGCTGTGCAGAGTGGAGCGGGTCACGTGGCCTCATCAATACAATGGGGATAATTCTACCGGGTTGCAGAGTTTCAATTTAACACAAAATGTAAACGTTCTTGTAGATTGCTCAACTATAGATTCCTTGAAGGCAGGACCCCGTCCATCTTGTTCTCCACATTATTCCTTGTGCCACCTCCGTGCCTCACTTCTAATAGGTTTATGCCTGTAATGATCATTGTATTGGGCTGGCCAAAAAAGTTCATTCAGACTTTTTTTCTGTAACATCTTTTGGAAAAACTCAAATGAACTTTTCAGCCAACCCCATAATATTTTTGTTGCTGTTATAATTCTTTGTTGCTGTTGTTGTTATATCACTGGTAGGTACTCAAAAGCCTTTGATCTAGTTAATTCTCCTGCCTCCTCTTCTACTCAACCAGCAACCCATCCTGCCCACTCCAGTGCCCTAGAGTCTGCAGAATAACCAGTAGAAATCTACAGGGTAACCAGTTAGGAAATCAAAAGAAGTCTTGAATAATAAAACTTAAAGGGTTTTCTTACCCACCCATGAGATTGATGAGCTATGACTATGTATATTTTAACCTTTTGGCAAAACATTTCTGAAGCAAATTATAACGCTTGATTTAAAAGCGAGACTCCCAGACACAAAGCATGTCTCAGATAGACCAGGGATTTGTTGCTTGATTTATAGGAAATAGTTTTGGTGTAAATGTTTATTACAGTCAGGTTCTCTTTAAAGGTGATGTATGGCCTTATTCCACATTAGCATGAAAAGTGGTGTCTCCGGATCGCTCCCACATTGCTCTGGGTCAGAGCTTCACATCTTCCATGCCTGGGAACTCTGGCCTCCAGCACCTCACTCTGCAGCACCTAGGATGCTTTATCAACTTTATGTCTCAATTGTCACACCTGCGCAGCTCCTGTCAAGCATTAGAAGTTCTCAGTTTGCACTTTGGGGCATTGTAGACAATCTTCTGTTCTTTGGATTTTTAATTCTATTTCTTGGAGAGAGCTGAGCATGTGGAGCCAACCAGGAAACCTCAGTTTCCCTACCTATAAATTGAGAGATGAAGATATCATGAGCTCTGCCTCTACTTGGCTCCTTAAAAACAGGCTTCCTGGAATGAATTTGAGTCAGTTGAATTGAGGTGGGTGAACCTAGTGCCTGTTATATAGAATGAAGTAGGTCAGAAAGAGAAAAGCAAATATAGTATATTAACACATATATATATGGAATCTCAACAAATGGTGCTGATGAACCTATTTGCAGGGCAGGAATAGAGATGCAGACATGGAGAACTGACTTATGGACACTGTGGGGGAAGGAGAGGGTGGCGCAAATTGAGAGCGTAACATTGAAACTTCTACATTGCCATAGGTAAAACAGCTAGTGGCAAATTCCTGGGTAAAACAGGGAGCTCAACCTAGTGCTTGTGACAACGTAGAGGGGTGAGAAGGGGGTGTGGGAGGAAGGTTCAAGGGGGAATGGATATGTGTGTACTTATGACCGATTCATGTTGTTGTACAGCAGAAACCAACACAACATTGTAAAGCAATTATCCTCTAATTAAAAATAAATTTTAAAAAATGTAGAAAAAAAAAAAAGAATACCCAAAACAGAATAAATCAAAGCAGGTTTCTGGGGACTTCCCTGGTGGTCCAGTGGTTAAGAATTTGCCTTCCAATGGAGAGGATGCAGATTCGACCCCTGGTCAGGGAATTAAGATTCCATATGCCATATGGCAAGCCACACTTGCCAAGACTACTGAGCCTGCCAGTGGCAATGAAGATCCCCAGTGCCCCAAGACCTGAAACAGCAAAACACACACACACACACACACACACACCAGTTTCCTGCTCTATGTTCCTCCCTATCTCCAGGGCTGTGCATCCTCTCTGACATTGGGTCATATTCCCTCATCAGCTTCGGATGGAAGGGATGAGTGAATGGTCCCATCGATGGGAGATTGGGGGTAATAAAGACCTTTATAATGTGTTTTCAAGAAGTTCAGAGAAGAGCATTCTATTAAACCTCCATGAAATCTCTTTTTCTCTTTCTTTACTGTGCTCCTTTATCTTCAGATATGCCCGACTGATTTAGCTTCTAAACCCTGACGCTGCTGTGAGCTCCCAGCTCCTGCTCCATGCCTCCCCAGGCTGCCCCTCATTGTCTGCTTTTGAACCCCCTTCCCACGTGGATAGAATTGGCAAACACTATATAATTATATTGGAAATCACAGGTTCCCAGAGACTGGGGAATAATTATGCTTAATAGGAATAAAATGAATTCCCAGTTGCCCTCTTTGGGGTGGATGACAGTCCGACCCTATATTTACCTTGTAATGATATGGTAATTACCATCTAATAATTACCCTACTGGCTGGCACCTGCCCAGCCATTAATTGGTTAATGGCCACCATGCCATGCAGGGAATTGAAGAATATGCCTGCTCCTTCATTTCCATAACTTAAAAATATTCAGCGGGATTGGGGAGGCTCCTAGGAGATGGTCACGTGGAGGAACTAGGAGGAACAGTGCTGCCCAGTAGAGGACTGGGGTCCCTAACTGAGAGTCTTCTCTCCAGGGAGGCAAAGCCAGTTCTCCTGGGAGTGTTGGCAGGTGGAAAACACACAGAAGTCCACTGAGGTCAGGATGATTCTCCTCATGCCCATCTTTATGGCAATGAAAGGACCAGAGATGCTGGGGTGAGTAATATTTACAGATCAAATTAAGTCCTATCATGCCCCTTAACCTTAATTAAATCATTCATTCCTCCAGTCTGTTTACTGAGCAAACGCACAAAGCGGTGCACCTCCAGCCTCCTTGGTGCACACTGATCTTACTCTTCTCTGGACCTCTCACTCAAGTCTTGCTAACGCTGTCTTGTGGGGCCTTATGGTTCCCAGAGTCTGTCTTGCCTTGGAAGCGGATCAGGAGCTTTCTTAGGGAAACACCTGGATGAACAACCCTTTTATATTCTACTTATGACAAATCCAGAGCAGGCACTCAAGATACATGTTAAATGAGTAATAGATGATGATGTAGTGGAAAAATGCATGAGTTTAGGGGTTAGCTAGACCTAGGTTCGGTTCCCAGTTTTGTCATTAATTAGTTGTAAGATCTTGGACAAATTCCTTACCTTCTTTCAGACTCTCAAAATGGGAATAATAATGATTAGCACATAGTGCTTGTCACACAGCACATGCTGCTGCTGCTGCTAAGTCGTTTCAGTTGTGTCCGACTCTGTGTGACCCCATAGACGGCAGCCCACCAGACTCCCCCCGTCCCTGGGATTCTCCAGGCAAGAACACTGGAGTGGGTTGCCATTTCCTTCTCCAATGCATGAAAGTGAAAAGTGAAAGTGAAGTTGCTCAGTCATATCCGACTCTTAGCGACCTCATGGACTGCAGCCTACCAAGCTCCTCCATCCATGGGATTTTCCAGGCAACAGTACTGGAGTAGGGTGTCATTGCCTCCTCCCACACAGCACATAGTTGACACCAAATGGCTGCTAATATTTAATATGTACTATATACTAAGATCATGGCATCTGGTCCCATCACTTCATGGGAAATAGATGGGAAACAGTGGAAACAGTTGCTGCTGCTGCTGCTTCAGTCGTGTCCGACTCTGTGCAACCCCATAGATGGAAGCCCACCAGGCTCTGCTGTCCCTGGGATTCTCCAGGCAAGAACACTGGAGTGGGTTGCCATTTCCTTCTCCATTGTATGAAAGTGAAAAGTGAAAGTGAAGTTGCTCAGTCATGTCCGACTCTTAGCGACCCCATGGACTGCAGTCTACCAGGCTCCTCTGTCCATGGGATTTTCCAGGCAAGAGTACTGGAATGGGGTGCCATTGCCTTCTCCGTGGAAACAGTGTCAGACTTTATTTTGGGGGGCTCCAAAATAACTGCAGATGGTGACTGAAGCCATGAAATTAAAAGACGCTTACTCCTTGGAAGAAAAGTTATGACCAACCTAGATAGAATATTGAAAAGCAGAGGCATTACTTTGCCAACAAAGGTCCATCTAGTTAAGGCTATGGTTTTTCCAGTGGTCATGTATGGATGTGAGAGTTGGACTGTGAAGAAAGCTGAGCGTGGAAGAATTGATGCTTTTGAACTGTGGTGTTGGAGAATACTCTTGAGAGTCCCTTGGACTGCAAGGAGATCCCACCAGTCTATTCTGAAGGTCTATTCTGGGATTTCCTTGGAAGGAATGATGCTAAAGTTGAAGCTCCAGTACTTTGGCCACCTCATGCGAAGAGCTGACTCATTGGAAAAGACTCTGATGCTGAGAGGGATTGGGGGCAGGAGGAGAAGAGGACGACCGATGCTGAGATGGCTGGATGGCATCACTGACTCGATGGACGTGAATCTGAGTGAACTCCGGGAGTTGGTGATGGACAGGGAGGCCTGGCATGCTGCGATTCACAGGGTCGCAAAGAATTGGACACGACTGAGTGACTGAACTGATAACTGATAACTGAACTGGCGCACTAAGCACGGGCGGCTGCGACCCGGCACACTAAGCGCGGCCGAGAGGAGTTTACCCCACGTCCGAGGTCAGGGGCAGCAGCCGAGAGTGCCAGGCTGCGACAGTGCAGGAACGGCTGAGAGGTCAGGGGCGGCGGCCGAGAGGAGCTACCCCACGTCCGAGGTCAGGAGAAGCCACCTCGAGTTCAAGGCGAAGGGCAGCGGCGGGGAGGAGCAGCCCGAGGAGCGGTGGCTGCACTGGCATAGGAGGGCCTAGAGGAGCTATCCCATGTTGAAGGTCAGGAAAGGCGGCGGTAAGGAGCTACCCCTCCTCCAAGGTAAGAAGCAGCGGCTGTGCTTTGCTGAAGCAGCTGTGAAGAGATACCCCACGTCCAAGGTAAGAGAAACCCAAGTAAGATGGTAGGTGTTGCAAGAGGGCATCAGAGGGCAGACACACTCAAACCATACTCAAAGAAAACTAGTCAATCTAATCACACTAGGACCACAGCCCTCTCTTACTCAATGAAACTAAGCCATGCCCTGTGGGGCCACCCAAGATGGGTGGGCATGGTGGAGAGGTCTGACAGAATGTGGTCCACTGGAGAAGGGAATGGCAAACCGCTTCAGTATTCTTGCCTTGAAAACTCCATGAACAGTGTGAAAATGCAAAATGATAGGATACTGAAAGAGGAACTCCCCAGGTCAGTAGGTGCCCAATATGCTACTGGAGATCAGTGGAGAAATAACTCCAGAAAGAATGAAGGGATGAAGCCAAAGCAAAAACAATACCCCGTTGTGGATGTGACTGGTGATAGAAGCAAGGTCCAATGCTGTAAAGAGCAATATTGCCTAGGAACCTGGAATGTCAGGTCCACGAATCAAGGCAAATTGGTCAAACAAGAGATGGCAAGAGTGAAGGTTGACATTCTAGGAATCAGCGAACTAAAATGGACTGGAATGGGTGAATTTAACTCAGATGACCATTATATCTACTACTGCGGGCAGGAATCCCTTAGAAGAAATGGAGTAGCCATCATGGTTAACAAAAGAGTCCGAAATGCAGTACTTGGATGCAATCTCAAAAATGACAGAATGATCTCTGTTTGTCTCCAAGGCTAACTATTCAATATCACAGTTATCCAAGTCTATGCCTCAATCAGTGATGCTGAAGAAGCTGAAGTTGAATGGTTTTATGAAGACCTACAAGACCTTTTAGAACTAACACCCACAAAAGATGTCCTTTTCATTATAGGGGACTGGAATGCAAAAGTAGGAAGTCAAGAAACACCTGGGGTGACAGGCAACTTTGGCCATGGAATACGGAATGAAGCAGGGCAAAGACTAATAGAGTTTTGCCAAGAAAATGCACTGGTCATAGCAAACACCCTCTTCCAACAACACAAGAGAAGACTCTACACATGGACATCACTAGATGGTCAACACTGAAATCAGATTGATTATATTCTTTGCAGCCAAAGATGGAGAAGCTCTATACAGTCAACAAAAACAAGACCAGGAGCTGACTGTGGCTCAGATCATGAACTCCTTATTACCAAATTCAGACCCAAATTGAAGAAAGTAGGGAAAACCGCTAGACCATTCAAGTATGACCTAAATCAAATCCCTTATGATTATACAGTGGAAGTGAGAAATAGATTTAAGGGACTAAATCTGATAGATAGAGTGCCTGATAAACTATGGATGGAGGTTCGTGACACTGTACAGGAGACAGGGATCAAGACCATCCTGATGGAAAAGAAATGCAAAAAAGCAAAATGGTTGTCCAAGGAGGCCTTACAAATAGCTGTGAAAAGAAGAGAAGTGAAAAGCAAAGGAGAAAAGGAAAGATATAAGCATCTGAATGCAGAGTTCCAAAGAATAGCAAAAAGAGATAAGAAAGCCTTCTTCAGTGATCAATACAAAGAAATAGAGGAAAAGAACAGAATGGGAAAACCTAGAGATCCCTACAAGAAAATTAGAGACACCAAGGGAACATTTCATGCAAAGATGGGCTCAATAAAGGACAGAAATTGTATGGACCTAACAGAAGCAGAAGATATTAAGAAGAGGTGGCAAGAATACACAGAAGATCTGTACAAAAAAGATCTTCATGACCCAGATAATCATGATGGTGTGATCACTAATCTAGAGCCAGATATCCTGGAATGTGAAGTCAAGTGGGCCTTAGAAAGCATCACTATGAACAAAGCTAGTGGAGGTGATGGAATCCCAGTCGAGCTGTTTCAAATCCTGAGAGATGATGCTGTGAAAGTGCTGCATTCAATATGCCAGCAAATTTGGAAAACTCAGCAGTTGCCATAGGACTGGAAAGGGTCAGTTTTCATTCCAATTCCAAAGAAAGGCAATACTAAAGAATGCTCAAACTACTGCACAATTGCACTCATCTCACACGCTAGTAAAGTAACGCTCAAAATTCTCCAAGCCAGGCTTCAGCAATACGTGAACCGTGAACTCCCTGATGTTCAAGCTGCTTTTAGAAAAGCAGAGGAACCAGAAATCAAATTGCCAACATCCGCTGGATCATGGAAAAAGCAAGAGAGTTCCAGAAAAACATCTATTTCTGCTTTATTGACTATGCCAAAGCCTTTGACTGTGTGGATCACAACAAAGTGTGGAAAATTCTGAAAGAGATGGGAATACCAGACCACCTGACTTGCGTCTGGAGAAATCTGTATGCAGGTCAGGAAGCAACAGTTAGAACTGGACATGGGACAACAGACTGGTTCCAAATAGGAAAAGGAGTACGTCAAGGCTGTATTTTGTCACCCTGCTTATTTAACTTCTATGCAGAGTACATCGTGAGAAACGCTGGGCTGGAAGAAGCACAAGCTGGAATCAAGATTGCCAGGAGAAATATCAATAACCTCAGATATGCAGATAACATCACCCTTATGGCAGAAAGCGAAGAGGAACTAAAAAGCCTCTTGATGAAAGCGAAAGAGGAGAGTGAAAAAGTTGGCTTAAAGCTCAATATTCACAAAACGAAGATCACGACACCTGGTCCCATCACTTCATTGGAAATAGATGGGGAAACAGTAGAAACAGTGTCAGAGTTTATTTTTGGGGGCTCCAAAATCACTGCAGATGGTGACTGCAGCCATGAAATTAAAAGACGCTTACTCCTTGGAAGAAAAGTTATGACCAACCTAGATAGTATATTCAAAAGCAGAGACATTACTTTGCTGACTAAGGTCCATCTAGTCAAGGTTATGCTTTTTCCAGTGGTCATGTATGGATGTGAGAGTTGGACTGTGAAGAAGGCTGAGCATGGAAGAATTGATGCTTTTGAACTGTGGTGTTGGAAAAGACTCTTGAGAGTCCCTTGGACTGCAAGGAGATTCCACCAGTCCATTCTGAAGGAGATCAGCCCTGGGATTTCTTTCGAAGGAATGATGCTAAAGTTGAAACTCCAGTGCTTTGGCCACCTCATGAGAAGATCTGACTCATTGGAAAAGACTCTGATGCTGGGAGGGATTGGGGGCAGGAGGAGAAGGGGACGACAGAGGATGAGATGGCTGGATGGCATCACTGACTGGATGGATGTGAGTCTGAGTGAACTCCGGGAGTTGGTGATGGACAGGGAGGCCTGGCGTGCTGCAATTCATGGGGTCGCAAAGAGTCAGACATGAGTGAGCGACTGAACTGAACTCAACTGAATGCATATCACTGTATATACATATGAAAATATGTATTTGGAAATTATATATATGGATATATATTGATATGAGTATATGTATAGACATATAAACACAATATATATAAAACAGGGTAGGCATTTTGCACTCGTCCTTTTCATGGGAGCAGAGATAATGAGGATTAGAGTCTGAAGTAACTGAATATGCTTTGTGGTTAATTCTTCTCTGACCTGTGTGTGGACCAATACTCTGCCTCAATCTAGAGAAGGCTGGAGATCATTTGAATCCCACTGAGGGGAAATTATGCTGAAGGTGCTGTGCAATACATCTTTCACACATGTTATTCTATGTAATCCTCATATTAACTCTGCAAGGGGAAGAAATTTTGTGGAAGACAGAATGCACTGGACGATTAAGTGCATAAGACAATTTGCAATGGGGAAAATGCACGTTAGTGAGGACAGTTTCAAAGCAATGACATGGGGCCTAGGGGTTTATGGGAGCAGGTAAACAAGGGAGACATCCGCAGATTTCACAAGAGTCATAAGGACGGATAAGACAAATCCAGAGCAGGCACTCAAGATACATGTTAAATGACTAATAGATGATGATGTAGCGGAAAAATGCATGAGTTTAGGGGTTAGCTAGACCTAGGTTCAGTTCCCAGTTTTGTCATTAATTAGTTGTAAGATCTTGGACAAATTCCTTACCTTCTTTCAGATCCTCAAAATGGGAATAATAATGATTAGTACATAGTGCTTGTCACACAGCACATGCTGCTGCTGCTGCTGCTGCTGCTAAGTCGTTTCAGTTGTGTCCGACTCTGTGCGACCCCATAGACGGTGGCCCACCAGGCTCCCCTGTCCCTGGGATGTCAATGTGAGAGGAGAACCTTCCAGGAGGAGGGACCACCAAGTGCAAAGGCCCCATGGGAATGCGTCTGACTTGTTTGAGGAACAAGCAGAAGCCCTTGAGCTAGTGTGAGTGACGGGAGAAGGCTAGATCGAGGTCAGAAGGCTAGGAAAGGACCAGATCAAAAAGAACCTGATAGGTCCTGGGGCTCCCGTGCTGGTCCAGTGGGATCTGCCTTCCAATGCAAGGGATGTGGGTTTGCTGCCTGACTGGGGAGCTATGATGCCACATGCCGCAGAGTAGCTAAGCCACAGGCTGCAATTACTGAGCCTGCGCACTTTAGAGCCTGTGCTCTGCAACAAGAGAAGCTTGAGCACTGCAGTGAAGACCCAGCACAGTCAAAAAAAGAGAAAGGACCTTGTAGGTCCTGATGAAGGGTCTGGATTTCATTTGAAGCAGAATGGAGGACACCGTCAGCAAGCGACAGAACCCACTGGGCAGTGTTAGGAGAACGTCCAGAATGTGAGCACTGGTGAAAGGCCAGGGAAGGGCATCCCTGGCCCTCCTGCAGTTGGGTTAGCCTGTCAATCATGTGCCATCCCTGCCCTGGCTGTGAACCTGCTCACTGTGAGGATGGAAAACATTGTTATCCTGCTGCCCACAAACCAGGGCCCAGTGGTTGGCCTCTTGTAGCTGGGCCTTTGCCAGCTCTGCCAACCGTTTGATTCTGCATCTTCCTATGAAATGATGGTGTGTCCTTGCAGCTACCATTTACCCTCACTTCACCCTCTGCAGTGGATAGACAAAGAATAGGAATTGCCTCCTCCTTTAGACATGAGAAATCATAGGGGTTACATGGTGGGTCCAAGATCCTGCAGCTGGCTAATGAAGGAACTTAAACTGGAAACCAGTTTTTGTGACTAACTGGGATGAATATCTCCGACCACCCCACCCCTATCTTAGTTACAGAGACATCAGAACAGGCTTACCCAAGAATGTCTAAGTGAGTCCTAAAGCCTTTTAGGATAATAAATGGAACTCCACGTTGCTCGGTATTTAGTGAGCAGGCCACTACCTGTGAGCTATCAGCTGTGATCTACAGCCGGCCACTATTATCTGCTATTAGCACTGCCCTCTATTAGCAACTATTATCACTTACCGACTATTAGCCACCATTAGCTACTATTATCACCCAGCTCCTATTATCCATTATTAGCTACTCTTATCAACCATCCACTATTATCCACTATCAGCTTCTATTATCTTAAGCCATTATCCAGTATCTTCCATTTGTTATCTGTGATCTACTATTGGCTACTATCTATTATCTGCTATGTGCTTTTATCTATCAGCTACTTTTTATTCTCTACTATCTATAGTTACCTACCATCTAACTGCTACTATCTATTATTTAACAGCCATCAACTGTCATCGAGCTATCATTCTCCATCTGTCCTTGATACCTAAGCTCTCATACACAGCAATTAATAGCCATTAAAAACCTCAAGCCAGAATTTTGCTTATAGATGTCCTTCTGGGGTGAAAGACTCATGTCTGCCATGTAAGTTCTTTTTTAAAAAGTATTTTATTTATGTATTTGACTGTGCCAAGTCTTGGTTGCGACACTTGGGATCTTCGAGCTTCACTGTGGCTTGTGGGATCTTTAGTTGCATTCTGTGAACTCTTACATGCTACATCTGGGATTTAGTCCCCTGGCTAGGGATCAAACCTGGGCCCACTACATTGGGAGTGCAAAGTCTTAGTCACTGGACCATCAGGGAAATCCCTGCCATATGAAGTTTTGAGAGCCTAGAGATCTCTACAAGAAAATCAGAGACACCAAGGGAACATTTCATGCAAAGATGGGCTCAATAAAGGACAGAAATTGTATGGACCTAACAGAAGCAGAAGATATTAAGAAGAGGTGGCGAGATACACAGAAGAACTGTACAAAAAAGATCTTCACTGCCAAGATAATCACGATGGTGTGATCACTCACCTAGAGCCAGACATCCTGGAATGTGAAGTCAACTGGGCCTTAGAAAGCATCACTATGAACAAAGCTAGTGGAGGTGATGGAATTCCAGTTGAGCTATTTCAAATCCTGAAAGATGATGCTGTGAAAGTGCTGCACTCAATATGCCAGCAAATTTGGAAAACTCAGCAGTGGCCATAGGACTGGAAAAGGTCAGTTTTCATTCCAATCCCAAAGAAAGGCAATGCCAAAGAATACTCAAACTACTGCAAAATTGCATTCATCTCACACGCTAGTAAAGTAATGCTCAAAATTCTCCAAGCCAGGCTTTAGCAATATGTGAACCGTGAGCTTCCAGATGTTCAAGCTGGTTTTAGAAAAGGCAGAGGGATCAGAGATCAAATTGCCAACATCCACTGGATCATGGAAAAAGCAAGAGAGTTCCAGAAAAACATCTATTTCTGCTTTATTGACTATGCCAAAGCCTTTGACTGTGTGGATCACAACAAAGTGTGGAAAATTCTGAAAGAGATGGGAACACCAGACCACCTGACCTGCGTCTGGAGAAATTCGTATGCAGGTCAGGAAGCAACAGTTCAAACTGGACATGGAACAACGGACTGGTTCCAAATAGGAAAAGGAGTACATCAAGGCTGTATATTGTCACCCTGCTTATTTAACTTATCTGCAGAGTACATCATGAGAAATGCTGGGCTGGAAGAAGCACAAGCTGGAATCGAGATTGCCAGGAGAAATATCAATAACCTCAGATATGCAGATGACACCACCCTTATGGCAGAAAGCGAAGAGGAACTAAAAAGCCTCTTGATGAAAGTGAAAGAGGAGAGTGAAAAAGTTGGCTTAAAACTCAACATTCAGAAAACGAAGATATGACATCTGGTCCCATCACTTCATTGGAAATAGATGGGGAAACAGTGGAAACAGTGTCAGAGTTTATTTTTGGGGGCTCCAAAATCACTGCAGATGGTGATTGAAGCCATGAAATTAAAAGATGCTTACTCCTTGGAAGAAAAGTTATGACCAACCTAGATAGCATATTCAAAAGCAGAGACATTACTTTGCCAACAAAGGTCCATCTAGTCAAGGCTATGGTTTTTCCTGTGGTCATGCATGGATGTGAGAATTGGACTGTGAAGAAAGCTGAGTGCCAAAGAATTGATGCTTTTGAAGTGTGGTGTTGGAGAAGACTCTTGAGAGTCCCTTGGACTGCAAGGAGATCCAACCAGTCCATTCTAAAGGAGATCAACCCTGGGATTTCTTTGGAAGGAATGATGCTAAAGCTGAAACACCAGTACTTTGGCCACCTCATGAGAAGACCTGACTCATTGGAAAAGACTGTGATGCTGGGAGGGATTGGGGGCAGGAGGAGAAGAGGATGACAGAGGATGAGATGGCTGGATGACATCACTGACTGGATGGATGTGAGTCTGAGTGAACTCCGGGAGTTGCTGATGGAGAGAGAGGCCTGATGTGCTGCGATTCATGGGATCACAAATAGTCGGACACGACTGAGCAACTGAACTGAACTGTCCATGACAGCCTCCTGTGTATTAACTGCCAGGATGCCATACATGGCATCTCTCCACCTCTCCCAGCGTCCATAGCTCTGCCTCTGTGAGCCTCCTGGCTTGTTGTTTTTCATTCACTAAGTCACGTTTGACTCTTTGCAACCCCGTGGACTCCAGCATGATAGGCTTCTGCATCCTTCACTGTCTCCTGGAGTTTGCTCAAGCTCATGTCCATTGAGTTGGTGATGCTATCGAATCATCTCATCCTCTGCTGCTTCCTTCTTCTTTTGCCTTCAATCTTTCCCAGCATCAGGGTCTTTCCCAATGATTCACTCTTCACGTTAGGTGGCCAAAGTATTGGAGCTTCAGCTAAAACATTGGTCCTTCCAGTGAATATTCAGGGTTGATTTCCTTCAGGATTGACTGGTTTGATCTCTTTGCAGTCCAAGGGGCTCTCAAGAGTCTTCTCAAGCACCACAATTTGAAAGCATCAATTTTTCAGTGCTCAGCCTTTTATATAGTTCAAGCCTTACATCTGTACATGACTACTAGAAAAACCATAGCTTTGACTATATGGACCTTTGTTGGCAAAGTGATGTCTCTGCTTTTTAACATGCTGTCTGGATTTGTCATAGCTTTCCTTCCAAGGAGCAAGCATCCTTTAATTTTGTGGCTATAGTCAATGTCCACATTGATTTTGGACTCCAAGAAAATAAAATCTGGCCACATCACAAATGGCATGGGGGTGATCTTTGATGAGAGGAGTCAAAGGTCCACGTGGGAACTAGAAGATAAAACTTTAATGACACATATTTTTTTGACCATTTAAAACCTGCATAAGGCAGAATGTCTTGTCCCGTGGGACTAATTCAGAAATATGCCCATGGACAAGATGGATCAAAATGGACTGACTTACCTGTCCCTTATCCCTCAACCCACACACACACAACCCACGTGTACCCCAACAGATATCAGAGACAGGCTGGAGAGTGTGTACTGAGAGGCAACAAAAAGCTGAGGATGCAGGATTAGAAGGACAAGAGCTGGATTCAGAAGTGAAACAGGAGGGAAGGGGGCAGGGCACACCCTTTAAAAGGATTACATAGCCCAAGAACATAAACTAAGTAGAACCGAAGAGATCCAAGATGGCAGATGAGTCAACTCCTGCTAGACCTGGAACCTCAGTATATGCTCTTCATAACATACCAACAGGCACCATGACAGTTCCAAGGCCAACCATAAAGGACAAAATGTGGGTGGTGGCCCGATTCCTGGAAATCCCCACCCTTTCCGCAACATATCTGGAATACTCCTCCCACTCATTAGCCTATGAAATTACCCATTTCTATAAAAAGAGTTTCCCTGGTGGCTCAATGGTAAAGAATCCACCTGCCAGTGCGGGAGACACAGGTTTGATGCCTGGTCCAGGAAGGTCCCCTAGAGAAGGAAATGGCACCAACTCTAGTATTCTTGCTGGGAAAACCCCATGGAACCTGGCATGCTACAGTCCATGGAGTTGCAAAAAGTCAGATACAGTTTAGCAACTGAACAGCAATAAAAGCTGACAACCCTGTGCCCTGGGGCTGCTCTCATCTTCTGAAATGGCTCACACTCTGTGGAGTGCGCATCTCTCTAAATAAATCCACTTCTTACCTATCACATTGTCTCTCACTGAATTATTTCCGTGATAAGACATCAAGAACGCAAGCTTCATTCAGCCCTGAACCAGGTGTGTGATCTCAGTTAAAAGACCATAGGTTCAAGTCTCAAACTGAGTCACATGGTTTCCAAAGGGGGTCTGATGGCATGCAAGTCAGAGGGTGGAGGACTTCTTCCTGGAAGGCCTGGGTGCTGCCAGACCACAGGGTGCTTGTCAGAAGGCAGATATTGCTGTGAAAGGCTGGGGCATGCAATCAGATTGTGCAAGTTAAAAGTCCTTGCTCCAGCTACTAGTGCTGTGACCTTGAGTGAGTCTTTTTACCTTGAGGAATTCATGAGGGTAACATGTACACAAGAAACAGGTTGGCAGGAGAAACATTCCCAAGCACGGGGAGGGAGAGAGCCCTGGCTGGCTCCACAGTAGCTCATCAGCTCAGAAGGACCCCCTCTGAAGGAGGGGAAGGCTGGGTAAAGATTCATCAAGTGTCACAGCTGGAATGGTCATTAGAGAGTGTCTAGAATGGGATCTTCCAAACTGTGGGTCTCGATCCCTTTGGGAAGTGAAATCAAACCAATTAATGGACTGTGACCAGGATTAAAAAAACAGAGTAAAATAGAAAAATAGTAGAGTGCATATACATATGCATGTGTAGCATGGATTAGCTTTGTTTTGTGGAAAGAAAAATGCCTGCACTTGAACTGAGTTGTCAGAGAATATATATTTCTTACTGAGAGTTGTGGTGACCTAAGTTTGAAAAGCATCAACCTGGTCCAACCTTTCAGTTTGGAGATCAAGGCTCAGAGAGGTTGAGTGCTGAGCCTGGATAAGCATCTGCCACCCGTGAAAAAAGACGATGGCTAAGCCAGGGACAGGAACCACCCCCACCCCCTCACCCTGTTCCTGCCTCTCCTGGGGAGGGGACCATCTGAGTGCTTTGAGTTAGGGACTTGCTCGCTAAGCAGAGGAAGAAGAGATCAAAGAGGATTTCTAAACGACAAGTCAGAGATACCAGGACTGCTGTGCTAGTGACTCGGAGGATCTTTTTGCAACCCAGGCAGGACTGTGGTTTGCTTGAAACTCCAAACAGGAAGGAGTCCAGTGCCAGTCATGGTCCCAAGGGTACTTTTAGTCTGATAACATCCGTGGCCAATCTTCAGGACCAGCTGTGGATTTGGAGCCCTACAGACTTGGGGTTCAGATCTCACACTGCCAATTATAGACTGGGTCAGACATGCCGTGTGTAATTTTTAAGCCTCCGTTTCTCCCTGTGTAAGTGGAAATGTCTACCTTGCGAGCTTTTAAAAAAATAAGTATTTATAAAATAAAAGGAAAGAGCTTGATGCCTGAATGTATTCAAGAAAATGCTTATCCCTACCACTCCCTTTGTAACCATCACCCCCGGCTGCCCCCACCACCAGTTCTTCTTGGTTCATAAAAGCTTCCATATTCATGATCTCATTGACTGTTTCAGCCAGCAAAGATAGTTCTTACACAAATAGGTCAGTAAAGTAAATACATTTAGTATTTACATTTATGCAGGCAAAGAGACCAATGTCCCTCACCAAGGCAGTGATGGCATATAGAGATCCCAGCAGACAGACAGACTTAGAAGCCATGCCTTCTTCCAGAAATGTGCAGTGCCCCTGAGGTCACTGGCAGCGTATGCTCTTGGGCCACCTTCTTAGTCTCTCTGAGGTTGGGCAAAACGGAGGTCTGGTTTGGGGTGGCTGGGCTTCTCTTTTCTCCCCTCCCCATACTTGGCTTGGATTCAAAACACCGGCCAAAGCAGATCCACTTCCTTTCTTTTCCCATGAACCTAAGATGAATCTGGTGTGGAGGCCCATTAATGAGAAACATGATCAAAACCTGGAAGGGCTTGAATGCTCTGGGGAAAAATATTGTTTTTTCCACAATTTAAAAAAGTGCTTCTATTATCTCCCTCAAGATAAATTTCAGCTATTTACTCTCCGATTCCTCCATGAAAAAAGCATATGCATTCCCTGGGGGCGTCTTTCTTGCTTGATAACCTCATAACCAGATTGTAGACGCATATATATCAAGATGCTTGTTATTGCAGCTTCTCTCTCTCAGGTGTGAAGATAGATGGATGAGGATGGGCTTCATGTACTCAGAACGCAGCAGCCCAGGTCCTGCTTTTAGAGCAGGCTGATTCCTGCAAGAGTCTCCTGCCTGTTCGGTTGGTGCCATTCATTACGTGGACTGCAACTCAACATCCTTTCCCTGGAGCCCACTCCTGGCCTCTCTTCCCTGTGCCCTTAGGGGACAGGCTGCAGACCGAGGTTAATATGGCTCTTGTCAGCCTGGTTTTGTAAAATTAGTCTCATGTCTTCTAAATATGTTTGCCTATGACTTATTTTCTGGTTAGAAATTGTGGGTACGGTAGCCAACCTTCCCTCTGGCCAAATTCACTCCCCAATCTATCCTCTCTTAGAGAGTGCTCCCCCAAAAGATACCTTTCTCTCACTGGAAAGTTCTGGCCAACCTGCCCAATGCTGTAGGCTCCTGAGGTAAAATCAAACTCTATATTTAATCAGTACAATGAGGAACCCAGGTAATTCTCTATGGATGTGAATTCTCAATGCACCGCCACCTGCCACCTCCAGGAAGCGCTCACAAGGCGGGGTTTGGCAGCTCCACAGTGCAGAACTCACTTCCTTCTTCTCTTCCTTCGCTTTACTGAGACGTAATTTACATGCCATAAACTTCACGTTTTTGAGTGTGCAATGCAGTGATTTTTAGTCTATTTACAGAATTGGGCTACTGTCTTCACAATCTAATTTTACAACAGTTTAATTACCCCAAAATGGAAGGGTGTAGAGAAAAGGGAACCCTCCTACACTGTTGGTGGGAATGTAAATCGGTGACGCTGCTATGAAGAGCAGTATGGAGGGTCCCTAAAACGCTAAAAATAGAGTTACCGTATGATTCAGCAATCTCATTCCTGGGCACATATCTGGAAAAAAGATGAAAACTCTAATTTGAAGAGATATATGTGCGCCAGTGTTCATAACAGCACTATTTACGATAGTCAAAAACACGGAAGCAACCTAAGTGTTCATCAACAGATGAATGGATAAAGAAAATGTGATATATATACGTAGTGGAATATTGCTGCTGCTGCTGCTAAGTCGCTTCAGTCGTGTCCGACTCTGTGCGACCCCATAGACGGCAGCCCACCAGGCTCCCTTGTCCCCAGGATTCCCCAGGCAAGAACACTGGAGTGGGTTGCCATTTCCTTCTCCTAATGGGATATTACTCATCCATAAAAAAGAATGAAATTTGCAGCAACATGGATGAATTTAGAGATTTTCATACTAAGTGAAGTCAGATGGAGAAAGAGAAATATCATATGATATCTCTTATATATGGAATCTAAAAAAGTTATCCAAATGAACTTATTTATGAAACAGAAACAGATTCACAGACATAGAAAGCAAACTTAGTGTTACTAAAGGAGAAGAAGGGGAGGATAAATAAAGAGCTTGAGTAAAGACATATATTACCATATATAAAATCGATGAAGAAAAACAAGGACTTACTATACAGCACAGGGAGCTATATTCAATAACTTGTAATAACCTAGAATGGAAAAGAATTTGAAAAAGACTATCTATATCTATATCTATATATCTGCATCACCTTGCTGTATACCTGAAACTAACTCAACATTGTAAATCAACTATACTTCAATAAAAACACCAATAAGCTGTCATAAATGTTCACATGCAACGTTCACATGCATATGGCTTTGTTTCTCATGGGTTGATACTGAGGAGTGGGATTACTGGTCCACATATTTGTATGCTGTATATTTATATTTACCATATAATCTATAATAAACATTTGAAGAAAATGCCAAGCCATTTCACTCTCTTACATTCCCACCAGCTTTCTAGTTTCTTTATATCCTCACCAAGACTTGTTACTGTATGTCTTTCTAATTATAGCCATCCTAGTGGGTGTACAGCAGTATCTCATTATGGTACAGCTGGCCCTCTGTATCTACTGGTCCTGTATCTGTGGGTACAGACCGATGATTGTACTATGACATTTTATATAAGGACTTGAGCATCCTTGGATTTTGGTATCCGCAGGCGTTCTGGAACCAACCCCCCATGAATACAGAGGGATGACTGTATTGATTTGCATTTCCCTAATTGCTAGTGATGTTGCGCATTCTTCCTTGTCCTTACTGATCATCCATGCATCTTTAGTGAAATGTCTATTTATATCTTTTGCCCATTTTTATATTGGATTCTTAGTCTTAGTATTGAGTTGGAGTAATTTTTTGTGTATTCTGTAATTTTGTGTATTCTGATGTGTTAGTTTTATATTGTTGCTGTAAAAATTACCACAGATTCAGTGGCTTAAAACAACAGAAATTTATCATTTAATAGTTCTGAAGGTCAGAAGTTTGACACTGGTTTCATTGAGCTAAAATCAATGTGTTGGCAGGCTCTAGAGGATGACCTATTTCTTGTTTTTTTCTGGCTTCTAGAGGTTTGCATTTCTTGGGTTGTGGCCCCTTCCTCGATCTTCAAAGCCAGCAATGTGTCATTTCTGTTGTCATTTTTCTATTATCATATGTTTTTTTGACCACAACCTAGAAATAGTCTCTGATGTTGAAGAATCATGTGATTAAGAATGAGGCCACCTGGATAATCCAGGATAACCTCTCCATCTGAGATCCTTAACCTTAATCCGTCTGCAAAGCTTCCTTTGCCACGTGAGGTAACATATACACGATTCTAGGGTTTGAGATGTGGGCATCTTGGGCTGGTCATAATTCTGTCTACCACACAGGGATACAAGTCCTTGTCAAATGCACGATTTGTAAATATATTTACAAATATTCTCCCAATCTATGGTTTGTCTTATCACTTTTTTTGGTGTCTTTTGAAAAGAAAGAGTTTTTAATTTTGATGAAGTCCAACTAACCAATTTTTTAATTTTATCATTTGTGCTTTTGATGTCATATCTAAGAAGTCATTGTCTAACCCAAGGTCAGAAAGATTTACTCCTGTGATTGCTTCTAAGAGTTTTATAGTTTTAGTTCTTACATTTATATCCATGATGGGTTTTGATTTAATTTTTGTGCTACAGTGTGAGTTAAGGGTAATTTACACCTGGATATCCAACTGGTCAAACACCATTTGTTGAAGAAATTGTTCTTTCCCCCACTGAATTATCTTGGCACCTTTGCCAAAGTCGATTGACCATAACTGTAGAGGTTTATACCTGGACTCTTGGCTCTGTTCCAAAAATCTATATGTCTTCCTTTATGCCTGTACCACACCATCTTGATTACTGTAGTCATGTATGAAGTTTTGAAATTGATAAATATAAATCCTCTTTGTTCTTTTGCAAGATTGGTTTGGCTATTTTGAGTCCTTTGGGTTTTCATATGAATTTGATACCCTATTTCCTTTTATCACCCATAGAGAATGACTTTGGATGTATTCATCTTGTCTGTTACCCAATACATGAAAGATTCCTAGGAAATAGGACCCTGTCCTGGTCCTCAGCATTGACCCACACCCCCAGGGAAGACCCTGGTGTTTGTTACCTGGCAAAATGGAGATCTCTGTGAGAGATGAAGAAGAGGCCAGCTCAGGTCTATAGGATTAAGTCCCAAATCTTTCATCCTGGGTTCCTTTTTCACATGCTAAAATGAGGAACTCTGCTCCCACCATCTGTCTTTTTACTTTGTTTTGAGTTACGTTGTTGCTGTTCAATTGCTAAGTCATGTCTGACTCTTTGTGACCCCATGGACTGTACATGCCAGAGTCCCTTGTTTTCCACTATCTCCTGGAGTTTGCTTAAATTCATGTGCATTGGGTTGGTGATGCTATCTAACTATCTCATCCCCTGCCACCCCCTTCTCCTTTTGCCTTCCATCTTTCGTAGCAACAGAGTTTTTCCCAATGAGTCAGTTCTTCATATCAGGTGGCCAAAGTATTGGAGCTTCAGCTTCAGCAACAGACCTTCCAATGATATTCAGGGTAGATTTCCTTTAGGATTGACTGGTTTGATCTCCTTGCAAGGGACTCTCAAGACTCTTCTCCAGCACCACAATTTGAAAGCATTGTGTTATTTGCTGTATACCGTTGCTAGTGCTTGGGGCTGATTCATTCACTCATTTATTCATCATATGTCAAGTATTAGCTCTATGCCTGGGATGCATCTTTTATTTCAGGGGAATAATAAGAAAAGCAAACACAAATTTTGGTGAAGTCACTAGTCAGTCTTTTAGAGAGGCAACTAAACTCAATCCTAACAGGTCCTGTTGTTTTTGGACCATGGATTATTAAAAAGAGAGAAATTATTTCTGAGAACAGCCTCTGTAAATTTCTATCCCAACCAGCCCTGGCATCAGTGCTTTTCTTTTCTGTACTTTGGGGCAATTGGAAATCTCCGACTGGGGTCAGAACGTCTCTCTGAATCGGCTGGCTTACAGCTACATTTTAGCCAGGGAAGTGATAAATCCTTTCCTTGGGGAAATACTTAGCAGGAGTATTTGAGAGACACCTGGGGGATTAGGTTTCTTTGGGGCCCTAATCTGTCTTTTGCTGAATAGTTTCTTACTTCCTGCCTCAACCTGTAGGAAATTGAGCTCAAAGTAGACAGTGTGGCTTTTGCAACTCTGCAAGACTAATTATTAATTGCCAGACTCCTGAGGAATATATATTGCAGACCACAAGCTAAATAGGGCTTCTCTTAGCAAATCCATGTTTTCTTCTCTAGAACCATTTTCAGATGAGCTAGTTGTAAGCCTTTACGAAGGCTTCAAAAATCAGCTTTCAGTCTATAATGTTTTGAAATTTTGCTAACAAATTCTGGGGTGCTGAAAACTTGGCAAATAGATGGTAAGAGTCTTAAGGGGGGGAAAAAAGGTCATCATTTAATCAGCTATTTGCAACCTCAGAACGAGGATTACCAACCTCCTGGCCCAGGATAGTAGACCTCTCATTGCCCAGGGCTTTCCTTTCTCAGCCCAATCAACTGCATTTAACACACCCCTCATTTTATGGCTGTTGCAAGACATACATAGAAGTTGAACCAGCTTAAACAACTCAGAAGATCTATTGCTTACTAAACTGCGAAGTTTAATGGAAGACTTTAGACATGGCTCAACCCAGGAGCTCAATACTTATTTATTCTTAAAACCTTCCATTTCTCTGATTGACCAGCCATGATCCTGGCTTCCCTGCAAGCCTGGATTCCTATGGAGCTACAAGAGAGCTATAGTTACCTTAAGGTGTCATAGATCTTTACAACTGGAAAGCTTTAAAAACTAGTAATGCCTGACTTCTGTAGCCAGAGATTTTTGACTTAATTGGTCTTTGGTGCATCCAAAGTTGAGAATCAAGACTATCTGAGAAGTGAGAAAGATATAAGAAGTATGATTCTAAAGCAGCTGTAACTGAAAATCAGAATAGTTTTGGATTTACAGTGTTTCACTGAATCCGTGATGCCATTGATAGAAATTACTTTATGTACCACTAAGAAAGAAAAAATGTCGCCCTTTAAACTATGACCCTCTCCTGAACATCTTCTGTATCCTGATTTCAGAGATAGAATGTGAGAATAAATGACCTCTGAAGCCATGAAATAAAGTATGCATCTAACAGAGAATTGCCTCTTAAAGGAGTCATCCTGGGAAGAGTAATTTTATACAGATTTCTTTGAAGGTACTTCCTTCAAGACACCTGTGGAATGTTTTCATTTGCCTTCAGAATCCATTTTCTATCTATACAAGAAAATCACAGTGTATTGGAGCTGGAAGAGAAATTAGAGGCCATTCAGACCAACCCCTGGATCGATTTAATTACAGTTACACCTTGTTTCAGACTAAAATGATATTTCCCAGCCTTAATCTCTCACTCTATTCACCATTCTTGGCTCTGTATAGCTTTGGGCTGTTTCCAACAAGCAAATCCACCCTCCTAGGATGAAGATTTGCCACCAAGGAGGCTATTTAAAGTAACATGTAGCAGGTTCTTCTGGCAGTTCCCAGAATGGGAACGGAGTGATGTGGTAAGTAATGGAACCACACTTGGAAGAAGGTCTTATTTTTACTTTGATGTTTATGTTGTCAAGATCAGTCACATGGCCAAGCTTCATTCCACTGAGTGAAGATACAGGAATGGGACTTTGGGGGCATTCCAAGTGATGTCTGCTCTATATTCTTTAAATATAGAAAACCCAACAGTGACAGGAGGGGAAGACTTCAAACAAAGGGTTGCCTGGTGTATAGGAGCTTACAAACCCATCAGAAGGAACCCAGCAAGGATGCCTTTTTCTACTTTGCTGAGAGTGATGTTAAGATCTGGGGAGAGTAGGCTGAGTCAAGGTCATAGTAGATTGGAGTTAAGCCCAAGGCAACCTGAGGGTTCTTGTCTCCCAGGCCAGGGTTCTCCTAACCAACCTGTCCTACTTCTCTTCTTAGCATCTCAAAGCACTTATGAAGCTCAGGGTTTGAGGAAGGGCTGTTGCTAGATATCAGGCAGCGGGCCAAGGAAGGGGGTCAGTCACAGCATGCTCAGTCTGTGACTCAGTCCTTGCTGATGGAGAGGATCTGCTGCTCCAGCACAGAGCAACCAGATAGGATCAAATGTGAATTAAAGCCTTGCCCTGGGGTCTTCAGGCAGTTATTCAAATCATGTGTGTGTGTGTGTGTGTGTGTGTGTGTGTGTGTGTGTATTTTATTTGTAATGCAAGCTAGGTGATGGACTTGGATATAATGGTGGATGATGGGGATATGGACTGAGCAGTGATTCATGCAAATTTAATACCTGAGGGCAAGGGAAAGCTCTTATGAAAGCTTTTCACAATAGTATGGAAAGGCAAGAGGAGAGAAGAGACCTCTGAGAAGTCACTCCATCCACATCAACACAGGGCTGGCTCAGGTCAGCTTCTCCTTTCTCTCACCTGGGCTCCCTGCTCCTTGACCTCTCTGAAGCTCCTTTATCAGCACCATCATCATCACCATCCTTTTCTTCACCCTCAGTTCTGTTCAGTTCAGCCACTCAGTCGTGTCCGACTCTTTGCAACCCCATGGACTGCAGCATGCCGGGCTTCCCTGTCCATCACCAACTCCCAGAACTTGCTCAAACTCATGTCCATCCAGTTGGTGATGCCATCCAACCATGCCATCCTCTGTCATCCCCTTCTCCTCCTGCTTTCAATCTTTCCAGCATCAGGGTCTTTTCTACTGAGTCAGTTCTTCACATCAGGTGGCCAAAGTATTGGAGCTTCAGCTTCAGCATCAGTCCTTCCAATGAATATTCAGGACTGATTTCCTTTAGGATTGACTGGTTTGATCTCCTTGCAGTCCAAGGGACTCTCAGGAGTCTTCTCCAACAAATACTGGAATGGGTAATCTTTCCCTACTCCAGGGGATCTTTCCAACCCAGGAATCGAACCCAGGTCTCTCATGCAGGCAGATTCTTTACCAGCTGAGCTACAAGGGAAGCCCAAGAATACTGGAGTGGTTAGCCTATCCCTTCTCCAGCGGATCTTCCTGACCCAGGAATCGAACAGGGGTCTCCTGCATTGCAGGCAGATTCTTTACCAACTGAGCTATGAGGGAAGCCCTTCTTCATCCTAGAAGGACATATTATCTTAAAATTTGTAATAGGGCATCTGAATTTGCATTCCTGATAAACTCAAAGAGAATAATGTTGCTGCCACTCTGGAGAATCACGCTTTGAGTGGCACTGGTCCAGGACAGTGGTTCTCAAAGTGTGGTCCCTGGGCCAGCATCCTCAGCATCATCTGGGAACCTGTTAGAAATGCAAGTTCTCAGGGCAGAGCCCAGGAATCTGTGTTTTATTTTATTTTAAATATTTATTTATTTATTATTTATTGGGTTCTGGGTCTTCGTTGCTTTGTGTGGGCTGTCTCCAGTTGCAACAAGCAAGGTTTATCTTCATTGTGGTGCACGGGCTTCTCACTGTGGTGGCGTCTCTTGCTGTGGAGCTCAGGCTTTGGTGTAGGGGGTTCAGTACAGTAGCAGTTCACAGGCTTAGTTGTCCCATGGCATGTGGGGTCTTCCTGGACCAGGGATAGAGCCTGTGTCCCTAGCTTTGGCAGGCAGTTCTTAACCACTAGACCACCAGGGAAGCACAGAAATCTCTGTTTTAATAAGCCCTCCAGTTGGGCCAATACAAGCTAAGTGGCATTTCTCAGGCCTGGCTAAACTTTAGAGTCATCTGGTGAGATTTAAAAACTACTGGTGACCCTCCTACCACCAATGAACCCCAGATCTCTGGGCTTACTTGGGCACATATATTTTTAAAATGCTTTCCAAGTGATTCTGCTGCACCGTGAAGGTTGACACTCAGGGGAAAAGTCTGACAGTTTACAGATTAGAAGCACATTCAGAGAAGGAAAGAGGCTTGTTAGGGTCACACAGCTGGCACAAGCCTTCCCAGGGCCCCTAGTTCCCCCCACTGCCCGAAGTTGCTAATGTTTCTGAATTTGAGTGGGTCTCGGTGGCTCCTAACATGCACCCACGTGTGTCCACGCTGGTAAGCCTTTGTCCACCTTCAAGTACTTCCTTCAGGGCAGTGAGTAACCACCCTTGCTGTCAACACAAGGCCTGTTTGCCTGGACTATGTGCACTTAGGGCTTCCCAGGTAGCTCAGTAGTGAAATATCTGCCTGCCAATGCAGGAGATGCAGGAGACTCAAGTTCGAGCCCTGGGTCGGGAAGATCCCCCAGAGAAGGGCATGGCAACCCACTCCAGCATTCTTGCCTGGAGAATCCCATGGACAGAGGGGCGTGGCGGGCTACAGTCCATGGGGTCATAAAAGAGTCAGATAAAACTCACTGACTAAACAACAGTAGGCTCTTCAGCCTTCCTATGCGTAGATAAAACACCCCCCAAATGGGCGATCC
Source organism: Capra hircus (assembly GCF_001704415.2). NCBI lineage: Eukaryota > Metazoa > Chordata > Mammalia > Artiodactyla > Bovidae > Capra > Capra hircus. The sequence goes on from NC_030822.1 coordinate 55,320,168, forward strand.
TGCTGGGACATCACTCAAATTCCTGGCTCTCTGAGCCCACAGCTGAGGTCCTGGGAAGTGGGGGCTGGCAGGGGACATGTGCCGGTGATTCATCCTTAAGTTCCTCAAAGCCAGTTCTTTCTCTTAAGGTCAGGCTGGGGTATCCCACCCTTTTCTCTGTTGGAGACTCTGAGGCTGGAGGCAGCCCACACCTCTTGGTTCACACCACCCTTGCCTGCCCTCTGCATGCTCCCGAGGGCCGTGGCTCCCTTCTTGCCCAGCATCAGCTGTCTCAGCAGACTTCCCACAGGGACTGAGGCAGCACAGTGGGGAAGAGGGGCAGAACTGGGAGTCAGGGCTCCTGAAAAGGCAACTCTCAGTTGACTGACGTTTATCCCCAAAGCCAAAGTGCTCCCAAATTATTTCTGTTCAGATTTAAAATGAGTCAGAGTGTTGTTGGTTATCTTCCCCCCAAAACAAAAGCTGATTAGGCTTCTTAATTACCTTGAATTTAGTCTCATATTAAAACGGGTTCCCTGAGCTTGCCCAAGAAGCGGGGATGGTGGCATGTGGGCATTTTAAATGACAGGAAGAAGCCAATAAGCCAACGTAGGTTTCAACATTTACCACGAGTCATACAGCGAATGCATTACCCATGGCTTACCGAGTCAGTTCCAGGCCTGAAGAGTGTGTGTGTGTGTGTGTGTGTGTGTGTGTGTGTGTGTGTTACTCAGTCTGTCCACCTGCCCCTCACTAATGCTTAGTGCCCGTGCCATGAAGGCAGCTGGTTTCCTGGCACCCACTGCCTGGCAGATGGGCCTTGACCTTTGTAGCAACTAGCACGGTGTTAGGTAAACAAGACCCCCTGCCCCTTCCACTCTCCTGCTCCTGCTGCCAACGAGTTCTATTTTTGACAGGCTTGGGCCAGGGAGACTGGGAGACTTGATGGCGGGGGTGGAAGAGGGGGTCGCCTGCTGAACTGGGGGTGGGAGGCAGATGGTGGTTAGAAGTGTGGCCTCTCACCCCGGCCAGATTTGGTCTGTCTACAGGCAGCAAGGAGCCCCCTCCCCAGGCCCCTCCCAGCAGCTCTGAGGATGCAGTGGCATGGCCAAAGCAGGCAGAAGGAAGGGGACAGACAGGTCCATCCCATAGCCACAGCCTTGATCTGGTAACAATAAGGAAGAAGCAGGAGCCAGATGTCTCTTGATGGCAGAGCCTAGCTGCTTGCAGGAGGGCCAGGCCCAGTCCCAGGCCCTCTATTAGTCTGATGGATGGCTCTAGTGCTGCTAATGTGGTTAGGGCATGCAGTGGCCTGGGGGCCTGGGAGCTCAGAGACCCACCAATATAGGCCCCGCTGTAATCACATTTGCCTGTACACAGAAGGGGCCCTGATTACCCACCCCAAAGCCCAGAGGACATTAGTTACAGTCATTTAGAAATATTTTCTGCTTCAAGCTTTTCTTATCTTATTATTATTATTTTAAGCAATCAGTGACTGCCCAGGGTGTACACCGAAGGAAGCAGCTCTAAGAATGGATTATGGAAGAATGGGCAAGGCAGGCTGCCTCCCTGAACCCTCAAGCCTCCAGGGAAGGGTCATTTCTGCACATGGGATGGGACACCCCATGCTCCCTGGCAGGTAAATCACAGAGACTCTTTCTTCCATTTCTCAGGTCTGAATGGCCACTCAGTTTTAAAAAATTAAGCTTTCTATTTTAGATAACTTCCATTTTATTAAAAAATTATGAAAATAATACTGAGAGCTCCTGCTGCTGCTGCTGCTAAGTTGCTTTAGTCGTGCCCGACTCTGTGTGACCCCATAGACACCAGCCCACTAGGCTCCCCCATCCCTGGGATTCTCCAGGCAAGAACACTGGAGTGGGTTGCCATTTCCTTCTCCAATGCATGAAAGTGACATCACTGAGAACTCCTATAGCCCCCATATCCAGTTTCTCCTATTATTCACCTTCTGCATTAGTCTGTTCACTTGTTATAGTTAACAAACCAATATTGATACACTGTTTTAACTAAAGTCTATACTTTATTCACATTTCCTTAGTTTTGGCCTATTGTCCTTTTTCTGTCCAGGACTCACTTTTCCCTGCCCCTTTCAACCACTGATCTACTTTCTATCGATTTGCCTGTTCTGGATATTTCAGGTAAATGGAATCATTTAAGATGTGATTTCTTGTATCTGGCTGGGCTGGCTACTTCTACGCATGCTGTAATAACTTTAACTCTTATCCTTGGACTGAAGACAGGATTCTAGGGATAATTATTCAGATGACATTGGCAAGACTTAACTGGAATTCTGAGCCCAAATCTAGTTGTTTTGACTCTGAAACCAGAGCATATTCTATTTTTCCATCTATCTAACCTTTCATTGATTTATTCAGCATCATCTAAATGCAAGGTTGTATGTTCTTAGTCACTCAGTCATGTCTAACTCTTTGCAGTCCTATGAACTGTAGCCTGCCAGGCTCCTCTGTGCATGGGATTCTCCAGACGAGAATATTGGAGTGGGTTGCCATTTCCTCCTCCAGGACATCTTCCTGACCCAGGGATCGGACCTGCATCTCCTGCATTGGTAGGTAGATTCTTTACCACTGTGTCATTTGGGAAGCCCCCCTGGAGAAGGAAATGGCAACTCATTCCAGTATTCTTGCCAGGAACATTTCATAGACAGAGGAACCTGGTGGGCTACAGTCCATGGAGTTGCAAAGAGTCAGACATGACTGAGTGGCTGAGCACACAGCACGCACATGTGCGGTGCTGGGAAAAACCCCACGCTGGGCCAGACTGTCATCATCTGACTAGATTACTGTCAGATCCTTCTAAGTGACCTGCATCTACCCTTGTTTGTCTGCACACTAGACCAGCCAGCTGCATTGAGTCAATGTTGGAATGCTCTGCTCAAAATCACTCAGTTGCTTTTTATTTTCTTCAGCGTGAGGACCAAGGTCCTTACAATGGCTACAAGGCTCCTCACAACCCTCGAGACTTCGTCTCATGCTGTTCTCTCCCTTGTCATGCTGGCCTCCATACTCCTTTCATATCGTGCCAGGCAGGCTCCCCACTCAGGACCTTTCCCATCGGCTGTTCTTTTCTGCCCAGAGCCATCTCACTGCATGGCTCACTCCCTCACCATCTTTGGATCTATTGTGCAAATAGGTTCTCCAAAAGACCTTCCCTGACCATCTCACTTAAAGCAGCAATTTTCCCTTGGGTTCCTTATTTTCCTCCTCTTCTTTATTTTTCACCATTGCACTTAACACCATCTGGTAGGCTATATGTTTTACTCTCTTATTTGTTTGTTATCTCTATCCTCCCATTAGGACATAAAATTATAAAGGAAGAATTTTTTTGGTCTATTATTCTCACTGCTGTATCTCTGATACCCATAAGTATGTTTGGCATCTGATATTTGTTATGAATTATAAATATTTGTTATATAAATGGTAAATCCTTCACTTTTCATCCTTTATCTCTTCTAATCAGAAATCTCCCAGGATTCAGCTCTACTACCATGAAATGTGAAGGGATGACACCGGAAAGAAACTTGCAGTGTAGACCCTTGAAAGACAGAGTTCACACTATTCGGTGAGGAGGAAGTTTAGGAAGACACTGTCTTCTGTTCATTCATTCCTTCATTGTTGACGTAATCCTTATTAGTAAGTTCTCTATAAGGTTATTGCCTTCCCCCATGGCTCAGCAGCAAAGAATCTGCTTGCAATGCAGAAGCCACAGGAGACGTGGGTTCAATCCCTGGGTCAGAAAGATTCCCTGGAGGAGGGCATAGCAACCCACTCCAGTATTCTTGCCTGGAGAAGCCTGTGGACTAAGAGTCAGACACAGCTGAAGCAACTGAGCATGCATGCATGCATATAAGATTATTCAATTCAGTTCAGTTCAGTCGCTCAGTCGTGTCCGACTCTTTGCGACCCCATGAATCGCAGCACGCCAGGCCTCCCTGTCCATCACCAACTCCCGGAGTTCACTCACACTCACGCCCATAGAGTCAGTGATGCCATCCAGCCATCTCATCCTCTGTCGTCCCCTTCTCCTCCTGCCCCCAATCCCTCCCAGCATCAGAGTCTTTTCCAATGAGTCAGCTCTTCACATGAGGTGGCCAAAGTACTGGAGTTTCAGCTTTAGCATCATTCCTTCCAAAGAACACCCAGGACTGATCTCCTTTAGAATGGACTGGTTGGATCTCCTTAAATAAGATTAAAAACAGCTTGTTTGTGTATCTAGTCACTAAATATTTATTGAATGCTTACTAGTTTACTGTTATCATGCTAGATACTGAAGATACAGCAATGAACAAAGAAGATGCAACCTCTGCCCTGCAGAGACATTTAGTGTGCCATGTGGGAGATGGGCACTGAAGAAATTATTATACAAGTAACTTTTAAATTCTAATCTTTACTATATGCTCTGAAGGAATAGAGTGTTATGAGAAGCTAGGGAAATTGACCTAGTCTAGGGATTAGGGACGGAGAAGGCAATGGCACCCCACTCCAGTACTCTTGCCTGGAGAATCCCATGGACGGAGGAGCCTGGTAGGCTGCAGTCCCTGGTGTCGCTAAGTCGGACACGACTGAGCAACTTCACTTTCACTTCACTTTTATGCACTGGAGAAGGAAATGGCACCCCACTCCAGTGTTCTTGCCTGGAGAATCCCAGGGATGGGGTCGCACAGAGTCGGCCACGACTGAAGTGACTTAGCAGCAGCAGCAGCAGCAGCAGGGGTTAGGGAAGATAAGGAAAAGATTTCTTGTAACTATAGCTGTCCGAAGTTGAAATAGGTGGTTTGCAGCTGAGTTTCCTTTGACTGAAGCATTTAAGTGGAGGCCGGGAAGGCCTGGTTGGGGTATCATAAAGTGCATTAAGCACTTGGTCGGGTAGAATGGGAGTTTCCCAATGCAACAATCTAGAAATTCAGTTGAATTTCCAGTTGAACTTGAAAGATGCAGTCTCAAGTTGCCTCTTGGAAGAGAATTAATTTTACCAATATTTTTGTGGACCCAGATACTCATCGTTAGCCATCTGGTGTTTCATTTTCACTGGGTTTACAGCACCCAGGGTTAGAGACTATGGTTGTACCAGGATATTAAAGAGAATTATGAAAACCGGCCCCTAATAATAATACTCCTTTGTCTCTGTTCTGTTAATTCACTGCTGTGCTCTCCTACTCTTATATCATTTTCAACTAACCATGTGAGCTAGTTCGGTTGGAAATTGTTATCCAAACTTCATAGAAGAAGAATTAAGGCTTGGAGAAGGTGAGCTGCTGAATGTCATCAGCTATGATCTTCTGTTTTTTTTAAGTCTGTTGTGTGTTTTCTCTATGTATTGTTAGCTATTGCCTAAACAAAGCTATATAACAAATTAATCCTCAGACTCAGTGGCTTAAAACTGTAACCATTATTGCTTACGCTTCTGAAGGTCAGCTGAGATGTGGCTCATTTAGAATGGGCTCAGCTACGTGGTTTCACTTCTGAGCTTCAGATGGATGAGTGGCTGAGGCATCTCTGCTTTGGGTTGTGGCAGCTCTGGCAGGTCTCTCATCTTCCTCCTAGTACCATGGGCTCTGCAGGGCGTGCTTTTTAATAATGATGTTAGAGGTGCAAGGCCTCCTAAAGCTTGGGCTTAGAACTGGCCCGCTATTATTTACTCCACTCCTTCAGTGGGAAGAATTGCAAAGACGCAAGAAAAAGGGTGTGTGGGTATAGGGAGGAGTGAAAGATTGGGGCAAACAACTGCAAACCACCACCTTCCCTTTGTTCTTTTGTTTATTTGGTTATTAATGAATTTTTTCATTCAGATCCAAATAATGTACCTGGCATTCTGCAAGTTGTTGAGGATACAAAGGTGAAAGACATAGTCTTTGTAAAGAGGCAATCTCAGCAGAGCATGAGATGAACTATGAGAGAGGCAAGCACAGAGAATCTTGGGAACACATGCTTTCAAGAACAGCAATAAAAAAGGGAGCATTTGAGTGGGTTTTATTCCCATGTGAAGAGGAGATGAATCAATGAAGGGACAAAATCAAAGCTGAAAAAATTCTGGAGTTAGCTCCGCTCATATTTCAACCAGTGAAGCCAGTTAGTTGTTTTATTAACTTCTGCTTCTCTTTCACTGTGAAAGTGAAAAATCTTGGGAAAATTGTGTTCATTCTGAAGCAAAGTGTGGGGAGAAAAGTTTGGAATCACTTATCCAAATTCTATTTTGCTGGGTTTTTGAGGAAAGAATATATCTGGGAAGTGGCAGTGCATATATAGGAGCCAATAGGATAATAGCATAGTAATAACAACAATAATAAATACTACCATTTATGGATCTCATTGTGTCAGGTAGGATGCTAAATGCTTTGCATGTAGTAAGTGCTGTGAATAATCCCATTTTAGAGATGAGTGGAGTGAGGCTCAGAGCAGACAGCAAGACCATCCAATTCTCTGGCTGAATGATGAGTTAAAAAAGAATGACTATTTTTGAATTTTTGTTTGTTTGTTTTTTTAGCCTCGAGGTTAGCACCATGGAGAGAAAACTCACTTTCCAGGCAAAACCCTGGATGAGATTCTGGAGGGTGAAATTCCACAAGCAGAATACAGTAAGTCCCTTACACACAAGCCTTCAGGTTGTGAGCTTTCAAAGATGCCCTGTGTGCCGGCTGGTACACTGTACTACCGTACTTCTCAAGGTGTTGTCCTGTAAGATTAAATATGTTTTGTTTATTTTGATTTATTTATTTATTTTTTTTAATGTGTTATTTGTGTGAAAAGTACTACAAAACCCCTATTACAGTGCAGGACTATATAGTCAATTGTGTTGCTTGAGTACCTAGGCTAACTTTGTTGGACTTACGAACAAATTAGATTTATAAACCCGCTCTTGGAGTGGAACTCATTAGTACAGAAATGTTGTGAGTGGGTTCTTTGCAACATGCCCACCTCCCCCCTAGAATGTATTCTGATAACTAGAAAGTACTAGTTAACTAGTACTAGTTAACTAGTACTAGTTAGCTAAAGACTGGACAGTATGGAAATGCTGGGACAAGGGAGGTATCTTTGAAGGTAAAGGTTTGACGACATGGTCTGGGAAAGGGTCCCATTTCTCTGCATAGCATAGCAGGTTTGACGACATGGTCTGGGAAAGGGTCCCATTTCTCTGCATAGCATAGCAGGAGTGAGAGATTCAGAAACTAAGGTGGATTTGCGAATGTTCAGTAGCTAAGTCATGTTTGACCGTTTGTGATCCCATGGACTGCAGCTCACGAGGCCTCCCTGTCTTTCACTATCTCCTGGAGTTTGCTCAAGTTCATGTCCGTTGAGTCGGTGATGCTATCTAACTGTCTTATCTTCTGTCACCCTCTTCTCCTTCTGCCTTCACTCTTTCCCAGTGTAAACTGGATTCAGGTGTGAGCAAGTATATGGGTAGTAAGAAAGGATAGGTCCCAAGGGTGGGCAAGGAAGAGAGGAGATTTGGGGTAAAGAGAGAGAAGAACTAGGAAAACATTTTTAAAAGTTTCAGTGGGGCATGTGAAGTAAGTCTCCATCTTCCCTCCCAAATACTCAGTAATCCCATACTACTGACCTATGTGCAGCTGGATTCACCTGAGGTTTGAAGAGAAGGCTGAAAGGGACAGAGGTCTGTGTTCCACATGTGAACACATGCAGATTAACACTGCCTGGAGAGTTTTCTCCCTGGCTGTGGTGGGGCAGAGATCCTAGAGTTTGTCTCCTGTGTTTCAGCTTGCTCTCCCTAGTCGGTTTATCATCCTTCAAGGGGCAGGCGTGGCGCCTCCTCTCCTCCTCCCTCCTGCCCTCCCTTGGACTGGTACCTTGGTGGGCCACACTGCACACCCAGGCTACACTGCAGAGATGGTTTGTTTCCTCTGGCTGAGCACCGTTCAGCAAAGAAGCATGAGCTTTCCTGTGCCTACAGCAATCAGAGTTCTCAGGGTTTCAAGGTCACTTACAATTTAAAATCTTCCTTCCCCTTGTCACCATAATTGTACCTCAGCTGGTTAGACCATGCATTTGGATCTCAGGCTCAGAAAAAGATGGTTCTAGGATCCATGCTACTAGGACCAATATAGGAATATACCTATATATATACCAGTTCAGAATATACCTGTTAAGTACTGGTATACTGTACTGACCTACTTGTCCTAGGTCATAAGCAAACTTCTCATTTACCAACAAATGCCCCAGTGAGGGTTACATGGAATACATGGGTGAAGGCTGAGTGTGGGCCCCTCATTCCCATGGAGACACATGCTTTTAACTCTAATTCAGAGTCTTTAGGGAACAACTGACTGAGAAGCCTCCACATCTATAGAAGATCTTATTTTATGCAGACCTCTAAGTGTGGTCCAAAATTAATGGGGGTGAGGTTATGGTGATGAGACGTGTTCTCAGAGTCAGGTTTGGCACCTGAATCATCGTCCCACAGAAACTGCTATGAGAAATGGCTAAAAGTAGTTGGAAAGTACATTGGGTATTTCATTGGTTAAATCGATTTTTGTGACGGCCTAGGATCCTGGCCACCTACTGTGGCAGCAGCATGGAGAGTTACTGGCTTTGGAGTCTGACATACACATGCATGCATGCTCAGTTGCTTCAGCCATGTCTGACTCTTTGCAACCCCATGTTCTATAACCCGCCAGGCTCCTCTGTCCATGGGATTTCCCAGGCAAGAATACTGGAGTGGGTTGTCATTTCCTTCTCCAGGGATCTTCCCGACCCAGGGATCAAACCTGAGTCTCTTGCATCTCCTGTGTTGGCAGGTGGATTCTTTAGAGTCTGAGATATCTGGGTTCTAATCGTCGCTCTACAGATCACTTGCTATGTGGCCTTGGGCATATCATGCTCCTTCTCTGAGCCTCTGTTTTCTAATTTGTAAAGTGAAGACTATTAATAGAGTCTGATACTGATTTCATTTGGGTAGGTGAACTTCAGTAACAAAACCCACCAAATCTCAGTGGCTTAACACAGTAAAGTTTTATTTCACACTCACATCACAATCCAACACAGGTCAATAGTAGGGTCTGGCTCCATGCAGTCATTCTAGGACCACAAATCATTCCATTTAGTGGACTGCATAATTCTCCAGAGCTTGGGAGCCTTTCACCGGATCTGTGCGTTTGGCAGATGGATGAAGGAGGAGAGGTCACAGAAAGGGTTGGGCAGAAGGTATTTTTACCTCCTAGATAAAGAGGTGGTACACAGGATTTCCATCTGCCCTCCATTGTCACAAGGCTGTCCCCACTACAAGGACGACCAAAGAAGGACTCACCGTGTCTCTAAGAAGAAGAGGTTACTGATGTGGTGAACAAGCCAGTGTCTGCCGCTCCTGCCTTGTAAGGCTGTGAGGAGGTAAAGATGTAATGGGAAAAAAAAAAAAGAGAAAGCAGAAAGAATGCCATGATCCTATATAGTGCTGTTGTTGTGTAGTCCCTAAGTCATGTTTGACTCCTTTGCAACCCCATGGACTGTAGCCCCCACCAAGCTCCTCTGTTCATGGGATTCTCCAGGCAAGAATACTGGAGTGGGTTGCTTTTTCCTTTTCTAGGGGATCTTCCCGACTCAGCGATTGAACTCACATCTCCTACACTGGCAAGTGGATTCTTTACCACTGAGTCACCAGGGAACCCCATATATAGTGCATACAAGACTCAATAAACGTTAGTTCTAATAACACTGTTTACATGGGAAAGTAAGTTTTGGATTCCAAACAAGCAACTTAGAAAGGACTTTCAAGTCTCCATTCATTTGTTAGATGTGGGCTGTCTTGTCTGTTTGTCCTTGGTGTTCCAAGAGTTCCGATCACCTGCCCACGAGGGGTTAAACTACCCTAGCCTCCATGGACACCCAACAGCTGGGTATCTTTCCAAGGGCCTTCAGCACTCTCTTTCGGTGCAGTAAATACATCTGGCATTCCCTATTCTCGAAATACAAGCAACTAGTCAATTGAAAAAGGCGTCTGCTGATGGTAGCATGACAAGCAATATCCATAACTGCTTGTAATCTCCTTCAGACATCCGCTTGCTCCCATCCAGCCCACAGAGCACAAAGGGGCTCCTATTATCTCAGCAGCCTTCTGTTGCCAAAAATGCAGATGAACCCTGACCTGCTATGCCACTCAACATGCCCTCTGAGCAAAGGGCCTCCTTCAAGTGTTTACCCTGCCAGAATAGCAGATGAGCGGGCCATGGGGAGCAGCTTCCAGGAGGCAGCCAGCTGCGCAGTGGAAGAGAGTGCAGGTTTTGCGTTTGGGAATCAGACGTCTCAGATCGGCAACTTGCTGGCTCCTTGGCCTTGGGAAAGTCACTTCACCTCTCTTGCCTCAGTTTTCTCGTTGGTATAAGGAGGATAAGAACAGTGCTTTCTTTATCTGCGTCACAGGAGGTGCTGGGGCCCGAGGGACATATCTGAAATGTGCCTACACCCACATGATTGTGTGCTAAGTTGCACCAGTCGTGTCGGACTCTTTGCGACCCTATGGACTGTATCCTGCCAGGCTCCTCTGTCCATGGGATTCTCCAGGCAAGCATGCTGGAGTGGGTTGCCATGCCCTTCCCCAGAAGATCCTCCCAGCTCAGGGATCGAACCTGTGTCTCTCACATCTCCTGCGTTAGCAGGCAGATTTTTTACCACTAGCGCCTCCTGGGAAGCCCCCTATATTCTCTAGGAACAGTCATCTGTCCTGAAGCAACCTGGGGGAAGAAGGGTAAGAAGACATGGGGTCACAGCCTGACATGGACTTGTGATTCCTCCTGTCCCAGAACAGGCTCCGTGAGGGGAGACACAGAAGATTACCCACCCAAGGTCAGGAAAACTATGGTCTCATATCACTGCCATGATAATGAGATCTCCTGACATTTGTGCCATATTTCATCACCCACAAAGCCTTCTTCCAGGCTGTATCACATTCACTCCTCACAGTAACCTTCCAAGCCAGGCATTATGATCTCCATGAGTCCTAGGCTCAGAGACCGTGAGTTATTTGTTCAAGGTTCCCTAACAAGATCTGATTCCAAAGTCGTGTCTCCTCCCCACACACCGCAGCCGTTCTTTCTCTCTATTCCCAGATACAGAGAGAAGTGCCTTATCTTCTCCAGACTAGATACGGACAGATATGGGCACTCTACTCCTCTTTGGATTGGGAAATGGGAACTTCTGGGGTTCTCTGTGTCTCTAACTCTGCCTGGGATGTGGCAAAATGCCCCCTAAATTTTCCGACAATGTTCGGTTGACAGGGAATTGTCAGGAGGCAGGCAGAGCCATAGGCGCTGATCAGAATTCAGACACGGATGTTGATCACAGATGCACGTACGGAGCGAGGAGAAGTTATGAAGGGGGCAGACGGACGGCAGAATGGACGGGACTTCTTTCTCTCCTTCTGTTTAACGTTAAGAAAAGTCCGGTGTCCAGCCATGGATTTCCTAGGGGGAGAGGACCAAAACAGACCATAGAAAAACTTGGAGGAACTCCCAGCAAAGAGATCTCTCTGGGGTCCACAGGATAGGATTACAAAGCTCTGCTCAAATGGACCTGGGGCAGCTGGGCCAAGAAAAGAAGCTGGACGGCAATGCATCCCATCCTTTATAGCAGGATTGATCTGGCTCTGGCCCCAACCAGGGTGGACTGTGACCACGGGAGTCTTCTGTTTAAGCAAGTGGGAAATGGGATGGAAGTTCCATGGGGCAGGAGGAGAATCAGCCGAATGTGTGTCAGGAGGGAAAGCTGAAACCCACCTGGGATGGGAAAGGTGTCGGGCTCCGAAAATACCATTCGGAGGGCTGAGAGGGGGCGCGATGGAGGTCACTGGCGAATGTGGGCAACTGCAGAGCCAGTCCCCACCCTGGCAAGAGTGACATCATGGGGTCACAGAGGGAAAGCCCAGCCTGTGCCGGGCAGTGACACTGAAGGGAGAGGGAGGAGGGAGCCTTGAGGAGTGAAAAGAGCAGAGGCTTTTTCTGAGAGTGGCTGGATGGGAAGATACATTTGCAGGCGGGAAGTGTGTATGTGTGTGTAGGCATGTGCGTGTATGCATGTGTGTGTGTGTGTGTGTGCACGTGTGTGCGTGATGGGGAGACCTCACCCCAGAGCCTGAGGCAGGATTAGGGTTTTGAAGGGACCCCAGTCAAGCAGGGGAGGATCCATCCACTGAGGAAATGGAGTAGCAGGGTCAAGATTCTGCCAAGGAAGAGACCTGGGACCGGCTCTGGGCAGCGGTCTTCCTGTCTCTCCTTTTCCCTCGGACCCCTCCTGGTGGGGGTGGGGTGGGGATGCTGCAGGCAGTGGCCGGCAGGGCCATTTGCCCTGCAGGATTCACCGCCCCGCCCACCCTTTCTGATGAATGTGACCCTCCACCGAAACCCCATCTGCTGCCAGGCAGAGGAGGTCGGGGCCAGCGGCTGCAGACAATGGCCTTATCGGCCGCTACTAGTGAGGGTATAAGCAGGGGATTGGATGGTATCATTCTAATTTACACGGGATTTTGTTTCTTTCCAGGTACTTAGCATGTGGATCTAGGTGATATCAAAGGCAGAGCATTATACAATAAGTAGGCTTAACCTCCATCTCACCCCCTCTCATCCTTCTGTCTCTTCATTGAGGCCACGAAGAGCTGCAGATGGGGTTGCCATAGTGACCAATTAGGATTACTGAGATGTTCTTGCAGAGAAAAAAGGGAGTATTGATTTAGCTTTGACAGGGGGCCAGCAGGGGACCAGGGAGCCCAAGGGTGCTCAGCATTAATAGAGGCAGACTGTGTCACCCTCTAGGCTGTGTTGTTTGGGACTGGACTTCGTACGTGGTGGAGACCATTGGCAAGACCCTGCCTGCTCCAGGCATAGGGTCTACATGAGAGTGCAGAGGGCCACGTGAGGGTTTCAGGAAAGAGGGGAGTGACGGAGTGAGGCTACCATCCACGGTATAACTCTCAAGAGAAGTGGAGCTGTTTGGTTCAGTTAGTGGAAGCCCAGGTGCCCACACATCCTGCTATTGTTGTTTAGTCGCTAAGTCCTATCTGACTCTTTTGGGACCCCATGGACTGTAGCCTGCCTGTTTCCTCTGTCCATGAGATTCTCCAGGCAAGAATAGTGGAATGGGTTGCCATTTCCTCCTCCAGGGGATCCTCCTGACCCAGAGGCTGAACCCAAATCTCCTGCATTGCAAGCAGATTATTTACTACTGAACCACCAGGGAAGCCCATGCCCACACATCTTCCCCCAGGCTAAAGCTTCCTGTTGTCATCGAACAAGTCTTTCCAGGTGAGCTGACATGCCACCACTCTGCACAGAAGCATACAACATGGCTTTGAACCTTTAGGAGCTTTGAATGGGCAAAGCATTTGATATCATGATATGCAAAATCAGGTCCCTCTGACTTTACGATGTTAAGAACTCTGAAACCAAGAGGGAAATGGGGGCCAAGAAGCTTCTGGGTGGGGTGGGGCTCAAGGCTAATGTAGCTGTATGGCTGTGGATAAGCCCCGTAACATAACCAACCTCAGTTTATCCCTCTGCAAACAAAGGGTAGTAATAATCTACTGAACAGGGAATTATAAAGACTGGAACATGTGTTGGGGATGGGTTTAGTGTACTGTCAGTTTAGGAGGCTGAACTGAGAGAAATTAGGGGCAGAGAAGGGGCTTCCCCAGGTGGCTCCGTGGTAAAGAATCCACCTGCCAATGGTGGCGCTGCAGGAGACGTGGGTTTTTTCCCTGGGTTGGGAAGACCTTCTGGAGTAGGAAATGGCAACCCACTCCAATATTCTTGCCTGGAAAATTCCATGGACAGAGGAGTCTGGTGGGGTACGGTCCATGAGGTTGCAAGGCGTCGGACACAACTGAGTGTGCACAAGCTAGGGAGAGAGAACAGCAACTGGATGGACAGGAGAGAGGGGAGGAAGGCGGAGGTCTGGAGACACAGAGGAAGAATTCAGTGGCTTCTGGATGGAGGAGGGACAGTTTCAAGCCATAGGCAGAGACAGCAGACAGGCAAAGGAGAAAGGGCATCAGAGCCCATGGAGGGGCAGTTTGTGTGGGGAGAGGTTGCCAAGAAGCAGGAAGAGAGTTTGCAGTAAGTGGGATAGAGGAGCCCCTCATTTCCTTCTCTTCATCCCTAGACTCAGAGAAGTAGTATCTTTTAAAGTTCCTTGGAAGTAAGAAGGGAGGGAGGGAGAGGGATTCAGGAAGAAAGACAGCCCTGTCCCAGGCCTGAGCAAGGGTGTCTGGCTCTGCAGTTAACAGTGGCCAGGTCGTGGGGGAACCTCTGGAGCAGGCCTCCCCTGCACGTGTCCACCTTGACCTTGGTATGTGTGTGCTCAGTCATTCAGTTGTGTCTGACTTTTTGTGACCCTATAGACTGTAGCCTGCCAGGCTCCTTTGTCCATGGGATTCTCCAGGCAAGAATACTGGAGTGGGTTGCCATTTCCTCCTCCAGGGGAATCTTCCCAACCCAGGGATCAGAACCCCGTCTCCTGTGTCTCCTGCATTGGCAGGCGGACTCCTTACCCATTTGAGCCTAGCAGGCCGACTTCCTGCCCCTCTGGGGCTGATCCAGACCACAGACCACTGCTTCCGGTCCCACCCCATCCCACCAGGGGGACCTCAGAGCTCAGGGTTAGAGCACAGCAGGAGAGGACCCAGGAGAAACAGCAACCCCCCCTCCTGGGCCCATCCCCTGCCTCTGCAGGATTTAATAACTGCCCTCCTCAAAGATCAGGAGACATGATTAATTCTGACTCGAGGATTATTAAAATGCTTCCACCAAGCATCTGGCATTAAAAGTTTTAAATCAATTAATCTGTTGTTTGGGGAAGAGCCTTCTCGTTAACACAGCTGCAGAGGCCGCTCAAGTTGCCGTTGGGCTGGGGGAGCGGGGGCAGCCTCCCTTGGGAGCAGAGGAGACACTCACTGGGCTCCAGCAGCCTCTCCTGGCTCCCAGGCCCAGCATCTCTCACCATCTCTCATCCGAATCATGGTGTATCTAATTTCCAAGTGGTTTTCTCTCCCATCCCTGTAGAGCTACCAGATAAAACACAGAATGCCCAGTCAAATTTAAATTTTAGATAATAGTGGATACTGTTTTTAATATTGATATGTCTGTTTCAAGGAGTATTTGGGACACACTTATATTACAAAATTATTTTATTTTTGTTTACCTGAAATTCAAATGTAATCAGGCCTTGCGTATTTTTCATTGCTAAATCTGGCAACCCTCCCCCCACCCTGTTTTAGTAACCTGACCTCATAGCTGAAGTGCGGCTCCCGGGTTTGAGGCCTGGGCCTCCTATCTACATGCCAGATCTCCTAGAGAGCATTGCTTCTTCTTTCCAGGTCAAGCAAGAAAACAAGCAACTTTGAACTCTGGGGCACGTAGGTGTTTATGGGCCTCTTACACAGTCATTTGCAAAATTTCTATATGACTGATAAAATGTATGGAAAATTAATATTCTCAACCAAGAGCACACACCTGGCATTGCTTTTAGCTTTTAACCCTGTCGTGGTTACTAACCAGGAACACCCTGATAACACAGATGTGCCTGGTCCACACTTGCATTCACAGCACCCAGCCCAGGGCTAATACATGGCAGACCCTCAATATAAGTTAATAAAATGGATTCGTGAGTAAATGAACCTCCCCTGTGTTCTCACCCAGGCTCCTGAGTAACTAGAGTTTGTCATTTATAAATTACAGAGGGTTAAGTGTACAGACACAGCCAGAGTCAGAACCAGTCTCAAGTCCACTGGACCAGGCATTGGATGAGGGTCCAGGATCCCTAGACTCAAACCCTGGGTGCAAGTGCTGGAGTTGGCTAATATCCTGTACCCTTGACTAAGTCTTTATCCACCCTGGACTCTGGTATCCTCATCTGTAAGTGAAGGAAGGGAGTTGTGCTTGGGGTCTTTACAGCCCAGACATTCTGAGATGGCTCCAGCAGTGCTGAACTCCGCAGCCTGACTTTGAATGGATCAAGTTGAATGCTGGATCCTGGCTCTGAGTTGCAGAGCCTGGTAAGGTCATGGGTGGTAATGTCCCATTTTAAAAGTCTAGGAAAGACTTGGTTGCATGGTATGTGCTGGCCCCTGTTACTGGTGTCTGTTGCTTTTCTGCAAAGAAGGACCAGGCTTCGGCTTTCTTATCCCTGAAGCCTGAGAGGAGAGGAAGGAGACCCCCTCCCACCAGACTCTGCATCCCATCCAAGGCTTCTTTGACCCTTGTCCACACCTCAGATATTTCTTTTCAGCCTCTGCAGCCAGCCCAGATTTATCCTGCTTCGTGTCTCTCATGTAAAATGCATATCCCGACACTTTGCTAGGTTAAATGATTTAACAGCCGAGGCAGAGAGAATTAGGGGTCCGGGAGCAGGAGGCAATGCCTGCTTTTCAGATGAGATTGGAAAGGAGATGGAGCTCGGTGGTGATGATAATCTCTTATTTTAATAATATAAAATAACTGTCCCACTGAATCAGGGTGAGCGATGAATCCTGTGGCCTGGGGTTAGAGACAGCCAAGTCTGGAGAAGAGAGCCGGGGGGTGCGCTGATGTCCCTCCCCCTCTCTCTGTTGTTCCTTCTCCCTTGTCTTTCTCTTTTGTAGAAGATTTGTGCCGGCACCATCCTGTGGCCTCCTGGTAGCCAGGGAGACTGGAAGAGAGAGTGGTGAATTTGAGAAGGGTGTGTGCGTGTATGTTGTGAGGGAGAAACAGGGAAAAAAATAGGGAAGAGAAAGAAAATCAACAAATGAGGGACTTTCCTGAGATCCGGTGGTTAAGACTTGGCCTTCCAATGAAGTGTGCAGGGTTGATCCCTGGTCCAGCGAGTTAAAGTCCCATGTACCTTGGGGCCAAAAAACCAAAACGTATAAACAGAAGCAATATTGTAACAAATTTAATAAAGACTTTTTCAAATAGAAAATGAACAAATGAATGAACAAGTGAAAAGAAATCTAGGGAAACCGAAGACTGTT
Organism: Capra hircus; assembly: GCF_001704415.2. Lineage (NCBI taxonomy): Eukaryota > Metazoa > Chordata > Mammalia > Artiodactyla > Bovidae > Capra > Capra hircus. The sequence goes on from NC_030822.1 coordinate 55,337,130, forward strand.
TTTCCTTTATGACTGTTGGTAAGTGATACCCTGATCTGTGACCCTGGAAAAAGGGAACAGACTCCCCAGAGCCGGGAGTATTGACCTCTAGGAGTATAGGGACTGCTATCTGGAACCTCAGAATCATAGGATAGTTGGTCCTGGCCCTAGTGAACCTGGGGAGAATAACTCACTCTTCAATCAGTCCCTTAGTTGGCAGATACATATCAAACACCTATCATGGGCTGGTCTCTCTGAGGTTGGCTGGCTTGGACCAGAGAGGTTCTGAAAGGAGCCAGGTGGTGGGGAACAAACTCCATGGCACATGTCGGCTCAGCAGGGTTCCCCGTCACAGCAGGATGCTAATAGCTGAGGAGCTGCAGACCTGTCTTCTTCCCTGGGATTAATTCATTACTCCAGCCCTACTCGGATTCCGCCAGGTTCAAATGTCAGAACGGAATATGCAGCTAATGAGTCAAATGCTCTATCTCTCCCTGTCCCAGGCTGGCTCTTTCCCTTTTGCCTGTCTGCAGACAGCTGCAGGTGTTGGGGGGTTTGTATGGGGTGGCCCAGGGGCAGTGGCCACCTGAGCCAGTGAGTGGGTAGTCTGCTCTCTTTACTGTACTTGTTTATGGGGGAGGGTAAATACATACACGCTGGGGCTCCCGAGTCAGGACTCGTCAATGCACGGAGGGCAGGGAGAGACCTGATCTTAGGAAGGGCCTCATTCCCTTCCTTGTAATCTCTGCTCCTCATCAGTCGGCAGCCACTTATGAGAACTCAGACCTGTTAGGTCCATGATGGACATGAAGGACACAAAGCTGAACAGACTGACTGGCTCAGCTTTAAAAATAAATGTTGAGTGCCTATCTAAAGAGCCACTGGTATAGTCCTTAGGATGGAAGGCTCTGGAGCTAGACTTCCTGGGTTTGTATCTGCTGCTGACTGTGTGTGTTCACTTAGGCATGTTAGGCAGCCTCTCTACTTCTGTTTCTCCATCTGCAAAATGGGGATAACAAAAGTACCATCTTGACACAGCTGTACAAGTGTTAAATGGATTGATGCAAGTAAAACAAGCAATTGCTAAATAAACGTAGTAACTGTTTCTATGTGGTAAGAACATAGGGTTTCAGAGTCTAAAACAATGAACCAGAATTGACGGCTGCTCGCTGTGTACCAGGCAATGAGATTTAGACCATTAACAGCCTTCTAAGGCAGGTTTCTTATCATCCCTACAATTTTATACAGGAGGAAACTGAGATGAAGTCTCTTCTCGCATGAGGGTACCTCACGCATGGACTGTAGCCCGCCAGGCTCCTCTGTCCATGGAATTCTCCAGGCAAGAATACTGGAGTGGGTTGCCATCCCTTCTCCAGGGGATCTTTCCTACCCAGGGATTGAACCCTGGTCTCCTGCATTGCAGGCAGATTCTTTACCATCTGAGCTACCAGGGAAACCCCAGGAAATGGAGGTAGAATTTGATCTCTGCTCTGTTAGACTCTGAGTCTGAGCTGTTGGCCATGATTTATATTTTGGAGAGACAGAATGTACATAATTACAGAAATGGCATCATCTTGTAATAATGGCATAATCTTGTAATAATATAGGCCCAAATACAGCACTGTGGGATCCACAGAGAATAACGGGGCTGCCTCCATCAAAGCCGGTCAACGAAAGCTCCTGGAGGGGGGAAAGTTTGAGCTGGAGGTTGAATAGGCATTCTCTAGGTGTACTGGGTGAGTTAGGAAGGAAGCAGAGGGACGAGTGAAGAGCAGGGCACGTTAGGTAACTTCCAACCCAAATGGCCAGAGGGCAGGTGGGCTATGTCTTCTGTAGAAGACAGGTGATGAGCTTACCATGCTGGGCACTGTCAGTGGTGCCAAGGAAGTGGGTTTTATATGAAGACAGTACTGTGAGTCTGAAGCCAGGGAGCAGCATAAATGGACACTGAAGAAAGCTCTGTTCTCTGCTGCACCATGGAACGCAGACCTGGGAGGGCAAGACCGAGGCAGGAAGGATGCCTATGCTGCAGTCGTGACAGGCTGACTCTGCTTCGCACCCAGGAAGATGGGGTGGTGGGGGTAAAGGAGGAGTGGCCTTTATAGGCAGAAAGGGACATCGTGCCTGTTTCTGACTCTTGGTGGTGGCAGCATGACTCAGCCAGGGAAAGACAATGTCAGCGCTAAAGGCTGAGAGGGAGGTGTGGATAAGCAAGGCTGCAGAGGCTGTCCTGGGGACGAAACAAGTTTTAACTGGTGACCCGCGAACCAAGCACACATAGGGTGCGTGTGCAAGAAGGCTATTCCAGATCAAATCAGAAGATTCTTTTACTTTTTAAAAAATATTTATTTATTTATTTGGCTGCATCAGATCCTAGTGGCGGCACATAGGATCTCTCTAACTGTGGTGCTCGGGCTTAGTTGCCCTGTGGCATGTGGGATCTTAGTTCCTTGACCAGGGATTTAACTTGCATTCCCTGCATTGCAAGGTGAATTCTTAACCAGTGGACCACCAGGGAAGTCCCAGGAGATTCTTGAGTGGAAGCAAAGAAAGATCTGCTAGCTTATTGTAGGGAGGCCCAGGCTGGGGTGGGGTAATGGGTAGCACCCCAACCAAATCAGGCCACGTTGAGTAGAACTGAGGTGTCGGGGCAGCTGTGCTGGCCCAGTGGGGACAAATAAGGACCCCAATTCAGAGACAAAGCAGGTTCGGGAAGTCACTGAGAATCCCACAGGACCTCAGAGCAGGATCAGCCCTAAACTGTCTGGAGAAGAGATCCAAGCATCTCTTAAGCCTTTAGGAAAAAAAAAAACAAACCAAAAACAAATGGTGAAATGACAAGAGGAGACCCGGGCAAGGCCTGGGAGTCCTCACTGGGCTGTGTTCACCAAGTCAATATTTTGCTACATGTTCAACTGGCAATCAGAAAAAAAGAACTCTGCAAACATGTTTCTTTTTATAGTCCTTGGTATTTTCCCTTTGTTTTCCTTGAAAGGTTTCCCTCCCTCCAATCGCACCATGGGTGTTGTTTGAAGACCTAAGTGGGGACTAGGCTTCAATGGCTAGAAGGAGAATCAGCCATAATCTCATAGTCAAGAAGAGCCAACACAGGAATTCGGAGCGTGCAGTGAGATGGAAGTAAGGGGCACAGGGCAGGGCAGGATGGGATGCTGACTGCTTCCCATGGCAGCTGCTTCCTCACACATGGGTGGCATACAGCTCTGACGGGAACAATCATATTGGCTAAATAAATGGAGAACTAAGATGGTTTTCTGGGTCATTTGTTTTTAGAACAGCCAGAGCTGTTTCTATGTGTCATACTTGACCTTATATCATATTCATTTTTATATATGGCTTACCTTCTGTGTACTGGATGGCAAGCTTCCTAAAGGCTGTGAACTTGCTAGACCCAGTTCTGCACCCTCCACAGCACTCAGCACAGCCCCTTGTCTAAGGCGGGCGAGGGGATGAACATCCCTGTGAGTGAGTTTGAGACCAAGGGAAAGCCAATGCTATACTGCTGTTTTCAGCACACTGAGTTACAGGAGAGGTGGTTTGGGTCAAGAACAGGGGCCCAGTTCCCAGAAAGGCAACAGTTAAGAATTATCCTACAAGTTGTTTTTCACGTCTGGAGTTTGGGATTAAGATATACATTCCAATTCCAAAGAAAGGCAATGCAAAAGAATGCTCAAACTACCACACAATTGCACTCATCTCACATGCTAGTAAAGTAATGCTCAAAATTCTCCAAGCCAGGCTTCAGCAATACGTGAACCGCGAACTCCCTGATGTTCAAGCCGGTTTTAGAAAAGGCAGAGGAACCAGAGATCAAATTGCCAACATCTGCTGGATCATGGAAAAAGCAAGAGAGTTCCAGAAAAACATCTATTTCTGCTTTCTTGACTATGCCAAAGCCTTTGACTGTGTGGATCACAATAAACTGTGGAAAATTCTGAAAGAGATGGGAATACCAGACCACCTAACCTGCCTCTTGAGAGATCTGTATGCAGGTCAGGAAGCAACAGTTAGAACTGGACATGGAACAACAGACTGGTTCCAAATAGGAAAAGGAGCACGTCAAGGCTGTATATTGTCACCCTGCTTATTTAACTTATATGCAGAGCACATCATGAGAAACGCTGGGTTGGCGTTGGTTGGAAACAAAAGCTGGAATCAAGATTGCTGGGAGAAATATCAATCACCTCAGATATGCAGATGACACCACCCTTATGGCAGAAAGTGAAGAACTAAAAAGCCTCTTGATGAAAGTGAAAGAGGAGAGTGAAAAAGTTGGCTTAAAGCTCAACATTCAGAAAACGAAGATCATGGCATCTGGTCCCATCACTTCATGGGAAATAGATGGGGAAACAGTGGAAACAGTGTCAGACTTTATTTTTTAGGGCTCCAAAATCACTGCAGATGGTGATTGCAGCCATGAAATTAAAAGATGCTTACTCCTTGGAAGAAAAGTTATGACCAATCAGATAGCATATTCAAAAGCAGAGACATTACTTTGCCGACTAAGGTCCGTCTAGTCAAGGCTATGGTTTTTCCTGTGGTCATGTATGGATGTGAGAGTTGGACTGTGAAGAAGGCTGAGTGCCGAAGAATTGATGCTTTTGAAGTGCGGTGTTGGAGAAGACTCTTGAATCCCTTGGACTGCAAGGAGATCCCACCAGTCCATTCTGAAGGAGATCAACCCTGGGATTTCTTTGGAAGGAATGATGCTAAAGCTGAAACACCAGTACTTTGGCCACCTCATGCAAAGAGTTGACTCATTGGAAAAGACTCTGATGCTGGGAGGGATTGGGACCAGGAGGAGAAGGGGACAACCGAGGATGAGATGGCTGGATGGCATCACTGACTCGATGGACGTGAGTCTGAGTGAACTCTGGGAGATGGTGATGGACAGGGAGGCCTGGCGTGCTGCGATTCATGGGGTCGCAAAGAGTCGGACACGACTGAGCAACTGAACTGAACTGAACTGAACTAATGTGAGTGTGTTAAGTCACTTCAGTTGTGTCCCACTCTTTGCAACCTCATGGATTGTAGCCCACCAGCCTGCTCTGACCATGGGATTTCCCAAGCAAGAATATTGGAGTAAGTTGCCATTTCTTTCTCCAGGGGATCTTGATCTTCCTCACCCAGGGACTGAATCCGCGTCTCTTTTGTCTGAATTGGCAAGCAGGTTCTTTACCACTGCCTTCACCTGGGAAGCACTAATAGTCTTTATAAAATAGATAACCAACAAAGACCTACTGTATAGCGCAGGGAACTACAGTCAATATTTTGTAATAACATGTGAGGGAAAAGAATCTGAAAAAGAATATATCTGGATCTCTGTATCTATCAATCATCCATCTATCTATTGACTATCCATTTATCTATCTATCATCTATCTGAATCATTGTGCTGTACACCTGAAATGAACACAACGTTGTAAATCAACTATACTTCAGTAATAATAATAAAAAGAACTATCCCAGACTAAGGCTAGAACTGTGTTATGAATACGGCCATTAGAATGAGAACCCTGGAACGGGGCCCACAGCAGTGGCCCAGTCATTCAACCTGGGCACTCCAGGTTAGGATGGGAGGGGGACCTGGTGATGGAGAATAAGGCAGGGCAGCTTGCTAGAGTCACACAAGATATAAGCAATGGGTTTACATCTCTGTCACCTGGGCCACTGCAATAACCTCCCAAGTTACCTGCTCTCCAGTCTCTCTCTGCTTGTGCCCATCACTCAACTGACTAAGCATCATCCTTTATCACTCTCTAGTGCATAACCTTCAGTGACTCTCCTTGGGTTCAAAAAGAAGTCCAAGCTCTAACGCCCCAGTTGACCTTATTTTCCACTCTCTGCTCCCTCCACCCATGCAAACTTTACTGCCCAAGTTGTTGTTGTTGTTTAGTTGCTAAGTCATGTCCAGCTCTTTTGAGACCCCATGGACTGTAGCCCACCAGGCTCCTCCGTCCCTGGGATTTCCCAGGCAAGAATACTGGAGTGGGTTGCCATTTCCTTCTCCAGGGGATCTTCCCAACCCAGGGATTGAACCCTCGACTGCCCAAGACTGGAGCTTATTTATGATGCTCTCCCCTCCTCCACCCAACGCACTTTGCAATTTCCTCCCTAGACACCTCTTCACAGGTCTCACTCTATCTTCCGATACCTACAACTCACTTCCTGAGCCCAAGTTAAATCCCACCTCTCTCAGGAAGAACTTTTCAGCTTCCCAAGCCCACATTCCTTTTTAGTCTGACATCTGTCGAGCGTGTACCATGTGCCAAGCGCTCTATGCGTGTTATCTCATTTTGTCCCCCCAGTAGCTCTGTGGCTTCAACTTTGCTATTAATTCCAAAGGTCTGAAGTACTTTGTGCAAAGTTACAGAGCCACGAGTTCAATACTGGTATTGAACCCAGTATTTTAAAACCCAAAGCATTGTTCTGAACCCTGTTGTAACCAAAATGATCTGTTGGTCTTTGTACTTGTTATGTAAAGGAAAAATAGCCTCCCCTCTCCTCTGTGACCAAGAGCTATGGGTACCGTAAGAAAATGTGGGGTTCAGGGTTTATAATTTGGAGACAGCAGGGTAGCTTACAAGGATACAGAACGAGGACTTAGGGAAGCTACCCTGTCACTCTGTCCCTGGGTACATCACTCAACTTTTCTGAGCCTGTTCTTGCCCTTTGTTAAAAGCAAAACATAACTTCTATGACTCAGACTTTCGTGAAGGTCAAGTTAAGGTAATGCCACATTGTGTAAACTGCAAAAGCAAGATGGGTTATTGTTATCATTTTTACCCTCCAAAGATGAATTATGCCCTGAGTTGAGTAACAGGCAGTGGATACAAGGGTCATGTCCCGAATAGCAAGGACACAAAGCAAAGGCGCACACTAGATGTTTGGAAAATTCCATGCAGTCTATCAGGATTGGTTAGATTTCACTAACACCTTAAATCAGATCAAGATGCCTCTTAGAAAGAAGTCACAGACAGAGCTGATGGACTGGCTTCAAGACATTTGTGAAGCTTTCAATACTGGACAATTCTGAGAAGAGGATCCATTGATTTCATTAGATTCTCAGGGGGATCCATGGTGACCCCAGAGGGTGAGGAGGCAGTGGCCTAAGGAAAGAGGCTTGTCCATGGAATCAGGCACAAGCTGGTAACTGGAAAGAAGGGTCCTTTGACTCAGAAATGGAAGTTATGGATGGGGAAGTTTTAGGGGCTGGCAAGAGTAAAGACCCCAGCCCAGTGAACTTGGAGCCTACTTGGTAGGGTCCTAGACAAGTTTACCTCCAGGCAGTGTGGGGTCTCACAGGGAGGTGGTGGTGTTGGTTTAGTCACTAAGTTGTATCTGACTCTTGCGACCCCATGGACTGTAGCCTGCCAGGTGCCTCTGTCCATGGGATTCTCCAGGCAAGAATACTGGAGTGGGTTGCCATTTCCTTCTCCAGGGGATCTTCCTGACCCAGGAATTGAACCCAGGTCTCCTGCATTGCAGGCAGATTCTTTACCGACTGAACTACAAGGGAAGCCCGTGTTCTTACACCTTCGATTATTTCTCTGATTCTAATGTTAAGCAGCGTATTGAAGACACGATCACCTAGCTGGATACCGGTACTGTATCTAGGTTGGGCCCCTAAATTCCTCAGCCCTTTCAAATTCAGTTTTGTATTTCTCAGCTGGCTGTGTAACTGATGCTTTCACAGGTCCCAGTGAGGAGATCAGTGTGGAAGAGAACAGACGGTTTGGCCTGGGTCTCCAAGGCCAGGTCTAAGGAGGAGAAAGCAGTACTGGTGGGGATGCCAGAGCCCAAAGCAGGCTGTTCTGTGGAGCAGTGGAAAGACTTGAATGTTAGGTATTTTGATAAAAAAGGCTTCACTGTCAAATATATTTGGGAATTCTGGATGAAACAAAATTAAACAGCTTTTTGTTTATTTGCTTATTTGTTCTACTTCCTAGAACCTTGTGACTGTTTAAGCAGGGAGCATCAGAGGCAACATCTCCCTGATTTTTTCAAGTACAGAACCTTCTTCAAGGAGCAGTTCCCAAGGCTGGCGTTCCAAAGGATACACTAACATTGCCCAAGTTTGTCAGACGGCCTCTGTTTTTTCCGCCTTTCGTCCCTTCCTTTTCATTTTCACAACCCTTCTCTGCAGCCGGAATGGGGTCCACATCTGGAGCTTCAAGAAGACCCCTCCTCAGCCCAGCAGGATTTCTGCAAGTGGTATAGGTTTAGGCATGTAATGAATTTAGATTTAATTTGCAAGTGAAAAAGCTTGCATTCTTTTGTAGCTTACACCAAAGCTCAAACGTCTAAGCTTCCAGGGTTTAAGTCTAATTAACTGTATTTCACAGCTTATTTAAAGAAAAGAATGGAGGCATTAAAATTGTAAAATCTAATTTTTGAGTAAATCTTTCAGTGCAAAATTAATGTCGCAGTATTAGAGCTGCCTTGGCAATATATCTCTTGTCTTCAAATTTCAAAATGAGCTTTTGCAAACATGAAATTATTCATTAGACTGTCTGGTAAAGAGATAAATAAGTGTCTCTTCAAATCCTTGATCTCCTCTTCTCTATTTAGCCAAAGACGGAGTTATTTGGCTTGAGGGCAAGTGGGTTGATCAGATTTGTGAATTTTGACAGGTAAGGAAAGCAGCCTGAGAAGCAGGAGTATAACCAAGCAGGACCCGCTGGGGCCTTCCCTGGACAGACCCCTCCCCCACATCTCTGCTGTAGTTTCCTCTCCGAAGTACCCAGATAACAGTATCTGATGCATACTTCCTGAGTTGTTTTACAGATGCTAAAACCACCACCAGTGGAAGAAATTAGCTACTTGATGATCAAGAGCACGTAGCCTTCAGACCTGCTGGCGCCTAAGGATTGATAATGTTAACCCCCTTATCTCAGTATCCACCAGTCAGAGAATTGTGCAAGAACTGATCACAGACCCTGCGACCCCCTCCTTCATGTAGCCTTTAAAAATGCTTCGATGAAACCCTTGGGGGAGTCTGGGCTTTTCGAGGGGCGGGGGAACGAGCCACCCGTTCTCCTTGCTTGCATGCTCTGTCGCTTCAGTCATGTCTGACTCTTTGTGACCCTATGGCTCCTCTGTCCATGGGGATCTCTAGGCAAGAATACTGGAGTGGGTTGTCATGCTCTCTTTCAGGGCATCTTCCCGACCCAGGGATCCAACCCGTATCTCCTGCGTCTCCTGCATTGGCAGGCGGGTTCTTTACCACTAGTGCCACTGAGGAAACCCCTCCTTGCCTGGCCCTTCAATACACCCTTCTTGGTTCCAGATTCTGATGTTTTGGCTTGATCAGCCTCCCTGTGCACCAGGCACAACACTATGTCTGGAAACAGAAGCTGTGCTTGCAGAGGGAGTTGGGGCAGAGACTGAGTCCCTTCTCTGTTCCTGATGCATTGACCCTGGGGGACAATAAAATGTCTCAGCCACTGCCCTGGGGTTGGGGAAGGAGCTGGCAGCTGCTCAGGCTGAAATACCCAGATTCTCAGTGCCTCCAGGTGGGCAGCGGCCACTCATTCTCCCAACCCAGCCTCACCGTCCTGTTTGGCCCATCCCTGAAGCCTCTTTTACTGCTGTCTCTTCTAGTCCCTGTTATTGTCCTAATTCAGGTGCGTGTCCACCACCTTTTCATTCTCATCTGCCACCTTTTCCCCTTGAGGGTCCTACACCCTGGTCTCAACACGTCTACCTCTCCGAGCCTTCTTTGCACATGCTCTCACAAAACCCCAGTTATTCCTCCTCACTACCCTTCCTCACCAGATATGGGACAATTTTCCCCCATCCAGGGAATACATCCAATTTTCCTTCATAGCCCTGTTGTCTAGTACAGCAGCTGGTCTACAGTGACCACTCACTGTCTGTTGGTGATGGTGAAGATAACTAGAAGGAGGAGCAGAGCTAAACATTCAGGAACTTGGGGTTCCTGTTTTCCAACCTTCCATTTCACTTGGTAACTGTTTCCTTTCACCTGTAATACAAAGTTGTAGGGAGTGGAGGAAGAGCAAGGGGGAGCTGGGCATCAAATCCTCATGGAGGGGACCATTCTGAGGATCTGTGAGGGGTAGAAAGACTATCCCTGGATGAGAATTTAGCTCTGCTTCCTATTCCTCGGGTGGATGTGAGCAACCTACATTAACTCTTATTTCCTGCCTGCAAAATGGGAATCATAACTCCTGAATGCAAGAATTCTGTGAAGCTTAAAGATTGTGCAGAAATGATGTGTATGCAGTACCTGATACCACTGCCTGGCACGTAGTAGGCCTTCAGAAATGGTAGCCTTTTTTTGTTTTTTTAACATTGTGCAATGGAGGGATTAGGTTTAAGCAAGCTAACATTCACCTACCAGATTTGCTTGTTAATTTATTACGTCTTTGGTTCATTTGCCCATGCATTCAATACATATTCATCTTATTTGTACTGAGTGTGAGGCAGCATGCTGGGTGTTAGGGACATGGCGCTGAATTATACCATCACTCTCCTTCATCTGCTGTGTGTCATTAGAATCAAACCCTGCTTCCTGTTTTCTTTGCCAGAAGCCCAGCCTAAGCTACCCTCGTCTCTTGCTTGATTTATCCCAATAGCCTCCTGCCTAATGGCAGCCCACTTCAGTATCTTGCCTGGAAAATCCCATGGACAGAGGAGCCTGGTAGGCTGCAGTCCATGGGGTCACTGAGGGTCGGACATGACTGAGCGACTTCACTTTCATTTTTCACTTTCATGCACTGGAGAAGGAAATGGCAGCCCACTTCAGTGTTCTTGCCTGGAGAATCCCAGGGATGGGGGAGCCTTGTGGGCTGCCGTCTATGGGGTCACACAGAGTCCGACACGACTGATGCGACTTAGCAGCAGCAGCAGCTACCTCTGCTTTGCCTCATTCCAATCCATTTCCCACAGAACAGACAGAGGAGTATCTTAAAGCCACTGATTACAGCCCTCAGTGGCTTCTGACTGCTCACCAGCCAAGGCCGATGAGCTGCCATGAATCTCAGAAGGCCTGCAGGGTTCCTGCCCACCCCTTCATCCTATCTCTCCTTTCATTGCTACCCCCAGTCAACTGTCCTCCCATCTCGACCCACAGGCAGATCCCAGAGTCTGCCATCTGAGCCTTCCCAGAGCTATCCCCACTGCCTGGAAGATTCCCTGACTTTCCTTGTCTCATTACCTGCTTCTTGTGTTGCCATAGCATCTACTCATCCAGAGTTTAAAGAACTTCTCCCTGGGGGCTGTTCTTGACTCCCAGATCGGGAGCAATGCTCCTCCCAGGAGCCCCTACTTCCTGATCATGCACTCACTATGCTTTGGTCTTCCCTGGTAGCTCAGCTGGTGAAGAATCCGCCTGCAATGTGGGAGACCTGGGTTCAAACCCTTGATTGGGAAGATCCCCTGGAGAAGGGAAAGGCTACCCACTCCAGTATTCTGGCCTGGAAAATTCCATGGGCTATATGGTCCATGGGGTCACAAAGAGTGACTTTCACACTATTCACTTCACTATGTTTTATTGATTCTTTTCTTAACACCCATCCAGCAGAATTACATTCAAAAGAATCAGAAGATGGATGTCAAAAAAGCATTGAAAAATAATTTTAAATGTTCACGAAGTTACTTGAAAGATGCCAAAGGGGCATTCATCCCTAACATGTAGCAAAACTTAAAAAAAACCCTTCCTCTATCTCTCTCCATCTCACACTCTCCCAGCCAGTGTGGCAACATCCCCATATTCTCTCTCCCCTCTCCCTACACTTTCCCAAAGCCACCCCAAGCACGGCCCTGGCTGGCTTTTATCTCTTTCACCCCTTTCTTCATTTTTCTAGATTTTCATTCACAAGTAACTCTCTATACTTTCATTCTTATTTTCAATTAAAAAAAAAGTTCAAATATTCATATAAATGCTGAATACCTTCTGGCAAACACCCCAGAACCCACTGCAGGTTACAGTGAGGTCAGCATGTTTGCTTCAGCTTTCCGCCCTTCTGATCAGCTGGTTTTGGCCAAGCAAGATCACAAGTGGGAAGAGTGGACCAGGGAATGGCGGAGGCTGAAGTGAACTAGAGTGGACCTACCCTACAAAGGGACCAACACCAACTGACTGTGGCCCCTTGAAGAGACTCAAGAGCAGGGACTTGGACGGCCCTGTTCACCTCCGTATTCCCAGCACTGGGGATGGGACCAGGCCCAGAGATGAATGAATGAAGGCATATTGGCCAGATATTACCAGATCTCCTGAGTTTATCAAGAGAAGCCAGGAGTCTGAAAGTTAGAGAGAAATCGGAGTTATAATTGTGGGTACATCCCCATGGCCAGGGGCCCACGTTCTGTCAAGACCTCTGACCAAACTTTCATGCGGTGGTGCTGGTTTCAACAGTACAGAAGGCCAAGGGCAGAGGCTGTCCAGACGTCTGTCCACAAATCCTTCCTTCTCAGAAGGTGTGGTGCTGGGGAGAGGAGAACGCTCACAGGAGAGTCTCCTTGTCGCCACTGCTACTGTAGCCTTCTGGAGGGCAGCTCCTGTCTACTGTAGGCCCAGGGTCTAGCGCCAACTCTGACACAGAGCAGGTCAGCACATGCGCTGAAGGAACAGAGCGCTCAAGGGTGGGAATCTCGGGCCTTCTCTGGCCGGCCCCCTGCTCTCCACAGAGCAGCACTCCACCCGTCCTTACCTGTGGGCAGGTGGCATCCTGCCTGGTTGGGGTTCTGTGCTCTGAGAAACAGAGTTTTTGCTGGGAAAGACCGAAGGCAGGAGGAGAAGGGGACGACAGAGGATGAGATGGTTGGATGGCATTACCCACTCAATGGATATGAGTCTGAGTGAACTCCGGGAGTTGGTGATGGACAGGGAGGCCTGGCATGCTGCAGTCCATGGGGTCTCAAAGAGTCCGACTCAACTGAGCAACTGAACTGAACTGAACTGAACTGAGGGTGATGTGGGTTTGATCCCTGGGTCTGGAAGATCCCCTGGAGAAAGGAATGCCAACTCACTCCGCTATGCTTGCATGGAGAATTCCCATGGACAGAGGAGCCTGGAGGGCTACAATCCATGGGGTTGCAAAGAGTCCGACACGACTAAGTACACACTCATGCAGGGTGATGTGGGGTTGGGCCTTAGTCTGGTGGGGTCTAGCCCAGATCTGCTAATGATTGGTTGAGTGACTCTGAGAGGACACGTCACCTCTCCGACCTTGGTTGCATGGGGTTGGCCTCACACTGCTCATTGCCTCCCAGCACAGATGCTTCCAGGTCAGGTGTTGCCGGGGTGGTGGGCAAGGGGGAAGCGGGAAGGGGCCAGGACAGGTCCTGGGTCGGGAAGATTCCCTGGAGAAGGAAGTGGCAACCCACTCCAGTATTCTTGCCTGGAGAATCTCATGGACGGAGGACCCTGGTAGGCTACAGTCCACCAGGTCACAAAGATTCCGATACGACTGAACGATTTCACTTTCACCTTATCTTCAAAAAGAGTCCTCTCCGAGGTGCCTCGGCCCTGCCTTGATTCCTTGACCACCTAACCAGGTGGCTCCACAGGGGTCTTCAGCTCCTTCCTGACCCCTCTGCTCCACAGGTCACACCAGACTCACCTGGACCCCATTCTACAGGGGCCTTGCCCCTTCTCAGGGGTCATTACACCCCCACCTAAGACCACCTATTCAACTGAAAACCCTGACTGTGGTACCTTGAGACATTGCCTCCAGTATGGAAACCAGAGCACGTGCTCCCGGGGGCCACAGTCTATACACACATGTGCGCTCCACCCATCGGTAACAGCACTACCAAAGGTGACTATTTCTGTAGTCTTCACTATAGGTCAGGCACTTTGTGTGCCTTCTCCTACTGGGTACAACGCTTTCCACGGATAAGAGAAAACCAAAGTTTAAAAAGACTCAGTAACTTGCCCTCCTGCTGCCTTTACAAAGGGCCTCGGCACCCGTCTCATTCTCACAACAGCATCTGCCAGGTCAGCAGCCAGGTATTACCATTGTAGCCAAAAGGAAAGAGAGGCTGGGAAAGGCGGAGCCGCTTGCCAAGATTGCAGCTAAGAAGCAGAGCAGAGTGTTGTGCTCAGAGGGAGGCACCTCTGAACCCCGCACTCTGTTGCACCCCTTCCTAGGACGACCAGACACGCTCCCCTCTCCAACCTCCATCCACTATCTCTGTCGCAGTAAGACCATCCCCCGTCCTGCCTCCCCCCTAGATCATTCCAGAGTATGGCCAGCCACTAATTGGCTCCGAGAAGTGATTACTTCAAAGAAGTTCCCATCGGACCAAGAATTCTCTAAAACACAAAACAGCATGTGCTCTGGCTGCTCCCAGCTTTCTGCTGGTGCAGAGCTGGAACTTCTGCGGGCCAGTGAGCTGGGCTGGTGGGCGGGGCTGCTGAGACCGGCTAGGGGCGGGGCCTGTAAGTGAAGACTACAGAATCTTGTCCGACTCTTTGGAGCCTGGTGGACTGTAGCCTACCAGGATCCTCCGTCCATGAAATTCTCCAAGCAAGAATACTGGAGTGGGTTGCCACTTCCATCTCCAGGAATCTTCCCAATTCCTGGGGATCGAACCTGGGTCTCCTGCATTGGAGACAGACGCATTAACCTCTGAGCCAGCGGGGAAGCCAGGTACTTAGAAAGAAGATAAGGTACTCCGAGAGAAAGAGACTTGGCCCCAGGCAAGGCAGGCGTAGATCCAGGCCCAAGCTCTGAGCTCGACTGTCCTCCACTCCCGTGGGGCTGGGGGGCGTCACTGGCTGCACCTCTCGGCTACCTGTACCTTGTGATTCCCCCTTACCTGGAGCTCCCCTGCTTCCTCTGTGCTCTCCCGAAGGAGGGCTCAAGTCTGGACTCTTGACCCCTCTGGGCCTGCTCTCCCCAACCCCCACCCCAGCGGCTGTGCCTCCTCTGGGCTGACATGGGACCTGGCCCAGGGCAGACAAGTGCCTTGGGGCCTGTAGGAGAAACACATCCAGCCATTTAAAACCATCACACTTGCATTCGTAGGCTCTGGCTTCTGAGAAGCAGGATAAACAAACCTGGGCCCAAGAGGAAACTTGTTCTTCTTTCTTTCCTCTGCCTTTCAAACTCATCAAAGTCAAGTTCTCAAAGCTCCACTGTCTCACAAGTGCCTTCAAATGGGTCTCATTGTTTTATTTATTGTGCTTATCACAAGTGCAGGCAGCCTGGAGACTTCTGGGCCAGTGGAGACCTCTTTCAGGGAGTGTTGACATTTCCAGGGGATCTGAATGGTCCTCAGGGTCTTTCTTTGTGTGGATCAGCCAAATTGAGAGAGGGGCTTGCTAATGGGGTTTCCCAGGTGGGTCATCCCTGTGTGGCTGGGCGCATTTCTTCATCCACACTCCATTGCTTGTGCAGCCAGGTCTGTGTCTAGCCCAGGATAATTTCCTGGCTTTCCCCCTGGACCACCCTGGTGTGACCCTGTCCTGCTGTGTTATGTTTAGTAGAGGCACTGATGAGAGTCACTGTGACCTTTGGATGAAGCAACATGTTAATATATTTAACCCAAGTGGCTACTGTGTGTGTGTGTGTGTGTGTGTGTGTGTGTGTGTGAGACTGGGGAGGTGCAGAAATAAAGGAGGCCTGCCCTGTGGTTCTCTGTGGCCCACAGCCCACTGGAGGGAGGCAGAGGTATCCATCAATCAACCTGCCGCCTGGCGGGCTGGGTTAAGTGCATTATTGAGGTAGAAAGTGCTGGTGGAGGGAGAGGTGGATTCTGATGTGAATGAGAGGAGGAGAAAGACCTTGTGAAGGTCGGCAGAGAGGCTGTGGGGGTTGTGTTAAGTGGAGGGACTGAAAGAGCAAAGGCACAGAGACAGGGAGCGTGGGGGCTGAATAGTGTCACAAAAGAAAAAGATGGCCAGGGATGAGCAGTGAGAGGGTTGGGTTAGGCCAGATCACGGAAGGCTCAGCTTCGCTTTGGGGGAGAGTCCTCTGCTGGTTTTGAGGAGCATCTCTGGGGTGGCTTTGTCCCCAGCGTGTGCACAGGGCTGCGTTCTCAGCAGTTCCTGGAGGGTTTGCTCACCGAGGGGTGGGTTTCCAGTTAGAGTTAAACAGTGTCTGGGTGTGGTGCAAGGGTTCTTTGCCCATGGGCTTTGCTGGACATCTGACTCCTCCCATTTTCTGGACAGCTGGGGAGATTAATCCTAGCGCATATTCTTGCTTCCTCTTAAACGGCCTCCAAGTGGGTCCACAGGTCCCACTGCTGTATGGCCACATATAGAGCCAGGCCAGTTATGCCATCTTTCCTAACCCCCTACCTCTCTGAGTCTGGTTGTCATCTTTGCAGTGTGGTCGATATCACCATTTTTTTTTTTTGCCAATGTGAGATAGTGTGTATCACAGTGCTTTGAAAGTTGTATTATTCAGATGCAAAGTATTTCTTTTTCTTTCCTTTTGTTATCCTCTCATCGGACAGGACTGAGCGACTTCACTTTCATGCACTGGAGAAGGAAATGGCAACCCACTCCAGTGTGCTTGCCTTGAGAATCCCAGGGACGGGGGAGCCTCGTGGGCTGCGGTCTATGGGGTAGCCTCGTGGGCTGCACAGAGTCGGACACGGCTGAAGTGACTTAGCAGCAGCAGCAGCATCTATTCTCAGACTGTCCTGTGACTAAGCCTGGACCAAAGACCTCTCTCTTCTGTCTGTTATGGAGGGCAAATTGGATGACCTCTGCATTTTAGCAGTTCCAGGAAGCAGACACTGGAGAGGTGAAGAGGCCTGGGTGTGGTCAGGCAGTAACGAGCGGAGTGGGCCTGGACCCAGGAGAACATGCTAGAAAGTAACAAGGACAGTTTTGCTGTTACTTGACATCATCAGAGTCCACCTCCTCATCTCCATAACTTCTTGGTTGCCAGATGCCCTTGTGCCCCTCTGCTCCCCTGGGGATCCTTTATTTCTCTGTTCTGAACGGTTCTGCCTGTACTTTCTCTCCCGGGAAGTTTGCCCGATCTCCCCGGGTGCCGAGACTCTGTCTCTCACAGTGCTTGCTGACCTCTTTGTCATGGTGCTTTACACTCAGTTCTGTATTACAGCCTTTAGTGAAGATTTCCTTTCCTTCCTGTTGGGTTTAGGCTCCTCAAGGGAAGGGATCGTGTTGTTTGGACATTTGTGTCCCTTTGTCAAAGTTCCTTGTACCCCAGAAGCCTCTGCGACTGCAGGACTACTTGTCTTGGGGACTTCCCTGATGGTCCAGTGGTTAAGAGTCTGCTTTCCAATGCAGGGGACATGGGTTTGATCCCTGGTTGGGAACTGAGATGCCACGTGCCCAGGGCAACTAGGCCCACATGAAGCAACTACAGAAGCTGTGTGCTCCAGAGGCCACTTGCCACAACTAGAAAGAAGCCCACACGCAGCAGCAAAAGATCCCACAAGCTGCAACCAAGACCCCAAGCAGCCAAATAAATAATTAAAAAAAAAAAGAGAACCACCTGTCTTCAGGGAACGTCCATGAGACCAGCGGTGGCTGAATGCTGAGGCATATCCTCCCTAAGCTGGTTTTCTAAGGCAGTTCTGTGCCTGCTCAAGTCCTGCAAAACACTGGTCAGTCCTGACCTCGCCATCAGCCATTCTGCACTCCTCTCTGAGCTGCGGGCTGGGCCTGGGTTCCTCTGAGCCTGAATCATTTAATTCCCTTTATGAGGCTGGAAGTGAGGCCTGCCTGGGTACTCGGGGGCAAGGGAGAGAAGGAGAAGAAAGAGAGGAAGAGAAGAGAGAGAGAGAGAAAGAGGGCAGGAGAGGATGGAGGGGAGATATGGGGGACCAGGGAGGAAGTCAAGGGGGAGTCAGTGTGGGGTCCCCACTTTCCCCTGAGGAGTCACAAACTCCCGCCCAGTCCAGAGACGAGAAGGGGCTGTTTCTCCATCCTTCTTGTTCCTGGCCCTCATCGCCTCCCCAAGTGCCTTCTTTGTCCTGGAGAAATAATGGCTTGTCAGAGAGGCACGATTATTACTAATTGCTAGATTGCTTTGCGCCTGTTGTTCTCAGACAGGCAAGGCGGGGCCTGTCTCTGGCGGGGCCTCTGGGTGACCTCTTCCTGGAGCGGGAGAAGCCGGCACAAGGAGAGCGAAGGAGTGAGGAAGACAGCCTGGCGTCCTCTCATCTCTCCTGGTTCAGAGCTGTGACCCTTCCGGGATGATGGGTGGGGAATCCGGGCCTGGGGTTATGATTCACATTCACACACAAAGGCCGCGAATACTGACACAGAAGTAGTCAGCTATGAAATCATCCACACCCACATAGAAATACCTGTACATGCAGCCGTTACCGTCTCAGTGAATCACACGTGTCAATGCGGATCCTCAGTGATCAGTGGACACGTCAGTGACCACAGATGGGCAGGCTCCACAGGCCAGCTAGAATAGTGGCCCACACACAGGTACCCGGTGTCCAGGGTGAGCAAATGTCCAGAGATTTAGAGTGATGATTAATTGCATCCTTCTTTCTATCGATTTCTAGACCAGGTAAAAAATAGACTAATAGTGACCAAGAAATTATTCCTGTATTTTCATCTCTTTTTTTTTTAAGACACAGGGTTTCACATTTCTGAATTTGCGGTGTGGGTTTACAATTGGCCACATATTAGATTTGTGAATACTAACTCTATTACTAGCAAAGGCAATTTAAAGAAATGAGGCTCACAGGGACTTCCCACCCCTCCCTCTTGTGTTGCAGTGGTCCAGAGTCACAAGACAAGAACCCAGACAGCTGCAGACCCTGCTTTGGGGCAGAACTCACCCTGCTGAGGAGGGGCGGGGGTATGCAGTCCATGCTGACCCCACGATGCAGGTGCCATGCTCTGGTCTCTCCCCAATCTTGCCGATTCGGTCAGGAAAGGAGTGGGTCAGGGAAGGAAGGCAGCAGGAAGGAGGAGGGCAGATTTCTTCCCACTGTTTCCTGAAGGGCAGAACTTCTGGTTGTGTGAGCAGGACAGGAAAACAGGAAATGGTTTTCCCTTCGAGATGGATACTTTTGGGTACTGTGAATGGTTGTTGATGGTTGTTGTTATTTAGTGGCTAAGTCATATCTGGCATTTTTGACCCCATGGGTAGCCTGTCAGGCTCCTCTGTCCGTGGGATTCTCCAGGCAAGAATCCTGGAGTGGGTTGCCATTTCCTACTCCAGGGGATCTTCCCAACCAAGGGATCGAACGCACATCTCCAGCACTGGCAGGTCGATTGTTTACCCCTGAGCCACCTGGGAAGCCCACTGTGAATGGGGTCAGTGGGAAAAAAACAGATACAGACACCCTCACATACAATGATTTGCATATTCAAGTGTGCATTACACAGCAGGTTCAGGTGGGCAGAGATTACCTGTAAACAGTCACAACTTGTGTGGTATCCACTGTCGGGCACGTGTGTGCAAGCTGGGAGCCTCAAGCGCCCACGCCCACGTGTGAGCGTGCTGGTTTTCACGTGTGGGCGAGTTTGGATGCAGCTGCCCGTAGGATGTAGCCCTCTTTCCTGGATCTTGGCCAGCGTTGTCCTGCAGGAGTCCGTAAGCCGTTTCACAGCAGAAGACGGAATGTGCAGATCTGCTCAGAGGCCACTTTGTGGAGTTCCTTAAGCCAGAGGGCTGTGTGTGCTGAGTGTGGGTGGAGGGACTGGCTTCCAACCAGTCACTCTGGTCATTTCTTCCTGCTCACAGCAGGTCACCTGAGTCTGGACCTGTTAGTGTGGGCTCTCAGCCTTTGGGGGCCTCCGGACAGATGCGCCTACCCGCTGTGGTCCTGAGCCTAGGAGAAATCATCCCCTGCCCCTTCTGTCCCCCTTGAGACTGCCCTCTGCAGGCTGCCCTGGCATGCACGCCCCCTCTGGAAGTCCCGGAGGCCATCTGGTTCATTTTGGTGTTGTTCAGTGGAGGAAACCAAGTCTTCTTTCAAGGAGGTCGTGGTGCCACCCTTATCGTATTTCCTCAGACCTTGACTATCTGTATAGATGCCATCGTTAATCATAAGCTGGTTGCTTTCTGCGCCTCCCAGGCATTTCCAGATTGTGCTTGCCCATTTCTCCTTAGACTGGAAGCACCTCGTGAAGAGGGACCCCGCCTTCTCATTTAATGATGAATCTCTCTCAGCCAGTTTAGAACTGGTGTTTGGAGATCTCGGAGTCCAGCCCCCATATCATACTGACGAATTTGTTGCTGTTTACTCACTAAGTCATGTCTGACTCTTGCAACCCCATGGACTGCAGCCCGCCAGGCTCCCCTGTCCATGGGATTCCTCAGGCAAGAATACTGGAGTGGGTTGCCATTTCCTCCTCCAGGGGATCTTCCCGACCCAGGGATCGAATCTGTGTCTCCTGCGCTGGCAGGCGGATTCTTCCCTGCTGAGCCACCAGGGAAGCCCGCTGAAGCCCAAAGAGAGGAAAGGATTTGCCTAGAGGGTCAACATAATTCACCAGGGTGTAAGACCAGCCCAGCCTCTTCTCTGTGTGCAGCTCTGAGGTTAGATGGTTAGCTGTGAGACGCTCGTCTGTGTGGACTCTATGTATAAATGTGTGTATACCTGCACACCTGGGCAGCTGCTTGTGTGCTCCTGTGTATGTGCTCCTGGGTATGGTGTGTTTTCGTATGCGGAAAACTATGTGGACTTCTAGGTGAATGCTATGAATGTACTGAAGTGGATTCTGGATATAAATGAACTTATGTATGCATCTACATACACCTCATTATGCATCCACATGGGTCCTGATAGAATATACAAACGCACCTCTGCGTGTGTCTAAGTGTGTCTCTCCACTCGCGAAGAGCAGTACATCCTTATCTACCCTGAGCAAGCATGCACTGGCCGTGCATCCATTTATACTTAACTCCGTGTTTGCACATCCTCATTCTCGCATTTCTGCTGTGTGCTTGACCTCGGTATCCAGCCATGTAAATGCTGCATGTGTTTGTGTAACAGATGGACTGTGCGTTTGTTTCCATAGAGCTCCAGCATTTCCTGCCTGCACTCAGCGTGCTCCCCTTTGTGACTCAGGCAGCGTGAGCCCTTCTGCTCAATCGTGGTTCCTAGGGGCAGCCCAGCTCCTGGTGCTGTCTGCCTCATTGGCCACTGGACTGGCAGCCTGTGTCTTTCCACTCAAGGAAAGGTCACTTGGACCCCTGTGCAGGCTCAAATCATGTAACCTTTAATGTTTCCTCTCCTGTGGGGATCGCTCAATTTCCAGCCTCTCTGGGGTCCAGTTTGTGTGATGCCAGGTTGAGAATGAGACTGTGGCCTGGTACAGTCTTCCCAAAGCACTGTGACTTGATGCCCGGGAAGGCAGTTTACTGATGGAACTTTCTATGAGCTCAGGGAACAGCTTATTTCCCACAGGACAGTCTCAACTTCAGTATTATGGTCAAAGTCTGCCGGAGACCACAAAGTGCAACACTCCCATTTTAGGGATGAAAACACTGAGGCCAGGGGAGGAAAGATGACTCATTGTGGCCCACACATTGATTGCTGGACCCCTGGTCTAGTGTCTTTCCCCTGGTTATACCAGGTGTCCTGGGCCAGATGGGTAGTGGTCCACCAAAGATTCGTGTTTCCCTTTTATAGTGTAGAGAGCTGTCATGCAAACGTCCTCATGCATACAGGGACCATATTTCTATCACCCCTTGTATCTACATGGGTCACGTGACTGAGTTCTGAGCATGGGATATGAATGGAAGTGATTGACGTATGCCAGCTCTGGGTCTTGTTCACAATTACCTCCCAGGCATATATTCTCTTGGTCTTCCTCCATTTGCTGACTGGAAGGGACTGCCCAGAGAGACCAGGAAGTAACCACATGTTGATGGTGGAACAGTTTATATCCTTCTGGGTCCTTGAATGTCTCCTTGAAGCAGAGTGCTTCCCCATGAGAGGAAGAAATACAATTTGTGTTGCATTAAACCATTGAGATTTTATGTTTATTTGTTACAGCAGCTAGCATCATCTTGATTAATACACTACCTCTTCTTTTTCAGGAAGTGACCCTTAAGAAAAACCTTCCAAGTTCCTCCTCATTGTCACTGTCTTTAAATCACAAAATGGGGCTCCTTTTGATTACCCAGAGCAGCCCAGCCCCAGAGGGAAAACCTGAGTCTCCATGGCGACTATTCCTGCAGTGTACAATAAAATTAATGGATGTACTCATTACAGTAATTCTGGCTGTCCTCTGAGCAAATTTCACTCTTCAGGAGGATCACTGGCTTTTGCTTGTGATGCCTGAGAATTATCCTTTAAAACTGTAGACAGATTCAGATCTCCTTGTAACCTCAGCCCAGGGGGCAAATGGCTTTGCCCTTTGGAGGATGGATCAAAATGGCATTAGTGACCAGGAGCTCACCCTTGATTTTCCCTCTTCAAATCCTCTCAGATCCTTCCTCTTCCCAAATGGTCTTGATGAGAGTTCTCCCCCAACCCCAGCCTCATGAGTTGAAGGGAATAGCCTCTGTTGCTGCAACCTGGGTCAGTGCCAATGATCTCATTAAATGCCTCTGAAGAGTCCCCCAAGCTGACACCTCTGAGATGGCATCTATGCCATCCTTGGAATTTCAGTTCTGCTAGAGTCAGAGGCAGGGACAGAACCTATGACACTATACAGTAATGCAAGAAGGTCAGAGGTCAGACAATCATCAAGACCTGCTCTTTTAGCAGAAGTCCTTAGCCAATGAGTATCCTGCAAGCATACACAGAAGACATGCCACGGTGGTGGTGGTGATTTAGTTGCTAAATCATGTCCGACTCTTGCGACCCCATGGATTATAGCCCACCAGACTCCTCTGTCCATAGGCCTCTCCAGGCAAGAATACTTGCGTGGGTTGCCATTTCCTTCTCCAGGGGATCTTCCAGACCCAGGGACTGACCCCGGGTCTCTTACCCTGCAGGTATATGCCATACTCTTGCTCAAATACCTGTGACTCCCTATTGTTAAGGCCACAGGCTTAAATGTTTTATTTTTAAAAATATTCATCCAATTATTTATTTTTGATGTGGACCATTTAAAAAATCTTTATTGAATTTGTTACACTGTTTCTTCTGTGTTTGCATGTTTTGGGTTTTTGGTTAAGAGGCATGTGGGATCCTAGCTCTCTGACTAGGGATCAAACCCATACTCCCTGTTTTGGAAGGTGAGGTCTTAACCATTGGACCATCGGAGAGGTCAGGCTTAATTCATTAACCTGCTTTTCAGGATTTTCACTGGGGGCTCAGACAGTGAAGAATCTGCCTGCAATGTGGGAGACCTGGGTTTGATCCCTGGGTGCGAAAGATCCCCTGGAGGAGGAAATGACAGCCCACTCCAGTGTTCTTGCCTGGAAAATTCCATGGACAGAGGAGCCTGGTGGGCTACAGTCTATGGGGTCACAAAGAGTTGGAGTAATAGAGCGAGTAATACACACACAGGATTGTCACAACCAGGCTCCACTTTCCCCCTTCGCTGGTCTAAGCGTCCTCTCATAGCAGCACCCCTGGGGCACAGCAGCTCCTCAGAATGCCTTGACTGTTCATGTCTGAATTCTTTGTCCATATTTTTCCTTCTGCCTGGGAAATATTTTCCCTCTTATTGACTTGTTAATATCCCTCTTTTCCTTGTGGACCTGGCCCTTTGTCACTTCCTTCATGAAGCCTTCCTTGATTCTTACTCTCCCATTTAGATCACACCTCACTAGAGATGCAATGAGATGAAATGTTTGTGGTCAGGGAGCAAATCTCCATTACCCTCCTGCCCCAGAATTGAGCTCCGCCCTTGGCGCTTAGTATGGATGTGCCAATAAATACTGCTTGAACAGCAAGAGCCTTGTTCGTTCATCTTGGTGGGCCTCAGACTGCCCAGTGGGGTTTGTCTGAGGTCCCCACGTGGCCTCAGGCCCTCGTGAGAATTTCACAGTGAGAGACCAGAGGCCTGAAGAGGGGCAGCCCCAGAGGACCAGATGGGGAGCATCAGTCAGGGACAGGAACACTCCATCTGTGACCCGTGCAGTCAGTCGAGGAAGCTCTTTATCTCTTCACTCCTGCATTTGTTCTCGGGTTAGCATTTCTGAAATCAGGAAGGTTCTGACCATGGATAACCTGCATGGTTTATTGGACACTATGCTTTTCTTTCTTAGTGATAGGTAAGTGCAAAGTGCCTTTTATGCTAAGTGAAATGAGTCAGACAGAGAAAGACAAATACTATATGATGTCACTTATATGTGGAATCTGAAAAATACAACAAACCAGTGAATATAACCTAAGAGAAGCAGACTCACAGATAGAACAAACTAGTGGTTACCAGTGGGGCTAGGGGAGCGGGGCGATATAGGGGTAAAGAAGTGAAAAGTACAAACGATTGGGTATAAGATGGGCTCAAGGATGGACTGTACAGCACAGGGAATACAGTCAATACAGTTATTCTGTAATAACTGTAAATGGGAAATATAATCTTTAAAATTTTTATAGAAATGAAACAGGAAAGGCCATTGTTTTTAGTGAAAAGAAATTGCAGGTTACAATGGATGTACCTTAGATTTGCGGAAATAGATTAAGTTACCTGTGAACAGAGGTCAGGGCTGAGATAAGGGTAGCTAAGTAAAGTCATCACTGGCATCAGACTTGGACATGAGAAGGAAGCAGATCCAGGGCTAGGATGAGGTGTGTGAGGCATCAGAGGAAACAGGAAGCAGGGGTATAGTTTAGTGTCTTACTGCTGCTGTATTTATTTTTTTATTAAAAATATTTATCTGTTTATTTACTTGGCTGCCCCAGGATCTTTGAATTGCAGCATGTGGGGTTTTTAGTTATCATGCGGGTTCTAGTTGCCTGACCAGGGATTGAACCCAGGCTCCCTGCATTGGGAGCACAGAGTCGTAGCCCCTGGACTACCAGGAAAGCCCCTGCTGAGTTTCTTTTTTGAAGGAGAAGGAAAGCTTTCCTGTCACTCAGTGAGCACCCCTAGAAGGAAGTGACACTCTGGATGGGGGCAACAGTCACCTCCCAGGTCTCTTGTCCATCTCCCAAATTCTGGGCCTCTTTGTCCCTCTGACAGATCTCTCTCCACAGACCTACTTTGGATGAAGGAGAGGAGAGGGGAAAGTGGGCAGGCAAGAAGACTCTGCTCCTGGATAGGTATGGGTGGCAATAGGTGACAGGTGTTGAAATGTGAAAGTCAAGTACACATCACTGGCTCTCAACCCCGGCTGCCAGTTTCCCTCACTGGGGGAACTTCTCAAGAATACATTGCTTTGTGACATCCCTGGTGGTCCAGTGGTTAAGAATCTGCCTGCCAATGCAGGGGACACAGATTTGATCATTGGTCCAGGAAGATCCCACATGCCATGGGACATCGAAGCCTGTGCCCCACAACTACTGACGCCTGTGAGCCTAGAGCCCTTGCTCTGCAACAAGAGAAGCCACAACAATAAATCCGTGCACTGCAAGGAAGGGAGAAGGCAATGGCACCCCACTCCAGTACCCTTGCCTGGAAAATCCCATGGACGGAGGAGCCTGGTGGGCTGCAGTCCATGGGGTCGCTAAGAATCAGACATGACTGAGTGACTTCACTTTCACTTTTCACTTTCATGCTTTGGAGAGGAAATGGCAACCCACTCCAGTGTTCTTGCCTGGAGAATCCCAGAGGTGGGGGAGCCTGGTGGGCTGCCGTCTATGGGGTCACACAGAGTCGGACACGACTGAAGTGACTTAGCAGCAGCAGCAGCAGCAACTGCAAGGAAGAGTAGCCCCTGCTGGCGGCGGATAGAGAAAGCCCTCGTGCAGCAACAAAGACCCAGCACAGCAGAAAACAAACAAACGTTGTGTGGTTTTTAACCTGGGCCAATGAAACCACTATTTTTTGTCTAGGGTTGAGAGTCACTGGCTGAAAGTATTTCTTAAATATTTAATGCTAATCATTGAGGATGGCCTTCAGAATGCAAATTATATTGTGAATCCCTGAATTGGAGAAGTAAAACAATTTACATTTAAGTAGCCCTTTCAGTTTGCAAAGCACTTACACAGTATGTGATTATATTTGCTCCTCTGAGGCAGGAAGGCTCATTACTATCATCATGCTCATTTTACAGAACAGAGTATAGGCTAGGAGGTCGCGAAACCTTGTAAGGAGAGATGATGTCTCAGCCGAGTGATGGAGAAGATCCTACACTTGGCCAATTGTCCAGGGGATTAAAGGAGCAGAGCTGGGAACAGCTAGTGGTTGGTATTTGGTAAAAGAGAGAGAGAGGAAGCAAAGAACCCTGGGTACAAGAGAGCAGGAACAGAAACAGAAGCAGAAGGCTAGAAGATGACAGCGAATATGCGAGGATGGAGATAGCTGGCTAGAACAAAGAGCTCCGTAACAAAATTAAAAGATGCCCAAGTGGTGTTAGTGGATGGAAAGCCGTCTTTAGAATCAGCTGAGGAACCCCAGCTTCTATCAAGGGCCAGAAAGGTGGGGCAGAGGAAAGTAAAGGTTTTCCCAGAGAAGTTCCATTGGTGAGGAAGATGGAGTTAAGACCAGAAGCCAAAAGGAATATACCAGGATCTTGAACAGAAAGGACCTGGCTTTACCAGGGATGTAAAGGTGTGAGAGGGTGGCATCAGAGCAAGAGTCAGAAAAAAGGAGGTGGTGAGGGGGTGGGTTGCTCAGAACACCAGGCAGGGCATGTGTCGAGAGAGGCTTAGCAAAGTTCTCCGAGGACTGGGAAGTTGGACCAGGGTGCCGCGTCGCCGGGCATCCTTGATACCCTGAAGCCCCCTGTACTTTGCCCCAGGATCAGCTGTGCAACCTCACTGCAGGGACGGGAGACACAGGGGAGCACCGTAGAGGGATGCTGAGAATGGGGTCTTCCTTAACTGGGAGGTGCGGTTAAGTCCAACAAGTTTGAGCCCCTCGGTAGAGTACCCAGACTGAAGATTCCGGAAAAGTGACAGGTAAATCGCTAGTTCCTCCATAACATAATAGGCATGGTCCTCTTGGGGGGCAGTCCCTCCGGCCAGGCTTGAGTTTTTAACAATAGGGCACCCGGCCCGCGTGTCCTTGCTCACCACCTTCTGGTCTTCTTTTTAACGAATTCTGAATCATAATGAAAAATTTTCCTTGGATGTACTGTATAACTGGCAATCAAATCACTACCAAATCAATTCTTTGCAATCAATGTTTTTCTAATGAATTTTGCATTTCTAATGGCAGGACCTGACAGTATCTGTTTATTTTCTCCCTTGCCCTTGGCTCCCTCTCCTGCTTCCTTATTTGAAACAAATGGCAGAAGAGGTTGCAGGAGCCAAATAATGAGTCTGCCGCTGTTTTGCTGTTTTCCTTTCTCAGTCCCTCCTCAATTTCTCTTAGTCCTTTTCCGCAGCGTCCCTCACTGGGAAACCTAATGGAGTGTTTCTGGAGTAATTAGAATGATTTAAATAGCCCTGCTAACAAAGTTTGTCAGGAAGAACCCCATAACCCATCAAGGCTCCCTCAGTACATGTATTGCCTCCTGAACAAGGAAGGCGTGGAAAATACATACTGGGGAAATGGAGGGGATCTCCCTGTCCCCCGACAACTCCCTCCATCCTCCTGAGCAATGCTCCCACATCCCCCACCCCCCACCCCATAGAGCACAGAAATTGTATTGGATTAGATACAAAATAACTTCATTTCAGACTTTCTGTGGGATTTCTTGGCAAAAGAACGTATCTGTTAGTAAAATAAATATTATAGAGAGGTCAGGAGAATGACTCCCAGATCACGGCTGGTTCCTAAAGCCCAGATTCCTAAATCAATAAATGAAAGAATGAATGAGGACAATAGGGACCTGTAGGCTAGTGTTCCAGAATTTACCATTGTAGTAGACACAATACTACCCCAGCCCCTTCTAATCCCTGGAACCTGCGAACATGGAGTTAGTCAGCTGTGTCTGCCTTAAGGGGAGTAGCCTGAATTCTTCAGGGAGGCCCAGAATAATTATAGGAGACTTAAAAGTGAATGAGGGAGGCAGAAGAGGCCAGAGTGATTCCATGTGAAAAGGACTCAGCCTACATTCCTGACCCTAAAGATGGAGGAAGGGGCCATGAGCCAAGAAATGCTATTAGAGAGTGGAGTATTAGAGGGTGGCCTCTAATACTGGGAAAAGGCAAGAAAATGGATTATTCCCTGGAGTCTCCAGAGGGCAACACTGTCTGACCAACACTTTGGTCTTAGGTAGTGAGATCTCTTCCAGACTTCTGACCTCCAGAACTATAAGATAAAAACTGTGTGCTGCTTCAAGCTACCAAGTTTGTAGTAATGGGTTAATAGCAGAAATAGGAAACAAATACAGAAGTTTGTGTTTCTCAGGTGTCCCAAATATGGCTGATGTGACGGAGGGAAGCCTGAGGTATATTATAATGGATTTTAACAGACCATGAAGCGCTTCCCTGGTGACTCAGAGGATAAAGAACCCACCTGCCAATGCAGAAGACTTGGGTTCGATCCCTGGGTCGGGAAGATCCCTTGGTGAAGGAAATGGCAACCCACTCCAGTAATCTTGCCTGGGAAATCCCATGGACAGAGGAGGCTGGACACGACTGAGCAACTAAAGAACAACAACAACAGACCATGAACCTACTGTCTTTAATAAATGCATGTGCAACGCAGTGAGAGTCTAATAAGGGGCACGGAGGTGTGGGGAACTTCTGAGCACCTCACTGATACACTCAGTTCATTCGTTCATGGGTCTTGAAGCAGCCAAGCCAGCCCTTTCCTCTGGGCCCATCACTGCCTTGAGGAAGGGAGAGTGTTGTTATCTCCTCTACAGAGCACTCCCTACTTCCACCTTCCACTCCCACTCAGGTTGAGAGCAAAGTCTTTGCAGCGAGTCAGGCTGAAGTTTGCATCTTCTGGCATTTATCAGCTGGGTGACCGTGAGTAATTTGCCTAGTCATTTCTATGAATGCCTGAGCGTCATTTCTCCATTTTTAAAGGATATATTAATACAGTGCTTAACCTCTGGGGGTTGTTGTGAAGATGATACACATCAAGAGCTTAGTACACTGGGAGAAGCAAAAGCTCGATAAGTGTATGTCATAACACCGTATCATTATGAAGGTTTCTCACGTGATACCTCCCCCATCCTTGCTCCCAGCTGATGACTGCTTCCTACTCCGTTGAGAAAATGGAAACGATCGAGAGAGGTCTTCCACAGAATTCTACTGCAGCATCTACCCACCTACCAGCATCTGTCCACTCCTTGTCTGCCTTTCCCACATGTTGCATGGGCAAATAGTCCATACTCCTAGCTAAAGCCAACTCTTACACTTGCGTGTGCATGAGAGTCCTTTCTTTCTCCCTTCCCCCATGTGTACAAGCGGCAATTCTTGCCTCTTTTACACTTTATCCATTTTTATCTCTGGACTAGACCATTCCCATTTGCATGTAAACATGCTCTTCCCCCAGGTTAAGAAAATCCTCTCTTGACCCCACTTCTCTTTTATTACTGCCCACGTCTTGTTTCTTATTGCATCAAAACTCCTAAGAAGAGTTGGTACCACCCAGGAAGGCCTTTCACCCACTACTGCACTGAAACTGCTCTTGCCAAGGCCAACAATGACTTCCAGTTGCTAAGTGGACGGGTCAAGCGAGATGTGGACTGGACATCGTCAGGGACGCTTTGATTCAGGTGGTCACACTTTCTGCTTTGAATTCCCACATGTGACAGTCTCTGGGCTTTCCTCCTATCTCGCTGCTGGTGCTTCTGCACTCCCTTTGGTTTCTCATCTCTTCTCCTAGTTTTCTACACATTATTGACCAGAGGCATATTAATATGTCTTTTGTTACCTGAATGTTATTGACCAGAGATGTATCAATACATTTTTAGAGAGTGATACAATTAGTATCACTGTGCAAAATTGTTAGAGCTTGAAATTGATCAAGGGTTCATTATGCAACTTATGATTGCCGTTATCATTCACATTTTACTCTGTTAGGTTTTTGTTCCAACTTCGTGTCTATTATAAATGCAAGTTTATTACCATAAAATTTTCAAAAATGATGCATTGTGAAATTTTGAGTGAAGAATTTTTCAGTGAATTTTATTCAGATGCTTTCTCTGATTGTCTTAGTGACATATATACTAGCGTCTAGAAGATGATAGTTCTTCAGAATATAGTTCTGATTCAGACAGTGTGAATATTAGACCAATAAAAAGAAACCTTAGTGATTGATTCTGATATGAAGAGTGAAAATGAAACTCACAGTGCTGAAGAAGACTTTACAGGTGTGTCAGGTGTAACTATTGAATGTAATAACGCATAAAGTGTTGGTGAAATAACAGAATATTTGGCTGGCCAAAATAAAAATCACTGGCCACAGGCATTATTTTCTGCAAAAATGCCATGGTCAGTAATGAGTTAATGTCGGGCTTATTCTGAGCTCACTCCTAGGTCCCCTTCTCAATATACTCATTTCTTTGATGACCTTACCTTGCGCTGTGACTTGAAATACTGTTTACTGATGATACCAGCGTTGACCTCTCTCCTGGGTTAGAGACTTACGTATCCAATAGCCTCAACAGACTTACTCTGAACTATTACAAGTATGAAACCACCCTGCATTTGATTAAATTCTGGTAGACTTCTCAGATTCAACATGCCCCAAACAGAACTCTGGACAGCCCTTTCCCTCTCTGCTCCACATTTGCTCTATCTATGAAAGTTAAAGTCGCTCAGTTGGGTCCAACTCTTTGTGACCCCACAGACTATACGGACCATGGAATTCTCCAGGCCAGAATACTGGAGTGGGTAGCCATTCCTTTCTCCAGGGGATCTGCCCACCCCAGGGATGGAATCCAGCTCTTCCACATTGCAAGCAGATTCTTTACCAGCTGAGCTACCTGGGAAGCAAGCTCTACCTATAGCCTTCTCAGTGTCAGTGGATGATGACTCCAATCTTCCAGTTGTTTAGACCAAAAAACCCGCCAGGAAATACTCTACTTTTGGTTTTACTTATAGAGAATAGTATGGGATCTGATCAGCTCTCATACCAGTACTGCTCCCACCCTGCCTGGAACCACCATCATCTCATAGCTGCGTCACTCCTTTTAACAGGTTCTCCTGATTCTACTCTTCCCGCAATTGCTCATATGGAAACCAGAATGATCCTTTTAGAGACTATAAAAGATCATGGCACTCCTCTGCTCAAAGCCTTGAGCCGCTCCCTGTCCTCTCAGAATTCAAGCTGAAGTCATTCAAGGACCTCACTCCACCCCCTTTCCTTACATTCTACTACCCTCACTGGACCTTATGCTGATCTAGCATCACTGATCACTTTGCTGCTCCCGGGTCCTGCCCTGTGGTCTTTGCTTCAGTCCTTTCCTCATCTGAAGAACTGTTTTTCTAGGTATCTTCTTGCCTAACTCTTCCATTTCTTTCAAGCCTTTGTTCCAATCTTACCTTCTCAGTGAGACCACACTCACCACTTACTTAAAAATTGCAAAATCATCTTACACCTGCAGTCCCCATTACCTTCTATTAAGAACATATGATTTATTAAAAAAAAAATCTTGTCCATTGCTTGTTGACCTCTCTCTGCTAGAACGTGTAAGCCCTGTCAAAGGAGAATTATCATCTGTCCTCTGATGTATGCCTAGCATCTAGAACAATGATCAAACACGTGTAGTTTCTTGGTGTTTGTTGAATGAATTTGCCAGGATGACTTTCTGAATCTGTTATACGAATGTTTCCTTTTTATTTCTTAACATCTTTTGTCAGGGCCAGGAGTGGTAGGAGACAGTGAAGGCTCACACACAGCACTTCTCTCAATGCTTTTTTACCCCACCAACCATCATCCTCTAGGGATTGGCTGCTACACCTGATTCAGGTATTTGGTCTCCATTCGGTGTATGTTCTTCCCCTAACTGGCCACTCACTGCCTCAAAATTAGGGGGTAGCCTTGGTAATAGAGGGCTCTCCAGGTGGCACTAGTTGTGAAGAATTCACCTGCCTAATGCAGGAGACCTAGGACAGTGGGTTTGCTTGGGTCTGGAAGATCCCCCAGAGGAGGGCATGGCAACCCACTCCAGTATTCTTGCATGGACAGAGCAGCCTGGCGGGCTACAGTCCGTAGGGTCACAAAGAGTTGGACATGACTGAAGCCATTTTGTACGCCCACACTTGGTAACAGAACTGCTTGAAAATCTCATGAGTGAGCATCTGAGGTCGCCCCCACCAATAGAATAAATAGTCATTATCTTTCCTTTAACGCTCACAGCCAAGTTGGTTTATGGAACTCTAATCCAAGGCTGGAACCCTGATGGAAATCTTAATGTCACTACCTGTTTGCAACTCAAACACACTGGGAACTCCTTGAGTGTGAAGATGCTGTCTTATTTCCAGGCCCACACATGGTTGTTACAGAGTTAGTGCTTGTTATTGGATGAATGCTCAATTGGCTACTGTCAATGACAATTGACAGAATGACATAACTTCATGGCAAATAGATGGGAAAACAGTGGAAACAGTGACAGACTTTATTTTCTTTGGCTCCAAAATCACTGCAGATGGTGACTGTAGCCAAGAAATTAAAGGACACTTGCTCCTTAGAAGAAAGGCTATGATCAACCTAGACAGCTAAAGGCAAAGGAGAAAAGGAAAGATATACCCATTTGAATATAGAGTTCCAAAGAATAGCATGGAGAGATAACAAAGCCTTCCTCAGTGATTGATGCAAAGAAATAGAGGAAAACAACAGAATGGGAAAGACTAGGGGTCTCTTCAAGAAAATTAGAGATACCAAGGGAACATTTCTGCAAAGATGGGCACAATAAAGGACAGAAATGGTATGGACCTAACCAAAGTAGAAGATATTAAGAAGAGGTGGCAAGAATACACAGAAGAACTATACCAAAAAGATCTTCATGACCCAGATAACCATGATGGTGTGATCACTCACCTAGAGCCAGACATCCTGGAATGTGGTCAAGTGGACCTTAGGAGGCATCACTACAAACGAAGCTAGTGGAGGTGATGGAATTCCAGTTGAGCTATTTCAAATAAGGTGATAGTGTTAAAGTGCTGCATTTAATATGCCAGCAAATTTGGAAAACTCAGCAGTGGCCACAGGACTGGAAAAGGTCAGTTTTCATTCCAATCCCAAAGAAGGGGAATAACAAAGAATGCTCAAACTACCGCACAATTTCACTCACCTCACATGCCAGCAAAATAATGCTCAAAATTCTCCAAGCCAGGTTTCAATAGTAATGTGAACCACGAATTTCCAGATGTTCAAGCTGAGTTTAGAAAAGGCAGAGGAACAAAGATCAAATTGCCAACATCTGCTGGATCATAGAAAAAGCAAGAGAATTCCAGAAAAACATCTACTTCTGCTTTATTGATTACCCAAAGCCTTTGAGTGTGTGGATCACAACAAACTGTGAAAGATTCTTCAAGAGATGGGAATACCAGCCCACCTTACCTGCCTCCTGAGAATCTGTATGCAGGTCAAGAAGCAACAACTAGAACTGGACATAGAACAATGGACTGGTTCCAAACTGGGAAAGGAGTGCGTCAAGGCTGTATACTGTCACCCTGCTTATTTAACTTATATGCAGAGTACATCATGTGACATGCCAGGCTAGATGAAGCACAGGCTGGAATCAAGATTGCCAGGAAAAATATCAATAACCTCAGATACATAGATGACACCACCCTTATGGCAGAAAGGGAAGAGGAACTAAAGAACCTTTTGGTGAAAGTGAAAGAGGAGAGTGAAGAAGCTGGCTTAAAATTCAACATTCAAAAAACTAAGATCATGGCATTGGATTCCATCACTTCATGGCAAACAGATGAGGAAACAACAGAAACAGTGACAGACTTTATTTTCTTGGGCTCAAAAATCACTGCAGATGGTGACTGCAGCCATGAAATTAAAAGACATCTGCTCCTTGGAAGAAAAGCTATGACCAACCTAGACAGCATATTATAAAGCAGAGACATCATTTGTGATGAAGGTCCATATTGTCAAAGCTATGGTTTTCCCAGCAGTCATGTATGGATGTGAGAGTTGGACTATAAAGAAAGCTGAGCACTGAAGAATTGATGCCTTTGAACTATGGTGTTGGAGAAGACTCTTGAGAGTTCCTTGGACTATAAGGAAATCCAGCCAGTCCATCCTAAAGGAAATCAGTCCTGAATATTCATTGGAAGGACTGATGCTGAAGCTGAAACTCTAATACTTCTGCCACCTGATGCAAGGAACTAACCCATTAGAAAAATCCTGATGCTGGGAAAGATTGAAGGCAGGAGGAGAAGGGGACAATAGGGGATAAGATGGCATCAATGACTTGATAGACATGAGTTTGAGCAAGCTCTAGGAGTTGGTGATGGACAGGGAAGCCTGGCATGCTACAGTCCATGGGGTTGCAAAGAGTTGGAAAATCGACCTGGTGAGTGGAGTTTGGGAGACCTAGGACAAAGTTGGTAGGACCAACTTTCATGTGGTCAAATCTATTAATCTACTTTTGAAAGTTTTTTTTTTTTTTCCCCAGGTGATAAATTATGGCTTGTTCCCATTCAGCCCATCTTAATCCCAAGGTACTCAAGGAGAGTCCTGAAAGAGAGAAAAGAAGAATAGAAGGGAGGCTCCAGATCTCCTTATTCTAGATCAGGCCCATCAAAAAGAAACTCCTTTTGATGAGCTCAAAATCAACTGATTAGGGATCTAATCTCATGGAGAAGATCCAATGCTCCAGAGGAGGTAGGGGTACAGGGGTGTGTGTGTCAGGCATGGGACCCTAGGGAGCTATCTTAGAATTCTGAATTCTACACTGAGGCTCAGAGGACTTGAGTAATTTTTCCAAGGCCCCGCAGTTGTAAACTGCAGAGATGGAGTGAAACCTGGTTCCTTAGAGCCCTTGGCAGCTGTACTGCAGGGGCAATGAATGAAAAGTGTTGAGATTTGGGAGTGTAGCCCTTGAACCCTATCTCTTTTCGTCAGGTATTGAGAATAGAGGAAACGTCCATCACTTCAGACAGGATGATAGAGGCAAATTACAGAGACCCAAAGGCTGGATGGTTTCTGGACCACATTAAATGATACTGTAGAGATTTAAGTTATAAAATCATGAACTATCAGGGCTTACAGAGCCCCCAGAGAACCAGCTAGTCCTTAGTTTCAGGAACTGTGTTTCATAGAACTCTAGTTCCAAGATGTCAATAATCATCCTAGGGAGAAATGAACCCATGATTTAAAAATTTAGAGAACTTTGGTTTAAAGGCATAAAAGTTCCATTCAATTCAGTTGCTCAATCATGTCCGACTCTTTGTGACCCCATGGACTGCAGCACACCAGGCTTCTTGGTCCATCACCAATCCCCGGAGCTTGCTTAAACTCATGTCCATCGAGTCAGTGATGCCATCCAACCATCTCATCCTCTGTTGTCCCCTTCTCCTCCTGCCTTCAATCTTTCCCAGCATCAGAGTCTTTTCTAATGGGTCAGTTCTTCACATCAGGTGGCCAAAGTATTGGAATTTCAAGCTTCAGCATCAGTCCTTCCAATGAATATTCAGGACTGATTTTTCTCTAGGATTGACTGGTTTGATCTCCTTGCAGTCCAAGGGACTCTCAAGAGTCTTCTCCAACACCACAGTTCAAAGGCATCAATTCTTCAGCTCTCAGCTTTCTTTATGGCCCAACTCTCACGTCCATACATGGCTACTGAAAAAACCATAGCTTTGACTAGACAGACCTTGTTGGCAAAGTAATGACTCTACTTTTTAATAAGCTGTCTTTTTCTTAATAATTAATTATTAAATAATTAATTTTAATATTCTGTCTTTTTCTTATAAAAGCTTATATGGATAACTTTTCTTCCAAGGAGCAAGTGTCTTTTAATTTCATGGCTGCAGTCACCGTCTGCAGTGATTTGGAGCCCAAGAAAATAAAGTCTGTCACTGTTTCCATTGTTTCCCCATCTATTTGCCATGAAGTGATGGGACTGGATGCCATGATCTTCGTTTTCTGAATGTTGAGTTTTAAGCCAGCTTTTTCACTCTCCTCTTGCACTTTCATCAAGAGGCTCTTTAGTTCCTCCTCGCTTTCTGCCATAAGACATAAAAGGCATAAAAGACCTTGCTTTAGATGTAGGTCTTCGGGAGCCTTTCAGTGTTAATGTGCTTCACGAACCCTAACAAAATGTGTTTGGCTGCAGAACCTTCCTGGTTGTGAGTAAAGGGGAATGAGTACATTCATAGATCAAGGTTTGGGAAAGGAGGAACCTGTCTGGCTAGTTGATGGCAGCAGTGGGTGGGGTGACCTTTCAGGCCCTCTCTGAGCCCCAGGGGCCATTCTGTGGTTTCGGATGGGAAGGATTCTACTGTGGGTGAAGAGATGCAGTTTCCTACAGAAAATAGTGGGTGGTCAGGTGGGAGACTCTGCCTGTGGGGTGAGAATGAACTGAAAAGTGAAAGTGCTGGTCACCGAGTCATGTCTGACTCTGTGACCCCCATGGACTGCAGCCTGTCAGGCTCCTCTGTCCATGGGATTCTCCAGGCAAGAATGCTGGAGTGGGTTGCCATTTCCTTCTTCAGGGGATCTTCCTGACCCAGGGATCGAACTTGGGTCTCCTGCATTGCAGGCAGATTCTTTAATCGTGCCCCTTTTAAAGCAGGGCCTGGAGCAGGGCTTCCAGTCCTAGGGAAGGAAGGAGCTTGTCCCTGATCTGTTAGTGAGTAAAGGAAAGGCAACCGGGCGTGTTGGTTTAATGGGAAGACACTTGTTCGGAGATTAGCAGGCGACCAGGTGCTCCGAGGAGGACTGTAGAAGCAGAAGCCAGGATGACCAGCCACCTGGAAATGGCTCAGGGAGCTGCCTTTCCTTCTGCTAGTTCTGTTTGTTTTGTTTTGCTGTATTTGTTTTATCTTGTTTTCCTAATCACAGGCTTCTAGATTTCAAGGGAATAAATGGATAAGGATTGGGAGGCATCCGAGGCTCCGGGAATTGGCCCTGATGTGGCTGGGGACCTGTGCAGGGGCCTACAGGGAGTGGGGAGACAGGCTCATTGTCTGCTTGGGGCGGGTGGGGGTGGCGGGGAGTGGTTTCCCGCTCTTGGGTGGGGGTGTTTGTCTATTTCTTCCCAGAAGAGCCCTGGGAAAGGGAAAAGAGAATCAATCTGAATATTCAGCTCCATAAACACTGCCATAAAAATCACATCCATTTGCAGAGCAAGGCTCAGCGCTAAGGTACCAAAACAATGATGTGCGTTTACAGCATCAAACCCTGATCAATCTCCTCCTGGGGGGCAGGAAGCAGCCTCCTTGGGAGGATCAATTTTGAGCTTCTGTCTGGAATGAGCTCAGTCCCCTTCCTTGCCTCTACCCAGCTCACTGAGCATCCCTGTAGTCCCTTCACCAGAGGGGAGACCCTACAGGACATGGAAACACATGGGGGCTGGTGTGGTGCAGAGAGTAAACCGGATGTAGAAAGAAAAAGGCACCACCTTTTGGAGTCATGTACATGCTAAGTCGCTTCAGTACTGTCCGACTCTTTGCCACCCCACGGACTGTAGCCCACCAGGCACCTCTGTCCATGGGATTCTCCAGGGTAGAATACTGGAGTGGGTTGCCATGCCCTCCTCCAGGGGATCTTCCTGACCCAGGGATCAAATCCCCGTCTCTTATGTTTCCTGCATTGACAAGAAGGTTCTTTATTACTAGCACCACCTGGGAAGACCGGACTTGGGCATAGGTCTCACTTTTCCTGCTTCCTGGTTCTGTGACCTTGGGTAAGTCACTTACCTCTTTAAAGGTCCTATTGTATAAACTATAGAATTCGGCCTGCTGACCTCAGTGGGAGAGTTAACTAACCCAAGACTGTGAGGTTTTTTGGCAAATTGTGTTTGATCAGAAAGGGGCATTTGAGGTCATCCAGCACAGCTGCTCATCTTGTAGATCTGGAAACGGAGGTTCAAAGAGATGGAAGTACTTGGCTCAAGTTCACCCTGGCAGAACACGGTAAAGTCATTGTTATTATTAATTCTGAGCCAGGATCTCAAGAGGAGGGGAATCCGAGACAGCATTTCCTTAGCACAAAACCTCTGCTGCAGCCACCAGGACAGCTGACCACTCCCACCTGTCCCCATTTTCTGGGTCAGTAATTCAATAGACACCTCCGCCAGTGCCTTTTCGCTGGGGCCTGGGCCAGGCCATGGCTGCCTTCTTGATGAAATAATGCTGGCAGCTGTCTGTGAGGCAAGGCACAAGGGGACAGCGAGCCATTTTCCCTGGGCCTCCCAAAATGTCACCCTCGGACCTGGCTGCAAAGCTTCTGTTCCTGGGGGAGCTCGGTGGCTCTAGTAATTAAATCTCATTTCTAGTCCCTCTCTGAGTCTCACTGGGAACATGCCCTTTTCTGGTGCTCGCTCATGGCTTGGGGGCCAAGACCTAAGCCTGCTCTGTGAGGCTCAGGGGCTCATCAGGAAGGTACCTTCTCCTTCCTTGTGGGGAGCTCAGTGCTCTGGGCCTCTGGGGGTGAGGCCTTGACTGTCTGTCTCAACGGGGTGGGAATCCAGGCCTCTCCGGTGGACCAGAGAGGGTTGGAAGGTTCCTCTATGGAGTAGGAAATCCTATTGATGCTCCATTTCTTATACTCCTCACATAAAAGGGAAAAACTTGATCAGCTCCCCCAAGGGGTAAGGAAGGAGGAAGATTTCCTGGAGACTCCAAGAGTCTTAGAGTTGAAAGGAACCCTAGGGACTTTCCTGGTGGTCCAGTGGCTGATGCCAGGGACCCAGGTTCAATCCCTGGTCAGGGAACTAGGTCCCACATACTGCAACTAAGATGCCGCACAGCCAAATTCATAAATGAATAAATATATAGATTCTTTTTTTAAGGGAACTTAAATGGAATCTTTACCGGGTTCAGAAGGTCCCATCAACAGCACTTAGCCTG
Source organism: Capra hircus (assembly GCF_001704415.2). Classification (NCBI taxonomy): domain Eukaryota; kingdom Metazoa; phylum Chordata; class Mammalia; order Artiodactyla; family Bovidae; genus Capra; species Capra hircus. Next base: position 55,375,988 of record NC_030822.1, read on the forward strand.
TCTAGCAGTCAAACAACCAGAAATTCTCCATCTCACAGGGACTTCCATCCCACTTGGGCAGCAGTCCTGGTTGTTAAAGGTTCTCACTCCAGTGAAATAAGCCTCTGGTAACCAGCTTCTGCACTTTCCTCCTGGTCTGTGTTGTAGAGTCACAGCATAGTAACATGCCATCATTTATGGAGACTTGACCTTGTGCCTTTCTCTAAGATATGTGTGTTTGAGCTTCTAGGTTAAATGAGTTGAGAACCATTATAACTATTTATTGATAACTGGGCTCAGAGAAGTCAGGAAACTTGCCCTAGCTCATTCACCTGGTAGACAGCAGAGCCCAGGTAAATTTGAATCCAGGAAACTCTGGCTTCCGAACCAGTTATTTTTTTTAACCTCTACATTGCCAGACAAATCTTGACTCCTCTCTCTTGCAAGGAACAGTCTGTCTCTTGTTTGAAACTAGCTGTCATTTGTTCTGGGTAAAAAACTCCCAGAGTCTTTGCACTGCTTCTAAACTCCTTGGTATCCAGTCACTCTCCACTGCCCCTTTTAAAATGACCTAGTAAGAACATAGCCCAGTGAGCCAGATGGGTTCCATCAGGGCAAACTACTGAGTGGCTTTTGTTTCTCCCTTTTAATTGGGCACTTTTAAGATTCCTTTCCCTTCCTAGCAGCTGCAGCACCATATTGAGCTTGTGGTCAGCTTAAACGCAGATCTTTTTCTCAAGGATCTCTGCCAAGCCAGAGCTCCTTTACCTTAGACTTGTACAATTGAGTCTTTGAACCTAAATGCAAACCTTAACACTCCTGGATTTCATCTGTGTGGTTTTGGCTTGTATTCTAGCTTACTTAGACAGTCAGATATCTAAGTCTAGGTCTGCCGTGCAATTAATTTCTCTAAACTTTGTCATCTACAAATTAGGTGATCACCCCTTCTCAAACTTCATCCATGCCATTGATAAAAACATTGAATGAGACAGAAGATGGGTCTTGGATCTCTTCTCTAGAGAGAGGTATCTTCTACTGAGGGGCCTTGAAATGGAGACATTGCCATTTTGGGCTTCAGGATTTCCTATCAATCCTACATTGAATGCCTAGGTTTTTCAGGTAAAGTACTAGGCACTGAAGAAATAGTGGTCAAGCAAAAAAAAAAAAAAAACAAAAAAACTTTGCTTTCACAAAGCACTTTGTGGCATTGGAGTGATGAACACATAGACAAATAATAACAGCATCTGGTCAGTCCATCTAGATGCAGAGGACTGGGAGGCCAGCCAAGGGGCACTTCCCTTAGCTTGGTATACTTGGCTTAGAGAAGGAGATAGACTTACCAGGATTGGAGTGCTGGGAGGGGGTGGGGATGAGCCCTGAGGGGGTATTTTTGACTTTGTCATGTAGCCTCTTGGGTGTCATCATCATGTTTAACTCAGTTACCCTCTCTACTTTGTGACTCATTCTTCAACTTCATTCCCTATAAATTTAGAATGATAACCCCCAATTCAGTAGTACTTGGGGAGTATGTGTGTGTGTGTGTGTGTGTGTGTGTGTGTGAGAGAGAGAGAGAGAGAGAGAGAGAGAGGAAGAGAAGAAAAGGAAGGGGGTTGAAGTTTCTCTTGTGAATGGAGGGCAGGGGGAGTCAGATGCAGAAGAGATTAGAGACAGGACAGTGTGGCCTGGGCCTGTGCTTTAGGGGGATTTGCTGGGTGATGGATCTCATTTCAAAAGAGGAGAGATGGAGAAATTAGCTGGGGTCGGGGGAGGGTGGGTGGCATATGGGGGAGGGGGGATATTTTCACTTAGCCCAAATGAGCCTTTATCTGTGGCTTCCTTACATTTGAGTGTTTCAAGTCCCAGGTCATCAGGCACACTTTTATTTTTTTCTAAATATACAGCAAGTCGCTCCAAAGACCACTGAAGATGAATTTTGAATGGCTGGGGCCATAGCCCCTTTGACTTCCTCTGGAACTCCTGCCTTTATTTCCAGTGGTGCAATCGTTACTCCAGGTGACCACAGATTGCATCTGGACCAAGAAGGAGACTGGATGGCAAGACTTGGCAGCAGTTTTTACCCCCTAGCTCTGAAACCTCAGTTGGGTGTTGGAGCTCTGTAATTCATGCCAAAGGTTGCTTCTTGCAATTTCTCTTTTCCTCCCCCGCCTTCCCTCTGCTTTCCTCCCCCACTGGGAGAGGAAAAGCAGCTATGCTTATAGAAAGATTGATTAGTTAAGCAAGTCAATTATATCTCTTGCCGAGAGCAACTGTATATTAAGTAATGCAGCAAAAATGATTGTCTGCACAGATCCATTTTGTCGAACAGCTGTTTCAGAGGCCTGGAAAGAGAAGACGAAGGTTAAAATCCTGTAATAGTCTTCACTCTCCATCTCACCCCACCCCATCATGCCTGGCCCTCCAGGGGCTCCATTTATTATGAAATGGAATAAGGTTGGGTAATGAGCATGCTGGCGGCCTGCTCCATTTTGTGGGGAAACTCTCCCGTCCTGCCGTGGGCTCCTGGGCTTCCATCAGCGCTGGCCCTGCCGCCCTCCTGCCGCCAGGGAGTTGACTGATGCCCACTCACAAGCTGGCCTCACTCCGCCCAGCCCTGCCCAGCAGCCGTTACAAGATGCAAAGAGTTCCAGTTGTAGACTCTGGGGACCTGGGTTCAAGTGCAATTATTGAATGTCTGATCTTGGCTAAGTCTTTTAACCTTTATGAATCTCAATATTCTCATTAGTAAAATGCAACAAAATTTAAATGAGATAATGGGTATGGATGAAATTTGGGGTCTCTCTTCATTAGGTTGAATATTATTACCCTGAGCAAAGAGGAGAGGATGAGGGGAAAGTAGCTGGGCAGGGCCACGAGCTGGTTCAGCCAGAAGCAAAAAAGGCCAGGACTTTGTGTGCCACGTGTAATCAGTCTGTACTTCTTTTTTCTTTTCTTTCTTTCTTTCTTTTTTTTTTAACTGAAGTATAGCTGATTTACAATGTGGTGTTAGTTTCTGGTGTAGAGCAAAGTGATTCAGTTTTATATATATATATATATATATATATATATATATATATATATATATGGACTCTCCTAGTGGCTCAGAGTAAAGAATCCACCTGCCAATGCTGGAGACTTGCAGGAAACTTGGGTTCGATCCCTGGGTTGGGAAGATCCTTTGGAAGAAGAAATGGCAATGCACTCCCGTACTCTTGCCTGGAAAATCACATGGACAGAGGAGCCTGGCAGGCTACAGCCAATGGGATTGCCAAGAGTAGGATATGACTGAGTAATTAACAAATATATTCAAAAGCAGAGATATTACTTTGCCGACTTAGGTCTGTCTAGTCAAGGTTATGGTTTTTCCAATGGTCATGTATGGATGAGAGAGTTGGACTGTGAAGAAGGCTGAGTGCCGAAGAGTTGATGCTTTTGAACTGTGGTGTTGGAGAAGACTCTTGAGAGTCCCTTGGACTGCAAGGAGATCCAACCAGTCCATTCTGAAGGAGATCAGCCCTGGGATTTCTTTGGAAGGAATGATGCTAAAGCTGAATCTCCAGTACTTTGGCCACCTCATGCGAAGAATTGACTCATTGGAAAAGACCCTGATGCTGGGAGGGATTGGGGGCAGGAGGAGAAGGGGAAAATGGAGGATGAGATGACTGGATGGCATCACTGACTCGATGGACGTGAGTCTGAATGAACTCCGGGAGTTGGTGATGGACAGGGAGGCCTGGTGTGCTGCGATTCATGGGGTCGCAAAGAGTCGGACACGACTGAGTGACTGAACTGAACTGGACAAATATATATGTATATATTTATATGTAGTATATATTCTTTTTGATTATGGTTTGTTACAGGACATTGAACATAGTTACTGGTGTTGCACAGTAGGTCCTTGTTTATCTGTTTTATATAGTAGCTTGTACCTGCTAATCCCAAACTCTAATTTATCCTTCCCCTACATCTTTTCCCCTTTGGTAACCATAGATTTGTTTTCTGTGTCTATAATCTGTTTCTGTTTGGTAAAGAAGTTCATTTGCATTGTATTTTAGATTCCACATGGAAATGGTGGTGTCATATGGTATTTGTCTTTCTCTGACTTACTTCATATAGTGTGATAATCTCTGGGTTCATCCGTGTTGCCGCTGCTGCTAAGTCGCTTCAGTTGTTGCTACAAATGGCGTTACTTTCTTCTTTCTTATGGCTGAATAGTATTCTATTACATATACAGACCACACTGTCTTTATCCTTTCATCTGCCCATGGATATTTTGGTTGCTTCCATGTTGGCTATTGTAAACAGTGCTGCTATGAACATTGAGGTGCATGTATGTTTTCAAATTAGAGTTTTCTCTGGATATATGCTCAGGAGTGGAATTGCTGGATCATATGATAACTCTATTTTTAGCTTTTTGAGGAAACTGCATATTGTTCTCCATAGTGGCTGCACCAATATACATTCCCCCTAACAGTGTAGGAGGGTTCCCTTTTTCCCATACACACTCCAGAATTTATTATTTGTAGGTTTTTAATGATAGTCATTCTGACTGGTGTGAGGTGATACCTCACCATAGTTTCGATCTGCATTTCTCTAATAATTAACAATGTTGAACATCTTTTCATGTGCCTGTTGGGCATCTGTGTGTCCTGTTTGGAGTAATGTCTATTTAGGTCATCTGCCTATTTTTGGATTGAGTTGTTTGTTTGCTTGTTACTGGGTTGTATGAGCTGCAATTCTTTATTCTTAATAACTGAAGCACATGGATAGGTTTTGTTTCTACCCACTTATGCCAGGTAGGTATGCATGTACTGTTTTTTAAACTTCCATCTTATAAGACTGCCCTTGTATCTGTGAGTTCAGTCACTCAATTGTGTCCCACTCTGTAAACCCCTGGACTGTAGCCCACCAAGCTCCTGTGTTCATGGAATTTTCCAGGCAAGAATACTGGAGTGGGTTGCCATTTCCTTCCCCAGGGGGTCTTCCCGACCCAGGGATGGAACTCAGTTCTCCTGCATCTCCTTCATCGGCAGGCAGATTCTTTACCACTGAGCCACCTTGTTCTTCTTGTTCAGTCACGAGTCATGTCCAGCTCTTTTCAACCCTATGGATTGCAGCATATCAGACTTCCCTCTCCTTCACTATCTCCTGGCTGCTGCTGCTAAGTCGCTTCAGTCATGTCCGACTCTGTGCGACCCCATAAGACGGCAGCCCACCAGGCTCCTCCGTCCCTGGGATTCTCCAAGCAAGAACACTGGAGTGGGTTGCCATTTCCTTCTCCAATGCATGAAAGTGAAAAGTGAAAATGAAGTCGCTCATTCGTATCTGACTCTTCACAGCCCCATGGACTGCAGCCCACTAGGCTCCTCCGTCCATGGGATTTTTCCAGGCAAGAGTACCGGAGTGGGGTGCCATTTCCTTCTCCACACTATCTCCTGGAGTTTGCTCAAACTCATGTCCATTGAGTTGGTGATGCCATCCAACCATCTCATCCTCTGTCACCACTCCTCCTCCCGCCTTCAATCTTTCCCAGCATCAGGGTCTTTTTCAATGAGTTGACTCTTTGTATCAGGTGGCCAAAGTATTGGAGCTTTTGCTTCAGCGTCAATCCTTCCAAATTAATATTCAGGATTGATTTCCTTTAGGATTGACTGGTTTGATCTTGTTGTCCAAGGGACTCTCAAGAGTCTTCTCCAACACCACAGTTCAAAAGCATCAGTTCTTCAGCACTTAGCCTTCTTTATGGTCCAACTCTCACATCTGTATATGACTACTGGAAAAACCATAGCTTTGACTATATGGACCTTTGTTGGCAAAGTAATGTCGCTATTTTTTCAGACACTGTTTAGGTTAGTCATAGGTTTTCTTCCAAGGAGCAAGCATCTTTTAATTTCATGGCTGTATTCACCATCTGCAGTGATTTTGGAGCCCAAGAAAATAAAATCTGTCACTGTTTCCACTGTTTCCTCATCTATTTGCCATGAAGTGATAGGACCAGATGCTCTGAGAATCTAGTATCCTTTGTATACTAAATGGATATGCAGGTACTCTTTCTCCACCCCCCTGCCAAAGGCTGTGGTGTTGGCCAGAATCAGCCAGCTCTTTTGCCCAAATAGTCAGAGAACAGTTTTTGGGTGAGTGGCAGGAAGGCATCTGGTGGTACTTGCTTTGTCCAGCCCTGGAGTTGCCTACAAAAGGGTACGGGCTTGGGTTAATGACCACCTCCTTTTCCTGACTATTTTTGTGAGGGACTCAGGGCTTCCCAGGTGGCTCTAGTGGTAAAGAATCCACCTGCCAATGCAGGAGACAAAAGAGATGCAAGTTTGATCCCTGGGTCTGGAAGATCCACTGGAGGAGGGCATGGTAAGCCACTCCAGTACTCTTGCCTGGAGAATCCATGGACAGAGGAGCTTGGTGGGCTACAGTTAATAGGGTTGCAAAGAATCAGACTTGGCTGAAGTGACTTAGCATGCATGCAGTCGAATAATGAGGCCAAACCTTTTCTTCCTATCACAGGGCATCTTTACCTATTTTCTGTCTCTAGAGGGTGCCCTGACGGGCTTGTTTTTCTATCTGAAATTCTACTGCTGTCTCTTCATTCTTCTGAGAGAGATTCTTCTTCCAAAGAAGAAGAGGAAATTGTTATACATTATCACTTACACGCACCTCACTGTGAATGGGGCTTCCTTGATAGCTCAGCTGGTAAATAATCCTCAGTCAGGAAGTTTCGCTGGAGAAGGGATGCTAACCACTGCAGTATTCTTGGGCTTCCCTTGTGGCTCAGCTGGTAAAGAATCCGCCTGCAGTGCAGGAGACCTGGGCTTGATCCTTGGATTGGGAAGATCCCGTGGAGAAGAGAAAGGCTACGCATGCCAGTATTCTAGCCTGGAGAAGTCCATGGACTATAGAGTTGCAAAGAGTCAGACATGATTGAGCAACTTTCACACTATTCACTGTGAATGAGTCTACAAGATCTCCTCTTAGATGCGCAATGTGTTGGAAGAGCCTTTGGAATTGTATAGGCTGTTAGGGGAAAACTGAGGCTCAGAGAGGGGGATGAGCTAGGCGATCAGGTCCACAGCTGCCAGAGCTCAATCTCCTGAGTCCTGATCATGTTTCTTCAATTGGGCATCCCTGCCTCCTCCCACAGGGTTGGGTTGGAAAGAAGGGGGTGAGGGCAGGCTGGCTGAGTGCAGTCCTGGCTGTGCTAAGGGGGTCACGTGCTGGCCCCATGCTTGGGCACAGCAGTGTTCTAAGTGGAGTCACGCTGGTGGCTGGTTTCCAGGGCCAGCAGCCCTTTCTATAGCCATGTGGGCCTTCAGTGTCCAAGGCCAAGGCTCAAATCTAGGTTAGACCAGGAGGCTGGGCTCTTCTCTGCCTTAAGGGCTCAGGGACTCCAGCTCCCCTACTTTCTGAGTAGTTTTATGGTTTCATAATCTATCCCTCTGGAGAAGGCAATGGCAACCCACTCCAGTACTCTTGCCTGGAAAATCTCATGGATAGCGGAGCCCGGTAGGCTACAGTCCATAGGGTCGCAAGAGTCGGACACGACTGAACGACTTCACTTTCACTTTTCACTTTCATGCATTGGAGAAGGAAATGGCCACCCACTCCAGTGTTCTTGCCTGGAGAATCCCAGGGATGGGGGAGTTTGGTGGGCTACTGTCTATGGGGTCGCACAGAGTCAGACACGACTGAAGTGGCTTAGCAGCAGCAGCAGCAATCTAACCCTCAGGTCACATGTGGGCAGTTAGCATAGAAATGGCTGTTTCCTCAGCTTGCCTGCCTCTGCCATGTTTATAAATAGGGATCTGGAGGGGTATGCACAGAGGAGTGGGCAGTGATGCTGATGGTGACCTGCATGGGCATCCAGCCTTGGAAACTGGGTCCTCTGCTGGCAGGGGGCTCTGAGCAGGGATAGGCAAGGTGGACATCACAGACATTTCAGGGACCTCTAACGGCCCAGGCCAGGTATAACTTCTCACAGAATGCCAGAACCAGAAGGGGCTCCAGGGTCTGCAAGTCTAGCTGCCTGTCTGCAGCTTTAACCCCTTTGCCAACTCTCCTGCCAAGCCATCTCAAATTTTCAGCGGAAACTGTTTTGGTACACCCTAGTCTGGAGAAGAAGGAGAGTGTGATCCTGGTCTCCTCTTGTCCATGTGTTTTGCGCCAGGGTAGACTCAGGACTGCACGCTTGTTCAAACTAGGACTTAGCTGGGTTAGGGTATTGGGTTCAATTTCTGGTACTTCTTTTCCCTTCCCCTTTATCTTAGCCCAGGAAAAGAATATCTAAGTGACTTATTAGGTTTTCTTCCTACCACTCAGTTTCTTGTCCCTCCAGCCATCTCCTACATGCCTGCAAGCAAGGGGATAGGAAGAAAAGAGAGTTCTTTAAGCACCTACCTTCTGCATCTTTTTTCCTTGATGAAGGTGGGTCACCAGAGAGAGAGGGCGAGGGGGAAGATGAATGTGATCTTTCCTACAGCTACAGCCCAGAGACCCAGGTGACCAGAATGTCTGTGAGCAAATGGGCTTAGGAGCCATCCAGTTCAAGCCCCGTGTCTGACAGGTGAGAAAACAGAGAGGGAGGGGCAGGGTTACACAGTGAACCATGCTGTGGCAGCAATGGGGTCTGCTGAGGGGTACCTATGGCTGAGTATGGGCACTGTCCACAGACCACCCTGGGAAGGGGGGTGGTGGTGGGGACACTGCTCTCTCCTATTGCTGTTATTCAGTGAGATTCCCAGCTCTTGGAGGCAGCAAGAGCCTCCTGGGAATCAGAGGAAGCTGTCACCTACAGTGGAATCATGGAACCTTGGAAGCTCCTCCTCCTGCTTTCTGAACCAGAACTATATCCTCTACCCATGTTCTGATGCCCAAGAATCTATCATTTCAACGTTTCACATGTTTGTTCTTTAAAAGGCAACCCGCTGGTGTGGATGACTTATCAGAGCCTTTCCTGATGCTTTTAGCTGGGGTATGAATAGACAGTGCTTGGAACTATACAGTAAAAGAGAAACCTGGGACAGAGAGAGAGAGAGAAAGGGAGACAGCTACGGAAGAGGGCTGGCCCTCATTGCACACTGTTCTTTGGGCCACTGAGCCCAGAGTTGGGAGCTGGGATGCGCTGGCTGAGCTGTGAGGGAGGCGGTGCTTGGGACCCGAGTGGCCCATCCAGGGCAGTGTTTGCCATTACAGCCTGATCTGGGCCAACATAATTGGAATTACTGAAGCAAACATATTGGCCCAGTGATTGATTAGACCTCCCACGTGTGTCCTCCTTGACGATCCCACTTTCTCTGCAGGATCACTCCTCCGGCCTTGACGATGTGATTAACTCCCTGGACCATCTATGCCTTGCTCTCTGCTGCCTGGAGTGTGACTGAACATTCTATTGCCAGGTATGAGGTATCCCCTAACTGACTGTAAGTTCTTGGGTACAGGGGCAGGTCTTAGGTAGCATATAAAACAAATAGGGCAGGGAGTGGTTCCAGGGCTTCTCCGGCTGATTGAGAGTCCCCTGGTGTCCCCTGCATGCTTCTTGGCAAAGTTAGCCAGAACTGGGGTGATATCACAGCCAGGTTACAGGAGGGATGAGGTTGGCTCCTTCTGGTAACTTTCCCTCCACTCAAGCAGTTATACAGGCTAATTGTGTAACTATGGGGAGCAGGAGTGATACATATGTGTGGGTTTAGGCTGTATTTCATGATACCCTCTCTGTGTCTGAGAGACCTTCCCAAATTGCATGGGGACTGGAATGCCACGCTGCCCCCTCAACTCTGAGCAAAGAACAGCCTCCCTGGGGGGTCCTCAGATAACTTTGTCACGTGTCTCAGCATCCCAGGTTGTAATCCAGGGTGTCTTCTCAACATCCAGCCCAAGTCTCTGCTGCTTCACTTCACAATTCCCTCATGCATGGTGTCCCAAGAAAGAGGAGGTGTTCTGTGGCAGGGAGCTTCAGGAATGTCTTTGAAACTCGTGTGCCGCTCCCTGCTCTAGGGGCATTGGCATGGAAGCCCTTGTTTGCCCTGGATTGTCCCCTGCTCTTTGGATACTGGATTATTCAGTTGGATCGAAGAGACAGTTGGTCCCACAGCCAGTCCCAAGGAGTTGTGAAGGTTTTCTGAGTTCCTGCCAAGTCCTGGTGAATCAAAGTTTCTGCTTGTGTGGGCCTATCTCCTCTGGCGCTGGCTGGTAGCAGACGTCTCTGTGAAGTAGTGGTGGGGCTGGAGTGAGAAGCCCCAGGTGTGCCCGGGATGCAGATGCTAGGAAATTGGCTGCTGGAGCCCCACAGGGCTGCTGAGGATGAGGCTGCAGGACCTGGTCTTTTTTTTTTTCATTATGAACCTGGGAGAAAGAGAAATAGGGAGAGAGACAGAGAGAGGAGATGAGAGGACTGCAGCAAATAACGACCCCTTTTAACAGTATTTTCACTATCAGAGACCCGTCAGTGGCAGTGTCTTCAGGGGAGTATGTTGGAGACAGTGTGAAGGTAAAAGCTTCGCGAGAAAGCAGCTCGTTTCTCGCGAGAAATGAGGGTCTCGCGAGAAATGGTGGAAGGAAACAAGGAGGTCTTGTCTGTAGACCCAAGGACTCAAAGAAGTATGACGCCTGTCTCCCCAGGGCTATTGTGAGTGAGAGGGGACACACCCTGTTCTCCACATCCTTAAGGGTAGAAATAGAACATGTGTAGAAGCCTCAGGAAGACGGCCTGGGGCCCAACACAAGAGGTTTCTCCAGCTGGCGCCGACCAAGGGAGATGCTGGTGCCCGAGGGAGGAGGCGAGTTCCGGTCACTGGAGGACTTCGGCCATCAGGCGGAGGTAGGGAGAATCTCTACAAGACGAAGGAGGGGCATGAAAGACAGGGGGTCCCTGTCAGGAAGACCTTAGCTTCAACTGAGGAGTTGAAATGACTTTGGAGGCTCCTTCCAATGAGAAAATTCTCAGTTTCGAGAAGATTTGGGTCACGGATGGTTTAGCTTCTGGGCTGGGCTGGGGCTCCTGCAGGGCACTCTTGGGCCCACTGGATTCCCGAAGGCTCCCTGACAGAAGTGGGGCAAGGTCTCAAGGAGAGGAATGTTCCTTGTGAGTAAGGCAGAGCACTGGGCACTGAATGACCGTGGTTGAGGGTTTTAGCTGAGTGACTTTTCCCACGACAAAGACGAGAATTCCACCAGAACTGCCCTTGCAATTCACAGCCTATTGAATTACTTAGGTGCTCCCAATTGCTGGGGGCTTCCCAGGTGGCTCATTGGTAAAGAATCTGCCTGCCAGTGTAGGAGACAGGGGTTCAGTCCCTGGGTTGGGAAGAACCCCTGGAGGAGGAAATGGCAACCTGCTCCAGTATTCTTACCTGAAAAATCCCATGTCTAGGGAATACTGGACGGCTACAGTCCATGGTGTTGCAAAGAGCTGGACTTGACTAAGCATCTGAGCATGTACGCACTCACTTGCTGGGGTCTAGGACGCAAATAGATGTACACAGAAAGTTTAGTAACTATTTGCAGTGAAAAAATTAGTGAAGTCAGAGAGACCTAGTTTCTAATATTGGCTCTGCCATCCTGGAGGGATAACTTTAGACAAATTACTTCCACTCTGGGAGTTGCTTAATTTTCTCTTCTGTGAAATGGGGATAATGATTTTTCTCTCACAGAGCTGGGCTGAAGTCTAAATTAGGCTTTGTGTGTCAGGCACAGTGGTGAGACCTGGTAGGACTCAATGAAAGGTAGTTCTGTCTCCCCTGAGTCCAGACTTTCTCATCAGCTTCCTTGACTGTCCCCTCCTAGGTCTCATTTACATGATGTCTCTGGTATCAGTGGTCTGGTCACAGGTACACATATTGTGTGAGAGGCAGGACCCTGGGGACTGGTGCTGACTCCTGGCTTGGGGGAGATGGACAGGCCTGGAGAAGCTCGGAACAGGGCCTACCCTCTGCAGATATGTGAAGGAAGATAACCACAGGTGATCAGTGCAGGGAGATTCCAGATCCTAGGACACAGGGGAAGATAGAGTGAATAGAGGTTCTCAGTGCTGTGCCAAGTGGGCTGGGACAAGGACAAAGACAAAGCAAAAGGTTGTGCACATTAGCAACCATTACTAGACAGCTTTATTACCAGCCCCTCCACCACCAGGCCCTCCATCACCAGCCCCTCCACCACCAGCCCCTCCACCACCAGCCCCTCCACCACCAGCCCCTCCACCACCAGGCCCTTCCATCACCAGCGCCTCCATCACCAGCCCCTCCACCACCAGCCCCCTCCACCACCAGCGCCTCCATCACCAGCCCCTCCACCACCAGGCCCTTCCATCACCAGCCCCTCCACTACCAGCCCCTCCGCTACCAGCCCCTCCATCACCAGCCCCTCCACCACCAGGCCCTTCCATCACCAGCCCCTCCACTACCAGCCCCTCCATCACCAGCCCCTCCACCAACAGGCCCTTCCATCACCAGCGCCTCCATCACCAGCCCCTCCACTACGAGCCCCCTCCACCACCAGGCCCTTCCATCACCAGCGCCTCCATCACCAGCCCCTCCACTACCAGCCCCTCCATCACCAGCCCCTCCACCACCAGCGCCTCCATCACCAGGCCCTTCCATCACCAGCCCCTCCACTACCAGCTGCTCCATCACCAGCGCCTCCATCACCAGGCCCTTCCATCACCAGCCCCTCCACTACCAGCCGCTCCATCACCAGCGCCTCCATCACCAGGCCCTTCCATTACCAGCCCCTCCACTGCCAGCCGCTCCATCACCAGCCCCCTCCACCACCAGCGCCTCCATCACCAGGCCCTTTCATCATCAGCCTCTCCACCACCAGCGCCTCCATTACCAGCCCCCTCCACCACCAGGCCCTTCCATCACCAGCCCCTCCATCACCAGCCCCTCCATCACCAGCCCCTCCATCACCAGCCCCTCCATCACCAGCCCCCTTCACCACCAGCACCTCCATCACCAGCCCCTCCATCACCAGGCCCTTCCATCACCAGCCCCTCCACCACCAGGCCCTTCCATCACCAGCCCCTCCACCACCAGGCCCTTCCATCATCAGCCCCTCCACTACCAGCCCCTCCATCACCAGCCCCCTCCACCACCAGGCCCTTCCATCAGCAGCCCCTCCACCACCAGCCCCCTCCACCACCAGGCCCTTCCATCACCAGCCCCTCCATCACCAGGCCCTTCCATCACCAGCCCATCCACTACCAGCCCCTCCACCACCGGCCCTCCACCACCAGCCCCCTCCATCACCAGCGCCTCCATCACCAGGCCCTCCATCAGTAGGCAGCAGTGGAGCGCTCATGGCATAATGCACGCACACCTGTAGCCTGACCAGATGCTCCCTTTCTCTAGACTTAACTCTTCTGTTGATGCAGTGGTTGATAGGCTGCTTAACCAGAGCTCACTGGAAATAACTGGCTCATCGTGGCAGTGTGTCCCTTGCTCAGCCTTGTACAGCTTGGGAAGAGACGGGCCATCTGAAGCAGTAGCAGTGGGAGATGAGGAAAATAGTGGTGATCTGGAAGGTCGCAAAGAAGATTTTTGGTAGCTGACTCTCTATAGCCATCATTTCACTTCTGTAATAGAGTTTCCTTGGATTCTCCACCTTTGGGTGATTGGTATACATGCCCACATCTGCTTGGTAGGCCCTCTAGAAACTTTCCCACCTTCTCCTTGAGTGTCATGTCTGTCAAAAGTCAGGATAATGGTGAACAGATTGGAAAAGCCAGTGCTCCTGAGGCCAGTATGTTGCCCTAGAGATTTCATTAATGAGCCAGACACAAGTAACAGATGCAAAGGCCTGGGCCGCAGAGCTGGGTACAAGCCTTGTTTTTGTTTGTTTGTTAGAAAAGATGAGATCTCTGAGTGGTACTCACTGTTCTATGTTCATAATACTACCTCTTTGTAGGCTTGGGTTTTTCAGCATCTGCTGTATATTTGGCTGTTGAACAAATATTTGTTGATTACAAAAATTAAAAACTACACTTTTTTCCATCTACTCTGGGCAAGGCACATGCTAGGCACTGGGTTTTCTCTCATTTAGTCCTTACAGCTGCTGAGAAGTAGGTATCATTGTTCCATGTTATAGAGGAATGGGTTGAGACTGGAGACATCTCAGCAAACAGTGTGGCTCCAAGTTTATGCCTCTTCATTGCCTCATCCTTTCCCTTCCCTCTTTCTTTAAAACTGCAATTAATTTTCATCATGTTATATTTTTTTCCCAAATGTATCTTTTCAGTATTTCACTTAGCTCTTTTTATTTTCCAGGATTAGCGCTGAATGTTTTGCAGTAAAAAAGAATGTGATTGTACTTTTTTCTGGGTGCTTTGGTGGCAACCATCAGAGGGTCATGTGGTTGGAACCACTGGGCTTCCAATGACCTTTGAGAGATATTAGGAAACCTTTACACTTAGATTATACTTTAAATACATGAATTATTTAGCTTTATTGGAATAGCCAAGTATGATAACATTTCTTTTTTTTTTTTTTTACCAGTTTCATAATTATTGTCAGTTATTGCTCCTTGTAGAACCAGTCTTATCTAGGGCTTGAGTAGAACAATGGGTTCTCCAGGAATTGGGCATGGCTTGTGCTTTAGGGGTGTTAGGGCAGCTTATGATTGAAAATCCAGCCCCTCAGCTGTAATAGTCTTCAGCGATCATGATGGGCTTGGCTTCTAGGACTATGCTTGTCTAATAAGAGAGGAAGTGGCCATGTGTCACTATTGAGCTCTTGAAATATGACCAGTTTAAACTGAAAGGAGGGCTTCCCAGGTGGCTCAGTGGTAAAGAATCTGTCAACCAGTGCAGGAGAGGCAGGTTCAAGCCTTTGGTCTGGAAGATCCCCTGAAGTAGGAAATGGCAAATGGCTCCAGTATTCTTGCCTGGAAAAATCCCATGGACAGAGGAATCTCTTGGGCTAGAGTCCATGTGCCGGGGTCCAGCCCCGGTGGATCCAGGGAATTCGAAGGGTGGACGGCGTTGGCGTGGAAAAACTTGTTTATTTATTAATATAAGATTAGATTAGGAAACTGTAGCGTAGTAGGAAGATTAAGTGGAGGAAGAGGGCTGAATAGCTTGGTTTACGCGGAAGGCCAATAAAATTCCAGACAAGGAATTTGCACCATCTACATTGGGCCACCGGCGCCCGCTTGAATATCTAAGGGTGCCTCGCCTTAAGCTCCCTTTCGCGCGGGTCTTAACAGCCGGGGCAAGTAAGTAGACCTGGAGAGCCTCCGCGCCCCAGGTGGAGATTCAGCCTGAAGTTAAAGTAAAGAGCAGAGAGAGGGAAAGGGAGAGAAGAAAGAGAGACACGGGGGGAGCCAGAGTCCCAAGAAACCAGGCCGAGAGACTAGTTCGAGAAGCTGGCCCGAGAAACTGGCCCCCGGCCCCCTCCTTTATTGTTCAGAAGGCCTTTTATACTTTTGATAAAACATGGAGATCAATGGGTAACACAAAATTATGTAGCGTTCGCAGCCCAGACTCTTTCTATACATCATTTTGTATACAAAAGGTCTCAGGTGATTTACATTATCTTCTGGCCAAGAGGCTTGTTAACACTTTTTGGCTCTCTTCCTTAATGAATGTTAATTTTGTTTCCCCTGAAGTGTTTTTCTTTAATCTGCATCTCCTTAAAGCATTAAAGTTACATCTCTATAGAACAAAGGTTCAGTGGGATATAACAAAGAAGGTACTTAACTCGAAGATCTAATGTTGCTAATACCAGGTCTACTACTTGTTTTTTTATATACCAACTATATCTAAAAATAAAGGATATGAAAATTTGGCAGCAAGCATTGACTCAACAAATGAAACTTTTAATCAGTCCTATTCTAAAGATTTTGACTCTTCGGAAGCCCCTACATTCCTAGGATGTTTTAAGCTTCCTGTGCCTCCTGCGGTCAGGAGGCCTCAAACAATCACACTCCCAGAGTCCTGCAGGCAGGCTAGAAAGCCATCGGAGGGGTTTTTGGATTGAAACACTCCTTCAAATGCAGAAGACTAAAGCCCTGAATTGACTTTTTCCAGAAAATGTCAGAAGAGTGGAAAAGCAGAGCACAAAAGCCGGCAGATTTTTGTTGGGGTACATGCTTAGGAATTTCCAGAGGGGTCCCTGAAGTCTGAGCACGCCTTGCGTATGTCAGCTTCCTTCCTCATGACCTTGTCACGGGCGGGATTCCTCACACTGGCTCCCGGCATCCATGGTATTGCAAAGAGTTGGACATGACTGAGCACACGTGCAAACTGAAAGGTGCCCTAAGTATAAAATATACACTTGATTTCAAATATGTAGCAAAAAATGTAAAATACCTCATTAATATTTTAATGTTTATTACATGTTAAAATAATATTTTGATTACATTAAATTTAATAAAATATATTATTTACATGTTTATTTTCTTACCTTTAAAAATTAGCTGCAAGAACATTTAAGATTACATGTGTGGTTCACATTTGTAGCTTGCATTGTAGTTCTATTGGACACCATTGTTCTAGAGAATGCCTTAGTTTATTGTCTTTAATCACTCTTCAAGTTCTAGGTTGCACTCAGATTAAAAAACAAAGTGAAACATA
Source organism: Capra hircus (assembly GCF_001704415.2). Lineage (NCBI taxonomy): Eukaryota > Metazoa > Chordata > Mammalia > Artiodactyla > Bovidae > Capra > Capra hircus. The sequence goes on from NC_030822.1 coordinate 55,392,534, forward strand.
CATGTTTAGGTAACAGTGTAATTCTTCTAATTTTTGTAAAGAAGTATGGAAATGTCTCCAACATTTAGACGATATCTTAGCTGCTGTGTTGACTACTCCTGCCAAGCACCCTTCTCCAAAAGAAGTTAAGGTCTTTGACCTGTACTTGAAATTTGCTGAAAATTCAGCTAGTGGTGGTTTTATCCATTAATAAAAAAAGAGATTATAGAAAAGACTAGCATCTTAGAGTGTCAAGGCCAGATTGGTGAAAAAGACAGATTGAGGCAGGTCATACTCACATCAGGGCTAATCAGGCTTAGATGAAGAGCAGACAGAAGTCAGGGTGAGAGCCCACCAGGCAATGTCCCATAAGGGATCTACCGTGCTGCCACTGCAGACAGCACTCAGACACCTCCAGCTTTGGCCAGAATTCACAGCAGCCACTGCCTTTCCATCTAAGGCAATTTATGATTCCTCTCTCCTTTATCCCACCTCCCCCCACAACTGCTGTCTCCAGTACTCCTCTCCTAAGCTGCAAGGGCAAGAAGCTTCTCTGAAGTTTCTGTTAGGTCCTGAATTCTCATGAAAGAAGTCACCTTCTTGTCTCCTTTTAGGGAAACCCTAGAGTAAAGGTCAGCTTTGGGTGCTCCATCTTCTAAGTCACTATGTGCCCTTTTGGGTTTGGATCTCTCTAGGCTGGTGGGAGATTGGCATCCCTTCCTTTGAAGCAGTAGTTCCTTGTGCTGAACTGTTGACCAACATGTGGGACCTGGTGGACCTTCCATGTAGCATGAAAGCAGTCTTCATGTCAAACTCTTTTTGGAGTCCTGCTGAGGCCCCATCAGATTTTTGAGGAAATCTTTAATAATTCATCCTCTCTGCCTGTATACAGATTATGCATAGCTTTTGCTATGGGTAATATCTGCCATACACAAATTCTATGTTTATGAAGGAATGTTTGTTTTTCAGCTTTTTATTATTCAAACATATTATTTCCACATAGGTGGAAAAAAGAGTATAATGAACCTTTGTGGACAATAATTCAGCCTCAACAATTAGCAATATAGGGTCATTAAAAAAATCTTTTCTTCCCACTTCTCCCTGCAACCTCCTAGACATTGTATTATTTCATATGTAAATGCTTCAATTATATATTTTTAAGAGATTAGGACTCTTTTCTCCTTTAAATATTGCAACAATGCCATTTTTTTCCATTTTAAAATTAGAACTTTAAAGCTTTATTATTTTTAGTTTTTCATGAAAGTAATATATTCTCATCGAAAATATTCAGGCCATATCAAAAGGTATAAAGAAATAAATGAAAATTACTCATAAACCAATACCCAGACATAATTACTGTTAGCATTTTGGCATATGTAGTTATGTATATTTAGCATATATTCTTAATACAGGTTTACATATATAAAATTATGCTACAGATGATGTTTATAATCTTATTTTTTTGGTAAGTATTAAAAAAATCGAAGCTGAAAATATGTACAGAGAAATGCACAAATTGTAATATACTTCAATGAATTTTCACTGGCATGTAAACAACTAATGTTCAGATCAAGAAATTACCTGCGCTTCAAAACCTGTCCTTGCCTCCCTATTCTGACTTTTATCACTAGAGAGAAGTGGCTTGCTTTTGAATTTTTTACAAATAGAATCATACAGTATATGTGCTTTTTTGTGTTAATTTTCTTCCACATCATATTTGTAAGGTACATTCATGTTGTATGTAGTATTAGTTCATTCATTTTGTTGCATAGTATTCCACTGTATGACTATATTACAATTTACTTACACATTTTGTTATTGATAGATATTCCCCCCAACATCCCCAAATCCAGTATGTTGCTTTAGAAACATCTTCTCGCACAGAGTCGGACACGACTGAAGCGACTTAGCAGCACCAGCAGCTAATACATTTATGTACACATTTCTGTTAGGTATATACTTAGGAGCAGACTTCTGGGTAAACCAGCTTATACTTGCACCATCAGTCTGTGAGAGTTTCATTTGCTCTTTATCTTTGCTGACAATTATTATCAATGCTTTAAAATTATCTATTCTGATGAGTGTATAGTAGTAACTTATTGTGGTTTTAATTTGTGTTTCCCTAATGACTAATGTTCATGGGGTTCCCAAGGCAAGAATACTGAAGTGGTTTGCCATTCCCTTCTCCAGTGGACCACATTCTGTCAGACCTCTCCACCATGACCTGCCCGTCTTGGGTTGCCCCACGTGGCATGGCTTAGTTTCATTGAGTTAGACAAGGCTGTGGTCCTAATGTGATTAGATTGACTAGTTTTCTGTGAGTATGGTTTCAGTGTGTCTGCCCTCTGATGCCCTCTTGCAACACCTACCATCTTATTTGGGTTTATCTTACCTTGGACGTGGGGTATCTTTTCACAGCTGCTCCAGCAAAGCGTAGCCGCTGCTCCTTACCTTGGACAAGGGGTATCTCCTCACCACCGCCCCTCCTGATCTTGAACGTGGAGTAGCTCCTCTAGGCCCTGCGGCGCCCGCGCAGCCACTACTCCTTGGACGTGGGGTTGCTCTTCTCGGCCACTGCCCCTAACCTCAGGTGTAGGGTATCTCCTCCCGGCTGCCGCCCCTGACCTTGGAGGTGGGGTAACTCCTCTCGGCTGCTCCTGTGCTGTCGCAGCTTGGCACTCTCGGCCACCGCACCTGACCTCGGATGTGGGGTAGCTTCTCCCAGCCGCTGGCCCTCGGGCATGGGGTCCTCCCGGCTTCTGCCCCTGACCTCAGACCTCCTGAAAGATGATGCTGTGAAAGTGCTGCACTCAATATGCCAGCAAATTTGGAAAACTCAGCAGTGGCCGCAGGACTGGAAAAGGTCAGTTTTCATTCCAATCCCAAAGAAGGCAATGCCAAACAATGCTCAAACTACCACACAATTGCACTCATCTCACACACTAGTAATGCTCAAAATTCTCCAAGCCAGGCTTCAGCAATACGTGAACCATGAACTTCCAGATGTTCAAGCTGGTTTTAGAAAAGGCAGAGGAACCAGAGATCAAATTGCCAACATCCACTGGATCATCGCAAAAGCAAGAGAGTTCCAGAAAAACATCTATTTCTGCTTTATTGACTATGCCAAAGCATTTGATTGTGTGGATCACAATAAAGTGTGGAAAATTCTGAAAGAGATAGGAATACCAGACCACCTGACCTGCCTCTTGAGAAACCTATATGCATGTCGGGAAGCAACAGTTAGAACTGGACATGGACCAACAGACTGGTTCCAAATAGGAAAAGGAGTATGTCAAGGCTGTATATTGTCAACCTGCTTATTTAAGTTATATGCAGAGTACATCGTGAGAAACACTGGGCTGGAAGAAGCACAAGCTAGAATCAAGATTGCCAAGAGAAATATCAATAACCTCAGATATGCAGATGACACCACCCTTATGGCAGAAAGCAAAGAGGAACTAAAAAGCCTCTTGATGAAAGTGAAAGAGGAGAGTGAAAAAGTTGGCTTAAAGCTCAACATTCAGAAAACGAAGCTCATGGCATCCGGTCCCATCACTTTATGGGAAATAGATGGGGAAACAGTGGAAACAGTGTCAGACTTTATAATTTGGGGCTCCAAAATCACTGCAGATGGTGATTGCAGCCATGAAATTAAAAGATGCTTACTCCTTGGAAGAAAAGTTATGACCAACCTAGATAGCATATTCAAAAGCAGAGACATTACTTTGCTAACAAAGGTCCTTTAGTCAATGCTATGGTTTTTCCTGTGGTCATGTATGGATGTGAGTTGGACTGTGAAGAAAGCTGAGTGCCAAAGAAGTGATGCCTTTGAACTGTGGTGTTGGAGAAGACTCTTGAGAGTCCTTTGGACTGCAAGGAGATCCCACCAGTCCATTCTGAAGGAGATCAGCCCTGGGATTTCTTCGGAAGGACTGATGCTGAAGCTGAAACTCCAATACTTTGACCACCTCATGCGAAGAGTTGACTCATTGGAAAAGACTTTGATGCTGGGAGGGATTGGGGGCAGGAGGAGAAGGGGACGACAGAGGATGAGATGGCTGGATGGCATCACCGACTTGATGGACATGAGTTTGAGTTAACTCCGGGAGTTGGTGATGGAAAGGGAGGCCTGGAGTGCTGCAATTCATGGGGTCGCAAAGAGTCAGACACTACTGAGCGACTGAACTGAACTAATGACTAATGAGATTGAGTGCCTTTTGATGTGCCCTCTTGGACACACAGATATCCCCTTTTTGCGGGGGTGAAATACCTGTTCATCTTTTTCCTTTTGTCTGTTGGATTTTCTGTGTGTGTATGTGTGTGTGTTTAATTGATTGTAGAAGTTATTTACATATGGGCTTCCCAGGTGGCACAATGGTAAAGAATCTGCCTGCCAAGGCAGGAGATACAAGAGACATGGGTTTGATCCCTGGGTTGGGAAGAAACCCCCGGAGTAGGAAATGACAACCCACTTCAGTATTCTTGCTGGAAAATTCCATGAATAGAGGAGCCTGGCAGGCTACAGTTCATGGGGTTGCAAAGAGTCAGACACAACTGAGTGGCTAAGCATGCAGGTCATTTACATATTCTGGATATAAGTTGTTTGTTTCAAATATATATCAAAAAATATCTTCTTCCTCAAAGTAAGTTGCCTTCTCAATCTTTTAAGATATCATTTGATACACAGAAGCTTTAAATTTTAACTTGGTCCCATTATCAATATTGTCCTTTATGGTTAGTATATTTTGTGCCCAGTTTAAGAACTATTTACCTAGTTCTAGGTCATTAATGTATTCTCTTATATTCTAGAAGCTTTCTTGTTTCACTTTTTTGTTTACAATAAGTCTGGAAGTAATTTTTGTGTATAGTGTGAGGTAGGGATCAACATTTTTCTCCCCCATATAAGTATCCAATTAGTTGAGCTCCACTTATTGAAAAAACTGTTCATTTCCCACCATTCTGTCATACCACCTTTGCTAGAAATGAAGCATGCATGAGACCCTTTGTATTCTCTGTTTTGTTCTATTGCACATTTGCTCACCTTGTGCCAACTCAAAAGTGTCTTATTTGGTGCTGAATAATATACTTAATATGTGTAGTTTATGTCCTCCAAATTTGTTACTCTTCTTTAAGATTGTCTTTTCTATTTTTATGCTCTACATTTTCATATAAGTTTTTGATTCAACTTATCAATCTCTGCAAAATAAAAGACATGCTGATATTTTGATTAGGATGTCATTGAATTTTATATCATTTTGAAGAGGATTGATTTTTTTTACAGTATTTTGCATACAATATTGATTCTTTCAATCCATAAATATGTTATATCTCCTCAGTCATTTAAGTCTTCTTTAATTCATCTTGATAAAATTTGTAGGTTTTTTCCCTGGAGGCTTTGCATTTTTTGGGGGTGTTTATTTCTAGATATTTTATGTGTTCAATGCTCTATCCAAATATTATTTTGAAAATGCTTTAAAAAATATTTCTTAATATTTTGGTTGTATATAGAAATACAGTTAATTTTGACATGTTGAACTGTATGTAACCTTGCTGGACTTGGCTGAATTAATTTTTTAACTATCAGTTTATTTGAAAATTCTTGGATTTTCAAGTACATATTCACATCTTATGCAAAGTGACTATTGATTTTCAAACATTATATAATTTTTTCCTTTTCCTCATTGCACTGGGTGGAGGACCTAAGATATAATGTTGTATAGGAGGGTGACAGTGGACATCATGGCCTCATTCCTATATCAGGAGTAAATCTTTCAATATTTATTAATAAAAATGGTGTTTGTTGCAGTTTTTAAAAAAGAATTATCCTGTATAAAATTAAGGAAGTTTTATTCTGTGGCCAATTTGTTAAGCTTTTCTTTTTCTAATTTTAAAAATGAATGAGTGTTGAATTTTATTAAATGACTTTACTACATTTATTGGAGATCATGTAATTTTTTTTCTCCTTTATTCTGTTAACTGAGGAATTATAATCAGTTGCATTGATTACTTTTCAAATAGTCAACAAACTTTGCTTTCCTGGAATAAGCTCAAGTTGATTGTGCTATATTATTCTTTTTATATATCATTGGATTCCATTGTTAATAATTTGTTTAGAATTTTGCATTTACATTCATGAGAGAGATTGATCTGAAATTTTTCTTGTTGTAATGTTATTATCAGATTTTGGTACCAAGATTATGCTGGTCTCATAATATAAGTTGTGAAATGTAAAGTTTTTCTATTCTCTGGAAAAATTTGTGTAGGTTTATTTCTTAAATGTATGTTAAAATTCACTGGAAAAACCATCTGTACTTGAAGTTCTCTTTAAGTGTGATATTTTCTGTAGGTTTTGGTAGATAATCTTTATCAAGTTGAGGAAGTTCTCTTTAATTTATAGTTTTCTGAGAGTTTTTATAAGGAGTGATATTGAATTTTGTCAAGTGCTTTTCTACATATGTTTTGTCTTTTTTGGTCTGTTTATTCAATTAATAACATTGGTTTTAAAATGTTAGATCAGTTTTACATTCCTGGTCATGATATATTACCTTTTTGTATATTGTAGTAGATTTGCCTAAGATGTCTGCTATTATTTATACTGATATTGTAGTAGATTTGCCTAAGATGTCTGCTATTATTTATACTGAGTACTTGTTATGATTCCATTTTATCACTTGGGTTTAACTGTAACTCTTTATCATTTTGGTGGTATTATGATTGCAGCCATGAAATGAAAAGACACTTACTCCTTGGAAGGAAAGTTATGACCAACCTAGATAGCATATTCAAAAGCAGAGATATTACTTTGCCAACAAAGGTCCGTGTAGTCAAGGCTATGGTTTTTCCAATGGTCACGTATGGATGTGAGAGTTGGACTGTGAAGAAAGCTGAGCACCGAAGAATTGATGCTTTTGAACTGTGGTGTTGGAGAAGACTCTTGAGAGTCCCTTGGACTGCAAGAAGATCCAACCAGTCCATCCTAAAGGAGAACAGTCCTGGGTGTTCATTGGAAGGACTCATGCTAAAGCTGAAACTCTAATACTTTGGCCACCTGATGCGAAGAGCTGACTCATTGGAAAAGACTCTGATGCTGGGAGGGATTGGGGGCAGGAGGATGAGATGACTGGATGGTATCACCGACTCGATGGACATGGGTTTGGGTAAACTCCGGGAGATGGTGATGGACAGGGAGGCCTGGTGTGCTGTGGTTCATGGGGTCTCAAAGAGTTGGACGTGACTGAGTGACTGAACTGAACTGAACTGAAGGGGTTAAAGTATATATTTTAAACTTACTGTAATCTAACTTTAGGAGAGAAAGAGAGGGAGAGAGAAAATTCATTTGCAGAAACTACCTGAGGCCAGGGAAAGAAACACCTGAAAAAATTCAATGGAAATTCTCTTACATTCATTGAACTAAGAATATTGTCTAATCCCACTATCCAGAAAAGAAAGCATAATTCATGGAGCCTGAGGGACAGAAACTAGAAGGGTCGTGCCTCAGTAGTGGTAAAAACTAACCGTAGGTTAAATGTTTCTCTGGTTCCACATGATGAAGGCTAAAGCCAAATTTCAGAAAGGTCGGTCTACCTCCAAATAACTTGACTATACCCCAGAACAAAGTTAAGGAACATTTATAGGAATACAAATATATTTAGCACCTGTGCAGTGCTGTGCTTAGTTGCTCAGTCTGTTTCTGACTCTTTGTGGCCTCATGGACTGTACCCGTGGTACAGTCTGTTCCTCTGTCCAAGGAACTTTACAGGCAAAAAAAATGAAGTGGGTTGTCATTTCCTACTCCAGGGGATCTTCCCAACCCAGGGATCAAAACTGCGACTCTTGAATCTCCTGCATTGGTAGGCGGATTCTTTACCACTAATGCTATCATCCAATAAAAAAAATCATCAGATATGTAAAAAGCAGAAAATTATAATGAGAATTTTTATTCCATCAATTCTGATCCAAATGGTAGGGTTAGTAGATAAGGGCATGAAAACAGTTATTATAACTGTATTATATACAGTCAAGAAGCTGGAGGAAAGATTTAGCTATACTATGCATAAGTATTAATGGAAACATAAAAGAAAAAGACCCAATTTGCATTTCTAAAGATGGAAAAAATGCAATGTTTTAGATGAAAAAGATACTGGTCAGGATCACGGTAGTTTAGATATTGTACAAGAAAAAATTAGTGCACTTGAAGACAAGTAGAAAATATTCAAAAAGAAACATAGAAATTAAGACTGAAAAATAATGGAATTACTGAACTGTGGTATGAGTGAATTTTGGTAACCTAGGACTCCCTAGAATTTTGGATTTACTTTCTTAACTCAGGGAGAACACTGAGTTCCCTTTGGGTTTCCTCTCTGCACCGCAACCTGGAAACTTCTGCAGACAGTGAGCTGGAACAGGAAGGCTTATTGACCTCCTCTATTTCCCATTTCTCAGGGATCACTCTTTTTGTCACCTGATGCCCTAAGCCTTATGTACCATTGTTTTATAAATTTTGTGTAAGTTTTTGGTTATTTCAGATGTGAAGGTATATCTGTTACTCTAAAAAGATGTTGAGTATATTGTTTTCGTGTATTTTTAATTAGTGTAACAATTTTAATTAGTTTAGGTTTATTAAGTGTATATTTCAAATCTTCTATATCCTTTATATTTTTATGTGCTCATTCTATCAGTTACTGAGAAGAACATAAGAAATTCTTTATTTCTTCTTGCTCCAGATTTGGTTAGTGTTAGCACAGTGTATCTTTTTCTATTCTTTTACCCTTTCTTTGGTCTTGTATTTAAGATGCATTGCTTATAAGCAGCATATAGTTGTTTTTGTTCATCATACTTGTTGGAAAGCGATATGAATATTTTTATGTTTCTTCATGGTTAAAGTTTTCTAAGTCTTTCTAAGCAAAGAAAAGATGTCTCTTTCCTCCAGTCACATTTGCTCCTCACATTCTAAGGGTGATAAACCTGGATCTGCTTTTATGCGTTATAATGGAGCCATCTGCTCCCATTCAAAGGGTAAGTAAATGTATCAGCCCCAGAGCCAAATACTTGCATTCCAGAGTAGAGACTTTGTCTTTTATCTTTCGTGAGAAAACAGTTTGCTTTAGAAAGATAAGATTCCTCTCCCTCTCTCAGGATGAAGAGCGGGAAGGAACTGTATGACTGTTCCTATATAAACTCCCAGGTTCATGATTTTTGAATTCCTCTGCTCTGTGCCAGAACACGCATTGCATGTACAGTTCTAACCATCTGGTTCTCGTTATACCACCCTTAAGGGGGAGAATTGGGCACGGAGAATATGAAGTTATTACTCTAAGTAATAATAGTCTGCCTCAATCCAGAAACCTTATATTTGCTTGGTATTAGAATAATGTAAATAAATAATAGGTATTAAAAACATCTGACAAAAACTTGTCTGACAAGTTTTGTTTTCAATAGTAGAATTTAGTATATATATCCTTTTGTGCAATTACTGGTCTGTTTGGGCTTAAACACATTATAGTGTGTATTTTCTTATTTATAATGATTTTTGTCTTTATTTTCTTCTTTGCTTTAATTAAGTATGCTTTATTATTTCTATTATTGTGGTAGTTGTATGCAAGTGTACTCAGTCTCTAAGTCGTGTCCAACTCTTTGCGACACCCTGGACTGTAGCTCTCTAGGCTCCCCTGTCCATGGGATTTTTCAGGCAAGAATACTGGAGTGGGTTACCATTTCCTTCTCCAGGGGTCTTCCCAACCCAGGGATTGAACCTGCATCTCCGGTGTGAGCTGCATATAGTCTTTTTCTATTTTTTATTGACTACTCCTGATATTATAATGTGCAGCTTTGGCTTATTACAATAAGTTGAAATAATTACTTTTACTACTTTTATCATTTCTATTAAGTTATTTTTGTTTTATTTTTATTTATTTGAAAGTAATGTGGGTTATTTTCCCCCTCTGTTTGCTTTAAATGTTTCTCTGGGTTGGGTTTTCAGTACTTTTGCCATGATATGCCTGCACATTTATCCTACTTGAGGTTCTCTGAAAATCTGTGGCTTAATGTCTTTCTTTAGTTTAAAAGAATGTGAATTTTAGAAAATTCACAGCCACTATTTTTCAAATATTGTTTATGCTAAATTCTTCTCCTTTTTTCCTGGTACTTCAGTTTCACATATGTTACATCTTTTTACCGTGTCCCATATGTCTTACACTCTTTTCTACATTTCCATCTTTAAATAGTATTTTCTCTTTTTGTTAGTCTGGTTATTGTCTTTCAACCTACCATTCCAACCCATTCTTTCTTTCAGCAGTGTCTAATTTCTTATTAAACCCAAATAGTTGATTATAGGTGTTACATATTTTTAGTTCTTGAATTTTGGTTCTTATTTTAAATATTCCAGAGTGGTTTTTTTTTGTTTTTTCTTTTCTTTTTCGCTACAATTCCCCATTTTGATCTATTTTCTTGAAGATAGTCATCATAGTTATATTAAAATCTGTGTCTGAAAACACTAATATTTGGTTCAGCTATGAGGCTGTTTCTATGATCTGATCTTTATTTTGGTTCTTAGTTGTTTCATTCTGTGTTTTAGAATGCCTAGTCACTTTTTATTGAATGTCAGGCATTGTTATGAAAATAACTGTCTCTAGGTGATGTCTTCTTCCAGTTAAGATTTGCTTCACCAATTAAAGTAGAAGATCACCTGTATTTGAAGCTGGGTTCCAGTCCCTCTGAACATTGGCATATTCTCTCTTCACAGTCACTCTTTTGCTTTAGCGCTTAGGGATCCCAAACAAAATCCTGGAATGTACACCAGGTCTTCTTCTTGGTTGTGACCTTGCATTTTTATCTTCCTAAGACTGTGTATGGGATTATTAAAATCTCTCTCTTTTTTTTAAAGTATAACTTCCATTTAATTTTTTTTCCAGAGGATAGTTTTCCTTCAGTCTTTAGAACCCAGCTCCTTACATGGGCTTTGGTAGAGATCATGGGGCAGCACCATTAGATCTAAATTAGGTGAGAGTTTTTGGATTTTCTGGGCTTTGTGAGAATGGTCCCTGACTGCTTTACTGTGAATGGTAATGTAGTTTCACATAGAGCTTGGGAAGCACATGTATGTTAAAGACATTCTGGAAATGTCTCTGATGACTGTGGCTTATACTGTGCTTTGAATGATGAACTTCTCAACAGCCTTGGGCACACACTGGTTGCAATTAGTTCAGCATTAGGACTACATGTGGCCATAACCCTTTTTTGACACGACTATTTTTACATCTTGGTTTTACACCAGGCTGAAGATCTGTTAGGAAGGGCATTTAACACAGCCAACCTCAGCCCCATTCTGGCATCTTAGCTGCAAGGACCCAGAGCTAACAGCTCGTTTTAGTTTTCTAGCCTTGCAGCTACTTCTGCTTAGGATTTTCATTCCCTGGGCTATTGCTTATGGATGACAAATGTCTTAAGGGGAAGTGCCATTAAATATGGGGCTCATTTCTTTGACCTTCTCTTGTCTCCAAGATCTTAACCTTTATATTCTGGATTCTTTGGTTGGTAGCTCTAAACGCCATTTATGTCTCCTCAGCCTCATGAGGCTGACTAGGTACTGCTTGGCTTCACTGTGTATTAGCTACTACCTTATGCTCGTCTTGTTAGTCTCCGCTTGTCCTTTCAGCCTCTGAGCTACTGCATATGAATCAGGGGAAGGCAACCATGAATGTAGGGCAGCTTCTCAGTTCATTTCCCTTCTTTTTTGAATTTTGGCTCAGAAGTCCTGGCTGCCTTGGCAGCTCCCTGTTGATTTTTAAAGAGTTGTTTTTTGTTTTTTATTTTTAAAGTTTTTATTAGCAGGAGAATTTGTCTGATACAAGCCAGTCTACCATAGACAAGAACAGAAATTTTGTAACCTGCTTTTATGAAGGAATTTTGTGACTGCTACTTTGCACTAGACCTGGAGATCAAGTGAAAAAGAATCAAACAAACATGAGGGAGAAGAGTTATGAAAAGATTAAACTGACATTCAAAAGACTTAGCACTGCCACAGTCCACCTGGTTCCTCAGATTATAGTTAGATTCTGGTCCTCCTGCTGGGTTGGAAGAAACCTGGAGATGGTTCAGATATCTGAAGGATGCCACTGTGGCAGTGTTGGGGGCGGGAGAGTGGGAGACTAGAGAATGGTCAGGGGAGCAAAGGCCAAGGTGTAAATAAACGCTGAAGGGGTACAGATTTTGGTTTGAATAAAGGGGGTTATTTCTAACAAAGATTGGTTAGGATGAGCAATAGGAACTAACTCATTCCCCATCCATGAAGTCATTCGAATGGATGGCCAAGTTGGAATGGGATGCTATAGAGGGCATTAAAAGATTGAATGTGGGATGGGCAGATGGCATGGTATATACTATACCTGACCATAGTAGGTGAGGAGTTCAATAAATGTTGAATGAACATAGATCTACTAAGTCTCTCCTAAGGCTGCGGTTCCGTGATTTTAGCAGGATGTGTTGTGTGTGTGTTGTCGCTTCAGCCGTGTTCGACTTTTTGCAACCCTATGGACTGTAGCCTGCCAGTCTCCTCTGTCCATGGGATTCTCCAGACAGGAATACTGGAGTGGGTTGCATTTCCTCCTCCAGGGGATCGTCCTGACACAGGGATCAAACCCGCATCTCTTATGTCTCCTGCATTGGCAGGTGGTCTCTTTATCACTAGCACCACCTGGGGAGCCCTGAGCAGGATGGTGTGGTACAAAGCGCATAAGACCAGAGTGCACTGTTCTCACAGAGTTCAGGAAGGGAGAGCATGGGAAACACCATCTTTTCTATTTCCTCCTCTCCAACCTCCAGCTTTAACTAGCCCTGTGTGTGTGTGTGCGTGTGTGCATGCATGCGTGCGTGTGTGCGTGCGTGTGTGTGTGTGTGCACGCACGCTTAGTCACTCAGTCATGTCTGACTCTTTGCCGCATCAGGGACTGTAGCCCACCAAGCTCCTCTGTCCATGGGGTTATCCAGGCAAGAATACTGGAGCAGGTTGCCATTTCCTCCTCCAGGGGGTCTTTCTAACCCAGGGATCAAACCTGCGTTTCCTGCATTGGCAGGCAGATTCTTTACCACCAAGCCACCTGGGGAGATGCCAGGCCTATCAGTTCAGTTGCTCAGTCATGTCCGACTCTTTGTGACCCCATGAATTGCAGCACGCCAGGCCTCCCTGTCCATCACCTATAAGTCCCAGTTAAACTGGCCATGATAAGTGAAGGTTCAGTGCAGGGGGTCGGCTGGCATCTGGAAGAGGTGTGGAGAAATGGAGACTCTGAGAACCAACTCCTTGGTGATGGGTGCCCCCTATTTCATGCCCTCTGGGGGCTGGTTTGGCAGAATGTGGCCACCTGCTCTTCTGAGTGGTCCCAGCCTGCCCTGGGGGCCAGAGTCAGCCAGGAGGTCATGTGGGGCTGGTCTTCTCCTCCTCTCTCCCTTGTCTCTGCAGCATTGCCTCAGCCTGATCCAGTGCTGCTTCCCCAGGCTCTAGCTCACTGCAGGCTAGAACAAGTTAATCAGTGCCCCTAGTTTGGGGAGCCCCCGTTGGGTACCCTCCCCAACCCCCTTCCCCAAGCAGGGCTGAAGTGCTGTTCCAACCAGCTGAATCCTGCAAATGGTGCCACTAAATATTTCATTTGGACTTAACAACTCAATCTGCCTGCCATTATCCTGAGGGCCCCCACGTCCCCCAGCCCCTTTCTGATTAACAAAGTCGCTAGCTGGGAAGATCTGCAGAAGCCGTCACTGAAGGCTGTGTGAGCGGCTGCTCAGGGCGGGCGGCGGGCGGAGGCCCAGCATTAAGCAGGAAGCATCGATTTCGGCATTAGCTAGCTTTTTACATTCCCAGGCAGACAATGCAAGTACCTTCAATTATCTTCAAAGCAACTGAAGGGAAGGAAATTGGTCTTAGATGTGGTAAATAGACTCCACAAAGTCCGCTGAGGCATGCAAAGGCGTGCACACAGGGGACCCAGAGGCCTTGCCGCCAAGCCTGCACCTCGGCTGATCAGAATTCAGGCAAACATTGCAGGGGTTCTATTTTTCTGCACCCCCCCCCAACCCCGGATGCCTGGGAGAGCATGAGGGGTCTCAAAGCTGGGCTCTCAAATGCCAGGGCAGCTGCAGGGAACAAGAGAGAACTGAGTTTGGAGTCAGACTTCGGTTCGCTTTTGGTTCTTTTGGTGTGTGACCTTAGTCAGGTAGCCTAACCTCTCTGAGCCTCATTTTCCTTACTGGCAAAATGGGACTTGTAATATCTACCTTAGAAGGGAGTGAGGCTGATTTCAGGGCTATGTCTTCCACAGGCTGGACCTTTTTCTCTGCCCCCACACTGTCCTCTGCTCATCTCCATCCTGGTGTTATCACCCTGCTGTGAATGTTGGCTTTTGTGGCTGTCCTTCCTGTGGACAGGCAGTGTGTGCTCAGATGCTCAGCTGTGTCTGACACTTTGTGACTGTAGCCCACCAGGCTCCTCTGGCCACGGGATTTTTCAGGCAAGAATACTGGAGTAGGGTGCCATTTTCTCCTCCAGCGGATCTTCCTGACCCAGGGATGGAACCCGTCTCTTATGTCTCCTGCAGTGGCAGGCAGATTCTTTACCACTAGCGCCACCTGGGTAGGGAGGACAGGAACGAACAGGAACGTTGCTCAGTCGTGTCCGACTCTTTGTGACCCCATGGACTGTAGCCTACCAGGCTCCTCTGTCCATGGGATTTTCCAGGCAATAGTACTGGAGTGGATTGCCATTTCCTTCTCCAGCAGATCTTCCTGACCCAGGGATTGAAGCCGGGTCTCCCACATTGTAGACAGACGCTTTACCATCTGAGCCACCAGGGTAGGGAGGACAGGCAGTGGTTAACATTTTTTAAAGGATGGGTCAGGGCCCAATGAAGAATGTGGTGAAAGCCATGGGCCCTCTCCCTACAGAAAAATGTGTGATCATTTAATTTGCCTATAATTTCAAGGAACTGATAGCAGCAAGACTAAAATCCCTATGCCAGTGTTTGCACAAAGCCTGGCAGATGAGTCATAATCAGAATATGTCTGTTGACTGCTTAAATCATTTCAAAGCTGCTTTCCCAGCCCTGTGATTTTGGAGTTCTATTCTACCCAAGAAGCATTCATTTAGTGAATACCTGTTGTGTTGAAGGCCCTAGACTGGGCTTTGTGGAGAGGACAGGGATGTAACTCCTGCCCACAGATGGGGACTTAGACAGGAATGCCTATATCAGTGACTCAAGGTGGTTAAGATTTCAGCCCATACGAAAGCTCCTTTGCCTACCCTTAGCTCAAACAACTCCTGGGAAAGTGCTCTGTTCCCTTGCCTCTCAGCCCTGACCTGGGAGATCCCATAGGGTAGACCATTAAGGAAAGACTGAGGGAGAAGAGGCAAGAGTGTGCGTGTGACGGAGCCTGGTGGCAGGTGGTGCAGGTAGGGTAGTGAGAAGGCCATTGGCAGCTGGGTCTAGAAGCACCATCACCGTGCTTGGGGCTGGGGCTGAGTGCTCAGGGCCTGGAAGCCAACACCTGCTAGCTCCTGTGTAGGGCCCCTGCTGGGTTAATCTATTCAGTGAGGACATCATTATCCACAATTTGTATAATCTGCCAAGCCTTGATTGCAGGGCACTCAAGTACCTGTTGGGGAAAGCTGGAAAGAGAGCATTGCTTTGTCCTTTGCAGACCATGGTATGGGGCGGGGCGGGGGGGGGTGTGGACTGGGAAACGAGGCCCCAGATCCAGGAATGCTGGATCCCAGACTGAGTCTAGGAAGTGAGTTGGGGTTCTATGAGCCTTATTTCTGGGGAGTTAGTTCACTCCCACCCTAAAGCCTGTTGCGTCTTCTCTGCTCTTAACGACTTAATTTTGAAAGGCTAAAACCCCTCGTGGATATTTTTAAGGAGTTAAATAAGTGCCAGTGATGGCTCCTGTTGGGGCTGTTTGGATTTGAAAAGAAGATACTAAGATGTAAAGATATCAATATTTAATTGTCTCTTGAAGCCTGGCTTTTCAAGAAAGTGGCGGGGAGCCAAAAGTCTCCTCTGAATATGATGTGCATGTGTGCACACATATGCATATATGTGTATGTGGGTGTATGAGTGTGTGTGTTTAATAGAGGAGAATTCTTCAGGAGCACTATGTGTATTCAGTGTTCTAATTTCCTTTTGCCCTCTACCACCTAAAGAGATAAAAACAGGGCATGAACTCTGTTTTAATTTAATTTAATTCAGCAAACAAGTGCAGAACACTTGTCTGGACTTCTCTGCCCTTTAGGCATTTGTGTTCCAGTAGGGGAGTAGGTCATTTATCCAAATCACCATGATACCCATTAGACAGACTGGAATAAATTCCACAAAGATAGGCAAAATTGTGGAACTGACTTACAGGGTGGCTGCCCTGTCCTTGGAAGGAAGCTGATGTCCTGGAGAAGCTCACCTGGCCAGAGCCCATCTCTTTGTGTGAACTACATCATTCCTGAAAAATGACAGATGCTCAATAAATCGTGTTGAATGGTTGTTGGACTCCTTAAACATTCCCTCTAGCTCTGTGGTCATTTCTGTCCACACTACATCCCCCAAGTGCTTGGCATTTTCTTAGGGGAAAAAAAAAAACTCAGAGGAAGAAAAAAGACCCAAAGTAGTTCACGGGGCCCTGAGACTTGCAGACAGTTGGAGAGGAAGAGACTGAGTCTAGATGTGGGGCCACTTTCCTTTTTTCACACAGCACCATCCACAGGACTAGGATGAGACACCAGGAGAAGCGTCTGGTCTTCTGAGGAGGGGAGCTTGTATAGTCCACCCCTGGCCCTTTGAGGCTTTCAGGGAAGGAGGCTATGGGCAAGCACAAGATAACCTCTTTATTTCCTCCCAGTGTGGGTCATTTTCTATGCCCTCATTCTATAAACACTGGAAAAGATATCAGTTGGGGCCTCCAGGATTTTTCAAGTGGGGTCAGTGGGAAATAAAATGATGTGAACAATAAAAACAAAAACCCAACAGTTGGCCAGTCATGCCTTCAGTGAGCTGGGGCCCTGTTTAATTTTTCCCCCGGAGGATTCCAGAGACCAGGGAGATTTCAAACAGCCCCAGTTAGAAGGGTGTATGGGACCATCTTGTACCTGGGTCTGGGTTCCAAACATGAGACACTGTAAAGGAAGATACGATCTAGATGCTCCCCTCCTCCTCCCCACCCCCAGCCAGGAATCTCCCAGCATGCCCAGGGGAGAAGGAAGCAACCAGGGTTTCAGGAAGGGCAGTCATAGAATCTGTGACGATTGAGATTGGAAGGAGGGTAGAGGGAGGTAAGTTGGAGGCAAGAGCTCCTCTCTGCCAGACTCTGGGGATCTCCTCCAAAGGGCTCCAGTTACAAAGAACTGAACAGAGGCTCCCTGGAGTTGGACACCATGGACAGTGGAAGAACTGTTAAGAATCTGTTAATACCATTCCACCGGCTTCAGGGCAAGCCAGCACCCAGGCCATTTGTGTGGCTGACCCCCAAGATGAAGCTTTGATGCTTCATATTCCAGTGACTCCTGCTGAGGTAAGGGCTTTCTTGCTGTCATGCATAAAAGAATCTAGTCCCATCTGCACAGAGATGTGGCGCTTCTGCTCAGTCTCCTTCTATTGGGAGTTCTTAATTCTGTTTGTTTATTTATTTGGCTGTGTCGGGTCTTAGTTGCGGCTTGTGGGATCTTCACTGTGGCATGCTGGCTTCTCTCTAGCTGTGGCGTGCGGGCTCAGTAGTTGTGGCTCGCAGGCTTAGTTGCCGCATGGCATGTGGGATCTTAATTGCCCAACCAGGGATCAAACCCGAGTGCCTAGCATTGGAAGGCTGAGTCTTAGCTGGATCACAAGGGAAGTCCTGGGCGGGGGGGTAGGGGTTCTTAATTCTTAATCTCTGTTGGTCACAAACTTCTTTGAGAACCTCTTAAAAGCCATGGCCCTCTTCCCCCTCAAAATGCACATACATACATACATAGACAATTTGGCATACAATTTCAGGGCATTTATGGACCTTGTGGAATCATAGACAGATTCCACAAACGAGATACCTGCCTCAGAAGCACATCTCTAGTCTTTTAGGATAATATAATAAAGTTTTTGAATAGCATTTTGCAGTTCGTAAAGCACTTTATGCATTGTGTTAATTAATCTTCATAGTAATCCTGCTGAGGAAGGAATTATTATATTATTGTCCTTATTCTGCTGACAAAGAAACTGAACCTCAAAGAATTGTGCCATTTTCCCATAGCTAGTAAGAGGTGAAGTCCAGTCCTTAGCTAGTAAGAACTGGAGACCAGTCCTTCTGCCTGAGCTCTGCAAACCGGGTCAGGCTTGTACTTTCCCTTTGAGATCGCTCCACTTTCCACAGCTGCATTAGACTGATTTTCTTGTGAATCTGTACCTGTTCTTGTTTTGTGAGATGTATGGTGGGTAGAGACTGGGGGGTTCTGCCTGTGGGAATGACCAGAGACTCCCTGGGACAGGAGAGGGGACCGGGAGGGAGCCTAGTCTTCAGGAGTCAAGATTATTTTCTTTTTAAATTGTTTGTTTATTTTTGGTTCTGCTGGGTCTTCATTGCTACGTTCGGGCTTTCTCTAGTTGCTGTGAGCAGGAGCTACTCTTCACTGTGGTGCACGGCCTTCTCATTGTGGTGGCTTCTCTTACTGTGGAGCACAGATTCTAGGCACACAGGCTTCAGTCGTTGCAGCACGTGGACTCAGTAGCTGTGCAGCAGCTTAGTTGCACTTCCTGGGCTTCCCAGGTAGCAAAATGGTAAAGACTCTGCCTGGCAGTGCAGGAGATGCAAGAGACATGGGTTCAATTCCTGGGTCAGGAGGATCCCCTGGAGTAGGAAATGGCAACCCACTCCAGTATTCTTGCCTGGAAAATTCCATGGACAGAGGAGACAGTTCATGGGGTTGCAAATAGTAGGACACAACTAAATGACTGAGCATATGCCCATGTGGAATCTTCTGGGCTAGGGATTGAGCTTGTGTCCCCTGCATTGGCAGGCAGATTCTTATCCACTGTACCACCAGGGAAGTCCTCAAGGCTATTGTCTAAGTTAATGATTGCACTTGACAATCCTGAAGCTCATCTGTGACTACTTGTCACATCAGGGAGGAATCTAGGAGTTACAGGTTTCTAGGACTGGAGGTGACCTGTGAATTCATTTACTTCCTAGATCTCCAGTTTGATGTGAAGGAAACATCTCTTCCATCTCCATACCCTGTACATTCAAGCAGCCAATATAGCTATGGCCCTTTGTGATCTTAAATCTTCCTTTGAGTATTAACAGGAGCTTCCTTTGCCTGATTTCTTAAACCTGTCACTTGGCAGACTGTAGTGACATTAGAGCAACTTTCTCTTTAATTCCCTTCCATAGATTTCCAAGGGAGTTTTTTATAATATCACTTGCTCGATTCAACTCTAATGAATATGGATTAATTTTCTGCATTATAGCTATTGATCTTTGGCCATTGATCTGAGTGAGGGAGTGTTAGTATTCATAAATCCCTCAATTCTGACGGAGGGCTCCCTGGGGGCAGGAATGGGGAAATGGAAGTAAGGAGGTGAAAGAGCTGAAGGGGTAGCTGAGCTCCAAAAAGGGGTGAGGCTGGAGGAAAGATGGTCGGGGGAGGAGATGGAGGGGTGAAGATCCCCTTAGTCACCTGATGTTCCATCCAATAATTGTGTTCACTCTTCTCCACCCATACTCCAAGGTTTTCCATCTCTGGGCCTGTGCTTATGACACATTTCCTGCCTACCTGCCCTCCCTTCTTTCTCCCCTACCAGTATGTACATATTCTACCTATTGGTTTGGCCAAAAAGTTCATTCATGCTTTTTGGTAAGACATTACTTATCTTAAGGAAAAACCTGAACAAACTTTTTTGGCCAACCCAATACATTTCCAAACCCAGATCCAATGCCTTATTTTTTCATGAAGCTTTTCCTGGCTCCCTCCCACCTACTGTTAGTTGGAATTTCTGTCTTTTATAGTCTCACACTGCTTTATCTCTCAGGCACTTAACACTTCGTGTTGTGTATACATCTTAATTTTAGTTTTTGGTCCAAAGAGATGGTCTTGTCCTGATTCCTAGGATAGGGAGAGAGCCCAGAAGCAGAAAACATGTTATGAATGGGGAGCTGCAGGCAATTCTGATATTGCCAGCATGAAGTGTGGTTGAAAGTGGAAGTTGCTCAGTTGTGTCTGGCTCTTTGCGACCCCAAAGACTATACAGTCCATGGAGTTCTCTAGGCCAGAATACTTCAGTGGGTAGCCTTTCCTGTCTCCAGGAGATCTTCCCAACCCAGGGATCGAACCCAGGTCTCCCGCATTGCAGGCAGATTCTTTACCAGCTGAGCCACAAGGGAAGCCCAAGAATATTGGAGTGGGTAGCCCATCCCTTCTCCAGTGGATCTTCCTGACCCAGGAATCAAACCAGGGTCTCCTGCATTGCAGGTGAATTCTTTACCAACTGAGCTATCAGGAAAGCTGGTGAGGCTTCCATCTTAGTCTGCCATGCCATTGTAGAGATCCCCATTGAGAGATATATTAGTCAGGGTCTATTCAAGAGACAAAAGCCATACCAGGTATTTTGAAAATTGTAAACAAAGAGAAGAATTAGCATAAAAGACTGTAACTAGCTCAGAAGAATGGCTCACTCACTGAAAAGAGAATACGAGGCAGTCCAGGGGGTCGCTGGGAGTCGGACACGACTGAGCGACTTCGCTTTCACTTTTCACTTTCACGCATTGGAGAAGGAAATGGCCACCCACTCCCGTGTTCTTGCCTGGAGAATCCCAGGGATGGGGGAGCCTGGTGGGCTGCCATCTATGGGGTCGCACAGAGTTGGACGCGACTGAAGCGACTTAGCAGCAGGAGCAGCAGGGTGTCATGGAAGGAGCAAATGCAGGAAGCAGCCACTACCCATAGAACTAGGGGAACAAAGAGAAGAAGTTGGAATTATTAAAATCTAGAATCTTGAGAGAAGGGACCCACAGAGCTGAAAGTCAAGCTGCCAAGGAAAGGAAACTACCTGGCTGGGACTGGTATGGCTGAGTTCGAAGGAGGGGCCCGTGGGGTTGGGACTCAATCCTAAGGAGCTGGGGCTGTTCAGCTGCCTAGAATTGGTTTCTCTAAGGGGTCACAGTGAGGCTGTGTTGGGAAAACTTCAAGGTATATTTAACTGCTGCCTTGAGCCAACACCAAGTAGACCAATCTGACCAAGGCGTGAAGCAAACGGCATCAACGGGAAGGGCCGAGTTCTCTGCGCCTCCTGTAGCCCTTCAGTCTTCCTCTAGTGGCTCCAGTGGACAGAACTGGGCAGGGAGCCAGTGCACAGGAGAAGCTCCAGTATCGCAAAGTGGAGTTTGGAAGGAAGGGTTCAAATTAGACAACTGGGCTATTTCAGATTATTCCTTTGGTCTTCAGGATCTACATATTCCTTTCTACACAAATTTGAACTTTCCACAACCATAAAAAGAATTGTTCTTTCACCTAACAAGATGTAACCATCTTCTGTAAAAACACATTCTCATTCTATGCTCCAGATGAGGATGCAGTTTCAATAGTCATTGTATCCATCTGTGGGGACAGTCACTTGCCATTACCAGTTGTGTTGACTACTCTTTCCAAGAGAGAGCTTCATCATCTGGGTATTTTCTTCTTTTAACAGTAAATTAGCAAAGTTAACCTCTTATAACTTGTTTGACATAATAAGGGAAAGAGAATGGAAAATAAAATAATGGACACATACATACTGATACACAGGAAGAAGAGAATATGCACAACTGCCATAGTCCCTATTTGTATGACTGATCATAAAGTATGGTGCATGTATCAGTTAAGCCGCTCAGTTTTGTCCGACTCCCTGCAACCCCATGGACTGCAGCATGCCAGGCTTCCCTGTCCATCACCACCTCCCAGAGCTTGCTCAAACTCATGTCTATCAAGTCATCTCACCCTCTGTCGTCCCCTTCTCCTCCTGCCTTCAATCTTGCCCAACATCAGGGTCTTTTCCAATGAGTCAGTTCTTCACATGGCCAACATATTGGAGCTTCAGCTTCAGGATCAGTCCTTCCAGTGCACATTCAGGACTGATTTCCTTCAGGATTGACTGACTTGATTTCCTTGCAGTCCAAGGGACTCTTAAGAGTCTACTCCAACACCACAGTTCAAAAGCATCAATTCTTTGGCACTTACCTTTCTTTATGGTCGAACTCTCACATCCATACATGACTATTGGAAAAACCATAGCTTTGACTAGACAGACCTTTGTTGGCAAAGTAATGTCTCTGCTTTTTAATATGCTGTGTAGGTTGGTGATGGTTTTTCTTCCAAGGAGCAAGTGTCTTTTAGTTTCATGACTGCAGTCACCATCTGGATGATTTTGGAGCCCAAGGAAATAAAGTCTGTCACTGTTTCCATTGTTCCCTCATCTATTTGCAATGAAGTGATGGGACCCGATGCCATGATCTTCATTTTTTGAATGTTGAGTTTTAAGCCAGCTTTTTTTTTTTTTTTAAGCCAGCTTTTTCACTCTTCTCTTTCACTTTCATCAAGAGGTTCTTTAGTTCCTCTTTGCTTTCTGCCATAAGGGTGGTGTCATCTGCTTATCTGAGGTTGTTGGTATTTCTCCCGGCAATGTTGATTCCAGCTTGGGCTTCATCCAGCCCAGCATTTCACATGATGTACTCTGAATATAAGTTAAATAAGCAGGGTGACAACATACAGCCTTGACATACTCCTTTCCTAGTTTGGAACCACTCCATTGTTCCATGTCCAGTTCTAACTGTTGCTTCTTGACCTGCATACAGATTTCTCAGGAGGCAGGTCAGGCAGTCTGGTATTACCATCTCTTGAATAATTTTCCAGTTTGTTGTGATCCACACACTCAAAGTCTTTGGCATAGTTAATAAAGCAGAAGTAGATGTTTTTCTGGAATTGCTCTTTCTATGATCCAGTGGATGTTGGCAATTTGATCTCTGGTTCCTCTGCCTTTTCTAAATCCAGCTTGAACATCTGGAGGTTCTTGGTTCATGTACTGTTGAAGCCTCTCTTGGAGAATTTTGGGCATTACTTTGCTAGTATGTGAGATGAGTGCAATTGTGCGGTAGTTTGAGCATTCTTTGGCATTGCCTTTCTTTGGGATTGGAATGAAAACTGACCTTTTCCAGCCCTGTGGCCACTGCTGAGTTTTCCAAATTTGCTGGCATATTGAGTGCAGCACTGTCACAGCATCCTCTTTTAGGACTTCAAATAGCTCAGCTGGGATTCCATCACCTCCACTAGCTTTGTTTTTAGTGATGCTTCCTAAGACCCACTTGACTTCAGACTCCAGGATGTCTGGCTGGGTAAATTATAAAAATATATTACATATAAATGAATTATATTGATATATATATTATTTTGTATACTATCTGTTCATATATTTTGTGTTTTCATCATCCTCATCGAGGGTATTATCTGGTCAGTGTTTTCCATCTCGTGGAGTGTTCGAGTGACCCAAACCTTCATTCCCAAAGATTCCAAATTCTTAGGGATTCTGCCTTTTTGTGGTTGCTGTGACTTTCCATTTACTCTTTACTCTTGGACACAAAAGAAGTGAAGGATCCCTGAGAATCCCCTAGGCTCCAGACACAATCTTCTCTGCCATTAAATTCCCTTTTGGTATTAGTCACCCCAACTGGTAAAGTAATTTCTCCTCCCCAACTTTTTGCCCATTGCTTCCATGGGCTTCCCTGACAGCTCAGTTGGTAAAGAATTCGCCTGCAATGCAGGAGACCCCAGTTTAACTCCTGGGTTGGGAAGATCCTTTGGAGAAGGAAAAGACTACCCACTCCAGTATCCTGGCCTGAAGAATTCCATGGACTGTATAGTCCGTGGAGTCGCAAGTGTTGGACATGACTGAGTGACTTTCACTTTCACTTTCCATGGCATAAGGGCCTCAGAATGGCCAGGGAGGAGTCTCAGATTTTTTCAGTGGAGCCATTGGTGTTGCTTTCTTGGAAACCAAGACTTCAAACTAGCAGAGCTCAAAGTTGCAGAGACAGGAAGCAGAAATTCTGAGAGTTTTTAGTTGTCAGAGTGAGAGGAGCTAATCCCACTTCTTGCCCTCAAGTCTAACATCCCTGCATCCTAGTCACAGAAGATTTCTATGTTTTTGTCACTTTTTGTTACTAAGTCGTGTATGACTCTTTAGGGGCTCTGTGGATTGTAGCCTGCCAGGTTCCTCTGTCCATGGGATTTCCCAGGCAAGATTACTGGAGTGGGTTGCCATTTCCTTCTCCAGGGGATCTTCCTGACTCAGGGATCAAACCTGTGTCTCCTGCATTGCAGGTGGATTCTTTACCACTGAGCTACCTGGGAAGCCCTGATTTCTATGTAGCACCATATATTGGTCACTGAGTCAGAGTACATATTGCATTCTGTAAGACAGACCCTATTTTTTTTCAGAGGGTCATCTCCCAACTGGAACCACAGCTGAGGCTCCAGTAGCTCATTCCAAGATTCTTTAGGATCAGTTGTTTCTGGCTGATGAGCTATGTAATAAGAATGAATTCCATGGGCTTGAGTACATTGCCACACTTCTTTTGCTGAGAAATGAATTCCTTGATTGGAAGCAATGTTGTGAGGAATACCATGATGGTGAATAAGGCATTTTAGAAGCACACGGATGGTGGTGCTAGCAGAAGTGTTACAAGCAAGGATGACAAATCCAAACCCAGAATATGTGTCTATCCTGTGAGGACAGCTCTCTGTCCCCTCCATGATGGAAGGGGTTCATTATTCAAACTGCCACTGATCTCCCTGGGAAATGAGGCTACCCAGGAGGCTCAGTGTTGATCTTTGATTTTGGCTGTTTGGACACAGCAAAACTGACAAGCAAGTCAGCCTTGGTGAAACAAAGTGGATGTAGCCAATCCCATGAGTAGCCTCTATCCATGCCACCAGGGCCACTTTGTACCTAGGTCCACTGAACAAGCCCTAGGGGACGTCAGTTCAGTTCAGTTGCTCAGTCATGTCCGACTCTTTGCGACCCCATGAATCATAGCACGCCAGGCCTCCCTGTCCATCACCAACTCCCGGAGTCTACTCAAACTCATGTCCATCAAGTCGGTGATGCCGTCCAGCCATCTCATCCTCTGTTGTCCCCTTCTCCTCCTGCCCTCAATCCCTCCCAACATTAGGGTCTTTTCCAATGAGTCAAATCTTTGCATCAGGTGGCCAAAGTATTGGAGTTTCAGCTTCAACATCAGTCCTTCCAATGAACACCCAGGACTGATCTCCTTCAGAATGGACTGGTTGGATCTCCTTGCAATCCAAGGGACTCTCAAGAGTCTTCTCCAACACCACAGTTCAAAAGCATCAATTCTTCGGCATTCAGCTTTCTTCACAGTCCAACTCTCACATCCATACATGACCACTGGAAAAACCATAGCCTTGACTAGATGGACCTTTGTTGGCAAAGTAATGTCTCTGCTTTTCAATATGCTATCTAGGTGGGTCATAACTTTTCTTCCAAGGAGCAAGTGTCTTTTAATTTCATGGCTGCAATCACCATCTACAGTGATTTTGGAGCCCCAAATTATAAAGTCTGACACTGTTTCCACTGTTTCCCCATCTATTTCCCATGAAGTGATGGGACCAGATGCCATGAGCTTCGTTTTCTGAATGTTGAGCTTTAAGCCAACTTTTTCACTCTCCTCTTTCACTTTCATCAAGAGGCTTTTTAGTTCCTCTTCACTTTCTGTCATAAGGGTGGTGTCATCTGCATATCTAAGGTGATTGATGTTTCTCCTGGCAATCTTGATTCCAGCTTGTGCTTCTTCCAGCCCAGCATTTCTCATGATGTACTCTGCAGATAAGTTAAATAAGCAGGGTGATAATATACAGCCTTGATGTACTCCTTTTCCTATTTGGAGCCAGTCTTTTGTTTCATGTCCAGTTCTAACTGTTGCTTCCTGACGTGCATATAGGTTTCTCAAGAGGCAGGTCAGGTGGTCTGGTATGCCCATCTCTTTCAGAATTTTCCACACTTTATTGTGATCCACACAGTCAAAGGCTTTGGCATAGCAAATAAAGCAGAAATAGATATTTTTCTGGAACTCTCTTGCTTTTTTGATGATCCAGTGGATGTTGGCAATTTGATTTCTGGTTCCTCTGCTTTTTCTAAAACCAGCTTGAACATCTGGGAGTTCACGGGTTCACGTATTGCTGAAGCCTGGCTTGGAGAATTTTGAGCATTACTTTACTAGCGTGTGAGATGAGTGCAATTGTGTGGTAGTTTGAGCATTCTTTGGCATTGCCTTTCTCTGGGATTGGAATGAAAACTGACCTTTTCCAGTCCTGTGGCCACTGCTGAGTTTTCCAAATTTGCTGGCATATTGAGCACAGCAGGGAAGAGGAAATGTGATTATTGATACAGCATACAAATATCCTAACTTCAGAGTCAGCACAAGGGCCACCCTAAATGAAAGTTCACTACATTGGCAAGAAAAGCCCTCCCCTAACCTCTGCATCTAAGTGGGAATTGGTAAAGCTGAGTTCAACTTCCATAGGTGAGGTCTGCCTACCTGGCTCTTCTTGGGGGGAGGTATTTTTTTCCACCAGAGTCTCTATAGTACTATCTGACTGTATAATTAATGTCTTTGGCACTTAGCTCTGGCTGCCTTGTGTTATTCTTTACTCGAAAATATATGCTCAAAGACAAGTTTAAATTAGTACTTGAGGGTAGCAACTATAGTGAGAACATCTTGACATCACCAGAGACGCACTCTGTGGCTCCTACTCAGTGGAGTAAATAGAAAGGTGCAGGGAAAAGTTTGATATTTAAGATGAGAAGCCCTCGGTTTGAGGCTTCCTCTTCAGCTTCTTCTCCATGTGACTTTAAATAAGTCTTAGCACACTCCCCATCACATATTCTTCTTGAACAGCACGCAGTTGCTTGGTGTTAATTGGTTCTATGCCTTGCTCATTCTGAATCTTCTCCATTTTAATGAAAAAAGATGTCTTTTTCCTTACCTGAGATGAGATACAAGTCCAGTAAGTTACAGAGTTCCCGTCAAAAAAGAGGCTAGTCACAATCTCTGAAAAGACTCAAAGCAAACAGTAAAGGAGACTGCTGCTGTTTAGTTGGTCCCAAAGTTGTAATAGATATTCATCATCTTCCTTTCCTACTAACTATTCTAGATTTTCCTATTATTCTTACTGGTCTTGGTTAGGACACCCAGCCATTCATCCATGAGGTGTCTTAACCCTTGGTGGCCCTTGTTGGGTTGTGGTTTTCTTTAATTGCATATTAAGCATTATCTGGGCATAAAAGCACCAAATGACATACCTGCAAATACCCTGGTTACCAAATATCCTCCTCCCTGCCCTTATTGTGTGGCAGTAACTCTAACTTCTCATGATAATCAAGGTAAGTCTCTTTGCCATCATACTGACACTTTTCTTTGCTTGTTAGTTCATTGACATGAGGAACTCAAAATGGCCAAATTCATGACTTTCAGTTCAGTGGAATCCTTACTTTGATCCCTGACAAAAGTTTTCTGCCCGTGGGAATCCAAGCCTCTAATTTAGCTAGTGTAATGTTGTGAAGGAAAAATTCTGTATGTGGATCACTGGAAGTGATGATGAAAGTGACAACTTCTATCTGACTCCCAACCCATAAAGTCTAGGCATTACAACACTCCATGTAGGTCATTAGACTTCCCTGGTGGCTCAGTGGTAAAGAATTCACCTGCCAATGCATGCAGGAGATGCAAGTTCTGTTCCTGGGTTGGGAAGCTCCTCTGAAGAAAGAAATGGCAACCCACTCTAGGTTGGGAAATCTCATGGACAGAGGAGCCTAGTGAGCTACAGTCCATGGGGTTGCAAAGAATCAGAATAGACTTAGTGACTGAGCACACACACATATAGGTCATTATGTTAACATATATAATATATGTTAATCTCAATCCATAAGATACTGACCCTTAACTGGCATTTTAGCTGCAGCATTAAAGACTAATCTGCTACTTTATTGAACTGGCTGGGTGACGCAGTACCTGGTTAAACCAGCATATCCCATGATCATGGCCACGTGTCCATTGGTGCACCTCGTTTGACATAAAATAGGAGCTTTGATCCAAGGCAGTGCTATGTGGGAGACCATGTTCGGTTAGGCCTACTGTGAGCCCTTGGATAGTAGTGCCAGAGGAGATTTTATAGGCAGGAGGCACACATATGAACAGTACAAATTTTGGTGAAGATAAATTTCTATCGCCTTCAGAGTGCAAGGAATCTGATGTAATTGAGCGGCTCCAAATAACTGGCTGATCTCCTTCAGAAACTGTGCCATATCAAGGGTTCAAACAGGTCTCTGCTGCTAGCATGCCAGGCAGGCATCACAGAGACCAGGTGAATCAGTCATGATGAGAGGAAACCTATGCTTTGGGGACCCTGTGTCGTTTCCATTCTCACCACACACACTCTGTTCGTGAGATCATTGCGTCAGCACTGGTTGGATGAGGAGATGGGTTGGCTAATTGCACAGGATTTGACTGTTAAGGGTTGCATCTATAACAGATGATCTTTTGAGCATGAGGAGATACAAAGATTTGCATCTTTTGTGCCCACCTATGTGCCCATGGATCTGTTTATGTATCTTTTCACTAGACCTCCTTGTCTCAAATCTTCCAATTGTTTTTCTTCCAGGCTCCTTCCAACCAAGCCATCTGCTACCCAGGAGTCATGTATATATACAGCCCAGGTTTCTTTTCCTTCACCCGCAGAAAATGATGAAGCATAATATTCCTTGTCTGCCCACTGGGAGTATTTACCACTGAGAAAATTTCCTTTAGTCACTCTTGAGTAGGACTTTAATGCAGCAGCAAGTTTTGGCTAGTACTATCATACTACAGTTTTTACAAACCAGCCTGAGGTCTTTTTATTTTTTTTTCCCTTGGTTGGTTTAAGAACTCTTCTACCCCATGAGGCAATACATGTGAATTAGAGTAGAGGAGTCAGTGAATACATGTTCAGTCCAGAGATGTGGCAATCTGGCTCACCTAGTATAATTGACTTGTATTTTCTGGATCTGCTCTGCTCAATCTGAAATGTGCCATTTGCACTGCATGATGGATTGTGGTTATGCCCACTCAACCTTATAACTTGTTGGCTGTGATAATTCTCATGCTATACTGGGCTACTCTGGTAACACAGTTCCTTGATTTCATCTGGATTCAGTCTCCACTGTGCTTAGTCACTCAGTCATGTCTGACTCTTGTGACTCCATAGACTGTAGCCCGCCAGGCTCCTCTGTCCATGGGATTCTCCAGGCAAGAATACTGGAGTGGGTTGCCATTTCTTTCTCCAGGGAATCCTTCTGACCTAGGAATCGGACCCAGGTCTTCTGCATTGCAGGCAGATTCTTTACCAACTGAGCTATGAGGGAAGCTAAGAGCATGTCATATGTCTTACCAGGTGGGGCTTGTGGAAGATTCCACTAAATACCCCTATACACTATGGATACCTCTCTCTGCCACTGGTTTATATGGTCTAAGTGACATGACAACCTTTATCCACAGTTTATATATGCCACAGAGGCTGTTCTTTTTGAAAGCCTTCAAAGTCACCTGATAATGGATCAAAGCAGTATTCCCAAAGGCAGTTCTTATACCAATGCAAATGGTAGGTGGAATGAGATACAAGAATATATCATTTATCTCAGAGAAAATGTCTCAACCTGCCCTATACCACCAGCATCCTAACATGTTTAATATTAAAAAGTTTAAGGATTAAAGCAGAATCCTTAATCTTCATGGAATTTCTTATTTATTGCACTGATTTTTTCCTTAGGCCATCTACAGTAGGGCTACTGAAAATGTGTAGACTTGTGCTAGTTTGTGAACTGTTTATTACTGCTATGCAACTAGATGAATGCAGAAATTGAGAGGTCTGCTTTTAGAAAATTCTGTAACAATTTGACATTGCTATGATATCTAAGTTCATGATCGGTGGAGTGTTTTATTTTACCAGGTTAGACCAGTGTGGGTGTTTTTGAACTCATATAAACTTGTGTATATGGTTTATAATATTTGAAGTTAGTCAATTGTAATCCCTTTGTATAAATCATAAATGTATTTCTTTTATTAAAAGATAATCTCAGTTTAAGTATAATATTATGGGATTAGAGTATTGGGGTTGCATCATGAAGAACTGAAGAGTGATTTTGAAAGTATAGTATCACTGGTTTCATTTTGAAGAAAATTTAAAAATAAATACCCTGAGCTTACTTGAAATGATTTAAAAATCTCTTCTTTCATTTCTGGCCACAAGCCTCTATAAAATGTGTTCCTTTATTGTGAGTTGTACAATTAAATAAATTATAGAAATGGTTTATAGGAGCCTGCTAGGCTCCTCTGTCTATGGGGTTTCTCAGGCAAGAATACTGGAGTGGGTTGCCATTTCCTTCTCCAGGGGATCTTCCTGACCCAGGGATCAAATCTCCTGCATTGCAGGCAGATTCTTTACTGCTGAGCCACCAGAGGTAGAAATGGTTTGGAAATATTTTATTTCTTCAAGCAGGATTATAATCAACCCAACCTAGTTTACATAATTTTACAAGCAAGAAGGAAGTAAGCTTAAAGGGAATCAGTATTCACTATTACCTTTTATTTAGTTATAAATAAGACAAATTTGTCATTTGAAGAATGACAAAAAGTTTTGAGGGTAATAGTAATTTTTGTATGAATAATCTAAAGTATACTTTCAGTAAACTTTGATTTTGTTCAATAAACACTTTCAATGTGTACAAGTTTTGTAATTCTTTTTCCCTATGTAATTTTCTGATTATATATTTATTGAAATGTGCTTTTGTGTCTATTGAATCTAGTAATTAAAGCACTTTTGTATGTATTTTATTTTGTTTTCCTGGTAATTCATTTTTAAGTTCAGTTCAGTTCAGTCGCTCAGTCATGTTCGACTCTCTGCGATCCCATGAATCGTAGCACGCCAGGCCTCCCTGTCCATCACCAACTCCCGGAGTTCACTCAGACCCACGTCCATCGAGTCAGTGATGCCATCCAGCCATCTCATCATCGGTCGTCCCCTTCTCCTCCTGCCTCCAATCCCTCTCAGCATCAGAGTCTTTTCCAATGAGTCGACTCTTCGCATGAGGTGGCCAAAGTACTGGAGTTTCAGCTGTAGCGTCATTCCTTCCAAAGAAATCCGAGGGCTGATCTCCTTCAGAATGGACTGGTTGGATCTCCTTGCAGTCCAAGGGACTCTCAAGAGTCTTCTCTAACACCACAGTTCAAAAGCATCAATTCTTTGGCACTCAGCTTTCTTCACAGTCCAACTCTCACATCCATACATGACCACAGGAAAAACCATAGCCTTGACTAGACGGACCTTTGTTGGCAAAGTAATGTCTCTGCTTTTCAATATGCTATCTAGGTTGGTCATAACTTTTCTTCCAAGGAGTAAGTGTCTTTAAATTTCATGGCTGCAGTCACCATCTGCAGTGATTTTGGAGCCCCCCAAAATAAAGTCTGACACTGTTTCCACTGTTTCCCCATCTATTTCCCATGAAGTGATGGGACCAGATGCCATGATCTTCGTTTTCTGAATGTTGAGCTATAAGCCAACTTTTTCAATCTCCTCTTTCACTTTCATCAAAAGGCTTTTTCGTTCCTCTTCACTTTCTGCCATAAGGGTGGTTTCATTTGCATATCTGAGGTGATTGATATTTCTCTCGGCAATCTTGATTCCAGCTTGTGTTTCTTCCAGCCCAGCGTTTCTCATGATGTACTCTGTATATAAGTTAAATAAGCAGGGTGACAATATACAGCCTTGACGTACTCCTTTTCCTATTTGGAACCAGTCTGTTGTTCCATGTCCAGTTCTAACGGTTACTTCCTGACCTGCATACAGGTTTCTCAAGAGGCAGGTCAGGTGGTCTGGTATTCCCATCTCTTTCAGAATCTTCCACAGTTTCTTGTGATCCACACAGTCAAAGGCTTTAGCATAGTCAATAAAGCAGAAATAGATGTTTTTCTGGAACTCTCTTGCCTTTTCCATGATCCAGTGGATGTTGGCAATTTGACCTCTGGTTCCTCTGCCTTTTCTAAAACCAGCTTGAACGTATGGAAGTTCACAGTTTACGTATTGCTGAAGCCTGGCTTGGAGAATTTTGAGCATTACTTTACTAGCGTGTGAGATGAGTGCAATTGTGCAGTAGTTTGAGCATTCGTTGGCATTGCCTTCTTTGGGATTGGAATGAAAACTGACCTTTTCCAGTCCTGTGGCCACTGCTGAGTTTTCCAATTTTGCTAGCATACTGAGTGCAGCACTTTCACAGCATCATCTTTCAGGATTTGAAATACTCAACTGGAATTCCATCACCTCCACTAGCTTTGTTCGTAGTGATGCTTTCTAAGGCCCAGTTGACTTCACATTCCAGGATGTCTGGCTCTAGGTGAGTGATTATACCATCGTGATTATCTGGGTCTTGAAAGTCTTTTTTGTATAGTTCTTCTGTGTATTCTTGCCACCTCTTCTTAATGTCTTCTGCTTCTGTTAGGTCCATAGCATTTCTGTCCTTTATTGAGCCCATCTTTGCATGAAATGTTCCCTTGGTATCTCTAATTTTCTTGAAGAGATCTCTAGTCTTTCCCATTCTGTTGTTTTCCTCTATTTCTTTGCATTGATCACTGAGGAAGGCTTTCTTATCTCTTCTTGCTATTCTTTGGCACTCTGCATTCATTTTTACTGAAGTTTATAAAATTCAGTGTGATGTGGTGAATTAAAATGAAAATGGCTGTTCACAGATTTTCTGGAAAGCACTCATCTAGACTACACCTAGGATACTCGCTGCTTTAACTCACCGAGTATAATTAAGATAGTAGACCGCCACGAAGGTCTGTGGAGTGTCAAGGTGAACATGGGCCTTGCGCACTACACTGTGCGCTGCTGCTGCTGCTGCTGCTGAGTCGCTTCAGTCGTGGCCGACTCTGCGCGACCCCATAGACGGCAGCCCACCAGGCTCCTCCATCCCTGGGATTCTCCAGGCAAGAACACTGGAGTGGGTTGCCATTTCCTTCTACACTGCATGAAAGTGAAAAGTGAAAGTGAAATCACTCAGTTGTGTCTGACTCGTAGCGACCCCATGGATTGCAGCCCACCGGGCTCCTCTGCCCATGGAATTTTCCAGGCAAGAGTACTGGAGTGGGGTGCCATCGCCTTCTCCGACACTGTGCACTACACTTTAGCAAAGAGTTAACAGAACCCTTTCGAAATACAATGTCTTGTATTGCTGCCCTGACCATGTAAATGCACACTATTTTTTCATCTTTCCTACTGATGGGGGATCAAGAATACATTTGCCGAATCATTAGCTATAAGTGTTCTGACTGATGCCAAAACAACCACAGAATGACTTGATAGGCTCAGTGGATTCACTGTGGGTGGACTTGAGCCTAAACTCTGTTTATCATCTGTCCTCCAAAACCTCTAGTCTCAACTGAATTGATCTAATCCTGAATACATACCATATCTGCCCTATCAGCTGCAGTTGGGGCTACCACCTGGTTAAGTTTAGCCATCAACCATTATCTGTCAGGATCAGCCATGTTTTCACAGGGCTGAGACAGGCAATTGGAAAGGAATAGGATGCGGACTGTCACCCTCATACCTTGGATGGTGGGAACTTCTGCAATACCCCGGTTACGGCCCTATTTCTGATATACTATCTTTATCGGAGGTGAGAGTCATGGGTTTCCACTTGATTCCTTCCCCTCATCTTAATAGCCTTTAATCCATAGGCCAGGGAAACAATAGAAGAGTTCTGCCAGATGTCAGAATAACCACAGAATGACTTGATAGGTTCAGTGAACTCACTGCGGGTGGACTTGAGCCTAAACTCCATTCATCATCTGTCCTCCGAAACCTCTACCCTTTTTCTTCCAATTTTATTGACTGTATAATTGATACATATCACTCTGCAAGTTTAAGGTATACAGCATAATGATGTGACTTACATACTTCATGAAATGATTGCATGGAATACTCTTTCCCATCCCCTCACCTTCAGACTGTGTGTGTCTTTAGATCTGTTTTTTGTAGGCAGCGTATATACGGGTTTTGTTTTTGTATCCATTCAGCTCCTCTATATCTTTTGATTGAAGCACTTAGTCCATTTACATGTAGAGTAATTATTGATAAGTATGTGCTCATTGCCAGTTTGTTAATTTTGGTGGATTGATTTTGTATCTTTTTTGTTCCTTCTTATTTTGCTCTCTTTGTGATTTGGTGACTATCTTTAGCATTATGTTCGAATTCCTCTCCCTTGTATATGTATTATGGATTT
This sequence comes from Capra hircus, assembly GCF_001704415.2. Taxonomy (NCBI): domain Eukaryota; kingdom Metazoa; phylum Chordata; class Mammalia; order Artiodactyla; family Bovidae; genus Capra; species Capra hircus. Next base: position 55,426,874 of record NC_030822.1, read on the forward strand.
TTGGTTTGTGGTTTCCCTGAGATTTATATATAGCAGTTTACATGTCTGTGATTAAGTTGCTAATCTCTTAAGTTTGAATGTATTTTAACAACCCTTCATATTTCCTTCTCCTTTACCTCACATTTATTGTTTTTGACATCATATTTTACATTTTATTTGTTTTGTGTATCCCTTAACTACTTATTGTGGACATAGATGATTTTTTTACTTTTGTCTTTTAACCTTCCAACTAGCTTTATATGTGGTTAATTTATTACTTTTATTGTATATTTGCCTTTTTCAATGAGATTTTTTCCCTTTCATAATTTTATTTCTACTTGTGGCCTTTCCTTTTCCACTTAGATAAATTTCTTTAACATTTCTTGTAAAGTTGGTTTGGCAGTACTGAATTCTTTTAGCTTATGCTTGTGTGTAAAATTTTGGATCTCCAAATCTGAATGAAAGCCATACTGGATAAAATATACTTGGTTGTAGGTTTTCCCCTTTTATCACTTTAAATGCATCATGTTACTTCTTTATGGCCTGCAAAGCTTCTGTTGAGAAGTCAGCTGATAGAATTATGAGTTCCTTGGTATATAATTTGTTGCTTTTCTCTTGCTGCTTTTAATATTCTCTATTTACATTTAGTTTTTGCCATTTTAATTACAATTGCGTCTTGATGTGATTCTCTTCGAGTTGATCCTGTTTGGGACTCTCTGTGCTTCCTAGGCCTAGATGTCTGTTTCCCCTCCCAGGTTAGGGAAGTTTTCAGCTATTATCACTTCAAATACGTTTTCTGCTCCTGTTTCCCCCTCTTTTCTCCTTCTGGGACTTATGTAATATAAATATAGTACATCTGATGGTGTCCTTGACTATATCTTATAGTGTCCTAATTTTTAAAGTTCATTTCTCCATTCAGCTTCAGTGGTTTTGACAACTTGTCTTCCAGTTCATTTCATGGATCTGTTCTTCTGAATCATCCAATCTACTGTTTATTCCTTCTAGTGTGTTTTTTTATTTCAGTTATTACATTCTTCAGCTCTGTTTGGTTCGTATTTATATTTTCAACCTCTTAAAAATTTCAAACTTTTCACTCTATTATCCATTTTTCTCATGAATTATTTAAGCATATTTATGATCATTTTCTTGAACTCTTTAATAGATAGGTTGCTTATTCCGCTTAGTTCTTTTGTAGTTTATCTTGTTCCTTCATTTGGAACATATTCCTCTGTCACCTCATTTTGCCTAACTAGCTATTTTTATTTCTATGTATTTGGAAAGTTGATTATACTTCCTGATCTTGGAAAAATGGCTTCTGTATAAGATGTCCTATGGGTCCTAGCAGTGCACTCCTCTCTGGCAACTTGAGCTATATGGTCTAGGATTCCTCTCTATGTGGGCTGTGTGGACCCTTCTGTTGTGGTGGGCTGACTACTTTGGGCGTGGCTGGCTCCTGGTCTGGTTGGTTGCCAGGCTTTGTTTTGTGTTGAGGCTGCCTGCCACTAATGGACAGGGCTGGGTCATGAGGCAACTGACTATAGAGCCCCAGGTGTTCTGGGACTATTGCTGGCCCTCTAGTATGTGGAGCTGGGTCCTGGGCTGGGTGGTTGCAAGGCCCTGGGGGTACCAGAGCTGGTGCTGACCCAGTGGTGGGTAGAGGAGGGGTCAAAGGGGTCCTGGGCCTAGTGCCAGCTCACTGGTAGATGAAGTTGTGTTCTGGAACCTGTGGTTTCAGGGCCCTGGGGTACTGGATTTGGTGTTGGCCCACTGATGGTTGGGAATTCAGATTTTCTGAAGCAGCCTGCTTGCTGGTGGTTGGGGCTGTGTTCCCCACCCCCCAGTTACCTGGTTGGTATGAGGTGTCCTAGTACTGATAGGTGCTGGTAGGCTGGTGGGTTGGGCCAAGTCCTAGTGATATTAAGCTAGAAGGAGAGAATTCCAGAATGGTACTTGCCAGCACCAGTGTTCTTACGGTAGAAGACACTCCCCCCAAAAGGCTTAAGCCAGTGTCTATGTCCCCAGGGTGAGCCAGTTACTTCCTGCCTTCTTGAGAGTCTCTCTAAGATCAGCAGGTGGGTCTGACCTAGACTTCTTTCAAGTTACTGCTTCTGTCCTGGGTCTCGAAACATGAGAGATTTTCCCTGGTGGCTCAGACAGTAAAGTATCTGCCTGCAATGCAGGAGACCCAGGTTCGATCCCTGGCTCAGGAAGATCCCCTGGAGAAAGAAATGGCAACCCACTCCAGTATTCTTGCCTGGAAAATTCCATGGACAGAGGAGCCTTGTAAGGCTATAGTCCATGGTGTCGCAATGAGTCGAACACAGCTGAGTGACTTCACTTCACTTCACTTTAAGAGTGGAGTCTTTATTTCCTACAGTCCCCTGGCTGTCCCCAAAGTAAGCCCTGTTGTCCTTCAAATCAAAGGTTCTTAGGGCTCATCTTCCTGCGCAGGACCCCTGGGCTGGGGAGAGCCTCTGCAATCATAATTATCCTCCCGTTGTGGGTTTTTAACCTGAGGATATGGGTCTTGACTATACTTCATTTCCGCCCCTTCTACGTAGCTGGTTGTGGTTCCTTCTTTATACAATCGTTAGTTGTAGAAGCTCTTTTTCTGCTACTCTTCAGGTCTTTCTCATCAATAGGTGCCCTGTTAATAGTTGTAATTTTGGTGAGCCCGTGGGAGGAGGTGAGCTCATGATCTGCCTACTCTGCCATCCTGGCCCCCACCTCACCCCCCAAACCTCTACTCTAATCAAGATTTTGATGGCATTTTGAGTTCCTTGGTATCAGAATCAGCTCAAATCCTGCATGTAATGGTCCTTGAACAGTTAAGACATTTCCTTTTCGCTGGGGTGCAATCATCCTGGCAAATGCCTCATGTCACTCTGGAGAAGGATTGTTGTAGTACAGACTATATATACTTGTGATGACACTGGAGGATCTTACCACAATGTAATATAGACTCCATTTCATCTGTGGGTTTGGGTCTGCCCAGCCTAAAAATGGGGTGAAGGCCTAGAAATTTCCACTATGATAGCTGATGGCAGCCTTCTGCTTTCCAACACTTGATAAAAAAAAAAGTTATAAAAGCAGCATGGTACCATAGGGAACTTTCTTTTTCTTCATGATCAGTTAACCAATACCACAGATCCCTTCTGTTTAACCCACTCACTACTTCCCCTACCCCAATGGCTTCAGACCTTGCAAATTCTTTTGGTAGTTACATCCATTTTGCTGTTGATGTTTAAGTGTTGATACTTGTCCTATGTCATATAAAATCCCATGACCCCCTAATTGTATTAGTGAACGTTTAGTCAGAAAAGCTGAATAAGAGGAAATACATATCAAGAGATTTATTATAAGGAATCAGCACACATGATTGTGGGGGCTGGCTAGGCAAGTCTGGAATCCATAGGGATGCTATCAGGAAAGGTAGGCTGGAACTCTCAGTCATGAGATAAAGCTGCCATCTATAAGCGGAATTTCTTCTCTCAGGGAAGCCTCAGTCCTGCTTTTAAAGCCTTTCAACTGATTAAATTAAAACTACTCTGATTATCTAGGATAATTTCTTACTTAAAGGCTACTGATGATGGACTTTAATCATATCCACAAAATATCTTTACACCAACTTCTAGATAACTGGGGATTGCAGCCTAGTAAGCTGATATGTTGAAATGATCATCACAGACCACCCCCTGCTTCCTTGGTACCCATACACAGCTCCTCAAATCTAGTATTCAAATAAAGACAATAATGATGTTCTACTTCTGTCTAACATGAAAGAGCTATCCTGAGAACAAACAAAAGCATACCAATATTTTCCACAGAAGAGATTTCAAAGTCCTGCATGCTGTTCACCACTTTGTCTTGTATCTTAAATACTGAGGTATAAAGTTAACTACTATTAATATATCTGTTGTTAGATGAGATAAGGGAATAAGAGAAGAAAAATATGCCATATTTATGTAGTTCCATTCATATTTATTTATATTTATCATAACAACAATAATATAAATATATATAATTTATATATTATATATGCATTACATATAAATTACATAGTATATATTGTTCTTGTTCAGTCACCCAGTTGTGTCTGACTCTTTGTGACCCTGCATCATGCCAGGCCTCTCTGCCCCACTCCATCTCCTGGAGTTTTCCCAAATTCATTATAAAAATATCACTTTATGGAAAATAGAAGAGGAAAAAGTAGAAGACATTGACAGATTTTCTTTTCTTGGGCTCGAAAGTCACTGCAGATGGTGACTGCAGCCATGAAATTAAAAGACACTTACTCCTTGGAAGGAAAGCTATGACAAATGTAGATAGCGTATTAAAAAGCAGAGACATCACTTTGCTGACCTGTATAGTCAAAGCTATGGTTTTCCACTAGTCATGTATGGATATGAGGGCTGGACTGTAAAGAAAGCTAAGTGCTGAGGAATGAATGCTTTTGAATTGTGCTGGAGAAGACTCTTGAGAGTCTGTTGGACAGCAAGGAGACCAAACCAGTCAATCCTAAAGGAAATAAACCCTAAATATTCATTGGAAGGACTGCTGTTGAAGCTGAACCTCCAATACGTGGCCACCTGATGTGAAGAACCGACTCATTGGCAAAGACCGTGATGCTGGGAATGATTGAAGGCAAAAGGAGAAGAGAGGGCAGAGGATGAAATGGGTCAATGTAGTATGAATTGAATCAATGTAGTATGCATTGATGCAATGTAGTATATACTGATTCTACGTAGATAGCATCACTGACCCAACGGGCATGAATTTGAGCAAACTTCAAGAGATAGTGAAGAACCGGGATTACAGAGTTGGACATGACTTAGTGACTGAACAACAACAATTTATTATAAATATAATATACTTAAATGTAAAATTAAATATCTATATTAAAATATTTTATGCAAATAGTATATGTATTTCATAACAAAAGGAAGAAACACTTATGACTATTAATAATGTTTGTTTCTAAAACTGGTCATATGCTCATAGGTGGTATGTTAACTTCCTTCTCCTACTCATTGCCTATACTCCTTTTGTCCTTAACAAGCACTTTAGCTGGTCTGACTTCTTTGCCTCGTGAGGTGACCCAAATCTTCATCCCTGAAGTGTCTGGGCCATTAGCAGTCCTGCTTGAACTAAGTTGTGGCAGTTTTCCATTGAATTTAATCACAGCACATGGGAGTACTAAGAGAGCCCTAAAGGATTTCCTGTATCCCAGACATACTTTCTCCATTATTGTAGTGGCAACCTAGTTCTTCCTAATAATTAGGATCAATCATCCCACTAGTACGGTGACCCACTTCTGTGCTTGTTGATTCAGAGACGTGAGGAGCCCCAAGTGCCTGAGTGGTCCAGTTTAATGGAATCATTGTTGCATCTCCTAGTGGAGTCTTGTCATTAGGGGTAATAGCTAATAGAGCCAGTCCTATTTCCACTCTTTGCTTCCTAGATCCATGAAGCCTCACTATGGAGAACCAGCACCATATACTAGATGCTGATTTAGAGCACGTACAGCCTTCTGCAGACCTTTGCTCCAGCCCCACAAGGTCTTTCCACTTAGCTGGAAAGCATCAAGTCAGATGCTTCAGGACATTGCAGAACATGGTAAGACCCGTGAGTTCCATGAGTGCAGGCCCATTACTGCACTTCATTTGCTGTGAAGTGAGTTCCTTGATAAGAAACAATGCTGTGTACAGTACCATGATGGTAAATAAGAATTTTATAAATCCATGAATGGTAGTTTTGTTAGAAGCATTGGGATCAGAGAAAGTAAATCCTTGTCCAGAGTAAGAGTCTGTTCCAGTAAGAACAAAAGGTGTGCCTTGCATAGTGAAAGTGGCCTAATGTCATTAATCTGCCACTAGGCAGCTGGCTGATTATCCTGGTGAATGGTGCCATACCAAAGACTTGTGTTGGTCTTTGCTGATGGCAGATGGGTCACTCAGCAGTGGCTGTAGTCTTGTCAGCCTCAGTGAATGAAGCCCATGTTGCTGAGGGCATGCATCACCTCCATCCCTGAATGATGACCACTTGGTTCATGAGCTATTTAGCAACGAGGAAAGAAGCTTGCCGGTATCTGCAGAGTGATCATCCCATCTACTAAATTATTAGAATGTTCTCTGCCGAGGTTGCCTTTTGATGAGCACTCATATAACTTCACATTATCTCCCATTCAGAGAGGTCTATTCACACACCTGTTTCCCAAACCTCCTTGTCATTAATTTTCCAATTGTGTTACTTCAGGTTGCTGACCACCCAACCAAATCACTGACCACAGCCCAAGACTGGTATAGACTTGTACCTCTGACCAATTCTATTTCCAGGCAACGTGAACAATCAGGTGCAAAGTTCTGCCCACTAGGAGGACTTCTCACCACTGTCCTTCTGGAATGTTCCAGAAAAGGGCATTTCATACGATACCTGTCTATTCTGAGGCAGTGCCTGTATATCATGCAAAATCATCTGTAGACTAGGTTGCGTTTTCTCTTTCTCAGCTGGCCATGGAATACTCCCCAAGCAACCAAGGTGCAGGCCCAGGGAAAGAAATTTATATAGAAGGAATAGGGGCCATGGGCACTTGGGACACAACCTCATGCAACTTACTTTTGACTTTCTGACCAACTTGAGTCTGATCTCATATACACCATTTCTATTTGGTAATAGAGTGCTAGTGGGCACACCCAACTTTGTGGCTTGGTGAGTCAGGTGACACCCAGTTCATCGTGGCGGCTCAGGTGGCACGCATAATAACCCACGGTTATTCTGGTGGCACACAGTTAGGTGCTCAGTCTTTACTGAGGCTCAGTAAGAAGCTAAAAGGGATTTCTCAAAAGGACAGTAGTTATTCTTAAAAGATGTCATGGCTTTGCTCCATAATCTTAAGGCTCTTACAGATACCCATCAAAGGTTTCACACAGCATCTCTGTCCCCTACTGACATTTCAGCCTCCATTGGCTCTTCTGGATCATGTGGCTTAATCTGCAGAAGAGCTTGGATCTGTGGTAGAGTCTTCCTCTTTTCTGGGTCCACTCAAAACTAGTAGATTTTGGGGTCACTTGGTTAGAGGGTTAGAATAGCATTCCCAAATGAGGGATACTTTGGCTTCAAAATCCAGAGACCTGCTAGATGTTATGCCAATTTTTTTTTTTTTTTTGGTGGTAGAAGGGTTCAGATGCAACAATTTCTCCTTTGCTTCAGAAGGGATATGTAGACATACCCCACAGTACTGGACCCCTAGAAATTATACTGGTAGAAAAACTGAATTTTTGTGGGATTTATTTCTCATGTTCTTTTTTGTAAGTTTTATTTTATTTATTGGCTATGCTTGGTCTTCGTTGTTACATGCAGGCTTTTTCTAGTTGCTGTGAGCAGGAGCCACTCTTCATTAGTGTTGCACGTGCTTCTCATTGTGGTGGCTTCTCTTGTTACGGGGCACAGGCTCTAGGGGCACAGGCTTCATTAGTTGTGGCACACAGGCTCAGTAGTTGTGGCTCGCAGGCCCTAGAGCACAGTTCTGGTAGTTGTGGCACATGGGCTTAGGTGCTCCACAGCATGTGGAATCTTCCCAGACCAGGGATTGAACCCGTGTCCCCTGCATTGGCAGGAGGATTCTTATCCACTGCACCACCAGGGAAGTCCCTATTTCCTATCTTCTGACATGCAAATATCTTACCAATATGTCTAGGAGAGTTGCTACTTCCTGTTCACCAGGTCTATTAATGTTGTCAATGCAATTGACCAGTTTACTGTCCCATGGAAGGGAACGGTGATCAAATTCACTGTGAACTAAATTATTACATATTCCAGGAGAATTGTTATACCCCTGTGGTGGGACAGTAAATGTATACAACTGGCCTACACCAGCTGAAAGAAAATTGCTTCTGGTGGTCCTTACTAACAGGTATAGAGAAAAAAGCCTTTGCCAGCTCAACAGCTGCATGCCAGGTACCAGGGGATATATTAATTTGCTCAAGCAACAAAACCACATCTGGAAGAGCAATTGCAATTGGAGTCATCACCTGACTAAGTTTATGATAATCCACTGTCATTCTCCAAGATCCATCTGTTTTCTGCTTAGGTAAGTTAATGGGGATGGGGTGGGAATCACTACACCTGCGTCATTCAAGTCCTCAATGGTAACATTCATCTTGGCATTTCCTTCAAGGATGCTGTCTTACTTTTGGTTCACTATTTGTGTAGGTATAGGCAGTACTTGCGACTTCCCCCAGGCATTTCCTGCTAGAAAAACCCTCTCTCTATAGGATGGGGAACCAATATGGGGGTTTTGCCAGTTACTGACCTTGGATTCCAGTTGTGTGTTCCAGAGATGGGGAAATAACCACAGGGTTCAAGGGTTCACTGAGCCTTCGAAGACCCACTAGTCCCACTATGAGAGGGACCTGAGCTAAACTTCCATGGATAAGCTCTTAGTCTACTGGTGGGCCACACATTTGGGGTCTCTAGGAATTAGTGTCAATTTAGAGCCAATATCTAGCAATCTCTAAAAGATACAATTATTTCTCTTCCTCCAAAGCACAATTACTCAGGTCTATATATCCCTTTGGAGAAGACTGGGAGGAAGACTAACAGGATAGGTATTTGGCAATGAAGCAGAGTGGACCCAGGCTCCCTTTCATTCAAACTATTCTAAGTCTATAAACTGACTCAAGTCTGGGATTGACTGAGGGGCTGTGACCACTTTTCTGTCTTTTGTATTGGACTTTCGTTCACAGACCTAGAACTCCTCTGCTTATACGAATTTAATGGACTATATATCTGTTTCTCTTCTAGGGGCATCATGATCAACTAGTTAGTGCCATGGGTCTCTGAGAGTCAGAAATATTCTGATTACTGCTTTGACTCTGCTGTCGATCACAGTAACCGTGCCCGCCTGGTTTCTGGCAATTAATGCCACTGCTGCCTAGTATTCCATTATATCCATTCCATTTAGAGATCCTTGTTCAACAGTACCAGTTCTCATTGTAATTTCCAAACCACAGAGAAGGGTGACTAATGAACCCTTTAATGACACTGGGATTTTCTCATAAATGGATTTCTCATAGTTGTGGGGAAAGGCATGTCCTTTAGACCCTTCTAGGATGGGTGAATAGGTCCTACATAATTTTGGGTTGGTCAAAAAGTTCATTAGGGTTTTTCTGTAACACCTTACCAAAAAACCCAAATGAAGTTTTTGCCAATTCAATAAATTCACTTTCCTATTCCCATCTCCGTAAGTCCTTAAGATACTTTGCTCCACTGTATACCAAGGCAGTTTTGGTATTTCAGCTTAATTTAATGTAGGCCATGTTTGCATCCATGTTTCGGTCAGCTAACCAAACAAGCTGACAGAGCCCTTCCTGGCCCTTCAAGCTAATACAGAGTCCAGAATCTCTGCTTAGCGGGCCCAAATAAATACATGTGGCCTGACCCAACTTTATGTTCCTCTTACCTTGCTCCCACACATAATACTCATTTCCACACATATCCCCCAGATTTCTGTGGTTCAGTTGCTATGTTGTGTCCAACTCTTTGCGACCTCATGGACTACAGCATGCCAGGCTTCCCAGTCCTTCACTATCTCCTGGAGTTTGCTCAAACTCATGTCCATTGAGTTGGTGATACCATCCAACCACTCATTCTCTGTCGCCCCCTTCTCCTTCTGCCCTCAATTTCTCCCAGCATCAGGGTCTTTTCCAATGGGCAGCTCTTCACATCAGGTGGCCAAAGATTTGGAGCTTTAACTTCAGCATCAGTCCTTCAAAGAATATTCAGGGTTGATTTCCTTTAGGATTGACTAGTTATAGGATTGAAAGAAAAAATGTTTGGCAGGGGTCCTAAGGAGAATCATCAATGTCTTGCAAGGCAACTACATTAGAACAAACCACTGTGGGTTCTTCAGACAAAAACCCAGCAAACTTTCTTAATGTAAGGAGGAAATGTAAGAATTGTTTCTACAAGGAAGACTTCACAGAATGTAGGGACCCTTAACTTCACTGGGAACTTCTCATATGTCCCCAGTCCAATTTTCAGGATCTCATTTCTTCTCAATCCATGTCCTAATTTTACCATAGGATGCCCTGCAAGGTTGGAAATACAATTTGTACAGTAATTCAGCCACTCACAGGATACCACTCTGGGTTTGATTTTCAGAAAGCTCAGCACGGAGAATATAGGAGATAAGGGTTTCTTTCAGGGGGGAGATAGAATGTTCCTGGATTTTGTTCTAAGCTCAATAGGAACTTTGGAGAGGTTAAGGCAGGGTGGTGGCATGTAGTGACTTATAAGCAAAGCAGATTTCTTTAGCCCCTGTGTTAAAGATGACTTGTAGGAGAAAATGAAGATGTTATTGCTGTAGTCCTCCCAGAAGATGGGAGTGGGTTGGGCCAGAGTTGCAGCAGTAGAGGTGAGAAGCAGAAAGTCAGTGTGGGGTATACTTTGAATGTATGGTCAACAGGAATTGCTGATAGATTGGTTGTGAAGGTAGCAGAAAGAAACAGAGATGTCTTCCAGATGCTTGGCTTGAGCATCTAGGTAGATGCGGGCACATTAACTCACAGGGAAAATATGATAGTTACAGGTGTGGGGGTGGGAAGGATCAAGAACTAATGAGGAATCTTTTAGACATCGTTGTGTGGATGTCAAGTAGGCAGTTGAATTCTGCCACTCACTTATCTACCCACTCTCAACAGGCTTCTGCTCTTGTACAGCCCTATTCAAATGTCACCAAATTATACTCAAAATGTCCTTTAGAGGAGTTCTTTTTTCTGATACAGGACACAAGCCGTTATCACACATTGCATTCAGTTGTGAGATCGCGTCTGTTTCTTTAATCTGGAACAGTAGTTCTTTAGCCTTTCTTTATCTTTTATGACCTTGACAGTTTTGAGGGGTGCAGGACAGCCAGTGTGTAGAATGTCCTTCTGTTTGGATATGTGTCATGGTTTCTTCCTGGTTAACTTCAGATTACACATTTCTGGCAGGTGTATTACATAAATTCTGTTGCATCCATTTCAGTGCATTGTATCAAGAGGCATAGGGTGCCTCTTTGTCCTGTTTTTGGTCTTGTTTAATTTGATTACTTTGTCAAGTGCTGCCTTCCAAGTTTCTCTACTGGAAGTTTATCATTTCCTCATTTGTAATGAATAAGTAATCTATGGGGAGATACTTTAAGATTGTCAATATCCTAGTCCTCGCCAGATTTTTACTCTATGGTTTTAGCATCCCAATGGTTCTTGCCTAAAATTTTAATTATTCCTTTGAAATTTGAAAAATAATGATTTTTGAATAAGCAATTCCTTCTGCATCCATTAGTTATCATTCTGCTGAAAAGAATAGCTGCCAGACTTTATTGAAATGATATCTGTCTCTCTTACCAGACTAAGAGCTCCCTGAAAGCAGGCAGTATTTTATTCAAGCTAATACCAATACTGCATGCAAAGGAGGTGCCCAATAAATACATTATAGAATGAGCTGTACTAAAGTCACCCTTCAAGTGAGGAATTTATTAAAAATACATCCTTCAGGGGCTTCCTGGTGGTCCAGTGGTTAAGAATCCATCCACCTGCCAGTGCAAAAGACATGGTTTTGATCCCTGGCTGTGGAAGATCCCACATGCCTTGGGGCACCTAAGCCCATGCACCACAACGGTTGAAGCCTGTGTACCCTAGAGCCCTGCAACAAGAGAAGCTAGCGCCGTGAGAAGCCTGTGCACCACAGCGAGAGAGCAGCCCCCATTCACCACAACTAGAGAAAGCCTGCACACAGCAATGAAGACCAAGTGCAGCCAAAACAAAAAATAAATAATTAATTAAAAAATCTTCTCCAAAGGTTTCTTTGGAGGTCAAAGTGAGGTCAAAATGAGATTCTGTACACGAGGGAGCTTTGTAACATGTAATAGGTTTTGCAGATGTGAGCTGTGATCTTTGCTAGGGACTCAAGCCGCACCCATCTCAGTGTGCGTGGTTATTAACCCAGGACTCTCTAGTCCAGCAAGAGGAGGGAAGTTGGTTGGAATGACGGTGAAAATCAACCTCTGAGAAACTGGGGGCAGTGGCAGATTCTCCCTAAAACCTGTATCCTCCTTTCTTGCCTTTGCCTTCTTTCTTCTTCGACTTCAGGAAAGGACTGGGTGGTGCCGATGCTTTGTTGATTCCCTCTTCTTGCTTCCCCCTCAGCCCCGCCACCCACTCCTGCCACACCACTCTGCCTGTCTCTCCCACTCCCTCTTTTCTAGAAACGCAGAAACTTTCCTGCAGCTGTCAGGCTTCTTTCCCTGAAGAATATCTCTAATCGCCCCGCCTGATTGGGTCTCGTTAGCGGGCTGGTGGCATTGATTGTACTCAATCAGCACCCTCCTGCCCAGCTGGGAAAATGTCCCATTTATTCTTCCACTTTATCTACTCTTTCTTCTACAACTATTTTATATTTTTTCTGAGATTTAAAAAAAAAGTAAGCCCAAAGACCAAAATTTTCCACTGCCCCTGGTTACAGAACTCTATGATTTTACTTTGTGCAAAGCTTTCCTGCTCTTTGTATCCCAGGGAATTTCTGGAAGTTCCCAGTGGGATCTCTGGGGACACTCACACTCTCCTCCCTGACCCTCACCTGTCAGCAGTAAAACAAAGGTAAGCATTTACATACCCATAAGGGGTCGGGGGAAATCCCCTGGAGTAGGAAATGGCAACCCACTGCAGTATTCTTGCCTGGAAAATTCCATGGACAGAGGCGCCTGGCAGGTTGCAGTCCATAGGGTCACAAAGAGTCGCACATGACTAAGCAAGCAGGCACACGTACAAGACTGAAGAAACACATTTGCACGATAAACTCTTTTGTGCCTTACAACAGTCCTGTAGCACAAATGTTGTGTAGCACTCTTAGCATCCCCATTTTGTGGGTGAGAAAACTGAGGTATGGAAAAGTTAAGGGACTTGCTGAGATCACACATCTCGGAAGTAGCAGAGCCGAGATTCAAACCCAGGTAACTGACTCCAAAGTGCTGTGCTAGTCCAACCCTCCAAGCCCCACCCTCAGTCCAGGTGGTGGCTGCCTCACCCGCTGGCAGGAAGCGTTCTGATTCTGGCAAGGCCAGGGTGCCCTGGCCTGGCCAGCAGACGTCACTCTGCCTGCAGGTGGAGCAGGTGGACTTTAAGGGGATCCAAGTCCCCACCCAAGTCTCTTCTTTGCTGATCCAACACAGTGGGGAGGCATACATCACCTGTGAGTTAAGTGACCTGAAGAAGGGGGTCAGTTTCACCCTGGTGGGAGAAAAGGAAAGAAGGGGAAATGGTTCAGATCACGAGGGGAAATTCCTCGAGGCAGGTCAGATCCAGGCGGGGCACAGAGATGCTCAGGAGTCCTTCTCTCCCTCTGGCATCTGGTACGGGAAGCAGCCTCACGTTATCGACTAGCCACCAGAACTGACATCTCAAGACTTGGGTTCAACTTCCAGGATTTTGGCCTGCTCACTGTGGCACCTTGGGCAAATACTTATAGTATCTGTGTCCAATAAAGGTGGTATGGAGACTGAGAAGATGGAAGCCGAAGATCATCCTAATGTCCCTAAAAGATGATATGGAAATCTGAAGATGCAATGACACAGGGTCCATATTAGATCAGAGTTCTCAGAGTGCTATGCTTGCATGCTAAGTCACTTCAGTCATGTCCAACTCTTTATGACCCCATGACTGTAGCCCGCCAGGCTCCTCTGTCTGTGAGATTCTTCAGGCAAGGATACTGGAGTGGGTTGCCATGTCCTCCTCCGGGGGATCTTCTGACCCAGGGATCAAACCCGCATCTCTGATGTCTCCTGCATTGGCAGGCAGGTTCTTTACCACTAGCGCCTAGAGCTCTATGGTCCTGCAAAATCTCTCTCAAGATTGAAAAGAAAAATGTGAACCCTTTGGTGTGATTCGACTTCTCATGCTCTGATGTAGACATTTCTACCCAGATGGCAAACTGCTTGGGTGCATGCATCAGCCCTTTCCCCCTTGTTCACACTGGTGGTATTTGTGTCATATGGCTCATTCTATCTTCAGTTTTCTGATGTCTGGTTATGGCTTCTTTATTGGTCACTATATTTCAAAATAATGTCAAAACAAATCTTTTTTTTTCTCTCCTCCCAGTAAACCTTTTATGTTCGACACAAATATAACATCACAGAAAGGAGGACTTTTTCCTGCCTCCCACCCACTATGAGCATTTTAGTCATATCACTGAAAACTTGCCCCAGCTTTCTCATTAGCAAGATGGAATGATAATATATCTCATGAGATTGTTGTGAGTGGAGTGGCTGAATATAGCAATGTTCTTTAAGAATGAAAAGCACTATACAGATGTTAGAGATTGTTTGTGCTAATTCTGTGCACTTCCTCACATTTTAGTGTTTCACATTTGTTTATCTTATCAGTCTTACTTATCTGTAAGTAACTGAAGGGTAGGGGAGCCTACCTTATTAATATCAAGGTAGGCATATTAATCTCAGTGTATAGCATATTGCCTGGAACAGAGCAGGTGTTTAATATATATTGAGTGGATGGATGGATGGATGGATGGATGGATGAATGGATGGATGGATGCATGGATGGATGGATACTTGGGATTAGAAGATAAGATCATTGAGCTGAAAAGGGGATATAGGATTTGTTCAACAAAAATAACCGTTACAGTTTACCTTTAACCCTCAACTACCATCTGTGAGGTAGGTATTATTATTCCCACTTTACAAATGAGGAAGCTGAAGCTCAGAAAAGCTCAGGCTAGTAAATTGTAGAGCTGGGATTCGAGCCAGATTCATTTCTAAACTTAAGACCTCTTTTGTGAAGGCAGAGGACAAAGGACTGCAGAAGAGCAGAATTTTCTGTCCACACCCTGTCGTTCTATCAGCATCAACATTTGAGTCTCTGGATATACTCTGGTCTTTTCAAATTCTGTGAACCAATGCATTGGCTGTTTTGTTTCTGTTCATTTAAGTTGAGACTCTTCTGTCATTTGCAACCAAAGAGCCTTGATTAATACTCTCCTCCCTATCCATTTTCCCATGGCGTGTTCTTTTATTTTATTCTAGCATCAAGCGTCTCTGCCTGATAGTGCAATTATTTATGCATATCTTTCTCTCTACTAGACCTGGAGACCTTGGAAGGTGTGGGCCATATCTTATTTATTCACTGAAAACCATCTTTGTTGCGAGCTCTTTACTGGGTACCAGCAATGTTTATTGATGATACTCAGTAGGCATGTCTGTGTTTTAACCATTATACTGTACAGCTTTTTTATTCTTGGGGATTCGTCTTGATTTTCTTACTAAGCACCTACTATGTGCTAAGACCCATACTATGAGCTTTTGGACAGACACCACACTGTCTCTCTTTTGCCTCTCATCGGTCTCCCAGAACAGGTAGCATTTGACAATCTGCCACCATCACGCCTCCTTCCTTCCTGTGGGAAGAACAGCAAATCCCCTGTCCCCTCCAAGCCACTCAGCAACCACATAGTCAGGAGAGGATGAAAAGGATGAATCTTTGTTTTAAAACCTTGTTAAATTTTCTGTTTAAAAATGTTTTGTTCACATAGTGATAGGAGGTCTTTTAGAAATCAGTTCTGAGGAGCAGTCTTCCTAAGGCAGTCTGTATTCAAAGCATTTTGGAGAGAGAGCTGGTTGCTAGGGGCAACACTAACTTCTGAGGGGGAATCTCTGCGTGTGGATATAAAGCCAGTGCCCTGGGGACCCTGGAGGAGTGGGGTCCTCTCGCAGAGGAGCCCATGCACGGAACAAGGCTGAGAAGCCTCCGGACCTGGCAACCCTCTTTTGGTGACTAGCAGGCTGTAGGAGGCACCTGCATGGGGCAGGGGACCATAACCCAGGCACGTGTGGTCCCTTTCTTTCCTCCAACAAGGCCACTCGGAAGGGCCTCAACGTGGCCACACGCACCTTCTCCCGAGGCCCTATTCCCTGCAGCAAGGCAGCCGCGGTGTTGCCTCTCTAGTTATCCTTATTATGATATTTGCTTACATATTTATTTTATTTGTTAAATTACCATACAGTAGCATGACCTTTTTTCTCTTGATGTACAGTTCATGAATTTTAATAAATGCAGAGATTTGCATTACCACCGCTACCATGAGGATACAGAATAGTTTCATCACACCCCCTCCCCAGTTCCCCTGAGCTAACCTTTAATTTAAGCCATACTTGCCTCCCACCTCTGTCTTCTGGCGCCCACAGATCCAGTCTCCATTGCTACAGTTTTGGCTTTTCAGTAGTATCATATATTGGAGCCGTATGGTGTGGAACCTTTGAGACTGGCCTCTTTGAGCCATCCAGGCAGTTGCCTGCACCCACTGTTGGTTCCTTTTTATGGCTGAGTAGTACGCCCCAGCACATAGGGACAGTCCATCCTCATTATGGGTGCATTCCGTGTTTTCAGATTCACCTGCTCGCTAAAATGCATGACTCCTGCATGGATCCTCATGGTGCTTTCTAGGGTACTCACAGACATGGGCAGAATGATGAGAAATTGGAACTGCTTGATGCGCACATTCTCAGTGGAGGTCGCACAAGGCGACACTTTGCCTTCTTGTTTCAGTTCTCAGCCTGTAAACAAGTGTTTCTCGTGGGCTCTTTTGTGCCACCTTTTTCTACATATTCTTTTTGTGCTTTTTCTGGCGGTTTTGCAAAATGGTCCCCACGTGTGGTGCTACCGTGCTGTCTGGTGTCCTGAGCGCAGAAGGCTGTGAAGTGCCTTATGGAGAAAACACGTGTTAGATAAGCTCTGATCAGGCATGAGTTATAGCACCATTGGCCGTGAGTTCAATGTTAATGAATCAACAGTGATATTAAATAAGGTGTCTTTAAACAGAAATGCATTTTGAGAAAAAAAAAAAAAACAAAACAGAAATGCATTTTGAAAAAAGGTGGTATGTTGATCAGTTGATGAAAATGTGACCAGAGGCTCACGAAACCTACCCCAGTATTTCCCTTTGGCACAAAGGTTTAGCATTTGCTAATTCAGTGTTTGAGCTGATTTCATGGAACATGAATACTGTGGGTCATGAGAATCGGCTGTAGTGGTGGCATTTATTAAAGTGAACTCTGGGCTACTTACATTCTATCTCAAGACCCAGTCCTTGACCTCATGGGGCTTACAGTTGGGTTGGGTTGAGAGCTCTTTTTCAGCTGTGTTACTGAGGTATTTTATTTTCTTAGGCTTTTAAAGGAGAGAAGCTGAGACTCTAAGGAACCTGAGTATTAAAGAAACTGTTTTGTGCAGACCAAGGAGAAGAATGAGCTGTTTTCTCAGGAGGACAGGGAAGTGAGGGATGAGAGAGGCAGCAAGACCCCAGAATACTGTGCTGTCCCTCAGGGCCCCTCTCCTGGATGCCACATTCCCAGGAATGCTTCCAAACAGGGAGCACTTGGTGCGTGTGTGCCTTTTGTGAACCCTCCACAGAGAGCCTGAGCTTTGTGCCCTGGGTGCTCAGAGCAGAATGGAGGGGATCAGTGTGGATGCAGGCCAAAGACAGTGAGAATGGGGATTAACCAGATGTGGGTGACGCATGAAAATCAGAGGCTCTGGATTCCCACAGGCTGAGGATTTGGGGTCAGGTCTTTGGCTGACATCTGAGCCACACATAAAACAGTGGCCAGTGGCTTGAGGATCTAGGTCATCGACCACTAGGTTTGCAGGATGAATGTTGGGATTATCTGAATCAGATGTGGGTGGGAGAGGTCTGGGAGAGTTCTCTTCATCCCAAGCTCCAGGCTGAGTAAAAAGCCTTTTCCTTTCTAGTTCCATAATAATGATAGCGTTAATAAATTAATTCTAGCATATACCATCTTCTTGGGACCCAGAAGTTCTTTTTTTGTAAAAATTTTAAACATCATTTTGCCTTTTTTCATTTTTATTTTTTATTAAATTTTTAATTTTATATTGGGGTATAGTAGGAAACCTGGGTTCGATCCCTGGGTTTTGAAGATCCCCTGGAAAGGGGCATGGCAACCCACTCCAGTATTTTTGCCTGGAGAATTCCATGGACAGAGGAGCCTGGTGGGCTACAGTCCATGAGCTTGCAAAGGATCGGACACGACTGAGTGGATACGACAATGCTGTGATAGTTTCAGGCAAACGGTGAAGGGACACAGCCATACACATACAAGTAGCCATTCTCCCCCAGACTCCCTCCCATCCAGGCTGCCACATAGCCCCGAGCAGAGCTCTCTGTGCTATAGGGACGCAGAGTTTTATAAGCACTTGGAGCATCTCTCTGTGGAGGTGGGTGACAGCAGTAAGCCATTGCTCCTTTCCGGGCCTCAGTTTCCTTTTTCCTTAGGGGGAGGCAATCTTATATCATATCCTACATCATCTTTGGTGTCCTGTTCACCAGTGTCACTATAAAAAATGTACTCTCAGTATCTCTATCAGGCTTTTATTAATATTAAGACTGCTTTGTGCCTGGGGCTGTTCTGGGCATGGTGGGTTGCACTCCCCAGGTGTGTGTGTGTGTGTGTATGTGTACACATATAGGTTCTGTTCACATCCAACATACTCATTCTAGGAACACCTGGGTTTACACTAATGAAAAATTAAGGGGTGATTATTGTCTATTAAAGGATTCATACTAGGATTCCCTTGCAAATTTATAATGTGATTCAATTTTCCCCATATTCAGCCACCACCTCTTGTGTGAGGGAGGCCGTCTCTGCATAAACAAGAGCATGTGTAGGCAGTATTTTGAGCATTATGGGAGGAAAGAATTAGAGATACTGAAGAGGTTTTTATTGCTGATAACAATGAGTAATACTAGCGCCTGGGAACAAAGATGACTATGGATCACAATTTTTTTTTTAAAAATATATAGCTTCAAGAGCACCTCAGTGCCAGGAGACTGGGGAAGAAGTCCCACTCCCTGCTCTTGGGTCTGACTTGAAACCAAGGGGGACTCTAGTGGGAGCTTGGGGTAGGCGGGGCCTGGGAGCCAGGAGCTCTGGCTTTGGTATCAGGAGAAATGAAGAAGATGTAGTTATTTGGCTTATCATTCTCGATATCATTTGGGGCTTGGGATGTCTGAGCTGAGGCTAATGGGAGAGAGTCTTAAGGAAGAGGGGTTTTCTAGGATAGCTCAGGATTCTGGCAATGCTTAGCACTTTACAGATAGCCTTTTCCTACCCCTCAACCCTCTCTGGAAGCCCTTTTCCCAGTATCTTGGTCTAGGAACTAATTTTGAGTGTTTTTGCCCATTTCTTTGTCTCTTGCAGGAATTTGCGGAACCATCTGATAAATGAGAATCTCACCCAGAAGGTGAGCTGCACCCTCTCCCTCAAGCATTTTCCCAGTCACCCACAGGGGAAGACAGTGCATTCCAAGGTATGGAGCCAGTTTTATTAGGTAAGCAATGGAAGAGCATCCCACATTGTAGTCAGAGGAGTGATGTGGCTAGAGCTGGGCTATGTAAAGATGATGCTGCTGGAGAGAGGGGGTGGACTATGTCCAGATGGACGAGGCAGGACTGTTGGAGGACTGCTGTGTAGTTGGGGATGAGAAGACAGTAGATGGCGTGGATGCGAGGCCCAGTGAAGACACGCCTGGCAGGCACCTGGAGTGAGGGCCAGGGATGGACCTTCAAAGGCTTCAAGACTATCTCTGGCCCTTTATGTCTTCAAGAAAAACATTCCATTCCCTTCACTTGGCTCCAAAGGTAGCTGACATCTTGCTTCGTCTTGGGCATCCTTTGACCCCGGGTCTTTCAAGCTGTGCCCAAACCAAGCAAGGGTCAGACTGGCCACCATTTGATAATGACCCCATTGATATACTGAGGCCAGGAGTGGGAACTGCCTGAGTCTGCCCTGGCATTTCCTGGGGCCCCTGCCTCTCTGCCACGTCACCACTTCTGCCTGGTGACAAGGGTCCTGAGGAGGACTGGACAGCTGGCTCAGAGCAGGGGGCAGCGTCAAAGGAACCTTTGGTGTCATCGACCAAGTCAGCAGGGGCTTGGAGGGAGCCTGGAGCTTTATTAACTAATCTCTGGTACTTGAGTAATTTATTATGTTTAAGCTGGTGCCATCAAGTCTCTCAGCAGTGCCCGCGTGTGCTGGGAGATAAATTAAAGGCTGTCCAGAGATACTTGGTACATCTGTGTGATTGCTGGGCTGGTGAGATGGAGGTTTAAGGCTCTCTCTTCTTGCAAATTGGAAATTAGGAATTAATAAGAAAGCAGGCCAAAGCGCTGTGGTGGTGGTGGTGACTTGGCTGCCTGGCCAGGACTGGGGGAGGGAAGGCTGCTGCTGGGAGGGCGGGGAGGAGTGGGCGGAAGCCAACCAGGCTCTCCCCACATGGTGGGTAATCGAAGGGGCCTGGAGCGGCTGGGCAGGGGGGCTCTTCCTTGGCTTGCAGGGTAGATAGCAGGGATTCTTCTGTTTCCTGAAAGAGGTAAAATGGATAATGAAGAGAACCCTAGTCTGGCTCAGAGGACTTCCTTGTGGCCGCCCAGCCCAGCCAGCGCCTGCTGTGTGATGGCGGGCAGGCCTTGTCCTCCCCTGGGCTTCCGTCTCATCAGCAAGATGAAGAGGTTAGACTCAGGGTTCATGTCTCCATTAGGCATCTGGAAAGGGTTTAATTCCTTCTGAAGTCAGAAGGAAAAAACCCCCCAAACTGAGGCTGTAGAAATGTTACAGGGTGTGCGTGCATGTGTGCTAAGTCGCTTCAGTCGTGTCTGACTCTGACTCTTTTCGACCCCATGGGCTGGAGCTCGCCATGCTCATCTGTCTATAGGATTCTCCAGGCAGGAATACTGGAGTGGGTGGCCATGCCCTCCTCCAGATCATCTTCCTGACCCAGGGATCATACTCAGGTCTCTTGTGGCTCCCGCCTCGCAGGCAGATTCTTTGCTGCTGAACCACCTGTGTAGTATAAATATATTTATCTTTATACCAAAGTCATAAAATGCAATTTTATTATGGACATTTTTGCATGTGAGGGCAGGGGCTCACAAAACCTGTCCTGCAGCCTCTGTTGGGTCTGCTGACCGCCAAGGTCCTTCCTGTCCTAATTGTAGCTGATCTCCAAACTGTCAGCTCCTGGCTTGCGGTGTGAACTACTTCAAGCCCACCAGCTCCTAAAGAGCAGGCCTGTGTCTTACTGGGTCCCCACACAAAGGCCTACCATCTACCTGAGAGCTGGGTGTTGGTGGTGGACCCAGGAGAGAAACCTGGATTTTCGAGCTTCCCAGTGCCCCAGGCTGCTGCTTCCTCAGTGCAGAGACACATGAAATCTCTTCTCTTCTGAGTCCATTCAGGCCTGGCCCTTGGGTCCTCTGTCTTAGCTCTTGAACTCCACGCCCCCAACCCCACCCCTGCTTTCTGCTCTCTGCCCCCATGAGCTCCTTTGGAAGAGTTCTGGGAAGGGCTCCATGCAGCCCCCACATGACAGCACTGCCTCAGGGATCAGCCCTGGAGGGGCCCCAGTCCGGGGGCCCGACGCCCACTGAACCCCCTCCAGAGCCCCGGTCTGTAGTTGAGTAGCCTCACCACCAGGTGGCAGGCTTGCTCTACACACGTGCCTTGGCTGGAGCATTTGCCTGGCAATGGTGAGGGGTGTCCGAGGATGCCAGATCCGTCTGCGGCCCGCGGTGTCGAGGCCTTTGTGGGTGGCTTCAGAAGCAGGGCTGAGGCCTCTCACCTTGGCCTTGAACTCCTGCTGAGATTCTGGCTCCGAGAGAACCTTGGTCTTCTGGAAGTGCCTCCAGGCGGCTGTCAGGCATCTGACTGGAGAGCGCCCCCTAGAGTAAGGAGGGCTGAGTTGCCACCCTTTGAGTGAGTGAGAGAGAGAGAGAGAGAGAGAGAGAGAGAGAGAGAGAGAGAGTGTGTGTGTGTGTGTGTGTGTGTGTAAGGATGTGTACGTGAGACAGAAATGGACCTCTTATCTTCCCAGGCCTCCCAAAAACTTGGTCCAGGAGAGAAAGGTAACCCACCTCTTAGGCCATTCCTGCTCTGGGCAGTGCAGCCTGAGTGGTCCTCCACCACTGCCGGCCCCTCTGAGCAGCCGGTGTGGGGGTTTGGGGGATGTGGGGTGCAGGGCTCCGTCCCTCCAGAGCACTGGGCTCTCCCTGAGGGACCCTGGGAGCCAGGGGTCAGGCCACACGGAACCTGGGCCCTCTCTTTACCAGGAGGGGGAACAGGAAAGGATCCAAGCCTGGGTCAGCTGCAGACTGAGAAGAGACGAGAAGACAGGTGGAGAAGGAGCCGGCCCTGCAGCAGGAGTGAGGCCGCAGAAGTCCCAGCCCCGGCTTCCTGAAGAGAGGGCATGGGTCCCCCTGCCCATCGGAAGATGAGGGAGGGCCCAGCCTCACCTGGAACGGCTTTTTCCGGGGAATGGTGGGTTCTCCCCAGGACCTGGCATGCTCATGGGATTCCTGAATGGCTTCCAGAATGCCCTGCCACCAGCCAGGCCCAAGCCCCACTGCACCGGTGACTCACACCCTTCATTCTCTGCAGCGTCCTGTCTGTCCTTCAGCTCAAAAGCCCCGAAATAAACCCTGTCTCCCTCACCTGGCTGGAGCTCCCCCTCCCCCTTGTTTGGGCTGGTTCAAGACCCACCCCTAGCCCTTCTCTCCTGGTCTCTGCTTCTGTTTCAGAAACAATGGGGGCTTGTATGGGCCAAGTTCCTCCCTCCCCACAGCAATGGATTTTGAAAGCTGATTTGATGAAGCCCAGGGTGCTGTGGCTCCTTGGGGCAGGAGAAATCAGCTGGGCCTGGGAGGGGAGTCAGGGCAGGCAGGGATGCTCCAGTGTCCCGAGGTCTCCTGCCCTTAAAGTTCATAGGGTAACGTCTGAGCCAGAGTCCGACAGACACAGAGACAGGGAAAGAGAGGCAGAGAGGGCGGGCCTGGGAGGGGGGTTAACTGGACAAGTAGAGAAAGAGATATTGGGGGATGCAGGGTCGGGTGGCAGATGGAGAAGCAGGGGAAGAAAAGACAGAGATGAAGACAGAGACGGAGAGAGGAGAGAGGGAGAAAAGAAGGGGGCAGAACCATGCTGGCCAGGAAATGGAGAAAAGATGGAAATGAGAAGAGTCACAAACTGGGAAGGAGGAAAACAAAAAGAAAACACCCAAAAGACTGAAACGGATAAAAACATGGACATGCACAAACATGGGTGTGAACGGTTGTGTGCTTGTGGGTGCACACACACACACACACACAGAGCTTCTGGTCACTGTCCCGGCCCATTGCTGCTCCTGCCTTTGTGTCTCCATCCCCTTGACCTGCCTTGGGCTCCTGAGAAGGGTGTGGCCTCCAGGTGACCCCTCTCTGATGACCTGGCCCCGCCCACCCCGAAGACGCTGCCACTGAGCCTAGGATGCGCAGAGGGTCCGACATCTTTACGCCTCACACTTGTCGCCCAAAATTGGATCCAACCGCCTCTCTCCCTTCTTCTCTTCCGCCTAGTTTCCTTAGTAACTGACGGTTCCCCAGCGAATTCCAGACCCCGGGTGACAGACCGCTGTCACTGTCACAGAAGCTCTTTCTTTCTCAGAACTGTCCCCCCACCCTTTCCCCCACTTCACCAGATTCACAGTCTTGGGCGGGGGTGTGAGGATGCCTGGGTAGGCTCGGGGTAATTAAAACATGTACCATTTATTCCGTAACAGGGAGCAGAACTTTAATTACTCACTCTGAGGGTGAGGGCGTGAGTCAGAGAGGTAGCTGCTGGGGAGGCGGGTGGTCGCGGAGGGGGCCTGGGTGCCTGTGTCTGCTTTTCTTCTTGCCTTTCCATTTGCCCAACTCGGATTGGAGAGGTGGGAGGTGGGTCTGGGGAGGCAAGGGGGTGCTAAGTGAGTGTGTAGGGGAGAAGCAGAGGGTGAAACCTGCTTGTGTTCATTAAGGCAACACAAAACTGGGAGCCATAATAATAATTAAATTAATTATAAAAGCAATTTGCTTTTGAAAATTTGATTTGACAGCTTACTAGTGGCTGCACTGATCTAGCAGCTCCGGCTTAAAAATAGTCAGAACAAAAAAACCAACTAGAAGAACCATCAGCTAATTTTAATTAGATGCCAGGATTGGTAAACAAAATTCCGCACCACCCTTTCATTGTGGCTGACTTCGATTTAAGGAGATGTCGGGATTGATTTTGGAAAAGGCCGGGGAAGGGAAGGTGCCTTTAGGAGAGCGGATGGAGGCTCTGGGAGGTCTGAGTGAAGGCAGCTCCCTGGGGGATCTGGTCCCTTCGTCCCTACCCATCTTGGGAATATCTGTTCAAGGGGGTGCTGGCCACTCCTGCTCGATTCAGAGAGTAACTTGCTGCATGGCCTTTGCTGAAAGCAGAAGGGCCTCTGCTCTGTGTGTCTGTGTTTTGGAGGGGGGACACCAGAATTCACTGAACCGGAAGAGACAGCTAGAACGTTGGCCACACTCCGGCTTCTGCCTGGGTATGTCTTAGGAAGCTGCTGCATTGTCTGAAACTGTGATTCTGGCCAGAGGAGGCTGCAGTCTCCAGGGACCTGAGTCTCCAGGCACCGCTGGGACCCCCTGCCTCCCAGGGCCTGCCTGGCCATCTTTAGTTACCCTCTCTCTCCCCCGATGTGCACACAGCCCCCTGTTTCAAGAGTGAAACTCCTCCCTGTCTCGGTGAAAGCCTCTGCCTCCTGCTGCTGTCACTGCCGGGCCCACGGCTCTTCTCCCCATGCCCTCCACACCTCCACCTCGTCAGGTAGGGCCTTGATCCACACCCAGGTCTCTGCCAGCATCCACGCTGTTGACTGGAACAGAGGACCAGTCTTGACCTACCCTACTCCCTCTTCTAGCTTACCTACCTTTCTCTCTCTCCCCTAAACCCAGTGTTGCCCCCCACCCCCACCAGCTCGTCTGATCCTCTGCAGGCTCACCTCCTCTTACGGCCAGGGATTTCCTGGCTTTCCTTGTTCCCTGCAGTGCGGCCACCATGGACACCACACACCCTGGCTGCCCCCAGGTGCGGTCATCTCTAGGGTCAGGATGACCCTATCTCAGGATGTGGTCACCTGGCTTCACTCATCAAATTTCCACTGAGGCTGGCTGACTCAGGCTCCGGGTGGGGCAGGTGGGGCCCCCACACTCAGCTTAAGAGTTCAGGGCACAGTAATTATATGACCTGCCCCTTGCCTTCCTGCTGCTCTGGGTCCTGTTTTTCTAATCACTCAATAGGCATTTCCACTTGAAAATCCCTCTGTCATTTCAAAACCAGTGTTTGAAACAAGATCCTGCACCCTCTCCTGCCCCCCCACCCCCACACACGCACAGAGTTTTCTCCTAACAGCTTGGTTTCTCTGTGGCTCACCACACCTCTCCCATCACCCCGTTTTCCGCTAAACCTTGGTGCCATCCTCTGTTGCTCCCTCTTCTGGTCTTCCAGGTTATAATGAATCAGCAAGTGCTCTGGTTTTTTCCTTCCAGTTCTCCTTCCCCTCTGTTCCCTGGGGTATGCCCGGGGACCAACCTACTCTCCTCCACCTTGAGCAGAGTCAGTGACTAATAGGTCCTCTCCTCGGCACCGGGTGCCATCGCAAACCGCTTGCGGTGGAGCCCCTTAGGGTGTCCCCTCTGCCCTCCTGCAGTGATCTCACCTGTGAACATCCAGGCACCTTCCCTTCACTCCTGCACCCAGCCCGATACCGGATAACTTTGAGAAGATGCACAGGAAAGAGGCAGGCTGGATATACCCCTACCCCAGAAGTCATGAGCCCCAAAGCTGAGAAAAGCAGTTGGGGAGGAATTAAAGTCACAGGAATTAGGCAATGTGGGGTCCCTGGGAAAGGGGCTGGGGATGGGTCATGGGCAGGGACCTCAAGGAGGGGAGGGTAGACTAGGGGCAAAAAGCAGTAAGGGCTTGAATGAGAGGTGGGATAGAGTCATTTTCTCTGGAGCAAAATTTGGGACTTGTGGTCTGACAAGAGTCTGATGTTGAGAAAGTGCTGGAAAGTTAGTGCTGTGATGATGACATCAGAGGTAGGGGGAGGGAGGCCCCACTAACCCCAGAGCCGATTTGGAGAGATGGGCCCTGAGAACCGAGGTGGCTGCCGCTGGGGATTGTGTGTGGTGGGGGGAAAGGTGAGGGAGAAAAGTCAGATGTTCCGACCTCACTGATTACAGACTGTGTGACTTCAGACAGTTACTTAATCTCTCTGAGCCTCAGTTGACTCATTTGTGAAATGAAGATTATAGTAGGATCTCTAAAATCCTTGTGAGGCTCAAAAGGAGGAACAGGTGTGCAGCCCCTAGGTGAGTTCCTAGAACATAGTCCCTGTTTGCGGAAAACTGCATTATGACTGTTATTCAACCCCCATCTCTTCGCTACTCCTAATGGCTTCACTTGCCTCTCTACTGCTTCCTAAACCACGGAGCTGGGCCTGGCAGAGCTGGAGGGACGCTAGAGATAATCTGGCCTGATGTCCTCACTGCACAGGTGGGGCCGCAACTCCCAGAACATGTAGGAGACTTGCCCAAGGCGTCTTGGAAGTTGCTTCAGAGCTGAGGCTGGACCCGGGCCTCTGGACTCCCACTCCAGAGCTTTCTCTGCCCAGGAGGCAGAGAAGAGCTTTTAGTTTTCAGTTTAGGCTGATGTGTGAGGAAGCAATGAGACAGAGGCTAAAGTGGGAACCCTGAGTTTCAGTCCCGCCTCCAGGGCACCCAGATTGTGGGCAGCAGCTGTGATCTCCCAGGGGACCCCACATCCTGGTATTTTCCTGGGGCAGCTCTGCCTGGAGTAGGGGTAGGCGAGATTCATCACAAGAGCACCCAGAGACGCTTACAATCTCTGGATGAAAATCCTTCATGGCCTCTGTGATGCACATGAGAGGAGCAAGAGAAGCGCAAAGTTGCCTCGCCCTTGAAAAACTTCCATATACTATGATGCAAGAAAACCGTGGCCCTGCCTAGGCCCTGCCAGGGGAGACTGGCAAGGAGCCTGGTGAGTCCCTGGGTGCAGCTGGAGGGCGAATCCTAGCTCTGCCTTGCTGTGTGGCCTGGGACAGCACTTCCCCTCTCTGGATCCCACTTCCCTCACGTGTAAAATAAGAGGACCAGAAAATCTCTAGTAGGCTATGATTCTAAGCCTTTGGAATAGTTTTTCTAGTGGGTGTCTTTTGATCCCTTGGGTGGTAGGTATTAGGTGCTTTCAGATAATGGTACAGGTAACCTGGATGGAGGGCCTGGCTTCAGGGGTCAGGTAAGGCAGGCCAGCTTGGTCTGATGGAAGGAGGCTGGGAGTCAGGAGAATTGGTCATTGGTGCCCTGTTGACTCTTGGGTGGCTGCGACTGTGATTTCTATTTCTCTTCTGTAAAATGGGAACATTGTATCCTATGGAAGGAGGAACCTGGTAGGCTGCAGTCCATGGGGTCGCTAAGAGTCGGATATGACTGAGCGACTTCACTTTCACTTTTCACTTTCATGCATTGGAGAAGGAAATGGCAACCCACTTCAGTGTTCTTGCCTGGAGAATCCCAGGGATGGGGGAGCCTGGTGGGCTGCCGTCTATGGGGTCGCACAGAGTTGGACACGACTGAAGTGACTTAGTAGTAGTAGTAAGGCAGGCCAGCTTGGTCTGATGGAAGGAGGCTGGGAGTCAGGAGAATTAGTCATTGGTCCCTCGTTGACTCTTGTGTGGCTGCGACTGTGATGTCTATTTCTCTTCTGTAAAATGGGAACATTGTATTTACCTGAAATAACACTCAGAGCCAGTGAAGATGATAGTAAGGTTTTGGAAATGATGAAAATTCTGTTTTGGTTCACAGTGACTAAAAGCCCACTGTTCCTTTGATTCCCAGGTGGAAAGGGAAGGGCAGGCAGAGACAGGCTGGCACAGATCCCGGGTCTTCCCTGTCTGGGGAGGTCGTCTAGAAGAGGATCCTGCCGTGTCCAGGCTGGGACCTGTGTCTTCTCACCCACGCAGGGTCCTGGTGGACCGGGGCTGAAGCTGGGACTGCACATGGCAGGCACCTTCCAAGATTCTCCCCCTCCCTCACTCCAGGCAGCTCCCAAAGGATGACTGATTTATCTATTTATCCACTTATCCATCTGCTTTATCCATTTCTGGGTCTCCTGGGGGTCTGAGCTGTTGAGTGAAAGTGAAAAGTGAAAGTGTTAGTCACTCAGTGACCCTCTGGACTGTAGCCCGCCAGACTCCTCTGTCCATCGACTTCTCCAGGCCAGATTACTGGAGCAGGTTGCCGTTTCCTGACCCAGGGACTGAACTCCTGTCTCTTGCTTGGCAGGTGGATTCTTTACCGCTGTGCCACCTGAGCTGCTGAGGACTGCGCTCAATGGCTGAGCGTCATCCCAAACACCCTGAATCTCATGGATGCTTGGAGTTGGGCAGGGCCAAGGCTACAAAGGCAGGAGAGGCTTCCAAGGCAGCAGGGAGCACCCCTTCAGGCGGGGACCTTTTCCCAGTGGGCAGGAGGCTGGAGTGGGGTGGCTGCTTGGGACTGCCTGCCTCCCCACCCTCTCTCCCTACCCTCACTCCCCAACTCTCAACCCTCGGGTGAAGAGGTCAGGGGGCTGGAGTGACCAGGACTGGGCCATTCATTGTCAGGGGCTACAGCCCAGGAAATCCCCTTCTTGGAACTGCCTGGCCCTCTCCACCATCTTTAGGCAAAGAGACCCCTGGACCATGGACGTGGTGGCCAAAAGGCTCTGCAGAGCTGTGTTTATGAGCCAGGGTGGCTGTGTCAGGAAGAAGCAGAGAAGCCGGAGTTTAAGGGTGAGGGTGAGAGAAAGTAAGAGTCAGGACAGAGGCAGGAACCCGGGAGACAAAGTAAAGGCTTCTCAACCAAACTGATGGCCTGAACTGGGGGAAGGGAAGAGCTCACACCACTTCACCCCTTGTGGTCCAGTGTCCAGGGTGATACTGAGCATCCTGGCGGGGGCGGGCGGTAAGTGGCTGAAGCTCCGAGGCGTGGTGAGCCATTCTCAGTTCCTCTGCGAAGGCGGGTAGAAGCAAAGTGATGGCGTGAAGCTGCTCAGAAGACACTCAGAGAGCACACCAGAAAGAACTTTCAAAGACCAAAGGACCTAGGATCAAGGAAAACTCCTCTTCTGACAGTATTTGGGAAAATGAAGCTCAGCGCATACCTCCCCTTTTATGTTTTGAAAGTTGCAAAAATTATGCATGCTGATGTAAGGCATTCAGACAATACACTGAGAACAGCCTGTGGAGGACGCTCCATTTCAAAACCATCCGCATCTCACTCCCGTCCCCAGAGACAAGCACCAGGTGGGAGCCTGGTGTAGATCTTTCCTTATGCCCCGCCTTTAAAAAATGTATTTGGAAATAATAGCCAAATATATTTAGAACTTGCTATATGCCAGACAGTGTGCTCAAGTTTTATATGTGCATTACCTTATTTGAAATTATGTACCCTACCAACAGGCACACAGGTTTTTAAAAAATATAGGACTAAATACTTTGGCCACGTGATGCGATGAGCCGACTCACTGGAAAAGACCCTGATGCTGGGAAAGATTGAAGGCAGGAGGAGAAGGGGACAACAGAGGATGAGATGGTCGGATGGCATCACTGACTCAATGGACATGAGTTTGAGCAAGCTCTGGGAGATGGGGAAGGACAGGGAAGCCTGGCGTGCTGCCGTCCATGGGGCTGCAAAGAGTCGGACACGACTGACTGAACAACAACAACAACAATATCAAACACATTGTCCTGCAGCTTGCCTTTCTTGTTTTAAACAAATTAGCCGGCTGTGTTGGGTCCTAGTTGCAGCACACGGAGTCTTCTGTTGCAGCTCCTGGGCGTCTCTAGTCGTGGCCTGTGGGCTCCAGATGGCGTGGGCCCAGTGGCTGCTGTGTGCGGGCTTAGTTCTCCCGAGGCATGTGGGCTCTTAGTTCCCAAACCAGTGACTGAACCTGGGTTCCCTTCGCTGGAAAGGGGATTCTTAACCACTGGACCACAAGGGAAGTCCCTGTGGCTTGCCTTTTACTGAATGTGTTTGCATCTTTCACGGCAGTGTCTATTTCTCCACTTGATTCCTTTTGCCAGATATCTAGTATTCTACAGCATGGCTGTACTATAGTGTATTTCATTATTGCTGTAGATCTATCTATCTATCCATCCATCTATATATATATATATGAGCTTTCATTTTTATTATCATAAACAAGGCTGAATCAGACATCCTTAGGCATATGTCTTTGTGCGGAATGTGTAAAGATTATATGTGATAATGCCTTGAGTGGTGGTGGTGCTGCTGCTGCTGCTGCTAAGTCGCTTCGGTTGTGTCCAACTCTGTGCAACCCTATAAACAGCAGCCCACCAGGCTCCTCTGTCCACAGGATTCTCTAAGCAAGAATACTGGAGTGGGTTGCCATTTCCTTCTCCACCTTGAGCGGTAGGTGAGACCAAAAAGCATGTGCATTTCTTAGCTTATGAGATCTCTGCACATTTGCCCTGAGCTGAGATGTTGGAACATTCTTTGTCTGGGAGTTTAGTCCTGCCTGAATCGGGAGGGCTAGAGATTGGCTGAGCTCTGGCCTTTTTGTCATGCCCTTGGATTAGATGACCCACAGATGAACAGCAGTGGGGTGAGAGGCAAAGGATGCCCACCCCCACCACTAGACCAGTCAGTCAGTGACCTGGAGGAAGAGGGAGCTGGAGGAGGCACTCGGCACTCGAATCCTCAAAGCCCTGAAGACTGAGGCCCAGGGAGCCAATGGTGGCTCACTTGCTGGCTAACTGCTTTCAGAGGGCAACCTGAAGCCAGAGGATAATCCACAATTAATTTTGTCTTTGTTTGGAATTCACAAAATGATTAGATTTTTAAAAGACACTGACCTACCCTTAGATGCTTGAATTTGATTGAGATCAAAGAGTTTATTTTCCTCCCTTGTGTACATTCCTGGAGTATCCCTCCTCATGTGGGGAAAAGGAGGGGTGCGGTGTCGAAACCCACAGTGCCGACCTGTGTGGGTGCTATGTGGTCGCAGGCTTATTTGTTTGTGTGTATTGCTGTATCTCTGGAGCCTGGATCAGAGCCTGACATCCACAGTGGGTGCTTGTTACGTATTTATTGAATGAATACAAAAGCTTTGGAGGCAATATCAAGTAACTTGTGAGCCCAGACTTCTGATTCAGATAGACTCACAGACTAGCTGTGAGATTCTGAACAGTTTAGAGTTTCTCTTAGGACTTCCTTTGTGGTCCAGTGGCTAAAACTCTGCGCTCCCAATGCAGGGGGCTCGGGTTCAATCCTTGGTCAGAGAACTAGACGCATGCTGGAGTTAAAAAAAAAAAAAAAAAAAAGAAAGATCCTACATGGCACAAGAAAGATCCCAAGTGCCATAGCTAAGACCCAGAGCAGCCAAATGAGTGCATAAATATTAAAGGACTTCGGTCGTCTCATCTCCAAAACGGGGGTCATAATGCTCCCTAACAGTACATGCGTGCATGCACGCTCAGTGTCTGACTCTTTGTGACCCCATGGACTGCAGCCCGCCAGGTCCCTCTGTCCATGGGGATTTCCAGGCAAGAATACTGGAGTAGGTTGCCATTTCCTCCTCCAGGGGATCTTCCCCACCCAGGGATTGAACCCACATCTCCTGCATTGTAGGTGGGTTCTTTACTGCTGAACCACTGGGGAAGCCCCTCTCCCTAGAAGTACCAACCTCACAGGACTGATGTGAGGATGATATAATAAAATCATTAATAACATCTGTTATTTTAATGACAAACATCCCAACTTCCCAAGAGTTTCTCCTTCTCTCCCCTCTGATCTCTCTCCCAGCTCATCTCATTTCTCTTAAACACTGTAGCTGTCCTAGAATGTCCCCCACATCGTGCTTTCTTCTCTCTCTTGGGGACCAAGGTCAGGGTGTGGCACCCTCTAGACCAGTGGGGCTCTGAAGCCATGGGGCAAGGTGGTGGGTGAAGGAGCATGACCACCATCCCTGTCTGTTCTCTGCATAGCATCCCTTGTTCCTCTGCCCCCATGTCCTGTGCCTCTTGTCCTGCCCTTTCTGTGTCCCCTTTGCTCTGATTTCAGATGGCCTGGTGCCTGACTCTTCATACGTATGTCCTAATCACTGGGTGCTGGAGGCCCCAGATGGCATTCATGAGTCCCGAGAATCTGTGAGCAGGATGGGATGATTCCTCCCAACTCATTCTAGAAACAGAGAAGAGAGTCACCATGACTGAGCACCTGCTGTGTGCAGGCGCTGAATTAGGAACCTTCACTCTTGGCTGCCCCCTGACGCATGATCTGAGGTGTAAGCACAGGGAGGAAACACAAGGTTGCCTGGCTGGGAGGGGTGTGGTCAGAGCTCAGGTGTGCATCTGGGGCAGGGTGTTAGCGGGTGTTCCAGAGTGAAGAGGTGTGCTCCCTACAGCTGTACTTGTCGGATACCTCTTCTCTCAGCCCCAGCCTTCTCTCTCTGGCAGCCCCTTGTTTCAGGGTTACACTAGAGAGGTTGAAATCTTATACAGTTACCCAAATCATGGCTGCTAAATGGCCTCTGATTACAGCACTAAAGCCCCTTTCTGCAATGCAGCCCGGACTTGCTGAACAGAGCTGCGACCACTTTGTGCGGGATTTTTTTTTTTTTTTCCTTTGCAAGCGAAGGAGATGGCTTATCCGCATGTAAAGTAGGTCAGAACCTTAGCAAAGATCTTTTCAAACACTTGGCTTTTTTGAAGTTCTGTTACGAAACTCCTTTTGTTTCTCCTGCCTTTGCCTCTTCCCTCCCACCCCTCTCCTTTTTCCAAAGGCTCAACGACATCAAATGGCTCAAGCGACAGCGACAGTGAGGACGGCCCACGATAAGTTCAATTATAAATGATGACGGGCTCACCCAGCTGGGGCCAGGACGCCGGCTGCAACAGCCAGGCTGCCTCTTCCAGTCCCAAACCACCTTTTCAGTGTCATGAGGACCTGGCTGGTCTGCCTGAAAAATGTGTGTTTTGCCCTGGGTCCCACCTGCCCAGATCGGGGTGGGCAGACAGGGGTCTTACAATACCTCAGAGCTGCAGGGTTGTCTGTGATTCTCACTGTTAGTCTAAACTTGCAGACGGGCTTCCCTCATGGTTCAGATGGTAAAGCATCTGCCTGCAATGCAGGAGACCCAGGTTTGATTCCTGGGTTGGGAAGATCCCTTGGAGGAGGACATGGCAACCCACTCCAGTGTTCTTGCCTGGAGAATCCGATGGACCAAGGAGCCTGGCGGCTGCAGTCCATGGGGCCACAAAGAGTCGGACACGACTGAGCGACTCAGCATGCAGACTTGCAAAAGGCCTTCGCTCCGGCGGGAAATCAACTTGGCTGGGACAGTTTGGTGCTTTGCCTAACAGCCTGCGACAGGGGCATCAGTTTTCATCCTTTTGCTTTCATTTCTTCAGCCGCCCATGCCCCACCCTCATCAACTGTGCGTAGTAAGCAGCAAAAGTTGTGTGAGCACTGAGGGTGCTTTTCAGTAGGATGGTGTTTACAGAGGTGGCCGCCCCTGAGACCCTCACCTCACTCGTGATGAGCAGGTAGGAGGAGGACACTTCTGGTCCCCGTTTAACAGGGAAGGGCACTCTGTCTCAGCAGCTTGGTGAGGTGACTGCAGACACTAAACTCTGCAGAGCCTGACGGTGACCGCGGGAAATGGAATCCATCTTCTGTGTCTGGAGATCATTTTCTCAAACTTCAATGACTGGGGGAGGAAACCAGGGTGTGTGTGTGTGTGTGTGTGTGTGTGTGTATGTGTGGTGTCTGTGTGTGTGGTGTGGTGTCTGTGTACATGTGTGGTGTCCTCACCAAAGTAGAGGCTAGAGATCACGGTGACTTTACTCTGAGGCCATGGTGATCAGGGCATTTGCCACCCAGAAGCATCTCCTTTTGCCCATATCCTGCCCACTCTGAACCTGGCAGAAATCCCCATTCTGTTCTTCCCTGCCCTCTTTCTCCTGGTAGTCTCAGTCTGAGTCCAAAGGACAACTAATTTTCCAAGAGGGTGGGAATCTTCAGAGGTCCTGGAAGAAGCATTGCTGCAGGCACTTCCGGGGAGTGGGAGAAGCCAACAGCATCGGGATGTTTCCTTCTTTCAGTGAATAGTTACTGAGGACCTACCATCTGCCAAGAAGCTTCTAGGTGCTGAGGATGCAATGGGAAACAGAACAGTCAAAACTTGCCCTCATGGAATGTGCACTCCTGTGAAGGGTCCTGGCGATGAACTAGATGTGTTAGTACTGCAATTAAGGTGGAAGTGTTAGTCACTCAGTCATGTCTGATGACTCTCTGTGATCCCATGGACTGTAGCCCTCCAGGCTCCTCTGTCCATGGGATTCTCCAGGCAAGAATACTGGAGTGGGTTGCCATTCCTTTCTCCAGGAGATCATCCCAACCCAGGAATCAAACCTGGGTCTCCTGCATTGCAGGCAGATTCTGTACCATCTGAGCCACCAGGGAAGATGATGATAAAAGGTCTTGTTCAGTTGCCCAGCCGTATCTAACTCTTCATCGCCCAGTGGACTGCAGCATGCCAGGCTTCTCTGGCTTTCACCATCTCCCGAAGTTCGCCCAAGTTCATGTCCATTGCATTGGTGATGTTATCCAGCCATCTCATCCTCTGACACCCTCTTCTTCTGCCCTCAACCTTTCCCAGCATCAGGGACTTTTCCAATGAGTCAACTGTTTGCATCAGATGACCAAAATACTGGAATTTCAGCTTCAGATAAAAGGTTAGATGAAGTAAAACTGGGAAAGAGAGTGGGGAGTGTTGGGATGGCTGGATATTTAGAGAGAGGCACTAAGAAGACTCACTGAGAAAGTAATGTTGAAATTCAGGCCTGAGAGTGAGATGTGAACACATCTAAGGAAAATGTTTTGTAGGACTTCCCTAGTGGTCCAGTGATTGAGATTCTGCTCCCAATGCAGGGGGCCTGGGTTCAATCCTGATCAAGGAACTTGATCCCACATGCTGCAGCTAAGACCCTGCAAAGCCAAATACTTTTTAAAAAAGCCCTTGACTGAAAAAAGAAAGAAAGAAAATGTTCTGGGCAGGGGAAACAGCAAGTACAAAGGCCCTGAGGCCCAAAGGGCATCTTACGTGTTCGGAGAGTGAGAAGGAGACGCTGTGAACTCCGTCAGAACAAGTAAGAGGCAATGCTCAGGGGGAGTTCAGAAAGGTTATGGGTCGGAGGGGTGAGATTACTCAGGGTGTTTATGTAGGAGCTTTAGCTTTTACCCTGAGGAAGTTGGAAGCCTTGGCAAGCTCTGAGGAGAGGGCTGTCAGGAGCTGACCTGTCCTTTCGATAGCAAGTGCTTGTCCTTTCTTGCCAGGGCTCTTCTGGGGACTGCTCCCCTCCCCAGCCTTCCGGTTTACTGGTCTCTGCTCGTGAGCTGGAAGGGGCTCGGCCAGACTGGAGGGAAAGCTGAGACCATTTTTGCTCCGGAGGAAGGCAAGGAGAGAGCAACAGTGCGGATCAGACACGGGGACTCTGCCCGCTGGGTACTCCTGGGGCTTTTGGAGTGACCAGAGTGTTTGCTGTTCTAAGGCCCACTTGGTGTTCTAAGGATTCTGGGAGTTTGGGGCTGGGACGGCTTCAGGTTGGGGGCCTTCCCTCCAAGAAGTCTAGGCACGCGTCTCTGTGTGCACATCCCTTCTCTCTATTTTCCCACTCTTCGGGGCATCCGGCTTCCACCCTTCCTGTGGGCTCTCTAATGACTGTGAGATGAGGTACTGCACACAGCAGAGAAGCCAGCAGTGTGGGCAGGTCTGAAGATGCTGGATTTCTCACCTCTCCTGCCTGCTCCCCTTCTTGCTGCCACTTCCCCCCTCCCCTCTTCTCACCCCTTTGCAGAAGAAAACGACAATGCGTGTGTGAAGATTGCTTCCTGGCTGGAGATGCTCCAGTCTCCTCCCTTCCCGACTCAGAAGCAACAGCCTGCCTTTCCCCATCCTGCTTTGGGTGTCTCAGCACCTCCATCTCTTCTCTTCTCTGTCCTCCTGCCCTTTGTGCACAGGCAGGATTCCCTGGGCTGCTAAATGGGGACAGGGTGCAGTGGGATGTATGATCCAAGATGCAGCTCTTGAGTGGGGATGCTGTGGAAACCATCCCAGTGCATCCGATTTCCTTGAGTTACCCTGATACAGAGGATCCTGGGCTTGTAGGCAAGTATAGAGGTTATCTGCATTTCAGAACCCCAAAGCCAGTGAAATGGAAGATGTCAACTTACATTTACACACATGGCTGAGTTGCTCCTCCGTATAGGTAGGAGAAAAAATGAACAGCCCTAGGTTTCCTGTTGGTCCTTCCAGCATCTTTCTCTTCCCGGGACCTCCTGTTGCAGTCTCTCAGATACAGCGTTTCCCCTCCATCTCTCAGAAGGAGGCCAGCCACCACGGAAGGGTGGACTGAGCAGCTTCCTTCCAGGGCAGGGTGGGGTTTGTTTGCCTGTGTGAATTGCCTCTTCTTTTTGAGAGAGAGCAAGAAGAAGAGAGAAAATGAAACACTTTTGCCACCTCCTCATTAGCTCCAAGTCCCAGGTGAACTGGGAGCTCACAGCTCCTTTTGTGTGGCTGGCGGCCTGTAGCGTCTCCATGGTGATGCCTTGAGGCTTCTCAGAGCTGGGGACCAGCCTCCCTCAGCAGCGCTCCCCAAGATGCTAGTATCAGAGATGGGTGGGGAGAAGGACCCCATGGGATCAAAGAGGGTCTGGATGAGGTTGGCCTGGACACTGGGTACGTGTATTCTTGACCCTCAGCTTCTTTAAGACCAGCAGCAGCTTTGGAACCTGGGATCCAATCAAGCAACACACCTGGATTGTCACATTCAAGGTCTCCTAGAATCTGGTTTCATGTTTCATGCTCCCCATGTAGGTTCACCCCTGATGACTCCTCTACACAGAACTGGTACATGAGCCTGGTCTGGTCTCCTCATTCCCCACTCCCCCCGGAAAAACCAGTATTTATTCCCACCTCTGAGCATTTTCTCCTGCTGTGCCTCTTGTCCGGGACCTTTGTCTTGGTAATTTTCTGACTTGGTTCCAGAGTCACCTTCTCTGAGAAGCCTTCCCTGATACAAACCTCAACCTCCAGGGCTCTCCCCTTCTTCTAAATCCAGACACCCATTGCCTCTCTGGGTCTAGCTTGCTCCTAGGAACACACTATGGTTTGTGTAGTTAATCACTTTGGATGCTAGGGGCAGGGAGGGCGATGGGGGAGGAACAGGTCCAACCTCTTAGGGTCCTGGACTTGAATCTTGCCTCTGCCACTTGCTGATTTTCTCCCATTGGAAGAATGTCACTTCCTAACTGTCTTACAGGACTGCTAAGCAACCTGTGAGCCTCGGTTTCTTCACCTGCAAACTGGGGATGCTTGTAACTCCTTATAAACTTGTGAGGATGAAATGAGTTAAATGAAGTGCTGGTATAGAGAGTGGCAGGCATGGCCTCTCCCCGCTGCCTCTCTCCCACTACTAGTTTAGATACTGCTGTGCGCTTCCCAGTTCAGTTCAGTCGCTCAGTTGTGTCCAATTCCTTTCGACCCCATGGGCTGTAGCATGCCAGGTTTCCCTGTCCATCACCAACTCCCAGAGTTCACTCAAACTCATGTCCATTGAATCTGATGCCATCCAACCATCTCATCCTTTTGTCATCTCCTCGCTTCCCAGCAGCCTGTATTTTTTCCCCAGCAGTGCTTTGCACACACATATAATTAATCACTGGTTTCTTGTACTGATTCACTTGATTTTTCTCTTGGGGAGTTTGCAGACAATGGGCTTTGTCTGATATGTCCATCACTGTCTCCCTGTGCTTAGCATGGGATCTGGACAGTGTGGTGCTCCAGAAACATCTGCTGACTGACCATCTGCGTACGGATCACAGCCCCTCCATCTGAGACTGTTGGTCTCTAGACTACAGTCACTCTTTCACTTCTGTGAATCTCCATTCAGTCTTGTACATAGTAGGTGGCCAATAAGTGACTCATTAGAGAACGAGCCTTTCCTTGAATTGATTTCTTATTTCATATTAGAATATGGCTGATGTGCAGTGTTGTGTTAGTTTCAAGTGTACAGCAATGTCAATATTCTGTAGTAACCTGTTGGTCCTTGGTTTCACATCGTGCCATGCAGGAATGAGTGAGTGCAGAGCTACACTCTTGGGTGATTTCTAGGGACTGAAGAGGGACCTTCTTTTGCAGAGTGGCTTAGGGGAAGTCTCCAGTTTGGGAGAAAGGGTGACCAAATAAGTCCTTTGGTGCTCCTCCTAGTCCTAGAATTGATGGTCCCCAGAAGCAGGAAGGACTTTATTCCAGAATACATATCAGCCCCAGAGGGACCACATCCTTGGTGCCAGGTGGAAGAGAGGGAGCTTTGTTCTCCAGGAGAGCTGGGTGAGCCCAATGGTTGGCTTGAGTTCATTCCCATGAGCACTTCTAAAGTTGGGACAAACTCAATTTTAAGTTAAGTGGAAATATTTTTATTCGAGCTAATGTACATTGGATCTGGTAAACAGACAGAGTATATTACTGCGCGCTCTGGAAATGTGCAGTCCGATCAGCAAACAGATTAGTTTTAAGTGAAAAGACACTGGCAGATGCTTAAATTCATTGACTTGTTGAGAACGTCTAGATTTGGATATAAATGCACTGGAACGCTAGATCAGTTTGGTGTCTCAGCCCATCCACACGGAGAAGCTATTGATTTTAGTTGATATGCATTGATTCCCAGAAAACAGGACGGCTTTTGAAAATGAACTTCCAGTAATTTCAGGGAGAAGCTGGCGCGTTTGTCTCCACGCGAGGCTGACTTGTTTTGTTAAACGTGTCTCTACGCCTCGAAGGAACGGAGCAGCAGACAAATATCTTCGTATGAATTAAAATGCATTGATTCTTGGAGGGAAATGACGGTCTCTGTTAAAAGCTTTTTGGAG
The DNA here is from genome assembly GCF_001704415.2 of Capra hircus. Classification (NCBI taxonomy): domain Eukaryota; kingdom Metazoa; phylum Chordata; class Mammalia; order Artiodactyla; family Bovidae; genus Capra; species Capra hircus. Next base: position 55,465,757 of record NC_030822.1, read on the forward strand.
ATGTTAGCATGCAAGAGTTTGAATAAAGCCTTTGTTCGGCACCCTTTACTCTCTGCCTTCTGCTCTCCTCCAAGCGGTGGCAGTTTGCAGAGCCCATCTGAAGTTGGAGGTGGTAGTGGGCAGGTGGGATGGGGAGTGGAGGAGGGGACCGGTTGCCCTGCCAATCGCTTGCATCGAGTGGGAGAGTAAAACTGCTCCTCTCCAGGGAAGAGAACATTGAAAGGGTTCAATGTGGTTGCTTTCAAAACCAGACAGAGACAGATAAGATCAGGTGTCCAGGTAGGGGCAGAGAGAAACGAAAACAAAGTTTCCATTGATAAAGAAAATAGCAATGGAAAGGAGGGGTCCTGGGGTCCGGTGTGAGATGCAGAAACCAGGGGGAGTGTGTGCCCTTTGGGTCTCTTGGTCAATGGCTTCTCTGTGCTGAAGGGAAATGACTTGATGATAATGGTTGAAATGGTGCAGGAGTGAGTTATCTCACTTTCTTACCTTCAGAATGAGTTGGACGTGAACCAGAGGCATAATTTAGGCATTTCTCACCCTCATTAATGAATAGCTCCCATGGGGTATGTAGATAGCACGGAAGGAAAAGTGATTCCAGGAGCCAGGAAGGAAGCAATTGGCCTGGAACTTATTTTTCATGTGTTGAGACTCCCTGGATCTTTCTAGATCAAAGCCTTTTAGGTCCACTTGGAGGGTTGATCATGAAGTTAACTCCTCGTTAGTCACTCCTACCTTCTCAGCCCTCAGATACACCCTGGGTGAGTGATTAAATCCATTTGGCGAGGCAGGGGGTGTTTGTTGGCAGTAGGGGAGAGAGAATGCTGACCAGTTGCCCAGGTAACGCTGCCCCTGGTAACTAAACCTCCTCCACCAGCGACAGGAGGGATGGCTGCCAGGACTTAGAGGAGGGTCACTTGTGAAGTCTCCTCTTTTCACCTGTGGTTGCAGCTCTTCCAAGTCCAGGGTCATGGTCTGCATCCACTTAACCCAGACAGCAATTCTCTCTTTGTAACTCCTTTCTGCTCCTCTCCACACTGCTTTAGAGAGGCGATTGCCTAGCCTTGGAGGCATAGGATCAAAGCACTGGGAGGGATTTAATGAATCCTTCCATCCAGCTCCACCCTGACGCTTCCTCGTTTGCCTCTACAGTGATCTGTGCCGAATGTAGTTGCAAGTTGAATAACTCACAGACTGTTTGCATCTCCCAGGAGTCTTTTGCCATTAGATAGTTCTAGTCAGGTCAGAGTGCCACTGCCCCTTGCCTGCCAGCACTAACCCCAAGCCTAAATGAGCTTCAGCCCTGTGGTCCCAGTCCTGTCCTCTGGGTCAGCACAGAAATTGTCTCATTCTTGTCCTCCGTAACTGTCTTTAGACATTGGAAGACAATTAGGATGTCTACACTCCCTGAGGCTTCCTTTCTCCAGGCAAAACACCCTAGGTTCTTTAGCTATTTTTCATATACCATGGTTTCCTCCCCTATGTGAAGACCGGCTACATACTTTGCCTGGGTCTCCAGTGCAAAGTAAAAATGTAGGGCCCTTTGTTCAAGAATGACTAAGAATTTCAAGATGGTGACACCAGGCAGGGTTAAAACAAGCTCAGGGTTATATCCCCATGAAGACAGCCTGAAACATATGGTGCCTCTTTTTCCAGATATCAGTCTGCAGTGTCCTTCTAAGTGATGTTCTAGAACTAGACTGTCCAGAGCAGAAGCATAGTGACTATCACTTTTTTTCTAGATGTGTCCTCCAATGTTGTTGAAGCGATTGATCACATTAGCTTTATTGGCAGTCGAGCACACAGGTGAGTCACACTCAGCACAATGCCCACTCTAATCTCTAGGTTTGAATCCTACCTGTAGCAGCTGAGCCATCTCCTTCCTGCTTGTGGGCAGTAGCAAGAATGCCCAGTGATGAATTTTGCTTTGCTCACACAGGAGCCTTCCCAGTTGAGTTCAGTTCAGTTGGTCAGTCATGTGCGACTCTTTTGCAGCCCCATGGACTGCAGCACGCCAGGCCTCCCTGTCCATCACGAGCTCCTGGAGTTTACTCAAACTCATGTCCATCAAGTCAGTGATGTCATCCAACGATCTCATCCTCTGCTGTCCCCTTCTCCTTCCACCTTCAATCTTTCCCAGCATTGGGATCTTTACAAATGAGTCAGTTCTTTGCATCAGGTAGCCAAAGGATTGGAGTTTTAGCTTCAGCATCAGTCCTTCCAATGAATACTCAGGACTGATTTCCTTTAGGATGGTCTGGTTGGATCTCCTTGTTATCCAAGGGACTCTCAAGAGTCTTCTCCAACACCACACTTCAAAAGCATCAATTCTTCAGTGCTCAGCTTTCTTTAAAGTCCAACTCTCACATCCATAACTGATTACTGGAAAAACAATAGCTTTGACTAGATGAACCTTTGTTGGCAAAGTAATGTCTCTGCTTTTCAATATGCTATCTAGGTTGGTCATAACTTTTCTTCCAAGGAGCAAGCGTCTTTTAATTTCGTGGCTCCAATTACCATCTGCAGTGATTTTGGAGCCCCCAAAATAAAGTCTGTCACTGTTTCTACTGTTTCCCCATCTATTTCCCATGAAGTGATAGGACCAGATGCCGTGATCTTAGTTTTCTGAATGTTGAGTTTTAAGTCAACTTTTTTGCTCTCCTCTTTCACTTTCATCAAGAGGCTCTTTAGTTCTTCTTCACTTTCTGCACTAAGGGTGGTTTTATTTGCATATCTGAGGTGATTGCTATTTCTCCCCGCAATCTTGATTCCAGCTTGTGCTTCATCCAGCCCCATGTTTCTCATGATGTACTCTGCATATAAGTTAAATAAGGATCTTTCCCTGTGCTTGAATATGGGCATTGTCCTTTAGGCAGTATATTTATTTACTGGTTCAATCCACAAAGGAATATTTACTGAGGGCCCACTATCTGCATAGTACAGTGATAGAAGTCAGAATACAATATTTTACAAACTGTATGCTTTTTAAGAATTGAAGTATAATTGATTTACAATGTTTTAGGTGTATAGCAAAATGATTTGGTTTGGTTCAGGTCAGTTCAGTTCATTTCAGTTGTTCAGTTGTGTCCGACTCGTTGCAACCTCATGAATTGAAGCACTCCAGGCCTCCCTGTCCATCACCATCTCCCGGAGTTCACTCAGACTCACGTCCATCGAGTCAGTGATGCCATCCAGCCGTCTCATCCTTTGTTGTCCCCTTCTCCTCCTGTCCCCAATCTCTCCCAGCATCAGAGTCTTTTCCAATGAGTCAACTCTTCACATGAGGTGGCCAGAGTACTGGAGTTTCAGCTTTAGCATCATTCCCTCCAAAGAAATCCCAGGGCTGATCTCCTTCAGAATGGACTGGTTGGATCTCCTTGCAGTCCTCTCTCCCAGCATCAGAGTCTTTTCCAATGAGTCAACTCTTCACATGAGGTGGCCAGAGTACTGGAGTTTCAGCTTTAGCATCATTCCCTCCAAAGAAATCCCAGGGCTGATCTCCTTCAGAATGGCCTGGTTGGATCTCCTTGCAGTCCAAGGGACTCTCAAGAGTCTTCTCCAACAAGACAATTCAAAAGCATCAATTCTTTGGCACTCAGCTTTCTTCACAATCCAACTCTCACATCCATACATGACCACTGGAAAAACCATAGCCTTGACTAGACGGACCTTTGTTGGCAAAGTAATGTCTCTGCTTTTCAATATGCTATCTAGGTTGATCATAACTTTCCTTCCAAGGAATAAACGTCTTTTAATTTCATGGCTGCAATCACCATCTGCAGTGATTCTGGAGCCCCCCAAAATAAAGTCTGACACTGTTTCCCCTGTTTCCCCATCTATTTCCCATGAAGTGATGGGACCAGATGCCATGATCTTCATTTTCTGAATGTTGAGCTTTAAGCGAACTTTCTCACTCTCCTCTTTCACTTTCATCAAGAGGCTTTTTAGTTCCTCTTTGCTTTCTGCCATAAGGGTGGTGTCATCTGCATATCTGAGGTTATTGATATTTCTCCTGGCAATCTTGATTCCAGCTTGTGCTTCTTCCAGCCCAGCGTTTCTCATGATGTACTCTGCATCTAAGTTAAATAAGCAGGGTGACAATATACAGCCTTGACGTACTCCTTTTCCTATTTGGAACCAGTCTGTTGTTCCATGTCCAGTTCTAACTGTTGCTTCCTGACCTGCATATAGGTTTCTCAAGAGGCAGGTCAGGTGGTCTGGTATTCCCATCTCTTTCAATACTGTCCACAGTTTATTGTGATCCACACAGTCAAAGGTTTCGGCACAGTCAATAAAGCAGAAATAGATGTTTTTCTGGAACTCTCTTGCTATTTCAATGATCCAGTGGATGTTGGCAATTTGATCTCTGGTTCCTCTGCCTTTTCTAAAACTAGCTTGAACATCTGGGAGTTTATGGGTTTGCATATTGCTGAAGCCTGGCTTGGAGAATTTTGAGCATTACTTTACTAGCATGTGAGATGAGTGCAACTGTGTGGTAGTTTGAGCATTCTTTTGCATTGCCTTTCTTTGGCATTGGAATGAAAACTGACCTTTTCCAGTCCTGTGGCCACTGATGAGTTTTCCAAATTTGCTGGCATATTGAGTGCAGCACTTTCACAGCATCAACTTTCAGGATTTGAAATAGCTCAACTGGAATGCCATCACCTCCACTAGCTTTGTTCATAGTGATGCTTTCTAAGGCCCACTTGACTTCACATTCCAGGATGTCTGGCTCTAGATGAGTGATCACACCATCGTGATTATCTGGGTCATGAAGATCTGTTTTGTACAGTTCTTCTGTGTATTCTTGCCACCTGTTCTTAATATCTTCTGCTTCTGTTAGGTCCATACCATTTCTGTCCTTCATCGAGCCCATCTTTGCATGAAATGTTCCCTTGGTATCTCTAATTTTCTTGAAGAGATCTCTAGCCTTTCCCAGTCTGTTGTTTTCCTCTATTTCTTTGCATTGATCACTGAGGAAGGCTTTCTTATCTCTCCTTGCTATTCTTTGGAACTCTGCATTCAGATGCTTATATCTTTCCTTTTCTCCTTTGCTTTTCGCTTCTTTTCACAGCTGTTTGTAAGGCCTCCCCAGACAGCCATTTTGCTTTTTTGCATTTCTTTTCTATGGGGATGGTCTTAATCCCTATCTCCTGTACAATGTCACGAACCTCCGTCCATAGTTCATCAGGCACTCAGTCTATCAGATCTAGTCTCTTAAATCTATTTCTCACTTCCACTGTATAATCATAAGGGATTTGATTTGGGTCATATCTGAATGGTCTAGTGGTTTTCCCTACTTTCTTCACTTTAAGTCTGAATTTGGCAATAAGGAGTTCATGATCTAAGCCACAGTCAGCTCCTGGTCTTGTTTTTGTTGACTGTATAGAGCTTCTCCATCTTTGGCTGCAAAGAATATAATCAATCTGATTTTGGTGTTGACCATCTGGTGATGTCCATGTGTAGGGTCTTCTTTTGTGTTGTTGGAAGAGGGTGTTTGCTATGACCAGTGCATTTTCTTGGCAAAACTCTATTAGTCTTTGCCCTGCTTCATTCCATATTCCAAGGCCAAATTTGCCTGTTATTCCAGGTGTTTCTTGACTTCCTACTTTTGCATTCCAGTCCCCTGTAATGAAAAGGACATCTTTTTTGGGTGTTAGTTCTAAAAGGTCTTGTAGGTCTTCATAGAACTGTTCAACTTTGGCTTCTTTTAGCATTACTGGTTGGGGCATAGACTTGGATTACTATGATATTGAATGGTTTGCCTTGGAAATGAACAGAGATCATTCTGTCATTTTTGAGATTGCATCCAAGTACTGCATTTCAGGCTCTTTTGTTGACCATGATGGCTTCTCCATTTCTTCTGAGGGATTCCTGCCCGCAGTAGTAGATATAATGGTCATCTGAGTTAAATTCACCCATTCCAGTCCATTTTAGTTCACTGATTCCTAGAATGTCGATGTTCATTCTTGCCATCTCTTGTTTGACCACTTCCAATTTGCCTTGATTCATGGACCTGACATTCCAGGTTCCTATGCAATATTGCTCTTTACAGCATCGGATCTTGCTTCTATCACCAGTCCCATCCACAGCTGGGTATTGTTTTTGCTTTGGCTCCATCCCTTCATTCTTTCTGGAGTTATTTCTCCACTCATTTCCAGTAGCATATTGGGCACCTACTGACCTGGGGAGTTCCTCTTTCAGTATCCTATCATTTTGCCTTTTCACACTGTTCATGGGGTTCTCAAGGCAAGAATACTGAAGTGGTTTGCCATTCCCTTCTCCAGTGGGCCACGTTCTGTCAGACCTCTCCACCATGCCCACCCATCTTGGGTTGCCCCGTGGGCATGGCTTAGTTTCATTGAGTTAGACAAGGCTGTGGTCCTAGTGTGATTAGATTGACTAGTTTCCTGTGATTATGGTTTCAGTGTGTCTGCCCTCTGATGCTCTCTTGCAACACCTAACATCTTACTTGGGTTTCTTTTACCTTGGACGTGGGGTATCTCTTCACAGCTGCTCCAGTAAAGCGCAGCTGCTGCTCCTTACCTTGGATGAGGGGTCTCTCCTCACCGCTGCCCCTTCTGACCTTGAACGTAGAATAGCTCCTCTAGGCCCTTCTGCGCCCACGCAGCCGCTGCTCCTTGGACGTGGGATTGCTCCTCCCAGCGCTGCCCCTGGCCTCAGGCATGGGGTATCTCCTCCCGGCCACCTCCCTGGCCTTGGACGTTGGGTAGCTCCTCCCTGCCACCGACCCTGACCTTGGACATGGGGTTTGGTTAAACATGTATATCCCTATTCTTTTTCAGGCAGGATACAGTATCGGCTAACAGTAACTTTACAGTAACTTTACCCTGGCCTTAAAAGAGTTTTAATTTAGAGGCAAAAATATATTTAAACAATAATTACATGAAAATATAGTGTTCTTTTTCGATAGAGATGTGTACAGACATGGAAAAGATGGCAAATTATTCTACCTGGGAAGTTATGAAAGGCTTCAAAGGTGAGGGAGTGTTTGAGATGACTCTGGAAGGATGACTAGAAGTCTGACACACAGGAAGGGAAGACGGGAAGCCCAGTTTCTGATAGCCTGGCTTCCTCCCCTGTGAATTCCTAGTTCATTTCTTCTGCCCATTCTTCTGGGGCAACACTGAGGAGTGTGGTCTCGGGGGCACCCCACAGTCTTCCACAGCCTATTTCATCTCCAGAGACTTTCAATCAGACCCCACCTCCTTGATGAGAAGACACTGCTGAAGTTTTTGCTGCAGTTTTAATTTCTTGACATCATCTAAGTGCGTTGGAAAAAATGAGATCTAATAATGAATGATTACAACTCTCAAGTTAAGTCTAGTTGGTTGACTAATCAATTTGGTTAAGTGAAAATCCATAGCAAATGAGTCGACCGCGGTATGACATTTCTCCATCCAATTTAAATTAAAATCACCAACCATAATAATTTCACAATTACTCAGGGAGGGCACACTGGAGACTTGACCCCCGGAGCAGAGAAACTGCAAATGCCGCAAAGAGTGGGCTGAGAGTGGGGCGATGATAGAGTTGCTTGAGATGAACTCTGCCTGAACCGCTCAGCCTCGTCAGCATCGGGGGTGGGGTGGAGGTGTCTGCAAACGCTGCTGATCAGCAGCTCCCTATTCTTGGGTGCAGCCCTGCTTCTCTCCCCTGGGGAGGTAGGAGTTTCTATCCTTTGGTCAAAAAGCCCATGAGGGCTTCTCCAACAGGAGAGCAGGGTCTTCATCCAGATAAGAGGGTGGAGGAAGGGGTGGATGTTACTTTTTCTATTTCAAATTCTCCCAAATTTGGACAATTAATTCTTGGGCAGTGGATGCCACATCTGTTTATCTTGAATTGAGTACCAAGTGCATGTTCAGTTCAGTTCAGTTCAGTCACTCAGTCGTGTCCGACTCTTTGGAACCCATGAATCGCAGCACACCAGGCTTCCCTGTCCATCACCAACTCCCGGAGTTCACTCAGACCCACGTCCATCGAGTCCGTGATGCCATCCAGCCATCTCATCCTCTGTCGTCCCCTTCTCCTCCTGACCCCAATCCCTCCCAGCATCAGAGTCTTTTCCAGTGAGTCAACTCTTCACGAGGTGGCCAAAGTACTGGAGTTTCAGCTTTAGCATCATTCCTTCCAAAGAAATCCCAGGGCTGATCTCCTTCAGAATGGACTGGTTGGATCTCCTTGCAGTCCAAGGGACTCTCAAGAGTCTTCTCCAACAAGATAGTTCAAAAGCATCAATTCTTCGGTGCTCAGCATTCTTCATAGTCCAACTCTTAGATCCATACATAACCACTGGAAAAACCATACCCTTGACTAGATGGACCTTTGTTGGCAAAGTAATGTCTCTGCTTTTGAATATACTGTCTAAGGTTGGTCATAACTTTTCTTCCAAGGAGTAAGCGTCTTTTAATTTCATGGCTGCAATCACCATCTACAGTGATTTTGGAGCCTCCCAAAATAAAGTCTGACACTGTTTTCACTGTTTCCCCATCTATTTCCCATGAAGTGATAGGACCAGATGCCATGATCTTCATATTCTGAATGTTGAGCTTTAAGCCAACATTTTCACTCTCCTCTTTCACTTTCATCAAGAGGCTTTTTAGTTTCTCTTCACTTTCTGCCATAAGGGTGGTGTCATCTGCACATCTGAGGTTATTGATATTTCTCCTGGCAATCTTGATTCCAGCTTGTGTTTCTTCCAGCCCAGTGTTTCTCATGATGTGCTCTGCATATAAGTTAAATAAGCAGGGTGACAATATACAGCCTTGATGTACTCCTTTTCCTATTTGGAACCAGTCTGTTGTTCCATGTCCAGTTCTAACTGCTGCTTCCTGACCTGTATACAGATTTCTCAAGAGGCAGCTCTGGTATTCCCATCTCTCTCAGAATTTTCCAGTTTATTGTGATCCACACAGTCAAAGGCTTTGGCATAGTCAATAAAGCAGAAATAGATGTTTTTCTGGAACTCTCTTGCTTTTTCGATGATCCAGCAGATGCTGGCAATTTGATCTCTGGTTCCTCTGCCTTTTCTAAAACCAGCTTGAACATCAGGAAGTTCATGGTTCACATATTGCTGAAGCCTGGCTTGGAGAATTTTGAGCATTACTTTACTAGCATGTTACAGTGACTTAATTGCTTTTTGATAATAAGGTTGATGATGACAGAGCAAAGGAAAGAGTTACAGTTGATCTAGTTTCACAAATGTTTCTTAAATGTCCCCTTTATACCAGGCATGGTATCCGGCATCAGGGAGAAAGAGATAAATTAAATATACTGCCCTGCTTTCAAGGGTATTACACAGCCCCTCTTGTGTGGCCTGAGAGATAAACACTTAATGAGAGGTGGAAGGTTATTGACAAGGTAAAGCTTCAAGGATAAGAATGATTTTGATCAGGGAGTTTCATGCAAAAGTTTTGTATGCCAGTTACATTAAAAAGACATTGAATAACAGTACTGCCTCAAGAAATTGATGTGAGATGAATGATGTGGCTGATGCTGCTAATGGCCCCTCAGTCACTTTTCTCTCCTTTTTGTACAGTAATTACTTTGCTAGCATGTGAGATGAGTGTAATTGTGTGGTAGTTTGAACATTCTTTGGCATTCCCTTTCTTTGGAATTGGAATGAAAACTGACCTTTTTCAGTCCTATGGCCCTGCTGATTTTTTCAAATTTGCTGGGATCTTGAGTGCAGCACTTTCACAGCATCATCTTTTATGATTTGAAATAGCTCAACTGGAATTCCGTCACCTCCATTCCATTACCTCCACTAGCTTTGTTTGTAGTGATGCTTCCTAAGGCCCACTTGACTTCACATTCCAGGATGTCTGGCTCTAGGTGAGTGATCACACCATCGTGATTATCTGGGTCATTAAGATCTTTTTTGTATAGTTCTTCTGTGTATTCCTGTTCTTAATATCTTCTGCTTCTGTTAGGTCCATACTGTCTCTCTCCTCTATCATGCCCATCTTTGTGTGAAATATTCCCTTGGTATCTCTAATTTTCTTTAAGAGATCTCTAGTCTTTCCCATTCTGTTGTTTTCCTCTATTTCTTTGCATTGATCTCTGAGGAAGGCTTTCTTATCACTCCTTGCTATTCTTTGGAACTTTGCATTCAGAGATATATCTATCCTTTTCTCCTTTGCCTTTAGCTTCTCTTCTTTTCTCAGCTATTTGTAAGGCGTCCTTAGATAACCATTTTGCCTTTTAGCATTTCTTTTTCAGGGGGATGGTTTTGATCACTGCCCCCTGTACAACGTTATGAACCTCCGTCCATAGTTCTTCAGGCACTCTGTCTATCAGATCTAATCCCTTGAATGTATTTGTCACTTCCAGCATATAATTATAAGGGATTTGATTTAGGTCATATCTGAATGGTCTAATGGTTTTCCCTACTTTCTTCAATTTAAGTCTAAATTTTTCACTAAGGGGGTCATGATCTAAGCCACTGTCAGCTCCTGGTCTTATTTTTGGCTTTTCCTTGAAGAAAAGTGATGACTAACCTAAAGTGCATGCTAAAAGGCAGAGACATTACTGACAAAAGTCTGTATAATCAAAGCTATGGTGTTTCCAATAGTCATGTATGATGGATGTGAGAGTTGGACCATAAAGAAACCTGAGTGCTGAAGAGTTGATGCTTTTGAACTGTGGTGTTGGAGAAGACTCTTGAGAGTCCCTTGGACTGCAAGGAGATCAAACCTGTCAATCCTAAAAGAAATCAGTCCTGAATAATCATTGGAAGGGCTGATGCTAAAGCTCCAATACTTTGGCCATCTGATGCAAAGAACTGACTCATTCGAAAAGACCCTGATGCTGGAAAAGATTGACTGCAGGAGGAGAAGGGGATGACAGAGGATGAGATGGTGGGATGGCATCACCAACTCGATGGACATGAGTTTGAGCAAGCTCCGGGAGTTGGTGATGGACAGGGAAGCCTGGCGTGCTGTACCTCATGGGTTCACCAAGGGTCAGACATAACTGAACAACAGCAACAACATTTGGGAGTTGTACAGTTTAGTTCAGCTCAGTTTAGTGGCTCAGTTGTGTCTGACTCTGTGAACCCATGGACTGCAGCAAGCGTGGCTTCCCTTTCCTTCACTATCTCCTGGAGTTTACTCAGACTCAAGCTGCCTGGAACACATGGCTGCCTGGAATCAAGACTACATTTCTCAGCCTCCTTTGCATGACTAAGGTTGGGCCAGTGGAATTCAAGTAGAAGTAATATGAGTGATTTCTAGGACATGCCCTTAAAGAGAGGGGTCAAACTCTTATTCTCCCCTTATCCTATCCTGTTGGCAGGAATTCAGGCATGGTGGCTAGAACTGGAACAGTCATTTTGGGGCATAAAGTGACTTTGGAAGTGGAGGTTAGGCAAGCAGAGCAACAAGACAGAAAGAACCTGGGTTTTGAATACTGTGATGTGCATACTATCCCTGGACAGCCTACCTCTGGAGCTAAGATAAACATCCTACCTAAACTACTGTTATTTTGGGTTTACTATCCTTTCAATCTGAGCCCAATTCTAATGAATCCAAATGAATCTAATGAACTCCAAGCTGAGCCTAATTCTAATGAATTGCTGCATATGAAGCACTTAGCGCTTCAGTTCAGTTCAGTCGCTCAGCCGTGTCCGACTCTCTGCGACCCCATGAATCACAGCACGCCAGGCCTCCCTGTCCATCACCAGCTCCCGGAGTTCACTCAGACCCATGTCCATCGAGTCAGTGATGCCATCCAGCCATCTCATCCTCTGTCGTCCCCTTCTTCTCCTGACCCCAATCCCTCCCAGCATCAGAGGCTTTTCCAATGAGTCAACTCTTCACATGAGGCGGCCAAAGTACTGGAGTTTCAGCTCTAGCATCATTCCTTCCAAAGAACACCCAGGGCTGATCTCCTTCAGAATGGACTGGTTGGATCTCCTTGCAGTCCAAGGGACTCTCAAGAGTCTTCTCTAACACCACAGTTCAAAAGCATCAATTCTTCAGCGCTCAGCCTTCTTCACAGTCCAACTCTCACATCCATATATGACCACTGGAAAAACCATAGCCTTGACTAGACGGACCTTTGTTGGCAAAGTAATGTCTCTGCTTTTCAATATGCTATCTAGGTTGATCATAACTTTCCTTCCAAGGAGTAAGCGTCTTTTAATTTCATGGCTGCAATCACCATCTACAGTGATTTTGGAGCCCCCCAAATAAAGTCTGACACTGTTTTCACTGTTTCCCCATCTATTTCCCATGAAGTGATGGGACCAGACGCCATGATCTTCATTTTCTGAATGTTGAGCTTTAAGCCAACTTTTTCACTCTCCTCTTTCACTTTCATCAAGAGGCTTTTTAGTTCCTCTTTGCTTTCTGCCATAAGGGTGGTGTCATCTGCATATCTGAGGTGATTGATATTTCTCCCGGCAATCTTGATTCCAGCTTGTGCTTCTTCCAGCCCAGCATTTCTCATGATGTACTCTGCATATAAGTTAAATAAGCAGGGTGACAGTATACAGCCTTGACGTACTCCTTTTCCTGTTTGGAACTTAGTGCTTAGCACATAATAAAGTTTCAAGAACTTGTGGCTTGTGTTAGTATTTTCAGTCCTTACTCAAAGGAGACAGAAGACAAAGATCCTGCCCACTGAGTTGCAAAGGGCTTGTCTTATTTCTCCACGGGGGCTCTAGGTGAAGACATCTAGCATTTTTCATCATTGTCAAGGCCCAGGCTCTCCTCCCATGGCTCATCCTTCTCACCTTTTCAGCTTACCACCCCCAGCACCTCCTCCACCCCCCACAGCAGACTTAAATCCTACTGTCACCAGTCCAGCCGTTACTTCTAGAGAGATGCATCAGTGGCAGCCCAGGAGAAGTATGAGCAGGGAGTCAGGTCCTGTGGATCAATTTGTAATTTTTCTTGTGGCAGCAAAAGGAGCACATGCGCTGAATTCCCTGCCCGGCAGCAGCACGGTCGAATGTCTTGGCTTGAATTATTTATCTTTGGGTGGGCCTGGGGCCCTGGGGGGAGGGGAAGCACTGGGTGCTTGCAAGTGCTCTCCAGCATAGTCCAACATGGGGTTGGGAGCAGCGGTGGGCTAATGATGATATCAGTCCTGAATACCTTGCTATAGGAGAGGGCAGGGTGGTCTTTGTGGAGGGCAGAGGCACTGAGTTTCTGAGCAGATGAAAGCGAGAGAGTCATACTTTCCCATTTCTGGGGAGTTTAGTAGAAAAATGTTGAAATTATTAACTTAGAAATAATGGGTGACCCTTTGCCTATTGTTGGGTGCATATGTTGAGAATATATAAGTACATATAAATTCTGTACCCTGGAGGAGAAGAAGGGAATGTGTGGACTTTCTTGGCTAGGGGGAAGTCATGGTTATTTGAGGGAGTGAGTTTGACAGACATTACTCATGCTCACCAATATTTCAAAATCTCTTCCCTTTCCATTTCGCATGAATGAGTTAATCCCTATTATGTAACCAGTTTTAACCAGTGGAGTGTAACCAGAAATGACCTGTGAGCATTTCAGAGTTGGTGTGCATTTTTCTCCATGTTTTTTTGTTGTTGTTGTTGTTTTTCCTCTCTCTCTTTAGAAAATCCTGAGGTGGTGAGGACCCTACATCTGCCTGAGTCTCCGAGTGACTGCCTGGAGCACAGTGCCATGTCCAGCAGCATTGAGCATGTAGATTAGTGAGAAATAAATCTGTTAAATAATTGTGGTTTTGGAATTGTTGGCAACAGTTGATCTCATCGATCCTGATGAATGATGCCAGAATCAAACGAGTGTGCAGGTCTTTTAGCTTTAATGGAAGGTCAGGGTTAGCATACCAGAAGCTGGAGTCCGAATGGGTCATTAGACCTTTATGCCTGTGTCCTTGGCAGAGAAAGAAGTGTCAATGGGCTGGCTGAGTCTGAGAGTGATCCTAAGAATGGCAGGATTAGCTGATGAGATCCAAGAATGTACCAGAACAGATGCCACAGTTACTCTGACATTCTGCTGTGACACAGATTATGAAGGGCAGGGTATGTTTAAGTTTGGTTCCTAAAACCAGAGAAACAATTTCAGAACATTCCTCAGAACTTGCGGACTGAAATGTGTCCCATCCCCAAAATTCATATGTTGGAGTCCTAACCTCTTAACCTACTGTATTTAGAGGTAGGTAACTAATGTTAATGCTTCCCTGGTGGCTCAGCTGGTAAAGAATCCACCTGCAATGGAGGAGACCAGGGTCGAGAAGATCCCCTGGAGAAGGGAATGGCAATCTTCTCCAGTATTCTTGCTTGGAGAATTCAATGGACAAACCTGGTGGGCTACAGTCCATGGGATCACAAAGAGTCAGACACAAGTGAGTGACTAACACTAGCACTAATTAATGTTAAATGGCTGTCTGCAAGTCAGAAAGACAGCGCTCATCAGAACCCAACCCTGATGGAATTTTGATCTTTGGCTTCCAGCCTCCAGAACAGTAAGAAGTAGATTTAAGTTGCTCTATCCACCCCGATCCCCAGTCTGTGCCACTCTGTTTCAGAGCCTGAGCTGACTAATACAGACCTTGAATTAGGACTTGTTTTCTCATGTTCTCTTCACCCACCCTCAAGCTTTCCAGTGGGGAACTTTGTGTATAGAGTCAGATTTTTCTAAGGTGGAGAAGAAAGAGAGGAGAGGGGAATAATGAAAATAGTAACACTTCCTTGTACTTTTAACAAAATGCTTTTTTTCTACGTTATTACACTGGATTCCAGTTACAGCCCTGTATGAGATAATTATCTTAGACTTACAGATTTTATTCATTTGCTCAGCAATATTTTGTGAGCATCTCCTCTGTGTCAGGGTGTGAGGGTAAATGTTGGGGTGCAGAGTTGAGAAGTACAGCTCCTGCTCTCAAGTGGCTGAGTGAATTGAAGCTTCAGTGATAAGCTGGTAGTTTTATCTCAGAGGGCTAGTACGGATTCAATCCTGGGTACTTAGCCCTGTGCCTGAGTTTAAAGAGGAGCAAAGCAGAGACTTAGGCTGCAACAAATGCTGACGGACTCTTGCACTCCTGTGAAAACTGTCTCCTCATTGTCCCTGGGAGGCTGAAGATTAGCATCACATGTGGGCAGCATGGCCAGATAGTGGTTGCGTGCACTCTGTTCAGCCTCCACATTGTTCTTTACTGGCAGAACCTTTACTTTGTCTAGGTCTCTTGTACCTATGCACCTCAGGGAAAGCTAGCTTCTCCCAGGCCCAGGGGTCAGTCATACAGGCGGCCGGGCAATTGCACTTGGTCTAATCGCCATGGACTGTACAGTCCATGGGGTCGAAAAGAGTGGGACACAACCGAGCGACTTTCACTTCAGTTGCCTTGCAGTTCTAACCAAGGAGGCACAATAGAGCCTGCAGGGACTCTTGGATTTCTCACCCTGAATTGAGCACAAAAGAGGGGCATTCTATTTTTGGAGGGTTATTATTATGTGCGAGCATATGCTGAGAGCTGCTGCAGCCACTTTATCACCATGAGGAGAAAAGCTTGAGGACAACTGCCAACATGCTGGGCATGGCAGAGCAGAGAGAGGGGAAGAACCAGCCCTTGATATTGATCAACTGAATTAAGAGTACCTATTGTTATATCCCTGGTAGCTCAGCTGGTAAAGAATCCATCTGCAATGCAGGAGACTTGGGTTTGATCCCTGGGTTGAGAAGATCCCCTGGAGAAGGGAAAGGCTACCTACTCCAGTATTCCGGCCTGGAGAATTCCATGGATTGTATAGTCTATGGGGTCGCAAAGGGTCAGACACAACTGAGCGACTTTCACTTTCATTGTTGTATCAGGTAATACATAGTCTCACATTTAAGCTCTTTGGGGCTAGGCATTTTATTACTTGCAGCTAGAAGTTTTCTAACTTGTATAGGCAGAAACAGCCAGCCAGTGTGTGTACACTCAGTTGCAACTGCTTCCACTATTGACTCAGTGTGACTTTGGGCAGGTCTCCTTACCTTTCTGGGCCTCAGTTTTCTCATCTGTGAAATGAGGGTGGGGATAAGGATCCATTCCAAATCTAACCCTTCTGATATTACTCTGATCTCAGTACTGGCATAGGCATCCTGCAGGGGAAGGTGCAAAGAAACTTGAGTCAGACAGAAAGGCATCCGTGATATGGCTGGTGGAAGGCAAGAGAAAGAGAAGGGCTCTCCTTCACTATCTGCAGGAAGCAGCATATAGCGAGTGCCGCCTGCTCAGGGAAGCGTCTGGGGGACACATGGTTCCCCATCAGCCACTCACCTAACCCCTCTATGACCTGAGTCAGTGGCAGACAGTTTGCTCCAGCCCATCATGCCCTCTGTGCCTCTCACTCTACTTGACAAAATTAGCTCTCCCTGCAGGGATGGGGGTACAGCCATCTTGTGACGTTTCCCAAAGAGAAAGGAGAGGGGGGCTTGGGAGTGCACGAGAGGCTCAGATTCTGCCTGAATCAGAAGTGTCAGGATCCCTGTGAAAAGCAGATATGACTTCCACTGAAACCTCATGAACTGGCCGTGCTCCCTGCCTTACGTGCAGGACCACTGCTTTTCAGCTTCATGGCGATGATAGAAGGGAGAGATTTGCAGTGATCATACTTATCAGGAAAGAACATGCAGGTGAGAGGTCTTTATGTATGTATATATGCATATATACAATATGTTTGTTTATTATTTTTGGCTGCACTGGATCTCTGTGGCCATGCAGGCTTTCTCTAGTTGCAGCAAGGGAGGGCTACTCTCTAGTGTGGTGTGCGGGCTTCTCACTGTGGTGGCTTCTATGCTTGCTGAGCATGGGCTCTGCTCTGGGGTGCGTGGCTTCCGGTAGTTGTGGCCTGTGGACTCAGTGGTTGCAGCTTCTGGGCTGTTAGAGCATAGGCTCAATAGTTGTGGCACACGGCCTTAGTTGCTCTGAGACATGTGGGATCTTCCTGGATCAGGGGCTGAATCCGTGTCTCCTGCTTTGGCAGGTGGATTCTTTACTGCTGAGTCACTGGGGAAGCCCAAGGTGAGAGGTCACCATGGATATCTCGCTGCTGATAAACGTTGAAGCTGGGACCCAAGCTTGAGTTTGTCTGATGTCATTCCCAATTTGGCCTCTGAGTGAGGCCTTAGATCACTGGGGCCAACCTACTCCTTCAGCTGGCAGGCCTACCGTTCCACCCCAAACTCCTAATGTCCTTCTTGCCTCTGCAGCCTCTTTCCCCTGGCAGGGAGCGGCTTCTCTCATCTGTGCCTCTTTCTGTGAAATCACACTTCTGCTCTCCTCCAGGGCCATCTCCACAGCGACCCTGGCATTTAGATGTCCTGTGACCGGTACCCTACCCCGTTCCCCTACCCCCACCCTGTCATGCCAAACAGACCAAGACTTAGAGAACAAAATCTCTTTTCATTATACTTACAGATCTTGATAGTCATTTACAGTTTCACTCAATATTCATCAAATAGAATGGAGGACTTATTATGTACAGATATTGTCAACTACTAAAGATATCAAGAGTGAACTTGAACAGACATGGTGCCAACCTTCCCAGAGTTATGGTCGAGAGCCTGTGTGTGTGCTAAGTCGCTTCAGTAGTGTCTGGCTCTGTGTGACCCTGTGGACTGTAGTCTGCCAGGCTCCTCTGTCCATGGGATTCTCCAGGCAAGAATACTGGAGTATGTTGCCATGCCCTCCTCCAGGAGATCTTCCCAACCCAGGGATCAAACCCGCATTTCTTATGTCTCCTGCATTGGCAGGCAGGTTCTTTACCACTAGCGCCACCTGGGAAGCCCTATGGGCAAGTGCACTTATATCAAATCACGCCTACCCCGTATACATATATCACACCTCTTCAGTACTGTGCTATCCGTGACAGGAAACCAGTTCTTAGTGTGTCCTGGAGAATGTCTACCATTAGTAGTTGCTGCATAGAATAAATAACTTAATGAAGTGGGGTAAAGGACCATGAAGGGCCAGGTGACAACATTTGAGGTACATTTCACAGAGGTCAGGCTGTCTGCCTTCTGTTGCTACATCCTCCGATGATGCTAAATTGTCTAATACATGCTTTTTCAGCCTGGGGCCCTAGAGAGGGCATCTGACATGGCCAAGGCCTGAGGCCAGTGCCCAGCCCAAACCCAAGTTGGGTGGATGCATTATGAATGCAAGGTGTAGGAAATAGAAATTATTAAACTCATAGATAGGGACAGAAATGCCTTTGTGTGGCTGCAGAGTTGGGAAATTATGCTGAAGCAATGCATTGCAAATCAGCCCGCACCAGGCAGAGAGGGGCTTTTATTCTCCAGGTCCCGAAGTTCCTTTGGCAGCTTTTGTGTACAGCCGCGGAGGCCCTTCTGGGAGGAGAGAGAACTTGGTAATTTTGTGGCTGATTGGCAGACTGTCCAGAGCCAATAAAGATATTTGTCTTCTTGCTGAAGTGCTCACATACCCAAATCTCAGCTCCTCAATTTTGTCTTTCTTTCTCTTCTTGTGATCCCCACCCTCTTTCCTTTATGGAGAGCAGTGAGACCTGGCTGTCTTTCCCCTTTCACATGGCTCAGCATGGGCCTAGTGAGGATCGGGGTTCCCATGCTGGTGACCCATGAGGACAGAGGATGTTTGCCCAGGGTGTTTGGCCTCTTCCCCAGGCATCCAGTTAACTTTGGCACAATCTACAGAGATTGACTATGCCACTCTGGTGCCCTGGATGAGCTTGATGTTGCTTTTTGTTGTTTAGTCACTAGGTCGTGTCCAACTCTTTTGCGAACCAATGGACTGTAACCCACCAGGCTCCTCTGTCCATAGGATTCCCCAGGCAAGAATACTGGAGTGGGTTGCCACTCACAGTCCCACAAATCCACTCAACACCCCTGCAGCATTGGATATTGTCTGTCCATTTTAGGGATGAAGATAGATGACTTGTCCAAGGTCTCAGAGATAGGAAATTGTGTACTGGAATTTGAAGTTGTTTATCAAATTCCAAAGTCTGTGGTCTCGGGTTTTTTGAGTGCCCTTCCAGATGTTCAAGCTGGTTTTAGAAAAGGCAGAGGAACCAGAGATCAAATTGCCAACATCCACTGGATCATCGAAAAAGCAAGAGAGTTTCAGAAAAACATCTATTTCTGCTTTATTGACTATGCCAAAACCTTTGACTGTGTGGATCACAATAAACTGTGGACAATTCTGAAAGAGATGGGAATACCAGAGCACCTGACCTGCCTCCTGAGAAACCTATATGCAGGTCAGGAAGCAACAGTTAGAACTGGACATGGAACAACAGACTGGTTCCAAATAGGAAAAGGAGTACGTCAAGGCTGTATATTGTCACCCTGCTTATTTAACTTATATGCAGAGTACATCATGAGAAACGCTGGGCTGGAAGAAACACAAGCTGGAATCAAGATTGCCAGGAGAAATATCAATAACCTCAGATATGCAGATGACACCACCCTTATGGCAGAAAGCAAAGAGGAACTAAAAAGCCTCTTGATGAAAGTGAAAGTGGAGAGTGAAAAAGTTGGCTTAAAGCTCAACATTCAGAAAATGAAGATCATGGCATCTGGTCCCATCACTTGATGGGAAATAGATGGGGAAACAGTGGAAACAGTGTCAGAATTTATTTTGGGGGGCTCCAGAATCACTGCAGATGGTGACTGCAGCCATGAAATTAAAAGACACTTACTCCTTAGAAGGAAAGTTATGACCAACCTAGATAGCATATTGAAAAACAGAGACATTACTTTGCCAACAAAGGTCCGTCTAGTCAAGGCTATGGTTTTTCCAGTGGTCGTGTATGGATGTGAGAGTTGGACTGTGAAGAAAGCTGAGCACTGAAGAATTGATGCTTTTGAACTGTCTTGTTGGAGAAAACTCTTGAGAGCCCCTTGGACTGCAAGGAGATCCAACCAGTCCATTCTGAAGGAGATCAGCCCTGGGATTTCTTTGGAAGGACTGATGCTAAAGCTGAAACTCCAATACTTTGGTCACCTGATGCAAAGAGTTGACTCATTGGAAAAGCCTCTGATGCTGGGAGGGATTGGGGGCAGGAGGAGAAGGGGACAACAGAGGATGAGATGGCTGGATGGCATCACCAACTGGATAGACATGGTTTGGCTGAACTCTGGGAGTTGGTGATGGACAGGGAGGCCTGGAATGCTGTGATTCATGGGGTCGCAGAGAGTCGGACACGACTGAGTGACTGAACTGAACTGAACTGAGTGGTGTCTCGTTGATGAAAGACGCCCTCACTGGTGCACTGGGGACTCTTGCCTGGAGTCTCCAACTGGTCAATACTAAGTCACTGGGGTAGCTGAAAATTTGAACAGAAGTATCTGGTTTGAAAATTGAATGGCCCTTTGCGACTATGTTGGAGAAGGAAATGGCAACCCACGCCAGTATTCTTACCTAGAGAATCCCATGGACGGAGGAGCTTGGTGGGCTACATTCCATGGGTCGCAAAGAGTCGGACACGACTGAGCAACTTCACTTTCACTTTGAGACTATGTAATTCTTTTCCTTTCTCATCTGGATCTATTTTACAGATTAAGTTTAGGCCTACAGAATTTAGGGACTGGCCCAAAGTTACTAATAGCAGACTCAGGACAAGAACCTGTTCCCTCCCTCTCAGTTCAGTGTTCTGCCCACTTTGTCTGCAGTGTCAATTAGGATTAGGTTTGGCTGTAACAGACACCACTGCAAATAGTGACCTCCCTCCTTGATATAACATATATCAGAAGCAACAAACCAGATGTGAAATCAATCAGAAGAAAGTATGGCAGATCCACAGTGTTAGTTAGGGACCAAGACTTTCTCTACTTGGCACTTTGTTACTGTGTGGCTTCTTTCCCAAGTTTACCGCATGGTCCAAAATGGCATCTGGAGCCCCAGCCATTACACCCAGTAGCTAGAAGGAGGTGGCCCTTCCCTTTCAGGAGACTTTCTGGAAGTGGCACACAGTACTTCTGTCTCACTGGGTACTATTTACTTGATGGTCACACTAGTTTCATAGGAAGCTGGAAAATGGCATCTTTTTGTTGGGTGCCTAGTGAAAAATCAGAGAGACTGTCTGTGTTCCTGAGAAAACAGGAGGGACTGGCTACCAGAAAGCAGCTAGCAACCTTTCCTACAGCCACTTCGTCTCTAAACTGGAGGCCATCCCTGTACTTCCTAGTTTATAGCTCTAGGAATCCCCAGCTGAGAGGGAAGCGGAACCAACAGATCTTGACTGGCAGAAAAACAAGTTGTTTTTCCTCCTTCTTCTTCCAGATAAAGTCGGGGCACTGAGCTCTGGAAGAGTTTGCATCATGAGACTTTTTAATATAATGCTACTTAGCCTAGTGCCTTTGGCGCATGTCTGTTTTGGTTCACTCAAGCACAACATTGCTTTGGCGCCTTCCTGGATTTTGTGAGACGTGAGGGTAGTTGTTGAGGATAAAGGAAGACGGGATGTGCATGAGTGTGTCAAATATGGACACGTATTTTTTGAGGGGAAGGAATCTCCACTGTCATGTGTCCTGGTGTTTTCCCCATCATGTCACAGGCTGAAAAAGCATGAAATACTGATTTTGCTTCTGTGCTGGTTCTTTAAGTAACGAGGAGTCAGGGCTGCTTCTGTGAATATCTGGAGGCAATTAGGGGCTCTTCACAGCCTAGAGACAGTTGAGTCCAACCACCTGCTTTTATGGACAAAGTTACTGGTGGCTCAGATGGTAAAGAATCTGCCCGCAATGCAGGAGACCAGGCTTTAATCCCTGGGTTGGGAAGATCCTTCTGGAGGAGGAAGTGGCAACCCACTCCAGTATTCTTGCTTGGAGAAGTCCATGGACAGAGAAGCCTGGCGGGCTACAGTCCATGTGACCACAAAGAGTCGGACACGACTGAGTGACTATCGTACATACCTACACACAGAGCTGTAACCAGGATCCCAGCTTTCTGACTCTTAGACTAAGGCTGTTTTGCTTCTCTGAAATATACATATTTAATACGCTTCTCTAGCCATTCCGTGTGTTACTATTGTCTCCCCAACTAAAGACTCTGAACCCCTATTTTGTTTCAAAGCACTAGGCAAGGCTTTGGTATGAGGAGGATAAAAGGATAAATAAAACACACAGTTCCTCGCAAAGAATTTGCCATCTACGGAGGACTATAGATGCATCAGCAACAAAAGGTAAGGCCAGACACTGGGCTCTAAGTGTTGCGCAGATACTAAGTGATGATGATGTGGAGGGCAGCTTGATTGTCTGGGGTGGTGGATTGTGGAAGACCCCGTGGTGGGGTCTTTGAAGAAGACGGAGATTGAGGGGAGAGGTAACCTAGGTTAGAGGAAGAGCACAGACAGAGCCTTAGAGTCATAACATTAGCTGAAAGCTCCCTGCTCTGGGTGTTGTCACTGGGATTTGGAGGACTTGATAGTAGGGCCCAAAGAAGGAAAGCCTAGAAGGGTCTCCTCTGCCTCCAGGGAGGAGCTCTTGTTGCAACTAACTTGCTAGGCAGCATCCTTGGCCATTCGAGTGCCTGAAATAAACCCTGGGTCTTGACAAAGACCAGCTGAGCCAGAATCTCTAGGAGTGGTTCTTAGGCATCTGTCTTCTTAAGGCTCCCTGGGTGATTTGGATGTAAAATAGGGCATTCAGTGTTAAGGAAGGAGCTGTGGGGTGTTGAAGGCTGAGTTCCACAGAAGAACCTCCAAGAGGAGGAGGAGGAGGCCCCCAGACCTCAGGTTGCACTGGACTCAGCCCTTCCCTGCCTGCTCCCTGCTGATGGGGAGACAGGGACCCAGAGCAGTGGGGAGCTTTGTCCAGGCCCGCCCCTCAGTTTGTCACAGCAGTACTGCATTTGTCCCCTGACCCCTTCTCTTGGCACTGCCAGTCCAGCCCAGAGACACCTTCATTCCCCACGTGGATGTCCACATCCCAGTCTTTAAACGGGGACTTTGTTTGCGTGCGGGGGATGAGGTCTGGGTGTTTCCAAGAGTGTTAATTAGGAAGTTGCCTGGTTCTCATTTTTACTTGTATTTCATCTCGCTTCTGGGGTGTGTGTGCAGGGCTGGGACTTCATAGAGGAAGTGGTGAGTTATGGTGGGGTGGAGATTATTACTCTGCCATCCTTGTTGCCGGAGGGGATGGGAGAAAGAAGAGCAGCGCTCCGCAACTAACGTGGTGAGAGTTGGCAGGAGGGACTGAGCAGGATCCTGCCATGGGGAGCTAGCTGAATGCAGCGAAGGACTCCCCTGGGTTAAATGGACAGATAGCGGCGACTTTAGACCTGCAGTTGGTTTCCTGGCTATCATTTGTTTGTTGTCTTTCCTTGGGAGCCGTTGAGTTCTGACTGGTTCTACTGCTCTACATTTATAGTCCCATGGCCCCCATCCTCCTTGCAAATTATTCTGTCTATATATGCAATAATTTGCTCAATGTCTGTTTCTTCTTGAGGCTCTGGTTTGCTCCCCGCCCCCCGCCAAATGTCTTCAGAGCCTTGCACAGAGCTCAGTAAGCAGCAGTCACCTAACAAACATTTGTAGATGGTGCAATGGACTGACCGATGGGGAAACACTCAGTTGGACCTTGGGAGGCAGATTCTTGTCTGATTCTGTACCTGTTGCTTCTGTGGGGTTGTGAGCAAGTCACTGTGTCTCTGTGCCTTGTGTTTCCCCATCAACGATAAACAAACATGTAAATCTGCAAAGAGACAGTTTGTTTCTCCATCCCTGTGGCATATCAGATGAGACAGTTGACTAAGTTTGGGGGACCTGGCACTAGATCTAGGTCTGCCACTTACTATTACCCCCATCACTGCAGTCACTGAACCTCTTCCTCATGCCTCGAGGGAGGGCATGGGGATCAATTTACAGAGTAGGGGTAAGCACTTTGAGAAGCCTCGACTTGCCATCTACTTGGATGGTTTTACTTATTCAAGGGATGGCCCCCATCAGTTTTAACTAAGGACAGAGCAGAAAGTCTGTTGAAGAGAGATTTAAGATGCCAGCCAGAGCTTACCAAGTTAGTATGGTCTATGTACCCGAATGTCAAGGGAGGAAACGTGTGACTCTGAGGAAGCAGGGCGTCTAACTTACTGAGGGGCTGGCCAGGGCTGGTGTTGCCTGGATAAAAGGTCTGGATTAGAGGTCTAAGAAGACTGTGTCTAACAGTAATAGCTGGATGAGTCCGGGGACAGAGATTTCTGTCCACTTGCTGATTTTCTGAAGCTCTCGGTTATGGTGTTTGTATGGCTGCAGAGTTCCAGCAAGCACCTGCTAAACCCGGCCTTGGAAGAGGCTCTGGGAGGACACAGGAGCTTTGGGGAAGAGTCTTCCAGGTCAGCGGCTTGCTTTTCTCCTTCCTGCAGAGGCCCTGGGTCCTCCCCAACAGAGGGACCGAGGACCCAGGTGTCCCCTCTCTGCCCCTGTGCAAGCTGGGGCTTATCCCTCTTGGCTCTTGCGTGGCTTGGGAGGGACCCAGCCCCAATCATCTCAGCTCCAAGAGAGAAAAGGAAGAACATCTGTTAACACAAATGCTTTTCTAATTTCTTTTTAAATCTCACTCAGCATCTGCGTTAAACAAGGCTGATCGGCTTGTACAATATTTAATTTTGGAACCATTTCAAAAGGCGCTTGTAAGAGGGGAGCAGGGGGAGAGCAACAGCCTCCTAAATCTTTAATAGCGTGCCGGTGAGGAGCTTCCGCTGGCTCCGTCCTAATCACATGGAGGAGAATAAGCAGAGACAGAATTTCTTAATAACAAATACCTTTGCAGCACCTCATTAAATCACTGCATTTCAGAGACACAGCAGGACACTTGGGTGAATAAATAGTGCAATCTCCCAGTCTGAAGGATTTTCACATCTCAGTTATTTCTCCTGCATATGATCAGTTCCTTTTCTCTCTCTCCTTTTTTTTTTTTAAATTTCTGCAAATGATTTTAGCTGATGAGTTCAATTAACGAAGACATTAGAGGCAAAGTTGAAAAAGCACCTCTTTCCTCTCCGCCTGTCCCATCCCCTGCTCTCCTCCTGCCCTGTAACCACAGAGCCTCCTTAGGTGTTTTTTTTTTTTTTACAGTTTAACAAATATCACTGCCTAAAGAGAGATGCGAGGAGAGGGGGAGGGGAGGATGATGCTGGTTGGTGTGAAACAAAGCACTCCTCTGGCTGGGTGTTTATGAGGATGGTGACAAATGGAGCCTGGGAAGGAGCGACAGGCAGGCACCAAGCCTGGAGGTGCTTCTGAGCTGTGGGCCACTTGTAGATGTGAGTCCGTTTCTGCCCATGGCCACACCCAAACTCCAGCCGGACTGCTACAGGACAAGGGAACTGAGATCTCTTTTCAGTTGCACTTAATATTTATTTTGTTTTTTCCTTCCTTTTAAACAATTAAAGTACAGTTGATTTTCAATGTTGTGTTAATTTGAGGTGTCCATCAAAATGAATTATATATATGTGTGTATGTGTGTATGTGTGTGCACTTGCCACTCAGTCATGTCAGACTCTTTGCAACCCCATGGACTGTAGCCCTCCAGGCTCCTCTGTGCATGGGATTCTCTAAGCAAGAATACTGGAGGTGGGTGGCATGCTCTCTTCCAGGAGATCTTCCTGATCCAGGGATCAAGCCCAGGTCTCTTGCTTCTCCTTCAGACTGGCGGGTGGATTCTTTACCATTGTGCCACCTGGGAAAGTGGCTATCCATGTGTGTGTGTGTGTGTGTGTGTGTTTGTGTGTATGTGTATATTCAATTCTTTTCCTTTATGGCGCTTAAGTATTTATTGAGCACCTATTGTGTGCCAGGCTTGTGCTGCATGCTTAGAGTTAAAGCTGTCATTATAAACTCTAAGCCAAAGAGAGCACTCCCCACATTCTCTTACTACAGTTGCATCAATCAATCCATTGATCAATAGATCAAGATTTTAATGAAAGGGCCACACACTGGCAGCCCATGACTGTGTCCAGCTCCAAACCATTTTTTTGTTTGTCCCCAATACTTTTGAGGCTTCCCAGATAGCCTTGTTGGTAAAGAATTCACCTGCAATGCAGGAGACCCCAGTTCTATTTCTGGGTCAGGAAGATCCCCTGGAGGAGGGATAGGCTACCCACTTCAGTATTTTGGGGCATCCATTATGGCTCAGCTGGTAAAGAATCCGCCTGCAATGCAGGAGGCCTGGGTTCTATCCCTGGGTTGGGACGATCCCGTGGAGAAGAGAAAGGCTACCCACTCCAGTATTCTGGCCTGGAGAATTCCATGGGACTTAGAGTCCATGGGTCCACAAAGAGTCGGATATAACTGAGCGACTTTCACTTTGAATACTGTTGGTTGTTTATTGTTTTAGTTTGTATTTGTATTTTTATTTTCAGTAGAATTAGTTGCTGTGGTGCAGTGTTTTTAAAACTGTGGTTTATTATCCCTTGGTTGATCTTGAAATCAGCTTAGAAGGGATCTCAAGTTGCTCATTCTTAAATTTTGATTTGGGGAAAAATTTATCTCTAAGTAAATTTTTAAGTGGTTATCTGTTCTGAGTATTTCCGTGCATGGGGAATATTTTCTCTTCCTTTCAGAAATGAACATCACTCTGGGAATGAAAATAGAACAGAATGAGGAGGATAGGATGGGATGGGATGAGATGGGAGAGAGGAGACAGAAAAGAAGAAATAAAAGAAGTGAAAAGAAGAGGAAAGAAGGCTGTCTTCAGGAATTATACACAGTAAGGTAAATATCATTTCAGGTTTATATGTGGTGTGTTTCTATGCTGATCTGTGATCTAAAATGCATTTCTTCTTGTGGGTCCCAAACAACAAGTCTAAAAGCTGCTCCCACTGGGAGTGCCCATCTTTCAGATATTTGTCCTTTTACAGAGCTTCCCTCAATGGGCTCCTTGTGTGTGGGGACGGGTGCAGGCTCTGGAGTCCGACTGCCTGGGTTTGTAGCCCACCCCCCACAGGTTTTCCTTGTGAACTCGGGATTGGAGTCTGGTGGTTGCCAGTGGTGTGGTCATGAATGACCAGTACCATCAGTGTCTTGAAAAGATGTCACCGCGGTCTGGAAGCCACAGGTCTCCCTTGGATCCTGCACATTTTCCAGGTTTTGTTTCATCTTTTCAGTTCTGTGAGCTCTTCCAACTCCTTCTAATACAGCATTCATGTTAGCTCATGTTAGCCAGAGTTGGCTTCCACAACCAAAACCCAGACTTAGAAACCAGGAGCTTGCACATTAAAGGTTGAATTTTCAGGTTCTTCTGGTGGTGGGGGGTGGTGGGAAGAGGGGAAAAGCCTAGTGTTAGTCTGTGTTTCCCTATAGCTGGCCTATAGATGGGGCATTAGTCTCCTCAGTGATTGCTCTAGTGAATTACCTTACCTGGGTGGCTTAAAACAACAGACATTTATTCCCCTGCAGTTCTGGCAGCCCAAACTCCAAAATCCAGCAAGCCTGCAGTTCCTCTGGGGGCCTGAGGGAAGAATGCACCCCTCATCTCTTCTGGCGTCTGGTGGCCGCCCTGGCATCCCTAGACCTGCGGCTGCATCACTCCAACCTCTGTCTGCCTCCATCCCCACATCACCTTCCCCTCTGCGCATCTATGCCATCTCCCTTGCTTCTTAGAATGACATTTGTGATGACAATGAGGGCCCATACTGATCATCCAACATGGTCTGTGTTTCTCAGGATCCTTACCCTTGTTACATCTACCAAGACCCCTTTTCCAAATAAGGTAGCACTCACAGGTTCTGGAGGTTATGACATGAACATTTATCTTTGGGGGCCACCATTCAGCCCACTATGGATGGGATTCCACAGTCTCCTCCAGCCAGCTCCATTCATTCACAAAACTGCCTAGGCTGGCTGGTACATGCTTTTTTTTTTTTCTTGGTTACTATTGGAGTATAATTGCTTTACAGTGCTGTGTTGGTTTGGTTTCTAATGCGCCTCAAGGTGAATCAGCTATATGTACACATATATGCTCCTTCTTGAGCCTCCCTCCCATCCCCATCCCCATCCCAGCCCCCTGGGTCATCACAGAGCAGCAGGCTGAGCTCCCTGTTATACAGCAGCTCCCCACGAGCTGTCTGTTTTACACATGATAGTGTGGATATGTCAGTGCCACTCTCTCCGTTCCTCCCACCCTCTTCTTCCTCCTCTGTGTCCCCAAGTTTATTCTCTATGTCTGCATCTCTATTCTTGCCTTGAAAATAGGTTCATTAATATAATTTTTCTAGATTCCATATATATGCATTAATATACATTATTTGTTTTCCTCTTTCTGACTTACTTCACTCTGTATGACAGACTCTAGGTTCATCCACATCACTACAAATGACTCAATTTCATCCCTTGTTATGGCTGAGTAATATTCGATTATATATATATATACACACACCACATTTTCTTTATGGCACATGTGTTTTTGAAAGCCTGTTCCATACCCGGCATGTTGGGTGGGGGCAATGCAGAAACCACAAGGCGAGGTTTCCATCCTCAGTCGCCTTGTGTCCCTGATAGTGGGTATCCAGAGAAGGCTGGAGAAGCAGCGGGGGCTCCCAGTTGCTGGTGGGCCTTGGTGGGCTTTGAAGGATTTAGATGAGCAGAAGGGAGTGGGGGCTAAATTCTGCCAGTGTAAACTGCTCCAAATGCCAGGGAGACAACAGTGAGCAAAACAGAGCCTGTGCTACTGTGCAGCTTCCATTCTAGTGGGGTGAAGAAGACAAGAAACAAAACCTTATAAACATCAGAGAGTGTAAATATGATTGAGCAAAATAAAGCAGAGAATGGGGGATATGAGTACGGGGAGGGGGCAAGTAGGTGTTGCTGTTTTCATAGGGTGGCCAGGGAAGGCTTCTCTGATAAGGTGACATTTGAGTGGAGTCCTGAAAGAAAGGAGAAAGGGATTTACATCCATATTTTGGGGGGCAGCAGTCCAAGCAGAGGACAGCATGTGCAAAAGCCCTGAGGCAGTTGTCTGCTTGGGATGTTCAGGGGACTGCAAGAAGTCTGATCAGCGAAAAGGAGGGATCTATCAGACAGGTGGAAGGAGATGAGGACTGGGCAAGGGACTGTGGCCATGGCAGGGACTTTTCAAGAGCCAGGGATCAAGGAAATGCTCCTTAACAAGTCTTTAAAGCCAAGGGATTATAAACATGGATGAGAAGAAAAGTCTTTAATTCTGCTAAACTCTCACTGAAGTTAGCATTTCCTTTAATTACACATGAAAGCACCATCCATAGCATCTAATCCATAGCAATTTTGGCAGTACCGTGACTTTGTCATCAATGGAAATCACAGATATTTTTATATCATATTATAGTTATTACACTTAATCTTGAAATATTGTTTTCTCCCAGCACTGCTTCAAAATTATGTAATTAGACTTGCCACTAGAACTGATTATTTACGGCATTAATAAAAATCTCATACATTACTATATTACAAATTAGTTTTTAAAAAATATTTCTTTAACTGCACTTCAATATAATTTATTTCCTATGTAATCCCAAGTATTTTATTTTATGCACTTAAAGATATTATTCTGGGAAGAGGTCCAAATGCTTCACCAGGCTTTCCAAGGGGTCTATGATACCCCAAAAGACTAAGGACTGCTGTCTCCAAGCGTCTTGGGTGTAGCCCCTGCTTCACCCTTTGGCTTCATCTCTGGCCGCCCCCAACCACCCGCTCCCAGTGACTCCACACTGAGCTGCAGACACTTTCTCCAAATGTCATGCTCTTCATGGCCTGAAAGCCTTTGCCAATGCTGCTGCTTCTGCTTTCTACACTCTTGCCCTTTGCCAACTTCTGCTGATCCTTCAAGTCTCAGCTTAACTGTTACTTTCTCCAGCAAACCTCCCCTAATCCCGCCGCTGCATTTCCGGAGTGTCAGTGCTCTCAAGTGGACGATGTACTGGTCTGTTCCCCACCAGACCACCAGCAACCCCAGGGCAAGGACTCAGGTGTTGTTCCCTAGGGTCCCCAGCGCTTAGCCCAGGGCTTGGCATGTAGCAGGTGCTTGATATTCCTTTTTTTTTTTTTTCTTTAATATATGTTAAAGCACAGCTTTGCATTTTTTTGGGGGGGACCTTGAAATGTGGGATCTTAGTTTCCTGACCAGGGATTGAACCTGAGCCCCCTGCATTGGGAACACGGACTCTTAACCACTGGATCTCCAGGGAAGTCTCGGTACTCAATATTCTCAAAAAATATCTGTGGATTCTGAGAATGAGTCATCTCATGAAATCCTGAGACAGTCTTGTGAGGTAGTTGGTATTGGTTGCATTTTGTAAATGAATGAAGAGGAGGAGGGGTTAGCCAGGGATGGAGAGTGTCTGGAGGAAGGGCTTGGAGATTCAGGGGATGGTGAGAACCCCGCTTAAAGCAAGAGCATGATGGGGAACAGGCAGCAATTAGGCCTTGGGGCGAGTGTGGAGCCAGCTGAGTATGGAGATGCTGAAAGGGTCAGGCTATGGAGTTCGGGCCTGAGCCAGTGGGCAGTGCGGTGAAGTCAGGCCTGGAGCACTTCTGCCATCTACTTTTACCCTCTCCCCCTTCCTGTCTCTGGGGAGGAAGGACGGGAGCCTTTGGTCACCAGCTTTGATGACAGTTCTTATCATCTCATGCTTCAGTCTTCTCTTCTCTAAACTGGGTATTTTTAGTTCTTTTTTGTCTTTTGTATTGCATTGATGTCTTGTTTCTTCAGGTAGAGTAAGTCGTATCTTGGCTTAGTAAAAAAGCCCAGAGAGGTAGAGTTTGACATCTCTATCACTCATCAGCTGTATGGGCATGAGCGAATTTCTTAGACCCCAAGAATGCCTAGTGTGTGTAGGCTCCCCGCCAGACGCTCTCCCAGCACGCCCCCCGTCCCGACTGGCACCTAGTTAGTTGTTCCCCTCCTGTCTCTGCTCATTTTATACCCTCTGCCCACGTGATGACCCTGCTCAGAGGGCAGGCCTCTGCTAGGCCAGCCTCCTGTTTGTACAAACCCTACACATCTCTCATGGCCCAGCTCAAATGCCACCTTCTTTTTGGTGTCTGTGATGCTGTGTGGCACCAGGCAAGTTATTTAACCTCTCTGGCTTCAGTTTGCTCACCTACCTACAGGGCAGGATCTGTGAGGATCAAATGAGCCAACCTACAGAAGGGGCCTCGCACACCTTGCGTTTGTTTCGTCCCCTTCCTGAGAGCAGCCTGCCAGCTGGTGTGTACAATAGCCCTGCTCACATCTCCGTTAACATGGATGGGTCTGTAATCACGTCTCTCAGATGCTCTGTCCCCAGGCACCTGCACTTTCTTGCTTTCCAGCTTGCCCTCCTCTTGCTGTGTCCCCCATGGAGTTCCTCTATAAATCTTTCACCAGCATCTTCATAAGCAATGAGGCTGCAGGCCTGGGTTGTATCCACATCAAAGGGCTTCTGTAGGAGCTGGTGATGGAGTTATCCTCAGAGGTAGCCAGGAGGCCCCTCCGTTTGTCTGTGCCTTTTGGGGGCAGGGCCTAGAGCTACCTGTCTTTATCTGGGCTGGTGCTCTGGGCAAAGAATAAATACCACTTAGTGGGTGTTTTAAACACTGGCCTGTAAGAGTGGTTATCAAAGAGGCTTGGCATTTACAGAGTTCCCTTTGGGATAGCCACTAATTAACCTTTGTGTTTCTCCATTCTACATGGCATGTATTATTTCCCCCCATTTTACAAACTAGGAAATGGGCCCACAGAGACCAAGGGATTTTTCTCCAGGTCACACAGCTTGTGACTTACACATCCAGGAATCAAGTCTGTGTTGTTCTGCCTCCAAAATGCAAGTTCCCCCCATTATGCCCCGCTGTCTGTGCACCTCCTGTGCTCAGTAAATGAGAAGGCCAGGTTGCTGTATCCTCTTAGGAGAAGGAATGTGGCCCATCCTGGATTAAGTACACAGAGATGTTGCAAGACTACACCTGGTCCAACCTGCATAGTGAAGACAGAGCAGGAATTTGAGGAACGCTTCCATCCTAAAAGGTCAAGAGTGAGGAGGGCATCTGGACACCAAACCTTGTGGCCCAGGGTCATGAGACCTTCCCAGGGGTGCTGTTAGCACTGGGGTCTGGGGTATAATAGTATCATCAGCCCTCCTGACCCCTACCCAGCAGGCACTGGGAGGGGCTTTAGACACACAGGCTAGAAAAGGCCTCAGCAACGTTTGGCCAGACTTGGGATGACTGGTTCTTATCAAGAGGCTCATTCACCTGAGTTTCCCAATAACAGCAACCTCCCAACTCATCTTTCATCTTTTCATCCCACACAGTGCCCAGACATCTGCAGGGCCCCTTGTTCGCTTTCTTCCCACAGCCCCACCCTGAGATGATAGTTAAGAACATGGAGTCAGGCCCCTGGCTGACTGCAGCCACATTCACTTGCTGTATGAATTCTATGACTGCTCTGAGCCTCAGTTTCTTCATCTGTTCAATAGGGATAAGAACTATGCCCACTTCATAGTCTCTCTCCTATGCTCTCTTGTGGGTACACAGCAGTCCAGTCACCCTGGACTCTGCCTGTTTCTGGTTTCCCCACCTCTGCCTTTGATTAATCTGTATTCTGCTGGAGCAACTTCCTTCGGCATCAACATCCTTCTCATTCTCCTCTCAAAAGCTCAGTGTGCAAACATTCCTCCAGGAAATTCTGCCTCTGCTCTGAACTTGGCCTGTGAGCTCCATAGAACACTATAAGACAGTATATTCATTTCCTTGATCTCATCTTTGAATTTGAATAGGTGCTTTCGATACAGCTCAGTATTCTTGTGTCAAGTTTAACCAAAGACTTCTTACAATTTGACTTATTTCTTCTAAGCCAGTGTGCCTCAGTGACAGTTCTTTATAACTGACCATTACTTTATGATAGAAAAAGATCACTTTCACAGTTAATGTTTCATTTCAGCCTCGGAGTATCTCTGAGAAGGCAGGTGTTATGTTAGCCCATTTTGCAGATGGGGATGCATGTATCAGAGACATTTCTTATGAGGCTTGAGGTCACATGGTTAATAAATGGTGGGGCCTAGGCTTTGCACTCTGAACTCCAGTTTCTTGCCATTTCCAGCCTGTCTCTTTGCCTCCCGTTGGTTTAGATGCAGACAAGGTTAGCATCCCAGGTCCACCCCATACATTTCAAAGTCACAGTTCTTGCCTTCGGTATTGATTGGGAAGCCTGGGGTTCCTTGGTCTCTTTTCCCCTTCCTAAAGCCCTCTCTCAGGAATTGCTAAGAGAACTTGAGTGAAAAAATGCCACCCCAGAAAGCAGATGGGGCCCTTGGGGTCCCAGACCTGATGGGCAGTACAGCTCAGTGGTATGCTAGAGTCACACTGACTCCGAAGAGACTAAATCCTGCTCCCTGTGGTTTTGTCTCCACCAGTGTGATGTGGGGTACTGTCACACACCTGGTCCAATTGTGAAGCAGAACAAATGGCATGTGTGTAAATCCTATAGCACACAGCTGGGCAACCAGAGATGCCCAATAAATAGTAGCTAATGGTAATAGTTGGGGTTTCCCAGGTGGCGCCGTGGGAAAGAATCTGCCTGCCAATGCAGAAGGCACAAGAGATGCAGGTTCAATCCTGGGTTGTGAAGATCCCCTGGAGTAGGAAATGACGACCCGCTCCAAAATTGTTGCCTGGGAAATCCCATGGAGAGGAGCCTGGAGAGCTCCAGTCTGTGGGGTTGCAGAGAGTTAGACACGACTGGGCACCTGAGCACAGCACAGTGGTAATAGTTAATATTTATTGAGGATTCACTTTGCACGAGGCACCATATGAAGTTATTTCCATGTTAATCTCATCTGTTCTTCTCCATAATTCCTTGCACTTTTTTACAAATGAGCAAACTGAGGCTCAGCATGTTACATAGCTGTCAAATGTAACAGATATTTTTTTTTCAGATTTATTTTATTGAAGTATAGTTGATTTACAATGTTGTGTTAGTTTCTGCTGGACAGTGAAAGGATTCCGTTATACATATATGCATGGGCTTCCTTGGTGGCTCAGATGGTAAAGAATCCACTTGCAATGCAGGATTGCAATGCAGTGCAGAACCGGGGTTCAACCCCTGGGTTGGGAAGACTCCTTTGGAGGAGGGCATAGCAACCCACTCCAGTATTTTTGCCTGGAGAATCCTATGGACAGAAGAGCCTCGCAGGTTACAGTCCATGGGGTCACAAAGAGTCAGATACAACTGAGCAACTAAGCACAGCACACAGCATAGATAGATAGATAGATAGATATAAACCATATGGAAAAGAATGGTCTTATGGTTTATCCCAGGATATTGAATATAGTTCCTTGTGCTATACGGTAGGATGTCACATCATTCTGGGAGCAGGCAAGGATATGTCTGTTTGTTCACGGACTCCTCCCCTGGGACAGGGTCTGCCACTGATAGCATCCAGAGATGGACACAGTTATTATTACTGGAGTGCCAGCAACCAAATCCAGGGGGTGGTTTTGAGAGGCTCAGCCTGCCAAGGAAAGGTGTGGGGATGGGGAGATGTCAGAAGTTTGAGCTTGGGTATCTGCTGCTGGGGTGAGATGTGGATGGGGAAGGAGGCTGGGGGCGGCTACTGTAGGAGTGAGACAAGGAAGGGAAGGAGGCAGGGGACAGCCGCTGCCGGACCAGAGAGCAGGGAAAGGGAAGAAGCCACCTCTCCTCCCCAGGCACTGGAGCTGGAGGCCGAGCCCTGGGCCAGTGGTGCCTGTGGTGCCCCTACGACGCCCTGAGGGATGGAATCTGACAGAGCACCCTCCATCCTCCTAGCACGGGGAGGATGAGCCAGCCATCTGGGGGACCATGTCCAGGGGATCTGCAGGCCTCGGGCAACGACAGACACTTTGTGCAAACAATGCCTTCTCCCCAAGGACTCTGCTCCCTGGGCTGTCCTCTGAAGGAAGCCAGAGAACAGAGCCTGCAAGACCCGACCCACAAAGGCTGCTCGTCCAAGGTGTCCCTTCCTGCAGCAGCCCTGGCCCGTGTCCTGCACAGATCACGAGGCCCCCATCAGCTGCCTACCCTCCACAAGGCTTTAGACAGTGAGGAAACTGTTGGAGGTCTGCTGGGTGGTCCAGACGGAACAGTGAAGACAAGGAAAGCTCTTCAGGTTTGAGGTCTCTTCCCTCACAGGTCCCTCCCCTGTGATACAATTGCCCCCTTCTTTCAAAGACTTACCGAAGGCACGTGTGGGAGGGGCCTCAGAGATGTCTAGTCTAACACTCACCAGTGTGCAGTGCCCATGTGTGTGTGCGTTGAGCCAGCACTCCTCTGGATGGTCTCAGTGCTGCAGGCTTGGTTCCAGATGATGCCTTCGTGAAGCTGGAAAAGGCACCCTCCCCTGGGGAATGCAGCCCTGTGCCAGGATGCAGGCTTGGGGAGTGGAGAGTGGGTGGGACTTCAGTCCACATCAGTCCCCTTGGAAAGTCCAGTTGCTCAGCGTGGTCTACAACCACTGGGTTTTAGCCAGCATCAGCCTTCCCTCCTGCCCGCTGTGGCCACACTGGTCCATCTGGGGGTCCTTGCTGGCCCAGAGCCTCCGCACTGGCTCCCACCCACACCTGTTGGCTTCCATTGTTGTCGTCAGTTGCTCAGTTGTATCCTACTCTTTGTGACCCCATGGACTCCAGCACACCAGGCTTCCCTGCCCTTCACCATCTTCCAGAGCTTGCTCAAACTCATGTCCGTTGAGCTGAAGATGCTCTCCAACCACTGGCCTCCACGTGAATGTTATTTCCTCACGGTGGCCTTTCCTGACCTCTCAGACGGGAACAGGGCCCTGTCACACACTATGGTGACAGTCATTCTAGGCAGTCTCATTAGTTACCTGTATATCCGCCACACTGCCCCCCGCCATGCCTCATACTGGTCTAGAACTCCATGAGGGCTGGAACTAGACCGTCTACCTTGGTATTTGTGGCGTTTGGAGCAGTGCCTGGCATGTGGTGGACACCTGATAAATAAATATTCTTTGCTGGACTGAAAGGCCTTCTGATTTGCTGGTTCAGCAGGAAGTTTGGGGCAAGACTTGGCAACAGCCCTTTTTAAAACAAAACAAAACACTTTTTATTTTGTACTGTAGTATAGCCGATTAACAGTGTTGTGATAGTTTCAGGTGAACAGCAAAGGGACTCAGCCATTCATATACATGAACCCATTCTCCCCCAAACTCCCCTCCCGTCCAGGCCACCACATAACATTGAGCAGAGTTCCATGTGCTATACAGAAGGAACTTGTTGATTTTAAATATACTAGATTTTAAATGTAGCAGTATATACACGTCCATCCCAAACTCCCTAACAATCCCTTCCTCTCATCCTTCCCCCTCACATCCGTAAGTTCATTCTCTAAGTCATAATAGCCCTTTTGAAAGGGCAAAAATGGTGGAATGGTAGAAATCCACCAAAGGCGCCTTGGTAGAAATGCTCACCTGGGCACCTGGATCTTCTGCCAGCCCCCTCCTCTCCTTCCTCAAAGAGCCCAGCCACCAACCTGCAAATTCTCTCCTCTTCCCTATGATTCTTTGCCCTTTGCCCACTCACCAGCATCCTGGGAGGAGAAGGTTCTGGCTGCCTATGCGCTGGACTCAGGAAAACACAGCATCAGCACCACCTTAACTTTTATTTTTAACCAATAACTCATCTTGCCCCCAGCAGATTTATTTTCAGCATAGGGCCCATGAGCCAGTGCTCATCTGCATGCCAGACTCTGCCCTTGGGAGCTTAATGTCTTAGGTGATTGTCCTGAGGTGCAAGGATGCTCCCTGACCACTTCTCATTTTCCTCTTTTTAGTGCAGAGCCAGAATTGAGCTGTTGATTGCAAAAAAGCAGGGTCCAGAGTGGAGAGGAAGGACCTCAGAACCAAGAACACGGGGTGTGGAATGGGCGCTGTCTCCACCAAACACAGGGACCAGGCTTATAACTCCAACCCTCCCCCCACGGTCTGGACTTGGCTCTTACCCCTTCTTCTCAATACATCATAGATTCAGCTGGTAGGTTTTTTTTTTTTTTTTTTTTGCTTTATTCTTCCAGTTAATATTTATCGGGCATGTACTTGGGTGAGAGCATGGGGCTTTGAGCTGGGATTGGGGGTAGGATGACAAATGGGATTTCAAGACATTAGTCAGCCTTCTTCATGCCCCCAAATCACAATCTGGGGTGAGGAAAATAATTTCAAAACTTGGATTTATAATTGGTGGGATGAGTACAAATTAAAAGTTTAGCACAAAGGTGGGCAGGGAGTGAAGAGCTTGTTAACCTGCTCAGAGACTGTGTCAGGGAAGGCTTTGTGGAGGACTTGTGATTTGCATTCAGTTTCTGGAAGATGGAGGGGGGCACCCTGGTGGCTCAGAGGGTCAAGAATCTGCCTATGATATGGAAGACCCAAGTTCGATCCCTGGGTTGGGAAGATCCCCTGTAGAAGGGCATGGCAACCCACTCCAGTATTCTTGCCTGGAGAATTCCGTGGACAGAGGAGCCTAGAGGGCTAGTACAGTCCATGGGGGTCACAAAGAGACGCGACTGAGTGACTAACACTGTCTGTCTGGAAGATGAGACCTTGTAGGGACAGGGACATTCCAGGCAGAGGGAATTGGACATTCAAAGTCTGGAGGCCAGAAGGCAGATGGCAAACTTGAGAAACAGGCCCTTTCACATGGCTGAAATACACATCACATGAGAGTACATGGTGAAAGCTGTGGTGGGAAAGAAAGGTATTTCTGTCACTTAGAGAAGCTTATGGTCACTTCTCTGAATCTGTGCACTCTGCCCGCCTCCGTAAATATACTGTCAGGGCCTTGAGGGGGGTGCCCCCTTGAAGGGAGGTTGTTGCCTTGTCCTTTGCCTCCACAGCTCCAAGCCCGGTCGTGTGTGCAGCCGCCAAAGGAGCCCAGGCCTGGCTGGGCTGGGAGGAGGGCCGCCTGGAGCCGGAACAGACCCTCCCACGTGAAGTTTGAAAGGAAGCATCTTGCAGCTCTGTCTAATTACAGGGTAAGTGAGCGGGCCTCCCTCATGGTTAATTTGCTGCGTGTCTTTATTGCCAGCAGAAGACAGATGACTCGCAGAGGGTATTCCATATAGGCCTGCCAGTAATTGTCTTTATGACTTCATGAGCCTTTTATGGCCCCCACTGGGAAAGGTGTTTTATTTTTCTGCTTTTAATTCTCCATTTTCAGTCGGTAAATAACCAACTTCCTGGGAGCAGGAGGAATGTCAAGTTTGGGATCTAGGTGAAACCATCCCAAAAAGAGAGGCTATGATGGTGAGAATTGAGGCTGGGGTCAAAGGCAGAGGACAGAGTGGATGGGGACAAGGTGACTCATCCAAGGGGGTGTGGAGTGGATAATTGTCAACAGTGATTAATATGTACATTATCAAAATTTAAAAATGGATAAATGTTTCTTTTCAGCAGATTTACTTTCTCAATGATGCTTGGCTTAGATTAATGATAATGTGAGTTTATGCTTCCAGAGTACACACAGAGACTGCTCGGCTTGGAGGGTTGAGGGGAGGAGGTGTGAGTGGGTGGATGGGGAGGAAATTTGTGGTGGCTCCCAAGAGGGCTGTGTGGGAGGATAGTCACCAGTACCTTTTATTTAATTATCATCTAGTCTCTCCACTGGCAGGATGGGCAACAGTCAGATCATCATCAACAGTCAGAATGAGGATGGGAGGTATTGCATCTCAGCAGTGCTCTGGAGCTGTCTCGTATGTGTGTGCGCTCAGTTGCTCACACACGAGTTGTGTCTGACTCTTGGCTTCCCTGTGGACTGTAGCCCACCAGGCTCCTCTGTCCATGGGATTCTCCAGACAAGACTACTGGAATGGTTTGCCGTTTCTTTCTCCAAGGGACCTTCCTGACCTAGGGATCAGATTGTTTATGATTGGCGGGTGGATGGACGGGCGGATTCTTTACCACTAAGCCACCAGGAAAGGCCCTGGAAGCTGTCTCATGCGGGCATGCATGCTAAGTCGCTTCAGTCGTGTCCGACTCTGTGCGACTCTATGGACGGCAGCCCACCAGGCGCTCCTCTGTCCATGGGATTCTCCGTCAAGAATACTGAAGTGGGTTGCCATGCCCTCCACCAGGGGATCTTCACAAGGGATCAGTCCTGTGTCCCTTGTGTCTCCTGCATTGGCAGGTGGGTTCTTTACTATTAGTGCCACCTGGGAAGCCCCAGAGCTATTTCATACTGGCATGCAAAAACAAACCGTTAAATTTTCAGAAATCTTGTGAGCTGTTTAACTCAATGTTGATAGCTAGCATTCAGCCATAGTGGGATTATGTACACTGAGGCAGTTGGCAACCTTGACGAAGTTGAGTCCCACTAACAACCTCCACTGGTTGTTAAATATTTACCCACACACCACTATGTCGCAACCCTTTTCACTAGTGTTCAAGCAAGGAGGAAGGACCACTTGGCTGGATAAAAATAATACAAGTTAACATCTATTGATCACTTACTATGTCCCACACACAATCCTAAGCACTTTATGTATATAGTCATGAATCCTCTTAACAACTCTATGAGGTGATGTCCTTTTTGAGCCTAATGCTATACTTAGAGTCAGAGCCAAAAGAGATTATGCATCCGTTTCCCTGTTCCTGTTTATCAGAGGAGGAGGTTGACAGCCAGAGAGGGGAAATGGCTTAGGCAAGGTCAGTGGCCCGGTGATGGGTCTATGGACTCCCCAGCCAGTTTCTCTTTTCTTGCTCTTATTCTTCTGATTTGCCATGCCATCACCCTGCCTAAGTCCAGGCAAGAACTGAACCTCAAGGCTGGGAGCTGACCGAAGGAAGCAGTCCGTTGCCCGAGTCCACGGAATGAGCCCAGTGGGCACTGTTGGTATTGTTCCTGCCACCTCTGGCTGCTTGATAGAGGCTTAACTGCTCTCTGGTGCGCCAGCAGCATCCTGAGTTGCTTCTCCTTCCACTCTGCCATTGTTGGAGGATCCCACTGGAAGTAATTCAGACTTCAATCTTTCAGCAATAACCATCTGGAATAACAAGAAAAAAAATAAATAAAAATAGTAAACCCAAGTCAGAGCTCTGCCTGTTAGCCTAGAGTCCTTAACTATGGGGAAGTGGGGAAGGAGAGGGATGAGCTGAAAATTTCCCAGCTAAATGACCAGCCTGGAGAATTCACTGTTAACTGCTCAGGGGTTTAAGGCAAGCCCAGCGGGAACTGGGGTTAGCTCTGCAGCTTGTTATGATGATTGCTTTTGGTGTGAAAAAAAGGTGGCCTGAGTCAGGGAAAAGAGACTCAAGATGAAAATCCCTTCAATTCTTAAATATATAGGTATATTCTAATGTAGACTGCATTCTAATATGGTAAACATTCCACTGTAGACTATAGGATCAGGTAATCCCAGAGCTGAAGGGGCCTTCTAGAATGCTTTCCCTGCTTTCTGGCCTGGGAAGCCAACCATCTCCTGGGGAAAATAAGGATGTGAATGCTTTTCTGCACAGCAAGGCCTTCCTGGGAAGGGACAGTGGAATGTTTTCTTACATTTGAGGGTGTTGCTGGCAGACAGGGTGCTAGAGAAGAAGAAAGACAGGAGTTCTAATGCCAATGTGCCCGTTCCACATTGAACAAATAAATTCATCTCTTTGAGGCTCAGTTTCTTAATCCAAGTGGAGGTTTCAGAGTGTGTGGTCTGTTCTAGCTTACATTCTATACCCTAAACAAAAGGGAACATTTCAGAGGTGGAATTACACACACACATACGCACACACACACACACACACACACACACACAAATTGACAAATAGGGAAAGCTTTCAAAATCTCATTCAAATGATTGCTGAGTTTGTCTGTTAGTGAGATTTGTTTCTTTGCATGTGCTAATTGGTCTTGGCATTAATTAATCTGATTTCATTATATTCTCTTTAATTTGTCAAGATATCATTTCGCTATTGGGTGACGGAACACTTGGGAGGATTGTTAGAATCGGAATATATTTTCCCCCCTTTTAAAGTTCCTGGAGAAAAGTCGTTATCAATTAAGTTAATTTGCATACACATTAGGTTAATCGTTTTAGTTTAGCCAAATTTGTGGAAATTTACATAGCAAATTGACCCTCCACATTTCACTTAAACATATGTAGCACTCCGAGTAGTGCGTTTTGAGTTGCCAGTGAGACTGAGGTTATTTTACACGCTTCTTTTAGTAAAAGAGGTCCAATTAGACCAAGTAATTTTTTATTTCATCCATAATTGCAAAACAAATAAGCTTCTTGGCATTTTTTTTCCTAGCGGCAGCATCACACGGACAGGGGCGTTAATAG
Organism: Capra hircus; assembly: GCF_001704415.2. NCBI lineage: Eukaryota > Metazoa > Chordata > Mammalia > Artiodactyla > Bovidae > Capra > Capra hircus. The sequence continues at coordinate 55,506,997 of NC_030822.1, forward strand.
GGAAGTCATGTTTTCCTAATTAAGCCCCGTTTGATTCCTGCTCAGTGTTCCGGCGTCAGCCCTCTGCAGCTTTCTCCTAGGTACTCTTCTGCCTGAGTTGCTAAGCCTCCTGGTATACCTATTAATAGAAGACTCCCCCACATGGAGCCAGCTGAATTAAAAAATATAACTAGGAAAGCAGGGTGGGAATTTTGACAGATTTGTTTTTAAATTTTTTTTTTAACGCCAGAGAAGAGAAAGTTGAATTCAAAAAGGGGTCTTGGTTCTCTCCATCAAGGGAAGAAAAGAGAGAAAAATAGCTTTTGTTCTTCCCCAGAAAAGAAGTTGGCATACCACCTTGTGGTGTTTCAAAAGTGACTCTAGGGGCTAGCTTGTTCAGTGTTGGAAAATTGGCTGCCATCTCCCCGTCCAGGATGATGGAACAGTGGAGAGCTTATGTGGGAGAGTTGCAAAACAACAACAACAACAACAACAAATGGAATCTGGGATCCGAGGCTTTGCTGAGGGTAGAGGGAGGGAGACTCTGGCCTATGTCCTGGAGGAGGTGGGAGTTGGGAGTGATGGATGCATTGGGGGGATATTGGTTTAGTTACATAGAAGCTGTGCTCCTATGGCTTCTCCTCAAGGACACAGAAGAACTTGACTCTGTCCAATGCTGGATTGTTTTTCTTCTTCTTCTTCTAGCACTGAGGATGTTGCTGAATTATAGAGGAGGAGACTGGCATGGACAGTAGGGAAGAGTTATGCAGATGGGATCCAAAGGGGCTGCTGCACTTTCAGCAAGGACTCAGCAGACGTGGGTTCCAGTCTTAACTCAAGTTTGTAAGAAGTGCTCGCAATCCTTCATTCCTCCCCATAGTGCCCCCAGTCCTCGCAGTGTGACATCCCAGCTCTCCTCATCAAGTGGTGGAGTCCATTTCCATCCTTCTCAAATGTGGGCTCCCCTATGACTTGCTTGGGCCAATAGAATATGGCAGAAGTGATGATGTACCAGCTCCAAGCCTAGTCCTCAGAAGGCTTGCCTGCCTCCCTGCTGCCACCCAGACCAGCTGGCTGGCTGAGATGGTGAAAGATACATGACCCAATTGTCTCCACCACCCAGTTGACTGTCAAACCCCAAAAAAGAGCCACCTCACTGACCTACAAGTGGTCCCAGACTGCATGAGTCATCCCGGCTGAGCTCACCTAAATTTCCAGTCCATAGAATTGTGAGTGAAATACATGGTTGTTGCTTTTAGGTCCTTAAGTTTGGGGCTGTTTTGTTGAGCAGCAGCACTAATGGACAGTCAATTTTTAGTTATATGTCCTTGGGAAAGTCCCTTTTCCTGCCTGAGCTTTAGCCTCCTAAATCTGCAAAACCAGCTGGGATTAGAGGATCCCTAAGTTTTTCCAACTTGAGAAAGCTCCCAAATACCATGTGGCTGCATCTAACAGTCTGATATTTCCTCAGGAGGGACCCTAGGTCAGACACTCTGGGCTGTTACTGGGCACACCAGGGGAAATTAGTTTATCAGCTCTTCTCAGGATGAGAAGAAAATGCAGTACGTGTAAAGAGGAAAGAGCGTTGTCTGCTCTAGGATGAAAAACAGTACCTGGGTATGGTGCCGGGGCTCTGGAAAGGAGTATGGTGAAGAGGTGACATGCATGCGTGAGAAGTTGTTGGAGATGAAGTTACTGACTGTCCGGAGGTCAGTGGAAGGACTGTGCTTTGAATAAGCTTAAGTTTGTTGACATCAGTTATGCAGTAGTTTCTGGCCCTGGAGTCTCATCAAGGGAGGGCACCCAGCCTGTGGGCTGCATCCCAGCCACAAGCCCCAGAGGCCCGTGGCCACAGAGCAATATGGGCTGGTGCAGGAAGTACCCAGATAGCCTTTAGCACTGGGTTTCTCAACTGTGTTTCACTATCACACATACAGATGCCAGGTGCATACGAGACAATTCTATGGCATGCCCAAGTTGAGCACAGTTCCCAGAGGTGATTGTCTAGCTTTCCTTTGTCATTGGAGACTACAAGTACTTAGCGCAACAATGAAGAATGAGAGGTGCAGGGCTTGGCTTATGTAATCAAGGCTTAGTATTTGTGAGATAAATGAATGGCCAATGAATAAATGAATGAACATAATTCCATGAATCAGCTCGAATCCACTGTGATTTACTCAACTTATTTGAAAAATTCAATTGTTTAATTATTTGGAATCTATTACTTCTGAAATATCTCTCAACTGATAGACATCTGAGGATTGAAACGGTCTCCTTTAGAAATATCCCATTGCAGGCAATTCCAGCTACTAAGTTGGGGTGCATGATGGGTGTGACTTTTCGCTGCTCTCTTGAGTTTCTGAGAACGAAGTCAAACCGTATATTTTTGTTGTCTGGCCACGCTCAGGCTCAAGCTAGTTTCTGTTTCCTACCAGCCTGTGCTGCCAAAGTCCCAACATTCCTTGCACTCAAGCAGGACTGACTCATGGCAGAATCTGGTACTTCTCTCCAGGTTTCCCTGATGCTCAGGAAGAGAGGACAGGCATTCACTGAGCACAGTCACTGTGGTCAAATGCTCACACTGACACTTCTTTAAAATTGGAATATAGTTGATTTACAGTGTTGTGTTAGTTTCATGTTATAGTACTGTATGAGTCATTTATATATATATATATATATGTGTATATATATATATGTATATATAACATAACATTCAGAAAACGAAGATCATGGCATCCGGTCCCATCACTTCATGGGAAATAGATGGGGAAACAGTGGAAACAGTGTCAGACTTTATTTTTTGGGGCTCCAGAATCACTGCGGATAGTGACTACAGCCATGAAATTAAAAGACGCTTACTCCTTGGAAGAAAAGTTATGATCAACCTAGATAGTATATTCAAAAGCAGAGACATTACTTTGCCGACTAAAGTCCGTCTAGTCAAGGCTATGGTTTTTCCAGTGGTCATGTATGGATGTGAGAGTTGGACTGTGAAGAAAGCTGAGTGCCAAAGAATTGATGCTTTTGAAGTGTGGTGTTGGAGAAGACTCTTGAGAGTCCCTTGGACTGCAAGGAGATCCAACCAGTCCATTCTGAAGGAGATCAACCCTGGGATTTCTTTGGAGGGAATGATGCTAAAGCTGAAATTCCAGTACTTTGGCCACCTCATGTGAAGAGTTGACTCATTGGAAAAGACTCTGATGCTGGGATGGATTGGGGGCAGGAGGAGAAGGGGACGACTGAGGATGAGATGGCTGGATTTCATCACGGATTTGATGGATGTGAGTCTGGGTGATGGACAGGGAGGCCCGGCATGCTGCGATTCATGGGGTTGCAAAGAGTCGGATACGACTGTGCGACTGAACTGACTGAACTGATATATATATATATATATATATATATATACACACATATATACATTAATACGGTATAATTCACCTTATTTTAGAAGCTCTTCCCATAGAGGTCATTATAGAGTATTGAGTTGGAGAAGGCAATGGCACCCCACTCCAGTACTCTTGCCTGGGAATTCCCATGGACTGAGGAGCCTGGTAGGACATGACTGAAGAACTTCACTTTCACTTTCATGCATTGGAGAAGGAAATGGCAACCCACTCCAGTGTTCTTGCCTGAAGAATCCCAGGGATGGTGGAGCTTGGTGGGCTGCCGTCAATGGAGTCGCACAGAGTCAGACACTGAAGCGACTTAGCAGCAGCAGCAGAGTACTGAGCAGAATTCCCTCTGCGGTACATTAGGTCCTTATTAGTTATCTGTTTTATATATAGTAGTGCGTATATGTCAATTCCAAACTCCTAATTCATCCCTCCCCCCTCGCTCTCCCCCCTACCCTGGGTAACCATAGATTTGTTTTCTACACTTGCAGCTTTATTTCTGTTTTGTAAATAAGTTCATCAGTACCATTTTGTGCTGGCATCGTGACATCAGAAGCCCAAGGATTCTCTAGGTGGACTGACTAGAGCAGGGTGTTGGGCCAGTTGGAAGCTCTGGATGTAGGGATACAGGGGAAGAAGTTACCTTTTATTTTGTTCTCACCTTCCCTTTCAGCACCCTCAGCCCTTTACAGTCCGTTTCCCTCTCCCACCACCCCAGGCTGCCATGGTTCTACAGCATCTTTGTACCAACACCATTGTTGCTGTTGTTGTTGTTCAGTCGCTCAGTTGTTTCTGACTCTTTGTGACCCCACGGACTGCAGCACACCAGGCTTCCCTGTCCTTCACGATCTCGCAGAGTTTGCTTGAACTCATGTTCATTGAGTTGCGATGATGCCATCTAACCATCTCATCCTCTGTCGCTGCCTTCTCCTCCTGCCTTCAATCTTTCCCAGCATCAGGGTCTTTTCCAATGAGTCAGCTCTTCGCATCAGATGGCCAAAGTACTGGAACTTCAGCTTCAGCACCCGTCCCTCCAATGAATATTCAGAGTTGATTTCCTTTACGATTGACTGGTTTGATCGCCTTGCAGTCCAAGGGACTCTCAAGAGTCTTCTCCAGCACCATAGTTCGAAAGCATCTGATATAAATATTCTATCTGTTTCCTGTGACTGACTTCATGGCTAGAGGGAAAGGATCACACTTACTCATTTTTGTATCCATCCAGCGCCTAACAGACTGTCTTGTACACAAAGTCTAATAAGTGTTAAAAGTGAGTGAGCTATTTCAGAGCAGAGGGGGCTCGCTAACATTCTAGAACCCCACACTATTGGTCCTTCTCTCTCTGTATAAATGCAGAACTATCCTTAGGTGACAGAAGCCGTATGTGAGGGGCAAATTCTAGAGCCAGATGAGGAAGATGCATGTGTAAACTAGTCAGTGTAACAGGGCAGGGGATGAGGAAGATGGGGGCAGCTGGGGTAGGTGTGCTCTGCTTAAGACATCCAGATCCATTTCTTTCAAAAACACTTCTGGCTGAAAAAGCATGTCTGAGTTCTTCCATGTGTGACTGCTGCTTCAAGGTCAAAACTTAACTCTCCATCTCTGGGGAAACCAGGACTTCTCGGGAGTTTTGCCAGCAGCTGCAAGGCCAGGTGGCACGGCATGGACTTGGAGTCAGAAGACAAGCATTAGTCTTGATTCTAGTTGTATGATATCCGGCATGGGCATTTCAAATCGTTGTGGCTCAGTTTTTACATAGGCAGAATGGGTGTGGGAATGACAAAATAGAAAGGCGGATGTACTTTGTAAAAGGTAAAAAATCTCAGTACAAATGCAGGGCATTGCTCTTAGCCCTCTTTGTAGACCCCTCTATGGCTTCTCCTTTTAGAAGTGGCCCTGCTCTGGTCTTGTCGTCAGTGAAGAACCAGTCAGGGTTTGGTGTGCCAGTCTCCATCCCACAAGTCCCACCCCTTGTCCCCTTGCTGATCCAGGAGCAAAGTAGAACATGGCATTTCTGAATGAGGCTGATAGTTCACCAGGCACGAAAACCCACCCAGTTGTGACTCAGAGTTTTGGAGGCGCAGATAGAATTAAGGAAATGTTAATGTATTCTCATGGCTTTGCCTCCTGCCTACACAGGCATAAGCAGTAAGGTGGGAGGATAGAGTGGGAAAGGGGACCAGGAGATGGGGAATCGTGCCGATAGGCTCTGAGGGTGGGGGTGCTGGTGGGGACGTCAGGGTCCCAAGGCTGCCTGGCTGCTACAGCTGGGTCTGAGATCCTCAGGGGACAGGAAGGGATGTGCTGGCATCTGGTCTCTGCCAAGCAAGTCTGCTGCCCGGAATGCAGTATCAGCTTTGGTGCAGGGCTAGGGCAGAGGGGCCCCAGGGTGAATGTGTGTGCCCACACAGGGGATGGAGGTATGGGGGACGCGAGCTGGATAACCCAGAGCTGTCTGCTTCGGTGCTGTGGCTTGTCAATGGCAAACAGCCATTTAGAATCAATGTCTTTCCCAAATGAAGCCCCTGAATGTTGTATGCTTAATCAGATCTATCTGTCTATCTGTGCATTTATGCAGGGAGCTGGTTCCCCAGGGCACAGCAGCCAGTATGCTACCTCAGCGTGGAACAATCCCCTGGGAAGCTGCCTCTTTTCCTCCCCCTCCTTCTAGGGGGCTCCAGGACCAAGCCCTGAGGGGCTGGGATGAGGGGCTGACAGTTTGATGAGATGTACAGTATGTAAGAGCCGCCTTGTATCACTGGCTCTGTTACTTCACTTTTCATTTCTGAATGCAAGGGTCTGTTGTAGCATTTGCCAAGAACCAACTGGGTGCCACTGAGGATGTCAGAAAGGTAGTCCCCTCTCCTAGGCTCACAGACTACCTGGAATCTAGACCAGTGACCTTCCCCCCAAAAAATCCCCCTTCTATTAGCATCCGGCTGTGGGAGGTGCCCAGCAAATGTTATCATCAGAAAAAAGATGTTCTTCTTAATATCCAGACAGATCTAGGGGTGGTCTTTGTTCAGTTCAATTATGATCTGCTGGGGGACCCCTGGCTTCCCAGGTGGCACTAGTGGTTAAGAACCTGCCTGCAATGCAGGAGACATAAGAGACCTGAGTTCAATCCCTGGGTTGGGAAGAGCCCCTGGAGGAGGGCATGGCAACCCACTCTAGTATTCTTGCCTGGAGAATCCCGTGGACAGAGGAGCCTGGCGGGCTACAGTCCATGGGGTTGCAAAGAGTCAGATACGACTGAAGTGACTTAGCATGCACGCATGGAGGGGGACCCCTGGGTACCACTTGAAAGTACGGTGACTGAACCTTTGAGTTCTAAGGATGCAGGATTTGTGCAGCAGTGGCTTCCTTGTAGAACAGAGGGCATCAGGTAACGACATGCATGCTTGTCCTGGGAACTTCTATTGTGTTCCTTGCTCTGACAACCTCAGCACTGTCCAACGGAACCCCCACAGGAAGGACCCAATATAGGGGCAGTGACCCCAAGAAAAGAGACCCTGAGAAGAGACTGGAAACTCTGCAAGAAGAGGCCCAGCCAGAAGCATCAGGCACGGGCTTTGAGCAACCTCAAGTGGGCTCCCACCTGCTTGGCCTGTGCTAAGTCACTTCGGTCCTGTCCGACTCTTTGTGACCCTATGGACAGTAGCCCACCAGGTTCCTCTGTCCAGGGGATTTTCCAGTCAAGAATACTGGAGTGGGTTGCCGTTTCCTCCTCCGGGGCATCTTCCTGACCCGGGGATTGAACCCGTGTCCTTTGGGTCTCTTGCATTGGCAGGTGGGTTCTTTTACCACTAGCATCACCTGGGAAGCCTCCTCCCTGCTTGGAGAGGGTGGGAAATCTTTCAAACTTGTCAGGATAAAGCACTGATTCTCTCTTGCTTTCTCTGCCCTCTCCTCCCCTCCCTGGGCCTTGAATGTTTTAAATACCAGTCTTCATGGTTTGATGGAGAATTTTACACTAATGCAGAGTATTACCTAGTTAATTTGACTAGAATAGACAGTGATTTTACACGGTGAGGCTGTTGCCTCCTGAGCTAACAGTTCCATTACCGTGGGCTGGGCTGCCTGCTCCCCTGGAATCTGATGAGCTAGGGCCCTTCTGCACGTGGGCTTCCTGCCAGCCCCCGGGAGGCTGGGGAGCAGGAGCATCAAGTTTGCTCATTCATTCCTTCAGCCACTCTACCCACTTATGACTGCCTCCCTTTGTTTGATAACTGACTCATTCATTATTTCTTTTTTTAAAAAATATAAATTTATTTATTTTAATTGGAGGTTAATTTCTTTACAATACTGTATTGGTTTTGCCGTACATCGACATGAATCTGCCACAGGTATACACGGGTTCATTATTTCTTAAATTCATTCATTTCCTTCCTCCCTTCAACAAGCTTGGAGTGTGGGCTTTTGTGGTGCTTGACCCAGTGGCAGGTCTTGCAGGTACAGAGAGGCAAAGCCCATTCCCTGCCCACACAGTCAAGCCAAAGGAAATGGCTGCAAATAGTTAAGGTCAACATAATGGGACAGAAATTAATCCAAAGCACTATGGGAGCCTGAGGAGAGGCTGGCAGCTTTGGGGGCTAAGGTCAACTATCTGGAAAGGTGATATCTATGTGACCTTCAAGATCTTCCATCAGGCTGGCATATTAGGAAGTCGATTTGGCAATGGCATCAACAGCTAGGTACAAAGAAATGATAAGAAAGCCACACAAAAGAGGGACAGCAATGCCTGGGCTTCTTCAGGGCTTGTGAAGGGAGCAGCTCTCGTCTTGTCATATCCCCTCATCACGCCCTAGTGTCCAGCATCCCAGGCTATGGAGGAAGAGAGGGGAAGCCACCAGGTTAGTGTAAGCTGTTGCGTCATCGTCTCGCCCTTCCCCCAGCCCGGTGAGGGCGGCTCTCAGGGCATCGTCTCTGGAGATGGGAGGGCTGGAGGCAAGAGGAATGGACTTCTTTCTCCCAGGCCGAAAGACATCCCCATGCTTTGGAGAGAGTTGAGGATGGAGAGCTTGGCTTATATTCTCTTCTTGCTGCTTTTCGGGGGATGTCTGAAGTTGGGGTAGGGGAAATGGAAAGTGAGGAACAGGATGGCTTGTTGAAACAGCTTGGGTGGAAGCCAGAAGGAGCTGTGGTGTAGGGAGCTTGGGAAGAAAATGGGGGCGTCTCTCCTCCATCCTCATTCGCTCTATCTCTCGAAGGCTTCCAAAGAAAACTCAGATTTCATGGGTGTGAAAGAGCCAGATCTAAAGGAGAGGTAGGTGCTCTGGAGCTGTCTGCTACATGAAGAGGTAGTCCTCCCAGAGGGGGCGCTTGGTGGGTAGGCCACTCATGGGGGCTTATGGAAACCATGGGTCCCTCTTCTGAACATGGTCTTCAGCACCAAGCGAGACAGTGAAGCCAACACCCATCTAAGATTACCATGGTACCTGCTCATGGGTGGAGCCACCAGCAGGAGATGAAACCAGGCTGAGATGTTAGAGACCAGGGCGCTCCCCAAGGGGTCAGGCTGCCAGTCATGCATGATGACTCCAGCCCTCCCTCCTCTCTGCTCCCTGCCCCTAGCACCAAAGAACCCAGATCCAGGAAAGTCATCAGAAAGTGAGAGTATCTATTAATGAAAGATTCCAGAGAATTGATGAAAGTTAATGGCTAGGAAAAAAAAAGTTGTCTTTCTGCTCCATTGATTATAAACTGGGCTTCCCAGGTGGCGCTAGTGGTGAAGAACCTGCCTGCCAGTGCAGGAGATGGAAGAGAAGCAGGTTTGATCCCTGGGTTGGGAAGACCCCTGGGAGAAGAAATGGCAGCCCATGCTAGTATTCTTGTCTAGAGAATCCCATGGACAGAGGAGCCTGGTAGGCTACAGTTCTTGGGGTCGCAGAGAGTCAGACACAACTGAGTGACTTGACAAGTATGCACACAGCACAAGTATAAACTGTTTAATACACCGTTTAATAAACCAATGAAACAAAGAAAATGGGGAAAGACATGCAAGGCAGAGGCCACCACAAGAACAAAATCGCCGAGGGTGTGAGCACCGGCTGGGGGAGTCTGAGGGGTCTGGAGAGACGGTGGGTAAGTGATGGGATGGGAGAGAGTGGGGCACGGGTGGCTATCACTTGCTCTCAGAAAGAAGCGGAAATGATTTGAGAGGTTCTGGTCCCTGGGCAGCATTAGGTGGCCAGCCAGCCTCATCCCCTCCAGCTCACAGTTTCCAATAGCACTCTTCCCTGGGCAAGGGGAGGATGTTACCTGGGCTCTGGCCCTTAAAGACCCCCCTTACCCAGCCTCCACCACTTACACTAATACTTTTATTAAAGAGTGCCTGCTGGGTGCCTCTGTTGGTGTGTCCCAGTGAGCCACACTGGCCGTAACCCTAACCATCCCCTCGAATGACCGTCACTGTGCAGGCCCCAGGGAAGTGCTTCTCCCTGTCTCTCGCCTTCTGTTTTGTTTTTTAAAAAGTCCCTGATGCCAGGAAAGATTGAGGGCAAGAGGAGAGGGGGACAACAGAGGATGAGATGTTTGGATGGCATCACTGACTCAATGGATATGAGTTTGAGCAAACACCTGAGATAATGATGGACAGAGAAGCCTGGTGTGGTGCAGTTCATGGGGTCATGAACTTAGTGACTGAACAGCAACAATCTATTTTTAATTGGAGGATAATCAGCCATAGGTATATATATGTCCCCTCCTCGTGAACTTCCCCCTGCCCTCTGTTTTTGAAACAGAAAGCAGCTGTGTTAGAATGCCCCGAAGACTGGTGGATCGTGCTGTTGCCCACATCAAGAGACAGTGCTTTGGGGTGGGTGGTAGGGGGAACAGGCATTTAAGCAGTGGAAGTACTGAGATATAAGACCAATTAATTAACTTGTCAAATCCTTCCTCTAAGATAGCACGGTGCGATAGATTCTTTCATAATCAAGTATCCAGAGTGCTGAGCATCCATTTTCTTGTTTTCTTTGTGTGCAAAATCAACTTCGTGGAGGTATTTGCTAATTAGTGAGGTATTTGCGGTAGCTGCACGTAAAAACCCAGAAACGTTTTGCACTATTAAACAACTTACATTTCTCTTAAATTTGTGGGTATGTAAGTCTAGACATAACAGGCATTCAGTGTGGTACAGATTCTCTGTGTTACTGTGTGGATGTAGGACTGTTATGAGAAATAGTGGTGAAAATAAACTGTTTATAACATCTTTGGAAGTGATGCTTTGCTGTATATGACCACATTATCAAGTATGAAAAATAAGTAAAGTTCAGAGTTCATTTCTGAATATGTAGAAGTGTAGCTTTAAAATTCTTATTGCCATTTCCAACTTCTACCTCAGTAGAGAAGTTTCTTCAAATTGAAATTAATAAAAAGATCTGAGAATGACAGTGACTCAAGAGATGCCTAAGCCGGCATTGATCTCAATAGAACACAAATTACATAAACATCTTGATTATAACAACACAATTAGGGATTCTGTTTAAATAAAGGCAAGAAAAATAATTTGGGAATAAATATACAGTAATTTTTAAATTATTTTATCTTTGTTCTGTTACTCGTACAAACATTGTCAACATTCAAACATGTGCAATAATTAAATTCATCATATCTTTGATATTTGTCAGCTTTCAATCATATGGTAAGAAATTCATGCTTTTCCACGGATATTTCTGACTTTGTCACCATGAAGATAAGGCTGTGGTCCGTGTGATTAGATTGGCTAGTTTTCTGTGATTATGGTTTGTGTGTCTGCCCTCTGATGCCTCTCGCAACACCTGCCATCTTACTTGGATTTCTCTTACCTTGGACGTGGGGTATCTCTTCAGGGCTGCTCCAGCAAAGCACAGCCGCTGCTCAAATCCTGAAGGATGATGCTGTGAAAGTGCTGCACTCAGTATGCCAGCAAACTTGGAAAACTCAGCAGTGGCCACAGGACTGGAAAAGGTCAGTTTTCATTCCAATCCTTAAGAAAGGCAATGCCAAAGAATGCTCAAACTACTGCACAATTGCACTCATCTCACACGCTAGTAAAGTAATGCTCAAAATTCTCCAAGCCAGACTTCAGCAATACGTGAACTGTGAAATTCCAGATGTTCAAGCTGGTTTTAGAAAAGGCAGAGGAACCAGAGATCAAATTGCCAACATCCGCTGGATCATCGAAAAAGCAAGAGAGTTCCAGAAAAACATCTATTTCTGCTTTATTGACTATGCCAAAGCCTTTGACTGTGTGGATCACAATAAAGTGTGGAAAATTCTGAAAGAGATGGGAATACCAGACCACCTGACCTGCCTCTTGAGAAATCTGTATGCAGGTCAGGAAGCAGCAGTTAGAACTGGACATGGAACAACAGACTGGTTCCAAATAGGAAAAGGAGTACATCAAGGCTGTATATTGTCCCCCTGCTTATTTAACTTAGATGCAGAGTACATCATGAGAAACACTGGGCTGGAAGAAGCACAAGCTGGAAGCAAGATTGCTGGGAGAAATATCAATCACCTCAGATATGCAGATAACACCACCCTTATGGCAGAAAGTGAAGAGGAACTCAAAAGCCTCTTGATGAAAGTGAAAGAGGAGAGTGAAAAAGTTGGCTTAAAGCTCAACATTCAGAAACTAAGATCATGGCATCTGGTCCCATCGCTTCATGGGAAATAGATGGGGAAACAGTGGAAACAGTGTCAGACTTCATTTTGGGGGGCTCCAGAATCACTGCAGATGGTGACTGCAGCCATGAAATTAAAAGACGCTTACTTCTTGAAAGAAAAGTTATGACCAACCTAGGTAGCATATTGAAAAGCAGAGACATTACTTTGCCAACAAAGGTCTGTCTAGTCAAGGCTATGGTTTTTCCTGTGGTCATGTATGGATGTGACAGTTGGACTGTGAAGAAAGCTGAGTGCCAAAGAATTGATGCTTTTGAACTGTGGTGTTGGAGAAGACTCTTAGAGAGTCCCTTGGACTGCAAGGAGATCCAACCAGTCCATTCAAAAGGAGATCAGTCCTGGGTGTTCTATGGAAGGACTGATGCTAAAGCTGAAACTCTAATACTTTGGCCACCTGATGCAAAGAGTTGACTCATTGGAAAAGATTTTGATGCTGGGAGAGATTAGGGGCAGGAGGAGAAGGTGATGACAGAGGATGAGATGACTGGATGGCATTACCGACTCGATGGACATGAGTTTGAGTGAACTCTGAGAGTTGGTGATGGAAAGGGAGTCCTGGCATGCTGTGATTCATGGGGCCACAAAGAGTCTGACATGACTGAGTGACTGAACTGAACTGAACTGAACCATGAAGGTGTAATTCAGGTAGATGGGTCAGCATGTTCTATCAAACAGTTTATTTGTACTTTTTAAATATTTAGACCAAAGTCTTGTTGGCTTTTGTTGCCCTGGGCTCCCCCAGTGTTGAGAGGTTCTGCTCATTCCCTGTGACAATCTTGGTTGACTTCTTCCAATCTGAGTCTTTATCCTGACATCAGAGACCTTGAAGGCACAGAGAGAAGGTTTGGCAGATGGTTGAAAACCTTAGCGTGAAAAGCATTGAGATTTAAGGATTTTCTTGTCCTACTGTGTCATGTTATTGGTGAAGAAATTGAGTTAGAGAGAGAGGCAGAGTGTCTCTACAAGGTCGCAGGGCTACTGAAGCACGTGAGGCCCTGGATGGGGGACCATCTGTGGAGGCAGTGGGCAGGGAGAGGGATGGAGGGAAGTTTGCACAAAACAGCACCTCAGCAGCCCACCAGTGCCTGCAAGGTAGTGTGTGTGTTAATTGCGCAGTCACGTCTGACTCTGTGACCTCACGGACTGTAGCCCACTAGGCTCCTCTGTCCGTTGCACTCTCCAGGCAAGAATACTGGAGTGGGTAGCCATTTCCTTCTCCAGGGGATCTTCCCAACACAGGAGTCGAACCCACGCCTCCTGCATTGTGGGCGGATTCTTTCCTGTCTGAGCCATCAGGGAAGCCCCCTTAGCTAGTGTGCCTCACAGGATTGGTGCAGAGGAGGGGAGCGGGAGGGGGCCCTTCCTATGTCTGCCACTTACACAACTTCTCAGCATTGGCAGTGACGGTGGAGGGGACCTGGGACAAGACCCCAGCCCTTTCACTCACCTGCTCCTATCCCCAGGTGTCAGTTTCCAGCATCGTAGAAGGAGCAGCCAGGCAGGGTGATCTCTTAAAGACTTCCCAGCCCCAACATCCTGTCTGCATGATTCCCCAGAGATGGCAGGTTGCTGGGAGCCCAAGGACTGGATTTGGCCTCAATCCACATTTCTCCTTCATTTCTAAAACCACATGCACTTACTGGAACACTAACTCCATCTGGCCTTGATTCGCTTCCTCCTGATTTTACTCCCTGCTGGAAAGCACTGCGTCCTGCCTGAGGCACCTCAGGGAGCTGCTCTCACCAGCTCCCTGGTTTTTCTCCCCTGAGGCTTAGCAAGTCAAGCGTTGCCAAGAGCTCTTTTCCTCCTGCCCCGGCAGGGAGGAACAGTCACCACCATCTGGGTGAGAGACTCCTCTCTCCATCCTTTGGGGAGGCTGGCGGACATCACCAGCCTTCCCTTCACACATGCCGTGCCTGTGGCCCTCTGCCCTCCTTGGCCTGCCCTCATCTCTCCAGGTGGACCAGCCTTTGCTTCCTCTTTACAACAGCATCTGCTGCTTGCCTACCGCCATCCCAAGCTCCTCCTAACATCTGTCCTCTTGCTCTTCTGCTCTCCCCTTCAGGCAGGAGGCAGTAGAGTGCAGCTCTTAAAAACATGTCTGGCAGACAGAACAGACTTGTGGTTGCCAAGGGGGTGGGTTGGGGGGCGGGGTGGGTTGGGAGTTTGTGATTAGCTGATGCAAACTATTATATATAGAATGGATAAGCTACAAGGTCCTACTGTATAGCATAGGGAACTATATTCAATATCCTGTGGTGAACCTTAATGGAAAAGAATATGAAAAAGAATATATGTACATGTATAACAGAGTCCTTTTGCTGTACAGCAGAAATTAACACAACACTGGAAATCAACTATACTTTGATAAAAATTTTTTTCTAAGTGTCTGAATTTGAATCCAGCTCCCCCTGTTTATGGGGCGAGACTTTCTCTGAGATGATTTTCTCATCAGTCAGTTGGGCATAACAATCCCTATCTAGGGGCTTCCGGTGGCTCAGTGGTAAAGGATCTGCCTGCCAACGTAGGAGATACAGGTTTGACTCCTGGGTTGGGAAGATCCCCTGTAGAAGGAAGTGCAGCCCTCTCCAGTATTCTTGACTGGAAAATCCCATGGACAGACGAGGTTGCTGGGCTACAGTCCATGGGGTCACAAAGAGTCGTACATGACTGAGCAATCAAACAACAATCCTTATCTAACTTGGTTGTTGTGAAGCGGAGTAGCTGGTACATAGGCGTAACTAGTGTCTGTTAGTCTTTGATCTAAGAACATTTGTGAAACACTTCAAGTTCTATACATTAGTTTGCCCAGGTTTCCTCTCGATCTTTATGAATAGCCCCTCACCTTTTTCTTAGTTTTGAAATAAAAGGATCTGAGTCTCCATCCCACCCACCTCTGAAGAGTCACTCTGCCCAGTAATTTGAGGATGCTCAGGGGGCCTTCATGCTCTGATGGTTACTGTGGTTCTGAATTCCTGCCCCTGACTCAGTTCTGGAGTCCCTTCTTGATGTCTTGCTTTCTGCTATTTGCTGCCGGCCCAGATTTGCCCACACGTGATCAAAGTCCTCTTCCCTTTCCGAGACACCACGAGCGTAAAGACGTGTTCTGAGTGACAATTTTTTACAGGGCTTTTGGGAACAGAGGAGGGTTATAGGCACAAGAAGAGAAGAAAATATTACAGCTGAATATTATATGCCATTGTTCACATTGCTGAGTAGACAGAGGGGAAGTCAAGTCGGAGGAAGCATTGCAAGCAGAGGGCAGGGGTGAGCAAAGATCCTCTGTGGCCCACCGTGGCCGTCAGCTAGCTCTTCACCAAGCCCAAGGCCTCCTGGGCGCCTCGCTCTTTCCTGGGCGCTATGTGTGATGAGGGGCTGAGATGCCATCACTAGAATGTAAGTGGGGGTGACCTGTGTTCCTCCCCACCTGGCCCATGAAAACCATCCCATACATTCTTTCTTGCCCTTTTTCTCTTCACCATCTGTGATGATGGTGACCTCAGGGAGGCCTTGGAGGATGTGTGTTGAGATGGTGGAGGTGCTGTTAGCCTGTCAACCAGGAACATTCATTTTTTTCCTATCACCTGAGTGAGGCGTACTGTTCTTACACACTTGGGGGTCTATTTGTGTTAGCAGTACTCAAGCTAATGTACACCCAAAACTCTTTCTATTTTAAACTCATCATGCTTGCGATTGCTTGGGTAAGGTCATCTTTCCTTGGTAGACTCTGAGCTACACAGGGCAGGGATCATGCCTTTCAATCCTCTTATCCCCCACGTGTCTCGCTGAATGGAATGGGATAAATGCTGGAGAGACACTGTGTAGTGACATCTGGAAAGCCTATGAAGCAGTACTGCCTCGCTTCCAAGGCTCGTTTTTGCCATATCCTCTTCAGGCCAGCCTCCTAGCACACACTGTAGCCTCGTTCTGTGTTTTGAATTTGTCCTATGCCCTTCATTTTGCTGCTTATGTGACCTGACCCCAGTGCTTCACCTTAGTCTTCAATTTCCTATGATGCTGGGTGGTGGGGCAGGGTCCAGCTCCCTCCTGTTCCCTGCTGAGCCCAGCCCGTTCTGGAGAACTGTCTTACAACATGGCCGTCACTGATTAATACTTCCAGAGTAGACAGGATGAAGACATCACGGTTTGAATCCTGGCTCCACACTTTACTAGCTGTGCGAACTTTGGGAGTATATGTATGGCAATCTCTCTGTGTCTTAATGTCTTTACCTGAAGAATCAGGGCTCTAATAGGGCGCATTCTCAGGATTTCTGTGAGGACTGAGGGAGCAGTGCTCGGCGCACAGTGAGTGCTCAATAAATGTGGTTCTTGCCCTTTCCAATTCACAAAGCAGCTTCACAGATTTCAGTGAATAGTCCTCCTTCAACCCTAGGAGAAATCCACTACAGATGAAACGGCTATCCAACACATTCTGATTCAGATAATATTATTGATAAGTTTAAGACAGCATGCTGGTTTTTCACACAAACCAGTTGGGGAAATTATGCCCAGAAAGGTTACATGTAATAGTTGTTAATGAGTGTTAGAATGGGACTCAAATGCAGGACTAAATCCCACCGTAGTTAGTCTGTTTGATATCCTGCTGTTCAACATTACAGTGCCAAAGCCATCACAGAAAAAGACCTTTATGTCCAAGGCAGAGAGTCTTCAAAACACACGCACAAGGACATATATGTGTATGTACAGCTTCCCAGGTGGTGCTAGTGGTGAACCCACCTGCCAATGCAGGAGGTGTAAGAGATGTGGGTTTGACCCCTGGGTGGGAAAGAGCCCCTGGAGGAGGAAAATGGCACCCCACTCCACTGCTCTTGCCTGGATACCCCACTCCACTGCTCTTGCCTGGAGAATCCTATGGACAGAGGAGCCTGTTGGGCTACAGTCCATGGGGTCACAGAAAGTGAGACTGAAGCAACTTAGCACTCATGCGCACGCACATACAATTCACTTTGCTGTACAGTAGAAACTAACACATTATAGAGCAACTATAACTGAAAATTCATTTTTAAAAAAGATACACACAAACTAGCATCTCTGACCCACTGGGTTCAGCAGCCAGGTGGTCTCAGTGGGCCTCTCTCTCTAACCAGTGTCCAGCTTATGTTGGTGTTTTGCCCATTTGCAGAATATTTCTCTGCTGCAAGGTCCCCAGACTGTTAAGGGTTTCTGCCTTATACCTAGCAGCCTTATATCACCTTCTATTTTTCTCTGTTGACCCACCTTCCCTAATTAAAGCCATATCTGAACTTTCTTGACTTCTTTTCCTCCGTGGAACTTGCTCTGGGTTCCAGTTTTTCTCATAGACCCTGATACGTGGCAAGGAAACTGGCACACCGGTCCCTGAAATTTACTAGGAGGAACTAAGGGGACAGTAGTGAGTCACCCTACCGACCACCAATTGTCATTTAGCTCTGGGAGGATGGAAAGGAAAGATGGCCTTAGCAGAGAAGCCTTTCCAAGAGCCTGCTTAATCCCACACAGCCAAAAGATTGGGCTGGCCCCCTGTCATTCAGCGCCTTACTCATGCCCCACCTCTCCCATCAGGATGCCAAGGGGCAGATAGTCCCTGGCTG
Source organism: Capra hircus (assembly GCF_001704415.2). Taxonomy (NCBI): domain Eukaryota; kingdom Metazoa; phylum Chordata; class Mammalia; order Artiodactyla; family Bovidae; genus Capra; species Capra hircus. The sequence continues at coordinate 55,524,626 of NC_030822.1, forward strand.
AAGATTCAGATCCTCATCAACCTCTCACCTGTGTGCTCCCCAGACCCCCGCCAGCTGCCTGCTGCAGCCTGTGGGGCCGGCCCACCATATCCTTGCAAAGGCTTCTGGGGAGGGTGCCTCTCCAGCAGGTAACAGCTGCCGTGGCTAATCCATTTTCTCTCTGCATTTGCAGGATACATAATTAGGAGTTCTGCTGTGGGGGGAATAAAGCACACCATTAGATTTGTTTAGCGCATTACGCCAGGTCTAGTGCCTGCCTGGGCCCCCATGCCACACAAGACATTAAGGTAAGACTTCAGAAACAGCCCCAAGGTTGCTTGATGAGATCTGCTCCATGTTAATTCTGAGTAAATATTTGCTATTCAGGTTTTTATACGCTCCACCACCAGCGGGGACTTTGAAAGGTGGGCTTCCCTACCGAACACTTTTCATTTAATTATCAGACCATTTAAACACAAGGTTCCTAAGGCTCTCCCCATTCGCCCTCGTGTTTTCTCTTGCATTTTGCTTCCTTCTTTTTTTCCCCGTTCCTAATCCTGCCTTCCTTCTTGCTGCCAGCTTTGCTTCTCTCTTGACCTCATCTGTGTCGTCCGTGTCCAGAGTGGGGAGCAGAGCCGGGTGGGATGGAGTGAACAAGGAGTGGGCACCAAGAGTCCTGGCTTAAGGATGATGCTGATCTTTGGCATTCTCCTTTGAACCCTCTGCAAGATGGATTCAGACATGAATCTGTGGATCCCACCTGAGGGGCCGAAAGCCTCAAAGTCTGGATCTTGGGAGGAGACAGCAAGTGAAGTAAGGTTGGAGTTCAGAGTGGGAAGGGGAGGCAGAGGTTCTGAAGGTCTTCCTAGAAGCTAGCTGATATGGAAACTTACTTTTAGGGCCAATAGTGTTTATGAACTTGTAATGAGCAGAGGAGAGGTGGACACCCCTACAGCACCCTGTGAATGGAACTGTTCATGGTCCGCCCTGTAGCCAGGTTAGGGGAGGTTGTTCCTTACTCCTGCCACTGGGGCACAGAGGCTGCTGGGAAGGAGGGGGGAACACTGGGAAAGCTTAGCATGGTGCCATCTTGAGAAGCCATGGTGAGTCTCTATCCCTCTTATCCATCACTAATATTAATGTAACACTCAACCTCCTGTGTGCAGGGCCCATTGTGGAGCACACAAAGCTGCTCTTCCCACATATCTTCCTCTTTTCACGGTGCTGTCCCTGTCCCAGGTCCCACCTTGAGCATCCAGAGGGCTTGTCCAGCCCCCTTCCTTGTTGTTCTTTCACATATTTGAGTTCATCTATCAAAGTACCTCTAAGTGTCTTTTCCCTGGCTTCAGCGATCCCTGTTTTCCCTTGTCGATATTTATCACAGTCCTCACAATGGAGTTGGCGTGTAGGTTGTAGTTTAACGCCTACCAGTAGACTGGTTACTTCAGGAGGATGGGAGCCATGTTCCATTCTCTGCTGTAACCCCGTGCCCAGCATAGTGTCAGCTGATAGCAGGCACCCATCAATATCTGTGGGGTGAGTTGAAGATGTGGTCTGAATTCCTTTCCTTTCCCATCGTCTGCCGCTTCACTCTGTGGTTTCTCTATTTACCTCTAAGGTGTATTGCACTGTCCTGACCAGGGAAGACCAGAATGGCACTGCCACCTCCATGCTTAACATCAGATGGGCAAGACTGGCAGATTGATGCTTTTTCTATAAAGGGTCAACCAGTAAGTATTTTGCTAGCCATGGTCTTATCGTAACTACTGAACTCTTGTCATTAGAGCCCTGAAACAGCCAAATTGTTGCTGTTTAGTCGCCAAGTTATGTCCAACTCTTTGTTACCCCATGGACTATATAGCCTGCCAATCTCCTCTGTCCATGAGATTTCCCAGACAAGAATACTGGAGTGGGTTGCCATCTCCTTCTCCAGGGGATCTTCCTGACCCAGGGATCAAACCAGTGTCTCCAACACTGCAGGCAGATTCTTTACCACTGAGCCGTCTGGGAAGCCCTCACAGACAATTCTTAAACAAATGGATCTGACCATTCGAATAAAACTTTACTTGTAATACAGAAATAGACAGTGGGCCAGATTTGGCCCATAAGGCAAAGCTCTTGGAATTCAGTTTACTGAAGTCCTAGGAATTCATACTTGAATCAGATTCACTTTTTAAATTATCATATCAGAGAACTACTAGTGCCAGCCACCCAAACAGGAGGAGTAGGCAGGAAAGTGCTCTTGGGCCCATTGTGGGGACAGCAGCCTCTGTAGAGGACAAAGAGAAGGAGGTAACGGCAAGGCCTGCAGCTCATCTGAGGTCAGGCAGAGAATGAGGCAGGATGACTGCTGGGGGACACTCCCTGCACCAGAAGCTCTGCCAATGCTGGGCTAGGTCCTCAGCCAGTAGTCCTAGAGAAGGGCTTAGTCCCAGCAATGACAGTGTGAAGTAGCAGCATTACCTCTAGGGAGGAGACTGCTGGGAACATGTGAAGCCACTACAATTAATGGAAACGACTGATCATGTTTAGAGTGGGGGGTTTGGGCACAGAATGGGGATATGTGGTAATGTGAATTAAGTTGTATCTGTTTGTGCATCTCAGGTTTCTCTTATGGCTCAGATGGCAAAAGAAAAAAAAAAAATCCACCTATAATGCAGAAGACTCAGGTTCAATCCCTGAGTCAGGAAGATCCACTGGAGAAGGGAATGGCTACCCACTCTAGTATTCTTGCCTGGAGAATCCCATGGCCAGAGGAGCCTGGTGGGCTACAGTTCACAAGAGTCGGACACAACTGAAGTGACTAAGCATACACGCATACATTTGTGCATCTGAGATGAGCAGGTAGAATTTTCCTGTAAATTTGGAGCTGCTGAGAGTGTATGCTCCCGTGTGCACTTACTTGTGTGGCTAGACTAATTGTCTGCTTTCTTGTCCGTATCTTTTCCTAGATAGGAAGCTCCTGAAGGTAAAGACCACAGTTCTTCTGAATCTGCATTTTGATATGGGCTTGATTGTTTAGTTTAAATTCAATTGAATTGATGGTAAGCTTTTGATACAGCTGTGAATGGGTGTTAGAAGGGACTGTACATGGCTGTCTTTACATGTGGAAATGGTGAGTTTGGGTGTACGTCCTTGGACTGGGGTCTATAAGCAGATATAGAATCATTGCAGGAGACACCTGCATGCATGGGAAAAGAATCTGCCTGCAATGCAGGAGCAGAGGAGGCGATGGCACCCCACTCCAGCACTCTTGCCTGGAAAATCCTATGGACGGAGGAGCCTGGTAGGCTGCAGTCCATGGGGTCACAAAGAGTCGGACACGACTGAGTGACTTCACTTTCACTTTTCACTTGCATGCATTGGAGAAGGAAATGGCAACCCACTCCAGTGTTCTTGCCTGGAGAATCCCAGGGATGGGGGAGCCTGGTGGGCTGCCGTCTATGGGGTCACACAGAGTCGGACACGACTGAAGTGACTTAACAGCAGTAGCAGCAGCAGCAATGCAGGAGACCCGGGTTTGATCCCTGGATCAGGAAGATCCCCTGGAGAAGGGAATGGCAACCCACTCTAGTATTCTTGCCCAGAGAATTCCATGGACAGAGGAGCCTGGTGAGCTACAGTCCAGTGGGGTGCAGCCCAGCTACAGTGGGGTTGCAAAGTGTCAGACACGACTGAGCAACTAACACTACTACTACTATGGGTAAAACAGGGCATTTGGGGGTATACGTTTGAGATGTGCGTGCAGACCGGGAGTTGGAGTATGAACATGGGCAGAACTGGGGTCTTCTGTAGGTATACATGGTGGGAACACTGTGGGATGTTTGTATGGAACATACATACAAATAGGGATTAAGAGTTTATGTGCATGAGTTATAAGTAGGCAGAGAGGGGTTTAATGTGTATGTGTGTACATGAAGTGTGTACAAATATACCTGAAATATACATTAAAGGACTACTTGCATATAGGCTGGTGGGAGTGTTGGTTTATATGTGTATGCAACGGACATGAGCATTTGAAGACATACCAGGGGGTATGGAGCGGGGTACACATGCAGACACGATCTGCCTGCTGCGTGTGTGTGTATGTAGGCAAGCACACTGCAGGTGTGGGTTGTTGACACTGAGTGTGTCTGGTGGGTGAGCATGCAGATGTGCCTATTAGAGGTGCAGACATGTTGAAAGTGTGCAGGCAGCTTCAGCTAACGGTAGAGTATATAAATGTTGGGGGGCACTGTGTGCAGAAATACAATTGTGAGGGCACCTATGGGAATGCGGCTGTTCTCACCAGTTCTGAAAGTGCGCATGCGTGGGGGTGCACACGAATAATGACCTTGCGATGGAGTGCCTGAAGGCAGTGAATCCACGTGTGGCCTTGAGGGTGTGCCTAAAGACATGTGTGGTTGAGACCATGCACGTATGTGTGAGAGAGAGAGGGAAGCGTGTGTCCAGGCTTGAGATTGCCCCTCGGGGAGGGATGCAGAGAGCGGGCTATATTGTAGCACTCAGCTGTGGGCTCTTTCAAGTGTATATGTATGTACACAGGAGAACCTGTATGGGGTTTGGAATTTTTTGAAGCTATTGGAGTCTGAACATGAGGATGTGGATGGCTGAGTGTGTGTGCATGCAGGGTGGGGTTTTGGGGGTCTGGGCAGGTGGAAGACCCAGGCTGCCGAGGGTGGCACCTGCAGCGGGAGTGGTGTGGCAATGAGGGCAATTGATCACGTGTGCACAATGGAGGCATATCCATGCGGGCATCCATGCCCCGCATCTGGCAAGTGCTCTGGACTAGCTGCCTCCTCCGTGGGTGGAAGCTCACTCTGGGCTGCCTTTGTCCTTGAACCCCAGCTTCCTGGGCAGGAACTGAAGACAGAGCATTGCCTGGGTAGGGGTAGTCAAGCCTTCAAGGTTAAGTCTTCTCTCAAATTGGTTGCCCAAATTGAAAGTGATTAAAAATAAATAAATAAAAATGAGATTCTTCAGCAGTTTGGGGAAGAAGGGAGGTACAGGCTGGGGAGAGAGAGAGAGACTTTGGGGGAAAAAAAAACAAGGAGAGGGAGAGGGCGGAAAAGAGCAAGGCGATGAGCAATTTAGTTGAGCCCGAGGCGGGAGAGCGGCCGTGGCAATGGTAGCAGCTAACAGGCTGACAAGTTGTGTATGTTTTACATGCCCATTAACTCTCTTACTCAATAAAAAATGCGTGGTTACCATCACCCAGACATGCTCTGCTGGGAGTCTTGCTCAGGCCGCCTGCCTCTAGTCCAGGGTCGTAGGGACATCCTCTGTCAGGCAGCAGGCAAGACGTCACCAACCTGGGAATGAGAGAAATTAGGCAGTGCCCAGAGGAAATCAGGCATCAACACCACACACACACACACAAAATAAATAAAAATCAGACTCTCCTGGATTCTTTCAGACAACGTTACCTTCTCCAGGGACGCTGACTTGGACCGGGAATGTCCTGTGTTTTTAGGGGGAGGACAGGGAGGGAAAGAAGGAAAAGGAGTGGGTGGGCTTGGTGGAGAAGGCAGAGAAAGAACAGGGTCCAGGGACACTCGGATTTTCAGAGCTGAGGCGCCAGGCTGGGCCCTGGCCCACAGTATCGACAGCTTCTGTACAAGCTTGTTTCCATTCACAAATGAATGACCCACAACCAGCTATCAGAAGGTTGGGGGAACCATTGAGAGTCTGCTGCCGACTCTCCTGCAGAAAGTTCACATCCATTCACTCCCAGAGACTGAGTGAGCACCCACTGTGTGCACTGGCTGTGCTGGGTACAGTGCAAGGAACACCAGAGTGTGGGGCTTGGAGTCTGCCCGGGGCCAGGTTCTCTCTGGAAGGGACAAAAGATGAACAGCATAGAAAGAACATGAAATCGGGGTGTTTGGGGTCCTGCTTCAGGCTCCATGGCTTTCTAGCCATGTGGCCATGCAAAGTAATTTACTCTTTCTGGGTTCCATTTGTGACTCTTCATTCATTCAAATTAACAACAGCATCAGGCTTCCCCTTAGAATAGCTGTAGGAAACTTAAAAGTTCATAGTAGCGTTTCCCCAGAATGAACAGCAGTCTCTCCATAGTCAGGTTAAGTCCCCTCGGTGGCTTTTGGGTGTCAGTCCTGGGCAGATTCAAGCTCTCCAAGCTGAGGCTTCAGCTGTAAAATGGAGATAAAGATGGTTCCTAGCTCATGTCTTGTTGTGAGGATTAAATGAGATAACACATATAAATCATTTAGCTAAGGGCTTGACACACAGTGTGGCTCAACAGTAAAGAATCTGCCGGCAATGCAGGAGACCCAGGTTCAATGCCCGGTTCAGAAAGAACTCCTGGAGAAGGGCATGGCAACCCACTCCAGTATTCTTGCCTGGAGAATTCCATGGACAGAAGAGCCTGTTGGGCTGCAGGCCATGGGGTCTCAAACAGTCAGACATAACTGAGCTACTATCACTTGGCACACAGTAAATGCTGAACAAATATGAACTGTTATCATCATGAGCTATTATTTGAGGGGCTTCCCTAGCATCTCAGTGGTAAAGAATCCGCCTGCAAAATAAGAGACATGAGTTTGATCTCTGGGTCTGGAAGATACCCTGGAGAAGGAAATGGCAACCCCATTCCAGTATTCTTGCCTGGAGAATTCCATGGACAGAGGAGCAGGGTAGGCTACAGTCCATGGGGTCACAAAGAATCAGACATGACTTAGTGACTAACCAACAACAGCAGCAACAAGGGTGCTTTCCAGGGATGTTCTTATATTCTCATGGCCTAAGTCAGAAACCTTTCAGGTCTGTAGGAGGACTGGAAAGTAGGCATCTTTTGGAAAGCCAGCCCTGGTGTATGGGAGGAGCCCACTAAATAGCCTGCTGTTTGGGCTGGGCTCGCTGGAGGGGAGTGAGATGCTGGATTAATAATCTGCGCTGAGTGAAGGTGGGAAGGGAGCACTGCTGGCCACTTGGGTACCAGCACAGAGCTGCGCAGGCAAGAAGATCTCACATGAGGCGTGGTAGCCATACCCCTCCCTGTCACCCCAGGAGAGGCAGAGTCCTGGACCAGTGATGTTTTGCTTTCTGTCCTCCCAGAGTGACTTTCTCTCGGGCTACCTGCCTACCTGTTATACATCTGGGTGCTTGGACTTCCCCTATGGAAGCCACAGTTGCTGGGGAAAGGGGGTGCTGGTCCCTACTCCCCACTCTAAACAGGGAAGGTAGTGCAAAGAGCAGCAGTAGTTATAATAACAATCCTATCGGTGATGCTACTACCACATATATTTCGCATTTATGCTAGATACATATTCTAAGTACTTTGCATATACAAAAACGTTTAATCCTTATGACTACCCTATGAGGGCAGTGCTATTATTATCTCCTTTTTTTATAATTGAGGACTCTAAGGCACAGCGTTAATGAAAGGGCCTCTGATCACCCAATAAATCATGAGTAAGAATCACAAGCTCCCCTCCTCAATACAGGACCAGGGTGGGGGCGGGAGGTGGGTTCCCACAGGCAAAACAACACAGGCAGGTCTCTGGTACAAGTCCAAGGGCAAAACTGAATTCAACAACTGTAAGAAAATAAAAATTTTGGGAGGCAATGCATTCAGATGTAAGCAGTGCTTGCTGGAGGTCACGGCTTCCTCTTCTGCTTTTTAATATCATCCCATTTTTCTCAAGTTAAGTACAATATATTGTGCCTGGAGAATTCCATGGACAGAGGAGCCTGGCGGGCTACAATCCGTGGGGTTGCAGAGAGTCAGACACGACTGAAGCGACTGAGCACGCACATACCCATTGTACCAATATACTGGTGGTGTGAGCAAAGTAAACTAAGTTCTAATGAGAAAATAGTGAAGGCATCTCTCTGCTCCCCCAAACTTCACGCAGCTCTCGGGGGTGCTCGGGGCCACGGAGAAGCCAGACACCACCCGGCAGGGAAGGACTGCTCCTCGTGGGCCGGAACAGGAGGGAGGCTGCATTAAGCAGCTCAAGCCAGTTTGTTTCCTGAAGTCAGAGGCCAAACTCCAGGCTCCGACTTGCCCGAGGGACTCTGATGTCGCCCGAGGGACTTTGCTGGGAGGTTTCAGCGAGGCTGCCAGGCAGCTTGCCCAGCTGCCTCCCTGACAGGCCTGTATGTGCGCCACAGGTTCTCAGAGCTGCCCCAGAGCTGGTGCAGGGCTCCTGCGTGGCTCCCATAAACACTGTGCAGCCTTGAAGACGCAGAGATGGATTTAGACGAGAACGACTAAGGCCTTTGTTGCGGGAGACCCTCCTGGTCTACCCAGAAGGTGTATGCCCTCAGCCCGGGGGCCTCTGGCTCTGTACAGTGTGTCTGCCGCCGACCCCCTGGCCCCATCTGCCTTTATTCCTGCCACTCTTCTCTGGGGGGCCATGAGGAGCATGGAGGGTCCAGGGAAACAAGAAGGAGGGAGGAAACGCGGGGTCGGGGAGGAAGGGGAGGGTGTCAGGTCTGGGCAGGCTGGGTGGGGGGTGGTGGTGGGATCAGGAACAGAGGGCCAACCACACACTCCCGTGCTCCTTCTCCAGCTGCTAGGGTCCTCCACCCAGGCCCCGCTTCCCCTAGAGAGATGGGAGCTGTCAGAAGTCCGGAGGAGACACCCTTGATGACAGCGTTAGAGGCAGACTTGCAGAGCCAGTGCGGCCCGGAACAATCAGCATCTCAGGACCACAGGCAGCCCGTGGAGGAGACCGCGGGAGCTGGGCCTGCCCCCCCCACCCACCGAGCAGCCTGAGCCCACTGACCCGCTGCCCCTGTCCTCATGGGGGGCTGCCCGCCTCCTATACAGTCCATCCTGCGGCTCAGGGGGGCTGAGGGGATTGCCTTTGTCCCCCTGGGAACTTCCAGCCAGTTGTTGTTGGGGGTAGGGGAGCTGCCTGGGTCCAGGAAGCCTCTGCTGGAGTGTGTAGCGTTGATTATGCCTGGTTAAAGATCATTAAAGCCTTTGTTGGGGGAGCTGACTGACAAGGAGAGTGGATTAATATTAGAACACCCTGTCACAAGTGGTGAAAAGGAGGGATTGATTTTATAGGGAGTTTAGTCAGAGCTGCGTGTAAAACCCCTGGGGTTGCTCTGGAGTGCATCCATCTTCGCCATTAGGGAATCCCCACGGGAATACTCAGCTGCAGTGTTTATTACAGCCAAAGCTGCTTATCATAGGTGTAGCATGAGCTGCTTTTATTCAGCTCCCTCACTCTTGATGGCCCTGGCCCCTTGGTGGCTCTGCCCTGGGTGTACCCAGGCAGCTGTCTGGTCAAAGGAGACAGCCATGGGCTGGACCAGGAAGATACATAGGTATATATGTGCTTGTGTGTGCACATGTGTATGCATGCATGTGTGTGCATGTGTATATGTGTGTGTGCACGTGCGTGTGTGCACACACAAGATAGGGTGGAGATAGAGGGGCTCTAGAGCTTCCCCTTCTGGGGGATGCTGGGGAGAAATTTCTATTATGTCTTCCCTGGAACTATCCAGCGTGACTCATATTTCCTTTCACGTCAGCCTGGTGGCTGAAGATGAGATCAAGAAAGTCAGGTTTGTCCTCTTGTGACAAAACACAACTTGGAACTTAGAAAGCTTGCACCCCCGAGAGACTGTTTGCCTAAGAATTTGCTGAGTTTAGACTCAGTTTAGATGATTTAGACTGAGTGTTGGCCAGGAGTGGTGGCTCTGCTGCTCATTAGCTGTGTGACCTTGGGTAAGTCAACAAACTTCTCTGGACCTAGTGCTTTTCATTTGGGTATAATGGAAAAAGTGAAAGAGAAGTCACTCAGTTGTGTCCAACTCCCTGTAACCCCATGGACTGTAGCCTATCAGGTTCCTCTGTCCATGGGATTTTCCAGGCAAGAGTACTGGAGTGGGGTGCCATTTCTTTCTCCAATAATGGAAAAGATTGAAGGCAAAAGGAGAAAAAAGCATCAGAGGATGAGATGGCTGGGTGGCATCACTGTGGCAATGAACATAAACTTGGGCAAACTTTGGGAGATGGTGAGGGACAGGGAGGCCTAGCATGCTAGGCGTGCAGTGCATAGGGTTGCAAAGAGTTGGACATGACTGGTGACTGAACAACAATAATAATGAAAGGAGTACCTCCTTGCTGGGGTGCTCTAAGAATTACAAGCGTAGTACCTGGATATTACAAGCAAAGTACCTGGCACTTGGTATATACTTAATGCTAGTTAGTGCCACTGTGTCTGATTTTTGCATTGTAGCTGATTATTCTAATATATTCTAAATGGGATTCAATGTACAAATATTTTGTTTGAACGAAACTTTTCTGGAGCACTGTCATTACAGAAAACATGGCCTACTAATAGAAGCAGAATGGCCACGGAGGGATGTTCATCAGCCCTTTCCCCACTGGAGCCCCCACTGGAGGGCTCATGGAGCATTGGGAAGAAAGTGAGACCTCAGATGGGAGGACTCTGGGCCATCTGTATCTCTGTGCCCTGGGGATGGGGCAGTTGGCCTGCTGGGTCTGAGATGACATGGAACAGGGTCCAGGCCTGCCAGCCCAGTTCAGGTGGACACAGAGCTGCAGGTCAGCCCTACAGATGTCAGTCACTCAGAAAGACACGGAGTGTAAGTCGTAAGCGAGGTGTCACACCTGGGCAGAGATAAAAGCAGACGTTTGGTTATGTGAGCAGCAAGGAGGAAGCTGGTTGCATGTCAGTCTCATGCCAGCCAAGAGTCTGAAAGCAGAAGAATCCGTGACTCATTTTTACTGAACTCCCACAGCCCTTTTCATTTTTTGGGGTCTCCCATATACTTCAATTTTTTAAGTGAAGTATCGTTGATTTATAGTGTTGTGCCGATCTCTGCTGTATAGCAAGTGACTCAGTTTTACACATCTGTGCATTCTTTTCTTAAAATATTCTTTTCATGTATGGTTTATTCCAGGAGATTGGATATACTTCCCTGTGCTACACTAGGAGCTTGCTGTTTATCTTTTCTAAAGGCAGGCATCTACCAGCCCCAAATTCCAGTCCATCTCTCTCCCTGATCTCTTCCCCTTGGCAACCACAAATCTCTCCTCTATGTCTGTGAGTCTGTTTCTGTTTTGTAGATAAGTTCATTTGAGCTGTATTTTAGGTTTCACGTGTAAGTGATATCATATGTTACTTGTCTTTTTTCTGACTTACTTCACTTAGTCTGATGCTCTCTAGTTGCATCCATGTTGCTGCAGGTGGCATTGCTTTGTTCTTTTTTTTTTTAATTTTTATTTTTACTTTATTTTGCTTTACAATACTGTATTGGTTCTGCTATACATCAACATGAATCTACCACGGGTGTACATGAGTTCCCAATCCTGAACCCTCCTCCCACCTCCCACCCCGTATCATCTCTCTGGATCATCCCCATGCACCAGCCCCAAGCATCCTGTATCCTGTATCAAACCTAGACTGGCAATTCGTTTCTTACATGATAGTATACATGTTTCAATGCCATTCTCCCAAATCATCCCACCCTCTCCCTCTCCTGCAGAGTCCAAAAGTCCGTTCTATACATCTGTGTCTCTTTTGCTGTCTTGCATACAGGGTTATCATTACCATCTTTCTAAATTCCATATATATGTGTTAGTATACTGTATTGGTGTTTTTCTTTCTGGCTTACTTCACTCTGTATAATAGGCTCCAGTTACATCTACCTCATTAGTACTGATTCAAATGTATTCTTTTTAATGGCTGCATAATACTCCATTGTGTATATGTACCACAGCTTTCTGGCTGAGTGGTATTCCATTGTGTATGTACCATCTCTGCTTTATCCGTTTGTCTGTCGATGGAATTTCGGTTGTTTCTTGGTTATTGTGAATCCTGTCGCTATGAGCACTGGGGTGTGTGTATCTTTTTGAGTTATAGTTTCATTCGTGTATATGCCCAGGAGTGAGACTGCTGGATCGTGTGGTAATTCTTGTTTTAGTTTTCTGAGGCACTCCCGTTCTGTTTTGCATAGCGCAGCAGCCCTTTTTATGTAGGTCTATTGCTTAGCAGCTGGCACCTTTTGTTTTCATAGAGCATGGTTTTTAAGACTCATGCCTCTGGAGTTGGATTACATGATCTGCTCCTTAGCTCTCTGTGACCTTGAGGAAACTGCCTCTATGCCTCAGTTTCCTCCTCTTTAAAATGGGTGTAATAATAGTGCTTACTTCATAGGGTTATTCTGAGGGTAAAGTGAGATGATACACACAAAACACACAGAGCTGTACCAAGTAGTAACAAGCCTTCAGTGTCGGCTACTGTCACAGTAGCTTTCCCTTAGTCACGTCTGATCCTCTGAACTCCCCTCAAGAGTAGGGAACCAGTGCTCATGGTTTCTGTGTTTACAAGCCCCGGCCATAGGCTGGGCACATGAGTGCTCAGTAGATGTTTTTGTAACTGTGAATCACATAGGTTGGGGCATCGTCACAACTAGCAGGTTCAATCCCTGGGTCAGAAAGATCCCCTGGAGGAGGAAATGGCAACACACTCCAGTATTCTTGCCTGGAAAATCCCATGGACAAAGAAGCCTGGTGGGCTACAATCTATGAGATTGCAAAAGAGTCAGACACGGCTTAGTGACTAAACAACAGCATGGAAGGGTGACTTGAACCTTCCAGGAGGAAGCAAAGCAAAGATGAAAGACAGAACAAGGTCGGATGCCAGGTTAGTGTTATCAGCTCAGAGCTGAGGTGAGGAGCAGAGTTGATGGTGAGGATTTCCACGTCTGATGGGGCTCAGTGGTGGGATCAGAATCCAAGGGATAAATCTGAAGAAACAGTGGTGGAGGAAGGTGAGATGCCATGGTCAGCAGGGGCAGAAGAGGTTTGAACAGCCTCCTTCTGATGGTGGGGGGCTGCAGGCTTAGGGTACAATGCCAGTAGACTGTGAGTATGGAGTTCCCATGGGCTTGTGTCCACCTGGAAAAAGTGTCTGAAATTCTTCAAGGAACGAGAGGAAAGTTAACCAGATTGCAGACTTAGATAGGCAGGACGCAGAAATTCAGGCTATTAGATACTGCAAAATAAAGAAATAAATCAGCTCTTGTGAGCCTCCCCTAACAGCGAATGTCACAAAATATTTTTTTTTTGTAAAATGTTTGAATAGTAGTAAAATTTCAAAGAAGAAATTAAAACATTCCAAATCCCACCTCCAAGAGATAATCACTATTAATATTTTGGTCAGCACCACTCGGCAGATGGCAGAGTTTGTAATCTCCATCGCTCTCTCTCCCTGCCATCCTCAAAGGACATACATTCTAAGAAAAACAAAACAAATAACTACAAAAACTTGATGGTCGGTTAGCAAATGTGGCTTCAAAGTGGACCCTCATCCTTTGCCCATCCCCCTGTTCCAACCAGATTGCAACCTTTAAGCCCCTCCTCTTAGAAGACTACAGTGCTTTAGGCATTCAGTTATCTAAGACGCATACAGATTTGTGTGCGGAACTTTGTATAAATGGGCTCAGATTTCGCATGCTGTTCTGTTCTGTGATTTCTTCTTGCTTCGCAAAATGTCAGACATCGTTCTAAGTCGACACGTATAAAGCTGGGGCTTCCCTGGTGGCTCGGTGGTAAAGAATCCTCCGGCCAATATGGAAGATGTGGGTTCAGCTCCTGGGTTGGGATGATCCCCTGGAAAAAAATGCAGCCCACTCCAGCATTGTTGCCTAGGAAATCCCATGCACAGAGGAGCCTGGGGGGCTACAGCCCCGCATGAAGCTGTATTATCATTTTTAATGACTGAACACTGGGTTTCACGTTCATTGGAACTATTCCCCCGTTGACTGACATTTCGTTTAGGCTGTCACTAAAATTTTGCTGTTATAAACAGAGCTTCATCAAACATCCTTCTGCTTATATCTTTTCACATGGGTGATACCTCTCAGAGTAAGTTCCTAGAAATAGAATTGCCAAGTAAATAATCAGACATATTTTATATTTTGATACATAAAAGTCCAGATAGATTTTCTCCCTTCCAGTTGTCTAAAATGCTGTCCATTTGTCTCTCCAGTTAACAAAGTAGGTTCTACCAATTTTTTTTAACCTATGCTAATATGATGTGTAAAAATAACATCTCATTTCTTTTCTTTGACTCTTGTTGAGGTGAAATTGTTTTCATGTGTTTATTGGCCCTTTGTATTTCTTCATTTGCAATTTGCCTCAATATTAGAAATCATAAGAAAAACCACAAATATAAGAAAATGTCATGTTGTAGAAGAATATCAATATAAGAAAATGTTTACAATTCATTCCAAAGTGATTAAAGTACAGACTATAGAGCATTTTTATAGCATAGTATTTTTATTAAAAAATATTAATATAAGAAGATGCAAAGACTAAAGATGAAAATAACACTTTTCAAAAGTCTTTTGGAGGCAGTTTTTTTTTTTTAATGCATACTCTTGGTTTTCATGTTTTTTGCAATTAGAATGATTACTTTTATAATTGGAAAAAATCCCAGTAAGTGTTAATAAAGCTGCAAATATCCTGCAGGTAGTCTGCACTACCCTGCTACTCCTTCGGTGCAGATGGTGGCTTCTAGAGCTACAAGGAAATTTAAATATCATATACTCTCTGCTTCTGCATTTTAGAAAAGAGAAAACTGCAACCCAGAGAAGTTAAATGACCTGGCCAAGGTCTGCCAGCCAGTGGAGGCAGGGGAGGAGGAAAGTAACATATGAAATGCTAACAGAGAAGGTGAGAACAACCCCCTCCCCTCATCCACTGTCTCTTCTCAGGGGTCCTGGCTAGGGGAGTACTAGGACTGTGTTTAAACTGCAGCAGAATGAATCTGAGTTCAACTTTAGATGCTATCCTGGGATCAGTGTAGAATGGCTTGCAGAAATCTGGAGCTCTAGAGAACCGGGGAGCTAGGCTCCGAGCTCTGTGATGACTTAGGTGGGTGGGATGGCGTAGGGGTGGGAGAGAGTTCCAAGAGGACCATGCGCAGGAAGTCGCTTTAGTCGTGTCCAACTCTTTGAGACCCCATGAAATGCAGCCCGCCAGGCTCCTCTGTCCATGGGATTCTCCAGGCAAGGATACTGGAGTGGATTGCCAAGTCCTCCTCCAGGGGATCTTCCCAAACCAGGGATCAAACCCACATCTCCTGCATTGCTGGCAAGTGGGTTCTTGAGTGCTGGCACCACCTGGGGAGCCCAGATATATGTATGCTTAGAGTTGACTCACTTCATTCATTGTACAGCAGAGACGAACACAACGGTGTAGAGCAATTACACTCCAGAAGGAAAAGAACCAGGAGACCTAGTGTCTGTCGGGGCGAGGAGTGGATCCTGCCTGAGGTGAGAGGAAAGACAGGAGATTTCCGAAGTCCAGGGGTCTGAGGTGACGGACAGCAGGGAGAACTCAGCGCATGTGGAATGGCATAGCTTCCCTGCTTCAGGCTGCCCCCACCATCCCAGGAAGGCCTCCGGAGCTGGGGGTGACCCTGCACTGCCCCCAGGCCCCACTCAGCTGTTCCTCCCCAGCAACTACAGCCCCCCTACAATCCCCAGCCCCGCTCCCTACCCTCCCTCCAAGACCTTGGAATCAGGGTTTTGTTTTGTAATTTGTTGCAGGTGTTTTTTTCCCTTCCCTTTCTTTCAGAAGCCTGTCTGGGATTCTGCTCCACACTGAGGTTGGAAAGAGCAGCGCGGCTCCTCTGGAAATCTTGTTTCCCCTGCCACATGACATCAGTGGGTTATATTGCAACTTTCCACATGGCTGCCCAGACACAGACAGTTGTGTTTATGAAAATCCTCCTGATACAGACTTGGAGCCTCCCTGGCACAAGAGGCTCCTTCTTGGGCTGCGGAGTGTTCTGCTTAGAGGAGCAGCTGACAGAGGGTGGTGTGGAAGGCCAGCTCCTCTGCCTGGTGCATGGTGGAGGCGGGGAGGGAGGCCCATCCCAGGAGTGTGGAGCATCTTGGGCTGCACCATCCCCGGCTCCACTCCGGGAAGTCATAGCTGCACGCAGTCAGAGGTGTTTTTTGTTTTTTGACAGTGGGGCTGGTTGGGTTTGGGTGAGAGGAAAAGGGAAAGGCCTAGTGGAGGGGATCAGAACCCCTGTTTCAGGTTGTCCTGTGGCTGACCTGTTTTGTGCTTTGAGGTAAACCACTTCATCCATCTGGGTCTCAATGCTTCCTTTCAATTTCCCAAAACAGGAAGAATGATTTCCACATCCCCCCACCAATGTGGGGATAAGGATTCAAGGGCAAGAAACACAGGGACACATTTAGAGAGAAGCTCAGTGGACATAGGGAAGCCATTTCAACTCTCCAAACTTTTCCCTGTCTATAAGATAACAGGGTAAATGAGTTGGTTCCTAAGGCCCTTCCTGGTCTAAGGGGAAAAAAAAAAACAACAACAAACTTTGTGACTTCTTCAAATCTCTAGACACTAACACTAAAAGATGGGTTAATACTCAGGGACCAGAGTCACCTCGGAAATCTTAAGTATGAGTCAAAGCTTGGGAAGATTAGTTTAGGGTAAATGCAGTGAATTGTGGGACTACATAGGCCTCTGAATTAATAGCTCTTTGGACCACAGGCACTCCCTACAGTGGTGTCTGGGGGTGTCTGGGCCCTCCCTAATCTCTTGTTACTATCTCTTTGAACTCCAGATGCTGGTGAGCCATCCCCCTGCCCCTGCCCCCCAGGATCCAGTCTTTCAATTTCTGCGGCTTGACTTGAACGTTCTCCCTGTGAAGACTGTCCTGGCTGCCCAGCCAGAATGGAAGCGCCGTGCAGCAAGCTGCCTTGGGGTCTTTGTGTCTCTCATAATCCCATCCTCAATGACCTTCCCATCCTCCTTCCCTCCCCACTTCTCTTTCCCTCGTAGTCCTTGAACAGCACATGGAAAGACACAGTCTCGAGGAAATTGAACATGCAACATACTTCCTAGGCCCATGAACTCTCACCCCGCTACCCACCCCAGGAAATATTAATAAATGACAAGAGCAGCAGCTAACATTTATTAAGCTCCTACTATGTACCAGGCTGTGCTCTGAGAGCTATATGTGGTTAATTCTCACAATGATCCTAGGAGACATGCAGTCTCATTATCTCGCAACTTAAGAGTGAAGGACACAGAGGCACAGGGAGGCGAGGTCACCGTCCAGGGTCACTCATGGTAGAATCTTGATTCAAATCTAGGCAGGCTGGTTTCAGACTCCAGGCCCTCGGCCAACTGCACCAAGCTTTCTTTTGGCCTAAATGCTAAGAGAAAAGAGAGGGGGACGGAAGGATCACTTTTCCCCAGGAGGACAGGGAAGGGTCCGCTAGAGGAGGGGCTGCTATAGGAGAGGAGAGAGGATGAATAAGAGCTCCCAGAGCAGGGAGTGACCAGGCCCTCCGCACTAGCCAACAGTTGAGAAGAAGAGCCGGCAAGCGTTTCCACATACCATCTTTCTTCAGCAGCTATTTCATGGAAGGAAAGGTGGTGAGGTTGCAGAGGGGCAGCCGGTGACTTAGCTTCTCACAGGGACTAGAGTCTGTGTCCTTGCCACACTCATCCCCTGTAGCTCTCGGCCTTTTGCTACCAACTCCTTGGAAGTCCAGCCTCCCAGTGGCTCAGCAGTGAAGAATCTGCCTGCAATGCAGGAGATAGGGGTTCCATCACTGGGTGGGGAAGCTCCCCTGGAAGAGGGCATGGCAACCCTCTCCAGTATTCTTGCCTGGAGAATCCCCTGGGCAGAGGAGCCTGGGGCCTGCAGTCCATAGGGTCACAAAGAGTCAGACATGACTGAGCACACACACACACACACACACACACACACGTCTTGAAATTTCACAAGGGAGGAAAAATTGGTAGATAAGGCTAAGAAAGAGTGTCTAGGACACAGAAGTCACTGGAAGGCCAAAGAAGAATGTGGGAACCCCTAAGGATGGAGGGGAGCCAGGCCAGGCTGAGCCAGTCCCCAGCCTTGCCACCTCCCGGCCACTTTCCCTGCCTGCCAACTGCAGGCCTCCTCTGGATTCTGTGACAGTCTCCTCAGGCGTGATTTAGAAGAGGCTGTGCTGAGCGGTCATCCCTTCCTAATGGGCTTGAGTCATAATTCTCAGCAACCATCTTCCTCTCCCCCACACCCACCCCCCTCCCTGTGGCTACTGCTCTGAGGCAGTTAGAACAGATTTAAGATCAAAATCAAATCAGATTCACCAAACAAGGTGTCAGGCCAGGCAGGAGGGGCCGGGGGTTCGGAGTTATAGCCTGGAAGGCCTGGCAGTTCCTTGGAGATTATTAAGGGAGTATATTTTATGGCCAGACACAATGCTGAGAGAACCATCCATAAAACAATTACAGGAAACTGCCCCACGTGTCTCAAGGATGCTGTAGATGGCTGGATGGGTGATGAGTAAGCATACATTGGTACCCATCAGGCGTTCCTGAGGGTCCCACCTGCTGGTGGCTTGCTGGCTGGCTCTGCCCTTAGGAGCCAGGCAGACTTGGGGGCAAGATTACTTCCCGGAAAGGGTCAGGAAGTGTGCTCTGCATTTAGAGAGCAATGAATTCTTAAGATGGATGGGGTTTATTTTACCACTAGAAAAATGGAAACTCAGAGACAGGAAGAGCCCTTCTTGCCTGCAGTCATACTGCTTCTCGGAACTGGAAACGGGTCTCTGGACTCCAGAAAGTGAAAGTGTTAGTTGCTCATTCGTGTCTGACTCTTTGTGACCCTATGAACTGTAGCCCGCCAGGCTCCTCTGTCCATGGAATTATCCAGGTAAGAATACTGGAGTGGGTTGCCATTTCCTTCTCCAAACTCCAAGTTCAGTGCTTTTTCAGACTGCCAAGGCTCCTGGCAAAGCAGTCAATCCTAAAGGAAATCAACCCTGAATATTCACTGGAAGGACTGATGCTGAAGCTGAAGCTCCAATACTTTGGCCACCTGATGCGAAGAGCCAGCTCATTGGAAAAGACCCTGATGCTGGGAAAGATTGAGCACAGGAGAAGAAGAGAGTGACAGAGGAGGATGAGATGGTTGGATGAAATCTTTGACTCAATGAGCATGAATTTGAGAAAACTCCAGGAGACTGTGAAGGATAGGGAAGCCTGTCATGCTGCAGTCCAAGGGATTGCAAACAGTCGGACATGACTGAATGACTCAACGACTGGTCTCCCATGGAAAAAGGCAGAATGCAGGTTTCCCCCACAGGTCGTGCCGGTTAGGATTCTGTGCCTAAAGCCCCCGATGATGAGTCTTTACTAGCTTTGAAGATGACTTTCAGGAATCTCACAGACCTCAGGCCCAGGTTAAACACCTAGTGTCTGCTGACAGGATGGCCATTCTGGGCTCAAGGTCAACGAGGTACACCCTCCCCTGTGACCCCTGGAGACCTGGCACCCAAGTCCTGGACCGTGAGATCTGAGGAATGTCTCACCCTCCCTATAAGAACACCAATCGATCTGAAGTCAGGAATATACTTACTCATCTTTATATCATATAACTTAGGGCCTGGTACCTAAGAAGTAAGTATTCAGTGGTTATATGCTAAATTAATGAGTACATCTGAAACTTGTCCTTCACCAGCAGTTCACAGAGGGGAAGGGGAGCGCATGGAGGTGCCGCTACGTGACCAAGGTCGCATGGTGACAGCGACAGGACCCTGACGAGGTCTTTCTCTCCGGTGCCGTGTATGTCCTCTACAGCAGTGCCTCCTCTCAGGTTCCCCGGGGCCAGACTGACTGACCTAGAATGGACCCTCTGCTCCCTCCTCACTGGGGAAACCCAGTTGTGCCATCCATTCTAGCTGTCGGGGTCCCACTTGAGAGTGCGTGGTATTCCAAGGAGGTGGCGTTTCCTCTCGTGGAGCCCCGCAGTCCCCCTCTCCTCTGCAGCCACCGGCCCTCCCCCTCCTGGAGTCAGTGCCAAGCTCTTGCTGGGCATCTCTGGGGACCTGGGAGAAGCTCCGGGGAAACGCAACCCAGGGGACCCAGCTGCTTTCCTGTCAAGTCCAGATGCCCTGAGTGCTGCCAGCCTGACAAGTGGCATTAGCATAAAAACCTTGCCGTGACAGCTGCCGGCTCCATGCCAGAGCCCTGGGCGTCCCTGCCTGGTGCCATTCACTGTCACCAGGGGTGGGCACCTGCCAGCCAGAGGTACATGGCTGTCTCTCAGGCCCGACTCCCAGACTCGGAGCACCTCCTGCTCTCTGGGCTCCTGCGGCAGCTCTCTCAGCAAGCCTGCAGCCCACCTAGGCACCGCTGAGCGCCTTCCCCAGGGGGGCAAAGAGCCTCCTTGCCTTTGTCTCAGCTTCTCCCTGTCTCAAGGAGGGCCCCAGTCCCCTCCACTTTCCGGATGGGAAAATTCTGCGTTTCCAGCATGACTTAGCCGAATTTTCCCCATGTACTCTACACTCCTCTTTTCTGATTCTTTTGCCCTCTGATTAGTATGTCCTGTTCCCACCGTCAGGGTCTCATCTGGGTTGAGAGAGGGAACCTGTGAAGTGCTGCTAGGGATGAGGACCTTGGTCTTGCTCAAGAGTGTTGCGGGGGGGGGGGGGGGCACATGTTCCAGGTTCTCAGCCTAATGCCCCTGGATGATGAGTCTTTACTACGTGGGTGGAGCTTTGCAGGGCAACAGTCGCCTGAGAGGACATCAAATAGCCAACCCTCCAAGCAGAAATGTCGAGGAGACCTCAGGGCTGTGGTGCAGACAGGAGGCTTCCTCTGGGGACCTCCTCCCCCAGGTACCATAACCAAGGTCTCATTGCCCCCGTCTCCAACCTTTGTAACCTGAAAATATAAGATAAGGTCTGAAAACCTTCCCTCGGTCTCCATAAAACAGACCATTTAAAAAACTGGTGGAAGACAAGAGAACAGCAACTGCAATAAGCAAACAGCTATGAGCCCTCTCCTGCCCAAGGTCCAGGCGGTCCAGGTTGCCGGGGCTTTCTACCCGAGGCTGCAAATGTGGGGGCAGCCCATCCTGCCTCTCCCTGTCCACCTGCCCCTCCTCCTCCTCCTTTTCTTCCTCCCCCTCATCTCCTGCCTCTTCTTCCTCCTCTCCCTTCCCTCCCCATCCCCCTGCCCCCCACACACACCTAGGCCCACTGACCTCCTCTGGGTTCCTGCCCCGGGCCTTCGTGACTGTCCACCTCCCCAGCACCCTCCTGTCTTAGAGCACCCTGTTCTTGGCTTTCACACGCCCTGCAACTTCTGTGTACTTCTCATCTTAAAAATACTTATCCGTAAATATGTCCTTTCTTTCCTTTATAAATTAGTTTCTTTGACCAAAGTGACAGATACACAAAAGTCAAAGATCAAATCACATCAAGCGGTTTTACAGGAAAGGCAGCAGGATCTGCTCACAACCCTTTCCCATCCTCCAGCGTCAACCACTTTCAACCCTAGGCTGTTTCTCCTGGTGTTTACATCCCTTCATCTAAGTGACATACTCACACTCCTACTCTTTTCATAACATTTCATTACAAAAAATTCTAATATATAACAAAGTTGGATTTACAGCAGACATTCGTATGCCCACCATCTCATTTTCCAATTAATATTTCGTGACACTGCTCTATCACATAACTTTTTAATTTTCCATGCTCTGTCCATCTGTCACTCCCCCTTTTAGTACATTTCCAAGTAAGTTGTAAATAAGAGTACACGTTAGTCATCCTGAACACTTCACCATGCATATCATTAGAGTTCAGGATTTGCTTGTGGTTCTTTTCTTTTTCCTTTTAAGAAAAACTTTACAGCACACCAGTCCATGACTTCAGAGCTATGCATGGGACTATGTAACCAAACTGCCACCCCAAATGAGAACTTCACCATCCCCCTGGGGCGTTCCTTTAGGCATCCTTGCGATAAATACCAACAGCAGCCCACATAAGGCAGACAGCTACTGTTTTTTCTTTCTCTTTTTTTAACTCTGCTTTTTGACAAAACAATTTTTGATCTTGTCCACTGACTTCCTATTATGGCATGTCTTCGCCCATAGCTTTGCCTCCCCATAATGTACTTGTATCAACTTTGAAAAGTCAATCAATATTTTCTATTTCCACAACAATAAGTAAAACACATTCACACCTGCAACAGGACTCAATGATGGTGGTTTCCTTTCTTGGGCAACTTTATGCTTTTCTTCATTTTTGGTTTTCCCTCTTTTCTAAGGTCTTCTCATAAGTTTTCTTTATGATTCAACAGAATGGAAGACCATCTATTACTATTACTTGTCAAATGAGCAAGTGTATCAAATAATCTATAACTTAATTTCTTCCCCAGGATACTGCCAGCAATCCACTGATGGTGGCCCCTCTGCTGCTTCCTTCCTAGAAGCATTTAGGAACCTCTAATTTCTGGTGTCTGAAACATGATCATATAGGCCTTAGGCCTTTAATGACCCTTCAATCTAAAAACCTGTTCTGGGAAATTTTCTTCTATTATTTCTTTGCTAATTATCCTCTCCATTTTCTCAGAATCTGTCTAGTATTCCTAACAGTTAAATGCTGGACCTCCTGAGCTGGCCCTTTAATATGCTCATTTTCTCTCCCATTATCTCTATTTCTCTTTCATTCTGTTCCACTTTTGGGGAAATTTCTTCTATTTTCTCTTTCAGAACTTTTATTGAATTTTTGCTACCATTTTTAATAGCTAAGAGCTCTTCCTTATGCCTTGATTTTATGTGTGGCAATCTATATCTATTTTTTTATTAAAAAAATACTTATTTATGTATTTGGGCTTCCCTGGTGGCTCAGCTGGTAAAGAATCCTCCTGCAGTGTGGGAGACCTGGGCTCAATCCCTGGGTTGGGAAAATCACCTGGAGAAGGGATCTGCTACCCACTCCAGTATTCTGGTCTGGAGAATTCCACGGACTGTATAGTCCGTGGGGTCACAGAGAGTCGGACACGACTGAATGACTCTCACTGTTTATGTATTTTAATGTGTCAGGTCTTAGTTGCGGCATGTGGGATCTTCACTGCAGCACATGGCTCCTCTCTGATTGTGGGGCTCCAGAGAGCACAGCCTCCAGAGTTGCTGTGCACAGGCTTAGTTATGCTGAGTCATGCTGGGCTTAGTTCACAGCTGTTCAGTTGCTCAGTCGTGTCTGACTCTTAGCAACCCGATGGACTGCATGTCAGGCTTCCCTATCTTCACTATCTCCGGAGTTTGCTCAGACTCATGTCCACTGAATTGATGATGCGATCCAATCATCTCATTAGTTCCCTGACCAGGGATCAAACCCATGTCCCCTGCACTGGAAGGTGGATGTTTAACCACTGTACAATCAGGGAAGCCCCTGACAATCTATATTTTTATATCTACCTATCTATATTTGCTCTTATTTTAGGTAAAATATCTGCTTTTATACATCTGAGGATATTAACCATACTTAATTTAAAAATTTTTTTTTCTTTCTTTCTTTTTTTTTTTTTTTCAAATTTCACGACCTGTGTCTGTTTCTTCTGAGTTTCTTCTTTCTTCCTATTTGCTTATCTGGTCATAATGTTGGAGGCTTTCCTAGAATGTCTGGTGATACATAGTTGCCTATATTTAAGAGTGTGAACCATTTTTAAAAACCTGGTTGTCTCTCTTTGAGTATGGGTGAGTCTCTCTTTGTTGGTGGACTTCACAATAGGGTGATGGACAGGGAGTTGATTTTTTTTTTTTTTTTTTTTTTGGGAGGCTTCTGCTCCAAATTCTGTTTGCCCCTTATCCCCTTAGGCCACTCAGTTTTTCCAGAGGAAAATTTTCCTGCTTTCAGTCTGGGTTGGGGGGTGAGGGATGGAAGGTGAGAGATGTCTTGGCTGCTACCATTACGAAAACTCGGTTGGGAAGAAGGCTGAGGATATTTCTGTTCAGTATGCAGAATTTAACTTAATGAAAAGACCCTAATGCTGGGAAAGATTGAAGGCAAAAGGAGAAGGGGACGACAGAGGATGAGATGGTTGGATGGCATCACCAACTCAATGGACTTGAATTTGAGTAAGCTCCGGGAGTTGGTGATGGACAGGGAGGCCTGGTGTGCTGCAGTCCGTGTGGTCACAAAGAGTCGGACATGACTGAGAGACTGAACTGAACAGAAAGATTCAGATTCCTAGCAGAGTGCCTAGCTCATAACTAGGTTCATAGCTAACTAGATTCCTAGAAAACAAATACTGACTAAATTAAAAGTATGAAAGATGGAAGGTTTTATATATTCTCTTATATAACAAGGTCTAGTGCCTTGGAGGTGGGAATCCCCAGTCTTCTCTGGAAAACAAGAGGCTGATTGGATTAGGGGGTTATCAACTATGATTGGGATGGAGAACAAAGAATCACAGGTGAATGGTCTCTTGGTTCTACAGACTCAGATGCTACAGCATTATAAGGACTGGCTGGATATCCCCTAGAGGTGGGGGCCTGAATATCCCCTAGAGGTGGGGGCCTGAGGGGTCTGGGGTGACTGGCTCCTGTCCCAGTATGAGTCCCACTCCCCCACCCTCCCCTTCCAGAGCAGAGGTGTGTCTCACAGCTGGAGGGAAGGGAATGCCAAGGAGGACTGGAAACCCCTCTCCTCCCCTAGAAGGCCAGGAAAGGAGGGAGGAGGCGGGGAGGCAGGCCAGGGAGGGCGGTGTGCCTCAGCATCCAGCCCAGAAGCTGGCTGATGAGCTAAAAATGCAGCCAGCGGTGTCCCCCCTCCCCCACTGTCTTAATGTGGGTTTAAAATAAGTCAGCCTCTCTAGCTCTCCCTTTCCACTGTCATTTATTTCAGTTTTTATCTCCACAACAAAAATTCCTTCCAACTTTTTTTTTTCCCCTCTCTCCCTCTAATGCTCTTCACTTTCAAATGCTAATAATCTCCAGCTGTAAAAGGCTTAGAAGTGGCTCTAGATTGTTTGATCTTTGGCCTGTGATCTGCTTTCATCTCTCTGCTTTCAAATGTTACTTTAGATTTACTTTAACCTATTAACATGCTTGGTATTCACAGACATGCTCCCAACCCGCTTCCCAGCACCCAGGCGCCACCCCCCTCAACTCCAGCCCCCCATCAAACTAGAGGAGGAAAGTGAAACCCCAAGCACAGAATTTAGCTTTGGCAGCGAGGGGACAGGAAGCCTTGAAGGCAGGGATGGGTGGAAGGACAGAGGGGGAGGGGAAAGGCTGGGGTTTGGGGGAGGACGGGTGGCGGGGGAGGCAATGGTCATGGAGAGGGAGGCAGGAAAGAAGACAACAGGTCAGAAGAGGAGAGGGGAAAGGAGACTGAGATGAAGCCAGAGCAAGGGAGAATGGGGCAGACACAGAGGGACAAGCCGTGCTTGCGAGCACGCTGCCTCCTGGCTGGTTAGACGCCAGCTAAATCTGCTCTCCCCGGAGCCGGGCTGGGGAGTGGAGAGACTGAATTAGTGCTTCAGATTGTCTGCTCCTGCCGTCGTGCTGGAATGTCGCGTGTTCGTTTCCACAGAAAATGCGAGGCATGCATATGGATGAAACTTCTCACTGAGACCACAAGGGTACGGCTCAATTACTTGCCATATAAAGTAGCACAGGAGAGTTCTCTGCACTTGATCAGTTCCTCTGAGTAGGGCTGTGTGCTTGCACATGTGTGTTTGTTGAGAGGGGTGGGGGGAGGAGGGCATGTGCGGGGAGGGGCCTCTGAAAGGGGCCCAGGTTGGTCAGGAGGCACCTATGAAGAGTACCTTGTCATTTAGACCCTCGATGTGGCTCTGGTGACCATTGGGTGCCTGGGGGCTGGTTTGGGAAGACAGCCCCCGACTTCCCACCTCTCCACTCATCACGCACACATAGTGACATCTGTGACTTCACAGTGTCTGACACAGAGCCACACAGATCTGCGGAGATCCTTGGAGACTCAGAGGAGGACCACTGATGGCAGAATTTTTGAAACACCCAGAGCAGGACCTGTTGTTCTCTTGCTAAGTCATGTTTGACTCTTTGCGACCCCATGAACTGCAGCATGCCAGGCTTTCCTGTCCTTCACTATCTCCCGGAGTTTGCTCAAACTCATGTCCATTGAGTCGATGATGCCATCCAACCATCTCATCCTCTGTTGTCTCCTTCTCCTCTTGCCCTCAGTCTTACCCAGCATCAGGATCTTTCCCAGTTGAGTTGGTTCTTGGCGTCAGGTGGCCAAAGTATTGAAACTTCAGCATCAGCATCAGTTCTTCCAATGAATATTCAGGGTTGATTTCACTTAGGATTGACTGGTTTGATCTCCTTGAAGTTCAAGGGACTCTCAAGAGTCTTTTCCCAACCTGATGGACTCTTTCTCCTGAGGTTACTCCTTTAGGGAGAAGGCAGATGTCCCTTCTCTTGGAGGGAAAGCTCCCAGCCTCTGGAAGGTGGTGACTCCATCAGGAGGGAGAGCCTGTCTTGGGCTGGCTGAAAGGGCCACTGAGGGGGACCAGAGTCCTCCTAGACAGTCTTTCCATAGGTGAAAAGCCACCAAAGATGATGGGGGCAGAGGAGTGCAAGGAAATCTCACTTGGAACCGGAAAGCCTGGAGTTCAAGCCTTGGACCAGTGATCTTGCCCTTTTGACCTCAGTTTTCTCATCTATGAAATGGACTAACACTACTCTTGACTTCAAAAGGCAATCATGATGGCAAAATAATCTTAGCATAAGGATTTACAATTATAATTCACTGAGCACTCATCATGTGGCAGGTACTGCTCTAAATATGTTATTAATAGTAACTCACTTAATCCTCCATTAATCCTCACTTAATACTCATTTAACCCTAAGAGGTAGATCCTGTTATGAGCCTCATTTTGCAGATAAGGAAACTGAGACACATAAGGTTTAAGCAATTTTGCACAAGGTCACATAGCTAGAGCTATTATGTTCACTTTAGGCTAATTAGGCTACTGGGTCACTTGAACTCATCTATCCCCTCATTTCGTCCTATTACTTCCTTCTGGGTTGGTATCATTGCATGTGCTTTATGTAGAACCTAGCAGTAAGTCCTAGCTCAGGTTCTTTGCCACCAAGCCCACACTTCTTACCATCCTGCTAGGCTGCAAAGATGCTTTTCAACTGCAAAGGGCTTGAAAATGTTAGCTATTATTGTCCACGAATTTGGGGATTTTTGCCAAAGGGGAAGCTCATATTCAGTGAGTCGGAGGCCCAGGGTGCAGAGGAAAAGGTAGCGTTCCTAGGCTGTCCTCTCTCAAATGTCTTCTCTAGGGCAAACCAGAACCTCTCTGCTGTAGCCAGCCAGTTACTCCTGGTCCTGAACAAGGCGGAGAGGGAGGGTGGAACTTGTCCCATCCTACAGTCGAACAGACTCCACATGGAAAGGCAGGGAGAGTGACCCACCTTAGGTCTGGGGATCATCTCCACAGCTGCCACACCCTAGCTTCCCACGGTGGAGGTGGTTCCGGCGTATTAACATTTACAAGGGCTGAACACAGACGTGACCATGAGCTGGGGCCCCTATGGACACCTGGGGAAGCTTTTCAAGTGACTCTGGCCAGTTGAAGTGAAAGGAAACGGACCCAATCGGAACACTGCCACGTGCCAGGCAACACAGGGGGTCTTTCCACACCTGTTGGTCTAACAGACTTCACACCAGCCCCATGCATCAGGCAGCCATCCGCGTCATCGTCTGAGTGACTTGAACGTGGCTGCACGGAATCTTCTCACCATACCCCGCTGCCTCCCTTGGCTCTCCATGGTGTGGCTGGATGACAGCAACCTTATATTAACTGAAATACAAGGAAAGCAGCTCCCTGGGCCCTCCGGAGGCCTAGGCATCAGTGACCCCAAGTCCCAAGAAGGTCCCGTTCCATGGGGGCACTCGGCTTCCCTGGGGCAGGACCCGGGTCTGCTTGTGACCTGGTGGAACTCAAGCTTGAGGCATTTCTTCTTTTGCACTCTGTCTCCTCCCAGGGTGTGTGCGGCAGTGAGCCTGGCATGCCAGGTGCCCGTGTGCTGGGGGAGGGGACTCAGCTCTGTCTTGCTGGCTGAGTGCCCTGGACAAGTCCCTTAACCTCTCCCTAAATGGAGGGGCGGCCCTAGCGAGCCATGGCCCCAGGGGTGATGGGGCCCTAGGAGTGCTGTGTCCTCTGCTTGGCCTCTTGGACTCTTCCTGGGGAGGCAAAGCCAGCATGCAGAGCCCCTACTTCTGGGGCTTGGTGAAGGCTCCTGCTGGCAATGAAGGAGGGAAGGACATGTGTATCCTTCACTTTTTTGGCTCCAGAAAAGCTCAGAGTTCCCCTCCCTCCACCCTCCCTCTGCCCCCACCCCGGGGGAGCATGCAGTCTAAACCCCAGGGGCTGTTTCTGGAGGCGCCTGCCCAGGGCCAGGATGAACACGTGAGCACCCAGCCTCTGCGGTGAGGTCGTCCCCACTTGAAACCCAGGAGTCAGCTCTTCCGGCCAGAAGAATCCTTCCAGGTAGCCAGGGGAATGGAGGAGGAGCCGGGGCGTGAGGAGGGCATCTGCTCTCCCTTCGCTGTTGCTCTCTTCGGTGCCAGCCTCACCAGGAGCCCTGGGAAGCTGGTGGGGAGGGGGGTGGGCAGCGGGCACCGAGGCAGAGTCCCCCCTCCCTTCACACCCACCCACCAGACCTTCGTTACTGAAAAGAGCAAATGCAAATGGATTGGAAGCGCAACGCCCAGAATGCACTGCCCTGCTTCCTGGGGGCTCACTCTAAGTTACAGCCGGGCTCCTCCTGGGGGCTGGCATTTTCCTTGGTTCAAACAACATCTGCGCCTTGACGAGCCCGGCGAAAGGTGAGAGAGCTAGTCACTGCTGCGGCAGCTTCACGTGAAAGAGAATAACCCAGCCCCACGGGTCCCACTTACCCAGGTGGGGCTCTGGGCCCCATGTGCTTTGGCACACATACACCCGTGTACATCCCCCACGCGTGCAAAGTGACATGTGTACCCCTTCACCAACCCTTGTGCCTCCTCACACACATGTATGCACACAGGTGCCTGCCCATGAGCAACACGCATATGTCTGTGAACTAGGGGAGTGGGTGTGCCCTTACCCCATCCCCACCACCCCCCACCCCCAAGAGGGGCTGCGGAGGATTTGAAATTAACGCAACTTTAAGAAGAAGAAGGACCATCTTTCCCTCCAGGCTCCAGGCCAAATCTCCAAATGAAATCAGGCCAGGGAGAAAGGAACCACCGAGATGCACAAAACAATGTGAAGAAGAAACTCTGAAGAAACGAATAATCATATATATAAAAAAGGTGAGAGTTATTTTTCAGCTCACTGGCTTTCTGAAAAGTAATATAAAGTTGGGCAGCGTCTTCTTGGAATCGACCTTTCTGAGCCAAGACCTAGGCCACACGCACATCTTTTTCCTCTCTTTCTATTACCCGAAATTTGTATGGTTTCATCTTCTCTGATTTTCTTTCATTTGTGCGGCTGTGCGAACCCCTTGTGTCAGGGGCTGTTCCTAACCCAGCAGCCCGGCCGCACCGGGAGCCGCTTCTCCCTGGCGCCCCGCGGGGCTGAGAATTGAGAGCCTCCCCTGCCGTTCTCCCCAATCTAGGCCCTGCCACCCTCGGCTGTCTCCCTCTCCCTTCCCAGAAGGCTGCAGGCCTCCTCCCTCCCCGACTCTGCACGAACCTGGCCTTCTTTGTTCCTCAGAGAAGTCTCTTGCACGTGGTTCCCTCAGTCAGGGCTGGAAAGGAGAGGCAGGCCAGGGTGGGGGCCAGGGTCCTGGAGCCCAGAGCCCAGCCCGGGCCCGGGTGCAGAGGGGAGCAGGACAAATGTTTAACAGATGCAGGGAGGAACAGATGAGTCAGCAGATGATTCTGCCTCTTTCGGGGTGTGGAGGGAAAAAGGTCTCCCTTCTGAGAGGTCCAGGAAAGGGAATTCCCTGGTGGCCCACTGAGGAGGGCTTGGCACTTTCACTGCTGTGCCCTGGGTTTGAATCCTGACTGGGGAACTGAGATACTGCAAGCCGTGTGGCACGGGCAAAAATTGCTCAGGAGAAAGGTTTCAGATGGGGGGATGAAGACTGTTTCTAACAATGACATTTCCTGTAGTCTAGTCAATTCTCCAGCACAGTGAGGCTGGGTGAAAGCAAAAAGTGAAAGCTGCTCAGTCGTGTCCGGCTCTTTGCGACCACATGGATGTACAGTCCATGGAATTCTCCAGGCCCGAATACTACAGTGGGTAGCCTTTCCCCTCTCCAGGGATCTTTCCAACCCAGGGATCCAACCCAGGTCTCCCACATTGCAGGTGGATTCTTTACGAGCTGAACCACAAGGGAAGCCCAAGAATACTAGAGTGGGTAGCCTATCCCTTCTCCAGCAGATCCTCCCAACCCCAGTCGGACTGGGGTCTCCTGAATTGCAGGCGGATTCTTTACCAACTGAGCTATGAGGCTAGGAGGACTTACCTAATGACTGTCCCTCTGCCTCTTCTCTGCCACCTCCTACCCTGGGACACCCACTTCTGTAGTCACACACACACGGACATCTGCACACGTGTGAACGCTGAGAACACACCCATTCTGCATGCCTGGACCCAGTCCTGAAACAAACACACATGGGCACCCCTCAGACACACACGTGTACAATACATGCCTCAAACATCCACACAGATATACACACACACGCACTACACGCACAGCTGGATGTGTGTGTGTGGTCACCTCAAACATATCCACACAGCTATATACACACTCAGCCCTCAAACAAACACACCCTGCAAACACAGACAAACCCATGTGTGCACAGCCCTCAAGACATGGATGCCTACACACATTCCTCTCAAACGCACACAGACAGACAGACAGACGCACAGACAGACAGACGCACACACGGAGAGAGGTGCACGTGCACTTTGCCTGCTTTTTAGAGCTGCACCAGTGACCTTTCCAAGCACCCGTGTCCACTCTCAGCTTCTACTTCTTGACCTGA
Source organism: Capra hircus (assembly GCF_001704415.2). Classification (NCBI taxonomy): domain Eukaryota; kingdom Metazoa; phylum Chordata; class Mammalia; order Artiodactyla; family Bovidae; genus Capra; species Capra hircus. Next base: position 55,555,427 of record NC_030822.1, read on the forward strand.
AAATGTGGGGTACTTGATGGTCTGTACCCCTATTGACTTTACCAATAAACATACCATTTAGGGGGTGACACCACCTTATGACTTTTTTGCTCCAAAAGTCAATCAAGGGAGCCCAGCTTCCCCCAGTCTGTGGATACAATAACTTCAGTAGAAACTTCAGTCTGGCACCTGCCCTGGGTCTACACAGCAGAGATAAGAAATCTCTGTATGGCTGTGTTTGAGGTGCAGAAGTGTGGACATGGGGATGTAGGTAAAGTAATTGAATCTTTTCTTCAGGAGAGATTAGAATAGTGTGTTACTCAGGTTAGGCTCACTGCTATAACAAACAGCCCCCGAATCTCAGGGGATTAGCTCAGAGTTTCTCAAAATGCCCCTCTTTATTGAGAGCTGGCAAGGATTCTCTGCTTGATGCAGTATTTCTTTTAATTTATTCAAAATTGAAGGATAATTGCTTTACAGTATTGCATCAATGCAGTATTTCTGGGTCCCAGGCTCTTGTCAGAGCCAGGCTCTGTTGTTCTGTAGGTACTTGGAGTATCTTGACTGAGCAGGTGGCTAGCAAAAGCCAGTAAGGGTTCACGTGGGCTGCTATTCATGGGCCAGGCCTGGAGGGGGCATGCATCGCCTCTGCTCACACTCCATAGGCTGGAACATGGTCCCATGGCTACATCTAATGACAGGAAGGATGGGGAAGGTAGTCTAGCTGGGCATGCAGGAAGAAGAGGAGAATGCAGATACTGGTGCGCCCTGCCAGTCACCGCCATGCCCAGAATCACACCGCTAACCATGGGGGAATCAGTTCTTAGACTGAGGTCTCCTGATCCCAGTGCTGCGCTTGTCCCTTCTAATATTTTACTTTGAAGTATTAAGCTTTACTAACAGAGCACTGTTCCTTGGTCCTTGTTCCAGGTCTAGAAGTCCTTACATTTATAAGAATATGATGATGATAATATATTCCTATCTGTCCTAGTATACATGGTATCTCCTTTAACCCTTATCCCCACCCCATAAAGTATATAGTGTAACGCTACCTTCTAACTGAGCATGCTGCAGCTCAGGCAGATTTAGCAGCTTCTCTGAGGTTGTATGAGAGTGAGAACATGAGTCTCAGGCTTTCTGGCCTTGGTCTTCCATCTTCCTCCCATGCTGCTATTGTTCCTACCAGACACGGGCTTGGAGGTTGGGTGGGTAGAGTGTCAGCCTTCTCCACCCTGCAGGGCAGCCACCCTGATGAAGCTTAAGTGAGATGCAAATGGTGTCAGGAGTGGGCAGAGTTCTTGCTGCCTTTCTGCTCTGGGAAGCATCTAGAAAAATGTGAGGGCCGGGGCTTTTGTAGCTTAATTTAGTTGATAAATGTATGCCTGGAGATAGTAGGGACACTGGGAATTGAATTCTGGTTATATGATCTTCAGCAAAGTGTTGTGGGTTTGGAGTCGAAGACATTCATAGGGAAACCTATCCATAGTTAACTGTATTACTTTGGGCATCTCCTGTAGAGCCTTGGGTTTAGTACGAACAGCCTCCCTTGCTTACAAATTGAAGATTGAAACCACCGCTCTCCTTCTAGAATATTCCAGGAAGTCAAGGCTCCTAAGTGGTTTCCATAACACCACATAGTTTATCTTCGAATCCTTCCTGCACATCCCTGACAGAGTAACTTTCTTAGCCACATACACATTTCAGCATGTCTTTTTTCTACTCAGCAACTTTCCTGACTGCCATAAAGTCCAAACTCCTTAATCAGCCCTCACATTTCTTTACACTCTGTTCCAAAATTACTGGTCCAGATGGAGCACGCTTGACAACCCTAAATATCTCCAATGCTTCTGCCACTCTGCCCTTTCCCTCTCTCTGAATCTCCTTCTCTGGGTGACCTTCATGGCCAGCCTACCTGTTGCCACTTCTAACATATCTCCCTTCTCCATGAGCTCAGTTGCTCAGTAGTGTCTAACTCTTTGTGATCCCTTGGTCTGTATGTAGCCCACCAGACTTCTCTGTCCATGCAATTTTTCAGGCAAGAATACTGGAGCTGCCATTTCAAAATGGGTTGCCATTTCTTCCTCCAGGGGATCTTCCCAATCCAGGGATCAATACTGCATCTCTTGAATCTCCTGCATTGGCAGATGGATTCTTTACCATTAGCACCACCTAAATCACCCCATCTAACCTTCACTGTTACATCACCAGATTTGTGCCCTCAGACAATGCTGTGTGCAGAGGTACCCTTGGTGCCTTGGTCTTCTGAGAATGTTTCTTGTCTTCTTCACCAGATTGTGAGCCTCCTCAGAGTGAGAACTAAGTCTTGTACAATTTGTCCTCTTGCATTTAACAGCTCTTGGGCAATAGTTTATGCATGAAAAAAATAATCAAAAGATAGCAAAGACTTTCAGGGATGTGCGAATGAAAGGCTTAGCTTGGGAGCCATCATTGAAGTCATTCAGGCTGTTTTCCTCCAGCCAGAGATTTAGAGGCAGTTCCCACAGCTTGGTGAGCTGGTAACCTCTTTAGATTTATCTGCAAGAGTCTCTGGGTGGGATCTCAGACCAGAGACTTGGGGCACCTTGGGTTGAGTGGGGTTCTCCTCCCACTAGTCTGGGGAAGAGTAAGACCAGTCCTCCAAACAGGCTGACCGGTCAGGTAGAAGTGAGCTGGGCATGTGCATTCAGCGAGCATCTCAAATTGAGCTCTCTTGGCTCTCTGCCCACACTCGGCCCCTCCGCACCAGGCCAAACTGTAGGCTGAAGCCAGTGGAGAAAGTAATAGATTGGAAACAGGGTGCTCAGGTTAAGTGGGCCGCTTTCTGGAGCTCATCCATAATCCCGCTAGAGCCCAGAGAACAATACGTTAATTAGAGCCAAAGGCATTGCTCCCACCAGCCATCCATCCTGCCTGTGTCTGCAGGGCCATCCCCATGGACACACCAGCCCACTCCCTTCCCTGAAAGAGATTTATTCATTATCAATGTTTGTCTGCAAGAGGGACCAGCGGGGAGCAAATGAAACTCCGAGAGGGACGGGATATGAAAGCAGCAGGGCCAGGCTCGCAGGCAGCTAACAAAGAGGTGTGCTTGGGGGCTGGGGAAGGGGGTGTTCCCAATTAGGAGGATGACGCATGTCTACCTGGTTAGATAGGGCAAGAGGTGAGTCAAATGGAGTGAGAAGAAATTCAGTAAATGTGCCTGACAAGTGGTCCTTGTGGGATTTTTAGCCTGGGAACTCATTCTCTTTAAGCTACAAATGATGGGGTGGGGGAAGATAAGGAATGGATGAAGCCCATTTATCTAATGTCTATGCTGGTGTTTGCACTTAAGAAGCATTCAAAAAGTGCTTGTTGAGTGAATAAATAAATGACTTTTATGGCAGCCAGAGGGATAGTGTTAGGATCCCATTGCCAATGAGTAAATAGAAGCCAGAAAGGCTAAGAAAGGTTCTGGGATTTTTACCCAGGAGTTCCTTGAAAGAGAGACATAATTTATTTTTTCCTGGATCCCATGGTCTGTGTATCACATCAAATTTTGGAGAAAATGAGAGAAGACTACCTCTCCCCAGGATGATGGTGTGGCAGACTGCAGAGGGGAGAAGTCAACAGGGCAGAGATGGCAAAGGACCAGCAGGGCAGTGGCCTACTGACCAAGCCCCAGGGAGAATGAGAGGCAGTGAGCAGAGGGGTGCATAGTCACTGCTTCGTAGATTTGTCTCCCAAGAAGAACATGAAGAGTTAGCACCTCTCCTCAGCCCTTCCTGCTGCCCGGATGGAGAAAGGGGAAGTGGGGGCTGACTTGTCCAGAATCCCACAACCAGCAGCAGAACTGTGTTGCTCAAGGTGTGACCCCTGGGCCAGCAGCACCCTATCACCTAGGACCTTGTTAGGAATGTAGAGTCTCAGGTGGTGCCCCAGAACTACTGAATCCAAATATGCGTTTTAGCAAGATCCCCCTGTGATTTCTAGACATACCAAACTTAAGAGAAAGTCAGTTATATCATGTGCCTAATACTTAGGGGACCACACGGTGTTTTATAGAGGGTTTGGTGGATTAGAAGTTCTCGTGATGACTCTTCATTAACTGACTGAGGGACTTGGGGAAAATCACTTAAGCTCCTTCTGGGCTTAGTTTACTCCTTTTTTTTTCCTTTTGATTGAACTATAGTTGATGTACAGTGTTGTGTTAGTTTCAGGTATATTGCAAAAAATATATATATATATATTATACATATATATACACACACATACATAATCTTTTTTCAGATTCTTTTCCATTAGATTATTATAAGACATTGTATACAGTTCCATGTCCTATACAGTAGGTCCTTGTTGTTTATCTTACATAGTTACTCATTTTTAATATGAAAGGATTGAAGCAGATCAGTGACTTAAACTTTAACCATCATCAGGGGCACTGAGGAGGAAAGGCTGATTCCTGGGTGCCACCCTGAGTTTCTGTGTAGGGCCTGAAAATGTGCATTTCTTATCTTTTCTTTTGGCTGCACTGCACTGCATGTGGGATCTTAGTACTCTAACCAGGGATTGAATCCACCTACCCTGCATTGGGACCTCCGAGTCTTAACCGCTGGACCATCAGGGAAGTCGTGAGAATTTGCATTTTTTAGGAGTTTTTCTTTTTCTTTTTTTGATGTGGACCATTATTTTTAAAAGTCTTTATTGAATTTGTCACAAAATTGCTTCTGTTTTATGTTTTCATTTTTTGGCTGAGAGGCATGTGGGACCTTAGGTCCCCGACCAGAAGTCGAACTTGCACCCCTTGTGTTGGAAGGCAAAGCCTTAACCATTGGACTGCCAGGGAAGTCCCTGGACCGCCAGGGACATCCCAAATGCATTTCTAAGAGGTTCCCGGGCTCCATGTGTGCTTAATCACTCAGTCGTGTCTGACTCTTTGCAACCCCATGGACTCTGGCCCACCAGGCTCCTCTGTCCATGGGGATTCTCCAAGCAAGAACACTGGTGTGGGTTGCCATGCCCTCCTCCAGGGGATCTTCCTAACCCAGAGATCAAACCCAGGTCTCCCATATTGCAGGCAGATTCTTTACCATCTGAGCCACCAGGAAACTGGACCATGATTATATTGCTGGTCTGGGGGGCCCACTTTGAGAACTGCTTGACTAGATGATTTCTCAGGTTCTTTCTGATTCCAGTATTCTGTGGAATTCCCATGCCCTATGTGGTACTCTTCTGCCCAGTGGCATCCACTGGTCCCCTGTGGTTTCTGGCTTCCCCTCCTGCTCTAGGTAGCTCATGTCATCTTCCCAGCACATGTGGGACCAATGAGCTGAGTCTTATAAAATGCAAACCGAAGGTAATTCAGGCAAAGCATTATCCACAAGATTTAAGAAGAGTCCTACAAAACACAGCAATAAAACCTGGAAATAACTATCCATTTCCTACAACAAAATGTCTCATTTCCGAGTCCATAAACGCTCCCCCTCCAGATCCCCAGACCCATCTGTTTTGTAAGCACGTATAATTATTAGTACCATAAAGTCACTTTCTATACCTGATGTAATTATCAGGAACCAAAATAATATCAGGTAAAGGAGGGCGAGGGAGTGGAAATCTTGCTCACTGCAAACTCAAGACTATTTCTTTAAAGAGAGAGAAGTAGCCACCTGGGAAGATAACAATTCTTTATGGTGATATTATACTTCCTGTGGAGGCTTTGGGGACAGCTTTGCAAATAAGACTGAGCTGGATCATCTCAAAGTAAAGAGTGGCTTCCGGCCTTGGATGGAGGATTTAGGTCCTGTTGGGAACTAGGAATTAGGATCCCCTTGCTTCTTTGGCCTCCATCCTCAGATTCCCTGGAGGCTCCAAGGACATGACCTCCCAACCAGAGGCATTCCCAAAGCCAGCTCTTTCCTTTCCTTCCTTTTGTATTTTCTCTGGAGGGGAAACAAACAAAAAAGGGTTGACAGAGTTATGCTGAGATATTGATCAGCTGGTGGTTCAGAGTAAACTCAAGGCTCTTGTCTCTGTCTCCTGCTGCTGTGTCTTGGAGGAACGAGTGAATGGGTGAGCGATGGATGAATGGGTAAGGCACAGATGATGACAGGACCTGTTATCACAGGAGGAGAAGAGCATCAGCCTCCTCTTTTTATGTCTCATTTATGATGGGGTGCAGGACCAAATAAGCACCAATGAGGCATTACTGCCAGGCTGATTTTGATTTCCCATGCTGTAAGCAAAATAGCATGCAACCATGAGAGCTGTTTAAATGGAAGGGCCCTCTGTGCCCAAGGGGTGAGTTTTCATCACTGGATATTTTCAAACAGAGCCTGGGAACCTTTCCCCGAGAGTCCAATCTAGGAGGTTGCTGTATTGGTATGGAAGAAGGGTAGGGGTGGTAAGAATAATTATTGAGCATTTACTGTGTTCCCAACTCAATATAATCTCATTTAACCCACTCACAAAAACCCATGAGGTAGACATTCTTACTCCTCTTTTGAGAATACAAAAAGCAAGTTCAGAGATTCATCGAACTGGTCCATGCCACCCAGCTAGGAAGAGATGCAGCTAGGGTCCAAACCAGCTCCGTCGGGTCCAAGCCAGCTCTTTGATCCAAGGTTCATCTGCCTCCTACAATGGCTTAGAAGGACCACGCCAAACTTCAAATTCTCCTGCGCGCTTGTCGGATCTGAACCTGACATGCCTGACTTGAGAACACATGGGCTGCCGCCGCTGTTGGCTGAGACAGCAATTTGTCTTCTGGATTCATCACTGAGAATTCAAAGCTCTCTTAAGAGAGCCTGTTATGGGAAGCAACTGTTTTCAAGGCAAATCTCTTTGGGTTCAAACCTTTTTTGTCAAGCTGCCCTCGCACCTTCTTATTCGCAGATTGGCTTGACTGCGGGGACCCCACATCCACGTGATGGTTGAAGCTTGCACTCTCTGATCTGGGGATCCACGTGTACTGTGGCCCCTTCATTTCGCTCCTCATGCTGGGGAAGGGGCTTTTGTGTCCTGCTTTTACACCGACCACAGTCAGGGCTGCCTGGAGGAGTGTTTCAGCCTGGCAGAGGCAGATGGCCCAGGCTACAGACTGCCGCGCTGTCGCTAATTTCCAGTGATGAGAGAATCCCTGAGGGGCTGGTGGTGCAGTCTGGGCAAGACTGAAAAGCTAGTCTGACCTGCTTTCTGAAGCATCTCTGCAGCCTTTGGAGGCCGCTCTGCATGTGTGTGTTTCACTCCTGTCTCTGTCCCTTGTTCTCATGCCAACCTTCTTTGGATGCCCACCAGATTCCTTCTGTGCCCTGTCTCTCATCTCTCTCTGCACCTGAGTAGCAGGGACTCCTTGCCTGTGAGCTGGGGGAGCGGCTGATGAGATGGCCGGAGACAGCTTGTCTGCTGTGCTAGGCCACCACCTTTCCTCTCTGAAGTGGAGCATCTTCCTTTTCCTCCGCTTTCCTTTGCCTTTAGTTCCTTCCAGCCCAGCGTCACATCACACCAGGGTAGCCCAGCTAGAGAAGGGAACCTACCAGGCCTCTGGGAGGGTGTATTCTTCTGCTGATCAGTACCCCTGTCTTTCTCCTACCCTTCAGCAGGGCGGAGAGGCCGTCCCCCAAGAACCTTGGAATTCAAGCGGGGAACTGGGCTCTGGCAACTGGCCTTCCCTCTGGCACTGCGCCTGCTCTGTCTCCATGGATTTCTCTCTGAGCGTTACTGTTGCCTGATGAAAAATGATCCCTTCCTGCAAAGCAAACCAGGGTTTTGTGTTGAGTCCATCCCTTTTATGCAACGGAAAGTGGGAGCTCCGGGGGTCCAGAACACAGTCAGTAGGAAAGGACTGAGAATCGATGCCCCCCTCCAGGCTGAGAGGAGCTTCCAGAGCAAAGGGCCGCGTGGAAGGCAGACCTGACCCTCCCAGCCTCAGACCTGTGGTGACCTGTCTGGCCCGGTGTGTTCATCTGCTACGGCTGCTGTGATAAAGCACCACAGACTGGGTGACTTAAGCAACAGAAATGTACTGCTTCATATAAAGAACAGACTTGCAGACTCAGTGGGAGAAGGAGAGGGCGGGATGATTTGAGAGAAGAGCATTGAGACATATATATTACCATGTGCAAAATAGACAACCAGTGCGAGCCTGATGTACGACCCAGGACACCAACGCTCTGTGACAACCTGGACGGATGGGTTGGGGAGGGAGGTGGGAGGAGGGTTCAGGATGGAGGACCCACAAGTATGCCTATGGCCGATTCATACTGATGCCTGGCAAAAACCATCACGATATGGTAAAGTAACTATTTTCCAATTAAAATAAGTAAATAAAAACTTAAAATGTACTGTCTCAGGGTTCTGGAAGCTGGAAGTCCAAAATCAAGGTGTCACAGGGGCTGGACCCTTCCACGGGCCCTGAGGGAGACCTGTTGCTGGTGTCTCTGTGTGGCTGGTAGAAGCCTATGTTCTCCTGGTGGTCTTTGTATCATCTTCACCCTGTGAGCATCTTGGGGCTCAAACTTTCTTTTTTTTTTAACAAAAAAATGTATATTTATTTATTTATTTGGCTGCTCCAGTTGTAGTTGTGGCATGCGGGATCTTTAGTTTGGGCATGCTAACTCTTAGTTATGGGATCTAGTTCCCTGACCAAGGATTTAACCGGAGCCATCTGCACTGAGAGCACAGCCTTAACTGCTGGACCACTAGAGGAGTACCCACTCCCCACCCCAATTTCCCTTTTTATAAAGACCCTGGTTGTATTGCTCAGGTGAGGCTGCTGTAATGAAATAGCATGGATGCTATGATTTAAATGACAGAAATTAATTTTCTCACAATTCTGTAGGCTGGAAAACTCACTATCTAGACGTGGCAGATCTGGTTTCTGGGGAGAACGCTTTTCTTGGCTTGCAGACACCTCCTTCTCACTGCATTCTGACGTGGTGGAGGCAGAGAGCTCTGATTTCTCTTCTTATGAGGACACAGCCCTATCAGATGAGTGCCTCTGCTTTACTCCTCTTAGCTACCTTCTCACAGGCCCGATCTCCAAATACTCTCACATTGGAGTGTTTATTGCTCAGTCATGTCTGACTCTTTGCGACCCCATGGACTGTAGCCCACCAGGCTCCTCTGTCCATGGAATTCTTTAGGCAAGAATACTGGAGTGGGTAACCATTCCCTCCTCCAGGGGGATCTTCTCGACCCAGGGATTGAACGTAGGTCTCCTGCATTGCAGGTGAATTCTTTACTGTTTGAGTCAAGGTTGGAGTTTAAATCTACAAATTTTGAGGGGAGGCAGATCAATCCCCAAGCATATAGGTTTAGGCCCCACTCTAAGAAGCTATCTTTGATTTGATTATGAGGGCTTCCCAGGTGGCACTAGTGGTAAAGAACCCGCCTGCCAATGCAAGAGACACAAGAGATGGCTGTTCGATCCCTGGGTTGGGAAGATCCCCTGGAGGAGGGCATGGCAACCCATGCCAGTATTCTTGCCTGCAGAATCCCATGGCAGAGAAACCTGGTGGGCTAGAGTCCATAGGGCTGCAAAGAGTAGGACACAACTAAAGCAACTTAGCATGTAAAGACTCTATTGCTAAATAAGGTCATATTCTGAGGTCCTGGGGGGTCAGGACTTCCAAGGGACACAATCCAACCTGTGACACTCGGGCTCCACTCAACTCGCTCTCCCACTCTGAAGTCCATCCCAGAAAAGACGGATGGCTCCTCAAGAAAGTCCCCCTCCTTTTCTAGGGCCAAGAGATGAGTATAGCCCCCTCATCGGCTCCCTTTTCTGAGGCTGACACCTAGGGCGCCCCAGGCTCTGCTCAGCGGCCCCGCCTCGTCGTCACCAGCTCTGCTCACAGCTGCCAGCTCCCATGTGTCAGCTCACCACTGCTGCCCTGGCTGACTCAGCGCCGGGCCAGCAGGAGGTGAGAAACCACAGCATCCAGGTGGCCATTTCGGTCTCCTTCAGGATATGTGGGCTGAATCAGGCAGAGAGTTAGAGGGAGCCTATCTGAAGAGGATGTGGGGACGGGGTATTTTGGAAGGATCAGAGAAATAGAGGAGAGGTGGAATAAGACAAGAGAGAAGTGGGAATTAGGTTCTCTTTCCTTCCAAAACCGCTGTCACAGCCATGGAGAAAACCTTTTCCCCACACTTTGTCCTCATCATAGGATTATCGCAAAAACATTTCAAGCAAGAGAAATGCTGTTTTCTTGTATATCTTCATTTAACATACATAATGATCAGAATTTTCTAGAATAAGTATTCCTTACACCTTTATCGTTCTCCTATTATTTCCTTCTGAAGGTAGAGAAGGCAGACAGGAGGCCCCCAGGCCATGCTATGATTCTGTGATCCTGAATTTCTGAGCTGGGGCCTGGGTCAGGGAGTTGGGGCTCCTCTCCCGTCCCCTTAAGCTGACCACGTGCTCTCACCCCTTCCCTTTCCTGATGAGCCCTGGGTCTCTCCAGGGTTTCTTCTCTGCCTCCCTCCTCATCTCCACACCCCTCTCAGCATCACAGTGAAGGGAGAACACAGGGCTGGGAGTGAGAAGAACTTGCTTTACTCACCGTGTGATCTAAGTGGTTCAGGGGGTGTTGGGGGCTCAAAGGAGAAGCTCACAGGGGAGATAGATTTCATGTGGTCCCTTTCATCCTGCTTGCACCAGCCCTGGCCAACTTCTGGGGAGAAAAATGGCTGCATGATGCCCTCCCCATTTCTACCTTAAAATCACAGACTTTGAGAGACAGAAGAGTCTTTGGAACGTGTCAAACTCATGTTCCTACTGAGTGTGTGGATGCTGAGCGGGGCTCTACTTTCATACATCCAGGGGTTGGCAGCTCAGAGTGTTAGAACATTTTCTCTAGTGATGAGTAGGATTGCTGCTATATTAGGGCTCCCCAGAGAAACAAAGCTAATAGAAAGTGTGTGTGTGCCTGTGTATACATATATATATTTCCATATACACTTATAGTTTCCATATATATGTGAATATACATTTCTACATTCATATCCATGTGTATGCTTATATAAAAATATATTTATACACACACATATATATGTATATATGGAAGGGGATTTATTAGAAGGAATTGGCCCATGCAATTATGGAGGCTAATAAGTCCTAAAATCTCCAGGGTCAGTGAGCAACTTACAGAACCAATGATATAGTTCCAGTCCAAAGGCTCAAGACTCAAGAAATGCCAATATTTTGGTTTGAGTTCAAAGGCTTAAAAAAGCCAATATGTTAATACCAAAGGCAGGAGATACTCTCTGTTACTCATGGAATGTCAGTCTTTTTATTCTATCCAGCCCTTTAACTGATTGGAGGAGGCCCACCCTCGTGGGGGAGGGCAATCTGCTTTACTCCATCTATTGATTGAAATGTTAATTTCCTTCAGAAACACCATCAGAAAAACATTCAGAATAATGCTTGGCCAAATGTCTTGGCACCTGGTGGCCCAGTCAAATGATCATATAAAATTAATCATCACACTCTTTTCCTACCATTTCTCCTTAACTCGGCCCTCCTTATCTGGTCTTAGAGGGAAGGGGACAACCCCTCAGTGGGATTCAGAGTGTTCAGCCCAGTTGACTGCTCCTGGGAAGGGGCCTGGGTACCCACGCCTGGAAGATGACTCTTATTCCCACTAGATTGCGTCTCTAGTGGAGTGGCCAGTTCCTCTTGCCTCACTGGGCCAGAAGTCACAACTGCCACACCTGTTCCTGTCTCCCTGCCCCACTCAACCTCATCCCTCTTAGCTTGTGGCTGAATCATGGGCAGTGGTGTCTGGGGCTAATAGGAACTATATGCTGGGACCAATCTTTGCAGAGAGGAAGTAAGAGAGCTCATTTCCACCTCTGTCCCCCCACAGCCAGGGGTCTTAAGGAGGAAGGAGCAGGGAGCCCTACTTAATGCCAAAGGCTTTACATGCCTTGCATCCTTGAAGCTGCATAAACACTCAGCACAGGCAAATCTCACCTCTATTTTAGCCACAAGGAAACTGATGCATGGTGACTTTGTGTCACCAGCTCAGAGTCAGATAGCTGCCAACTGCAGGAGCCAGGATTTGAATCCTGCTTTGGAGGGTTTCAAAACCTCCTCTTTCTGCCGCATCTTGGGATGTTATGTGCAGATGGAGGATACTGGTGGGCTGCAGTCCATGGTGTCGCTGGGAGTCAGACACGACTGAGCGACTTCACTTTCACTTTTCACTTTCATGCATTGGAGAAGGAAATGGCAACCCACTCCAGTGTTCTTGCCTGGAGAATCCCAGGGACAGGGGAGCCTTGGTAGGCTGCCGTGTCTGGGGTCGCACAGAGTCAGACACGACTGAAGCGACCTAGCAGCAGCAGCAGCAGCAGCAAGCCCCATAAAGAATACTGCCTAAGGAATGCGAGTGATACTCAGTTTACAGAAGTCCCACAATAGTGATGTAGTTCTGCCCAGGTGCCCAGGCAGCTCAGCCGTCAGTGCACAAAGGGAGTTGCTACAGCTCTGACATTGCCGTGCGGTGTCATCTGCAGTAGACAGTAAATGAGGAGGCTAGAGGAGATGACCACTAAGGACTACCTTCTCCAGTTCTGGGATCCTAAGGATAAAAGGCTTTCCCCTGACAAGAAGGATCCCCCAGAGCATGCAACCTGGAGTTCCCTTCATTTTGGTGGCACTGAGGACAGTGCCAGATGGAGGAATGCTGGGTGCACTTGAGCCTCGGGTCTCTGTCCCTTCTGTTGTGTGAGAGCAGGGCCTTGCTGCAGGAGGAGACGCGGATGGGAGCCATTGCAAAGGGCCGAACAGAGGCAGAGCCCAGTTTCCCGTGTTTGTCTGGGACACTGCCAGCCCGTGTTCTGCAGTGACTCGGAAGCGGAGAGCAAACAAGGGATTTTCAGATGGTCTTTGCATGCTTTCTACTTTGTTTTCTCTTGAAGGGAGAGGCAGCTGCCACGGGTTCTCTAAATCTTGGCCTGGAGAAACCAGGCATGAGGAGCTGGAGGGGGAATGGCTTATGTGAGATGGGAAGCCTGAGGCCAAGTTAAGCTGAGCTGGGGAGCGCTTGATCTCCCTGCTCCGGGAAGCTCCAGTTTCTCTGGAGAAGATGCACGCTGACCTCTTGGGATCTCCTTGCTTCTCTTACAGTGGACTCTAGAAGGAACAGTCATTAATTTGGAAAATCTTGGGGCTGGGGTGGGGCTTGAAGTCAATTACCCAGATATCCCTTGAATACCTACTTCCAGGGCAGCTCTTTTCATCTCTGCCCAGCTCCTGCCTGGGAGCTCTGTCTCCTGGTAGCTCCCATTCATCATTCTGGGGTCTCCCCCATCTACTCTGCACATGAATGTCCTCTGATCACACATGCGTATTTTGCTTGGAGAGGCTTTGCATCCCCATGGGAATGTGGCCTGTACTCTGAGATTACTTCCTGTGACGGTCATTTTGTCTCTTTGGCTGGACTGTAAGCTGCCTTCTGTAGGGACAGCTTGTCTTTTTTTTTATCCCACATATTCACTACTGGAGGGTTGAGCATATGGAGAGTGTTTAATCACTGCGTGGTGGAAGGAAGGGAGGGAGCGAGATGGGGAGGGAGTGTAGGGAGGGAGGGAGGAGAGAGAGCTTTGCCCTCATCTTTTTTGTCTGGCTGGACAATGGATGTGCACCCTGATGACAACTGGTTGTTCCTGTCTGGTGGGGCGGGGTGCAGGTAGCCTGCTGTGGGGAACAGCTTCAGGTTCTGGTCTCAGTACCTGGAGTCCAGTTCCAGCCTTTGTGTTTCCCAGCCAGGCAACCCTGGACAAGTTACTCCTCTGAGCCCCAGTTTCCTCTCCTCTCCTTACAAGATGCACGGGGTCCCCTGGTGGCTCAGTGGGGAAGAATCCGACTGCCAATGCAGGAGCCCGGAGTTCAGTCCCTGGGTCAGGAAGCTCCCCTGGAGAAAGAAATGGCAACCCACTCCAGCATTCTTGCCTGGTAAGTCCCAAGGAAAGAGGAGCCCGGAGTTCAGTCTCTGGGTCAGGAAGATCCCCTGGAGAAAGAAATGGCAACCCACTCCAGCATTCTTGCCTGGTAAATCCCAAGGAAAGAGGAGCCTGGTGGGCTACAATCCCTGGGGTCACAAATAGCTGGACATGACCTAGTGACTAAACAACAGCAAGGGGCATATAATCACTCACTTTAGGGCTGTTGTGAAGATCACATCAGATCAAGGACCTCACTGGGTTTCCTTAGTCATGATGGACAATGCTCAGGTCTAGCACATGGGGCATCTTGATTGTAACACTGATGACACTATTATTATTTGATTAATTTCTACTGTGTGTTGACCACTGAGACGTTCCTTACATAGGCTCTTGGTAATACAGATTATGAGGTGGGTCGTTTACCAGAGAGGGTCAGAAATCTTCAGAGACTTGAAAAACTAGGATTTGAACCCAGACCCCTAATGGCTTTTCTAGGTCCCTTGTTTCTCCCATCAGGCTTCTTCCCATTAAATGCAAATGAGGACCAATTTGAGGAGGTGGTTAAGTGTGGTGGGGGGATGTTGGATTCAAAGGCTCCAGAATAGACTCTCAATCTTGTGATTTTATTCTTTCCCATCTAATGTGTGCTAAGTCGTTTCAGTCGTGTCCAACTCTGCACAACCCTATGGAGTGTAACCCACCGGGCTCCTCTGTCCCAGGGATTCTCTAGGCAAGAATACAGAAGTGAGTTGCCATGTCCTCCTCCAGGGGATCTTCCTGACCCAGGGCTCAAACCTGTGTCTCTACATCTCCGGAATTGACAGGTGGCTTCTTTACCGCGAGTGCCACCTGGGAAGCACTTCCCATCTAATAGGGCAAAGCAAATACTCAAGGATCTTTCTTTTCCTGGGTTGCCTCTTAAAGTCTTTCCCTCTGCCTAAGATTTGGATCTGCTAGCCAGGCGCTACTTCTTTTCCAAGGAACCGGGGAGGGCTGCGTAAAAGATGTGGTTTTCCAGAAGCACTCAGTGGGAGTATGTGTATGTGTGTGTGTGGTAGTGGTTGGAGAAGGGGTGGATGGATCTGGAAATCAGGCAGAACAAGGCAAGGAAGAAGTGACTTTGAGGCCGTAACCAATGCATCATTCAGCAAACTTTATTGAGCATTAATATGAGCCAGGCGCTGTGCTAAACCCCGCAGGGTTGAAGAAACCTCACACTCTGATCTCCAGGAGCTTACAGATTGGTGAGGAAGACAGGATTCAAGGCAGATGGAAGCTCCTTCTGCTTAAAGATGGGCTGGAGAAGGGAGGGGAGGATGGTGGGAGGGAGGGTGTGCAGACGAGGTGGGGGTGGGGAGACACTCTGGGGGAGGGGATGGTGGGGGAGGGTGGCACACCTGGGTCCCTGTCTGGAATTCTCTACCCCCTGCAGCCTCCTCGGACCTTGTTCTCCGTTTAAGTCAAATAACTTAGGTTCCTGGTTGCCTACTGCTTGCCACGTTCCAGCTCAATCATTCTCTGAAATTTGGAGCTGTAGCTAAAACGCCTTTGCCCTGTAACAGGATTTTCGCAGGCTCCACAGCGGCGGTAACGTGGCTCATCACCTGCTGTTGTAATCGGCCCGGCTAAGCCCGGGGCTGCAGTCAGAAAGCTTAACTCGCCTTGCTGATTCCAGCTCGCTCTTCCTGGCATCAGAGCGGTGTTTCAGGAAGGGAAGCTAATCTGCTCCCCCCTCCCCACTTGCACACAGAAGCATTTCAAAGGAAATACAAATGGCAGAGGGAGGGGTGGTGAGAACCCAGATCCTGCAGGCCTGAGGGGGAGCGGGAACGGTGTGCTGGGGCTGTGACGGTCCCTTTTCCTGCAGAGGGGTGGGTGAGGGAGCTGGCTTTCCCTGAGGGTCTTATTTCCCGGCCAGGTTTCAAGGTCTGTATTGGGAGAGCTGGCTCTGTTGAAGGGAAGGGTGAGTTTTGAGTAGGAATGTGTGTGTGTTTGTCCACTGTGCCTGATGAAACACCTAGACACTTTTTCTAAAATCATCCTCACCGCTGGTAATTTTTTGCCCTCTCCCACCCTCTTAACACTTTCTATTTCCGAAGACCAGAGCCCAGAGCACCTAGAGAGATTCTGACATGTATTAGGAATACATTGCGGGCTCCTTGAGTCAATGAGTACTAGCACTTCAGCTCAGTTTTGTTCCAGGCACTGGGTTATGCCCTTAAACCCATGAGAATCCGATCACATAGGTTATACATGGGAAAGCAGGTTGGAAACAGAAGCAGGCTGTAAACGCCTTGGCGCATGGGCCATGCGTGCTTTTCAAAGGAATGCCTGCTAAGCTGCTTCAGTCAAGTCCTACTCTTTGTGACCCCATGGACTGTAGCCTTGCAAGCTCCTCTGTCCAGGGGATTTTCTAGGCAAGAATACTGCAGGGGGTTGTCATTTCCTCCTCCTGGGGATCTTCCCAGGAGACGCAGAGATCCAACACGCGTCTCCTGCGGTTCCTGCCTTGCAGGCGGACTCTCTACTCCTGAGCCACTGCGGAAGCCCGCATGCATGCCAGCATTCATTCATTCAAGAAATACGGAGCTTAACCTGTACCACCTGTTCTTACTAGATGCTGAGGGTATAGCCACGAAATGTACAGACAAGCTTCCCTGCCCCTGTCCTAGTGGAATGTACTGAACCGAGACTGGGCAATGGTCAGATTTTAGCCTAACCTAAGAAATAACTTTCTGATGACTAGACCTGCCTGACTATGCAATGTGCTACATATTCGGTAATGAGCTCCCCGCCACTGGAAAAGTTTGAGCAGAGGCTTCATGGGCATATACTGGGGATACAGAAGAGGGGGTGCAGCAGACCCTAGATACGCCTGCCTACATCCCCCTCCCCTTACCTCTTTGGTTCACACTGGAAAACTTCTGACTGTCAGCACCTGCATTTGTTTGCCTGACAGTTTCTTAGACCCCCCGCCCCCACCCAAGAATCTATTGTGCTGCCCACTCAGCAAGCTGGGAAGTGCCAAGGAATTGATGGGAACAATCTTTTCTAGATCACTTAGCCTGACAAAAACTAGGGCCTATGCCTGAGCAGGCAGGTAGTGGGGCTCATTGCCTTTTACCCCACTAAAGGCCCAGGGGTAGTGTGATTAAAGCATATTTTGTGGTGGAGGGGGGAGAGCGATGGTAGGTGTGGTAGACACCCTAGAGTGCCTCCCAGATCGGCCTTCAGTGAAGGACTAGACCTAGCTGCTGGGGAGGTGATCAACAGACAGACTTTAGTAATTGGGCCCCATCAGAGATTGCTTCAGCTGCAGAAAGCTTCCTGCCTAAGATACCTCCCTTTTGAGGTGGCCCACATCCAATGACAGATTGATGAGGGAATAGAAGGCCTGGCCATCTTGGCTGGATTGGGGACAGCTCCAGAGGCCCATTCTGTGTTCCAGGACTGCTTGTGGGGTTGGCCACGGCTGCTGCTGGCCTGCATAAAAGCTGCGTTCCTCCCTCTGCTTTCTATTTCTCTTCCCCACTGGTGTGGACCCTGTGGGCTCTGCTTAGTAAACACCTTGCTGGCTAAACTCAGTCTCAAGAGGTTGCTTCCCAAGGAATCCACCCCATGACAGTGGAACCTGATCCCTACCTGCCTAACTGAGCCTCTGGAATCGGTCTGCTATACCCTGTTCCTTCCCAAATTATCTCTACAGCAAGCTCTAGCTACCTTAAAGCCTGAGCCAGGTTCAGCTCCTTTCTTACTGCTTCATCTCAGCTTCCCAAGGAAGGGATGTGTGTGATCAGGCTGGTGGGCGTAGGGTACTTGCCTCTCTGACTGCCACACCCCTTCCCCTTACCACACTCGTGCCTCCACAACTGTGTTGTGTGTTGATGCCCCGGGCACTGTGCACCCAGACAAACCTAGTCAGGGGACCACCATGAAGACTGAGACAGTCTCGGGCTCCAGAGTAATGTCCCTGGATCAGAGGTGCATTCCAGCAGCTGGGACTGCGATGGGAGCTCGCTTTATTAGATCCCATTATAAATGGATGATTTGCCATCTCTGAAGATAAATGGGAAACTTAATGCAGAGGTATCCTGTCTAGGGGAACTGGAGAGTTATGGATGTTAGCTTTGTAGCTTTATGAAAGCACTTTCTTATGGAAACTGAAATGACCAAGATTAGATTGAATTAGTAGGTACTGGTATGAGCCTTTTCTCCCCCTATCCATCTTGATATTTTTTTTAAGGGAAATGATTTGCCTTATGCATGAGCATTTCATAAAAATGCAAATCCCAAGTTTGGGTTTGATAATTAGCAGAATTTCCTCCTGGTGCCTAGGAGGAAGCACCCAGCTAGAATTCTCTCTGGTGGTGGGCAAGTAGGCACCCTCTGTTGGCTCCACCCCAGGCAGTGTCTGCTCCTTCAGGTCCACTTCCTTCCCCACTGGTGCTAGGTACTCCCCTCACCTGTCCCCACAGAGCAGAGATGAATTAGTGAGACTTTCTGTCCCAGCAGCGGGGCTCCTGGCCTCCCGCTTTGAGGACGGGATCTCCCCATCCTACACAGGTCCCACTCTCCATCACAACTTCTCCAGCCTAAACTTTGAGCCCAGGTCCTAGTTGGGTGGTAAGGTTTTCTGTCAGCTAACAAGTCCGTCTGATGGATATTTGAGCACTTTTGATAACAAGTATCCCTGGTGGCTCAGCAGTAAAGAACCCACCTGCAATACAGGAGACACGGAGACCCAGGTTTGATCCCTGGGTCAGGAAGTTGCCCTAGATGAGGGCATGGCAACCCACTCCAGTATTCTTACCTGGAGAATCCCATGGACAGAGGAGCCTGCAGGGCTACAGTCCGTGGAATCATAAAGAGTCGGACACGACTGAAGCCACTGGGCACAGTGCCAGGCACCAGAGAAACAAAGATACAGATACTGATCCTCTGTCTTGGAGGCAATAAGTTTAGTTGAGAGAGGAATGCAGATAAAGATACTTTCCAGACTAGCACTGCCCAAAGAACTTTCTGTGATCACGGAAATGTTCTGTACCTGAGCTGTCTGCTGCGGTAGCCACCAGTGACATGGGGTCTTATGGAAATAACTTAAGAAAAGGATTCTGGAGAGGAATTTCAAGCTTAGTTTTTCAGCCACTCATCTGGAATCTCAGATACATTGATTCTGAGATGTGAACCTCAGTTTCATCATCTGTAAAATGGGATTATTAAAACCCATACTCTGCCTCTCTAGAATATTAGAACCAAGAGGCCTGGCTCAACTTCCTTATTCTATGGAGGAGGGAGCGGGGGTTGCGACCTGTCAGGTCTTGTGGAAAAGTAGGGGCAGAATCAGACCCTTAACATCTGATCCCAGGCTTTGGGGCCACAGCAGGATGCTGCTTGGGGGCGCTGTGGGAACTGAATATAGAAAAAAAGAAAGATCTTTGAAGCATGCGTATGCGTGAATGCCTGCATGCTGAGTCATGTCCAACTCTTCGCGACCCCATGAAATGCAGCCCACCAGACTCCTCTGCCCGTGGCATTCTCCAGGCAAGAATACTGGAGTGGGTTGCCATTCCCTTCTCCAGGGGATTTTCCTGACCCAGGGATCAAACCCACATCTCCTGCGTTGGCAGGCAGGTTCTTTACCACTAAGCCCAGTCTTTGAAGAGTCAAAACTGTCTAAGACGATGGGTGGTGAAACCGCCCAAGGGAACGATCGCAGCTGTTCAGGACCAGGTGTTGAAGAAGAAAGGTGGAAGAAGCCTCGCTTGTGAGGCTCTAGGCTTAGCACACACCTCACAGCTGGTGTCTGCCCCAAACATCAGACGATAAAGGGATCCCTAGAGTCAGGCTGCAGAAAGAGGAGACAAAAGGTGCAAGTGCCGCCTGAGGTCCGTGGGGACCTCAGACTGGGGAGCCCTGAGAGCTTCCAGGACCCTTAGAGGCTTTATCAGGGTTGAAAGCTGACCTACTGAGTGCCAAGTATCCCTACCAGACGCTGAATGTGGTATCCCAGCATACCACATTCAGAGCTGCCTTTGAGCCAAGAAATTTTGCAGACATGGGAGAGAGAGAGCCCCCAAATGAAATAAACATGGAGGACTCCTAGCAATGAACTCAGGCTCCAGGGGACTGAAATGAAATTTGAATGAAGGAATTGAGCATTGGATTGGGAGATGAGAGGGACAATTAGTCTCAGGAGGAGTCATTTAAAAATTTAAAATACAGATTAAACAGCTTCTTTTTTATGATGGTAAACGCTCTTCCAAATCCTAGGGTGTTTTCTCCACGAGATGCTGAGCTCTGCTGAATGGAAGTCCAGTTGAATGGGACTCTGTTGAATGGGATGAAGGCCTTAGGGTTGGTTCTTTCTACAGGCCCCAACTTTGGGCCCCAACAAGGCCCACAGGGGCCTCAGGGGCTCTGTCCTTGGCCTACCAGTCCCAAGGCTGCCTGCATTTCAAGCTCCATTCAGTAAAATTGTTTTTGCAGCTGGGAGCTGCTTCTGAATTCAGTTCCCAAGGGCACAAGCAAAAAGGTCCTGGAGGAGGGCCCTTGAGGCTGGCACAGGAGGCTGTCAGGGGCCGTGGGAGGGCAGTTTAGCTGGAAAGAGCTAGGGGCATCTGAGGACTGAGAGCTCCTGAAGGAAGAGGCCAGACTTGGGCCCTAGGCTGGGATTGAGCTGTAGATCTGTGAATCACTTTCCTACACGTGCTGGTGCCCCTGACTGTCCTGACTGGTGATTCTAACCTACAGGTGGAGTGTTGGCAATACTGACACACTATTCACCTGGGAGATGGGCTGTAGAAGACACCTGAGGACAGGCGGCAGGGCCAGGTTCAAAGGTCACTCCCCTGCATGCAGTAGGGCTGGGAGATCGGAGAGGAGAATGAGGACTGAGGGCTTCCTTCAGTTCAATGGACCCAAGCCTGTCATTCCTTCCTGGGGGCCCTCTTCTCTGGCCCTGGCTGTGGAGGCCCAAGGCCATAGGGTCAGCCTGCTTCCTGCTCCGGGTGAGTGTGGTGGGCATAGCTCTGGAGATGGACCTCCCCAAGCTTTCATCCATTGTGGCGTAATGACCCGGTTGACCTGCCCTCTCATAGGCCATCACAGTGCCGTCTCAGGGTACCAGCACTGGATGAGGACAGGCACGTAAAGTGCTTCACACGTACCCACGATGCAGCGGATGCTCAGCCTCACCGCTGCCATCCTCATTATTTACTGGGTCAGATCTCCTCTGTTAATGTAGGTTAACTCCCTTGCCCTGAAATGAGCTTCCTGACCTCCTCCCATGACCTGATGTCCTCCCATCTTTCAAGAGCAGACAATATAATCCAGGGACCTTAGTTTTCCACTTGGTGCTGGCCCAAGTGTGTGACCTCAGCCAAGTCACTTTTGCTCCTCAAATCTGTTTTCTCATCTGTCAGTGGAGGAACTTATTCTGAAACTGAGTTTCCCAGATGTGTTGTGGTACACGATGGGGGGTAGGGGGCTCAAATAGGTAACCCATGTGTTGAGAGGGGCGTTCCCTAGGTCCTGAGATGCCTGGGTGGGTGGGGATCGCCCAGGATGGCCCCTGGGACCCTGGCCGGCTCCCTTTCAGCTGGGAGTAGCTGAAGCTGTGTGCTCCAGCAGGCAGAACAAATGTTACCATTTCCCTGTGTGCCATAATGTACAAAGGTAAGAAATCAACTCCAAAGTCTGCTGGGATAATGTCTCTAATATTCTGAGTCGTCTCTGAGCTTCAAAATATACCTCTTCTGAGAAGTCTGCCCCTACAACATCATTCAAAGGTGTATCACCATCACGGTCGTCTTAGCGTTTATGACCTGCTTTAGTCTGAAATTAATTAGTTAATTTGTACTTCTTAAAATGTGGCCTGTGGGCTGTTTCCCATAACAGCTACTGTGACTGCAACTGCTGCTCCTGTTGTCTTTACGAGCTTGCAGGTGCCGGGCCCCTTGTGATGGGCTTCGCTCTTCACTCTCACAACAGTACTGTGGGGTGTGCGTGCACTATTGTGCATTGCACATGGGAAACTTGGGACTTCGATGGTTTGAAATAATCACCCAAATCGCAAGTAGCTGAGTCAGGATTTGGACGTGAGCCTGTTGGTCTGATGTGGCCCACGCTTATAGCCTGTGAAGCAGTGTGTGTGTGTGTGTGTGTGTGTGTGCACGTGCGCGCGAGCATGCACAGGCAGGCCCTCTCTCCTGGTTAGATGTCCAGTGTCCAATGAAGAGGCTTGTGTTTTCTGCATTCTTTCCGCCTCCCCGCAATTCAAGCCTGGGCTCAGTAGTAAGCACGCAAGGGCAATTGCTAGCATGCCAGATATTTTCTTGTAAACTAAAAGTGAGGGCTGGGACAGCCTGCCCTGGTCGCGGATGGAAGGCACAATTGACCTCTGTCAGGTCTCCTGGGAGGTGAGTGTGTGAAATCTTACATGCACTGGGGCTCAGCAGAGCAAGCCCCATGTAGCCTGACCTCTGTTGTTTTAGGGTAAGAGGTTGCGCCAGGGAAGTCCCAAACTGACCTCAGGTACACAGCTGATGATAACAGGTGCTGAGCCCCCACCCCCCATTGAAGTTTGCTAGACAGCCCCGTCCAGGGATCTCCGTGGGAGAGAGAAACAAGTCAATGAATGGCGTCCGGGATCAGCGCGTCCTGGGAGCCTGGAGAGGGGTTCAAACACCCAAGCAGTGCTCACTCAGGTGGCCCTGGGCTCCAGGCTACGGTTTACAGCACCCAGGATTCACTCTTTTCTTAAAAAAGTTTTGGTCACGCTGCATGGCATGAGGGATCTTAGTTTCCCGACTAGGGATAGAAACCACGCCCCCTGCTTTGGAAGTGCCATGTCTTAACCACTGGACTGCCAGGGAATTCCCAGCACCCTGGGACTTACACTTGACCCTTCCCCTCTCCTTCTTTCTGGGAGCTGCTCCTCCCCTTAGGTTGTGCGTTGGTCCTTACCTGGCCTTCTCACTGCTGGGATTGCCAATCAGGTCCTGTGAAGGATTTATATTTGGACTCCTGATGAGTTGTCCATGAGAGTCCTGGGCAGCCCCCAGCCCACTCGTCCTTCACCTGAATATCTGAACCACACATATACCTGCTGCATGACTAAGGGTCAGACAGACCTGAATTTCAGAGAAGCAATGGCACCCCACTCCCGTACTCTTACCTGGAAAATCCCATGGGTGGAGGAGCCTGGTGGGCTGCAGCCCATGGGGTCACGAAAAGTCAGACATAACTGAGCGACTTCACTTTCACTTTTCACTTTCATGCACTGGAGAAGGAAATGGCAACCCACTCCAGTGTTCTGGCCTGGAGAATGGACAAGGGACGGGGAGCCTGGTGGGCTGCCGTCCATGGGGTCGCACAGAATTGGACACAACTGAAGTGACTTAGCAGCAGTAGCAGACCTGAATTTGACTTCCTGCTACAACTCAGAACATGTAGCCTTAGACAAATTTGCTAACACCTTTCCAAGGAATGTTTACTATGTGTTTAATAGTACCTACTGTGTTTCAGGTACGGTTCTAGGCACATAGTGGTGTAGAAGAGGACAAGAAGCTGTGTGCCTAGAAGAGTGGTCAGGTAAGACCTCTTTGAGTTGAAATCTGAATGATGATTAAGAGGAAATCTGGAGCAAGAACATTCCACTGAGACAGGAAACAGCCAGTGCAAAGGCCCTGGGGCACAAGGAAGGATGACTTGTCCCCCAGGTTTATAACTTGTTGCTCCATGTAGAGCAAATTGCAGGGGATCGAGAGTGGAACTTGGGAGACTGGTTAGAAGGCTATTGCAAAGGTCTGGATTGGCAAGGATGATGGCTGGGTGAGTTCCGTCAGCTCCCTGAACCTCAGTTTTCTCACAATATGAAGATAGCAACATTATCTACCTTACAGGCTGATTGTGAAGATTAAATGAGTAGACACATAGCATACAATAAAATGGTAACTATTAGTATTAATAAAAGGAGTAATAATCATAAGCATGAGGGCTTAACAGCTAGGCCCCCACAGGAGGGCTAAGGCTTTAATTAAGTGGAGACTTTTCCATTTAACAGATCCAGGGATGCTTCCAGTGAGTCAGGAATTGGGTGTCTCCTGCCCCTCCTGGCTCACCTATCCTGGGCTTGGTGCAGGGAGGAGGAACAGGTAGGTGGTGTTGGGAGGGAGGGCAGTGACTTCTCTGTGCTACAAGAGCACGCCAGCCCAGGAACGAGAAAGCTTAAGCACCCCCCATGTTCCGTTTGTTTCTGGAACAGATCCGGAAGAAATCCTCCCCTTGTCCAGGAAGTCTTCTGCATTGAGACAGTGGCTTGAAAAGGGCAGGCTGATGAGGGGTCACAAGCCAGAATAAGAAGGCAGGGAGGTAGGCTCCTCTTCTTTCTGTTCTTTCCATAACCCAAGGCAGGGGTGTGGGGAGGATGCAGGAAGGGGTTGGTGTCATTCTCTGAGTTTAAGCCATCGTTGAGATGAGAGGATGAGATGGAAGAGGCTGAAGCTCCCATGAGGAATTTGGGGAAACACTCACAATCTCAAAGGTGGCAGCTGGGTTCAATCACATGTGACCATTCCAATAAGCGGGGGCTTCTCCCCCACAGAAATCCTCTTCCGCGCTGTGTTAGGGTTAATCCCACTGAGGTGGACAGGGCTCCAGTGACCTTCAGGGGGCCCCCACCTTCTCTCAGCATCTGCGATGTCTGTAGAGGGACATTTTATGAGCTCTTCAGTCCTTGCATCCCATGAGGATTTTGCCTTGCTCCAGACCCTCTCTGATACACACATATATCTTAAAAAGGAAAAGAAAGAGGGAGAAAAGCTATTTTATTTCATTGCCAAACTATCCACTTTAAATACCCTTTTTATTACAGTATCTGCATAGTAATACTAATAATAGATCTTGTTGGCAGCTCTAATGAGGCTGGAGAATATAAGGTTTCCAATAAAGTTAATTGTTGCCTTTAATATTCTCATACATTTATACATGGTAAATCTTTAACAGAGAAAAAACACTCCATTTCTTCCCTGCTTAGCAGCCGGTTCTAGACCAGATGGGAAGGGATGGCATTGGTGACGTCAGCTGGACTCTCAGGCAACTTGAATTTTGATCCTCCAAACTTTTTTCCAGTGGTAAGAGCATGAGTTTTGAGTCAGAAAGATCTGGGTTTGAATGCTGACTTTGTCACTTCTAGCTCTGTAGCTGGGACAACTTACTTTATGCTCTCAGCCTCAGTTTCTTGGTCTGTGAAATGGGAGTCGTGATAAATGTGTATAAATCTCAACATACTGGCTGGCATTTAGTCAAGGCTCTACACATGCTCCACTCATTGGAAATGACCCTGATGCTGGGAAATATTGAAGGCAAAGGGAGAAGAGGGCGACAGAGAATGAGATGGCTAGATAGCATCACTGAATCAATGGACATGAATGTGGGCAAACTCTGGGAGACAGTGAGGGACAGAGGAGCCTGGCATGCTGCAGTCCATGGGGGTCTCAAAGAGTCAGACACAACTTAGTGACTGAACTAAAACAACCAAACATGCGAGCTATCTGGTTGTTTGGAACTATTAAATACAACTGTTATTGTATTCACTCACTACATGAAGTGAAAGTCATTCAGTCGTGTCTGACTCTTTGCGACCACATGGACACAGTCCAAGGAATTCTCCAGGCCAGAATACTGGAGAGGGTAGAATTTCCCTTCTCCAGGGAATCTTCCTGTCTCCCTTCTCTGGGGGATCTTTCCAACCCTGGGATCGAACCCAGATCTCCTGCATTGCAGGCTGATTCTTTCCCAGCTGAGCCGCAAGGGAAGCCCAAGACTATTGGAGTGGGTAGCCTATCCCTTCTCCAGCAGATCTTCCCAACCCAGGAATCAAACCGGGGTCTCTCGCATTGCAGGTGGATTCTTTACCAACTCCCTGATAGACTGATAGCTCAGCTGGTAAAGAATCCACCTGCAATGCAGGAGACCTGGGTTCGATCCCTCGGCTGGGAATATCCCCGGAGAAGGGAAAGGCAACCCACTCCAGTATTCTGGCCTGGAGAATCCCCTGGACTGTGCAATCCATGGGGTTGCAGAGAGTCAGACACGACTGAGCAGCTTTCACTTTCAAGTGGAATACATTCATTCATTATTTCTCTCATTAACTGTGGAATAAATCAGGGTGTTACAATCATCATATCTGAACTTCACAGCTACTGTTTTTTCCTGTTAATCAGTTTCTCAAGGTTACCCAGTACTAAGTGACAGACGGAGTGAGAAGCCTGGATTCTCGGTCCCCTGCAACTTTGTAGCTAGGCAGCTCTTGGCATCCATCACTCTTCCCCATCCCACATCTAGAGCTTCCTTGACCCACTTTATCTGCTCACCTCTTCACCAGACCTGTCTGTGGCTTGGGCCCTGGGCCAACGTGGTTAAAACACTTGTTGTGAAGGGAGTGCCACTTCCCCGAGTCTTGGGACAGACTCCCAAGCCCCCTGTCCAACCTCTCCCAATGGTCACCATTCTTCTTTATTTTCACCTTCTCTTGAAGAAATTTCACGATTTTTACAGTCACAGAACAAAGAAGAACGTATGTCTCGCGATTTCTTATATAGCCAATTTCATTTATTTTTTGACAGTGCCATCAGATTTCTGACATTTACAATGTTTTTCTCCCGGGGGGGTTGGGGGTGAGTAGAAGGAGAGGATCACCCCACCCCATGATCCGGAAAAGGGAGAGATGAGCTTGAAATACCCTGGGTTAGGGACAGGCCTATGTGACTTGTGTTTCAACAAATGGATTGCCAACCACGCACCCCCACCTCCCCGACCTTCCCCACCCTGCCAGGGTTCTACTCTACACATCAACGCCTCTCCCGCTGGCAAGTGGTAAGAAATACTATGTGACAGGATGGTTGCCATGGCAACCCTCATTTCCAGTTAAACAACCGGGCCCTGATGAAAGGAGTCTCGTTTGCTTTGGTTAAAGGGTTTGTTGGGAGGGGTGTGGGGCTGGTTTCTTCCTTCTTCTCTCAGCCGCTTTCTTACGCCTCACTGTTTCCTTTTAGGGATGAAGTGGAGGCAGAGATGGGCCAGGCTCTGCCCAGGCCCTAGAGAATGGGCTTCTAGCTCCAGGCTGGACCAGAGGAGCCAGGATGGGGACTCAGTCTGAGACGAGACCCCAGGTTCCATCTCTTCTGCCGGCAGCCAAGGTTTTCCTCCCAGCCCCGCCTGCCTCAGGCCCCCAAAGCCCCCTGCCCTCCCAGAAGTAGGACCTGTTGGGTGAAGAAATGGGCTCGTGGAGAACCCAGTGTCCCAACAGGTGGTTGGGTAATTAAGTGAGCTTTATGCACACAACACTGTTTTGCCCGATGTAATTGCAGTTTCCATATAAATAATTCACGGGAAATTATTAGAGTGAGGACATCGCCCGCCTCCTCATAATTTGCTTAACCGAAATAGGCTCTTTCATCATCTACGTTGATTTGCCTTAAGACCGTGCACTCAGCATCCTTCATAGGCCTGCTCCTTCGAAAACGAGAATGCAGAATTTAATTAAGTTATGCAAATCGGGCGTCCCCTGCGTGGGGAGAGGCAGGGTGTTTGCCCACATGGCCGGGAGGTGGTGCAGGGAAGTGGGGCAGGGGCTGTGCTGCACCCCAGGTGATGGGCAGCTGTTTGGGGAGGCAGGAGGAAGCTTGCCCCACCCAGAGAAGGAGCAGCGTGCCCATGGCAAGTTCAGAAGCTGGGCTCCACAGATAGGGTGGACGAGAGTGCAAGCTTGAACTCTGGAGTCTGCCTCCTAGCTCACTGACTGTGCAATTTGAGGGGAAGTACTTAACATCATTACACCTCAGCTCCCTTCTCTGTCAAATGAGGATAATAAAAGCCCCACTCTCCTAGGACTGAGGTGAGGAGTGCATAAGGGCATCTGTCTAGTGTTTAATGTGATCCTAGCCACAGTGCTTCACAAGCAGCTGCTATTGCTGTTGTTATTACCATTACTATAGATGTTGACAGTTTCAGGTGTGTTAGACTTCTGGCTGTGGTTGGCCCTGCTCTTGATGGAACTATCTGACTGACTCCATCCTGCCCTTTGCAGTGAGGAGTGTTAAATTTATGACTTCATCCATAAATCATTCCATACTTTTGGAAAGGAATCGTTGCATTGGAAGGAAAAAGCACCTAACATTTTGGAGGCAGTCAGACCAAGGTTCAAATCCCAGTACTGCTGCTTACCTACTGTGTGGTCTTGGGCAAGTCACTTTGCAACAGGAGGGAAGGGGGCAGACACAATCTTTAAAAGAATGACATGGCCATAAAACATGACAAAAACAGCTGAGAACCAACTAGGTCCAAGATGGCTGAAGGTTTAAATCCCAATAGGCTCTGAGCCTCAGACATACATTGTAACACATCAGCATCTAAATGAAAAACCCACCAGCACCACAGCAGTTCCAAGGCCTACCATAACAGACCAGAAAGTGGGCAGTGGCCCAATTCCTAGAAATCCCTGCCTCTTCCCCAAAATAATTGGAATAACCCTCCCACTTGTTAGCCTATGAAATTACCCAGCCCATAAAAACCACTCCATATTTTGGGTCTCTCTCCTTCTGAGATGGCCCGTACTCCGTGGAGTCTGTATCTCTAAGTAAATCTACTTCTTACCTATCACTTTGTCTCCAAATTCTTTCACAGTGGAGGAAGAACCTCAGATATACCAGCAACAGCTTTACCTTCATGGGACCCTGAGTGCCTCTCGGGTAAAATGGGGGGAGTATTTTTGTCCTGCTTGGGGCTTTTGGGGATTAGGAGTAATGTGTGCAAGGCATCAGCTACATGTCTGCCACGTCGTAGCTGGCAGATGACGATCAGCTCATACAGGAATCCTCAAGCCTGGCTGCTGTGAGTCCAGGCGAGGGCCTTTCCTTGCCTCCTCACTCTCCAGTCTCTCTTCCCCTTAGTGGTGGGGCTTCCTCCCCGTCCTCTCAGTCGCCCTTCCTCTCATGCTTTCTGTTCAAGGATCCAATAAACTCATTCACCCTGAGGTGTTAATGACTGATGAGTTTAAACATTCTACTTCTCTTTAGTTGACTTTCACTTTCTAAAGGGGATAAAAAGCTTGATTATTCTTAAACTAAAGTTTTGGTTCTTTAATGGAAGTTATCTTGTAAGCCTTACAATGAAGCAGAGAGGTATTCCTAAAATCTCACCTGGAAAGTGATGGCTTCTTTGCAGAAGAACCGTTGGGTCTGGGGATTCACCCTGGCGGTTGGTGCCTCTCATCACTGTCCATCTCAGATTCAAGCTCTGTCACAGAGTCAACTGCTTCATCAGTTGACACAGATTTCCTGAGCACCTACTATGTGCCAGGCTTTGCGAGATTCATTGGGTTTACGTTGTGGGCAAAAGAGCACTGTTCCTGCCCTGAAAAGTGCAAGTGAAGGTTTCTCAGTCGTGTCTGACTCTTTGTGACCCCATGGATATACAGTCCTTGGAGTTCTCCAGGCCAGAATGCTGGAGTGGGTAGCCTTTCCCTTCTCCAGGGGATCTTCCTGATCCTGGAATTGATTCAGGGTCTCCTGCCTGGCAGGCGATTTCTGTACCAGCTGAGCTACCAGGGAGCAGGAACTTAAAAGCTAGTGGGAGGGACAATTATTAAACACATGGTACCAATTAATACATAGTTACATGCTCAATAAGGGTTAGAAGGAAAGGCACAGGCGGCAATG
This sequence comes from Capra hircus, assembly GCF_001704415.2. Classification (NCBI taxonomy): domain Eukaryota; kingdom Metazoa; phylum Chordata; class Mammalia; order Artiodactyla; family Bovidae; genus Capra; species Capra hircus. The sequence continues at coordinate 55,585,054 of NC_030822.1, forward strand.
AGAGAGAATGGTAGGGGACCTGAATTTAAATGGTTGGGGGGATGCAGAAGCAGAAGGTGAAGGAGTAAACTGGGTGAAGAGTGAGAGGAAGTGCATTAATGGCAGAGGAAAGCACGGGCTCAAAGGCTCAGGGGCAGGAAGAATACTGGCGCCTTTGAGGAACCGAAAGGAGGTAAGTGGCTGGACTAAGGGAAACACAGGTGAGTTTGGTGACATAGGTGGGCATCACACGTGGGGATCCTGGGGCAACAGGGAGTCACCTTGAGCACGAGATGCAGAGCCTGGGGTCTTGACCATACTCACAGAGGCACAGGCCCTTCAATACCCAGGCTTTGTGTCTTAAAGAAGGCCACGCCCCACCCGTGAGGGGGCAGAGCAAACCTGTCCGCAAGAGGAACCGAGGAGACTCGTGGACTCAGCGTCAGAAAGAGCAGTCTGGTTCTGGCTCCTACTGTTCCTTAGGAAATTCTCTGCTCTGAACCCTCACATCCGCACCTGCAGTGGGCACATTGCTGGCCCCTGGAGACACGCACTGCCTTTCTCTACCCTGGGGCCTGGTCGGTATGCACTGCATCGACGGGCCCCCTTCATCTCCTGCGCAGCTGATTGGAGGCTCCAGCACAAAGACTGGAGGCAGGAGGAGCCCGAGGTGCAGAGACTTACTAACCTCACTCCTGCCCTGCTGGGCCATGGGCCGCCTGCCTCCTTCTCTCAAAGCTCCCCACCTGTCTCCTGTTCCTCTCCTGCAGCTACCGAATCCAGGTCTGGTCACTGCTCCCTCTCAGCTCCCCTCAGGCCAGGAGTGTCAATGCTCTCTGCTCTTTCTAGCCCTGAGGTGCATCGCTTTTCCTTGTCAGTTTCCCTTAACACTGCCCACATCTTTGCAAAGAGTCCCCTCAGTGGACATGACGGTTACTTTTACACGTCAGCTTGATTGGGCCACAGGTGCCCAGACCTTTGGTCAAAGCTTCCTCTGGGTGTGTCTGTGAGGGTGTTTCTGGATGAGATGAACATCTGAACACATACCGAGTGAAGCCATGTCCCTCCCTTAGTGTGGGTGGGCTCCACCCAATCGGTTGAAGACCCGACCAGGGCAAAAATGTTGCCCCTCCTCGAGTGGAGGGAAACTCGTCCTGTCTGAGGGCCTTGAAGCTGGGACGTTGGTCCTCCCCCGACCTCAGACTGAACCAGGAACATCGGCTGTTTCAGGTCTTGAGCCCATGCTTCTCCGCTGGGAACTTCCTGGTTCTCCAGTTTGCTGGCAGCAGCTCTCGATCTGTACCTGCCCTGCCCCCCTCCCTGGGCCATTGGGAGGCTCTGTCAAGGTGCTTTGTAAACCACCAAGTGCTCTACAATTTTGAGACCTGACAAGTGTTGCTGTTGTGTTCTCCTGAGCGTTGTGTTTTCTGTTTGTTCCCTGAGGTAGGGCTTTGGGGACATGACCCTCAGGTATGTGAGTTCAGCTCTCAGCACATCTTCAATAATGATCTCTGGGAACTGTCGTCCAATAAACAGTTAGTGAGGGATGAACTTAGCCACGCAGCCACACCGGTTCTGCCCTGCCATTTAGCTCACATTTAGAGCGGGAGGGAGAGAAGTCAGGAGCTCAGACTTTGTGGCCAGACGGTCTGGGCCCAGATCCCAGCTCCTCTTTTTCTTACCCATGTGGCATTTGACAGCTCTCTTACCTCCTTAAGCCTCAGATTCTCACCTGTGAAAAGGGATGCCAATATATATAGTTATCTATGTGCACAGCACTGCATTGTCACTCAGGTTACCTGAGACCTTGGCACAGTTCATGTGCTGGAGAAGACTCTTGAGAGTCTCTCAGACAGCAAGGAGATCAAACCAGTCAATCCTAAAGGAAATCAACCCTGAATATTCATTGGAAGGACTGATGCTGAAGCTGAAGCTCTAATTCTTAGGCTACCTGGTGCAAAGAGCCGACTCATTGGAAAGGACCTTATGCTAGGAAAGATTGAGGGCAGGAGGAGAAGCTGGCAACAGAAGATGAGATGGTTGGATACATCACCGATTCAGTGGACATTTGAGCAAACTCAATCGGTTTTGAGCAAACTCAGGGAGACAGTGAAGGACGAGGAAGACTGGCATGCTGTAGTCCATGAAGTTGCAAAGAGTCAGACACAACAGAGTGACTGAACACAACTGTGGCACAGTATATATCTTTAGGAAATAATAGTTATTACCACCGATGAGATGGTTGGATGGCATCATCCACTTGATGGACATGAGTTTGAGTAAGCTCTGGGAGTTGGTGATGGACAGGGAAGCCTGGTGTGCTGCAGTCCATGGGGTCGCAAAGAGTCGGACACGGCTCTGTGACTGAACTGAACTGAACTGAACTGGTTACCACTTTGTCAGTAGCCAGCTGTGTGGCCTTAGGAAAGTCACTTTACTCTTCTGGGCCTCAGGGATCTCTTCTCCAAAACACTTCTGGAGTGAGTGCATCTGGTATTTTTCTATTTTTTCCATAACAGATTTCCACAATTTTAGTGCCTTAGAACAACACCCATATCCTGTGGGTCAGAAGTCCCAGCATGACTTAACTGGGTTTTCTGCTTGAGTCTCCCAAAGCTGCAATCAAGCGGCTGGCCATCCCGTACTCTTATCTGGATCTCAGGGGGCTCTTTCAACTTCACTCATGTTGGCAGAATTCAGTTCCTGCGGCAGTAAGACTGAGGCTGTCACCCGCTAGAGGCTGTCCCTCACCATAGACAGTTCACAACAGGGTTGTTTGTTCCTCAAGGCCACTAGGAAAGTGTCCTTCTCCAGAAGGGCCCACCTTCTCTTTTAAGGTTTTTTTTTCAGATTAAGCTAGGCCCGTTTAGGATAATCTCTCTTTTCATTAATTAAAAAATCAACTGATTTGGGACCTTAATTACATCTGCAAAAAAAAAAAAAAAAATCTCTTCACTTTAGCCATTTGAAGTAATATGATCAAGGGAGTGAAATCCCATCACTTTTGCAGTTCATCAGTTCTGTCCACACTCAAAAGAGGAGCGGATATACGAGGCATAGCACCGAGGGAGAAAGACCATGGGGGCTCTCCTAGAATTCAGTCGACCACAGTGAGTTATTCTAACAATGCTCTGAATGTCTCTCTAGGAATGCCCCGACGGGGCAGAGACTGAAAGTTTGTCTCGCTTGTTGCCTTGCTTCTGGCATCTAAAACAGAGTAGGAGTTTGTGACGGTTGATTTTATGTGTCCGCTGGACTGAGCCACGGCGTGCCCAGGCCTTGAGTCAAGCATGACTCTGGGTGTGTCTGTGAGTGTGTTTCTGGATGAGATGAGCATCTGAATCATGGGCTGGGTGGAACAGATTGTCCCGTCTAATGTAGGCGGGCTTCCCTCGTGGCTCAGTAGCAAGGAATCCACCTACCAGTGCAGGAGATACGGGTTCAGTCCCTGGGTCAGAAAGATCCCCTGGAGAAGGAAATGACAACCCACTCCAGTATTCCTGCCTGGGAAATCCCAGGGACAGAGGAGCCTGGTGGGCTACAGTCCATGGGCTTGCAAAAGAATCAGACATGACTTAGTGACTAAACAGAAAAACAACAACAATCGAGGTGGCCTCATCTAATCAGACGCAGATCTGCATTGAGCCAAAAGGCTTTCCTACGAGTTCTCTTTTCTTGCTTGACAGCTTCATGATGGAATTTATACCATTTCCTCTCTTGGGTCTCCAGTTGACTGACTACAGATTTGGGACATCTCAGCTTCTGTAATCATGTGAATCAATTTCTTAAAAATCAGCCAGTCTTTCTCTCCATATATATCACACACATTGTGTATATATATGTACGTGTATACTCTTGGTTCTGTTTCTCTGGAGAACCTGAAAACAGTGTTCAATAAATATTTGCTGACTCTTGTGTATCGTCTCTTAGGTCGCCACCAACTCTCAAACTCAATTTAAGAAATAGAGTGTGAAAAAAGAGAGCAGGGGAGGGTACGAGGTAAAGGGGCACATTAGGCGCCCTGTGACTGGTCCAAGCCCAGACATCCTTTCATCTTTACTCTCTCTGTCTCTTTCCATCATCTCCAGGCCTTGACTGAAGAATTAGGATCAGGAGAAGGGAAGAGACAAAACAGTCATCTTCCTTACTGCTCTTGTACTTCTTTATGGATCCTTTTCTTTTTCAGCTTTATCAAAATATAATTGACTTACAATAAACTGAACATATTTAAAGTGTACAATTTGATGAGTTTTGACATATGCATATTAAAGATAATGAATATATCCATCATCCCCCAAAGTTTCATTGTGTCCTTTATAATCTCTGTCTTCTGTACCCTCCCCCCCACCCCCCATCCCCAGGCAACCACCGATCTTCTGTCACTGTAGATTCATTTGCATTTCCTAGAATTATATAAATGGAAGCATACAGTACGCACTCTTTTTTGGCTTGCCTTCTTTCACTCAGCATAATTATTTTGAGATCCATCTGTGTTGTAGTATATATCAATAGTTTATTCCTTTTCTTTCCTGATGGCATTTCATTAAATGAATACACCACAGTTTACCTGTTCACTGATTAATGGATATTTGGGCTTTTTCCAATTTGGGGCTATTCCATATCATACTGCTGGGAACATTTATGTAGAAGTCTTGGTATGGAAATATACATTCATTTCCCTTGGACAAATAGGAGAGGAATGGCTAGACCATATAGTAAGTGGATGTTTAAATTTTTGAGAAACTGCCATGCTGTTTTCCAAATTAGTTGTACTATTTTATATTCCTCATCCCCCACCCTTGAGAAGTGTATAAGAATCCCAGTTGCCTCATTTCCTTGGCAACACTTGGTATGGTAAGCTTCTTAATTTTAGCCACTCCAATAGAGGTACAGGGGTATCTCCTTGTGGTTTTAATTTGCATTTCCCTAATGACTAATGACATTGAACATCTTTTCATATATTCCTTTCCTATCTGTATATCTTCTTTAGTGAAGACAACTCTTTTGCTCATTTTTAAATAGGGTTATGTTCTTATTATTGAATTTGACAGTTATTTACATATCCATGGATACAATTTCTTCAGCAAGTATATGATTTTCTATTTTCTCTTGGGGTCTACAGTTCATCTTTTCATTCTCCTAATGGTTTCTTTGAGGAGCAGTTTTTAATTTCGATGAAGTCCAGTTTACCAATTTGTTCTTTTATGTGGTTGTATCTAAGAAATCTTTGCTGAACCCAAGGTCATAAATGTTCTCTCCTAGACTTTTTAAAGTTTTAGTTTTTACATTTGGGTCTATATTCCTTTTTGAGTTAATTTTTGTATATGGAACAAAGAATGGATCAAAGTTCCTGTTTTTCATGCAGGTATCCAGTTATTTTAAGTACTAGAAAATATTATGCTTCCTCTGTTGAACTGCCTTTACAAATCTGTCAAAAATCAGTTCTCAGTACATGTTTGGGTTGATTTCTTCTGTAGAACAAAGTGACTCAGTTATATACATATAAACATCCTTTCTCCATTATAGTGTACCCTAGGATATTGAATATGGTTCTCTGTGCTATACAGTAGGACCTTGGTGTTTATCCACTCTATATCCATTCTATCCTGTTGTTTATTCGATTTGTAATAGTTTGTATCTACTAGCCCTAAATGCCCAGTCCACCCTCCCCACACCCTTCCCCTTGGCAACCACAAGTCTGTTCCCTATGTCTTTCTCTGATTTGTAGATAGGTTCATTTGTGCCGTATTTTAGATTCCATATGTAAGTGATATATGGTATTTATCTTTCTATTTCTGACTTACTTCCATTAGTATGGGCTTCCCTGGTGGCTCAGAAGATACTAACTTCCATTAGTGTGGGCTTCCCTGCTGGCTCAGAAGATAAAGAATCTGCCTGCAATGCAAGAGACCTGGGTTTGATCCCTGGCTCAGGAAGTTCTCCTGGAGAAGTAAATGGCTACTGATGCCAGTATTCTTGCCTGGAAAAGTCCATGGATAGAGGAGCCTGGTGTCATCCATGGGGTCGCAAGGAGTTGGCTATGACTGAGCAACTAACACTTTCATTTTTCATTTATACACACACACGCACACACACACATATACACACACATTCAGTTCAGTTTAGTTCAGTCACTCAGTCGTGTCCGAATCTTTGCAACCCCATGGACTGCAGCACGCCAGGCCTCCCTGTCCATCACCAACTCCAGAGTTTACACAAATTCATGTCCATTGAGTTGGTGATGCAACCTAACCATCTCATCCTCTGTCATCCCCTTCTCCTCACACTTTCAATCTTTCCCAGCATCAGGGTCTTTTTCAATGAATCAGCTCTTCGCATCAGGTGGCCAAAGTATTGGAGTTTCAGCTTCAACATCAGTCCTTCCAATGAACACTCAGGACTGATCTCCTTTAGGATGGACTGGCTGGCTCTCCTTTCAGTCCAAGGGACTCTCAAGAGTCCTCCAACACCACAGTTCAAAAGCACCAGTTCTTTGGTGCTCAGTTTTCTTAATAGTCCAACTCTCACATCCTTACATGACCACTGGAAAAACCATAGCCTTGACTAGACTGACCTTTGTTGGCAAAGTAATGCCTCTGCTTTTTAATATGCTGTCTAGGTTGGTCATAACTTTCCTTCCAAGGGGTAAGCGTCTTTTCATTTCATGGCTGCAATCACTATCTGCAGTGATTTTGGAGCCCCCCAAAATAAAGTCAGCCACTATTTCCCCATATATTTGCCATGAAATGATGGGACTGGATGCCATGATCTTCGTTTTCTGAATGTTGAACTTTAAGCCAACTTTTTCACTCTCCTGTTTCACTTTCATTAAGAGGCTGTTTAGTTCCTCTTCACTTTCTGCCATAAGGGCGGTGTCATCTGCATATCTGAGGTGATTGATATTTCTCCCGGCAATCTTGATTCCAGCTTGTGTTTCTTCCAGTCCAGCATTTCTCATGATGTACTCTGCAGATAAGTTAAATAAGCAGGGTGACAATACACAGCCTTGACGTACTCCTTTTCCTATTTGGAACCAGTCTGTTGTTCCATGTCCAGTTCTAACTGCTGCTTCTTGACCTGCATATAGGTTTCTCAAGAGGCAGGTCAGGTGGTCTGGTACTCCCATCTCTTTCAGAATTTTCCACAGTTTATTGTGATCCACACAGTCAAAGGCTTTGGCATAGTCAATAAAGCAGAAGTACACATTTTCCTGGAATTTTCTTGCTTTTTCGATGATCCAGTGGATGTTGACAATTTGCTCTCTGGTTCCTCTGCCTTTTCTAAATCCATCTTGCACATCTGGAAGTTCACAGTTCACGTATTGCTGAAGCCTAGCTTGGAGAATTTTGAGCATTACTTTACTAGCGTGTGAAATGAGTGCAATTGTGCGGTAGTTTGAGCATTCTTTGCATTGCCTTCTTTGGGATTGGAATGAAAACTGACCTTTTCAAGTCCCGTGGCCACTGCTGAGTTTTCCAAATTTGCTGACATATTGAGTGCAGCACTTTCACAGCATCATCTTTTAGGATCTGAAACAGCTCAACTGGAATTCTACCACCTCCGCTAGCTTTGTTCGTAGTGATGCTTCCTAAGGGCCACTTGACTTCCCATTCCAGGATGTCTGGCTCAGGTGAGTGATCACACAATTATGGTTATTTGGGTTGTGAAGATCTCTTTTATACAGTTCTTCTGTGTTTTCTTGCCACCTCTTCTTAATATCTTCTCCTTCTGTTAGGTCCATACAATTTGTGTCCTATATTGAGCCCCATCTTTGCATGAAATATTCCCTTGGTATCACTAATTTTCTTAAAGACATCTCTAGTCTTTCCCATTCTATTGTTTTTCTCTATTTCTTTGCACTGATCACTGAGGGTCTCTTATCTCTCCTTGCTATTCTTTGGAACTCTGCATTCAAATGGGTATATCTTTCCTTTTCTCTTCTCTTCTTTTCACAGCTGTTTGTAAGACCTCCTCAGACAGCTATTTTGCTTTTTTGCATTTCTTTTTCTTAGAGATGGTCTTGATCCCTGCCTTATGTACAATGTCCTAAACCTCCATCCATAGTTCTTCAGGCACTCTGTCTGTTGGCCATCTGGTGATGTCCATGTGTAGAATCGTGTGTTGTTGGAAGAGGGTATTATGACCAGTGTGTTCTCTTGGCAAAACTGTTAGCCTTTGCCCTCCTTCATTCTGTACTCCAAGGCCAAATTTGCCTGTTACTCTAGGTGTTTCTTGACTTCCTACTTTTGTATTCCAGTCCCTTATAATGAAAAGAACATATTTTTTTGGGTATTAGTTCTAAAAAGTCTTGTAGGTCTTCATATACATACATTCATCAGTTCAGTTCAGTCGCTCAGTCGTGTCCGACTCTTTGCGGCCCCATGAATCGCAACACGCCAGGCCTCCCTGTCCATCACCAATTCCCAGAGTTCACTTAGACTCACGTCCATCGAGTCGGTGATGCCATCCAGCCATCTCATCCTTGGTCATCCCCTTCTCCTCCTGCCCCCAATCCCTCCCAGCATCAGAGTCTTTTCCAATGAGTCAACTCTTCACATCAGGTGGCCCAAGTACTGGAGTTTCAGCTTTAGCATCATTCCTTCCAAAGAAATCCCAGGGCGGATCTCCTTCAGAATGGACTGGTTGGCTCTCCTTGCAGTCCAAGGGACTCTCAAGAGTCTTCTCCAACGCCGCAGTTCATAAGCATCAATTCTTCGGTGCTCAGCCTTCTTCACAGTCCAACTCTCACATCCGTACATGACCACAGGAAATATGTATATATTTATATGTTTAGGTCTATTTCTGCACTCTGTTCTGTTACACTGAGGTTTTTCTGTTTTGTTTTGTTTTTACAGCAATACCACACAAACTTGGCTACTGCAACTCTTTCATAACTCTTAAAATCAGATAGTGCTTAGCCTCCAACTTTGCACTTCTTTTCCATGGTTGTTTTGGCTATTCTGGGCCCTTTGAATTTCCATAGAAATTTTAGACTCAGTTTGTCAATTTCTACAAAAACAATATTGCTATGTTGATAGGGATTGCCCTGAATCTATCAATGAATTTGGATAGAATTGACAGTTTAATAATAGTGACTCTTCCAACTCATGAACACAGTTTATATTTCCATTTATCTAGATACTTAAAATTTTCTTTCAGCAACATTTTATGTTTTTTGGTGTACTTATCTTTCACAACCTTTGCACATTTACCCCTAAGTATTTCATATTTTTAATACTATTATACATGATTGTGCTTTCTTAATTTCTATTTTTGAATATTCATTTTTAGTATATATGCCAAAACAATTGATAATTTGTTTATTGATTATGAGTGATGGTAGCATTCTCCCATGAAAATTTATGGGCCTGAAGTTTTATTTATCAGAAGATTTTAATTTAAAATTTAGTTCCTTTAAGTAGATATAAATCTATTCAGGTTATCTATTTCTTCTTTAGAGAGAGTTGGTAATTTGTATCTTTCAGTGTATTGATTTCTTTCTAAGATGGATCTATTGACATACAGTTGTTTATAATACCCACTTATTATTCATTAATATATGTGTAATCTGTAGAGCTGCCATACTTCGTATTATTTACATTGGTAACTTGTGTCTTCTCCCCATTTTTAGTGATCAGCCTGGCTAACTGTTCAATTTTATCAATTTTATTGATACTCTCAAAAAACCTACTTTGGTTTCATCGATTTCTGTTTTGTCTCTTGTTTTCAGTTTCATTGATTTCTATTCTAACCTTTATCAGATTCTATTCCAACCTTCTATTCTAAACTTTTCTTATTCTGGATTTAATTTGCTCTTTGTTTTCAAGTTTTTTAAGGTGAAGCTTAGGTCTTTGATTTGATACACTCCTTATTCCTTGTTTTCTAATATAGGCACTCAGTGTTCTAAATCTCCCTCCCAGCATCTCACCAGCCCAATACTGCTTTGTGGCCTTACCCAATTTTGATAAGGTTGTGATTCATATTTACTTGTTTGAAAATATTTTCTAATTTCCTTTCTTATTTCTTCTCTTGAGAGTCCCTTAGATTTTAAGGAGCTCAAAGCAGTCAATCTTAAAGGAAATCAACCCTGAATATTCACTGGAAGGACTGCTGCTGAAGCTCAAATGCTTTGGCCACCTGATGCAAAGCGTCTGCTCTTTGGGAAAGACTCCTACTGGGAAAGATTGAAGGCAGGAGGAGAAGGGGGTGACAGAGGATGAGATGGTTGGATGGTACCACTGACTGAATGGACATGATTTTTAGCAAACTCCGGGAGATAGTGAAGGACAGAGAAGCCTGGTATGCTGCTATCCATGGGGTTGCAAAGAGTCAGACACAATTTAACAACTGAACAACAGGTTCTTCTCTGATTCACAGGTTACTTAGAAGTGTGTTGCTTCCAAATATTTGAGGATTTTCCAGAGATATTTCTGTTATTACTCTCTAACTTAATCAAAGAAAATTGAGGAAACATATTTTGTATAACTTGACCTCTTTACATTTATTTGTGGTGCACAATATGTTCCATCTTGTGAAATGTTCTTTGCATACTTGAAAAAAATTGCATTCTCCCATTGTTGAGTGAAGTGTTCTATGGTGTTAATTAGGTCAATTTTTGATGATGCTGTTCAAATCTTCTCTTTAATAATTTTCTATTTCTTCTATCCATTATAACAAGGAGTTTTTAAATATCTGACTGTAACTGAGGATTTGCCCCATTTTGCTTTAAAGTTCTATCAGCTCTTGCTTCATATCATTTGAAACTCTGTCATTAGGTACATAAATGTTTTGATTATGTTGTCTTGATGAATTGACTCCTTTTCCATCATGAAATAACTTAAAAAATATCTACTATTTCATTTTTGAATGAAATCTACTTTGTATGACATTAATATAGCCATTCTAGCTTTCTTTTTTTTATAGCTTTATTGAGATGTAAGCTAAACAACATAAATTTACACATGTAAAAAGTACAATTCAACAGTTTTCCACATATTTACAGATTTACTATCACTGCAGTCTAATTTTAGAACATTTTATTAACCAAAAGAAAACTCATACCCATTACCACTTACCCACATTCTGTTCTGCTGTCTTAGCCTTCAGTTCAGTTCAGTTCGGTCTCTCAGACGTGTCTGACTCTTTGCAACCCCATGAATCACAGCACACCCAGGCCTCCTGTCCATCACCAACTCCCAGAGTATACCCAAACTCATGTGCATCTAGTCGGTGATGCCATCCAGCCATCTCATCCTCTGTTGTCCCCTTCTTCTCCTGCCTCCAATCCCTCCCAGCATCAGGGTCTTTTCCAATGAGTCAACTCTTCATGAAGTGGCCAAAGTATTGGAGTTTCAGCCTCAGCATCAGTCCTTCCAATGAACATCCAGAACTGGTCTCATTTAGGATGGACTGGTTGGGTCTCCTTGCAGTCCAAGGGACTTAGGCTACTGTTTTCACTTCTTATAGATTTCCTTATTCTGGATATTCAATATGAATAGAATTGTACAATATATGGTTTTTGCATAGAAGTTAATTAATATTTTTATTTTGTGATAATGGTAGATCCCATGCAATTGTACGTAGTATAGAGAGAGTTCATGCAGTCTCCCATCTTAAAAAATTGCAGTACACTGTCACAATGAAGACATGTATATTGACACTGGATGTAAAACATTTCTATCATTACAAGGATCCCACATATTGCCTGTTTATAGTCATACCAACTTCCCTTCCATCCCCACTTCCTCCTTAACTTTTGGCAACCACCAATCTGTTCTCCAATCCTGCAATTTTGTCATTTCAAAAGTGTTGTATGAATGGAATCAGGCAGTAAGTATGGTTGGCAGAGGGACTGGATTTTTTTACTCACCATAATTCTCCAGATGTGCATGTAGGTTGGTGTATACAGGAATGAATTTGTTGCTTTTTATTGCTAAGTAGTACTGCAAGATAAGATGCGCTACAGTCCGTTTAACCATTCATGCATTGAAGGACATCTTGGTTGTTTCTAGTTCTGGGTCATTGTTAAAGGTTGCTATAAGCATTTAGGTAAAATTTTATTGAGAAATAATTGATGTACAATGCGGTATAAGTTTAAAGTGTATAGCATGATGGTTTGATTTACGTATGTTATGAAATGATTATCTCCGTAGGTTTAATTAACATCTGTAATCTCATATGGATACAATGAAAAGAAAACAAACTCTTCTGTGATAAGAACTCTTTGGATATATTCTCTTAACAACTTTCCCATATATCATACAGCAGTATTAACTATAGTCATTATATTGTACATTACATCCCTAGTACTTATTTTGTACAGGTTTTTATGTGAACATTAGTCTTCATTTCTCTGGGATAAATGCCCAGGAGTACAATTACTACATCATACTGTAGTTGCAAGTTTAGTTATTCAAGAAAGTGTCAGACAGTTTTCCAGTGTGTCTCTATCATTGCCACTCTCTTTAGGAAAGTGAAAGTGATCCAGTTTCTCCACATCATCTCCAGCATTTGGCATTGTCACTATTTTAAAATTTTAGCCATTTTGATATGTGTGTAGTGATCTTTCTCTGCAGTTTAAATTTGTATTTCCCTAAAGGCTAATGCTGTTGGATAACTTTTTATGTGCTATTTTTCATCTATATATCCTCATTGGTGAAATGCCTCTCCATGTCTTTTGCCCACTTTTTAATTTGATTTTAACAGTTGAGTTTTGAGAGTTATTTACATATTCTAAATATAGTCATTTTCCGGACATGTAGTTAACAAAATATTTTTTCCCCACTCTGTAGCTTTTCAAACTTCTTAAAGGTCTTTTATTGAGAAAAAATGTTCAGTTTTAATGAAGTCTTATTTTTATCATTTTTTCCTTTTTCAGTCTTACTTTGGTGTCAGCTCTACAAAATTTTTGCCTAGCCCTAGATTTTCTCCTATCTTTTCCTAAATGTCTCATAGTTTTGCATTTAAGTTTGTACTCCATTTTGAGTTACTTTTTGTATAGCTGTAAGATTTATGTATAAGTTAAAAAGCTGTTGGCTTTCTGTTGATTATCTTTTGCTTTATTTTGTTATTGCTATTGTTGTTTTATCCTATCAGTGTCCAGTTGCTCCAGCACTGTTCATTGAAAAGGCTATTTTTCCCCCCTTGGACTGCTTTTTCACTTTTGTCATAAATCAATTAGTCATATTTGTGTATGTCTATTTCTGGATTATCTATTCTGTTTCATTTATTTTTGTATCTCTATTCCTCTGCCAATACTACACAGCTTTGATTACTATATGTCTTGAAATCAAGTAGGATGATTCCCCTCACTATATTGTTTTTTTCAAAATTGTTTAGAAATTCTAGTTCCTATGTCTTTCCATTTAAATTCAAAATAATCTTGTCCATATCTACAAAAAAATTGTCTGAGATTTTGATAGGAGTTCCATTAAACCTGTATATTGATTTGGGAAGAATTAACCCTGAAGAAGGAAATGGCAACCCACTCCAATATTCTTGCCTGGAGAATCCCATGGACGGAGGAGCTTGGTGGGCTACAGTCCATGGGTCACAAAGAGTCGGACATGACTGAGTGACTTCACCTTCACTTTCACTTTCAACACCTTTCAGTCCACAAATACCCATGTCTCTCCATTTATTTAGATTGTATTGATTACCTTTATCAGCATTAAGTAGTTTTCAGCATATAAGCACTGTACATGTTTTGTTAGGTTTGCATCTAAGGATTTTTTGTTTTTAAAGAGTGAAAATGGTGCATGCTGTGCTAAGTTGCTTTAGTCATTTCTGACTCTTTGTGACCCCATGGACTGTAGCCCGCCAGGCTCCTTTGTCCATGGGATTCTCCAGGCAAGAATCCTGGAGTGAATTGCCATGCTCTTCCCCAGGGGGTCTTCCCGACCCAGGGATTGAACCCTTGTCTCAGGTATGTCGTGCATTGGCAGGCAGGTTGTTTACCATCAGCGCCACCTGGGAAGCCCATTCTGGGTTATTCAAATGGTCTATTTTATATTAGATGAGTTGTGGTAGTCTGTGTTCTGAGGTTTTTATCTAGGTTCAAATACATGTTTGTAGACTATTCATTGTTATTCCTTATTTTTGTGATAGCCTTTGTTCTGATGTATTGGTCCATTCCATCTAAGTTGTCAAATACACGTTTGTAACTCTTTGTTCTGATGTATTGGTCCATTCCATCTAAGTTGTCAAACACAAGTTTGTAACCCTTTATTATACGTTCAGTGTCTGCAGAGTATATAATGATGCCCTCTGTTTCATTCTTTTTATTTCTGTCATTTGTGTCTTCTCTCTCCCTGTCAGTCTTGCTAGGGGTTTGTCAATTATACTGGTCGCTTCAAAGTATAGGCTCTTTGTTTCATTATTCTGTTTTAAATTTCATTGATTTATGCTCTTTATTATTTCCTCCTTTCTGCTTTCTTTGAGTTTAATTTGCTCTTTTTTCCCTAGATTTTTAAAATGGAAAGTTAGATGATTAATTTGAGACTTTTTCTCCTCTCTAATGTATGCATATAGGGCTATACATTTCCCTATCAGCATTGCTTTAGCTGTGTCCCACAGATTTTGATTTGCTGTATTTTAATTTTCCCTCAGTTCTATATGCTTTTTAGAGATTTCCCTTGAGACTTCCTCTTTAACCCATGGATTATTTGGAAATGTGTTGTTTGGTTTCCAACTCTGTAGAGAGGTTTCTATTTCTATTATTGATGTTGATTGATTTTTTTCATTCTGTTGTTGTTAGAGATACAGTTTGTACGATTTTAGTTATTTTAAATTTGCTGAGGTTTGTTTTATATCCTAAGACATAGTCTATTTGGTATATGTTCCAAGGGCACTTGAAAAAAAAAAAAAAGAGTGTATTCTATTCTTGTTGAGTGGAGTGTTCTATAAATGTCTATTAGGTCATTTTATTTGATGGTGTTGCTAAGTTGTTCAATATCCTTGCTGGTTCTCCATCTAGTAGTTCTATCATTGACTGAGAATAGAGTGTTGAAATCCTCAGCTATAATTGTGTGTGTGTTCCTTTTTCTCTGTTTCTCTTCTGAGTACTCCCTGCTTGGCTTCATTATGTTTCAGCCCTGTTTGTTTGGGTCATAACCTAGGATTGCTATGTCTTCCTAGTAGATTGATTCTTCTATCATTACAGAGTGTCTCTTGCTGTCTCTGGTCATTTTCCTTATTCTGAAGTCTAGTCTATCTGATATTAATACAGTTATTCTTGCTTTGGATAGATGTTAATGTTTGTGTTATATGTAATTTTTCATTCTTCTACTTTCACCCTGCCTAAATCATTATATTGAGTGTGAATTTCTTGTAGACAGTGCTTAGTTTGGTCAGTCTTTTAGTCCACTCTTTTAATTTATATATTTATACCATTTACATTTACTGATCTGTTATTTTGTTTTATTTTTTTGTTTTATGTTTGGTCTCATTTTTTGTTTGTTTATCTGTGTCTCTGTTTTCTCTTTCCTGCTTTCATCTGGGCTGCCTGGACGTCTTTTATTTTTAGAATTTCATTTTGATTTATTAATAGTGTTTTTCAATGTATCTGTCTCTATAGGATTTTTAGTAATTGTTGTACACACATAACCACCAACTATGATGTCATTATTTTACAAGTTTGAGTAAAATATAGAAATCTTTCTCCCCTTTGCATGCTTTTACTTTCCCCTATTTGTAAGATAATTGACTTAAATAGTTTCTCTGCATACATTTAGGACCAAATCAGATAATGTTATAATTTTTGCTTCAACTGCCAACCATATTTTAGAACATTTTAGAGAAAGAAAACCTCTTGAATTTACTAATATTTTTGCTTGCTGTGTTCTTCCTGATGTTTCAAAAAATAATTTTTTTAAAAATCATTCGCTTTATGTTTAGCGAACTTTCTTTAGCTACTCTTTTAGGTTAGGCCTTCTGACAAACAGTTTCCTTACTTTTGAGAATACCTTCATTTTCCTTTCATAAATAAAGGATAATTTTGTCAGATCTGGGATATCTAGTTGGCCAATAGGACTCTGAATTGATAGTAATTCTCTCTCAACACTTGAATAATGAAGTGCCACTGCCTTCTGACCTTGATAGTTCCTGATGAGAAATATGCTGTGATTAGAATTGTTTCTCTACAACAAACTACGTGTCATTTTCCTCTGGCTGCTTTCAGGAACTTTCCTTTGTCCTTAGTTTTCAGTAGTTTAATTACGATGCTTTATCACAGATTTCTTTGGGTTTATCACGTTCAGGACCTTCTTAGCTCTTTGACTCTACCGATTGATACTGTTTGGCACATTTGGTGAGTTTTCAGTCATTATCTCTTGGAGTACTTTCCCCAGCCCACCCCTTTCCTTTCTCCTGGAACTCTGGCAGCACAGACACTAGGCCTTTTGGTTTTATCTCCCGTATTCATGGGGCTCTGCTGGGTTTTGCTTGTTTTGTCCTTTTCTTTCAGCTGATATTCTCTCAGTTGTTCAGACTGCGTCATTTCTATTGTTCTATCTTGGAGTTTATAGATCTTTTTTCTCTCCTGTTCTGCTATTGAGTTCATTCACTGAGTTTTATTTTAGTTTTTGTGTTTTTCTGTTCATAAATGTCCCTTTGGTTATTTTTTTTATCTTCCACTTAGTGATAAGAGTTGGACACTACTGAGCAACTGAACTGAACTGAAATCTATCATATTGCACTTCATTTTCTATTTGTCCCATCTATATTTCTTTTTACTGTCTTCTTTGGAATAAATTGAATATATTTTAAAATTCCATTTTATTTCCCTTGTGTCTTTAGCTGTGAATTTATATTTTTTTTTATTTTTTTATTGATTACTCTAGGGTTTAGATATCTTTTTCTCATCACAGTTTACTTTCTAGTAATATTTTGGTTTTTGAAAGATATTTTCACTGGGCATAGAATTCTCAGTTGCCCATATCTTCTTTTAGTACTTTAATAATGTTGTTCTACCATTTTCTCACCTGTCTTGGTTCTAATAAGAAATCTCTTGTCATCCTGATCTTTCTTTCTTTGTACATAACTTGCCTTTTTCCCCTAGCTGCTGCTAATAATTTAAACAATTTGGTTATGATGAGGCATGCTGTAGTTTTCTTCATGTCTCTTGTGCTGGGGTTCATTGAGCTTCTTGAATCTGTCAATATGTAGTTTTGTAGTTTTCATCAAATGGTGAAAATTACTTGTCATTATTCAAATACTTTTTACTGCCACTCCTCCTTGGAAACTCTGATTACATATATATTAGGGTGTTTGAAGTTCTGCTATAGCTTACTGATGCTCTGTTTATTTTTAAAATTTATTTTGGTTTGTTTATATTGCTATGTCTTCAAATTCACTATTCTTTTCTTCTGCAGTGTCTAATCTGACACTAATCCTATCTGGCATATTTTTTATTTTACTTATTGGAGTTTTTATTCCTACAAGTTCAGTTGGTATCTTTTTTGTGTCTTCCATATCTCTGTTTAGTTTCTCAACATCCCATGGACAGAGGGGCCGGGTGGGCTACAGTTCATGGACTCACA
The DNA here is from genome assembly GCF_001704415.2 of Capra hircus. Taxonomy (NCBI): domain Eukaryota; kingdom Metazoa; phylum Chordata; class Mammalia; order Artiodactyla; family Bovidae; genus Capra; species Capra hircus. Next base: position 55,602,570 of record NC_030822.1, read on the forward strand.
AAGAGTCAGACATGACTAAGTGACTAAATATCAGCAACACATTTAGAGTTTTTATTCCTACAAGTTCGGTTGGGATCCTTTTTGTGTGTGTCTTCCGTACCTCTGTTTAGTTTCTCAACATATGAAATACAGTCATAATAACTGGTTTAATATTTTTGTGTGCTAATTCTAACATGTATGCCAGTTTGAGTTGCTTTTAATAAATTGATGTAATCACAAACGTACTTACAAGGTGGAAGCAAGAGGGCCAGAATGTGACAATGGAAATAAAGGTGATACTCAGAGAGAGATCTGAGAATGCTACATTGCAGGTTTGAAGATGGGGGAAGGTTCCATAAGCCAAAGAATACAAATGGTTTCCATATAAAGGAAAGGAAATGAACGAGTTCCTAGGGTTTCCAGAGGGGACACAGGCCTGCCAAGAGGAAGTGTTGAGTTTGAAAGAGGAAGTCTTGAGGTTATCTATGGGGGAATATTTTTTCACTGGAAGCTGGTTGAGAAAAGGCCTTGTTGATCTTGGGACAGATCATCTTTGAACTTAGAAAAAAGATCGGAGGCAGTTGGAACAACTCCGTACCTTGAGGGAAAGAGGGAGGCCTGGTAAGGGAAGTAACTTGTCTACAGTTGCTCAGTTCATTATCAGCAGAATGGGGCGTGAAGCCCAGGTGCTGTGCATCCCTGCTCTGTGCTGTTTTCTCCACCTCCTAACACACTACCACCACCAGGATTAATTTTAGATTCCTGGGCTGGGCTTCGGGAACTAGTTTTCTGGCTGAGGCCGCCAAGTGGCTTGGACACAACCAGCTTCTTGGGGACACAGGGAGAAAGGCCTCAGCTTGCTAGAATTGTGTAAACCATAGGAGGAGGATTAGGGCTGGTTGTAAGGCCATCTGATGTGGAGACGACTGGTTCGAGCCAGAGTGTCAACACTGCTGCCTTGTTGAAGGGTTGGGATGTTCCTACTGTCTCCAGGCCACTGAAGCTGACAATGCTAATAGGGATCCAGGCAAGCTGACCTGTCACTGCCTGCCTGTGGCCACTTCCTGTTGCGTGATTACAGGTGAGTCAGGGAGTGGGACTGACCATTAAGAGGAAGAACTGGGTCAGGACTTCCAGTGCCTCCCCTGCCGCAACTGATACTAACATAAATCGAGTGCCCTGGGAGCTGTCTTGAGAATGCAAGTTCACTTCCATGCAGTTGGCTGATGTCTATTGCAGCTTACCCTGTACCGAAAATTGTGCTAAGGCCAGCAGGCAAGAAAGGGAGTGAGGGGGCAAAGAGAACAAAAAGAACAGATATGATCATCACTGAACCAAATTTAGGTCCACTGGCCTGTGTGCGGTAAAGCGAATCTGCTGACACTGGGTTGTGATAAAACAAAATGCAATGTTTATTGCAGGGAAGCGAGCAAATAATTCAGGACAGTAAGTGCTCAAAAAACAGCCTAAACTTCCCAGTGTGTTTCAGAAAAGTACTTTTACAGGCTAGGTGAGGGAGGAGCATCCCAGGTTATATGATCAGCTGGTGCACAATTCTCTGATTGGTTGTTGATGAGGTAATAGGGTGGTGTCACAGAGGTTAACATTATCAATCCTTGGGTGACAGTAGGTCTGGGGGCTACATGCTCATGGTCATCAAGGAGTTAAAGTCTTTCATTAGGTGGTGATTTTAGCATCTGTAAAACAACTCAGGAAATGTGTATCAGATACTATTATCTAGGTATTTCAGAGAGGAACTAGAGAATATGGGGCAGGGGGTCTGTCCTGGCAGGGTCCTAGGGTCCTGCTTAGTTACATGATGAGAGTTTATGAGTCTGTCAGCCTCGTGGATTCTCAAAGAATGCTCTTTAGGTGAATTCACTAATTCACAAACACTGACACTTATCTACTGGCTCCAGACACCTGAGTCTGTGCTAGATGAGTTTCCAAACATTATTGTACTTACTGTCTATACAATTCCCCGCAAGATTTGTCCTGATCACCCTGATCCTACACATGATACAACTGCAGTCTGGAGTTGTCCAGTGATTTGCCCGAGATGGTGAGATGCATGCCCGCTGAATACATGAGTGAAGGAATGAATAGGAAAACAAATACTGTGCAAGCTAGCTTCAGTATGTGAAGGACAGGTGAGGTTCTGAGGAGGGAAAGATGCTTGTGGAAAAGGCTTAGCAGGGAAGAGGGAAGATTCTGCCTCTGGTTACACCAGGCTAATCATCACTCAGTGAGGGAAGATACACATGAAAGATGACGGACTAACTTAAAACAATAAATCTGTTAGGAAATGTGGATAGAGTCACAAATTCTGGTGGAGGAAGAAAGAAAAATCCACCCTCAGGAATGGTGATGCCCAGGGCTGCAGGGAGGGGACCTGGAACCTGGAGGGAGGGGGTGATGTTTGTGGAGAGAGGAGTAGCAACCTGCTCCATCAGGGGTGGGCAGAGAAGCACATCTGGGAGGGCGTGTGGCATGCGAAGCCAGACTCTGGCCTGGGGTGTGTCTGGTGCCATGCTGGAAACTGCATGTCTGAAAGGAAGGGTGGAGTTGTGGCAGGAGAATGGGTCACGAGAGAATGGACATGTCCCAGGTCTCGGGCAAGTCACAGGGACAGGCCACCAAGTGAAGGTCCTCGACTTCGAGTAAGAGAGAATTTGGGCTTCCCTGGTGTCTCAGACGGTAAAGAATCTGCCTGCAATGCACGAGACCTGGGTCAATCCCTGGGTTGGGAAGATCCCCTGGAGAAGGGAACAGCTACCCATTCCAGCATTCTGGTCTAGAGTATTCCATGGACAGAGGAGCCTGGCAGACTACAGCCTATGGGATCACAAAGAGTTGGACACGACAGAGCACACACACACACAAACACATACACACAAACACTCCATAGGCAGAATGGGGTCCATCTCAGAAGGTGAGAGTGGCCCAAAATATGGGATGGCTAGTTTTTATGGGCTGGGTAATTTTATAGGCTAATAAGTGGGAAGATTATTCCAACTATTTGGTGGAAAGGTGAGGATTTCCAGGAACTGGGCCATTGCCTACATTTTGACCTTTTATGGTCAGCCTCAGAACTGTCCTGGGGCTGGTGGGTGTGTCATTTAGCATATGCTAATGTATTACAATAGGCAAATAGTGAGGCTCAAGGTGTATGGGAAGTCAGATCTTGTGTCATCTTGGTTTAGTTGGTTCTAACCAGTTTTTGTGTATCCTCAATGGCTGTGTCATAGTTTTAATGATTGTGCCCTGCCCCCTTCCCTCCTGTCTCAGGGTGGTAGGTAGAAGAGGGTGCACCACCAGGCAAGGAGGCCTAAGCAGGCAGGAGTCCGAGAGGAGAGAGAATTTATTGCAACATCCCAGGGGCAGCTTCAGGCCCAGCCCCAGTCCTGGCCAGGATGCCCAGGGTTTGAAGCTCCCCTCCTTTCAGAGAGTCGTCTTTCTGAAGTACCATATTTTTCTTTCCTTTTGAACTTTTAATTTTTTTTACTGGGGCATGGTAAAGCGTCTGCCTACAATGCGGAAGACCTGGCTTTGATTCCTGGGTCGGGAAGATACCCTGAAGAAGGAAATGGCAACCCACTCCAGTACTTTTACATGGAAAGTCCCATGGATGGAGGATCCTAGCAGCAAAGAGTCGGACACGACTGAGTGACTTCACTTTCACTTTTCACTTTCACTTTCATAGCCGGTTAACAGTGTTGTGAGTTTCAGGTGAAAGTCAAGGGATTCAGCCATTGATATACATGTATCCATTCTCCCCCAACCACCTCTCCCATCCAGGCTACCATTTAGCAGAGTTCTATGTACTCTACAGTAGGTCCTTGTTGGTTATCCATTTTAAATACAGCAGGGCGTACATGTCTGTCCCAAACTCTGTAACTATCCCTTCCTGAAGCACCTCAAGCATCTTTAATGGCTCCCAATTTCCAGAGGCTGTGTTCCTCATTCCTTAATCTGGTTTGCTGCTGTCCAGGCTCTGGTCCTAGCACAGCTTTGAGGCCACGCCATCTGCTTTTACCCACCTATTTCCTGTGCTACAGGTGTGCCAGTCTTTATCTGCTTCCAGAATAAGCAGAGACTTCTTGCATAGAACCGCTGCGTGGCCCATCCTTTGCCTTCCACCCTCACCCCATGGATCTTCTCCCTCCTTCTGTCTTTCTAAACCCAACTTCAGCCTTTGAGACCTGGCTCAAGGGCCACCCTGCCTGGCAGCCTGCCCTGGCTCTCCTAGTTCAGGACGGCCTCTATCTCCCTTGAACTCCTGTAGAATTTGTTGTCTATGCATCTCCTTTCCCTCTTGGCACATCGTCCTTGGGTTGTCCACTTTGCTGCTGTGGGGAAATGATTCCCAGACTCAAGATCTGGCTTGTGTGAATTTGAATATATCCAGGAGCCTTTTTTGTTCTACAGACTCCTTTTTTGTAAAATAAATGCAGGTGATTATCCTGTTAGAATTCCATTGTGAGGACTAAAACAACCTGCTATGTGGGATACGGTTCACAAACAGGTGGTGCCTGATTAATGGTTGCAGCACGCCTGGTGTTCTCTTGCCATGCCTCTGAATTTGGGTTCAGATACTTTAAGGGGCCAGCCCTTGCTTGCTGATGCCACGAGGATCTGGGAGCCCAGCGTGGGTCCAGGGGAGGCAGGGAGCCGTCACTAGCTGACCCCTGAGTGTTGGCACTGGCCTGCCTGCCTCAGTCCATTGTCCCTGCTTCTCTCGCCTCCCCAGCAGGTGCAGACACGGGTTCTAGGCTCACTGCAGAGTGCTGAAATGCTGAGGTTCATTGCCACTGATGATTGCTAAGCTCCTTGTGTTCCTGGTCCCTGGGAATCTGCCGCTGCCTTTTAGAGATTCTTAAACAGGTTCTCAAATCCCAACCCCAGGGATACATTCCTCTTTTTTGTTGGTCACAAAGCCCTACTTTCCTAATGAGCTGCTAAGGAGCTGTCAATTACGAATGTAAATGAAGAGGCCCGAAACCATTGCTGGCCCAGAAATGAATGCAAGGAGCAGCTTCCCTTCATCCTCCCATGCTAGCCCCAGACCTGCCCTGGGAAGGCTGAACCAGAAGCAGGACATGGAGACTGGTCTGCCTGGGCCCAATGCCAGCAGCATCTCCAGGATTTCTTCTTCCTATGTGACCCTTCTCCTCTGGAGGCTGCCCCTCAGAAACAGGTCAAAACTGCAAAGGATTGTCCATGTATATTATATGTACTTTATGAGACTGTTCACACACAGAGAGAGACTGTTTTCAGTCTGGATACAGCAGACTGAATTTTTATAATTTATATATACATTTTTATAATTTTTATAAATTAGGAACTATTAGTGTGACAGATACATTTCCTTTTTCTAAAAATATTATTAAACTTCCTTTTCTGTTATGTGGCCATATGTATGTTTCTGATAGCTCAGTGGGTAAAGAATCTGCCTGCAATGCAGGAGATCCCGGTTTGATTCCTGGGTTGGGAAGATACTCTGGAGAAGGAATAGGCTACCCACTCCAGTATTCTGGCCTGGAGAATTCCTTGGGTTGTACAGTCCACGGGGTCGCAAAGAGTCAGACACGACTGAGCGACTTTAACTTTCATGTATCCCTCCCACAGAAATGTAGGGCAGTAATTGTTCAATAAACTTTCACTTAGCTGAAATCAAAAAAGGAATATATGAGCCCATTGGGCTGGTTAAGAGGGGGTTAACCGAGATAGCTTATCTTCCTAGCCCTTCTCTCCCAGCTAAGTCTCCTTCTCTGGTTCCCAAAGACCACTTATTTTTTGCCTTCTAAAAAACAAAAAATATTTTAATAAAATATTGACATTTGACCAGTGTACCATATGCAGTGTGGGCTTTGTATCAGCCTGCCAGGGTTCAGATACTGTCTTCCCTTCTATTTAGTAAAGCAGCAAACCTCTCGGAGCTGTTGTCTCCTTATTTGTTATACACAGGCAATTCTAGCACCCAAGCATAGGGATTGGCCTGAATGAAATGACATACCACATGAAAGTATTTACAGTCTAGCACACAGTAAGCCCACGTGACAGTGAGCAAAGGCATTGCCTGACACAACCCTCACAAGACCCTGTGAAGAGAGGTCTTCAGGCCCTATTGTACCTACTGTGAAGCCCCTATTGTGAAGAAGCTGAGACTCTGAGAAATTAGCCCAAGACAGCTAAATAGAGGTGGGAGTCAAACCTTTAGCATGGCCCAGTGGTTAAGAATCCACCCTCCAATGCAGGGGATAAGGGTTTGATCCCTGACTGGGGAACAGAGATCCCAAATACTACCCACATCCAACCTCCACGACTAGAGAAGCCTGTTCACCACAATAGACCCAGTACAGCCAAAAACAAAGAAACATTAACACCACCACCACCAACAACAAACTTCCAGCACGGAAGTCTAGAATTCCTGTTCTCACTATCGCTAGAGCTTGTGTTGCCTCTCCCAAGGGATTTTGTTTTAATGGTGACCAGAGGCTCCGTATTCACACACAGACTAGGAATATCTAATGGTCAAATCGTAAGGGTAGAAGTGAGCAGGAAGAGGGAGTGAGTTGGGGAAGGGGAAGGGTGAAAGTCTAGCAGGGAGGGAAAGAAAATCTGACTGCTTCAAAATCCTGACACACAAGCATAAACTCTTCTTGTTCTAAACTGACTTAGAAGGATGAAATCTCAACCAGGAAAAGAAGGGGCTGAGGAAGTGGGTTTTGAGAACCCCTGCAGGGTTCTAGATAAAGAATTGCTGTGCTTGGACCTTTGGAGTTGGAGAAGATTTTAATAATCACAGGTCTGGGAAGGCACTCAAGAGGTAGCTTGAAGCTGGAGCAGGCATCTACTGAGGAAGACTGAAGAAGGTGCTGGAAGGGTGAGGGTGATTCAGTCTGAATCTTTAGCTGGTCTAATGCAAGAGGAAATGGGTTTAAGTGACTGCAAAGGGAATCTTGTTAGAGTAAACACTGAGAAGCCCTGGGCTAGCACTGGCTTCAGGCAGAGCTGGAGCTAGGGGCTCAAATGATGTCATCAAAGTCTCATTTCATCTTCATCTCTCAGATCTGTACTCCATTCTCACGTTCCCCAGGACACCTACCAACAAGGCCAGGATCAAATGGTCATTACACCTGCAGACCCGTGATAGCAAAGGAGCATTCCTGCAAGTGTCAGTGAGTGCTCGGTCAGGAAACCAGAAGCTCCTTTAGACATACAGAAGAACAATGCATTCAGCACAGGAAATAAAGCTGATACAACCACTGGAACTACTGGGGAACAAAGGTCAAGGAGACCTGGACTGCAGGACCTCGGAGAGGCTGCTCTCCGGGTCTTAAGTCTGTTTGCACACAAATGAGTGATTCATAAAGGGGGTGTGGATGCTCAGTCGCTCTTTGCAACTCCCTGGACTGTAACCCACCAAGCGCTTCTGTCCATGGGATTTTCCAGACTACTGGAATGGGTTGCCATTTCCTACTCCAGGGGATCACCTCAACCCAGGGATCGAACCAGTATCTCTTACATCTCCTGCATTGGAAGGCAGGTTCTCTACCACCGCGCCACCTGAGATGCCTGGGAGCCTGCAAAACTCCACGAAGCTGGAGAAAAACATGGCTCCTTCTTCTCTTCACCTTCTACATCCTGTACACATGACTCCCACAGGTGAACTTTTAAATATCAGCCTGGTGAGGGAGTCTGGGAAAAAGAAACTCCTGACCTTTGGTTCTATGGACCAATAAGGAGCTGAGAAAGGTAACTGTGCGTGCGTGCGTGCGTGCGTGCGTGCGTGCGTGCGTTAGTTGCTCTGTCGTGTTTGACTCTTTGCGACTCCATGGACTGTAGCCCACCAGGCTCCTCTGTCCATGGAAATCTCCAGGTAAAAATACTAGAGTGGGTAGCCATTCCCTTCTCCAGGGGATCTTTCCGGCCCTGGGGTCGAACCCGGGACCCCTGCATTACAGACAGATTCTTTACTATCTGAGCCACCAGAAAAGTGGGGTATCAACAAATAGCCCCTCTCTCCATAATTCTCTTCCTATGGATTAGTTGTGTTTTGTTGACTCTGGCTGGATGAGGTGAGCATCCCCAGCAACGCACTGGGCCTGGATCTGCCATGTTCTAAGGATCCACCTGAGTCGTAAGACCTCTAAAGCTGGGAGTTGAGTAGATTCCTCTCCAGGATACAGAATGAGAATTCAGAAGAGTGTCTCTTGAAAGAAAATATGGAGTATTTTTCCTGAAAAAGAAGGAACTGATACTCAGAAAAACATTCATTGCAATTTCTATGTGGGACAGACAAAGCAAAAACAGACTTTGAAGCCTATTGCTCCTGGTTCAAATACACATATGATTTGGGCAAATGTCTTAGATGTCTTGGAGCTTCATTTTCCTCCTGAGAGTAACACGATGATGCTATCTAGTTGACAGAGTTGGTGTAAGATTCATGAATGAATAAATGTCTTTGCTACCACCTGGTACAGAATAGATGCACAAAAATGTTAGTCTATTTTCCTTCTCCCTTGCCCTTCTATTTATTTATTTAGTATTTTTTATTGTGGTATAGTTGCTTTACAATGCTGTGTTAGTTTCTGCTGTGTAATGAAGTGAATCAGCTATATGTATACGTATATCCCCTCCCTTCCACCCCACTACCATCCCACCTCTCTAGGTCACCGCTGAGCGTAGCTCCCTGAGCTACACAGGAAGTCCCCACTATCTATCTCTTTTACCCATGGCAGTGCATATATATCAATCCCAATCTCCCAGTTCATCCCACCCTCTCTGCCACCCTGTGTCCACATGTCTGGTCCCTACATCTGTATCTCTATTCCTGCCCTGCAAAAAGCTTCATCAGTACCATTTTTCTGAAAAAAAAAAAAAAAAAAAAAAAGGTACAGATAAACCTGTTTGATTTATTTATTGATACCGTAAATATTAATTAGGAGCTTGCCATGTATACCAGCACCTCGCTGGATGCTGGGAATAAAAGATGAATATAACAGTTTCTGATTTTTACTAGCTCAGAGTCCGGGGAGGAAGACAGTCATAAACAAATACTACCCCCGAGAGTGTGTTGAGTGGTATAATTCATTATAACACATGATCTCTCTTTTCTGATGCATAAATGCAATGAGGTGCATATTAAATGGCATCTCACTATATACTTAACACTACCATTGCTTGCAATTAGAGCTATGTTGGGAAAGCCAGGGTTTTCAGTTGCTATCATTCTCTACCTGCTATCATCACTCTACCCGCCCCCTGTCCTCACCGTGATGCAGAGCTGCCCACAGGAAGCCAACTAGATGGTCCAGTTCATCACCACCTCCTCTTCTCCCTTCCCCACAACCACACAGCTTGGCTTTTGCCCCACAAATGAGAAAGGAACGTCCAGGGGTTCCTGCAAGTCAGACAACCACTCCAGATTAGCGCTCTGTTCCCCTTCTCCCTTCATTCCCTCTCCCCTAGTGTGGGCAGTGCTCCTGGGGGCTGGTGGGACAGGCAGTCAGGGAGGTTGGTGGTCCTGGTGCTTCCCTGCGAGAGGCTTTTCCCCATCTCTGAGGAGCATCTTCCAGCTTTCTACACAGTTTGGTTCATGAGGCATTAAACTCCCAAGGAAAAGGTTACCAAGGGGCCCTGGCTGGCCTATATCTTACGTAACAACGGCAGAGATTCTTCTCTGCAGTAACCTTTGATCTACTTGCACACACGGAGTCCTTCAGCGAGACTCAGTTCTTACAGAGGATGGAAGTGACGAGACTGAAGGGCTGTGAAAGTTCAGGGCTTGGCTTTATGGCTTTTTGCCTCAAATGCCATCCAGGCCCCTGCTGTGGGAGCATGCCACCATGGATGCCAAGTCTAAACGCCCTGATAGCGGAGGTGTCGGGGATCAGAGCTATGGCAAGGAGGGAAGAAGGATGGGGGAGCATGGGAGGGCCCCCTGAGGACGGACCCAACGCCCAGCTGCCACAGAAGGGCATTAGAACCCAAACAGCCATCAGCCTATGTCCGGGTGTGCGGGATGCCCTCGCCCGAGGGGATGACTGTGCGCAGGTAGGAGAGGATGAGGAGCCTGGGACAGGTCCACATAAGACAGAACAGAAATGGAGAGCAGGATGGAAAGGGTCAGGCTTCCTCCTGAGCATTAAGTCTGAAAATAGCAAGACAGGTAGATGGCAGGGTCCTTACCGCATCAGCCTGGGAAACGGGCTGAGCTGAGAGACATCCCTGGGGGGACACAGAGCAAGACCCTATCTTCGGTGGCTTGTGCTATGACGCGGGGCCTGCCCCAGCTCCTTCACAGCCCTCCCTGCCTCCACGCTGTCTCTCACTGCTGTCACTGTAACCTTTGTAAAACATAATCGGAGCCATGTCACCTTCCCCAGATCCTTCAGGAAGTCTCAAAAGCCTGCAAAATAAGTTCAAACTTTTTGATTTGCTTCTAAACTCATCTAAGAGCTGGGCTCAACATACCTTTCTAATCTTGGCTCCTGTTACATCCCTCCACACCCCTGCAGCCCCAGCCGCCGACACTCTGCCTCTCCGAGTGGGCTGTGCTGTCATGCCATCCTCCTTGGCTGCTGCCACCTTCCCTGCATTTGTCTTCTCTTCTTTGCCCATCCACATTCTGCCCAGGGTCCAAGTGCCAGGTGAAACCATCCCTGATCTCAGTTGAAGATTGCTGACTTCTTCTAAACGTCGCTGGAGACACAGCCACACTTAAGAGGCTGTAAGCCGGTGGAGGTCAAGAATGATGTAAAAGTCATTTGGTAGCATCCTTGTGCCCAGTTCAGTGTCAGGTTTAGAGCAAGACCCCAGTGCTTGGTGACTCAGCAAACCCTCATTGGAGGTGAGCGGTAATGAACCACAGATGTGCCCCAGAAAGGGCAAGGTGCTAGAGAAGGAGTGAGGAGCTAGGTGTCTCTTTTCTTTCATGAATATTATTCATGTGCCAAGCTGAGCTCATCAGGCCTGCCACTGAGAGCGGGAAGCCTAGAGGCCTGTTCCAAATGGGTCCAGCTATTCTTGAGGGCTTTCCGTATCATAAAGAGAGTCCCCTGGCTGTCCTGCTGACCTTTCCCCAGGCCTCCTGAAGACTGAGTTATCGCCTCATACTTAACACAAGCTAAGCTTCCCTAGAGAAAGAGTAAAAAGCATGGTAATAGCTTCCACTTAATGGGCACTTCTGTGTGCCAGTCACTTAGTTCAGCACTTCAGGTAACTCTCCCATTTACACACACAGCACCATGGTGACTTAGGAAGGGTAAGAATAGGACACTCAGAGTGCTTAAGTGACTTGCCCAAGACCACACAGCTAGCACGTCAGGGAGCTAGAGTTTGGATCCAGATCTCTCTGACCCCAGAGTCCACATTCTCATCAATTACATTTTAGTCTCTGGTGGGACAGTGTCCATTTAGCTCTGCCTGCTCCTTAGGAAAACTTTGTCACCTAGAGGTTGGTCCCAGGGCTGTGGATATGCATTTTGTTTATGAAGGCTGCTCTCACTGTTTGGGTATCTGATGTGTGTGCGTTGTGAGTGTGTGTGCGTGTGAGTGTGTGCATGTGAGTGTGTGCGTGTGTGTGTGCGTGTAACTGTGTGTGTGTGCGTGTGCGACTGTGTGTGCATGTGAGTGTGTGTGCGTGCGTGTGTGTGTGACTGTGTGTGTGCATGTGCGTGTGTGACTGTGTGCATGCGAGTGTGTGTGTGAGTGTGTGTGCATGTGACTGTGCGTGTGTGTGTGCGTGTGTGTGCACATGTGTGACTGTGCGTGTGTGTGCGAGTATATGTGCATGTGTGTGTGCATGAGTGTGTGTGCATGTGACTGTGTGCGTGAGTGTGTGTGCGTGTGTGCGTGCGTGTGTGACTGTGTGCGTGTGTGCAAGTGCATGTGCGTGTGAGTGTGTGTGCATGTGACTGTGCATGTGAGTGTGTGTGCATGAGAGTGTGTGTGTGCATGTGACTGTGTGTGTGTGCACATGAGGGAGAGAGAGTGGGAGAGAGGGAGGATTTATCCTACTGATTATGCCACACATCCTTTGGGGGGCAGTCTGTGTGACAGAAACATGGCATGCCAATAAAGAGTGTCTTAATGGCACTGCTGGCTACAGGGACTAGACAGTCTCGAGCTGGAGATAAAGTCAGGAGAGAAGGATCAGATGCTGTCAGGATCTCGGCCAGTGGAGAAAGGAGGTGGGCAGCCAGGGGCTCAGCTCAGCCCCCTTGTCCTTGGGAGGAGGGATGGGCGGGGTGGGGGCTTGGCCTGTCTTGGTGGCAGTGTCTGTCCCCTCTGGAGGGGACTGCTCGTCGTGTGTGGGGGTGCCTGAGGGCGCACGTGAGCCTGTTTGCCTCTTTCTAAGAAAACACTAATGCGATACAAAGCGCTTTCTAATCACCGCATCTAATTAGAAAAAAAAAAGAGTAAATCACCAAACAAAATTAGTTTTCAGTCTTAATTATCACCAGAAAGAGTAATTAATAAGCGAAACAGGAAATGACCCTGCTGAGTCCCTTAGTTCTCAAAGATCTGCTTTGCTTCTCAGCACCACTTGGGTGGGGAGCATGGAGGACCTCGAAGGGGCCGTGTGGTGCTAAAGCTCTCAGAGCCCCAGTGGGCATTACAGCTTTCCTAAGGCGCCACACAATCTCTGAAGTTTGTCTGCCTTTCAAACGTGGTTTGCTGAGTTTCTAGGTCATTCCTTCCAGGCTCCTTTCTTTCTCAGGCCTCGAGGCCAGCGTAAGGCAGCAGAATTAGAATAAATAGACAGACCAGCCTTCCCTCTTTTTTCTCCCCCGGTGTAACAGGCTCTGGGCCAGAAACTCTCAAACCAATTGATGATAACAAGCTCAAGTTCAATGCCATTGGCTGTCTGGTGAGATCTTCCTGGTGAGACCTTCCTGGCTATACTTGTCTCTATTCCTTGGCTTGTATTTCTTTATTTATTTATTCATTTTAATAGTAGCATCATATAAATAAAACACTATTACAAAAATGTCACAGAAAGTTCAAAACTATTCATTATCCATTTCATACAGATTAAAATTGCCATCAAGGCTGTTTGGATTTGACTTGTGTTCCTTTCCTTCTAATGAGCCGAATAGAGAAGGAAAGGATGCTAATTCATCGTTACATCTCTATCATATCTCGACTTTTACTATATAAAGCATCAAGGTCGCATTTTGGGGAAATGTCTTTTTACCAAAGGTGCTATAATAATAATGAAGAAGCAATTTGTTTCAGCAAACTGCCTGCAGTAATGAGGCTTAATTATAACCATGTTATTAATACCGCTGCTTAAGGTAATTCACTTCTGAGCGGGGTGCAGAACAGTAAACTATAATTTAAACAAGAATCGAGACCTAATTTAAATCATCGGATCTACTGCGGAAAAAGGCAAACAGAACGACTATAATCCGCACGTGATTTAGAGCTTCCCCTTGGCGCCATTTCCGGGAGACTGAGGTGACTGTCAGAGGGTCAGGCCGCCTGAGATCTGGGTTTTGGTCCTTCTGCTTTCTTCCCGGAGGCTGTGTGAGTGATGCAGCTGAGCAGACCCGCATCCAGGCACCTGCTGCCTCTCAACCCCCTTCCTCTTGTAGGCAGGGGAGGCTGAGAGGCCAGAAGAATTTCTTCATCGCCTCAAGGTCATCTCCATGTGCCCTTGAACTTATCTTAGTTTGTCCCACTAATTTGTTATGAAAATGTGGAGTTTTGTGCTGGAAGGAGTCTTGTTGTCCTGTTATCAGCCTCTGTAGAGATGATACTCACATCCAGGAAGAACAACTGTCTGTGTGTCCTCACCTGTGAACACAGTAGACCGCCACCTATGAGCCAAGGTCACCTGCCTCTGGGTCCAGGGCTTTGGCTGCAATGCCAGGGCCGTCTGAAGGTCTCAGTGAGCCTGTGCTGGTCTCACACGGTACCTAAGACATCCAAGCCAGTGATTCCCACATCTGGTGGTTCATCAGACTCTTCTGCGATGCTAGTTAGAAAATACATTTATGAGTCCTGCCCCATCACCTAGATTGTGGTTTTATTGGTCTGGCTTTGAGGCAGGGAATCCATCATGTATTTATCAAGAGCTTTCTTTGTTCTGATGTAGGTGGACTAAGGCAGCACCATGGCGTTTAAATGGGATGTGTGTGTGTGTTTTCTTGATTACCTCTTCCGGGTTACATTTCTTCACTCATCTATCCAGTATTTATAGGGCCTCAATGATATGCAAGCCACAGTTTATGCACAACAGCTCTTCCTAGTCAACTCTGATTTAATCCCTGCTGCTTTATTTTCAATGAATTTTTCTCCTTCTAATGCAGGACTGTATTCCATGTTGCTTTCAATGAAAGCAAACAGGAAATTGAGAAGAGACTTCAGTGCGCAGCAAATGTTATAAACGACCCCATGTTTTATACCAGTGTTCTATGGATGTTAGGTATTACTAAGGTAAAGAGCTGATCTTACTTAGTTAGAGTCTTCACTAATGCTCAGTTCAGTTCAGTTCAGTTCAGTTGCTCAGTAGTGTCTGACTCTTTGCGGCCCCATGAATCGCAGCACACCAGGCCTCCCTGTCCATCACCAACTCCCGGAGTTCATTCAGACTCAGGTCCATTGAGTCCGTGATGCCATCCAGCCATCTCATCCTGGGTCCTCCCCTTCTCCTCCTGCCCCCAATCCCTCCCAGCATCAGAGTCTTTTCCAATGAGTCAAATCTTCGCATGAGGTGGCCAAAGTATTGGAGTTTCAGCTTTAGCATCATTCCTTCCAAAGAAATCCCAGGGTTGATCTCCTTCAGAATGGACTGGTTGGATCTCCTTGCAGTCCAAGGGACTCTCAAGAGTCTTCTCCAACACCACACTTCAAAAGCATCAATTCTTTGGCGCTCAGCCTTCTCCACAGTCCAACTCTCACATCCATACATGACCACAGGAAAAACCATAGCCTTGACTAGACGGACCTTAGTTGGCAAAGTAATGTCTCTGCTTTTGAATATACTATCTAGGTTGGTCATAACTTTTCTTCCAAGGAGTAAGCGTCTTTTAATTTCATGGCTGCAATCACCATCTGCAGTGATTTTGCAGCCCAGAAAAATAAAGTCTGACACTGTTTCCACTGTTTCCCCATCTATTTCCCACAAAGTGATAGGACCAGATGCCATGATCTTCGTTTTCTGAATGTTGAACTTTAAGCCAACTTTTTCACTCTCCTCTTTCACTTTCATCAAGAGGCTTTTTAGTTCCTCTTCACTTTCTGCCATAAGCGTGGTGTCATCTGCATATCTGAGGTTATTGATATTTCTCCCAGCAATCTTGATTCCAGCTTGTGTTTCTTCCAGTCCAGCGTTTCTCATGATGTACTCTGCAGATAAGTTAAATAAGCAGGGTGACAATATACTGCCTCGACGTACTTCTTTTCCTATTTGGAACCAGTCTGTTGTTCCATGTCCAGTTCTAACTGCTGCTTCCTGACCTGCATACAGATTTCTCCAGAGGCAGGTTAGGTGGTCTGGTAGTCCCATCTCTTTCAGAATTTTCCACAGTTTATTGTGATCCACACAGTCAAAGGCTTTGGCATAGTCAATAAAGCAGAAATAGATGTGTTTCTGGAACTCTCTTGCTTTTTCCATGATCCAGCAGATGTTGGCAATTTGATCTCTGGTTCCTCTGCCTTTTCTAAAACCAGCTTAAACATCAGGGAGTTCACGGTTCACATATTGCTGAAGTCTGGCTAACTGAGTAAGACTTAAGAATTCCTAGCCGCCAAGGCTAAGTTAATGAGGCAGTTATGAAAGCTCCATTGCTGGGAATTTACAAAGGCGGGAGAGATTTCTGGAGTCAGAGCAATGTAGATCTGATTTCCAGCCCTGGATCCATCAGAGAGCACAGCGGTCTCTGTACCTGGTGGGTGGGCTTTGACTGATGCCAATCCCTGTCTGTCTGTCCTCCGTCCAACCTCCGGATCCACCCATCTCTTCCTTGCTCTAAATGGATACAGGGGGTGGTAGGGTTGGGAGGGAATCTAGTGGCCTGAAACCCAGAACTCACCAGGGGAGACTGGCACACCTTCTCAGTTTGAGGTCTACCTAGAGAGGGTCGCTAGGAGTCGGACACGACTGAGTGACTTCACTTTCACTTTTCACTTTCATGCATTGGAAAAGGAAATGGCAACCCACTCCAGGGTTCTTGTCTGGAGAATCCCAGGGACGGGGAAGCCTGGTGGGCTACAGTCTCTGGGGTTGCACAGAGTCGGACACGACTGAAGCGACTTAGCAGCAGCAGAGAGGGTAAAAGTGTTTGTCACTCAGTTGTGTTTGACTCTTTGCGACCCCATGGACTGTAGCCCACCAGGCTCCTCTGTCCATGGGATTCTCCAGGCAAGAATACTGGAGTGGGTAGCCATTCCCTTCTCCAGGGGATCTTCCTGGGTCTCCTGCTTGATTCTTGACTGTCTGGGCCACCAGGGAAGCCCATGCCGACAGAGGGTGGAGTCCCTTATATTCCTCACCCTCAGCTCCTCCAAACCCCATGCACAGAGGCAGGTCTGAAACAAAGCTAAATGTGGAATCAATCGGATTCAGATCCAGAACTCTCTTCTGAGAGAGTGCCTCCAGCAACCGTGGTCCTAAATTCTGGAGAACTTTTTCAAAAGGTTCACTGTTTAGTTAAATTTAAAATAAAAAGGTGAAAGGGATTTCAAATGGCTCAAAAGATGGTGCAAATCCTCTGTTATTGAGGGAGATGAAGGCCTATCTTGTTCTGAATTCAGCCCATCCGCTCGGGTCTCAGTTTGCCTGCCTCAGTTTGCTTGCCATGCATCGCCCCCACACATGCCATTTCTACCTCTTCGCAAGAAGCCTGCCACCTCTTCCCTCTGCTTCCTGCACTTTCTGTTTTCTCTCTTACCTTTGTTCTTTTCCAAAAGAACTTCACCTCCTGGGTTTCATCACTGGTACAGGAGCGCTACAAAGCCAAATGACACCAAATGATGTCTCCAGCTGATGGTAATGATTGGACTCTGGCTGAACCGCAACAGCAGGGCTCAGAGCTATGGGCAGAACCCAGACTGTACCAGGAGAGATGCTCCATCTCCTCTCTGTCTCTCTCTCTTTCTCTGTCTCACACACACACAGATCGCATCCCACAATTTGTATCCATACACATCTGCGTGCATGTGTAACACACATATGCAAACTCACATATATAGCATTAATGCACACACATGAACACTGGTTTGGATGAGCAGAGATATACACCCAGGTAGATACAGCTGCAGACATAGTTTCAGGCAGCAACAACCTTCCCTTTCTCTGTAATTAACCCCTCCTTTCTTCTGCCAGTGCTGGTTTCACCCCACCAGTTATGCGGGCAGGTGTCTGGGGAAGTAGTCCATTTCAATCCTAGAGACACTGTGAACCCGTCCAGATAAAAATGTCTGGAGCCGAGCTGACAGCAGCGGAGGCGGGGGAGAAGAAAGTTGTGATGTCTGCAGCATTTCCCTTAGGGGGGGAAATAACCCCCCAACCCCCACCGCTGTTCCATTTCTCAGCAGCCTCCCGCAGGCTGTTTCATCTCATATTGTGTGAGCTCCGAGGGGGTGTCCAATTTAAGGAACAATGACTATAAAGTCATTTGCTATGCCCCGCTGAGGTTCAGTGTCTGCCTGACCTTGCTATGTACCACACCAGCTCTGCGGAGCTGACCCTCACTGTGGGCCTTGCCTGCAGCCCCCCAACCCTCTCCCGCTGGTGCCCCCAGACCCCAGACCAGTATCCCTGGAGTCGGGACTCAAAGTCTCTCAGGGCAGACCCTCCCCAGCTGTGGCTTTGGGATTTTGGTGGGAGACCAGGGTGGGCTTGTCTCACACAGGGAACTGAGAGGTCTAGGTGATGGACAGTGACCCCAAAGAATGTTTGGGAGGGGCAGGACCCTCTGGAGTGGATGCAGGAAGGTACCTAGAAAAATCCATCTCCTTTCTTAGTATGGCACGAAGAAGCTTGAGTCTGGAGGCTGAATGCCCTATGAACACCAGTGGCATATCGCTAGGAGCCTCAGGGCTGCTTTTTAAAAACTTGGATATTGGAACCCCTTTTTTAAAGTAATGCTGAATGGGTGTCACCTTCATAGGTCAGTTGGCTCATCACCTGCTCTTAAGAGAGAATTTGCCCCTCAGGGGAGAGTTCCTAGGAGGGCTTGTGCTTCTGAAAAGTGCCACTTAGCCTTCCTCCATGACTGTTCTGATGACAAAAGCCTTTTTTAAAAAATATTTTTCACAGCACTTTCACATGCATTAGCCCATTAATTGGTGCACTCACGGTACACATTTACTGAAACATGAGGCACTCCAAATCATTTTAGAATGATCTAGATAAATACATGCTTACATGTTGATTGTCCACAAGGTACAAGTTGCTTTGATGGGCAGTATGGGGAGTGAGAGGGGTTTTGCAGAGACAACAGAAGGCAGCCTTCAAAGTACATCCCCCGTCAGTCAGATGGCAAATGACTATGTCCATTTTGCAGATGTTTAAACTGAGGGCCAGCGCGGTTCACTGACTTGCTTCCAGTCACGAAATCAGTTAGAGGCAGATCTAGAAAGTACACTCTGATTCCAATCGGATGTGCCCTCCTAGTCCGTCTTCTTAAATGTTGCTTTCCAGAGAGCTCTTCCTGCATCACGTCTCCCCTTCCTTGTTTCTTTTCTTGGCCTCTCTGGAATAAGCGGTCCCAACGGAAAAACGGTCACTTTGCACATCTTTCTGAGCTCACATATATATTGCTTCAGAGACAAGAAGGAAAAAGATGTCTTCCCTGTTTCCGCAGGTCAGCAAGATGGAGTGGTCATATGCATTCATGGGCAGCCTCTCCAAGGCCTTTCCTTTTCTCCAGCAGAGCCCTGGAGTGGGCGAGGCAGTGGCCGAGTGTGCTATCTGCCTTAGGTAGCACTCAAGAACGTCTTCCTCCAGCCCAGCCTTTCTTTGCAGACTGAGAAGATGGAGGAAGACCCCTCCTCTGCCTTCTAGCTGGGAAGCCTGAAGCTTAAAGAGGTTAAAGGGCCTGCCAGAGGCCAGACGAGGTGGTAGTGGAAGGTTGGTGTTACCTGAGCTTGGGCTCTTGCCTGTCTCTGCTCTGAGGAGAGACGTCTGGGTGTGCGTGTGTGTGTGTTTAGGGGACATGTGAAGCAGGTTCAAGGTTGGAGGGGGAGCCATGTAGCTGCTATCTCATTGTACATGTCATCTTGTAAAAAATCCAGAGGCTCTTTAGGCCTTAGGCCCCTCTCCCATGAGGTCACAGTGTCAGCCCACAAGCAGCTGGAATGGCCTCAGGAATGCTAACGGTGCTTCCCAGGTTGCTGAGAGGGGCCCTGGCCTCTGGTGCCCAGGCCCGCCCACCTGTACCCGGGGGGCAGCCCAGCTCTCAGGAGAGCTGCTCTGGGCCAGGTCCAGAAGCTCCGGAGCCACCCTGTCACCTGCTTGCTCAGGCCCTAGTGACAGAACGGCCCTGTCTCCTGTCCTTCTGGAGCAAGGGCAAGTTCTTGGTAGCAAGCAGGCGGAACTGGCTCTGGGTGGAGTAAAGAAAAAGGAATTTTTTTTGGAAGTATGTCAGGGGTTCACCAAGACTTTGGAAGGCTGCCTGACTTAGGCTGAGGAATGGCCGGCTACTAGAGTGGTCCTGGAGAGCAAAACAAGGGGACAATGCTTGGTATTTAAGCAGGAGGTGTTAAAAACAGCGGCCGGCATGTTACCCCACTGTTGCGTGAAGCTGTCATGGCCTCAGCCACATTGTGTGGCCACTGCCGTGGGATGGCCCTTCTTCCCTGTGCCCCCATCTCTAGGGCCCAGGGTCCTGGGGTGCCACGGTCTTCCCTTACTCACTGAGAACCAGGGCCCAAGTGGAAGCAGGTGGCCGGTTGGGCCCAGACCACATCCCAAAGGTGGGCTTTTCGTAGTGGGAGATGGGACAGGGAGCAGGAAGATGCGTCCACGTGAGAGATGCAGGGATCTGGAGGTTCTTTGCTGGGAGAATGAAGGGGAGTAACAGAACTCAAAGAGGCTTAATAATGCCATTTAAATAACTAAAAGGTGATTTTTTTTTCTTCCTTTCTTCCTTTCAGAGAATGATGGACAAATGGCAAATGGAGACTGAAATGGGCTTACATCCCAGCAGGAGAGTGTGGATGAGATGTGTGAAGGGCTTTCCTGGTGGTGAGAGGGCTTCCGAGCCTGGGGTAGCAGACAGTAGGGTGGTGGGTGAGGCATAAAGGAGGACCCTCAGGCTGCTCGAAACTTCCTGCCACATCCCTTGGAGGTGTGTTTGCTCCCCAGAAGGGCCCAGGGCCGCATTCTTTCACAGAGATGCAGGAAGGTGCATAGTGGTGGAGGGCAGGCGGCTAGTGGCTGAAGGAGTGAGTTTTTGCATGCATGAGTGCTAAGCTGCTTAGGCCGCATCCCACTCTGTGCAACCCCATGGACTGTAGCCCGCCAGGCTCCTCTGTCCATGGGTTTCTCCAGGCAAGAATACTGGAGTGGGTTGCCATTCCCTCCTCCTCCTAGGATAATGTGAGAACACTCTCTTGGGACCTTCACCTTTAGCTCCAAGAAAATGAGACTAGGAGGAAGCTCCCAGTCTAGAAATGCGGCATTCTCTAAGTAAGAAAATGGAAGTGCATCCCTAGGGTATCCACCCCAGAGTGCCTCAAGCCACCTAGGAAAGGGGCATATCCTAGAGTCTCAGCTTTCCCCAGCAAAGGATACTCGGGGTCTCCTGTCCCTTTAAAGCACTCCCCACTTGATGCCACAGCTGGCTTGAAAATGGGGCCAGCCCAGCAGCTCTCAAAGGAGCCAGCACAGTAAATGATGAGCAGCTCCCTTGAACTCATCTCCCCGAGCCTGGTGTTTAAAGTGAATTGAAACGAATATCTGATAAATGAATAAACCTGTAAATGGAATCAAAAACCTTATGAACCTAAAGGAGAAATAGGAGTCCCAGGTCTGTTAAGTCTAAATTGAATAAATCTGATCAACTCCCTGACAATTTCTGCCAAAGCTCTTGAAGAAGAAGGAGAAGAGGGGTGAGAGGAGATCAGCAGAGGAGGGGGAAAGAGTGAGTGGGGGATGGCAAGACAGGAATTGGTTCAGTAATTTAGCTATCACCGTGAGCCAACAGAGGAGGCCCCAGTGGCCCCTGGTTTCACTCAGTAGGACTGGATAGATAGATGACTTTAGGAGGCTCTCGCATGACTGGCTGCTCCTGTGTCTGCCCCCAAGGACACCTCTGGAGAACAATTAGGCATTTGTACAAAAGGGGGAAAAGTGAGCTCAGCTGTGTGTAGTGGGAGTCCTTGGTGCATGAGAGTCAGTGGGGAAGCAGGCATGAGAGGTCAGGAAGTCACATTCAGAATGAGCTCAGAACAGTGATGGAGCCAGAGAATTCCTCCTTTAGTCTCCATTGACCTCAATCACATTCTTATTATTGTATCGGGCAGGTTACTTTCTGTAATGGTTTTAAAACACAGCCACAAAATTCTTTTAACACTCCTTCCGATGAAGGTGATGATGGTAGTCAGGGCGTGGGGAGGCTTTATGTCGTCTCCTCTGGAATAGGTGGGTTTGCAACTGCTTAGACCAAGACAGAGGGGCTTCCCTGGTGGCACAGTGGTAAAGAATCCACCTGCCAAAGTGGGAGATGAGGGTTCAATCCCTGGGTCGGGAAAATCCTCTAGAGAAAAAAATGGCAACCCACTCCAGTATTTTTACCTGGGAAATCCCATGGACAGAGGAGCCTGGTGGGCTACAGTCCATGGGGTCACAAAGAGTCTAACATGACTTTGCAACTAAACGACAGACCAATACAGAATGGTGGCCCTGATGCTATGTGAAGCTTAAGACTGGGTCAGAAAAGGTCACACAGCTCCTGCTTGATTTTCTCGGAATATTCATTTTTGGGGAAGCTAGCCACTATGTAGGAAACTCAATTACCCTGAGGCTGCTGCGCTGGAGGGGTGTCTCAGCCACTGTGCTGCTGAGTTCCCGACAGTTAGCCCTGAATACCGGCCATGAGAATGAGTCCTCTCATCCAACCAGCCTAGTGGAGTCTTCAGATGCCTGCTAGCCCAGCCCACATCTCACTGCAAGGGCCAAGGAGAGTGCACTTGCCTCACCCCCAAGCCCTTCCCAGACTCCTAACCAGCAAAATTATAAGCAGCAGAAAATAATTTTATAAGTTGCTAAATTCTAGAGTAATTTGTTAATAACAAAAACATCTCCTCTCTTGGATCTTGATTTTCTTCTTTGAAATAATAGGTTAGATCAGACAATTTTTAAGTCTTTATTTTAGAAATTGTAAGTAGTGGGTGAACACGGTATTTTCAAAAAGAGTTCAAATAACACAAAGGGATAAAAACAGGAATGAAACAATTTCCTTTCTTACTTTTGAATACTTCCTACCCATTGAGAAATAGCTACCTTAAATGAATTAAAGATCCTTCCAGAAGTGTTTTATGTGATCACATTGTATATAATTATATCTTTCAAAACTTACACATAGAATTACAGTTTGCTTTGATCATGTACTAATACAGACTGAAGATATTTCCATATCAACATATGTAAGCCTACCTCATTCTTTTTATGGCCATGTAGTAGTCCATGGCATGATGGTATCAAAATGTACTTCCTCTTCCCGACTGATGGATCTGAAGTTGTTTTATGTAGATTGGTTGGTGGTTGGCTGACTTTTGCTATTGTAATATTGCAGTGAACATTGTTAGAGACTTACTTGTGCCCGCTCATACAAGTGATTTGTAGGTTAAATTCTTAGAAGAATTCCTGGGTCCAAGGATATAAGCATTTAACATTTTGATAGTTGTAGTCAGAGCTGACTTTCAAAGAGGTGCCAAATTTATACTTCCACCAGTGAGAGGGCTCGTTTCTTGCTACCCTCATAATCTTCTAAGTTTTGTCAACATGCTAAAAAAACAGTGTTTTATTTTTGTTTTCATATCTCAGTTGTGAAGTTGAATTCTTTAATATATGTATTGATGACTTTTAATTACTTTTTAAACTTTAAACAGCTTATTTATATGCTTTGCAAATTCTACAGGTTTATTCATCTTTTTTAAGAGCTTTCTTGCATGAACTTTTTGCTGTTATCAATTACAAATGTTTTCCTATTAAACTTGTCTTTTGTATACAGGCACAAAATGTAATTTTGTGTAGAAGCAATTTTATTTTTTAATGACATTAAATTTATCAATCTTTTCAAAAAATAGCTTTTGAGTTTTGTCGTGGTTTCAAAGATCTTCCCAAAAACAGGATCATAAAATAAAATAATAAAATTAATTACACATATTTTATTTCCATTTTGTTTTCATTACATTTATTGATTTGGCTTTTATATTTGATATTTTGGGGATGAAGATTCAATCTTCCTTTTACAAATTGTCAGACTTGTGATGTCCAATAGAAGCATAATGTAAACCACACATGTGATTTAAAACTTTCTGTTAACATTAAAATAAGTAAAAAGAAACAAGTGGAAGTAATTATAATACCATTTCTAAAATATAATTTCAAAATGTAACTGATATGAAAATTATAAATTAGGTGTTTTACATTTCTTTTTGCATACCAAGTCTTCAAAATCCTTCATATTTTGGACTGGCCAGATTTTCAGTACACACAGCTACATGTGGCTAGTGGCTTTTTGCAAACCAAGTCTTTCTTTTTGCATACCAAATCTTCAAAATCCACTGTATTTGGACTGGCCACATTTCCAGTATACACAGCAACAGGTGGCTAGTGGCTTCCATATTGGACATACTCAGTCACTAAGTTGTGTCTGGCTCTTTGTGACCCCATGGACCATAACCCACCAGGCTCCTCTGTCCATGGGATCTTCCAGCTCAGAGCTCTGGAGTGGGTTGCTATTTCCTCTTCTAGCCCATATTGGACAGTACAGTGTTAAATGGTAACCCCAATAACTTCAAGTCCATCCCTCCCTGCATTGGTTTGAAATACCCCCTCTAACAGAGGCTAAGTGGATTTTTTGTGTTTAGGCCTATTTCGGGGCCCTATTGTTTCCCACTGAACTGTCTCTCCCTTTGAACAAGAATAATGGCCTATTTTAATTATAATAGGGTTTAAATATTTTCGGTACCTCCTACAGCAGTTCTCTCTCATTCTTTTTGTTTAGCTTTTGTGGCTCTTCCAGTTTTGTTCTTTCTCTAGATAGACATTGAAAGTGTTAGTTGCTCGGTCATGTCCAACTCTTTGAGACCCCATGAACTGTAGCCCACCAGGCTCCTCTGTCCATGAAATTCTCCAGGCAAGACTACTAGAGTGGGTAGCTGTTCTCTTCTCCAGGGGATCTTCCTGACCCACAAATCGAACCAGGTCTCCTACACTGCAGGCAGATTCTTTACTGTCTGAGCCACCAGAAAAGTCCCATATAGACATTAACACCCAATATTAGATATTATCTAATACTGTAATATATATACCATATTGTGGATACTGTCTCTATTATTTATACTAGGTACATGGTTCTGTAATACAGACAATACATAATATTAGATATTGTTACCTATTAGATATTAATGTACACCTAATGTATGCCTAATTAGGTGTACATTAATATCTAACACTATATTATTTTGAATAGCAAACAAGCTCTATTACTGGTATTGACTGGGATCATAATGGATTCCAGAGCCAGAAAATAGATTTCTAAGGGCCCTTCTAGGATTCCTAGGTGGCACTGGTGATAAAGAACCCACCTGCCAATTCAGGAGATGTAAAGAGACTCTGGTTCGAACCCTGGTTCAGGAAGATCCCCTGGAGGAGGGCATGACAACCCACTCCAGTATTATTGCCTGGAGAATCCTATGGACAGAGGAACCTGGTGAGCTACAGTCCATAGGGCCACACAGAGTGGTATGACTGAAGCAACGTAGCACGCACGCACAGGGCCTCTCTAGTCTAAATGTCAGCAGCCCCACTGTCCTTTATCAAGGAAAGCAGGGGCTGGTGACGCACATCCTGTGTGGCTAGTGTGGTGGCTCCTTTGTGCAGCAAGGGAGCTGTGTCCTCACCAGCTGTGTGACCTCCTGAGTGTGTGCTGTCAGATCTGTGTGAAGGAAATACTCCATGACAATCGTTCAGAAAGACCGACATGCCGGAATTGCTGGGGAAGCTGGCTGGCACTAGGCAGTGTGCCTGCTCCTTGGGGAGAGCTGTTTTGGAAGATGAATAAGAGGAGAGTTGGAAGGAAGAAGGGAGAATGAGGGATAAGATGAGGGGGGCATGGGCAGGGGAGAAAAAGCAGGGAGGAGAAAGGAAGATAAGGGAGTGGGGTGGGGGAGGGAGGGAGGTAGAGGGGCACAGAAGGTACTCAATAGGACAGAGGGGCCTGAAAGATACCAGGGAGGAGAGAGTGCTGCTGAGTGTGGGAGGAGATTCAAGGGCCCACGAGAACCTGGTGGGGTGGCAGGCAAGGGCTGAGCGTGGAAGCCCCTGGGCATTCTCATCGCCACCACCTCTTGCCAAGACAGCCCCATGGCCACGGCAGGGAGGAGTCTGTAAAGCGTGGAAAGGAAGGCTCTCACCTACAGAAGTTGGGGTGTCCTTGGGGACAGGATTCAGGGTGTCTGGGGAAGCTCTGGCACAGCCTTGTTTGCCAGAGTCCATTGTGCCTGGGGAATAGGACTAGGAGCCCAACAGATGGGAAGTTCCAGCTTTCAGTGATCTTGGCTGGTGTGCAGAATCTTTGCCTTTGAGACTGGATGGTCCTGGGTGACAGAAACGAGGATGTGAAGAGACAGAGCTGCCCTCACACTGAGAAGGAAGAGAGGGCTCGTCAAAGCCTCAGTCCCTTGATGACACGCGATCTGACCATCTTGCAGTTTGCAGGCAATGGAGTGCCCTCAGGCTCCTTTCAGGAGAAGAATGGCCACCATCACATAACCCTCTGGATTCAAGGGTCACCTCTCCCACTGTGACCCTCATCCAAACCAGAAGAACAGAGGGACAGACGTGTCACCTGCACGTTGCATGCAGGGCATCTGAGCAGAGTTCTAATTCCACTGGATTATAGGGCCACTCAGCGAGCCAGCAATGGGGTTGAATGGCCAGAAACCTGGCCACTGACATCCCAGCTGAAAGCCCTTGCCAGGGACTTTCTTGTTCCTCCTCTGTCTTTAGAAGCAGAAAACGGAATGTCAGGCATTGACTCTGAGCCACTGGATTTTCAAGGAGTCACAGGGTCACACTGAGACGGAAACAAAGGAGAAAACAACCCATCTTCCCAGCTTCCAGGAGATGCACAGCCTGTCTCCACAGACTGCTTGCGCCTCATCACAAGGGCGACAAAATGCTATTTTCCTTTCAGCGGTGTGCACAGGTGCCAATCCAAATGAATATTATTCACACACTTCTGTCCAAACACTGTGAAGTCTTCAAAGGTTGATTAAACCTCTGACATGGTTGCTTTATTTCTCGTGCACTTCTTGCCAGGTGAAGACCTCCCTCCTATGACCTCACCCCTCCTATTTCTCTGTCCTTCTCCCTGCACCTCCTTCCCTCGTGCAAATCCAGGTATCCCAGGAGAGGATGCCATCTGGTCTCCCTGGGAGGGGGCATGGCGGGGACCATGGCTCGGCTTTGGTTTGCTGATGACTCAGAGAGCAACGAGCAGCCAGGGCACCTTGTGTGTGATGGGGGCTGGCAGTGGGGGCACTTAAGGGTGGGGAAAGGGGGAGATTTGACTTTGATTACCCAGCAAAAATCCATTTCCTGCTTGTAATGACTGGCCAGTGCATATTGGAAATCACAGCCTCCCTGCTCGGCTCTCCCCGTGTCATTAGTCCCCAGTGGAGCGGTGTCTCATTGGAAATCACAGCTGGTGAAACGAAGCATGATGTGCAGCTCTCAAGACCTGCCTTTGCTTGGCAGCCTCACAGTGCCCGGCCCTGCCCAAGGTTTCCCTGGATAACCCAAGAGACCCAGTAATGCTGGATCCTTCTTTAAGCTTCCTTAGTCTCACCTATCATCAGAGGTGGGGTGTGGAGGAAATCTTCAAGCATCTCTGTACCACCTGTAGAGCTTCACAGAGTGCCTGATACCTGGGAGAGCCCTATGAATAAGTCAGATCAGGACAATGACAACTTAAAAGATCGAAGGGCCTTCCAAAGGCCACAGAGCCTTTCCAAGCTGTCCTTGTTTTGCTGACCTTAGCATCCATTCGCTTTTTCTTTTTTTCGTAACAGAATCCCAAGTGTCCTTAGAGGAACCATGTCTCCTACCCCAGTTGGGAGCTTGGGATAGGCACCTCTCCATACCCTCCACCCCACCTTTAGCGGTGGGCATATGACCAAATGCTGGTCAATCAATGTTGACTGTACTGATCGGTCCAAGGATTAGTACAGAAACTCAAGTGTGATGCTGAGATTATTGATTGAGGAAGAGGCATTCTTTTTACCTGGTAGTGCTAAATCGATTAGGGTAAGACTGGGGCCACACTTGACTATTTTGATACCACATGAAGTGACCACATTAGTGGCTAGTGAAGCATGAAGTATAGTAGAAACATATATACAGTCACCCCGTTTACAACAAATGCTTTCCTACGATGCACTGAGGGGTAAAGGATGTACTTTTTAATAAACGGTGCTGGGTTAATTGGATATCATATGGAAAAAAATGAACCTTGATCTCCACTTTATGCCATTCACAATAAATTAATGCGTGAAGGATCACAGGTCTAAATATGAAAGCTGAAACAATTAAATTTCTATAGAAAAACAAATGAGAATATGTCCAAGCCTTTGAGAGAGGCAGAATATTCTTCAACAGGCTATACACACACATCCCCAAATAAAATTAAACATCAAAATGCATGTTAAATCTGACTTTATTAAAATTAAGAACCTCTATTCATATAAAGACACTATTAAGAGAGAAAAAAAGCAAGCCAAAGACTGGGACAAAATATTTGAAACTCGTGTATCAGAAAAAGAATTACAATATTCAGAATATATAAATAATTCCTACAAACAAGTAAGCAAAAGACACATAATCCAATTAAAAAATGCTCATGGGGGTGTAAATTGAGATAACTGCTCCAGAAACCTATTCTGAAGGGTCTATTAAAACTAAACATACATATATTCTATTTTCTGGAAACTCTCTTTCTGAGTATATACACCCAACAGAACTGAGTATTTCTGTTTGCCAAAAGATGTATACAAAAATGCTCATAATAGCTTTATTCATAGTGGCCAAAACTGGAAACAATCTATATGTTTATCAACAATAATTTGTGATATATTCATATAACAAAATACTGCAAAGTGATGAAAAAGAACAAGCTCTATCACACACAAGAAGCACAAATTCAGCAATTATAACCCTGATGGGGTAAAGTGAGCCACTCAAGAATACCCGCTGTACGATTTGATTTATGCAAAATCAAGATAGGAAAGACTAGACTGGGGTGATAGAAGTCTAGCACTGAGGCTACTCTTAAGGTGTTACTGATCACAGTGGTGCAAGAGAGAACCTCATAGGGTGCTGGAAATTCTACATCTTGATTTGGGTGGTAATTTTGTATGTAGAAATTTAATGATGTGTACACTTGAGGTCTGTACACTTTACTGTGTGTAAGTTATACCTCAATTTTAATTTAAAAAAAAAAAGGAATAGTGAAGAGAAGGGAAAGATTGAATCTTGTGCTATCATCTCAGCATCTGGATCCAGCCATGCCTGAAGATAAACACTCCTGGACCTCCTAGGAGCCAATGAGTTCCCATTTATTTGAGCTTAAACGAGTTTATGCTAGGTTTTCTCTCTCTTGCTGCTATAATTGTCTTCATAACTCCCACCCCCTTGTGTTCAGGCCAGAATATTCCTCCTTCAGCCTGAGTAGATGGGGGAAGTCCTACATCTCACGGGTTCCCAGGCGAGCAAGTTCCTCCATCTGCTTCTTGCTCTACTTGAGCATGCCCTTGAGCAGAACTTCAACATCTTTGTGCCTCAGTCGCCTCATTTGTAAAGTGAATCTGGTAGTAATACCTACCTCATACAACAAACCATGCCCCCATATGAGTCCTGTGCATGTATGCTAAGTTGCTTCAGTCATGTCAGACTCTTTGGAACCCTATGGACTGTAGCCTCCCAGGCTTTCTGTACATGGTATTCTCCAGGCAAGAATATTTGCCCTGCTCCAAGAGATTCCCCTGACCCAGGGATCACACCCGCATCTCTATGTCTCCTGCAATGGCAGGCAGGTTCTTTATCACTAGCACCACCTGGGCTCACAAATATTTTATTTTTTCTGGTCCTCATTTGATTAGTGTTTATGATTAGGATTGTGTCTGATTTTTTCCCTGCCATCTCTCTAGTGTCAGGGCCACCCCTTAGGTGTGTAAACTCCAGGGGAAAAAAATTGGGGGTGGGGCTTTTGTGTATAATGATCAATTTATGTCATATGTGCTCATTGGATAAAGCAGAATCCTACTTGATCCAATGACCAGCCCTGCTGTGGTGACAGATACGGCATTAAAAGATGAACCCCGCCAGGTTGGTAGGTGTCTGATATGTTATAGGAGAAGAGCAGAGAAGTAGCTCCAGAAGGAATGAAGAGGTTGAGCTAAAGCAGAAACAACATCAAGTTGTGGATGTGTCTGGTGGTGAAAGTGAAGTCCGATGCTGTAAAAAACTATATTGTATGGGAACCTGGAATGTTAAGTCCGTGAATCAAGGTAAATTGGAGGCGGTCAAACAGGAGATGGCAAGAGTGAACATCAACATTCTAGGAATCAGTGAACTAAAATGGACAAGAATGGGTGAATTTAATTCAGATGACCATTGTATCTACTACTGTGGGCAAGAATCCTTTACAAGAAATGGAATAGCCGTTATAGTCAACAAAAGAGTCTGAAATGCAGTATTTGGGTGCAATCTCAAAAATGACAGAATGATCTTGGTTCGTTTCCAAGGCAAACCATTCAGTATCAGAGGAATCCAAGTCTATGCCCCAACCACTAATGCCAAAGAAGCTGAAGATGAAGAGTTCTATGAAGACCTACAAGACCTTCTAGAACTAACACCAAAAAGATGTTCTTTCCATCATAGGGGACTGGAATGCAAAATAGGAAGTCAAGAGGTGCCTGGACTAACAGGCAAGCTGGGCTTGGAGCACAGAATGAAGCAGGGCAGAGGCTAACAGAGTACTGCCGAGAAAACGCATCGGTCATAGCAAACACCCTCTGCCAACAACGCAAGAGCCAACTCCACAAATGGACATTACCAGATGGTCAATACCGGAATCAGATTGATTGTGTTGTTTGCAGCCAAAGATGGAGAAGCTCTTTACAGTCAGCAAGAACAAAACCCAAAGCTAGCTGTGGCTCAGATCATGAACTCCTTCTTGCAAAGTTCAGACTTAAATTGAAGAAAGGGAAAACCACTAGGCCATTCAGGTATGGCCTAAATCAAATCCCTTAAGATTATACAGTGGAAGTGACAAATAGATTCAAGGGATTAGATCTGATTGACAAAGTCCCTGAAGAACTATGGATGGAGGTTCGTAGCATTGCATAGGAGGTGGTAATCAAAATCATCCACCCAGAAAAGAAATGCTAAACAGTAGAATGGTTGTCTGTGGAGGGCTTACAAATAGCTGAGAAAAGAGAAAGGCAAAGGAGAATAGGAAAGTTATACCCATCTGAATGCAGAGTTCCAAAGAATAGCAAGGAGAAATAAGAAAGACTTACTCAGTGAGCAATGCAAAGAAATAGAGGAAAACAATAGAATGGGAAAGACTAGAGATGTCTTCTGGAGAAGGCAATGGCACCCCACTCCAGTACTCTTGCCTGGAAAATCCCATGGATGGAGGAGCCTGGTAGGCTGCAGTCCATGGGGTCGCTAACAGTTGGCACGACTGAGCGACTTCACTTTCACTTTTCACTTTCATGCATTGGAGAAGGAAATGGCAACCCACTCCAGTGTTCTTGCCTGGAGAATCCCAGGGATGGGGGAGTCTGGTGAGCTGCTGTCTATGGGGTCGCACAGAGTCAGACATGACTGAAGTGACTTAACAGCAGTGGCAGCAGCTGAGATGTCTTCAATAAAATTAGAGAAACCAAGGGAATATTTCATGCAAAGATAGGCACAATACAGGGCAGAAAGGATATGGGTCTAACAGAAGCAGAAGACACTAAGAAGAGGTGGCCAGAGTACACAAAAGAGCTAAACAAAAAAAAGATCTTAATGACCCAGATAACCACGATGGTGTGATCACTCACCAAGAACCAGACATTGCGGAGTGTGAAGTCAAGTGAGCCTTAATTAGGTAGCACCAGGATGAACAAAGCTAGCAGAGGTGATGGAATTCCAGCTGAGCTATTTCAAATCCTAAACAATGATGTTTGGACAGGGAGGCCTGGCGTGCTGCAGTCCATGGGGTCGCAGAGTCGGATATGACTGAGTGACTGAACTGAACTGAACTGAACTGAAACAATGATGCTGTTAAAGTGCTGCATGCAACATGCGAGCAAATTTGGAAAACTCAGCAGTGGCCACAGGATCGGAAAAGACAGTTTTCATTCCAATCCCCAAAAAAGGCAATGTCAAAGAATATTCAAACTACTGCACAATTGCACTCATCTCACAAGCTAGGAAAGTAATGCTCAAAATCCTTCAATCTAGACTTTAGCAGTATATGAACTGACAACTTCCAGATGTACAAGCAGGATTTAGAAAAGGCAGAGGAACCAGAGATCAAATTGTTAACATCTGTTGGATGATAGAAAAAGCTAGAAAATTCCAGAAAAACATTTACTTCTGCTTCATTGATGATAATAAAGCCTTTGTGTAGATCACAACAAGCTGTGGAAAATTCTTAAAGAGATGGGAACACCAGACCACCTTACCTGCCTCCTGGAAAACTTGTATATAGGTCAAGAAGAGCAGTTAGAACTGGACATGGAACAATGGGCTGGTTCCAAATTGGGAAAGGAGTACCTCAAGGCTGTATTGTCACCCTGCTCATTTAACTTATGTGCTGAGTACCTCATGAAAAATGTGGGGCTGGATGAAGCACAAGCTGGAATCAAGATTGCAGAGAGAAACATCAATAATGTCAGATATGCAGATGACATCACCCTTATGGTAGAAAGCAAAGAGGAATTAAAGAGCCTCTTGATGAAGGTGAAAGAGGAGAGTGAAAAAGCTGGCTTAAAACTCAACATTCAAAAAACTAGGATCATGGCATCCGGTCCCATCACTTTATGACAAATAGTTGGGGAAACAATGGAAACAGTGACAGATTTTTTTGGGGGGGGGGGGCTCCATAATCACTGTGGAATGGTGACTGCAGCCATGAATTAAAAGAGGCTTGCTCCTTGAAAGAAAATCTATGACCAGTCTAGACAGCATATTAAAAAGTAGAGACTTTACTTTGCCAACAAAGGTCCATCTAGTCAAAGCTATGGTTTTGCTAGTAGTTGTGTGCGGACATGAGAGCTGGACAGTTAAAAAGGCTGAGAGTCAAAGAATTGATGTCTTTGAACTGTGGTGCTGGAGAAGACCCTTGAGAGTACCTCAGACAGCAAGGAGATCAAACCACTCAATCCTAAAGAAACACAACCTTTAATAGTCACTGGAAGGACTGATGCTGAAACTCCAATTCTTTGGCCAACTGATGCAATGAGCTGACTCATTGGAAAAGACCCTGATGCTGGGAAAGATTGAAGGCAGAAGGAGAAGGGGACGACAGAGGATGAAATGGTTGGATGGCATCACCAAGTCAGTGTACGAGAGTTTCAGCAAACTCTGGGAGATGATGAATGACAGGGAAGCCTGGTGTTCATGGGTTCACAAAGAGTCGGACACAACTGAGGGACTGAACAACAGCAACATTTGACCTGCTTGCCAATCCACACTCCCGGAGGAGGTTCCCTAGATGACTCGCCTCAGAGCATCTGGTCAACCCCGTGTGTGTGTGTGTGTGTGTGTGTGTGTGTGTGTGTGTGTGTGTGTGAGAGAGAGAGAGAGAGAGAGAGAGAGAGAGAGAGAGAGAGAGAGAGAGAGAGAGAGTTGAGGGAGAGGAGGTGGGGTAAAGAGTCTGGGGACTTCCTGAGGGGAGAAACAGGGATGGAGCTCTTGAAGGGCTCACGGTTCCCCACCTGTCAGCATTGCCAGTTCAGCAGGTCAGGCACCAGAAACAGACTGAGAAAATTCACAGGAATATGCTGCACAGCATGGGGTCAGGAGGTACCAGTCTTTTTTGCCCAAGTCTCAGGTCAGGACTGCCCAATACAGCATCTGGCACATGAGAGGTTCTCAATTCATGTCTTTGAATAAATGAGTGACTGAAAGGCTTCATGAGGGTTATATAACACACAGTAAGTGGCCAGTGGTGTGGGGTGGTTTCATTCTTATTGCTGAGAGGCAGAAACCATGCCCACCCCCCTTGCTTTCATGCCCCCAGAAGCAAAAGAGTCAAGTGATGGGGTCTTGTGACCATGGATCAAGTGGGTCAGCTTCTCCCAGGGTCAGGCTTGGGAACAGTCCCATTGTGGTGCTGTCACGGAGGATGGATTCCTAAGGAGAAACAAAAGGGCCAGGAAATAAGGCCAGGGGGAAGAAAAACACAACAACAACAACCTCTTTTAGGGTTATTTAGCTTTTGTTAATTGGTCACCTCGTTAGCAGCCCATCTGCAGCCTGATTCTAGGAAGTGGGGGGTGGGGGAAGGGAAGGGACCATCCTAGCCAAGACTGGCCTCCCAGACTCAATAATAAAGACAGAGCAATTACCGGGACTTGCAGAGCCAGTTCCAGTTAGGAGTGCACCAGGCCGGGCTTTGTCCTACGGATGAAGAAAAGGTCAGCGTGCTCCGTGGGAGGAGAAGAAAAAGCCCTTCACAGCGAAAGAGCCTGCCCAAGGGAGGGAGACAGAGAAAAGGAGGGCTCGGCAGAGGTGAAAAACTAAAGAAAGAATGACATTTGGAAATTCCTTGGAATAAGGGGAGGGAGATAATGAAATAAAAATTACAAGGGAGAAGGAACCAGTGAACAAAACAGAAGAGACTCAGGGGGAGATTTCTGGGGGCTCAGGGCTGGGCTGGGAGGAAGCTGGCAGGACACCCTTGAAGGGGCCGCATGTGCACCCTGAGCTGGGCACCAGCCTGCTCTCAGCTTCTGTTGCCCCATCTGCAAATGGAAGGGCTCTGCAGATCTGACACCCTGTCTCTGAGTCTATGTTTGCACAGGTGTGGGAAGATATTGTTATGAGCATTCATTCAGGGCAACCAGGACCCTGCACAAGGCCACACTATTATTCCTTGACTGTTCCTTCTTTGTCTCTTCAGCCCTTCCCTTCCCTGATTGCTGTTCAAGATTGCTGATTTCTGCCATCCCCTCTGAGATAAACTGGGGCATAAATAGTTCAGTTCAGTTCAGTTGCTCAGTCGTGTCCGACTCTTTGTGACCCCATGAATCGCAGCATGCCAGGCCTCCCTGTCCATCGCCAACTCCTGGAGTTCACCCAACTCATGTGCATCCAGTCGGTGATGCCATCCAACCATGTCATCCTCGTCATCTCCCTCTCCTCCTGCCCCCAATCCCTCCCAGCATCAGAGTCTTTTCCAATGAGTCAACTCTTCGCGTGAGGTGGCCAGAGTATTGGAGTTTCAGCTTCAGCATCAGTCATTCCAATGAACACCCAGGACTGATCTCCTTTAGGATGGATTGGTTGGATCTCCTTGCAGTCCAAGGGACTCTCAAGAGTCTTCTACAACACCACAGTTCAAAAGCATCAATTCTTCGGTGCTCAGCTTTCTTCACAGTCCAACGCTCACATCCATACATGACCACTGGAAAAACCATAGCCTTGACTAGACGGACCTTTGTTGGCAAAGTAATGTCTCTGTTTTTGAATATGCTGTCTAGGTTGGTCATAACTTTCCTTCCAAGGAGTAAGTGTCTTTTAATTTCATGGCTGCAATCACCATCTGCTTCCCAATCATCCCTCCACATGCCCCACCTCTTGCACTGAGGTGGAGCTGATGTGAAAACCTTAGTCTCTGTATGCTGGTGCCAAATTGAATCTCGGAGACAGAGTTTTGGGTGAAATAGAAAAGAATAGCTTTATTGCTTTGCCTGGCAAAGGAGGGCACAGCAGGCTTGCCTCTCAAAAACTGTGTGGCCCAACCCAGGAGGGTTTTGGGAGGAGTCTTATAGCAATGATTCAAGGGTGGAGTTGCTGATAAGGATCAGAGTGTGTAGGGCCTGCAGGTGGTCTCCTGATGAGCTTCTCCAGGTTAGCAAACTGCGACCTTCTCTGGAAAGAATACTAACATCTTCCATTTGTTGGGGATTTTCGTTCTATAAAAGAGTTCAAAGATACTGCTATGGGCATTCCTTAAGAGGAATCAGGACCCTGTCCCAAGGCCACACTACTGTTCCTTGGCCGCTCCCCCTTTGTCGCTGCATCCCCTCCCTTCCCTGATTAGCAAATATTTGAAAGGCTTCTGTGCCCAGAAGCCCCACAGGGTCCTCTTCCATTTCTGAGCTGCATGGCTAGATTTGGCCAATGAGGTGTGAGCAGCTTGTGGGTCATTTCAAAGCTGAAGTGTAGAAGAGATGATGAATGGCCTTCCAGTTGTCTCTTCCCTGACACAAAAATTCTGAAGCCTGGGTCCCTGAGTCACTAAGTGGAATAGAGGCCCCAATTGACCCATGTGGGATGGAAAAGAGATATTTTGTTGTTGGCAGTGTCAACTTAAAAAAAAAAAATCACAACCTGAACGTTGAGAGCTATTCAGAGGGAAGTTTTAGGACTTCAAGCCTGGGAGGCAGCAATTCAAATAACCGTGAGAGAACTGCTCTGAGGAGGCAAGGGGAAGTTTTGCAACAAACGGCAGGTAGTCAAAACATCAAAAGTTTACCGGTAATTAAAGAAAACCAGATATCCCAAGTTAAGGAATTTAGCACTTTCCTATGTATGGGAAGAAGTAAGAGTCTGGGCTCACTGAAATCATTCCTTTGATATGCACCTTAGTGATCTGGACCAAATCCTGTGTTTTTACACCCTGAGTTTCCTCAGGGCTCACTGGCTTTTGTTGGAGGGCTTCAGTCACAGATGACTGTGACATCTTCTGTTTACTGATATGGCAGAAAATATTCCATTTCTTTGTAGCTTGTTTTCTGTTGTTTTTTTTTCAGTGCTTGTTTTGATTTGGAATTGTAAACCATGTAAACATAACCTAGCCTGTTCTGACTTGTGAACAGACTAAGTTTAGGCCCCTGAAAGAAAGAAAGTGAAAGTGAAAGTCACTCAATTTTGTCTGACTCTTTGCAACTCCATGGACTGTATAGAATTCTCCTGGCCAGAGTACTGGAGTGGATAGCCTTTCCCTTTTCCAGCAGATCTTCCCAACTCAGGGATTGAACCCACATCCCCCACACTGCAGGCAGATTCTTTACCAGCGGGGCCACCAGGGAAGCCCATAGTGTATTCTGACGTGTGAACAAAGTTTAGACCCCTGTGGAAGTGAAAGTGTTAGTCACACCAGTCACATCCGACTGTTTGCGACCCCATGGACTGTGGTCCACCAGGTTCCTCTGTCCATAGAATTCTCCAGGCAAGAATACTGGAGTGGGTTGCCATTCCCTTCTCCAGGGAATCTTCCCAACCCAGGAATTGAACCCAAGTCTCCTGCATTGCAGGCAGATTCTTTACCATCTCAGCTACCAGGCAAGCCCAATTGTAACAGCTTCCTTAAAAGGCATTTGTGTCACCAGAGTCATCCTTTCTGGCTCAGTTGCCTCTAGACTGATCCCATATGTCCATCCTGATTCACATATCCTTGGTGGTTCTCCAGTGCCTGCTGATGGGTGAAAAGAAAACTCCTTTCAGTACTGCTTAAAGACCTTTCAAGTTCATGTTTAAGGCCTACACTGAGAGTCGTTTATTTGGGAGTGAAAGAGAAAGAGAAGCAGAGGTGAGGGTCGCAAGTCACCGTATTTGCACCCTCAACCCAGAGGCTGAGGTGTGGGTTTCCCAGGTGACGCAGTGGTAAGGAACACACCTGCCAATGCAGGAGACATGAGAGATGCAGGTTTGATCTCTGGTTTGGGAAGATCCCCTGGAAGAGGGCATGGCAATGCGCTCCAGTATTCTTAACTGGAGAACCCCATGGACAGAGGAGCCTGGCGGTGGTCCATAGGGTCGCAAAGAGACAGACATGACTGAAGCGACTTAGCACCCTTGCAGGAGCTGAGGTAGAGACATGGCAAGCAGGTCCTATGTCTTAAATAGACATGGTCTCTATGGGGCCTGACTGTCTATGCAGTTACTGAGACTCCCTCTCTGCTTTCTCTTCATCCAGGCATACTTGTCCAAAAAATCCCCATTCACTGAGATGAGAGGATGTTTCTCTACTGGGTCAGTTGGAACATGATGAGCTAAAAGAAATGAAGTTAGCAACCATGTGAGATCTGCTACTGGATCAGCCTTCTGGACCTGAGCCCCTTGGGATGCGGGGCCTATCTTTTCTCACTGAGAAGTGAATATCTTTCTTTCACAGTATGTGGTCTGCTCTCCCAGGACTAAGCCTGCAGGAACTAAAGGGAACCCATAATATCAGCATGCTTCCTACTAAAATGCATCAGAATATCATGGGCCGGGGATTCCTGACTGGGTAGAATTGAAACTATTACTTCAATGGTTAAATCCATGTGCTGGGACATGAACTCAGCCAAAACCCTGTTTGGGAATTGAACCCGTGTGGCTGGAACTTAAACCCACATGGCAAGGACTTCAGTTCAGTTCAGTTCAGTTCAGTTCAGTCTCTCAGTTGTGTCAGACTCTTTGCAGCCCCATGAATTGCAGCACAACAGGCCTCCCTGTCCATCACCAACTCCCGAATTCACTCAAATTCACATCCATTGAGTCGGTGATGCCATCCAGCCATCTCATCCTCTGTCGTCCCCTTTTCCTCCTGCCCCAATCCCTCCCAGCATCAGTCTTTTCCAATGAGTTAACTCTTCGCATCAGGTGGCCAAAGTATTGGAGTTTCAGCTTTAGCATCATTCCCTCCAAAGAACACCCAGGACTGATCTCCTTTAGAATGGACTTGTTGGATCTCCTTGCAGTCCAAGGGACTATCAAGAGTCTTCTCCAACACCACACTTCAAAAGCATCAATTCTTCGGCACTCAGCTTTCTTCACAGTCCAATGCTCACATCCATACATGACCACTGGAAAAACCATAGCCTTCACTAGACGGACCTTAGTCGGCAAAGTGATGTCTCTGCTTTTGAATATGCAGTCTAGGTTGGTCATAACTTTCCTTCCAAGGAGTAAGTGTCTTTTAATTTCATGGCTGCAGTGACCATCTGCAGTGATTTTGGAGCCACCAAAAATGAAGTCTGACACTGTTTCCACTGTTTCCCCATCTATTTCTCATGAAATGATGGGACCAGATGTCATGATCTTCTTTTTCTGAATGTTGAACTTTAAGCCAACTTTTTCTCTCTCCTTTTTCACTTTCATCAAGAGGCTCTTTAGTTCTCCTTCACTTTCTGCCATAAGGGTGGTGTCATCTGCATATCTGAGGTTATTGATATTTCTCCCAGCAATCTTGATTCCAGCTTGTGCTTCTTCCAGTCCAGCATTTCTCATGATGTACTCTGCATATAAGTTAAATAAGCAGGGTGACAATATACAGCCTTGATGTACTCCTTTTCCTATTTGGAACCAGTCTGTTGTCCCATGTCCTGTTCTAACTGTTGCTTCTTGACCTGCATATAGGTTTCTTCAGAGCCAGGTCAGGTGGTCTGGTATTCCCATCTCTTTCAGAATTTTCCACAGTTTATTGTGATCCACACAGTCAAAGGCTTTGGCATAGTCAATAAAGCAAAAATAGATGTTTTTCTGAAACTCTCTTGCTTTTTCCATGATCCAGGGGATGTTGGCAATTTGATCTCTGGTTCCTCTGCCTTTTCTAAAACCAGCTTGAACATCAGGAAGTTCATGGTTCACATATTCCTGAAGCCTGGCTTGGAGAATTTTGAGCATTACTTTACTAGCATGTGAGATGAGTGCAATTGTGCAGTAGTTTGAGCATTCTTTTGCATTGCCTTTCTTTGGGATTGGAATGAAAACTGACCTTTTCCAGTCCTATGGCCACTGCTGAGTTTTCTGAATTTTCTGACATATTGACTGTAGCATTTTCACAGCATCATCTTTTAGGATTTGAAATAGCTCAACTGGAATTCCATCACCTCCACTAGCTTTGTTCATAGTGATGCTTTCTAAGGCCCACTTGACTTCACATTCCAGGATATCTGGCTCTAGGTGAGTGATCACACCATTGTGATTATCTGGTTCATGAAGATCTTTTTTGTGCAGTTCTTCTGTGTATTCTTGCCACCTCTTCTTAATTTTATCTTTTGCTTCTGTTAGGTCCATACCATTTCTGTCCTTCATCGAGCCCATCTTTGCAAGAAATGTTCCCTTGGTATCTCTAATTTTCTTGAAGTGATCTCTAGTCTTTCCCATTCTGTTGTTTTCTTCTATTTCTTTGCATTGATCACTGAGGAAGGCTTTCTTATCTCTTCTTGTTATTCTTTGGAACTCTACATTCAGATGCTTATATCTTTCCTTTTCTCCTTTGCTTTTCACTTCTCTTCTTTTCACAGCTATTTGTAAGGCCTCCCCAGACAGCCATTTTGCTTTTTTGCATTTCTTTTCCATGGGGATGGTCTTGATCTCTGTCTCCTGTACAATGTCACAAATCTCTGTCATCAGGCACTCTATCTATCAGATCTAGTCCCTTAAATCTATTTCTCACTTCCACTATATAATCATAAGGGATTTAATTTAGGTCATACCTAAATGGTCTAGTGGTTTTCCCTACTTTCTTCAATTTAAGTCTGAATTTGGCAATAAAGAGTTCACGATCTGAGCCACAGTCAGCCCCCTGGTCTTGTTTTTGCTGACTGTATAGAGCTTCTCCATCTTTGGCTGCAAAGAATATAATCAGTCTGATTTTGGTGTTGACCATCTGGTGATGTCCATGTGTAGAGTGTTCTCTTGTGTTGTTGGAAGAGGGTGTTTGCTATGACCAGTGCGTTCTCTTGGCAAAACTCTATTAGCCTTTCTCTTGTCAAAACTATTATTAGCCAAGAGGATCTACTCCACATTCAAGGTCAGGAGAGACAGCAGTGAGGAGATATCCCTTGTCCAAGGTAAGGAGCAGCGGCTGCGCTTTGCTGGAGCAGCCGTGAAGAGAACCCCACGTCCAAGGTAAGCAAAACCGAAGTAAGACAGTAGGTGTTGTGAGACGGCATCAGAGGGCAGATACACTGAAACCATAATCACAGAAAACTAGTCAATTTTATCACATGGACCACAGCCTTGTCTAACTCAGTGAAACTAAGCCATGCCTTGTGGGGCCACACAAGACGGGCGGGTCATGGTGGAGAGGTCTGACAGAATGTGGTCCATTGAAGAAGAGAATGACAAACCACTTCAATATTCTTGCCTTGAGAACCACATGAACAGTATGAAAAGGCAATATGATAAGATACTGAAAGAGGAACTCCCCAGGTCAGTAGGTGCCCAATATGCTACTGGAGATCAGTGGAGAAATAACTCCAGAAAGAATGAAGGGATGGAGCCAAAGCAAAAACAATACCCAGTTGTGGATGTAACTGGTCATAGAAGCAAGGTCCGATGCTGTAAAGAGCAATATTGCATAGGAACCTGGAATGTTAGGTCCATGAAGCAAGGCAAAAGTCGACATTCTGGGAATCAGTGAACTAAAATGGACTGGAATGGGTGAATTTAACTCAGATGACCGTTATCTCTACTACTTTGGGGAGGAATCCCTTAGAAGAAATGGAGTAGCCATCATGGTCAACAAAAGAGTCCAAAATGCAGTACTTGGATGCAATCTCAAAAAGAACAGAATGATCTCTGTTCGTTTCCAAGGCAAACCATTCAATATCACGATAATCCAAGCCTATGCCCCACCAGTAACACTGAAGAAGCTGAAGTTGAACGGTTCTATGAAGACCTACAAGACCTTTTAGAACTAACACCCCCAAAAGATGTCTTTTTCATTACAGGGGACTGGAATGCAAAAGTAGGAGGTCAAGAAACACCTGGAGTA
The DNA here is from genome assembly GCF_001704415.2 of Capra hircus. Lineage (NCBI taxonomy): Eukaryota > Metazoa > Chordata > Mammalia > Artiodactyla > Bovidae > Capra > Capra hircus. Next base: position 55,643,726 of record NC_030822.1, read on the forward strand.
ACAGGCAAATTTGGCCTTGGAATACCAAATGAAGCAGGGCAAAGGCTAATAAAGTTTTGCCAAGAGAACGCATTGCCTAGGACTTAAATCCAGCCAAGATGCATGGTACCTTTTTTCAGGAGCTAATGGAGTTCAGGTTCTTGATGTCTCATTGCAGAAAGAATTAAGGTGATAGGTAAGAAGAGGATTTATTCAGATTCAGAGAGAAGCAGACTCCACAGACAGAGTATGGGCGATCGCAGAGGGTGAGTGTGGCCATGAAATGGGGCATGGTTAGTTTTTATAGGCTGGGTAATGTCATATGCTAATGAGTGGGAGAATTATTCCAACTACTTTTGGGAAGGGGTGGAGATTTCCAGGATTTGGGCCACCACCCAAATTTGTCTTTTGACAGTGCCTTGGAACGGTCATGGCATCTCTGGGTGCGTCATTTAGTTGATAATTGAGGATCAAGGTCTAATCAAGATCAACTTGTCTGTCATCTTCAGTTCAGTTCAGTTCAGTTCAATCGCTCAGTCGTGTCTGACCCTTTGCAACCCCATGGACTGCAGCATGCCCAGCTTCCTTGTCCATCACCAACTCCTGGAGCTCACTCAAACTCATGTCCATTGAGTCAGTGATGCCATCCAACCATCTCATCCTCTGTCATTCCCTTCTCCTCCTGCCTTCAATCTTTCCCAGCATCAGGATCTTTTCCAATGAGTCAGTTCTTTGCATCAGGTGGCCAAAGTATTGGAGTTTCAGCTTCAGCATCAGTCCTTCCAATGAATATTCAGGACTGATTTCCTTTAGGATGGCCTGATTGGATCTCCTTGCAGTCCAAGGGACTCTCAAGAGTCTTCTCGAACACCACAATTCAAAAGCATCAATTCTTCGGCACTCAGGTTCCTTTATAGTCCAACTCACACAACCATAATGTTTACTGGAAAAATCATAGCTTTGACAAGATAGACCTTTGTCAGCAAAGTAATGTCTCTGCTTTTTAATATGCTGTCTAGGTTTGTCATAGCTGTTCTTCCAAGGAGCAAACTTCTTTTAGTTTCATGGCTGCAGTCACCATCTGCAGTGATTTTGGAGCCAAAGAGAAAAAAAGTCTGTCACTGTTTCCATTGTTTTCCTATCTATTTTCCATGAAGTGATGGGACCAGATGCCGTGATCTTAGTTTTTCGAATATTGAGTTTTAAGCCAGCTTTTTCAGTCTCCTTTTTCACTTTCATAAAGAGGCTCTTTAGTTGTTCTTCACTTTCTGCCATAAGGGTGGTATCATCTGCGTATCTGAGGTTATTGATATTTCTCCCGGCAATCTTGTTTCCAGCTGGTGCTTTATCCAGCCTGGCATTTCGCATAATGTACTCTGCATATAAGTTAAGTAAGCAGGGTGATAATATACAGCCTTGATATACTCCCTTCCTAATTTGGAACCAGTCTGTTGTTTCATGTCCAGTTCTAACTGTTGCTTCTCTTGGTCTACATAAAGATTTCTCAGGAGGCAGGTCAGGTGGTCTGGTATTCCCACCTCTTGAAGAATTTTCCATAGTTTGTTGTGATCCACACAGTCAAAGGCTCTGGGTAGTGAACAAAGCAGAAGTAGACATTTGTCGGAAACTCTCTTCCTTTTTCCATGATCCGACAAATCTTGGCAATTTGATGTCTGGTTCATCTGCCTTTTCTAAATCCAGCTTGAACATCTGGAAATTCTTGTTTCACATACTATTGAAGCCTGGCTTGGAGAATTTTGAGCATTACTGTACTAGCGTGTGAGATGAGCGCAATTGTGTAGTAGTTTGAACCTTCTTTGGCATTGCATTTCTTTGGGATTGAAATGAAAACTGATCTTTTCCAGTCCTGTGGCCACTGCTGAGTTTTCCAAATTGGCTGGCATATTGAGTGCAGCACTTTCACAGCATCATCTTTTAGGATTTGAAATAGCTCAACTGGAATTTCATTGCCTCCTCTAACTTTGTTCGTCATGATGCCCCACTTGACTTCACATTCCAGGTTGTCTGGCTCTAGGTGAGTGGTATCTGGGTCATTAAAATCTTCTTTTTGTATAGTTCTTCTGTGTATTTTTGCCATCTCTTCTTAATATCTTCTGCTTTTGTTAGATCCATACTTTTTGTGTTCTTTATTGTTCCCATCTTTGCATGAAATATTCCCTTGGTATGTTTTCTTGAAGAGATCTCTAGTCTTTCCTTTTCTATTGTTTTCCTCTATTTCTTTGCATTGACTGCTGAGGAAGGCTTTCTTATCTCTCCTTGCTACTCTTTGGAACTCTGCATTCAGATGGGTATATCTTTCCTTTTCCCCTTTGCCCTTCTCTTCTCTTCTTTTCTCAGCTATTTGTAAGGTCTCCTCAGGCAACCATTTTGCCTTTTAGCATTTATTTTTTGGGTGGATGGTTTTAATCACCACCTCCTTTACAATGTCATGAACCTCTATCCACGGTTCTTTAGGCACTCTGTCTATCAAATCTAATCCCTTGAATCTATTTGTCACTTCCACTGTATAATCTTAAGGGATTTGATTTAGATCATACCTGAATGGCCCAGTGGTTTTCCCTACTTTCTTCAATTTAAGTCTGAATTTGGCAATAAGGAGTTCATGATCTGAGCCACAGTCAGCTCCCGGTCTTGTTTTTGCTGACCTAGAGGGCTTCTCCATCTTCAGCTGCAGAGAATATAATCAATCTGATTTTGTTATTGACCATCTGGTGATGTCCATGTGTAGAGTTGGCTCTTGTGTTGTTGGAAGAGGGTGTTTGCCATGACCAGTGTGTTCTCCTGACAACTCTGTTAGCATTTTCCCTGCTTCATTTTGTACTCAAGGCCAAACCTGACTGTTACTTCGAGTGTATCTTGACTTCCTACTTTTGCATTCCAGTCCCCTATAATGAAAAAGACATCTTTTTTTTTTTTTTTTTTAGGTGTTAGTTCTAGAAGGTCTTGTAGGTCTTCATAAAACTGTTCAACCAGCTTCTTTGGCATTAGTTGTTGAGGCATAGACTTGGATTACTGTGATATTGAATGGTTTGCCTTGGAAACAAATAGAGATCATTCTGTCCTTTTTGAGATTGCACCCAAGTACTGCATTTCATACTCTTCTGTTGACTGTGAGGGCTCTCCATTTCCTCTAAGGGATTTTTTGCCAAGTAGTAGATACAATAGTAATCTGAATTAAATTCACCCATTCCAGCCCATTTTAATAAACTGATCCCTAAAATGTCGACGTTCACTCTGCCATCTCCTGTTTGACCACTTCCACTTTACCTTGATTCATGGATCTAACATTCCAGGTTCCTATGCAATATTGTTCTTTACAATATTGGGCTTTACTTCTATCACCAGTCACATCCAGAATTGGGCGTTGTTTTCACTTTGGCTTTGTCTCGTCATTCTTTCTGAAGTTATTTCTCCACTCTTCTCCAATAGTATATTGTCACCTCTGACCTAAGGAGTTCATCTTTCAGTGTCATATCTTTTTGCCTTTTCATACTGTTCATGAGGTTCTCAAGGCAAGAATACTGGAGTGGTTTACGATTCCCTTCTCCAGGGGACCACAGTTTGTCAGAACTCTCCACGATGACCTGTCTGTCTTGGGTAGCCCTACATGGCATGGCTTATAGTTTCAGTGAGTTAGACAAGGCTGTGGTCCATGTGATCAGTTTAATTAGTTTTCTGTGACTGTGGTTTTCATTCTGTCCACCGTCTGATGGGTAAGGATAAGAGGCTTATGGAAACTTCCTGATGGGAAAGACTGACTCTGGGGGAAACTGGGTCTTGTTCTGGTGGGTGGGGCCGTGCTCAAGTGAAAGTAAAGTCGCTCAGTCATGTCTGACTCTTTGTGACCCTGTGGACTATAGCTCACCAAGCTCCTCCATCCATGGAATTTTCTGGGCAAGAGTACTGGAGTGGGTTGCCATTTCCTTCTCCAGCGGATCTTCCCGACCCAGGGATCGAAACTGGGTCTCCCTCCGAGCCACCAGGGAACCCTCAGTAAACCTTTAATCCAGTTTTCTGTTGATGTGTTCCCTCCCTGTTGTGTGACCTGAAGCCAGACTACGGTGGGGGTAATGAAGATAATGGCAATCTCCTTCCAAAGGACTGTGCACGCACTCTTGTATCCAGTGCCTCTGACCCTGCAGTAGGCCACCGTCAACTCACACCTCCATTGGAGACTCCTAGACACCCACAGGCAAGTCTGGCTCAGTCTCTTGTGGGGTCACTGCTCCTTTCTCCTGGGTCCTGGTGCACACAGGTTTTGTTTGTGCCCTCCAAGAGTCTGTTTCCACAGTCATGTGTAAGCTCGGGAATCAAATCCCACTGGCCTCCAAAGTCAAATTCCCTCGGGGTTCTCAGTCCCTTTGTCAAATCTGCAGGTTGGGAAATCTGTTGTGGGTCCTAGAACTTTCTTAATAGTATGAAAATGTATTTGGTATAATTGTTCTGCAGTTTGTGGGTCGTTTGCCTGGTGGCCCTATGGTGGGATTAATGGTGACCTCCTCCAAGAAGGCTTCTGCCACAGGCTGCGTGTCCCAGGTCTGCTGCAGCCAGAGGCCCTGCCCCTGTAGCAGGCCACTGCTGACTCGTGCCTCTGCAGGAGACACTCAAACACCCAAAGGCAGGCCTGGCTCAGTCTCTGTGGGGTCTCTGGGTCCTGGTGCACACAAGATTTTGTTTGAGCCTGCTGAGCAAGGGCTCAGGCAAAAGATGTCTGCCATCTTGGACACATGTGATTCTAATCAGTTTATGTTGTGTCCTTGGACTATGTCATCCTTTCAAAAGTTGTACCCTAGCCCTTTCCCTTCTGTTACAGAATGATTCCCTCTGATATTTCCACCCAGCCCAGGAAGCCCAGGAAGCCCAGGAATAGGATCGGGCTCCCATAGTCTGACCCTCCCTTTTGCTGGAAAGAAGCAAGATATCAAGAGAAGATAAGGATCTTCCCACATAGAGTCCATGGGGGAAGGGGGACACTTTTCTCCTGACCCTTCCTCTGTCTTTGTCTTATGAACATGTGTCCTTGTCTCCCAAGAACCTTTCCAGGGAACTATGAGTAGGTGAGTGGGGATGGACACTGAGGGAGTTTCTCGCATGAAAGCAGAAGCATAGAGGCTCCAGTGGGTGACGCCAGGATGTCAGCCTGTCTTCTCTCCCTTCCCTTAGCCCTTCTGCTTTCATTTCCAGAATTCCTCCCTCTACTCTTCTGACCAGCGCAGTCTGTTCCTAGACTCTAAGCACTGCTCCAGGATTTTTTCCCTTTTTTTTTTTTTGCCTTGCTCTCCTCCGCCCTTGTCACCCACAGCAATGAGCATTCATTATTTAAACAACCCATGCCTCTGAAGTCTTATTTATCCAACATCTTTCCTCAGCATATGTCAAAATTTACAGTAAGTGCATTCATCCCATAATAAACATTTGGCTTTGCTGGTCTACCGGCGGCAGGGCTAATTAGGGAGAGTGATTCCCTTGTTATCTGAAGGGAGGTCAGATATAGCAATTAGCATCCTTGCAGAGCTTTCATAATTGTGACTTTGAGGCTAGGCCCTTTGGTGCCAGGTGGGGAAAAAAAGTTGGCAGAGAGGAAAGGGGAGGCTTCCCTAGCAAGTTCTGGAAAACCAAAGCTGAGCTTTGAAAAGCCTGACTATTTGGTTTCCTGGACTCCTATGTTTCTGCCTGAAGTCTGAGCTCTTGGCTTGCCTCTCCCCTTCGAAGCAGTGCCCAGATCTGAGATTATTCCCTCTCTAATACACATCTATCCAGTTCTGTCTGTGGACATTCAAGAGGACACTTCCACTTGAAAATCTTGTTATTGCTTCAAGTTGAAAGCATATGAACCAAATGGGCATAACTAGCAGTCAGCACATTAGGGTCTGAGAGGAGCTTAAAGGTCATCTGGTCCATCTCTTGTCCCTTCCTCTCCACTGTCTTCAGGGAGCCTCCAAGCAGCTCTTCAGCCTTGGTGAGGTATCTCTGACCTCCTTTCCTTGCGGAGGGGAGAGTTGAGTGAGTGCTCCAGCCTGGGTTGGCATTCTCTAGAAGCAAGACTGAGCCATGGGCATGGTTGGGATGCTGCATATGCCATCCTTGGACAATGCAAACTTGGAAACAAAGAGGTCCAAAGGGGTAGGTAGAAGAAAACATGTAGAGAGCCAGGCCCAGGTCTGAAGTAGGGGTGATGACAGGGAGCAGGCAGGAGCAATGGGAACCAAGAGGACTGCATCACAAGGATCCCCATGACCATACTCAAGTCCAATAATTCATCGGAAAAGCTCGCAGAAAGCAGCAAGACTGTTAAACTCACAGTCACAGTTTATTACAGAAAAGGGACACAGGTTACAATCAGCACCAGGGAGCAGTACACAGGCAGGGCCAGGAGAGTTCAAGGTGTGAGCTTCCAGATGTCCTCCTCCAGGGGAGCCGTCAGACAGCACCCATTTGCCCCAGCAACCTTGTGTGGCAGCCAGGGGAGCCAGGGAGATGGCCTGAGCCCTTGGGTCTGGTTTGTACCGGGCATCATCCTAGTTTGTACATGGATGCATGGAGAACTGGTATGATGGACCTTAGTCTCCAGCCACCCCAGAGGTCACACTGATGCTGAATAGCCCAAGGCCTCCCGGTAAAGGACCTTCCTATCAGGCAGATATTCCAAGGGGTAAGAGGTTACCTTCCAAGAGTTAGGCAAGAGCTAACCATTTACTAGGGCAAAGTTAGTCCTTGCCCACCTGGAAAGATATCTGGAGAAGATGCTGAGGATGTATCATGAGAGCAGGTGATGCCAGACAGCATGGGGGTCTAGGCCTGCCTGGGAGGAGACCAACCCTCTCTGCACCCCTCATTTCCTCATAGAAAACACCAGCATCTGAGCCTAGAAACAGCTTGGAGTTACCTCTCTTTCTGGGAATGGGCTGATCTCCACAGAGGAAGTCTGATGGAGGAAGCTGATTATGGTTTGAGAGTGTACACACAACCAGGTGAGAAGTGATGGGATAAACAGCTTGGAGCTGGTCAAATATGTATCTCCAGAGAATGGGGTTTTGCTATTCTGACAGTCAGTAAGTGCATCAAGATTCCAGAAATCATGAGAATCTGGGTGTTAAAGTCTGTCTCTACCCCTCCCAGCTTTGTTGCTTAGGTGAATTACATGAGCTCTTTGAGACTTGGCTCTCTCACCTGTCGAATGAGGATGACTCCCATGTCACCTGGCTGCAGTGAGGCCTGCATGAGGAGAACATGATATCAACGATAACTGTCTGTATCCTGACCATCATCCCCCCCAATGAAGCAGAGGTCATCTTTAGAAGCTCTTGGTCTCTCTAATAAAGTTCTTTAGATTGAGATGAAAATTGTGTTTCTTTTAAAACACTTCTTTGTTACACTGGCCCCACTGTCTTCTATTTCTCTGTGGCATTGCTACTTTTTTTTTTCAAGACTATCAACGATTCATTCATTTATTCCTTCACTTATTCATTCAATACATGCTTATCGATATTTGTCTGTTGATACTGATGTTGAAAGAAATACCACGGAGAGAAGGAAAAATAAGACACTCCTCACCCTCACCCACTCCAGTGTTCTCTCTTGGAGAATTCCACAGACAGTGGAGCCTGGCAGGCTATAGTCCATGGGGTCACAAAGAGTCAGACATGACTGAGTGGCTAACACTTTCACCCTCTAAGGACTTATGTTTAAGTGAGACAGCAAGCGACTACCTAGAGCAAAGAGTTAAAATGTTTTGTTTGGCAAATGTACTGAGTACTTGGGGTATGAAAGAAGCAGTGATCTGTTTTATGTACTCTGTTACCTCCCAAATGCACTTTCTCACTCACCTTTATTCCCCTCTTGGGATAACTCACAAACTCTCTCTCTCCTTCCCCCCCTATTCCTGTTGCTATGGGTTCAAGGATTGTAAATAAATTTAATCTCAGGCTGGAATTCACAGTGCCTGCTAGTGACATCCTCAAGGGCTGTGTTGAGAAGGATTCTAAGGCTGTATCTTGGCCAGTGAGACTGGATAAGACCATCTATCTAAAGAGAATTTGACAGCTGTGATTATTGTGTAAGCTGACCTTCTATCACTGGCGCATGCTCAAGGCTCAGATCAGACTGTCCCCCTCTCTACCTGCAAGTCCCTTCATGCCACTCCCTTTCTCTGATTCCCTATCGGGAACACCAAAGCTCACAGTGGTCCTTCTCTTCCTAGAATCATGCCCATTGCATGACTCACCGTCTCATGTCTAGTAGGATGTGTTCACTTTGCGTAAAACAGTCCTTAAGCACGAATTTTGCATCTTTGTCCATCTCCACCCAGGCTAGTACCAGTCTTGGCTCATGACTGGTGCTAGATTGATAGACAGACATCCTCTCCAGGGGATTCTGAAGGGCCCTAGCAAACCTCGGTTAGAAATGCCCTGGCCATGCTGCCTCTAGATGAGGCGCTTGCGCAAAACTCTGCAAGGAAACACTCGTGATGCTAAGCGATTTGCCCGCTCCCTGCATTTCTGCTGCTTTTGCTTGGTCTTTCCTTTCAGCAATACCTCTCTGCTTCTTCCTTGCGTGCAATCCAAGACAAAATTTCTAAGTGGACCTGGGAGCACTCCCAGCCTAGCTAGAGCCAGGGGGATTGGAGTAGAGTTAAGCTGGGGATGTGAACTGTGTTAAAACTACCTTCAGAATGATGGTAGCTCAGAAAGAAGTGTCTCTGAAGAGGGGGAAGCTTGGGAATCTCTGGCAGGGAGCTCTATGGAGAAGCCAATGGCAGAGAATTTGAAAGCTATATCATTCTACAGATCTGACCTTCTACAGTCCGAGTATAAGAGGACTGAAAATTTTCATGGGACAGGGAAATCTGAAGCCCTGGGAAGAACCCATGCAAAGCTGATCTTGATGAGAGAGAGGGTGGTGACCCATTTCCTAGGAAAGCTTGCAGGAATAAAAATGTCTAGGGGATCCTAGCTATTAATATCTGGAAATAGGGTGCTCAGATAAAGTGAACCCAACATTCTTGAAGGTTGGCATTCAGGAAACATTCAATGAGCAGGGTTCAAGGATACATAACGGAAGGGTTATTGAAGGGGCACCTATACATCATTCATTTCTTCAACAACATGCTCTTTAGAGCAACTGTGTGCCAAAAACAGTATCAGGCACCAGGGACACAAAGAGAAAAAAAGCCACAGTCCTTGTCGTGGAGGCCGTGGGATCCATCCAGGCCTCTGAAGCATAGGAAACAAGGCCAGGAGAAAAAGCAACGAGCTTGGAGAGGTCAGCTGGAGGCAGATGATGAAGTACTTTGAACATTCTGGAGAATTTAGTCTTTATCCAGTGGGAAATGGGGCAGCCCTGAGGGCGTTTAAGCTAGGGGAGGACTTGTGTGTTTAGAAAGGCTCTGATGGCAGCGGCGTGGAGCGAGACTTGCCAGAGAAGGAGTTAAAGTCAGGAGAGCCAGTGAGCAGAGAAGAGGAGTTCGACGACTCTGGAGTCAGACTGGATTTGAGGAATACATAGAAAGCTATCCTTGACGAGGAACCCGGGCCACTGACCAAAACCTTCCAGTTTGGGGATGGTATTGGAAGCAAGATAGGCTAACCAAGAAGACTGGGATCCAAAATACCACCATAAAAGGGGAGCAAATTCACTCAGCTACTGGAAAATTCACTTTTAAGAGGTGCCAGTACAGCCTCTGGGGTCAGATAAACACACAACTTGACATTTGTTCAGTCGCTCAGTCATGTCTGTTTGCGACCCCATGGACTGCGGCACTCCAGGCTCCCCTGTCCTTCATTATCTCCCAGAATTTGCTCAAACTCGTGTCCATCAAGTCATCTTGGATGATGGGTGATGCCATCCAACCATCTCATCCTCTGTCCTCCCCTTCTCTTCCTGCCTTCAGTCTTTCCCGTCATCACGGTCTTTTCCAATGAGTCAGCTCTTTGCATCAGGTGGCCAGAGTATTGAAGTTTCTCCTTCAACATCAGTCCTTCCAATGAATATTCAGAGTTGATTTCCTTTAGGATTGACCAGTTTGATCTCCTTGCTGTCTGAGGGACTCTCAAGAGCCTTCTCCAGTACCACAGTTCAAAGCATCAGTTCTTTGGAGCTCAGCCTTCTTTTTGGTCCAACTCTCACATCCATACATCACTACTGGAAAAACCAAAGCTTTGACTAGACAGACCTTTGTTGGCAAAGTGATGTATCAGTTGTGCAAATTTGATGCATAACTTAATTCCTTTATCTTTCAGATGAGCTCAAATTGTACCCACCTCATGGTGGTTTGGGGGTGGGGAGGGGGGTGAAAAGAAATAATACATTGGGTTGACCAAAAAATTTTTCAAGATTTTCCATAAGATGTTACAGAAAAACCTGAATGAACTTTTTGGTCAACTAATACATGCAGCATTAAGCATAATGCCCAGAATGGAGCAAGTTCTCAATAGGTGTTATGGACTGCAGCCCACTAGGCTCCCCTGTCCCTGGGATTCTCCAGGCAAGAACACTGGAGTGGGTTGCCATTTCCTCCTCCAATGCATGAAAGTGAAAAATGAAAGTGAAGTCGCTCAGTCGTGTCCAACCTTCACAACCCCATGGACTGCCACCTACCAGGCTCCTCTGTCCACGGGATTTTCCAGGCAGGAGTACTGGAGTGGGGTGCCATTGCCTTCTCCATCGGATGTGTTATTAGGGATTAGGCATGTATGCTCAGTCATGTCCAACTCTTTGCAACCTCATGGACTGTAACCAGCCAGGCTCCTCTGTCCATGGAATTTTCCAGGCAAGAATACTGGAGTGGGCTACCATTTCCTTCTCCACAGAATCTTCCTGACCCAGGGATTAAACCCATGTCCCTTGTGTCTCCTGCTTTGGCAGGCAGATTCTTTACCAGCTAAATGACTGGGAATGACAGTAACAATAATACTTACTGTTATGGAGTATCCTTTTTCTCAGAAGACTAAAGAAGAAAAGGGATTAGGGAGTACAGGGGGCTGCAGCCATACATTCTCCAGTGAGGTCTGAATCACAGGAGCTCTTGCATTGTGAACTTCCAAATGTTTTAAACTTTTTCTGATGAGATCAGCAATGGTATTAATGAATGCTGGTGGTGGTGGTTTAGTCGCTAAGTTGGGTCCAACTCTTGTGACCCCATGGACTATAGCCCATTAGGCTCTGTCCATAGGATTTCCCAGGCAGGAATACTGGAGTGGGTTGCCATTTCAGTCTCCAGTGGATCTTTCTGACCCAGGGCACGAACTGCTGCATTGCCCTCCGATTTACTGACTGAGCCACCAGGGAAGTCCTATATAAATGAATAAGACTTTCCAAACTTGTGTAATGAAATGTATGGACATTTACAAAATCTGAGTAACTCAGTGAACCAATATTTCCAAATGATCAATGCATGATGTAGAAGTTCCATTCAAAGCGTAGGATAGAACAATGGATTTTAATATAACAGAGGGTGGAAAGTTTTCTATTTCAAACTGCAACTAACTTTTAAGAAAATACTGTTTGTTGAATTTTGATATAATTCCAAGGATATCCACAGTCACCAGAAAGGCTAACAAAATATTCCTCCCATTTCCAATTACATATCTGTGTGAAGCCATAATTTCTTCATATATTTTAACAAAACAATATGTCACACCAGGATGTATTCAGAAGCAGACAAGAGAATCCAGCTGATTTTGAATTCGCCCAACATTAAAGAGACTTATGAAAATATAAAACAATGCTACTGGTCTCATTAATTTTGTTTTGGAAAAAATTTTTAATAAAATACGCTATTTATGTTCACATGTAATGGTTTATTATTGTACATTTAAATGAATTAGTAAACATTCAAGATTTTTCTAGAGTATAAATAATTTCTAGTGTTCAGTTCAGTTCAGTTGCTCAGTTGTGTCCGACTCTTTGCGGCCCCATGAATCGCAGCATGCCAGGCCTCCCTGTCCATCACCAACTCCCGGAGTTCACTCAGACTCACGTCCATCGAGTCCGTGATGCCATCCAGCCATTTCATCCTCTGTCGTCCCCTTCTCCTCCTGCCCCCAATCCCTCCCAGCATCAGAGTCTTTTCCAATGAGTCAACTCTTCACATGTGGTGGCCAAAGTACTGCAGTTTCAGCTTTAGCATCATTCCTTCCAAAGAAATCCCAGGGCGGATCTCCTTCAGAATGGACTGGTTGGATCTCCTTGCAGTCCAAGGGACTCTCAAGAGTCTTCTCCAACACCACAGTTCAAAAGCATCAATTCTTCCACGCTCAGCCTTCTTCACAGTCCAACTCTCACATCCATACATGACCACAGGAAAAACCATAGCCTTGACTAGGCGGACCTTAGTCGGCAAAGTAATGTCTCTGCTTTTGAATATGCTATCTAGATTGGTCATAACTTTTCTTCCAAGGAGTAAGCGTCTTCTAATTTCATGGCTGCAGTCACCATCTACAGTGATTTTGGAGCCCCCCAAAATAAAGTCTGACACTGTTTCCACTGTTTCCCCATCTATTTCCCATGAAGTGATGGGACCGGATGCCATGATCTTCGTTTTCTGAATGTTGAACTTTAAGCCAACTTTTTCACTCTCCTCTTTCACTTTCATCAAGAGGCTTTTTAGTTCCTCTTGACTTTCTGTCATAAGGGTGGTGTCATCTGCATATCTGAGGTGATTGATATTTCTCCCGGCAATCTTGATTCCAGCTTGTGTTTCTGCCAGTCCAGTGTTTCTCATGATTTACTCTGCATATAAGTTAAATAAGCAGGGTGACAATATACAGCCTTGACGTACTCCTTTTCCTATTTGGAACCAGTCTGTTGTTCCATGTCCTGTTCTAACTGTTGCTTCCTGACCTGCATACAGATTTCTCAAGAGGCAGGTCAGGTGGTCTGGTATTCCCATCTCTCTCAGAATTTTCCACAGTTTATTGTGATCCACACAGTCAAAGGCTTTGGCATAGTCAATAAAGCAAAAATGGATGTTTTTCTGGAACTCTCTTGCTTTTCCATGATCCAGCGGATGTTGGCAATTTGATCTCTGGTTTCTCTGCCTTTTCTAAAACCAGCTTGAACATCTGGAAGTTCATGGTTCACATATTGCTGAAGCCTGGCTTGGAGAATTTTGAGTGTTACTTTACTAGCATGTGAGATGAGTGCCATTGTGTGGTAGTTTGTAAATATCAATAGATATAACCTACATAAACATAAATAGGTCTTATGATAAAAAATCTGCTGCTCTAGATTAGAGTAACTTTCCTTCCAGATGTGAGGTCCATGGTCTTGAAAGTGAAGAACAGGTTAGATCTCGTGTCATATTAGCCATGAGTTTAAAACATCATAAATATTTGCACCCAGATCCCTAAACGGGCTTCAGAAAGAAGCAGAAAAATGTCTTCTGTTTCATGTCTTATAGTACAGTCCAGCTGAGCAAAATTCCCTGGAATCTTGCCTCTGTTCATGTTTTCATGCGCTTGTGCCTTTGCTGAACCTTAGCACTTACAGTGGAGAAGTTCACGTTGTTTTGAAGAAGTCTGACCTGAGAGGAAGTTTTAGATACAAAACCCCTTGTATGAAGGGGTTTTGGTAGAACTGGAGGAGCCATTCTAAAGATACCCCATGTGTGCATCAGGGCAAACTCCTGCTTGGTATATATTTCTACCTTCATCACTCTGGGCTTTCTACCTTCTGAGCAGAGTCTGATGATGACGATCTGTAATGTCTTCTGTTTTAAAAGGTTTTGATTTCACCTTCCACTAAATGAATGTAGTATCTGTGTATCTTATCTGATTTCTTCTCACTAGACTTTGGGGAGGATGCAAGAGACACCCTGGAGCCAGAGTAATGAATAGAGACCTGGTTACTCAGTACATTCAGACAGGGGCTCAACACTTGAGCTGCCAGGAGCTTTCAGAAAGAACAGAACAATCCAAATGAAAACTCGTTGAATGGGACCCAAAGTATAGAAGCAGGCTGTCTCATCTTTTCTGATCATAACAAGGGGAAGGCATTGACCTTGGGAGGGGTCCTTGTGATACACGTAAAACTTGTTTGAAGCACACCATGTTGAGCACTGTCGGAGCTGTTTGCAGTCCTGCTCCCATGATAGTTGGGCTTCCCTTGTGGCTCAGACGGTAAAGCATCTACCTAAATGCAGGAGACCCAGGTTCAATCCCTGGGTCAGAAAGTTCCCCTGGAGAAGGAAATGGCTGCCCACTCCAGTACTCTTGCCTGGAAAATCCCATGGACAGAGGAGCCCAGTAAGCTACAGTCCATGGGGTCACAAAGAGTCGGACATGACTGAGCGACTTCACTTCCCATGATGGTGCAGGCATCATGACAGCATTGAAATCTCCTAAGATTCTGTAGACTAGATGGATTGGAGTCTTTCCTGCCTCAACATGAGAGCTATGAAGAAAGAAAGGTATAGAGAAGGATACCCAAGAATCTGCAAGAAGGGGTCCCGCTTACACTCTGAGGAGGAACAGTTTCCTGTACTTGTACATCACCCAAACCACAGACACTCCAGTGAGCCTTGGTGGGCAATTTCCCGGAAAGTAGTCCCACCCTCCACTTTCCATCCTAGGTCCCAAGTTGCTGGTGTCCTCTGCCAAAGGAGACTCTGGGTTGACCAGCTCAGCAGAGAGAAGGACAGAAGGAGATGCCTCTGCAGTCACCTCTGAGATAAAAAGAACAAAGTAAGAGAGAGGGAAAAAGAGAAAGAGGAGAAAATCAAAGACTAATCCTAAAAATTCTCCTTTAATCTTAGAGCTTCCAGACCTAGTTTCCCTTTCATCTAGGACTTGGAAGTTATCTAGTTATTTTATGGGTAGTGAAACCACAAGGCGAAAAGAGGGTGGGGGGGGTGCAGAGATTAAATTAATGAGCAGGTAAGCAGGTTATTATTTCGTCTGATCCTTCTTTCCTTCCTGCTAATTTCTCTGAGCCAATTTGGGAGGCAGAGCCTATCATGTTAACTCAGAGACAGACTATTGTATCCATGTTCTTTCTGAAGCCATTTATCTGAAGGATATTAAAGATCCAATTTACATAGACATTATGGCATTGTGAGGAGGACGTGTGCACACGCACACAGGAGAGAGAGAGAGAGAGAGAGAGAGGGAGGGAGAGAATGAAAAGGAGGTAGGGTATCCATCTAAGACGCCTGTGTTTGCATCTTGCTCAACCTGCCACTCAAAGAAATTTGCAATCGCTCAACAAGTGAGTTCAAGAAGACATTGGGCCTCAACAGAAATCAGGCTCCACGCAATGGTGGAGATGTTTATTAAACTGTGACTCAACCTTCAGGATCCTACATTTCCTCATCATCACTACAAGGTCACAGTGGAGGTAATGGGACCCTCTTGAGTTTGACTTCTGCCCAGTTGGATGCCTGGTTGTGCTGCCCCACCCCTTGTGTGTTGGCGAACAAGGTAATATATATATAGATGTTGGGAAGAAGAGGTCAGACTGCCAGTTTTTAACCCTCAGTGGAAGCTGGAAAGGTGAACCCAGTCCAGAGCACAGAGTCCTTGGTTCCGCACCAGAGAAATGAGTGACCTGGGGCAACATGTATCTTCTCTGGAGAGGGGGCACTTAATTTTATTCACTCATGAAATATAGATAAAACCTCTTTTTTGTATTATAGATATGTCTATATTCTATAATATAGATTAAAAACACTTTTCTGATGACCCTGGTTTGTTATGCAAATAAAATGAAGAGAGACATATAACAGTACCCTAAACAGAATTTGGCAGGGGAGAGAGGATAACACACCCAGCTACGATGGTTTATTGGGACGATCCTTTCAGTAACAATCAGTTTCCCTTTGCTTTGATGTCGGGTTTACCCAAGAGCCTTGGGATGGATAACCTGGCCCCCTGAGCAGGCCCATTCACTGTCCCATGGCGGTGCCAGCGGTCCTGCAGTGGATGCCGCCATTGTGAGTGAGGGCTGGCATTCACCTCCAGTCCTTCCATCCCTTCACTGGTTCTGTCACTCATTCAGTTCACATTCACAGATGAACTAGTGCAATGGTTCATTGCCTTGACTCCACTTCATATCTTCTGGAGAGTTATAAAACATTCCCAGATTCTTTCCCAGACCAACCAATTAAATCAGAGATACTGGGAGTGACTCCCAGACATGGATATTTTTATAAAGCAACCCAGGTTGCTCTAATGAGAGGATGAGGCTGAAATATTGACCTGGTGTATGTCGAGCATTGTGCTTGCTTTCAGAAAAGTTCACTAAGATGCCCTTAGCTCAATGTAAAACACCCCCCTTGCATCAGATCACTCCTGAGAGAAGCAGGGGGATTATATCCCTGATTTTGCCAAGTTACGTTGGATAACTTAACTTTATTTTGGGGGGCTCCAAAATCACTGCAGACGGCGATTGCAGCAATGAAATTAAAAGACGCTTACTCCTTGGAAGAAAAGTTATGACCAACCTAGACAGCATATTAAAAAGCAGAGACATTACTTTGCCAACAAAGGTCCGTCTCATCTAGGCTATGGTTTTTCCAGTGGTCATGTATGGATGTGAGAGTTGGACTATAAAGAAAGCTGAGTACCAAAGAACTGATGCTTTTGAACTGTGGTGTTGGAGAAGACTCTTGAGAGTCCCTTGGACTGCAAGGAAATCCAACCAGTCCATTGTGAAGAAGATCAGTCCTGGGCGTTCATTGGAAGGACTGATGTTGAGGCTGAAACTCCAATACTTTGGCCACCTGATGCAAACAGCTGACTCATTGGAAAAGACCCTGATGCTGGGAAAGATTGAGGGCAGGAGGAGAAGGGGACAACAGAAGATGAGATGGTTGGATGGCATCATCGACTCAATGGACATGGGTTTGGGTGGACTCTGGGAGTTGGTAATGGACAGGGAGGCCTGGCGTGCTGTGGTTCATGGGGTCTCAAAGAGTCAGACACAACTGAGTGACTGAACTGAACTGAAGTTGGATAAGACCCAAACTTCTTGATGAGACTGTGAAATGATCTCCCTGTCTACCCCTTGATCATGAACAGGGGCTGTTGGCCTTACTCTTTCAGAATAATTGGTCCTTCCCAAATCTTGGGTACCAATAAGCTCACCCTGGCCTCCCAATGTGGCCCCTTCCCCTGCCCAGACATCTTCTGGGTCCCTCTGTCTGCAGCACAGGTGAGGGAGTTGGTTTGCTGATGCTCAGCCTGTTCTTCACCCAGGCTCTGGGCCAGGTCTTTCCAGAATTCTCAAGGAGACCACCATCTCAGGAGTCATCTGCCTCATATCTCTATCTTCTAGGAGCTCTCAGAAGACTGCCTTTGTTCTTCCTTCCTGAAGCCTGGACTCCTTTTGCACCAGCAGTCAAGTTAACAGTTTGTTTCTGATATAATGTAGTTCATTTGATGGGGGAAAAAAAAGATGCGTTTGCTCTAATGGATGACTCTAGGCCAGGCAATTTACTTCCCCACTTTGGGTTTCTATGATTTGGCTAGATGACACTTCCTTCAGGCAGGAATCTTTCAAGGGTCACATCCCTACATGATGTCTTTATCCTCCATACCTCAGTTAGGTTCGCTTCCCTGTCCCCCTTCCTCAGCAGCCACATCCTCAAGCTTGGTCCCTGCCTGTCACAAGTCAAGGGGATGGTGCCAAGTTAGGGCAGCACCTGGCCCATGGCTGGGAAAGAACTCAGGCTTCCCAATCAATTGTTTCTTCCTTTGGTCTCTCTTCAGAGCTGGCTGCTGCAATTGGATGGGGACTGTGATGTTTTATCATTTAAGTCTGTTAAGAATCTATTTCTTTCTGCGTTCAAAACTTTATTCCCATCTTCTCAGGGACTTAAAATACTGTCCTTGAACCGAGACGGGACCCTGGTGCATTAAACACACTCGCAACTTCAAAGCTCTGTGTGTGTTGCTGCAGAGGGTCCCAGGGGAGCATCAATAAGAGACATGTGTTTGCTGTAGTACAAAGAGAAGCCTTGCTTCTTGATGGAGTTGATCTGCGGGGCGGGGGTGATGGAGGGGTTTGTTGTTTGTCTCCAAAGGAGAAGAGGATTAGGGGAGGAGAGGCTTAAGCTCCAGGAAGAGTTGCTGGCATCAGCAGCCTCCTTCCCAAACAGGATCCTGGTTTCCTCCTAGAGCAGAAGCAAGGGAGATGCCAAGACCCCAGAGACCACAATGCCAACTGTTTCGCCCTTGAATAATCATAAAGACTCCACCGTCTATGTGGTCCTTTGCTATGCACTATCTCATTTGCAGCTCACACTAGCCCCGAGTGTAGGTAATGCTATTATTACAATTGTCAGATGAAGAGATGAAGGCTCCCAGAGGACAAGTGGCATGCCCGGGATTGCCCAGCTAATACCAGACCTACGTCCTTTCTTTTGTCCAAGGTGGCAAGTAGATTTCAATACCTGATTGACTGATGGATAGCTATTGCTTAGAAAGTAGGCAGAGTTGAGAAGGATTTTTCAGATTGCATCTGGGTTCAGTGGGAAGGAAGGCTGAGGTTAATGTGGAAGGTAAACTTAAATTTTAGCATCCAAACTGGGACACTTTTGAGAGTGAAAGGGATTATATTACTAACTATGACTGAAAAACAAGTATAAATCCGACTGTTCCTCATGAACCAGTATATATGGTCATCTAAATTAAGTAATCCAGTATGATCTGGGTATCTGGGTGGAGGCTGCCAGTCTGCAATGAATATGTCAGCTCTGACTTATTTCTATGGCTCCTAGGAGGACTTTTCTTCTCATTCCCTTACCCAATGGGCAAGCTCAGCCTTTCACATCTTGCCAAAATTTGAGAGGGGTTTATCAGGGGTCATCTAATATGACTGCAATCCAGACCATAGTACGTCTTGCATTTTTGCTCCCAAATCCTAAATCCCCTCACCTCCTGGAGGAAGAATAACCAAACAATGAATGCCAGGAAAGGGGACCCTCACAAGCTGAACCTTTCTTTTTGACTGCAGTATTAATATTATGACCATCCTTACCCATCACCCAATTTGGGGCTGCTGCTGCTACTGCAGCTAAGTCACTTCAGTAGTGTCCGACTCTGTGCGACCCCATAGATGGCAGCCTACCAGGCTCCCTCATCCCTGGGATTCTCCAGGCAAGAACATTGGAGTGGGTTGCCATTTCCTTCTTCAATGCATGAAAGTGAAAAGTGAAAGTGAAGTCACTCAATCGTGTTCGACTCTTAGCGACCCCATGGACTGCAGCCTACCAGGCTCCTCCATCCATGGGATTTTCCAGGCAAGAGTACTGGAGTGGGTTGCCATTGCCTTCTCCGAAAAATCTTCACTAGTTTTCCACATTTGTTATGGACTGAATGTACACTTCCAAAATTCACCCATTGGAGCCCTAATCCCAGTGTGACAGGATTTGGAGGTGGGACCTTTAGGATGCAATTAGGTTGAGATGAGATCATGAGGGTGGGGCCCCATGATGGGATTAGTGCCTTTATAAGAGAGCTTGTTCTCATTCTCTTCCTGCCCATGCCAAGGAAAGACCATGTACAGATCCAGTGATGCTGACAACCTGCCGGCTAGGAAGAGAGGTCTTGCAAGAACCTGGTCATTCTAGCACTTTGAATTCAGACTTGAGCTTCCAGAACTTGGATAAATAAATTTCTGTTGTTTAAGCTCCCCAGGGTTTGGTATTTTGTGACAGCCCAGCAGAGTCAGATAAGATCTAAAACAATTAGGTTCAGGTTTAAAGCCTTCTCGTCTCCTTTTATGTCTGGTCAGTGCTCACTTAACCCTTAACACCCCAGTTCCCATCAAATCTTGCCCATACTCTAGTCCAAGGCAGAAGTTCTCTCTCCATTTGTTTTGCAGGATGGTTCTATAACAGTGGCTTCTTCTATAACAGGTGGCTTCCCTGGTGGCTCAGAGGGTAAAGCATCTGCCTGCAGTGTGGGAGACCGGGGTTCAATCCCTATGTCGGGAAGATCCCCTGGAGAAGGAAATGGCAACCCACTCCAGTACTCTCGCCTGGAAAATTCCATGGACAGAGGAGCCTGGCAGGATATAGTCCATGGGGTCATGAAGAGTCGGACACGACTGAGCAGCTTCACTTTCTATAACAGTATGCATACTGGCTTATGAGTTTCTTCCTTCCAGTAGACATGAGCTCAAAGGGGTAGGAATTGCATAATGTTCATTTTGAACACTGTATCTGGCATATGTGCAAGGGTGCTAAGTTGCTTCAGTCATGTCAAATTCTTTGTGACCCTACAGAGAGTAGCCTGTCAAACTCCTCTGTCCATGGGATTCTCCAGACAAGAGTACTGGAGTGGGTTGCCATACCCTCCTCCAGCAGATCTTCCTGACCCAGGGAACAAGCCCACATCTCTTATACATTCTGCATTTTCAGCACCATCTGGGAAGCCTGATATCTGGCATACTAGGTGCTTGAATACCTTCAAGAAATTAATAAATACACAGGAGAGGATGGAATCCATAAATGAATGAATGACACCAGGCCCCCGAACAGAGCTTCTTTCTAGAAAAATGTTCGAGCTATCAAGGAAATACACTCTGGATTTCAAAGAGTTGCCTCCAAAAAAGAACCAGGGAGGAGGAGAATGGCAATAAAATTAACCAGGGAGGCTTGATAGATCTGCAGCTTGGCCTTCCGTCCTCTGGGGACACACTCTGGGCAGCGGTCAGGGCAACAGTGGGGAGCAGTGGAGCTGGGTAATCAGGATGGGAGTCCATTGCATGGGCCACCTAACTTGCTAAGAAAGTTCTGCTGAGAAGTGGGAAGTAGAGGAACAGAGAGTGGAGACGGAGCTGGGCAAACAAGCTCCTGTCTTTACCTTCACACACCCCCTGGGACTTTACAGGTGGTGTCAACACAGAAGACAAAACAGACTCAGGTTCGACCTCTGGGCAGGGAAGATCCCCTGGAGGAGGTCATGGCAATCCACTCCAGTATTCTGGCCTGAAGAATCCTGGAGCCTGGTGGGCTACAGTCCATAGGGTCACAGAGAGTCTGACATGACCAAAGTGATTTAGCACACATGTGTGAACATACCCCGTTTCTTACACTAAGCTTTCTCTCCTGTCCCGAAGCTGTGAGTGAATTTCCTTGCTTGACCCTAGCAGCATTCACCCCTATCCCTCCCCTTCTTCCATGACCCTGACCTTGCCCTCGAGATCCTTCAGGAGCCTGCCCTTCCTGGTCTTCCTCCTCAGCCTCCTCCTTGGAAATGCTGTGCTCAGAAATCCTCCCCTATTCCCCACCAGCAATCCCCCCAGTGAGGCTTCAGATGGGCAGGGTGCAGGCAAGACAGGGGTGGTGAGGGGGAGAAATGTGGTCTAGAGCCTAAAATCAGGAGTTCAATGGGCATCAGCCCCCGTGAGCTGCTCCAGCTTCAGTTGGAAACCCTGCTTGGTCCTCAGGCCCTTGCTCTGTGGAGGGTCCTGGTTGTGCCTCTCTCTGGCTTCATCATTGACCCCTGGCTGCAAAGCTGTTTCTCTGCATCTCTCCTCTTTGCCCCAGTGCATCTTGGCAGTCCAATTAGTGCCTGGTGGAGAGTTTCTTGAGTCTGAGCAATCCGCCCACCCAACCTTTCACCTCCCGATTTTGCTTTTCTGCCCTTTTAGGGAGATGTTTGACAAGCTCTCTTCCATTTCATCTTCAAGCCACTGACATGTTCAGAAGCTCTGCTGCTGTCTTCCAAATGAAAAGCAGGTTAATTAAGGCATATTTTCCAGCTTGTTTTTAAAAGAGAAAACAAAAGAGAGAGAACAGGTATCCTACTTAATGGCTCCTAATTATTTCTTTCCCCCAAAGTCTTCGGCGTGAAACGGCCTAATTGCGGGCTTCCTCATCTGGCATTGAAGAGGGGAGCAAGGTGTTACTTGGCCCCCCAGGTGGTACCTAACACCCTCCCTGCAAGGTGGCACCTAACGCCCACTCTCTGTCAAGGTCCAGCTGATGTGCCATCTCATCACAGAGACCTCCCCTCTCCCCTGGACTAGGTTAGGCGATTATACCAGATGCTGTGCGGTGCAACCCCAAACCTTCTGAAGGACTGAAGGGGGCACTCTGCTGGCTGTTTGGAGGGTTGTCAGCTGACAGCTCTTACCTGTTAACCCTCCTGAGGAATCATTGCTATCATTGAAGACAGTCTTCTCACCAAAGTCATGGCCTTTCTGTGGGGTGGTCTGCATCTGATGATTGGCCCATGTAAAGGTGTCAAGGCCTGCTCACTACTTCAGCTTGGTTCAGCTCTGAGATGCCATTCTAGTTTTAGGTCCCTGTGATGTCGCTGCAGCCTTTAAAGAGGCTGCCTTTCAGCCCAGCTCCTCCCTCTGCCCAGTCTTGCTTCTTTCCTTTCCCACAGGGGTCGATCCCATGAATACCCCAAAATTATCTTCCTGCCCACTAATCTCAGGGTCTGATTGCTGGGCAACTTGACCTGGAACAAAAGAACCTCATCTGTGTGACTGTAGCATCCTTTCTAACCATCGTTAGCAGTGTGCACTGGTATGCTGGATTCCAAAGAGATATGTTAGGGAGGACAGAATGCAATGAGGCCATTTGTGGTTTTTTCATCTGGCAGACATATGTTGGTTTGATTCTTTCCAGACTTCTCTTGCTCTATTAATTCCTACAAAACACTTTCTGCCACCTACCGACACACCTGTCTACTTACCTACAATCTATCATCTCTGTTTCTATTTTCCTTCCTTCCTTTATCTATCAATCTATCTATCCACCCCCTCTCTCTATCTACCCATCCATTCCATCTACCTATTCATTCATCCCTATTTATCTCTATCTATCTATCCACCCCCTTCCATCTATCTCTTTGTAGATATTGATGCTGTTGGTTCCCACTCTTATAACTTTCACTGGCTGGTGCTCCCATCTCCCAGCTGCTGTAACTGTTGGCTTATAACATGTATCAGCTGCCTTCTTTCCAGAGAATTTCTCTTGGTCTAACAGGAGCACCTTAGAGGCTCTGCACCCATCTTCTCTTCCCCAGTGACAGACATCAGGGGATGACTGGCACAGTGTAAAAGGGCAACCGTCTTGCTTCAAAGTGGGACCATTTCTATGGTAGAATTGCACTGAAGACCTCTTAATGAGATCAGAATGAAGCTAGTTTTTAGACAAGGGCATATTCCTGCTTAGCTTTGACCCCTCCTCCTGTTTTGCTTTCCTCCATTCCCCTCTCTTGAGCTTATTGTTGTTGTTTAGTCTTTAAGTCGTGTCTGAGTCTTTTGCCACCCCGTGGACTGTAGCCTTCCAGGCTCCTCTGTCCATGAGATTTCCTAGGCAAGAATATTGGAGTAGGTTGCTGTTTTCTATTCCAGGGGATCTTCCCGACCCAGGAATTGAACCTAGGTCTCCTGCATTAGCAGGTGAATTCAATAAATCAATGAAAGTCCTCATCTAAGTCTCCACTTTTTGGAGATCTCAACCTAAGCCATTTTGTATCAAGAGTAATCCTAAAAAAGTATGCAAGCAAACAAACAAAAAGCAGACGCTAAGCATGGGATTCTAGAATTGGATTGCAATGGAGCCCCCATTGCTGGTGGTACATGGAGTTTTAATGGCCTCTGGCAGGCTGCAGCACAATCAGTGCTAAAATTTTTATCATGGTGAACTGGGAAATGGATGCACTGTCTGGTTTAGAGTCTTGGGAATTTGAAAGGTGTGTTAGCCTGTTTGGGTTGCTGCAGACTGGGTGGCTTGTACAACAGAAATTCATCTCTCATAATCTTGTGATCTGGAAGTCCAAGATCAAGGTGTTGGCAGATTTGGTTTCTCCTGAAGCTGTTCTCCTTGGCTTGCAGATGGCCACCTTGCTGTGTCTTCACATGACCTTTTCTCTGTACTCAGATGTCTCTGGTGTCTCTCTCTTATAAAAAGACACAAATCCTATTGGATTTGGGCCCCACCCTTATGACCACATTTAATCTCATTCATTTCTTTCAAAGCCCCTATCTCTAAATACAGTCACACTGGGGGTTAGAGTTTCAACAGAAGACTTTTGAGGAGACACAATTCAATTCATAACAGAAGCAATGAGGGTAATAACAACCAGAAAGACTACAGAATTGGGTGACTTTGCTAAGCACCATTGATTTGCTGGAGAGAGGAAATGATAAGCTCAAACCTATAAACAATTTAAAGCCAAGTTGTGGCATTTAAAGAGAATTTTTTTACCTGTAGCCAGAAGCAGACGGAGCTAAAAACCAGGCAGGCATAGGACTTAATTGTAGGAGTGGCAAAACTTCAGAGGAGACTAAATTCTCAGCCAAGGTAAGTCATCGATGCTGAGACCAGAGCCCTAATAGGGAAGTTGTAGGACCTTGATTCTTGGAGTGGGGATATCTGTATCAACGTACTTAAGACTGATTCCCCAGAGTTCCCTGAATCATTTGGGCCTGCACAGATGGCCTTCTCTTCCTTGTAAAGGACTTGCTTGAAGGTGATACAGAGGCTTCAAGTGAGGCATTAAGGAAGGACAATGCTTGCCCTCTGCAGATTTCCCCCTCCCCCTCCCCTCTGGTCATCAGAACCATAGATTAGGGTCAAATCTCAGCAAGGCCAGACTAGGGAATTGCTGGGCCTGGCTAAGGGGTCAGAGGAATCCAGAGCTACAGGAGTACCTGGCTATAATATAGTGGCACGAAACAGGAATGGGCCCAGAAGGGCCTGCATTGGGGTGTGGGCCAGAATACAAAGCTGTTACAGAGGGTTTTCCAATACAGGGCACTCTCCCATGACACAGCATACAAACCCTGGCAAGGGCCCTGAGCTTCTATTTTAAATCACTGCTAAGATGGCTCTTGGAAGCTTGGCTAAAGTGATGGCCCACATTAAACAAAACAGAGTTGCCAGAACTGCCATGTTGAGCTGGATAGGGAGGGATCAAAAGGCTCAGAGAAAGAGGCATCCTAGAATGAGTCTGTTATATAATCGGGAAAATCCACCAGCTAACTGCGGTTTTTGGAGGGCAGGGGAGGTGGCTGGAAGGGATACCCCCAGAGGGCTCAGTATTAGGACTGATGGAGATCCTGTGACACACCGGGCTCCCTATGAAATGTTAGAATGTTCCAGAGTAGCAGAGATCTGGTGATAGCACCCAGTTGTCAGAGGCAAGGTGGACATGATTACTGAAACAGGTAACAAGGTTGAGGTGACAATCAGAAGAGCCTGGTCTACAGGGATTTTTGAAAATGGTACATGGATCATGGTGTTCCTAGAAGCAAAATAGATGGGCAGCCAGCAGGTATACTGCTTAATAGATAGTAAGAGAAAGAGATCAAGGATGGATGAACATAAGGCCAAGTTCAGCTTCTCTAATAGAAAAACATGACCCCTTGTCTAGCTTTCAGAAGTGAACCAGTTCTCAAACCCAAAACTCATTGACTAAAGGAGAGGCCAAGTTCTCATAAAAGGGGCCTGTGACACTATGATAAGTGTATATAGCAGAAAACTGTATACACCTGTATATACTTTGTAGGGCAACTGATTACCCAAGTCACCCCACAAAGCACCTATAGTCATTTACTGGCATAACCAGGCACTGGGAAAATTAACACTCAGAGCCTTGTAAGTTTTGTTGAAGACAAGGTCCGAGTT
Source organism: Capra hircus (assembly GCF_001704415.2). Classification (NCBI taxonomy): domain Eukaryota; kingdom Metazoa; phylum Chordata; class Mammalia; order Artiodactyla; family Bovidae; genus Capra; species Capra hircus. The sequence goes on from NC_030822.1 coordinate 55,669,317, forward strand.
GACTCCAACACCTAGGGACACAAAGCATGGTTATGACACTTCTGTGAGGTCAGAGGAGACCAGATAATAAATGAAATTCTGGCTTCCAAGTGTCTCAAAATATCCACCAAGTGGTCATTTCTCTGGTTGCTGCACTGTGCTTAGCTCATCAGTCATGTCTGACTCTTTGTGACCCCGTGGACTGCAGCCCGCCAGGGTCCTCTGTCCATGGGATTCTCCAGGCAAGAATACTGGAGTGGGTTGCCATGCCCTCCTCCGGGAGATCTTCCTGACCCAGCAACTGAACCAGGGTCTCCTTCATTGCAGGCGGATTCTTTACCAGCTGAGCCACCAGGGAAGCCCACTTTTCTGGTTACTGAAATAAAATTGGAATGGACATAGTTAGTAGAAGGTCTAACCTTGGTTCCTTGACCTATAGTGTAAGAACTATTGAATGGGAAAGACAAGTAGAACCCCCATGAATGTTGGTCTAGAAGACCAACAATGATATCACATTCCAGGGAGGATGGCAAAGATCAGTGCCTTAAAGGATGCTGAGGTGGTGGTTCCTTGTCATAGTCCCGTGTAATTTACCAGTCTGGCCCCTGCAAAACACAAGTGGATTGTGACAAAGGAGAGTGGACTACTGCAAGGTAGTCCCAATTGTATTGTAGCTGCTTTATCAGTCATCCTTATTTACTAGAGGAGATTAAATGGCCTTGGATAAATGGTATGTAGCTATTGATCTGATGAATACATTCTTTTTATATATATACCCATAAGCAAGGATAATCAAAAGCGGTTGCCATTCATATGAAACAGACAACAGTATATATTCACCTTCTTGTCTCAGGGGAAATGTGAATTCTCTGCTTCTAACATGGTCCAAAATGTCCTACACCATCTGGATATTGGATAAAATATCAGAATGGTCTATGGTATTAATGCCATCATGTTAGTTGAACTCAATGAGAAGTAACAAATACTTTGGATGCCTTGGTAAGATCCATACATTCCAGAGGGTTGTCGAGAAACCCTGGAGATTTAGGTTCTAGAGAATTCCATATCACTGACGCTTTTAGAGGATTAATAGCCTAGATGTGGCCCCTTCTCAAGATGAGATATTTCTCCTTGTACCTCTTATTGTCAAGACAGATAACACTTACTGGGCTTCTTAGGGTTTCAGAGGCAGCATATTCCACTCTGGGGAATTCTGCTGTATACCATTTATCAGGTGATGTTAGCAGACGCCTAGCTTGGACAGTGCCAGGTAGGTCACCCCCTAGATGAGTTACTTGGACCAATGGAAGTGCTAAAAGGTGAGATCTAAAATGGGTGGTGGAGGGGGAAATACCGAGCAGTGACATGGCCTCGGGAGCAAATATCAGGGATGCGGATCATGCTAGACCCTTCAGGATTTTGGAGACACCATGTCTGGATGGAGTAAACAATGGGAGAGGTGAGGGGTCAGAGCTGTGCGAAGGTGGACTGCAAGAGATGTTCTCAGGGCCCTACCCAGGCACCCTGTATGCACTGGGAGTGCTGGGTGGCTGACGTGGGAGCCGGCAATTCCCCTCCATCCAAAGAGATGGTCTCAGCCAGTGACTGACTGGCACGGGGACACCAAATGTCCTCTGGGTGGGACTAACTGGTGCATTCAGTGCCAGAGTAGAGCCTTCCCACGAGATCAGCCTGAAGCTACTCTCTACTTCCTACTCTGCTTCTCCAGCCCCCCTGCTCTCTCCTGCTTCCCTCACTCTTAAGAGTGCTCCCCCTAACAAATCAGTTGAGCAAGAATTCCTACTCACATGGGCTTCTACTACACGACCAAAGCCAACGTGTACATTAATTTTGTACACACTGTGTGCATTTATTATTACTTTTAAAGCAGATTCTTTTCCAGTGCCGTCATTCAGTGTATAGTGCACAAACCCAGTTGTCATTTTGCACCTTCTGAATTATGTTTATTAACTATATGACCCACATATATCAAAGACCAATTTCCTTTATGATTTCTCATGTCTCAGTTAAGTAATTTCAATCTACATATTTTGAGGGGTGGAGAATGTTGCCCTCAGAGACGTTTACTAGTTCAGACTAAGTTAGTAGGTGGAATCCTATCACATAATTGAACTTGAACTTCCTGAATTCCATTATAGAAATTCAGAGAGAAAGAGAAGAAAGAGAGCTTTTATTTACCCATTGTCTTTTCTTCCATAGCTCAAATTCAAAGAGAAATAAAAGGAATTAATTTTTGGCTTTTGAGTTTCTGAGAGTTCATGTTTTGGAGATTTTAAGAATTTGCAAAGAAAATTTTGACAATACCTCCTTTTTACTTCGCATGCTTGATTTTGAAGCAGACTCTCCTGTGAGAAACTATTGAATTATTCTATAATTTAGACTCTTCATTTCAGACCAGGCTTCCCCACTTCTGTCTGAATTAGTGAAGTTTGACTAAATGTGGACAGGAAATGAATTGCAAATTGTATGTAAATGTGCATAAATTAGCACCATTATTAGAATAATTTGCATCAACAGCTCTATAATTAGGCAGCAACCTGGGAGAAAAGGGCAGTGGGCAAAGGATGGAGGAAGCTAGGAAGACAGCCCAGGAGTCCTGGGTCCCCACCTCTATGTTAATGAGACTCCATTTTTCCTTCCCCAGACCCCTTGGCACAAGACCCTGGGGCTCTAAGATCCATACCCTGCTTTTGTCTGATTCTTGCTAAGATGGCTTGTCGGTGTTGCTCGGGGGAACTTGGCTTTTCCTCCTCAATGTAGCACCGTGGGAGGCCCTGGGATTTGGGGTATAGAAGTCTTAGATCATGGCTTTCAGGGTGACTTTAGCTAAATCACACTCTGATCCTCAATTTCCTCATCTAGAATACGGGATCTGCAAAAAGAACTTCATCCTGCACTGTTTCCCAGTACTTGCCATTGGGATGAGGTCATGCATCGACTGTACAGCTGTCCATGTGCATTTCGTATTATTCTGATAGCGAGATCATCTGGCCAGCAAGCGGCAGGTCTAGGATGAAACCCAGATTCATCTGGCCTCACAGTCCATGTCGCTGCCTCCCATTGCCCAAGTGGGAAGCATCGCGAAGACCAGTTATTTCCCACGTCGTCCATTCTTCTCACATCCTGTAGTCGCCTCCCTCACATGCATACTCCTCTTAGGGCCGGAAATGGTGTCTTCTGTGCCTTTTGCATCCTGTTCTCAACACACTTTCTGGTGGGCCATGCCCAGGTCAGTGCCAATCCTGGGGGCCTATCTATGGACTGACTGACAACGCTTCTCTCTCTTTCTCCCTTTGACCTGGAGCAACTAGAAAATGACACGAAGCTCCCATCTCCTTGTCTACAGCTACCCTTGGACAACCCACCTTTGAGCCAAAAAAAAAAAAAAAAAAAGAGGCAGTTACAGGGATACAGAGAATTGCAAAGAGTGTCTGATGAAGCAAATAACCACCTATTGCCTTTGGAATGGGTCATATGGATTTTCTTTTTAACATATTTGTCATCTTTATTTGCCGTGAAAACACAAGTCTGTGCTCTGAACCCAGCCCAGAGGATAATGAGTGGCCAGAAGGAAATCACTATGGTGTGTGAATCATCCCAGGCAGATACCTGAGGGATGAGCACCTTGTCACAGAAAGATCACAGGGTTTGGGTTCAAAATCAGGTACTGGTTCCCGCTCTGTGATCTTGTAAGCCTTCTGAGCCTCCCTGTATCCTTCACAGAGTGGCTGTGAGGATGAAATGGGATTTTCTATGTAAAAGGAATTTGCTGTTATTTCTTGATGATCAAGGGCCCCCGGCACAGAACTTCAGTTCCTGGCTGCCTGTCCAACCTCAACACACATGTGATGCTCTAGACCTAGAGAGTGGCTGCTCATCACAGCTGTCTTCACTCCCACTGCCGCTCTTCTTTGGACGGCTTTTCCTGCCCCACTGTTTGGCCAACGCCTACTGATTACCCATCCATTCAACAGACGGATGTTTGTTGAGCATACACTGGGTGCCAATCACTGTGACAGGCACTGGGGACACGATGGTGAACTAAACAAAGATGGTTCTTTTCCTCATGGAGCTTGTATTTTCTGAATGATGGAACACTCAGATTAAATAGTACAGCCTACAGTGACATCCATCTCTTCCCTTTGCAGACTTAAGCACCTCCTCCTTTGTACCCCACTGACATTCTTCTAGCATAATGTCTTTGAAAGTGAAAGTCTCTTCAGTCCTGTCCGACTCTTCGTGACCTCAGGGACTGTAGCCCGCCAGACTCCTCTGCCCATGGGATTCCCTAGGCAAAAATACTGGAGTGGGTTGCCATTTCCTTCTGCAGGGGATTTTCCTGACCCAGGGATCAAAGCTGGGTCTCCCGAATTGCAGGCGGATTTCCACGCTCTGCCCCACCCTCCTCTTTGCCCTCTCCCTCTCCCTCTCTGACTATCTCTTCTCCTCCTGCTCTCTCTCCCTCCATCATACTGGCAGCCATCTTCTTTGTCCTTCCTTGGAATTTATGAGGCCAATCCTTGAAATGAGAAGGTGACTACTTTCAAACAGATAAAAGAAAGCCCTTCTTTTCCCAGCAGATAATTAATTTGTGTCACTTGCTAGTCATAGAGCATAATTGAGGCCAAGGGCTTAAGAAGGCCCTGAGAAGGAATTAGACACGTACTGTCACACCAGGGGGAATGTATCACTCATATTGCCTCTCCATCCCTGGAGGGCGAGGTGAGCGAACCCTGCCCTGAGCCGGGTAGCAAAGAGCTTCTCAGCCTCTTAAGGGGCCCCGGCCAGGGCCCGTACTCGCTTACCACATAGTGAGCTGAGAGTTAGCTTCCTGCCACCAGTGACAGACTAATCATCAAAGGGTGGATGAAGAATAAGTCAGGAGCCTTGGATTCAAGTCCTATCCTTGCTCCAGCTGAACAGTTCAGCTGTATTCCTTAACCTCTCACAGCCTGTGAGTTCCAGAAACCCACGAATCCTGTGTATTTCTCCTCCCTGGGCTGTGGACAGGTGCTGGCAGTGGAGCTGGTCAAGCCACAGGATGTGAAGGACTGAGTGTTCCCCTGGCCACTCACCTTGTTTCTCACCTTTGAGTGTAGTTAAACGTTGGTTGCTAGGGAGAGGATGTTCACCAGAAGCTTACAGTCTAAAGTTGCTGACATTGACCTTGGTTACAAGGCCCATCCTGTGGGCATGGGGTGATCTCAGGTGAGATCCCGGGAGCAGAAGCGACTCAGCATCCCTGAGACCAAGGCCTGCATCCAGCATGACCAGCTGCGAGGTCTTGGCAACTCCCTTTCCCTTTCTTGACTCTTGTTTCTTAATCTGCAAAATGGACATTGGGGCTTAGAGCAAAGATCATTATTCCAGATCATCATTTTTCAAAGCACTTTTGCAGAAAATGAAAAATTTCAAAAAAGAGTTCCAGAAAGAAAAAATTCAAGAAAATGTTTGAGAAATGCTGCCTAATATCTGTAAAGATAATCAGCAGGCAGATGAACATAATGAGTCTCATAAAAGGTCTATAATCAGGAGAACTGTTTCTATTCAACCTGTCTTGGCTCAAAGTTTGCAGAACCCTTGTAACGTCCTATGACATTGATTCTTGCAGGCACATGCTGCTGGGGGCATGTGACAAAGGAGTCTCTTGGGTTTGTCCTCATTAAACTTTTTCTGTCTCTGTGACTCTCACAAGGCAATTCCACACGGGGATGGGAGCAGTGGGGACTGGGGGGCATCCAGGTTCACACCAAGGATTGGCCAGTGGTCACGCTGCACTGTTTCAGAGTGTCCTATAGAGGTTGTCTGCCATCTCCTTCTTCCCAGTTATGCTTTTCTGGTCAAGTGACTTTCAGCCAGCTTTCTCTGAACAGAAACACCCAACAGGGGGCGAGGCAGGTGGACAGTATCCAGCAGATCGGGAGCCCCGAGAAGGTAGCTGGGGGTGCCTGCTGGTGCTGGTAGGGCTTCCCAGGTGGCACTAGTGTAAAGAATCTACCTGCCAATGCAAGAGACGTAAGAGACGCAGGTTCGATCCCTGGGTCAGGAAGATCCCCTGGAGAAGGAAATGGCAACACACTTCAGTATTCTTTCTTGGAGAATCCCATGGACAGAGGAGCCTGGCAGGCTACCATCCATAGCATTGCAAAGAGTCTGACTCAACTGAAGTGACTTAGCACGCATGCACCCAGGTGCTGGCAGGAGGCACATGTTGCAATCTAGCCACACATGTACACCCTCGGGCACTCTGTGAGTTGGGTCTCTGGAGCCAGTAGGGAGTGTGATAAGCCAGCCCCTACCTGTAGAAGAGCCACCAAGACAGGGAAGCCATGTAATGTGACTCAGCATGGCCACAAAAAATGCACTGGATCCTGCAACTGTGCCATGCCTTGCACTGAGGCTGGAGACCCAGTGGTGACTCAGATCCACTCCCTGACCTTGAGGTGCCCTTGGACTAGGGGAGGGACGGGATGACAGCATGCCACCAGACAATAGTACTTATTTTCCTGCCTTGGTGTACGGTGTCACCTGTACACAACCTGAGCTGATGCCCAGGCATCTGTGTACTATGGTATGTGATGGGATTGAGAGATTACTGACTTACGTGGATAGGGCTGGTGGGAAAAGCTTGCCCTCTGGGGTCACGTTGCTGGCTGGTTGACCCTGGACAAGCCATTCCTCACTCTGAGCCTTAGCTTCTTCTTGTTTCCCCCAGCTTTACTGAAGCACAACTGACAAAACTGTAAGATATTTAAAGGGTGCCACGTGATGATTTGACATATGTACACGTCATGAAAGGATTCCCCCATCTAATTAATTAACACATCCATCATCTCACCTATTTATCTCTTTCTTTTTGGTGAAAATGTTTAAGTTCTGCTCTCCTAGCAAATTTCAATCATCTGACCCATTGTGATCAGTTGCAGTCACCATGATTTACATGAATCCTCAGACCACATGCGCCTTAGAGTTGAGAGTTCGTCTACTGTTAGGAACCTCTTCCATTTTTCCCAGCCCTTCAGCCCTGGGCAGTCATTCTTCCACTCTCTGTTTCTTGGAGCTTAGATTTTTCTTTTAGAGTCCACGTATAAGCGGGACCATGCAGTGTTTGTTTCTCTCACTTAGCTTCTTTATTGAACGTGTTCATACATTTGTGGCAGGAATGACATTGGAACAGAGCGGGTAAAGCAGCTGGCACAGAGTCCGCCTGGCATAGGAGCCCAGGGGGTGGTGGCCATCCTCCGTATGTTTGCTGAAGTGCAGGAGAAACACAGACGCAGAAGAGTCACCCATCAAACCACTTCCGCCAGCCTCATCTCAGAGGGAGGGAGGAGCCAGGCTAGGCTCTGGATGTGCTGGAACTCCCTGGATCCAGGGGTGCTGCACGTCGGTACAGACCATTTAACCACAAAGACTGACATTGAACCAGGTACTTCAGTGCTTTTTACAAGCAAGGACCGGGGGTTTGTGAGGTTCTCTAGTTTCCCATGGCTCTTCAGCCAAGAGCCAAATTTTCTGTTACACTCGCTCCTTTGCTTTAATTCACACATTTAGGACCAAAGCACTCACTATTTTTATAGTATTTATGAATTTCCTGTGGGCGTGCCTTGTTGCCTTCGCTAGCTCCTGAAGGCCAGGAACTGGACATTTGGCGTCACTTCTTCCCTTAGCACCAAGCAAACAATCAGCACTCAATAAAAATTTGTGGCCAACTGATAATTGATCTGTTGCAGCAGAGAGGAGAGATGCCAGCTGTGGCTGTTTTGTCCTCAATTTGGGTTCATTTCCACCTTTAAAGAGCACATGCATTATTATATTATCATATTATGCAAACCAAATATTCTAAAAAGACAGATAGTTAACAAACAGACTAGTAGATTAGAGATTGCCTGTGGGATTCATCCTAATCAACCAGCCTACTTATCTGCCTGTGATCAGGGTCCTGAATCTTTATCATTCAGTGGAGTGAAGCAACATCCCAGGTTCCCAGAGGAGTAGAACGGGATTTCAATTACATATCCATTTTTTTATCACTTCACTGAAATAACATGGGCTCCCTGGCTCTAAATTGCTAAAAACCAGTTTAACTTAAGGAGACAAATAGACACTAATTACAGAGCAAAGTGGAGTCCAGAGCGTCTAGGCACTTGGCTGAGAAATGCCTTCTGCCACTCACTCCAATACAAAGCTGGGAAAAATGGAAGTTTCCCTCCTGCTTCTCCACTCCTAGAACCCCTCCCGCAAGGAAGGTAGGAGTATGAGGGGAGGGGTACGAATCAGCCATCTGGGGAGAGAAGTTGGGATGTTCCTCTTTTAGCCCTGGCAAACTATTAACTTAAAGACCATGGCATCTGTTTCTTTTGTATAATAATCTGTGCTGTTGTCTACATTCTTATTTAGAGGCACCTTCTAAATCCTAATCAGTTCTGCAGCTTCCAGCAAAAAGAGTGATGATACAAAGGCATACTGGTGCCCTGACTGGTACCAGCTTCACAACCACAACTGGTTGTATGATCTTGAACAAGTTACCTTGGCTCTTCGCTCCAGTTCCTCTTCTGTGTAGTGAGATCCAGGGGTGTGCTGGTAAATATGTAGCTGGCTCTCCAGGGAGGAAAAGACCTTATTTACAGCTTTTGCCAATTTCCATGGTGTAAATATGCCCACCATGACAGATTTCAAGCTGCGAATCCAACATTGAATAAGGAATTGGGAAGAAATGCCCATGACCCACTCTCCTGAACTGGTGTGGGATGGTTCCAGCTCTGGTTGAGCTCTCTTCCATCATCAAATCAAATAATAATGTGATAGCCAGGCAGAATGCATTCAATCTCTCCCTGTCTGGGCAAACACATATCCTTAGCTCCTAAATCTAAAACCAGATGGCAAGTAACAGGAAAAACATCTAGCTTCTGCCTGTCTCAGAGGTGGGGTAAGAATAAAGGAAACAGTATTTTCAACATAGGGTAAAAGTAAAATACAATTCTTTTCATTATTCATATCAGTATTTAATGAATATGGAATAACATTTATTAATAAAATGTAATAATATATTCAAACTCTCCTTGAACAAAAAAAACCACTCTTCCCTGCTTGTGTACCTTTGTGAAGGAGAAGGTGGACAATTCATTCCACGTCGAGCGAGTTTGACAAGAGGCAGATGGACAGAGTGCCTTCTCTCCATCTGTCATGCCCAAGTTCATGCTCAACAAATGCTTAGTGGCTGTGTATTGATGAGACCTTCTGGCCATGGGAACGTTCCTCTTTCACAGATGGCAGAGATCTGATAATCAGTAGCAACTGGACCGTTCAAGGGACTCCCTTGGGGGTCTATTGGTTAAGACTCCATGCTTCCACTGGAGGGGCAGAGGTTCAGTCCCTGGTCAGAGAATGAAGATCTTGCATGCTGTGTGGTGTAGCCGAAACAAACAAATAAATGAACAAAAAATAAATTTAAAAAAATCCCCAATTGAACCATTCGAGTTTCCCCACTATGACTGTGTTGCCTTCGCTCCATGCTTTCGCCTGTCTCAGATAGCTCTTCGTCAGCTCTTCTGCAGACCCCTCCCTTCCTTAGACCGCCTTTCTCTCTGATAGTGCTTTCACCTCTCTTACAGCACAGATCTTATCCAACCTTGACTTTAGTCACTGATGCTCCTGTCCTATCCCTCAACCAGACTGTGAGCATCTTGAAGGAAGAGACTAGGTCTTATCAATCAATTTTGTATTTCCCACAGTGTACTTAATAAATGCTTTTTGAACTTTAATTGAATTTGTGGGACTAGAAGGTGATAGAGTTCCTTAATCTGAAGAGTTCTTTTTTTAAAAGCTGAGTCCTGAAGTTAGATTCGACCGAAGAATATGCAGAATAGCATTAGCTGGAGCTGTTGATGTGCAGAGGAGTAGTAGGCAACAAAATTCTTAGTATGCTCAGTAGGATGCCGAAAGGTGCAATTTCACTCCCTCTCTCACACACACAGTGATTTGCTTGGCATCCAACACTATTCACTTCTTCAAATAAAAGTCTCTATTTATACCCACATTCAATTGAATAAGAATGTGCCCAATATCTTCTAAGCACATGGAACACTGCTAGATACCATGGGAGACAGAAGTGGTAGTCTGCAATTTCCAGAAACCTGGAAGGACAAGATGAATATATTTGGAGTGTAGGGAAGTGGTCTGGGTGTAGTTAGGGAATAATTGACCTTAGCCTTGAGAGATGAAAAGAGGAAAGAGGGAAGTAGAGGAGCACAGGAGAATAGACAGCGGAAGAAATATAAAGAGGGGGGAAAAGGTCATTGGAGGACACAAGGGAAGGATGTGGAACAGACAGGGAAGGCCAGAGTGTGAGGAGGGAGCAGTGTGATGGGGAGGCATCTTGACTGGTTGAAGGGGAGGTTTTTGTGTTGGAAGATAACAGTACAGACTTATCTGAGAATCAAGAGATAGAGGACCTAGAATCTCTGTTGAGTTTAGACTTTATCCAACAAGCACTGAAGTTTTTAGACTTTACCCAACACACTTTTGAGTGAGGATGTAGTTTGATGCCAGCTGTACATGCATGCGTTCTCATTTGCTCAGTCACATCCAACTCTTTGTGACCCCACGGACTGCAGCCCGCCAGGCTCCTCTGTCCATGGGATTCTCCAGACAAGAATACTGGAGTGGGTTGCCATTTCCTCCTCTAGGGGATCTTCCTAACCTGGGGATCAAACCCAAGTCTCCTGCATTGGCAGGCAGATTCTTTACCACTGAACCACCTGGGAAGACCCTTGATACCAGATACTAGAGAGTATAAACCACAGAGTCTAAGGCATCTGGGATTGAGACCCACAGTGGGATGGTGGAATTAGAGCTGAACCCAGAGGTCGCTGAGAAACCCAGGAAGACACACGGAGCCAGCTCCCCTTTCCATCTTTGTCTCTTTCCCTTTTGGGCTTTGTCCTTTGGGGTCTGAATCCTTTGGGGGTCTGAATCCTTTGGGGTCTGAATCCTAGAAACAATTCTTCGTCCTACATGGCTTCTCCACTCTCTTCTTTCTACCCACTGGCTTTCTCTGATCATTCATTTTTTCCTTTCTCTCAGTAACTTCAGCTTTTCTGAGGCATCATGACCCTCCAGTCCTCCCACTGCTAAGTGACTCGGCTGCTTAATATCCACGACTTCAAACTTCTAAGGGTCTGATTGACTCAGTGTCCCATACCTGTTACGTTATAATATTGTAGGTTGTCAGCCAGCTCAGGTGATGCCCACTCCTCATCCAATCAGCTAATAGTCTGCTAGGCATGGTAGGGAGAGGCAGGGTGGGGTCAGAATCTGGGTCACCTGATAAAAAGCACAGCCCAGGTATTTAGAAAAAGCTATAGCTGGGGAGGTATCATGACTATTATCTCTTTACATATTTTTTGGATTTTAAGGATAAAGATAATGATGGGGTCAAAAGTGATGGAGGTTTATGAGGCTGGCTAACTGGAAGAGTAGAAATAGAGACAGAAAAATAAGGAAATGCAGCAGGGAAGCTGGCCGGGGACAGGAAACTGCTCATTTAGGGGCAAGTTGAGTTTCACTTGTTCATTTGGCAAATATTTATTGACTGCCTACCATATGCCAAGAACAGTGCTAGGTGGATACCAGGAAGAATTCAGGGTGTTAAACATTGAAGATGATAACAGAATACTCAATAAATTGTAGTGATACTTCCATCTGTTAAGCCCCTACTGTAGACAGTCTGTATCTGTTACTCTATCTTGTTTAGCTCTTGTTATTTAGTCGCTCAGCCGTGTCCGACTATTTGCAACTCCATTGACTGTTGCTGCCAGGCTCCTCTGTCCGTAGGATTTCCAGGCAAGAATACTGGAGTGGGTCGCCATTTCCTTCTCCAGGGAATGTTGCCAACCTAAGGATTGAACCCGTGGCTGTTGCCACATCTCCTGTGTTACAGGTGGATTCTTTACCGCTGAGCCACTGGGAAAGCCCACTGTTTTTACTTTTTAAAACTTGAGATATAATTGATGTGTAGCTTACAGATATGCAACATAGCAATTCACAATTTTTAAAGGTTTTATTCCATTTATAGTTTTTATAAAATATTGACTACAATCCCTGTGTTGTACAGTATATCCTTGTAGCTTATTTATTTTATACATAGTAGCTTGTGCCTCTTGTTCTCCTACCCCATCTGGTCCCTCCCCTCTTCTCTCTTACCACTGGGAACTACCAGTGTGTTCTCCGCATCAGTGAGTCTCTTTCTTTTCTGCTGCATTCACTAGTGTGTTGTATTTCTTAGAGTTCACGTGCAAGTAAGATCACAGCACATGTCTTTCTCTGTCGACATTTCACTTACCATAATGTGCTCTAAGTACATACATGTTGTTGCAAATTTTATCCTTCTTTATGGCTGAGTAGTAGTCTCTGTGTGTGTGTGTGTGTGTGTGTGTGTGTGTGTGTGTGTGTATAAAACATCTTTATCCAGGCATCTGTTGGTGGACACTTAGTTTGCTTCCATATCCTGGCAGGGGTAAATAATATTTCTATGAACACTGGGGTGCATGTACCTTTTGAATTAGTGTTTTTGGCTTTTGGGGATATATACCCAGGTAGAATTGCTGGATGGTATGGTGGTTCTATTTTTAGTTTTTTGAGAAACCTCCGTACTGTTTTCCACTGTGGCTGCAACAATTTACATTCCCACCAAACGGTGCATAAGTGTTCCCTTTTCTCCGCATCCTCGCCAACATTTGTTACTTGTGTTCTTTTTGATGATAGCTATTTTGCCAGGTGTGAGATGATATCTCATTATGGTTTTAATTTGCATTTCTCTGATGATTAACAATGTTGAGGATCTTTTCATGTGCCTGTTGGCCATCTGTATGTCTTCTTTGGGAAGAATGTCTATTCAGGTCTTCTGGTAGTTTGTAAAATCAGATTCTTTGTTTTCTTACAACCATCTTAAAAGGAAAATACTATTCATTTTACTTTGCATTTGAGGAAATGAAGATTCAGAGGGATCAAGTAACCATCTGAAGACCACACAGATCAACAGCTGAATGGATCAACACAATGTGGTATATATGCACAATGGAATATTATTTAGCCTTAAAAAGGAATAAAATTTTGATACATGCTATAATGAAGATAAGCTTTGAAAACCTGATGCTAAGTAAGATAAGCCAGACACAAAAGAACAGTACAAAAGAATGGACATCACATACTTCCTCTTTTGTTGTACTGGAAGTAGGCAAATTCAGACCCAAAGTGGATTAGAGACTGCCAGGGGCTAGGGGAGAGGAATGGGAGGTTGTTGTTTAATGGGTACAGAAATTTTGTTTGGGGTCATGAAAAAGTTCTGGAGATAGACAGTACTGATGCTTGTGCAACATTGGAAATGTACTTAATGCCACTGAATTGTGCATGTTAAAATGGCCAAAGTGGCAAATTTTATGTTATATAAATCTTGCCACAGTTAAAAAATGGCAAATGAATTACTCTAGCTATCGTGTGGAGAATAGACTGTGGAGCTCCTTGCTGGGTGGCGAGAGTGGGAAGAAGCAGAAGACCAGCAGGGTTGGGGGAGAGGGTCTCACATTGTCTTGCAGAGATGATGGTGCCTTGTTGGATCAGAGTGGCACCAGCAGCGGTGGAGAGATATGGCCAAATTAAAGACCTTTCCGGAGGCAGACAGCTGACATGGCATGTCATGCTTGTAGGAGGTGACGAAAGAGGGTTGGGTGTGACATGCAGGATCTTGTCTTGAGGTACAGGGTGCATTGTTGTATTGGGTTCTAATATTTTAGGGGAAAATAGCTGAAGTGTTGTCAGAGAAAGAAGTATTGTGCTAGCTTAGTGCCACCACAGGGGCAGACGAAAATGTAAGGAGACAGGTTTGAGCTCAATATTAAAAAAAAATCAACAAAAATCTTTTTTAATAATAAGAGTCATTCTGAGCACAGCAGGGGCTTCTCAAGGGGTAATGGTCTCTCATTCAGGGCGTGTGGGAACGTGCCCCCTCAGTGAGGGTGTCAAAGGGAAGATACATGTTGGATTTGGGAAGTCAGATGACAGAAGTGGGAGACTGGTCATTTCAGGTTAGAATTGCAGCCCATGGAACAGTTGCTTCCCTCCAAGCCGGGTTCCAGCCCCACATTCTTGCAGCCACCACAGTGATTCCCTGACATGTCATCACAGACAACCTCCTTGGCTCAAATCATTTCCTGCTGTGCACCCATAACACACAGATTGGAGGTAACTTTGCTCCAGAGAACCAATTAGCATAGACCCAGGCTGGGTAATTACAGTTTGATAAGATCCTGGCAGCCGATATCCAGGGAAGATAAAGCACTGGGAAGCCATTTCTCAGCAGGTTTTGGGAGGAGCAGCGTTACAGCCTTCCTTTCCTCCTCCCCTTCCTGCCCGTGGACCCTCACCCCTGCCTCTCAAATTTAAATGGGCGCAGGAGAAGAAGGAGATGGGATGAGATGGAAAAGCCCCTGGAGTGAACAGCTGCTCCTCTCCCAGGGCCAAGCCCACTGCCTCCACTGGTCTTTCCATCGGCCCTAAGAAGTGGCTATTATCCAAAGCTGGGGAGAGGGGACCAGGTGACGGACCAACTGACGGACCAAGTGACTAGGAGAGCCACAGGTTTCTAACCCAGGTGACCAGACTAGAAAGGGAACCATATACCCCATCCTGATAGACTGGCAATGCCACGGGACTCTAAGAGAGGCCCATGGTCCATGGTCAGCTCCGTGCCATCCAGAGCACCAGCAGCTCTGTTCTCCTTCTCCCCTTCCCTTTGGACCTGTGCAGAGGCTGTTGCTGCATATGAACCTGTTTGTCTTCATCTTCCTACTGCAAGCCGCTTTCACCCACCTCCCGACCACCCCTCACTAGCCTCCCCACAGCCCCTTGGGGCTGCCTTTAAGCCACTCGACATACTGCAGCTGGAGGAACTGTGTTAATGAGCAAATCCAGTTGTGTCCCTCCCTGCTCAAAACAGCTCAATGGCTCCCCACCACCATCAGGATGATGTGCAAACATGGCCTTGGTGAAGCTGATTTGTGTTTTCCTTCAGATCCTGTAAGAAACCAAACATTGCAGATACTCTCGAGATCCACTGTCTACCATCCTCTAGCCCCCCCCCCCTTTCCTTTTTGAGGTCTTCAGCTGTGAACTTTTCTTTTGTGACTTAAACTTTTACTGTTTAAATAAGCTAACAGGAACATTGACTTCTATTTTTCGTTTACAGTTCTATAAATTGTAACACATGGCTAATGGTCTATTCCACCATCACAATCAGAATAAAAGAATCCCATCACTTCTGTAAAATCTACCTTTACACATTACATAAAATGCACCTCTTCATACGTAATGATCACACTCTTCCCTGTCTTTAAGTCCTAACGTGCACTGATCTGTTCTCCATCACTGTGGTTTTCTTTGAAAGATGGGATATCTATGGAATCATACATATAGTATGTAACCTTCTGAGAACAGTTTCTTTCACTCAGTATTATCTTTGTGATCTACCCAAGTTGTGTGTATCAGTAGGTTTTTTCTTTTTAATGACTGAGTAGTACCCATTTCACAGATTAAAAATAGGTTTGCCTAGCTACTCGCCTGAGGATGTGACTCTTTTTGTCTCCTGACATTTGTATATTGTCCCTTCTGGGGACATCCCTTCCTCCCTCCGTCCTCCTCTTTGCTTCTCTAATTCCTTATCCCTCTTCAGATAGATTATACATTCCTTCCCTAGGCAGATCCCTCAGAATCCGGACAGAATTAGGTCTCCTACTTGGTGCTTTCTCCAGGGAACACGTTGCTCACACCTGAAGGTGGTTTTTGGTGAAATTGCTAGCATCTCTGCCATCTGTAAAGCTTCATGAAGGCAAGGGCTGACGACATGTTGTTTCCTATTATATGTTTATCACCTGACAGGTCCTAATAAATATTTGCTAAATTAATGAATATTACGTTCTTTTATAGCCCTTGGACCTAATGTTATAGTAAGCACTCAGCAATTCACAAAGGATGTATGAAAAGGAAGAAAAATGTGTAATGCTCTCCGTTTCTCAATGGATACTTTCCTTTATTTTGCTTTTGTCTACACTAGTCTGTCCCCTTTGCCAAACTTTCATAGTAATCTGAACCACCAGTCTTTTTTCTTTTTCAGTGTTACAAAAATTAATGATATACCACAGTAAGAAACAAAGATAGATAAATGGTTGGGATAAAGTGAAGATGAGGAGTAAAAAAAAAAAAAAATGAGATCAAGAAAAAGCTAGAACTCAGAAATCCATGCCCTAAGGACTGAGCTTCCTAACAACCAAAGACAAAAGGAAAGCCAAAAAAATCAGTGATGAATTTTGCATTGTCCATTAGTCAAAATTAGATAGTTTCCCTGGAGAAGCTGCAACTGAGGATTTCCCATATGGGACTTCAAAAAGGAACAGAGAAATCACACAGGCAATTTGAAAAATACCCTTCTTCCATTAAATATAATAGCTAGACTCAGAGCTTTTTTCTTCAAGCGTTGCTTCGGTGCTAACTTCAAACTGTATGACTAAACACAAGTCAATAAATCTGCTTCCACAAGGAGCCAAAGCCATTTGGTCCAGAAATGCAGTTCTTGGATCGTCTAACTTGATCCAGGGATAAAATCTAGAATAGCTAGGGGGGTAGCTGGGCGGCATGTCCTTCAGATAATCTCACACGATGATTATTTCTTGCACTGGGCTCTTCATAACAGCCAGCAGCAGACGATTCAAGTTTGTTTCCCAGTGAAGGTGTAGCGTGTTGGCACTCTGTGTTGTCAACACAAGGTAGCGTACCTCCTGCGGAGATCAACCAAGTAGGTGGCAGAATTGGCATTCTCCTAGGAAAGCAAGCATCCTAACCAAGGCTTTTGCTTGGTCAGACTGCTGTCTCTCCCACCACACTCACTTAGACCATAAATACAATAATGTCATGGAAGAGAAACTGTGGACCCCCCCCCCCCGCCCCTCCCCATCCCATGCCCCAGGTACAGACAATACCAGGAAGAGCCATGTGGAAAATGTGGCTCAGTTTCAGGAGGGTTTGAGAAACATAACATTAAGACAATCCCAGATTGTAGTTGTTCAGTCTCTAAATCATGTCCAACTCTTTGCTACCCCATGGACTGTAGCCCTCCAGGCTCCTCTGTTCATGGAATTTTCCAGGCAAGAATCCTGGAGTGGGTTGCCATTTCTTTCTCCAGGGATCAAACCCATGCCTCCTACACTGGCAGGCAGATTCTTTACCACTGAGCCACCGTGGAAGCCCAATTCCAGATCCTGGGATTAAATACTCTGAAGAGGATGAGAGTATCAGCTAACATTTGAATATAGGATTCTTTGTCATTGACACAGTCTTTGCATCTGATGCTCATAAATGCAAGGCAGGAGTAGACTGGGCCAGGCTCACCATTATTCCCAACTGATAGATGACAAAAAGATATTTGGGAGCTTAAATGAGTTGCCAGAAGTTGTTCAGCATAAGGTGCCAGAACCAATACTTCAGCTTTTCTGGACTCAAATTTTGTGCTCTTTGCCTTTCTCATTTAGTATATTAACATACTAGAAGGCTGTATGCAAATGTAGTGGAATGATTTCCTAGAATAATATCATAGAGATGCAACCTTTATCTTTAGATCAAGAAGAAGGCGTTTCCAACTATAATAAAAGGGATTTGGGTTAGACATGAGGAAGATATTTCTGCCAGGGAGAGTTATAAGTCATAAAAACAGGCCACGGAGGGAGGCTCTGGAATTTTCTTACTCATAACCTTTAAAAATGTGAATGGTGCTCTTGGTCTGGGAATGATTTGGAGGGCTGTTCTATACAGAGAGCCCATGTCTGCCTTGAACTTATCACCTCCTATTCTGTCCTTCCATACCAGAGCCTGGGCTTCTGAGAGGCTCAGCCTGAGGCACTTGCCATTCATGGAATCAATCTTTTTGTTTGTTTGTTTAGTCACTAAGTCATGTCCAACTCTTTGTGACCCCGCAGACTGTAGCCCACCAGGCTCCTCTGTCCACGGGATTTCCCAGGCAAGAATACTGGAGTGGGTTGCCATTCCTCTCTCCAGGGGATCTTCCTGACCTAGGGATCGAACCCATGTCTCCTGCACTGGCAGATGGGTTCTTTACCGCTGAGCCACCAGGGAAGGCCTGAAATCATCCATTCAACAATATTTGTTCCGCTGGACCAGAGCTGGGTCTGAGTCTCAGCAGGAGGTGTTCTCAGTGCAGGTCGTTCAGATGAAGATGCTGGAGTGGAAGGACTCCTTACGGAGATGTGAGCTTCGGGAATCCCCGAAGCTTGGCCAGGGCTCCGAGGCCAGAAACAGCAGACCAGCCGGCAGTGGCAGAGTTGCTGAGTGCAGCTTGGGAGCCTGGAATCACAGGGGAGAGCCTGTCTGGTGAGAGCCACAGTGTGGAGGGATGAACCTGCCAGATCCCTGGTGTCAAGGGAAGGAATGCCCTGCCTTCTGATCTCTCTCTGGTGCCCACACTGGCCACAACCCAGCCAGGAGCTGGTCATCAAGAGAATCTGGGAGGCACAATGCCCAGAGATCAGTCTCCTGAGGCCAGAGCCAGGCAGAGAAGGGACCAGAGATGGGCAGGAGTTCCTGGAGACCAGCCAGCATAGTGGGAGCAAGGTCAACAAAATCTCTGCTTCCTTTCACTTTCATTCTGCAGGAAGACAGACACTGGATACACCAAAAAAACCTACACAAAACCAAAAAATGATTATGACCCGGTCACACTGAATAGTATGAGAAAAACAGAGCAGGTGGAGATTTAGAAGTGGAAGGGGGCTTGTTTTAAACAGAATGATGCAGGGACGGGGTGCGGGAAGGAGGGTGCTCTGAGGAGGTGACATCATGCAGAGACCTAAATGAGGGGATAAACTGGGCCCGGTCCCCATGAAAGGGCCTGGAAGCCCCCTTCCAGGGGGACAGAGTACCTAACTTAGGAGAGCTAGGTAGGTGGACCCCAGGGAAGGCAGGTTCCCAGCGTGTCCTACGTGTCTGAAGGCAGAGCTGGACGCAGGTGCGTCCCCTCACCACTGTGAGCCACCCAGACCCCTGCTCACAAAGGCAGAGGTGCCCCAGCCAGGGCGCCTGGGGTCCCCGCAGCCCAGGGCCTCCCCCTCAGCGGGGCCCGGAAGGCTGAGTCAC
Organism: Capra hircus; assembly: GCF_001704415.2. Taxonomy (NCBI): domain Eukaryota; kingdom Metazoa; phylum Chordata; class Mammalia; order Artiodactyla; family Bovidae; genus Capra; species Capra hircus. Next base: position 55,688,514 of record NC_030822.1, read on the forward strand.
CACCATGGCAACCGTTCCTTGTGAATAAGCGAAGGCGGGTTTTGGGGCTCACTCGGTGAGAGACCAGGTGCTAGGCGGTGACCCAGAAAACATTTCAGGCTCCTGTGGCTTCTCCCCAAGAGTGTGGCGAGAGTGGCAGCTGGTAGCCAGGTGGCCGGGCACCCACGCACGGCTGTGGCCATCCTCCACACTGGTCCCGGGGCCTGGAGTCGGCTATAATTAGGACTGAGAGACTCAGCCACCTCCCCCTCATGCAGACACTGTCTCTCTCACACACACACTCCTAGAAACACAGGGTTCCATGAAGGCAGCAGCGACGCTGAGCTCATGAGCACTGGCGAGTTTGGGAAGGCTTCTTGGAAGAAGCCACAGTTCAGCTGAGACCGGAGGCAGAGTAATTGTTTCAGCTGAGCAAAGAGAAGGCAAGACTACATTCCAGGCAGAGGGAGCACTGCGCCAAGGCCCAGGGGTGAGAGAGAGAGAGAGAGATGGGGGGGACGAGAGGCGGGTGGGCAGGCTGGTGGGCTGGAATGGAGAGAAATTCAGATTGACTGGAGCAAAAATGGGGGGAGACCCACCCACACGGAGTTTGCAGGCAGCCTGGGGTGTCCGAGGTCTCCCTCTGCCCCGTCCTGTGATCTCCTGGCTGGAAAGAGGAAAATCAGCTTCCTGTTTCTGGAGTGCTTTGCCATTTGGGAAACGTTTCTGTACCTGTTTTTCGCCAGTTATGACAAGCCGCAGAGCTGGGGCTGTGAACACAGCTGAGGGCAGAGGCTCAGTGATGCCCAGTGACTAGTTTCAGGGCCAGGGCTAGGGGCTGGGATTTGAACACGTATCTTCTGACACCTGGTGTGATACTCAGCTTCCTGTGAGGCGGTGTGCAGATGCCGCGGCCTGGCGCCCAAGCTATTAGCACCATCTGTGTTTCCTCAGTTACCCACCTAAAGCCTGGACCCTGTTAGAGTTGGGATCTAACCCCGCAGCTAGCCGTGGGCTCTTGGGCACACGCATGTGTGTGTGCAGCACACTCAGCCTTCAGGGAGTGCCCAGAACTGGGTTCTGTGGCTGAAGCTTTGGTCCAAGGCCCACCCTGCTCATCCACGTAGCAAGGGCTTCCTGTGCTCATTCCAAGGTGCTTCTACACCTCTGAAAACAACAAGAGGTTGCATGTCCTCCAGTGTGAACATTTGTTCTGTTGCGGTTTTGCTGTCTTGGGTTCCCAGCCTCACCCCACTGCCTCCTTCTCGGCCATCCTTCAGTGCCCTTTGCTTACACTGTCATCTCATCTCCCATCTTCCAACCTTTCTTGCTTTGGCACTCTATTATCTGTCCCAGGCTTTCTGTCTTTCTCAGGCTCTACCTCCGTTTCCAGAAGCTTCCCCTGGTTGCTTGGCAGCCCCAGCCTCTCTACTCCCGCTACTCCTTCCCTTGGCCTCCATCCCCCTCCCAGCCATGCTCTCCTTTCTCAGCAGCCCCTCCCTGGAGAGAGGAACCCCAGGCCCCAAAGGAGCTGCCTGAAGGGCATGGCCTGGCTTCCCAGATCCTTGCTTTGGGAAGCCATGGGGGTCTGAACAGGTAGGGAGGAGTAGGGAGAGAGGAGATTCTGAGACTCCGAAGGGAGGAAAGAGCAGCTATTAGTCACCAGGGGGAGAAAAAGAAAAGGAATTGGTCAGACAGCAGGTGGTCCAGGAAAGCTCACACAGCCCAAATCAGCCTTGAATTTAATAAGGGACAGGAATTAGAGTCGGCAGGGAAACTCTGTGTTGCTGGCCCATCTTCTTCGCTCCCTGCTCCAGCCCCAGGGTGGAGAGAAAGGTGAGCAGACAGGAACCTGGGGTGGATGCCTAATCGCGTCTTTAGAAGCTGAGGGGAAGACAACAGGAGGCAGAGAGAAGAAGATGTAGCCAAGAGAAAAAAGGACAAATAGCATCCTCAGGGGCTCCAAATATCTCTTATGCATCCCAGTGAAATGATGTAGCGCAGGGGCCTTTGTAGCTGAGAGTGCTTGTCCCTCCTCCCCTTCTCCCCTTTCTCATAGTCTGCTTGTCACATGACCAAATATTAGTTAAGAATTCAATTGGAACCTGCAGGTACCAGACTCTGGGTGGGCGCTGGAATAGAGATGAGTAATGCTTGGTCCATGCCTTCAAGATGTTCACAGGCTACTGAGAGATCAAGGCGCCCACACAAGGATGCCCCAGTCGACGAGTACAGTAAAAGCTCTAAGTGCAGAGCCCAGGGCTGGCTGGGTTCTTAGAGGGCTCGGAGGGCTTCGCGGAGCCTGGCTTCAGATCCAGAAGACAAAGCAGAGTTAGCCAGACAGGTAGAGAGAAGAAGGGTAATCCCAGTAGAAGGAAGAGCATTGTTCAGATCCCCAGAGTCGCTAATGGGCATTGTGAGTTTAGGGGAAAATGAGGGATATGTGAACAGAAGGGATATTAGGAAAGGCTGGCAGCTGATGCTCTCTCTAGGGCCCCAGTCAACAAGTGGCAGGAAGTTCAAGTAGCTTCCAGGCTTCTCAGATAAAGGAGTCACATCCATCTCCCCACATTGGTCAATGTGACTAAGCCGCACACTACCCAGGGTAAGGTTCTAGAGCAGCATGAGGGGACCAGGAGGCCTCTGCTAAAGAGGCTTTAGAGTGAGCCTGGATTTTTGGTTAGCTTCATTTTGCAGGAGGTGACAGAAGCAGTACGTCTCATTCTAACCCCTTTGCTTCTTTTTCTAGTCCTGAAGGATGTTCAGCAATTCCATCTCTTCCTTCTAGGGTAAAGCTCATCTCCATTCAACTATAACCACCGTTCCACTACAACAGCCTCAGTTAACCGCCGTTCCACCACAACAGCCTCAGTTAACCGCCCTTCCACCACAACAGCCTCAGTTAACCGCCAGTCCACTACAACAGCCTCAGTTAACCGCCGTTCCACCGCAACAGCCTCAGTTAACCGCCAGTCCACTACAACAGCCTCAGGCCAGAGGCCGTGGTTCCCTCCCCCCCTGCCCCACCCCCCATCCTGTGGCAGAAATAGAGACCGGAGGAATCCCAAAATGAATCAGGACAGGACAACTTTAGAAAGGGTTTTCTTGATGTCACTGCCTACAAACAATTTAGAGACCAATTTGTAAAAATGTATCAAGAGTCTGCTTAAAATCTGTTACTGACTTCTCCCTACCTTGAGGGTAAAATACAAACTCCTTGGCATAGTACAGGCTGCCTGCCTACCTGTTGGGTCTCCTGTCCCCTCATTAGCCTCTGGGAACCCTCTCCATGCCCGTACCTACACCCCAGCATTATCAAGCCACCAGTGAGTCCTAGAATGCATTTTCTCATGTCGTCATCATTTGGATCTTGCTGTTTCCCCTATTCAGAATTTCCATCCCCCGCCTGTCCGGCAGGTTGATATTTCCTAAGAGTTCCAAGTAATTTGCAAGGAAATTCCACCCTGACCACGCCCTTCTTTCTCAGCACTTAACAGTCATTCCCCAGGGTCCCCAGGTCTGTTTCTATCACAATGGCAGCATGTATCCAACTGTGTCACTCAAGTGATTGTGTTCCCACTCGCCTGTGACCCCCAGGATGGCAGACACTGGCTCCTTCTTCCCCCTTTGGATCCTCAGTGCCTGGCACAGTCTCTGGCCCACAGTCCCTGTTCAGTAAATATTTGGTAAAAGAAAGGATAAGCCTTAAAATTATTCTATCCCTTGAACTAGGAATCTCACTTGTAGGAATTTAACCACAGGAAATATTACAAAAGAGGGAACAAGAAATGTGCACATAGATATTCACTGCAGGATTTGTCTTTATTAGAAAACTGGAAGCAATCTAAATGTCAATCATGGGGAATTGTTAACACCTTATTGACAGAGGGATTTTCGCAGAAACTAACACCTGTGACCCTGATACGTCTCTGGTCAATAATGTGTTAACTGAGTTCTAGACTATTCTACTGCCATTAAAAAACTAAGCATGGAGACAATGTAACAACATAGAAAATGTTTGCCGCATAATGTATAGTTTTAAAAAAATAGTATACAAATTTGTATGTTTACTCTGATTATAATTATGTAGAATTATAAGCAAGGACTAAAAGAGAATATATAAAAAGAAAATTAGTTGTTGGACTGGCTTTAGTCAACAGGAGCAATGTATTTTCCTTCCTTTTTAATACTGTTATGATATATTGATGTGCTGAATGGAAACAGCGATTCAGCTCATGAGCCAGGCAATCCAGGGGTCTGTCTCTATGAGGAGTTTTGGGGAATATATAGTCATTTTATACATCAGTCTTAAAAAAGTTATAGAGAGACCCAAACACTTTGGCTTGTCCCTGTGAACCGTAATGTATTCAAATATTCTTAAATCTTCTTGTGTTTCCAGCTGATGATCTTAAAGATTTGGGTTATATCTACTTTTAGCATCTTCCTTCCCAGGCCAATAACGCTTTGTCTCTGGGGAGTCTTTTTGGGTGCTTCACAAATATTTCCTGGATCTTTCCATTCTTTATTGTAGTATTTGCATATTAGCTATTTGCCAAATGCTTACCACGTGCAAGGTAGGGTGACTGATCATTCCCATTTGCCTGGTATTCGCTTGGCTTTAACTGAAAGTCCATTGTCCTAGGAAACCATTCAGTCCCTGGCAAATCAGGATGGTTGGTCACCTTATTACCAGGCTCCACTTGTTATATACTGCAGTGAAATTTGTGAATCCGATGGACAAGCTCTTTCCCTCAAGGAGCTCACACCCTATAAAGTGAGAATGACCATAAAAGCAACTTGAACATGCTCTTAAAAGATTGGCACCAACTACCATGAATGCACAGAATACAAAGCAATGATTGGTGTGCGTGCGTGCGTGTGTGTGTGTTTGGGGCAGAGGATGGTCTCTAGAAAGTGAGACTGTTAGTCACTCATTCATGTCTGACTCTTTGCTACCCCATGGACTGCAGCCCACCAAGGCTTTTCTATTCATGTGGTCAGTCACTTAGAGCCAGACATCCTGGATTGTGAAGTCAAGGGGGCTTTGGAAGTGTTACTATGAATAAAGCTAGTGGGGGTGATAAAAGTTCAGCTGAGCTTTTTCAAATCCTAAAAGATGATGCTGTTAAAGTGCTGCACTCAATATGCCAGCAAATTTGGAAAACTCAGCAGTGGCCATAGGACTGGAAAAAATCAGTTTTCATTTCAGTCCCCCCAAAAAAGGTGATGCCAATGAATGTTCAAATTACCATACAATTGTCCTCATTTTACATGCCAAGGTAATGCTCAAAATCCTTCAAGCTAGACTTCAGCAGTATGTGAACTGAGAACTTCTACATGTACAAGCTGAGTTTAGAAAAGGCAGAGGAATCAGAGATCAAACTGCCAACATCTGTTGGATCATAGAAAAAGCAAGAGAATTTCAGAAAAGCATCTACTTCTGCTTCATTGATTATGCTGAAGTCTTTGACGGTATGGATCACAACAAACTGTGGAAAGTTCTTAAAAAGATGGGAATACCAGACCACTTTACCCGTCTTCTGAGAAATCCACATGCAGGCCAAGAAGCAATAGTTAGAACTGGACAGGGAATAATAGACCAGTTCAAAACTGGGAAAGGAATACATCAAGGCTGTATATTGTCACCTTGCTTATTTAACTTACATGAGAGTACGTCATGCGAAATGCTGCGCTGGATGAATCACAAGATGGAGTCAAGACTGCTGGGAGAAATATCAACAACCTCAGATATGTAGATGGTACCACTCTAATGGCAGAAAGTGAACAGGAACTAAAGAGTCTCTTGACGAGAGTGAAAGAGGAGAGGGAAAAAACTGTCTTAAAATGCAACATTCAAATGACTAAGATCATGGCATCCAGTCCCATTACTTCAGGGCAAATAGATGGGGAAAAAGTGGAAACAGTGACAGACTATTTTCCTGGGCTCCAAAATCACTGTGGACAATGATTGCAGTCAGGAAATTAAGACGATTACTCCTTGGAAGAAAATCTATGACAAACTTAGTTTATTAAAAAGCAGAGACATCATTTGCTGACAAAGGTCCATCTAGCCAGAGCTATGGTTTTTCCAGTAGTCATGTATGGATGTGAGAGTCATACTATAAACAAGGCTGAGTGCCTAAGAATTGATGCTTTCAAACTGTGATGCTGGAGTAGACTCTTGAGAGTTCCTGGGACAGCAAGAGGAACAAACCAGTCAACCCTAAAGGAAATCAATCCTGAAAACTCATTGGAAGGACTGATGCTGAAGCTGAAGCTCCAAAACTTAGGCCTCCTGATGGGAAGAGCCAACTCATTGGAATAGACCCTGAAAACTGGGAAAGATTGAAGGCAGGAGGAGAAGGGGGTGACAGAAGATGAGACGGTTGAATGGCATCACTGACTCAATGGATATGAGTTGGGACAAATTCTGGGAGATACGAAGGACAGGGGAAACTGGCATGCTTCAGTCCACGGGGTCACAAAGAGCTGGATGCAACTGAGCGGCTGGACAACAGCCACAGTGGTCTGTAGATGAGCTGCATTTGAGCTGGGCAGTGGAAGAACGGTAGGAGTTCTCCTAATAGATAACGGGGCTTGCTCATAGCCACCTTTTGGTGTCTCGTTCAGTCCTGCGTGGCAATCTATGTATGGCTGCACATTCAGTTCTTCAAGGGAAGGTTCCTGTTCCTGCTCGGTTTCCAGCTCCCTTCTGTGTATAAGTCAGTGGTTGGCCTTTTCTGTCATCTGCTCGCTGAGGTCTAGTCTTCTTGGAAGGGGAAGGAGTCCAGGTATTAACCCTTGTCTCTGGCCACATTTGCTAGCCAGGCATACATTACCTGAGAATTAGATCTGAGCGCTTTCTCCTTGCCAGGCTCTATGCTTTTTCATACCAAAGCACATACCATGGGGTATCCTCTCCTGCGCCGGCCAGCTTTCTATGATATCTACCTTCAAGGACATATGGAATCAGGGACAGGGCATGTTATGGACTGAATTGTGTCCATATATGTCCATACACGTATTTGGAGAGAAGGCTTAGTTGGTTAGTGTTAGTTGTTCAGTTGTGTCTGACTCTTTGCGATTCCATGGACTGTAGCCCACCAGGTTCCTTTGTCCATGGAATTCTCCAGGCAAGAATACTGGAGAGGGCAGCCATTCTCTTCTCCAGGGGATCCTCCCGACGCAGGGATTGAACCCGAGTCTCCTGCATTGCAGGCATATTCTTTACCATCTGAGCCACCCGGAAGGGCTTTTGGAAAGGTAAATGGAGGTTAAGTGAGGTCATAGATATGAGGCCCCAATCCCATAGGACTAGCATCCTTAAGAAGAGGATGAGATACCAGAAATCCCTTTCTTTCTTCCTGTGAGCTCAGAGAAAAAGCCCCACGAGGATGCAGGGAGAAGGTGGCTGTCTGCCAGCCAGGAATAGCCCTGACCAGGACTTGAACTTTCCAGCAGCTTGATATTGGACTCTCGTCTCCAGAACTGTGGGAAGATAAACTTCTGTTGTTTAGGCACCCAGCCAGTGGGAGTTTATTCCAGCAGCCCAAGATGACTGATACAAGGATGCTTTAATATTTCTCAGGCAAGGGTCTGCTCTCCCCAGTTAAACTGCAGCACCGAGGAGCAGAGATTCAGTCTTAGACCTATGGGTCTGCATGGCACTTTCATATGGGGCCAAGATAGCTTAGTTGGTGAAGAATCCTCCTGTAATGCAAGAGACCCTGGTTCAGGAAGATCTGCTGGAGAAAGGATAGGCTACCCACTCCAGTATCCTGGGGCTTCCCTTGTGGCTCAGCTGGTAAAGAATCCGCCTGCAATGAGGGAGACCTGGGTTCAACCCCTGGTTTGGGAAGATCCTCTGGAGAAGGGAAAGGCTACCCACTCCAGTATTCTGGCCTAGAGAATTCCATGGACTGTATAGTCCATGGAGTCGCAAAGAGTTGGACACAACTGAGCGACTTTCACTTCCTAAGCATGGAGTAGGTGAATAAGAAAGATCTGTTCATTTCTTGAGAAGAGAAACTAGGTGAGGAGACCTCCACCGGCAGGGGGAGGAGCGGAGGGTCTTCGGATAAGACCATCGATAGCGTGGAGAAGGGACCCCATTGTGGTCACTCTCCCCCGCCCCTTAAACATTTTTCTCCCCTAGGAGTGAAGGCAAACTTTGTACTTTAAAGGTGCCTAGGGCTTCCCAGGTGGTGTTAGTGGTAAAGAATTCACTTGCCAATGCAGAAGATATAGAGATGTGGGTTTGATCCCCGGGTTGGGAAGATCCCCTGGAGGAGGGCTTGGCTACCCACTCCAGTATTCTTGCCTGGAGAATCCCATGGACAGAGGAGCCTGGCGGGCTACAGTCCATGGGGTCGCAGAGTAGAACACAACTGAAGTGACTGAGCATGCACACAAGCAAGCATTTGTGATTGGAGGCAGGAGTCTGGAGACCTCCCCTGTTCTAGAATCCTGAGGTCATTTAATCCTCGCAGCTAAGCTTGGGCATAAAGACCCTGCATTATCCCTGTTTTACAGGTAAGAAAACTGAGGCTCCAAGACCAAGTGCCCTGTCCAAGTTCACATACCATTAAACAACAGACCATGACCACATGTATAAGTCTGTTTCCCTCTCAAGCCTGTGACCTTTCCACCTGGTTCCCCAGGAATCATGACCCCACCACCTGGATCAGCCTAACCCAGGCAGCCCCTCCGATCAGCTCCTGCCGAGTGCTTTTCATTCCCGCCCCACTTGTCGGGGAGCGAGTTTCCCAGGGCGAGAAGCAAGCCCGGAGCTATTCATCCGACAATTGCTCCTTTCAGTCCAGATTTGTTTTTTGATTTGTTTTCTGTTTGTCTTTTCTTCTGGGGAGGGAGGGAGGGAGGCATGGGGGAGCCTCAGCCTTTTCTGAGAACTCTGTGTTTATTTCTCCTTCTGTTGTGTGGGGATTTTAAATGACGAGGCTTTGATTTTTTTCTGCCTCCTTGGGAGATGCGCACGATTTTTTAAAAACACACTGGCTCTAGTACAGTGTTGCTGCCCGTTTTTGCCTGCTGTGGAGCCCACAGGTCTCAAAGCCCCATCTCTGACTGTTTGTGTTCCCTCTCCCACCTTGCATGGGGCACGTGAAACTGTACTCTGTGTTTTGCTGGTGGAGGTGGGGGGCAGATAAGGAGGGCAACTCTGGAGAGTGCCTTGGCTAGTTTTTGTTGGAGCAACTCTGCCTGATCATCCAAGCCTGCCCTCATGGCACCGAGAGACCCCTTGTTATTCTTGTTTAGTTGATAAGTTGTGTCCAACTTTTTGCAGCCCAGTGGACTGCAGCATGCCTATCCTTCACTACCTCTCGGAGTTTGCACAAATTCATGTCCACTGAGTCAGTGATGTTATCTAACCATTTCATCCTTACGGGGACACAAGAAAGTGAAAGGAAAGCTGCTCAGTCGTCTCCGACTCTTTGCGATCCCATGGACTGTAGCCTGCCCACCTTCTCCGTCCATGGCATTCTCCAGGCCACAGTACTGGAGTGGGTAGTTGTTCCCTTCTCCAGGGGATCTTCCTAACCCAGGGATCAAACCCAGTTCTCTCGCATTGCAAGCGGATGCTTTACCCTCTGAGCCACCAGGGAAGCATAAGACGGGGTGGGCAAACAGGCATTTGTTTGTGGTCAAGAGCATACATTTATGGAAGCAGATGCTGAACACAATTACATGAGCGTCCAAGCATGTCAAGTAAGGAGGCATATGTCAGTTGTATGTACTTGGCATCCAGGAGTGTGGCACACCTGGGCGAGATGTTGGGTATGAGGACCTCCATGGACCATATTCTTGCCAGTGAGCAAGGATACACACGTACAGATGTCAGCTAAAACTGTAAGAGTGTTAATATGTTATGGAGCACAAATAAAGCAGCAGGAGACCCAGGTACAAGTCCCCAGCTGACCTCTGACTAAAGCAGTCCCACATTTTTAAGCAGTTGTAGGAGTGTACAAAGGACGCTTGTTTCTCTGCGTGAGCACCCCAGGGTGTGTCTTTGTGTCTGGCACACGTTAGTGTGTTCCTGAGTGCACCTGGGTCTCCAGGAGCACATATGTATCAGGAACCTAGGAAAAGAAGGATCTGTGTGTGCGTGTGAGAATTTCAGGGTGCTTGTGTGTGGTGCCATCGTGCATCGGGGCTTGCTGTGTTCACAACCCCAAGAATTTAAAACAGCGACAATAATGACAAAGAGGAATGGAAAACAGCAAACGCTGCATCCTCTTTGGAGCCTCCGGAGCAGGCCCCATGCCGGCTCTGATTCTGGCGGTGTCCGTTACCATGACTATCACTAAAACGACGCTGCTGGTACCTCTGTTTGTTTTTAAGTCTCCATCTCTGTGACCCTTCTGAAACTCAAACCCTGTTCCCTTGGCACTTCCTTCCCTTTAGATCAGGGGATGAGAGTCTGTTTCCCTCCCAGTCTACAGTCAGAATGTAGGAGGAAATCAGCCTCCCTAAATTCCAGTTACGTTTGAGAGTGGCTCAGGACCCTACCGGGAAACCAGAGCACCCAGGGACGATGCACTGCCTCCTGCTTGTCTCCTTGGCTGATCTTCTGGCTCAGCCTCTGTTTAACTGGCTGCCAGGGTCTGGGAGGGGGAGGCTAAGGGTAAGGCCAGGAGTGGAAATTGCAGATTCCCAAGAACTGCCCCACCAGCCCAGGCTGGAAAGCGCTGGAGACAACAGACTGTGGTCCCAGGCTGTATCGGGCAGAGGCCTTCATGCTACCTCAAACAGCACTCTCGGCCCCTTGCCCAGTTTGTGAGTGAGTGAGGGGAAGGCTGGAGGACCTGGGAACTGCCAAGAAAGAGCAGAAAGACGGACCTGGCTGTGGGTGCTGCTATCGCTCAGGTGTTCTGTTGTGTTAGTTCTTTTTTTTAAGGCAAGGTCAGTGAGGTCCAAGCCACGAGTCCCTTTGTCCATCAGCTAGGCAACTTCAGGTATCCCGAGCCTCTCGCTGAAACTGCAGCTGCAGCCTTTAGGTGAGAAGGGCGTAAGTAATGCCAACAAGCGAAGGGCATATGCTGGTCACCTCCACCAGAGGTGGAGCATGCCCCTGGCTTCTGCATCAGACCAGGCCTGGGGGACAGCTGCTGTGTACTTTCAGTCTATACCCACCCCTGTCTCCCCCAGGACAAGGCCCTGCCCCGGACTCTGGTTAAGCAGGTGCTCAGGAAACACACACTGAATGGGGCTGGGAGCCCTCAAACCTGAGTGTTCCCACAAAGGACCCTAACGATAATGCAGACAGCGTTTTGCGTTTTCACAGCGTTGCTTTCTTCAACTAAAAAATGAGGAGCTTAGATTGAATTATCTCTACACTTCCCGCACTGACATTTCATGATTCTATTAACTAATTGAATTGGATGGACAGTATAGAGTATGTTGAGCAACAGGTCATTTTTCTTTGAACATTAACTGGATCCCTGGGCGGTGTCATCGTCAGGCCAGCGTAAAGCCAGACGTGAAGCGATTTTACCTTCTCCTCTTTCCGAAGTGAGCGAGCTCATCGAATCTGTTCTGAAACCCGTGGGAAGGCGAGTGGGAGGTGTGCTGCCCGTGCTGTTCTGAGTTTCTGATGGTTAGGATACTTCGGACACCAGTAAGCTAAGCCCTTTAAGCTAAGGAGCCCACGAGAGCTCCCTTCGTTTGTAATGTCAGGACCGTCTGCTGCTTTGGGGAATAAACGTCAAGGAAAAGAAAAGATCTGAGTTTGAGAAGCAGATCCAGTCTCCTCCAACACAAATAACACGGAGGAGCCTTTGTGGATCCAAAGACCAGAGAGGCTGGAATTCTTTCTCCGACTTCTGACATCTTGGGTCACTCACCCTCTTTTTTTTTTTTTTAATTTTTAAAAATGTATTGTCTTTGTTGCTTTGCACAGGCTTTCTCTCATCGCAGCCTGAAGGTGCTGGCTTCCCATCACAGTGGAGAGTGGGCTCGAGAGCGCTCAGTAGTTGTGGCACTTGGGCTTAGTAGCTCTGCGGCATGTGGGATCTCTCTGGACCAGGGATAGAACCCATGTCTCCTGGACTGGCAGGCAGATTCTTATCCCCTCCGCCACTAGGGGAGCCCACTGACCCTCTTGATAATCTTTTATTGCTAACTGTTAAGAGTTAGGAAATAGCAATCCACTCCACTACTATTGCCTGGAAAATCCCATGGACTGAGAAGCCTGGTAGACACGACTGAGTGACTTCACTCACTTTATAAGAGTTACAGGTTAAATGTGTCACCTTAAAATGCATATATTCAGGTCTTCACACCAGGATCTTGGAATACAACCTTTTGGGAAATAGGGTTGTCACTGATGTAATTAGTTAAGGTGAGGCCATTCTGAAGTAGGATGGACTGCTGATCCCACATGGTTAGTATCTTTATAAAAGAGAGAAACTTGAACACAGACACTCTCAGAAGGGGAACATCGTGAGAAGATGAAGGCAGACTGGGAATGATGCTTCTGCAAGCCAAGGACCCCCAGAGATGGCCAGCAACTATCCAAAGCTAGGGCAGAGACATGGAACACATTCTCAACACCAACCCTGCTGATACCTTGATCTTGGACATCCAGCCTCCAAAACTCGGAGACAATCCATTTCTGTTGTTAGGCCACCCAGCCTGTGGTTACAGCAGCCCTTGCAAACTTACACAGCAGGAGATACAGCTGCTGGAGAAAGCCTTGTATCTCCCCTTCCCTCTTCTACACCCCCAGCCCCACCCCAAGCCTCCAGACAAGTATGTCAGGTGGGTGGCCTGAAAGAGCAGGGCAATTTTCCTCAGGGAAAGTGATTTGTCCAGGCCCGCTTGTCTTTATAACTGATGCTATGGGTCAGGAGGTCCTTCCTTCTTTCCCACCTAAATCCCACCTGCTGCAGCCCCTTTGTCTTATCTCCTTCCCAGAAGATACACTGAGTAACCAGAGCCTCCACCTCCCCAAAACAATGCTTTGTTGCCTAAAAGTTATGTGTGGAATCTCCTTTCCAGCTGTAACAGCTGAGGGCTCTCACTCTCTGAAACAAGGTAAACCTTCTGTGCTCAGCGCCTGCCCCCTGTCCAAACTCAATCCTCCAGATGTCCGCGTGTGATGACCTTTTCTCCCACCTCCCAGAGCGGGCTAGACAGGATCTGGTCTCCTCCTCCCTCTGCAGCCTCCCCGGCTCCCTCCCCACCAGCTGTCCTTCCAAGAGACAGTGCTTGTTTATGTGCTCACACTCGCCTTGTCTCCAAACGCAGCGTGGAAATAAGTCGTAAGGACTGAGATGCAGCGGCTGCGAAATCGCAGTGACCGATGAGAGGGCCTGATTGCTTGTGCATAGCTGCTGAAAGGGGTCTTGACATTTTAAGTGCTCGTCAGAGTGAGGGATGACAGCGGCAGACAATGAGACACTTCCTCTTTGCCTTTCGCTGGCTATTAATAAGTGTTTCTGATTCTGCAGATGTGCGAGAGATTCGGAGCCATTGGGTTGGGTGTGCTCCGTTTTTTTCTCACTTTGTCTTTCTCCCAGTCCCCGTTTCCTCCTCTCTCCCCTGCCTCCCCCTCCGCTGGCCGCCAGCCTCCTTCTCTCCTAGGTGCTCCAGGCTGTTTGTCTTGGAGTCGGATTTGTTAGCGCTCAGAAAATGTCATTAGGCAGCTGGACTCCGACCTGCTCTTGGCTCTTTGCTGGAATTCAATCTCTTAGTCTCCCTGGCTTGGTCCAGCTGCCAAATCCCAATCACTTCCCCCCAGGGATGGAGAGGAATGGAAGGGCTAGAGCAGGCTGGCAGAGGAGATAGACACAGAGGGTGAGAGGCTAGAATGGGGAAGGGGGTATTGGGGTGCTGGCTGCCGCAGGCGCATTAAGAGTGGTCAGAGCCAGCTGGGACAAAGGACCAGGCCTGGGATGGACAAGTGCGCAGAGGACAAGGACAGAGCTTCCTCCCTCCCTCTGTGCTTCCCCTCTTCTGTCCTTCTGGCAGCAACAACTTCCGAAAAGTCACAGCCTCCTCTTCCACAGCCCGCACAGGGTCCAGTGCTGTTCCCAGGCCTCAGGGAGGATGCTGGACCACTGCATCCAAGAGGAGGATGTTTGATTCCCTACCTGGTTCTCTGAATCTCATGGCTCATTGCTCTGAAATCCATCTTCTCCCCAGATTAGGAGGACTGAACACCCAATATGCCTGGGATTGAGGCTAAGATGGGACAGTCCTGGGCAAACTGGGACCCTGAGTCATGCCACCCAAATCACCCCATGACTCCTGACCTGACTTCCGACGTCCCTTTCTTAAGAGGTACCTTCCTGGCTTTAGATGTACCCTGTTGAAACAGGCAGTGGGCAGTGAGGAGGATGCAAGAGGGTGGGTTGAGGTGAGAAAGACAAGAGCCTTCAGACTGACAGCCTGGCCTTCTAATCCAGCAAACGAGAAAAGAGCTGTCCAGCCAAGGGGGAGGTGCACCTAGAGATGCCATCCCAGCCGAAGGGGCTCTGTGTCCATGGGGCAAAAGGAGGCTGAAGGACACCAAGCCAAAGAAGGAGCAATGCCCCTGCTCCCAGGCCTGCTGGGCCCTCTGTTAGCCATGTCCCTCGAGGTCCCCCCACCCACCCTGCAGCTGAGCCCCCTCCAGCCTGGCTTCACTGGAGTCCAGCTTGAAAGCCTTATCCTGAGCCCACAGCCTTTGGATCTCTTTATTCTGATTCAATTACATACACAATATGAGCTTTGCAAACAGAAAATTACACGCTGCAATAATTGAATTCTTTCCTGGACTGGAAGCTTGCTGGGCTGTGGTGTGGAGCAGTTTCCAGACACTCAACCTTGTCCCCAGGCCCCACCTTCACTTAGCAAGATGATAGCTAATATTTAAACCCCACTTTCCAGTTAATGGTGCCTCTACCACCCCCATTTCCTTTAAATTTTGCAACTTGGTGGAGTAAGCGATTGTATACTACTACTGTTTGTCATTAAGCTGCTATATATTATTATTTATCATTCCCTTTTTACAAATGAGGAGATTGAGGTACGTGACGATTATAAGATATACTCAGGGCAACGGGAACAGATAATCGTGGCAGAACCAAGATCCAGGTTTTCTGAGACAAATTACATGTTTTCTTTGCAACCTGACCTGACTCCCATTTCCTGCGCACCCTAACTACCACACGGGCTTGGGTCTTCAGGTTTCCTATGGCTCATGGAAAAGAGGATGATTCCTTTTTCTCCCTCCCACACGTTTAGGCACCATTGTTATCTCCAGAACCATGGACGGACTCCATCCCGTCTTGTTGTTTAGTCACTAAGTCGTGTCTGACTCTTTGTGACCCCATGGACCGTAGCCCACCAGTCCATGGGATTCTCCAGGCAAGAATACTGGAGTGGGTTGCCATTCCCTTCTCCAGGGGGTCTTCCCAACCCAGGGAACCCAACCCACATCTCCTTCATTGACAGGCACATTCTTTACTGTCTGAGCCACCAGGGAAGCCCATTCTGTCCTTTACCATAAACCAAAGCCACTGTTTCAAAACTCAACTACCAGCAAAACAAGATTATTTTGGATACTCCCAAGAGTTTATTTTTTTCATTGGCCTACCAAACCTATTCCCTGTAGGACTAACAAAACAACTTTCATTTTTCTGGCCCTTACTTTAAAATAAAGCCAAAGGGATTCATTTCTTATTCCCACTCAGGAAATATGGCAGTAACTTCTGCTACCCTCTTGAATGTATATTAAGTGCCCCAGAGTGAATGTATATTAAGTGCCTGTTATGGGCCAGGAATTTGTATCTCATTTGGTCTTTACAATAAATGACTGAAGTGAATATTAATATTTCTATTTTAGGGAATAGAAAGTAATTTTTCTATTTTGGGGCTTAACGGAGCAAAACCCACCTCCCTCCAAGTGTCTACTTCCAGCAAGGACTAGAACTCAGGATCCCCTAATTGTAGAGCCTGTGTTGTGAACCACTCTGCCCCAAGGTCAGCCAGGAATATGGTCCCTTCTTTTCTTCTAGTTCAGATCAACCTCATCTTTGAAATGGACTGTTGAACTCCCTCCTTAATGGTCTCCTTGATTTGGGGCTTATGTCCATTAAATCTGTCCTTTACACTCAGCCAGCGAGTGACTTGGTAAACATCTCTGACAAAGCCATCCCCAGGCTCCAAGGAAAACTCAATAATTCCGAACTACCCACAAGGGGGAAAAAAAAAAACAAAAACACTCTCTATGGATCACTGGTCTTCAGTGACCCCTGCTTATCTCCCGAGCTCTAGATCCTTCTCTTCCCCTTGCATTATATTGCATAGCTATGCTAAACTGCTTATAACTCCTTTAATGCAAGTACCAGGAGATTTCCCATCTCAGTGCTTTCATGTAAGCTTCTCCTTCTCCCTGAAGTGCCCTCCCCACTATTCTTTGCTAGACTTAAGCTTAATTTTTCGTTAAGACTCTAGGCATCACTGTCTCTGGAAAGCTTTTGCTGAATCTCAGGTAGGCTAAGTCTCCTGTTCCGTGATTCACAGCCCCCTGGGTACACTCCAGAGGATAATTCCTTGTTCGCATATTTTAGGCTTTAAGTTCTGCCCTCCAGTCCTGGAATGGAAATTCATTACATAGAAAATACATCATTTTCACCCTGCCCTAGCAGCTAACACATTTCCTGGCTCATGGTTATCACTCATTAACTATCCATTAAAGGTCTTTAAATCACTGTGTTTAGCTGATGACACAAATATATAGGCATATCTTCCTGAATAACTAACTTCGAAGATTTTGCATGATTCCTAACACTGAATATATAAAGAAATATTTGACCAACTGGCCTGGAGTTGTAAAATTACCATTGGAACCTTTGTTTCTTCAAGATGCAGAATGATCCTAGAATAGGGAAGTCTCTCCTGACACATCAATAAACTTCGCACTAACTTCCTAGAGGGTCCCAGAAAAAGGGAAGGGAAGTCTGAGATGGTGCAAAGTCTACTTGTCAGTCTGGGGTCACTGACACACAGTGGGCAGACAAGACAGAGAATCCAGTCTTCCTCCTAAGAATATTAAGAATATTTTAGGCATTAGTGCCTTAAAAGGAAACCTGGAAAATGGAGACATTTACCACATTCCTGATAAGATTCAATATCACAAAGATGTCAACTCTGCCCAAATGGTTCTATAAATATTTAATGCACTCCCAATCAAGACCCCAACAAGATTTTTCATAGAGTTTGACAAGCTAATCTTGAAATCCAGATTGAAATATTAATATCAAGAAAAACAAGATAATTAAAAGAAAGAAAAAGGGATTTGCTTTCTCAGACATCAAAACATATTATAAATGTATGGTATTTAAAAGAGTAAAATTCTGTGCTATTGACTCGTAAACAGACAAACAGGTTGACAGACTAGAATACCAAGTCCAGAAATAAATACATATATTTGCTGGCACATAGTAGACACTCAATAAATATTTGTTGAGTAAATAAACAAAGGTGGCATTTCACATCAATTGGACTGGGAAAATTGACTATTCATTGAGAAAAAAAAAATAGAGCTAGATTCTACCAGTCACAAAAATCAATTCAAAATAGCTTAAAAATCTTAACATAAAAATATCCTTAATATTTAGTAGAGACTATAGAATAATTTGTGTATGACCTTAGGGTAGGAAGAGTCTTCTTAAATAAATGAAAATATGCAAAGGATATAGAACAGGGGTTGACTCACCACCTATTTTTATAAACAAAAAATGTATTGGGACACATTGTTTATGTATGTCTCTGGCTACGTTGGAGCTACACTGATGGTGTCGAGTACAGAGATCACATCATTTGCAAAAGTGAAAACATTTACTATCTGCCCATTTACAGAAATGGCTGGCCATTGATGCAGAATGAAAATATTGCTAAATATAACTATATCAAAAATGGAAACTTATTCATTATAAAAATGCCAAGAACAAAGTTTGAAAAGCAAAATACAGACTTAAAAACATTTTCAGCTTATGTTAACAGACAATAGATTATTAGTATTGAGGTAATATTAATATGAAGATTGTTTACAAATCAAGGAATCACTCTAACAGCAAAGACAAAGGGCAGAAAATAATAGCAGAAAATTCACAGAAGATATTGATATGGCCAAAAGAGGCCTAGGGAGATGCTCAGTCTCACTAACTTTTATCACTCAAGGACCCAGCAAGAAACAGAGGATAAAGCTAGGTAATTTGAGGAAAGTTTAATGAAGGAATTATTCACAAAGTGTGACCTGCACTTCAATAAACAAAGAAGGGATAGTACTGGCTCAAGGGATGGGCTAGTAATTTTACATTACATAGATTATGTGTTATATATGCATATTTGCCACAATAAATTAAAAATAAATAAAAAACAAGAGAATGGGAAAGACTAGAGATCTCTTCAAGAAAATTAGAGATACCAAGGGAACATTTCTTGCAAAGATGGGCTCGATAAAGGACAGAAATGGTATGGACCTAACAGAAGCAGAAGATATTAAGAAGACGTGGCAAGAATGCACAGAAGAATTATACAAAAAAGATCTTCATGACCTGGATAATCACGATGGTGTGATCACTCATCTAGAGCCAGACATCCTGGAATGTGAAGTCAAGTGGGCCTTAGAAAGCATCACTATGAACAAAGCTAGTGGAGGTGATGGCATGTCAGTGGAGCTATTTCAAATTCTGAAAGATGATGCTATGAAACTGCTGCACTCAATACGCCAGCAAATTTGGAAAACTCAGCAGTGGCCACAGGACTGGAAAAGGTCAGTTTTCATTTCAATTCCAAAGAAAGCCAATGCCAAAGAATGCTCAAACTACTGCACAATTGCACTCATCTCATACGCTAGTAAAGTAATGCTCAACATTCTCCAAGCCAGGCTTCAGCAATACGTGAACCATGAACTTTCTGATGTTCAAGCTGGTTTTAGAAAAGGCACAGGAACCAGAGATCAAATTGCCAACATCCGCTGGATCATGGAAAAAGCAAGAGAGTTCCAGAAAAACATCTATTTCTGCTTTATTGACTATGCCAAAGCCTTTGACTGTGTGGATCACAATAAACTGTGGAAGATTCTGAGAGAGTTAGGAATACCAGACCACCTGACCTGCCTCTTGAGAAATCTGTATGCAGGTCAGGAAGCAACAGTTAGAACTGGACATGGAACAACTGACTGGTTCCAAATAGGAAAAGGAGTACGTCAAGGCTGTATATTGTCACCCTGCTTATTTGACTTAGATGCAGAGTACATCATGAGAAATGCTGGACTGGAAGAAACACAAGCTGGAATCAAGATTGCCGGGAGAAATATCAATCACCTCAGATATGCAGATGACACCACCCTTATGGCAGAAAGTGAAGAGGAACTAAAAAGCCTCTTGATGAAAGTGAAAGAGGAGAGTGAAAAAGTTGGCTTAAAGCTCAACATTCAGAAAACGAAGATCATGGCATCCAGTCCCATCACTTCATGGGAAATAGATGGGGAAACAGTGGAAACAGTGCCAGACTTTATTTTGGGGGGGGCTCCAAAATCACTGCAGATGGTGACTGTAGCCATGAAATTAAAAGACACTTACTCCTTGGAAGAAAAGTTATGACCAACCTAGACAGCATATTCAAAAGAAGAGACATTACTCTGCTAACAAAGGTCCGTCTAGTCAAGGCTATGGTTTTTCCTGTGGTCATGTATGGATGTGAGAGTTGGACTGTGAAGAAGGCTGAGCACCAAAGAATTGATGCTTTTGAACTGTGGTGTTGGAGAAGACTCTTGAGAGTCCCTTGGACTGCAAGGAGATCCAACCAGTCCATTCTGAAGGAGATCCGCCCTGGGATTTCTTTGGAAGGAATGATGCTAAAGCTGAAACTCCAGTACTTTGGCCACCTCATGTGAAGAGTTGACTCATTGGAAAAGACTCTGATGCTGGGAGGGATTGGGGGCAGGAGGAGAAGGGGCTGACAGAGGATGAGATGGCTGGATGGCATCACTGACTCAATGGACATGAATCTGAGTGAACTCTGGCAGTTGGTGATGGACAGGGAGGCCTGGCATGCTGTGATTCATGGGGTCGCAAAGAGTCAGACATGACTGAGTAACTGAACTGAGCTAAACCACAATAAATAGTATGCATATCCTCCCTCTCCAAAAAGGCATTAAAAAATCAACTATATGGTATTTTAAAATATGCACTATAAAAGCATCAGTTCAGTTCAGTTCAGTTCAGTCACTCAGTCGTGTCTGACTTTTTGCGACCCCATGAATTGTAGCACGCCAGGCCTCCCTGTCCATCACCATCTCCCGGAGTTCACTCAAACTCACTTCCATTGAATCGGTGATGCCATCCAGCCATCTCATCCTCTGTCAGCCCTTTCTCCTCCTGCCCCCAATCCCTCCCAGCATCAGAGTCTTTTCCAATGAGTCAACTCTTCACATGAGGTGGCCAAAGTACTGGAGTTTCAGCTTTAGCATCATTCCTTCCAAAGAAATCCCAGGACTGATCTCCTTCAGAATGGACTAGTTGGATCTCCTTGCAGTCCAAGGGACTCTCAAGAGTCTTCTCCAATACCACAGTTCAAAAGCATCAATTCTTCAGCGCTCGGCTTTCTATAGAGAGATTAAAAATAAAAGTTGTAAATGGCAAAGAATATGCA
The DNA here is from genome assembly GCF_001704415.2 of Capra hircus. Classification (NCBI taxonomy): domain Eukaryota; kingdom Metazoa; phylum Chordata; class Mammalia; order Artiodactyla; family Bovidae; genus Capra; species Capra hircus. Next base: position 55,709,157 of record NC_030822.1, read on the forward strand.
CAAAAATATGGTGCAGCTAGATTTTCTATCAGAAAAAATAGATTCTAAAGCTAAAATATTACTGGAAATAAAAGAAAATTAAATAATGAGTCAATATACCACTACCAACAAAAAAATTTAATAAACTTAAATGTCTTTGTACCTAATAACAGAGTTTCAGATACAGAAAGTAAAAGTTGACAAATCTAAAGGAGAAATAGAAAAATCGACAAGGAGAGTTTTTAACAAGTTTTCCTTAGCAATTGTGATAGAACAATAGCAAAATAACACCAAAGATACTGATAGTTGGGTAAAGAGGAAACTACGATCACAGCTTGTATCTGAAGGTATGAGAGAAAGGATAGAAGCCTGGGAGAATTGTATGGAGAGGGTTGGTGACAGGAACTTGACTTTGGGTACAGGGGTGCACTGTCCCATTGGGAACTGGCGGGGAGGGTGAGGGAGTAAATAAGTTCCCCAATTTCATTCTCATATAGTCCTCTGGATCTTCTATTGGCAAACAGCTTGTTGATACAGTTCTTACAAGCCAACTTCCTAGAGAAAAGGGTGGAGAAATGTGGAGAGTGGACCTGGAAGGGCAAACGGAAGACATTCAGCACACCAGAAATCAAGATGTTGAATATCAAGACAACATTGTCATCCGCAAGAGGGGCACATACTTGTAAAGTGTGGTATTGTGAAACATATTCCCATATACAGATGATGGAGAATAAGTTAGGACAGAGACTTTGGAACTAATTTTTCAATTGCCATTCAATTTTCAGTGTGCATATATTGTCTCAGCAGTTTTACCTCTCTGTATCTAGGGACACACTTGTGCTATTAGATAAGGACATATATGCAAAGATGCCTATTACAGCATTTTTTTTTTTTTGAGTGAGAAATGAAAAAAATCCTAGATTCCTATAGGTTGAGAAATACATAAATTGTCTTATACCCTAACTTACTTAACTCAGTATGACAATCTCTAGGTCTATTCATGTTACTGCAAATGGCATTATTTCATTCTTTTTTAATCAGTTCAGTCACTCAGTTGTGTCCGACTCTTTGCGACCCCATGGACAGGCTTCTCTGGCATGGACATGCCAGAGCATGGACATCACGCCAGGCTTCTCTGTCCATCACCTACTCCTGGAGCTTTCTCAAACTCATGTCCACTGAATCAGTGATGCCATCCAACCATATCATCCTCTGTCGACCCCTTCTCCTTCAGTCTTTCCCAGCATCAAGGTCTTTTCCAATGAGTAAGTTCTTCTCATCAGGTGGCCAAAGCATTGGAGCTTCAGCTTCAGCATCTGTCCTTCCAACGAGTATTCAGAACTGATTTCCTTTAGGATGAACTGCTTTGATCTCCTTGCAGTCCAAGGGACTCTCAAGAGTCTTCTCCAACATCACAGTTCAAAATCATCAATTCTTCAGTGCTCAGCTCTCTTTATGGTCCAACTCTCACATTCATACATGACTCCTGGAAAAACCATAGCTTTGACTAGATGGACCTTTGTTGGCAAAGTGATGCCTCTGCTTTTTAATATGCTGTCTAGGTTTGTCATAGCTTTTCTTCCAAGGAGCAGTCTTCTTTTAATTTCATGCCTGCAGCCACCATCTGCAGTGATTTTGGAGCCTAAGAAAATGAAGTCTGTCACTGTTTCCATTGTTTCCCCATCTATTTGCCATGAAGTGATAGGACCAGATGCCATGATTTCAGTTTTCTGAATGTTGAGTTCCAAGCCAGTTTTTTCACTGGTTTCACTCTCCTCTTTCAGTTTCATCAAGAGGCTCTTCAGTTCTTCTTTGTTTTCTGCCATAAGGGTGGTGTCATCTGCATGTCTGAGGTTATTGATATTTCTCCTGGCAATCTTGATTCCAGCTTGTGTTTCATCCAGCCTGGCATTTAGCATGATGTACTCTGCATATAAGTTAAATAAGCAGGGTGCCAATATACAGCCTTGATGTACTCCTTTCCCAATTTAGAATCAGTCTGTTGTTCCATGTCTGGTTCTAACTGTTGCTTATTGACCTGCTCACAGATTTCTCAGGAGGCAGGTCAGGTAGTCTGGTATCCCATCTCCTTAAGAATTTTGCACAGTTTATTGTGATCCACACAGTTAAAGTCTTTGGGTAGTCAATAAAGCAGAAGTAGACATTTTTTTTTTTTTTGAAATCTCTTGCTCTTTTGATGATCTAGAGGATGTTCACAATTTGATCTCTGGTTCCTCTACCTTTTCTAAATCCAGCTTGAACATCTGGAAGTTTTTGGTTTATGTACTGTTGAAGCCTTGCTTAGAGAATTTTGAGCCTTCCTTTGCTAGTGTGTGAGATGAGTGAAATTGTGTGGTAGTTTGAACATTCTTTGGCATTCCCTTTCTTTGGGATTGGAATGAAAACTGACCTTTTCCAGTCCTGTGGCCACTGCTGAGTTTTCCAAATTGGCTGGCATATTGAGTGTAGCACTTTCACAGCATCATCTTTAAGGACTTGAAATAGCTCAGCTGGAAGTCCATCACCTCCACTAGCTTTGTTTGTAGTGATATTCCTAAGGCCCACTTGACTTCACACTCCAGGATGTCTGGCTCTAGGTGAGTGATCACACCATCGTGGTTATCTAGGTCATTAAGATCTTTTTTATATAGTTTTTCTGTGTGTTCTTGCCACCTTTCTTAATGTCTTCTGCTTCTGTTAGGTCCATACTAGTTTCTGTCCATTACTGTGCCCATCTTTTCATTGAATATTCCTTTGGTATCTCTAATTTTCTTAAAGAGATCTCTAGTCTTTCCCATTCTGTTGTTTTCCTTGATTTCTTTGCATTGATCACTGAAGAAGACTTTCTTATCTCTCCTTGCTATTCTTTGGAATTCTGCATTTAGATGGGTATATCCGCCCAAGGTAAGAGAAACCCAAGTAAGATGGTAGGTGTTGCAAGAGGGCATCAGAGGGCAGACACACTGAAACCATACTCACAGAAAACTAGTCAATTTAATCACACTAGGACCACAGCCTTGCCCAGCTCAATGAAACCAAGCCATGCCTGCGGGACAACCCAAGACAGGCAGGTCATGGTGGAGAGTAGTCCACTGGAGAAGGGAATGGCAAGCCACTTCAGTATTATTGCCTTGAGAACCCCATGAACAGTATGAAAAGGCAAAATGATAGGATACCAAAAGAGGAACTCCCTAGGTCATTAGGTGCCCAATATGCTACTGGAGATCAGTGGAGAAATAACTCCAGAAAGAATGAAGGGACGGAACCAAAGCAAAAACAATACCCAGCTGTGGATGTGACTGGTGGTAGAAGCAAGATCCGATGCTGTAAAGAGCAATATTGCATAGGAACCTGGAATGTCAGGTCCATGAATCAAGGCAAATTGGAAGTGGTCAAGCAAGAGATGGCAAGAGTGAACGTCGACATTCTAGGAATCAGCGAACTAAAATGGACTGGAATGGGTGAATTTAACTCAGATGACCATTATATCTACTACTGTGGGCAGGAATCCCTCAGAAGAAATGGAGTAGCCATCATGGTCAACAAAAGAGTCCGAAATGCAGTACTTGGATGCAATCTCAAAAATGACAGAATGATCTCTTTTCATCTCCAAGGCAAACCATTCAATATCACAGTTATCCAAGTCTATGCCTCAACCAGTAACACTGAAGATGCTGAAGCTGAATGGTCTTATGAGGACCTACAAGACCTTTTAGAACTAACATCTAAAAAATATGTCCTTTTCATTATAGGGGACTGGAATGCAAAAGTAGGAAGTCAAGAAACACCTGGAATAACAAGCAAATTTGGCCTTGGAATGAGGAATGAAGCAGGGCAAAGACTAATAGAGTTTTGCCAAGAAAATGCACTCGTCATAGCAAACACCCTCTTCCAACAACACAAGAGAAGACTCTACATATGGACATCACAAGATGGTCAACACCGAAATCAGACTGATTGTATTCTATACAGCCAAAGATGGAGAAGCCCTATACAGTCAACAAAAACAAGACCAGGAGCTGACTGTGGCTCAGATCATGAACTCCTTATTACCAAATTCAGACTGAAATTGAAGAAAGTGGGGAAAACCGCTAGACCATACAGGTATGACTTAAATCAAATCCCTTATGATTATACAGTGGAAGTGAGAAATAGATTTAAGGGCCTAGCTCTGATAGACTGAGTGCCTGATGAACTATGGAATGAAGTTCGTGACATTGTACAGGAGACAGGGATCAAGACCATCCCCATGGAAAAGAAATGCAAAAAAGCAAAATGGCTGTCTGGGGGGGGTGGTTTACAAATAGCTGTGAAAAGAAGAGAAGCGAAAAGCAAAGGAGGAAAGGAAAGATATAAGCATCTGAATGTAGAGTTCCAAAGAATAGCTTTGGAACTAGCTAACAAGAAGAGATAAGAAAGCCTTCTTCAGCGATCAATGCAAAGAAATAGAGGAAATGAACAGAATGGGAAAGACTAGAGATCTCTTCAAGAAAATTAGAGATACCAAGGGAACATTTCATGCAAAGATGGGCTTGATAAAGGACAGAAATGGTATGGACCTAACAGAAGCAGAAGATATTAAGAAGAGGTGGCAAGAATACATGGAAGAACTGTACAAAAAAGATCTTCACAAGCCAGATAGTTATGATGATGTGATCACTAATCTAGAGCCAGACATCTTGGAAAGTGAAGTCAAGTGGGCCTTAGAAAGCATCACTATGAACAAAGCTAGTGGAGGTGATGGAATTCCAGTTGAGCTATTTCAAATCCTGAAAGATGATGCTGTGAAAGTGCTGCATTCAGTATGCCAGCCAATTTGGAAAACTCAGCAGTGGCCACAGGACTGGAAAAGGTCAGTTTTCATTCCAATTCCAAAGAAAGCCAATGCCAAAGAATGCTCAAACTACTGCACAATTGCACTCATCTCACATGCTAGTAAAGTAATGCTCAACATTCTCCAAGCCAGGCTTCAGCAATACGTGAACCATGAACTCCCTGATGTTCAAGCTGCTTTTAGAAAAGGCAGAGGAACCAGAGATCAAATTGCCAACATCTGCTCGATCATGGAAAAAGCAAGAGAGTTCCAGAAACACATCTATTTCTGCTTTATTGACTATGCCAAAGCCTTTGACTGTGTGGATCACAATAAACTGTGGACAATTCTGAAAGAGATGGGAATACCAGACCACCTAACCTGCTTCTTGAGAAATCTGTATACAGGTCAGGAAGCAACAGTTAGAACTGCACATGGACCAACAGACTGGTTCCAAATAGGAAAAGGAGTACGTCAAGGCTGTATATTGTCACCCTGCTTATTTAACTTCTATGCAGAGTACATCATGAGAAATGCTGGACTGGAAGAAACACAAGCTGGAATCAAGATTGCCGGGAGAAATATCAATAATGTCAGATATGCAGATGACACCACCCTTATGGCAGAAAGTGAAGAGGAGCTAAAAAGCCTCTTGATGAAAGTGAAAGAGGAGAGTGAAAAAGTTGGCTTAAAGCTCAACATTCAGAAAACGACGATCATGGCCTCTGGTCCCATCTCTTCATGGGAAATAGATGGGGAGACAGTGGAAACAGTGTCAGACTTTATTTTGGGGGGCTCCAAAATCACTGCAGATGGTGACTGTAGCCATGAAATTAAAAGACACTTACTCCTTGAAAGAAAAGTTATGACCAACCTAGATAGTATATTAAAAAGCAGAGACATTACTTTGCCAACAAAGGTCCGTCTAGTCAAGGCTATGGTTTTTCCTGTGGTCATGTATGGATGTGAGAGTTGGACTGTGAAGAAGGCTTAGCACCGAAGAATTGATGCTTTTGAACTGGTGTTGGAGAAGACTCTTGACAGTCCCTTGGACTGCAAGGAGATCCAACCAGTCCATTCTGAAGGAGATCAACCCTGGAATTTCTTTGGAAGGAATGATGCTAAAGCTGAAACTGCAGTACTTTGGCCACCTCATGCGAAGAGTTGACTCACTGGAAAAGACTTTGATGCTGGGAGGGATTGGGGGCAGGAGGAGAAGGGAACGACCGAGGATGAGATGGCTGGATGGCATCACAGACTCGATGGACGTGAGTCTGAGTGAACTCCGGGAGATGGTGATGAACAGGGAGGCCTGGCATGCTGCGATTCATGGGGTCGCAAAGAGTCAGACATGACTGAGCGACTGAACTGAACTGAACTGAACTAATCTTTCTTTTCTCCTTTACCTTTCTCTTCTCTCCTTTTCTCAGCTATTTGTAAGGCCTCCTTGGACATCCATTTTGCCTTTGTTTTTCTTGGGGATGGTCTTCATCATTGCCTCCTGTACAATATCATGAACCTCCATCCATAGTTTTCCAGGCACTCTATCAGATCTAATCCCTTGAAACTATTTGTCTCTTCCACTGTGTAATTGTAAGCGATTTGTTTAGGTTTGCTCTTTTTAATGATCGAGTAATATTCTATTGTACACATGTACCGTATCTTCTTTATCCATTTCTCACAGACATTCAGGTTGCTTCCATGTCTTGGCTGTTGTAAACAGGGCTGAACACTTGGGTGCGTGTATCCTTTTGGACCATGTTTTTTTCTGGATATATCATAGTCCCTTAAATGTGGAATCTTAAATGAGATGATACAAATGAACTTATTTACAAAACAGAAGCAGACTCATAAACTTAGAGAATAAACTTGGGGTTGCCAAGCAGGGAAGGATGAATGGAAGGGACAGTTAGGGATGAACACGTACATGCTGTTAAATTTAAAGTGGATAATCAACAAGGACTTACTATCTAGCACAGGGAACTCTGCTCAATGTTGTGTGGCAGCCTGGATGGGAGAGGAGTTTGGGGGAGAATGGATACATGTATACGAAGGCTGAGTCCCTTTACTGTTCACTTGAAATTATCACAACATTGTTTATCAGCTATATGCCAATTTAAAATCAAAAGTTAAAAAACTTTTTTTAAGGAAAAAAAAATCAAGTTATAGTCAAATAAGTTATTATAGTCATATGATAGAAGAATATGAATTATTTTAAAAGAATAGAATAAATTCTATTATTATAAATTCTACTATTTTATCTAGTAGGTATTATTATGGGTATTTCTTCAAGTAGCATTACTGAGTGAAAAATGGGAGACATAACATAATATGCATGGTATTTTATTTACATATGTAAAACATATGTAAATCATGTATTTTTATACACGATATCTACATCAATGTAAATTTATGGATATAATTTAAAAGGATATATCTCATGATTAATCATGAGGAAACGGTAAAGTTTTTAAAATAAGAAGAATGTGTTTATTTACTACTCGAAAAAAAATTCATTACCACCACCAGCAACGCAAGAAGACCATTAGCCTTCCTGGAAAGCTCTCTCTGCCATGAAGCCTTCTGGTTTGTCTGTCAGATTCTTCCCTCCTGAGCACTATCTGGGACAGACATCTCTGTTCCAGCATGTGCCACAGTTGATGTTAGACTAGAGTTCACGGTTAATGTGTCTGCTTTCCCTTCTGGACTACAATCTCCTTAAGTCCGAGAACTGTGCCATTATAGTGGACAGTCTTTACTTTCTTTTCTAATCTTTGCTCCTTTCTGGCAACTCTCCGACTTAAGTCCAACCCATACGTGTCAGCAGTGCCCTCCAGGAACCGCACTTGTCAATAGTGAGTGCCTGGGCAGCTGACCCGAGTTGGACCAATTAGTGTACTTTTGTCAAAAATGAGGACCTGGGAGAGACAGGAAGTTAGACCTGGGACCTGTCAACTGCTATATTTTTTATATCAAGAACAGGAGAAACAGACAAAGCTGGTTCCTCAGAGAAGGAGAGAGAAGAAGAGTGAAAAGACCCGCAGAAAGGAGGAGAGACAGGAATCTCGCTGGTGTTTGAGGACCTGACTCTGGCTTTAGCAACACCTCGTATCTTTGTATAAAGGTCAAGTCTGCATCTTTATAGTAAATATCCATTTTTAACTAAGATTTCCAGTTGGTTTGTGCTTCTTATAGCCAGGAGAATTCTAGTTAACAGTGAAGGGTTGTTCGCTTTTGTATGTCTCACTGTACCTACCTCATTTCAGAGCTTGCTTCTTAGTAAACACTCAGCAAGCATTTGCTAAATTGGACCAAATGAGGCATCCACTCCTCCGTGGCACCCTGATTCAGGTTGACGCTTGCTGTGGTACAAGCTCACCAACCGCCAAGACTCCCCATCCCACCTGTGGGCAGCTTCATGCGCCCCTCTTCATCATGGCAACTCTGAAAACTTGGGAAGTCCTCTCTTTTCTGAGCTAAACATCCCTATTTTGTGTGTGTGCCTGCTCAGTCATTCAGTCATGTCCGACTCTTTGCGACACCGTGGACTATAGCCCATCAGCCTCCTCTGTCCATGGTGTTTCCCAAGCAAGAATACTGGAGCGGGTTACCATTTCCTTCTCCAGGGGATATTCCCAGCACAGGGATTGAACTGGCATCTCCTGGACTGGCAGGTGGATTCTTTACTGCTGTGCCACCTGGGAAACCCAGACATCCCTATTGATATTTCCCTGATCATACTCCTCAGCGCAAGCTCCCATTTGACAGGGTCTCTCTTAGACTGAAGTGCCCCAAATAGACCCTTCAGGCTTCAAACGCCGGTGAATTGTGAATGAGGCAGAGTTGCAAGATGTTATGAAGAGATGCCCCAGAACTGAGAATTGGTCAGGATCTGGATTACTTTGCTGAGTATCTAAAAAAGAATTATCCTTTGTAGGGAACTGTTAGGAAATGAATTCAGTATAGAAATGCTTTGCAATTAAAGGTGTGTGAATATGAATTTTGTTAGTACCTAGAATTCAGTTTGCTGACGTGAAAGTAATTTTAAAGTATTATCAAGGCACAAAGTGCATGTCTCTCCAATCAGTCCCGAAGTCCCTCTGTAACTATGAACCACTCACACTTGAGAGACATTTGGCATCCCTCTGACTTGGAATTGAACCACAGAGTCTGCAAAGTCAAGTGGCAAGCAAGACTGTCAGAGCCTCCTAAGAGCTGGGAGGGTAACTTAGAAGGAATCATCTAGTCTAATCCCTTCATTTTACAGATAAGCCACCTTAAATCTGTTCTGGAACAAGTGGGCCACTAATAAATAAATAAAATAAAGTAAATTTTACCTATGAAAAAGCTGAGACTCCAAGCGGATAAGTGGCCAACCTGAGAGCATGTGTTATGCTAGGGGTACACCCGAGAACTGCCCTTCTGGTCCTGGCTTCTTTCCCTGAGCCAGCCCTCCGTGAGAGGAAGCCAGAGCCTGTAGGGGCAGTCCTTGGGTATGAAGAAGCAGGCACAGGCTAAGGGCCACTTGTCAGCAGGTAGAAATCTTGAAGCAGTTGAACTAATCAAAGCCTGCAATTAGGGAGCATCCACGAGCCAGGCGCCCACCCAGAACTAGTTTCCCAGACTGCCCCCTTCCCGTGGGTGCAAAGGGAGTCAAATCAATATTAGAGTTCAAGTCTTCCCTCTTCTTAAAGGTTGAATCTGTGGAACTGTAAGGGACAGCAATTGAGTGAAACACAGTACGGGCTTTATGTGCATGTACAAATCTCTTACCTTCTCCATAGACTCCTGAATTTTGCCTTCTCCTGCGGGAAGGAAACTAGAAAAGTTGTCTCTCAACGCAATGACCACGGCCCTCTCTGCTGACTTTTCCAAGTTCCAGTAGCTCTAGTCTGTGAAAGAGGATTTATCTATTTTACCCAGAGAACATCAGACCCTTTACCTACGGTCATTGTTGATTGCTCCAGGCAAACTGTGAAAGCTGCAGGCTATTTGCCATAAAGAATTGAATCTGAGAAGACCCCTGGTCAGCTCTCTCCAGGTTTCCCAGTGTGGTCTAAGAGTGGCTGGAGATAAGCATAGTCCCTGGAGATGAATTCAGATCCCTTTGGAATTCTAAGGATCTGAAATTTCATGTCCTCACTGAGAAGGGAAAGTGATGAGAAAGATACTGTAGGGGTCTTGGAAAACAACATGTATAAATTATGTAACAGCTCACAATGGAAGTAACAGAGAGCAGAGATGCCAGCAAGAGGATTGGCCAGTTCCAGAAGGATTGGACAGCAAGTCAAGCTTGAGGAATTCAATCTCTGAAAAAATCTTTCACTGTAGCCCCACACCAGCTTCCTTGTTGCCCTACAGGCATCTTTTCCAAATAGAATACCTCTTTAGTTGATGGCTTTGCTTGGGTGCCCAGTTTCCGATGTCTTTCAGAAATAACGTTTATCTGGCTTTGAAGGTCTTATTCTGGGGACATTTCTTATTTTCCCTCTTTCTTCTTTCAAAAAGAAAGAAAGAAAGAAAAAACAGCAGCTTTGAGTAGTCTGAGGGTGACACGAACGCCTGATTTTTATGCAATGTTGCAAGTGCCTTTCAACAACACAATGGCAGGTTCTTTGACAATGTCATGCGTCTATTCAAAACAACCGGCACGCCAGTCAGAGGCCTGGGCGTTTGCACAGTGCTTGTTCTCCGCAGTGATAAGGCATGTTAGATTTTCCCATTCTATTTGAGAAATAATTCTGGTCCTTTTTTAAGTCCCCTGCTTTTTTGATTATTTTTTTTTTTCTTGCCTCTTTGCTGAACAATAGGACCTGTCCCTGTTTGATTCCTTTCGTGATGCTTGTGCGGTAACAACTTGAGAAAGAGAGAAAAGGAGAGTGGGGACAGAGCTGGAGGTGGAAGGTGGGGGGGTGGGGGGAATGTGATGGCTTAACAGGCCCTGCCAGGTGCTGGCCAAGAGAGGGACAGCATTAAGGAGGGGCCGAGAGATTAGCACCGATAATTTTGTTGGGTCGATTTATACAGCTCTTTTGTTGGAAGCCAGGATATGTAAGAGGATGGGATAATTATCAGGCATCCTGCTCCCCTGTCTGGTCTACCACAGCTAATCCTCTCTCCCCTTAGCAGGTGTGCAGAGCCAAGAATGAGAACGGCTGCTTCCTGCCTCTGCTGGAAGCATGATGGATAAAGAGAGAAAAGCAGAGTGGTGACAGGGATATAAGGGTGGGGAGGGTGTGAAGTCTTCCTTCCAGCTTTGCAAATGTGGAGAAAAAGGCCCGAGCTAACCTCAGCAAGCTCCCCAACTGGGAATTACTGGTCCCGGTTCTAATGTCTTCGCATAGACCTGCCCTCTCATTTGGTGTTGCTAGTTAACATTTTGGAGAAGGCAATGGCACCCCACTCCAGTACTCTTGCCTGGAAAATCCCATGGACAGAAGAGCCTGGTGGGCTGCAGTCCACGGGGTCGCGAAGAGTCGGACAAGACTGAGTGACTTTACTTTCACTTTTCACTTTCATGCACTGGAGAAGGAAATGGCAACCCACTCCAGTGTTCTTGCCTGGAGAATCCCAGGGATGGAGGAGCCTGGTGGGCTGCCATCTATGGGGTTGCACAGAGTCAGACACGACTGAAGCGACTTAGCAGCAGCAGCAGCAGTTAACCTTTGCTATATAATAAAGAAACCACCACAAGAGTTAGCCACTTGAAGCAATTATCAGCTTTTAAGATCATGATTCTTCTGGATAATTCTAATCTGGGTTGGTCTTGGCTGATTTCAGCTAGGTTCACTGATGTGCAGATGGGTTGGCTGGGGACTGGCTTGGTGGCCCCAGGCACACCTCTGATGGCTGGTTATGAGGGTAAAGGCCAGGTGCTTCTCATAATCTAGCAGCTAGCTCGGTAGCCAGGTTCCCAAAGCCCCAAGAAGGCAACACTAAAAGCACAGATCTGGTCCTGTTTGAGTCATATTTGCTAATGTCCCATTGAACAAAGAAAATCATGGGGCTTGCTCAGGTCAAGGAGTAGAGAAATAGACTCCTGAGTTCACTTTTGTACGTGAGGCAGAGGAGAGGAATTTGTGGCCATTTTTCCTTTTATCAGAATAGCCTTTTGCCTCTGTCCCCTCAGCCCCCTAACCCCTGCAGAGACACACACATCCATGTTTGACTTCTGCACCTGGCTCGAAGCTTCAGCAGAGCTTCCTTCTGGAACAAAGCACTCAACAACATACATGCCATCTCCATTTTTGCTAACTTGTACCTGTTCTTTTGTAGTTTCCCTTTATTTCTTGGCAGAATTTTGGAACCATTCTCACCTCCCCATTTTGTGAATGAGGAAATTGTGGCCCAGAGGGGTAAAATGATTTGTACAACATCAGCCTTCCAATCACGAGAGATCTGAGACCCCAGACTCTTAATTCTAAGTCAGGCATCCAGCCCCCACATCAGCCACCTTTCCCCCATCCCCTGAAAGGATGTGGAAAATTCCTCAAAGTTGTGTGTGAGTGTTTGTGCCCTGTCTATTATCAGAAAATGTTTCAAAGTGATTTTCACACCAAGCCACAAAACAAAAAGGAAGAGAGATTGTGGAAGGGCTATATAAGTGGTAGGTGCTCACAGGCTTCTGAAATGAGTCAATTACATGACTTGGGCAGAATTACTCTGGGTTTTCTGGCAGCTGAGGCAAAAGAGGGATATTCATTGAGTTGACGGTGTTTTGTTTTGTTTTTTAATTTTCTAACAAAAGAAAGCATGCAAACTCAACTGTGGAGAGAATTTATTTTTGTTGGCATAAAACTCGAGTAAATGTTTACTGGACATGTCTCTCTCTACAGAACACTGAACAGCATTTTGGACCCCAGCCTCCTTCGAGGCTCCCGAAACATATATCTGGGCTGTGCTCCTTGCCCTCTTCACCACGGTATCGGCAGGAGGTGCTGCCCACAGTGGGTGTTCAGTCATTGCTGCTGGCTGATTGGTGAGTGGCATGCCGTTTTGACTCCACACCAGGAGTTGAGTCTCTAGTCCTGGGTGAGTGGACAGGGCTATTTGGAAGGCTAAATGAATTGATTTAGTACTGATTGGGCTGCAAACCTCTGTCTGATATCTCTAGAATCCACAAATCGCTTGGTTACAGAAACCCTTCAAATTCTATCCAGGCTTCATTTAAGGGACACAAATTCATAAATCACTGTGCATACCAGATCTCAAAGCCCCTATCCTATCATTGACTCATGAGTGGGACTGAGCAGATTTTTTCCTTTCTCTGAAGACCTATCTGCCCCCTTCCCCATCCTGGCATTCAGAGGATCAAATGATGTCATATATGCAAACCATTGAGTGCAGTAGAGATGGAAGGAATCATAGCAGTACTCTTAGACTCTCAGTTCAGAACTCAGCTGAACTTTCCCATCTTTAGTCTCAGGCCTTGAATATCTGATTCTACCCAAACCTTGTACCTTGTGATAGCAAACCTTATGCCTTGTGATAGCAAGTGTTAGAGGAAAAAAAAAGGAAAAGAGGCTGAAGAAGTCGCTCAGTCGTGTCCGACTCTTTGTGACCCCATGGACCTATCAGGCTCCTCCGTCCATGGGATTTTCCAGGCAAGAGTACTGGAGTGGACCGCCATTTCCTTCTCCGGGGGATCTTCCCGACCCAGTAATTGAACCTCAGTCTCCTGCATTGCAGGCAGACGCTTTACTGTCTGAGCCACCAGGGAAGCCCCTCCAATGATCAGACAACCACTATAGGAGCTGGTGTCTGTCTGACAACATTTATGGGTTAGGTGCTCCAGATGCCCAGCAGGGGGGACACAAGGGATGGGAAGGTCCTTCCTTGGCTGAAGCTTGTGCTCCTGCAATAGTACTGTGATCCAAGGCCATGTTCCTCAAACTCTGAAGTGCATACAAATTCCCTGGGGTTTTGTTAATATGTAAATTGTCATTCAGTAGGTCTGGGGTGGAGTCTGAGATCCTATACCTCTAACAAGCTCTCAGGTGATGCCAGTGTTGCTGGTCTAAAGACCATGCTCTGAGCACAACCAGAGATAAGAGGACCCATACCACAGTGATGATTGGTTTCCTTTTGTGGTACTCCTGTGCCCAAATCGAAAGGTATTGTTTGAGCGAGGAATACGGTACTACGGATCATAAGATGCGCCTGAACCTCAGAGCAGGTGGCTTCGAAGCAGGGTCAAGCATGAAGGCGGGGGGGGGGGGGGCGGGGGGGGGAGGGATGTCTGTGTTATCACTGTATATTTACTTTAACCCTGGAATTAGGGTATGATGAGGTAGGAATGAAGGACTGAGCTTTACATTCTGCCTCTGGCTGGACCACTTAAGAATCTAAAGGGAACTGATTGTTAAGCACTCTGGTTTCCCTCCATTTAAGCCAACAAATAAAATCACACAGGGATGGCTTGTTTACCAAGCACATGTATGACCCCACTTGGTGGCAACGTGTAGTATAATGCTTTTGGCTAACTCCTTTTTATAGATGTTAAAAACAGAGGCATAGAAAGGTCAAGCAGGCATCCTAAGGTGATTTAGTCAGTTATGGGCAAATCAAGTTCAGAGTTGGGTGCTGGACTCCCTAAGTCTACATGTTCTAGGACACCCGGTGAGGTCTGGACACGGGCCCAGCAAGGAGCCGCCAGCTTGGGAAGCAGCAGACACTAGCCACCAGAGGAAAAGCTTATCTCCCCACTGGGAAGAGAAAGGACACCAAGTTGGCCTCTCTTCCTCTCCCATTTCAAGATGAGTACCTGGTAAGCACCCAGTGCAGCTTCATAACTGCATGCCACAGGAAAAAAATGGGGAGTGTGCAGAGATACTTGTCAGTTACATAGGAAATTGACAGTCTGGAAGTTTTTGCTTAAAAACAAGTTAAAATATGTCACTTGCTTTTGATTATTTTTTTAAGAGTGCAGTTAGATATGGAGACTTTAGCTTGAATAACCTCAGATTTCTGTGCCGATCAGATGGATCCTGAAACTTCCTAAGTGCTTCAAGTGTACACATTTTCGCTTGAAAAATTACCAGGTTTGTCTACAGAAAAAATTTCAAACATAAAACACAAAGCTCATTTGAAGAGAGAAATTCTCCAATGGAGTGAACCCAGGCTGTCATAAAAAAGTTAAACCAGGCATAAAGGAAAATGTCAGATGTGTGTGGGAGAACCAGCTGTCTCTCCTTTTTTTTTTTTTAATGTATAAACTAGATCTGATTATAGGCAAATATATGAATGTCTGAAGCTGGGCATCGAGAGGGGCAGAGGTGGGTGAGCCTTGCTCTCCTGGGTGATGCTGAGCTCTCTCCTGGAGAATACATTTTTTTTCTTAAACTTCTAAATAAAGCACTCTAGAGTGGCACATTTATAACCAGCGAAGAATTCCTCAAATAAGAGACGCTGTCAGCTATTTATTTTAAAAGCTTTTTTCTTGAAAGAGAAGGGGGGAAAAAAATCTCTCCACTTTCCTCCATGTCCCTTCAAAAGGTTTGTTTGTGAGTGAATTCTTTCCTGGCTTCATTTTCCTTCTTAGGAGACAAGGCTGTCTCATGGCCGGAGAATTACTTCTGCTGCTGCTTCTGTCTCTTCTCTGCCCTCAGTTGAATCACCTGTCCACTTTCCAGGCAAAAGCGAAGTCGAGTCTCAGCCTTGTGATGTAGGTTGGGGACAGAGAGGCTGGAGTGTATATTTGTGGAGACCAAATGGGTTCTTAATGAAATTCCCAAAATAGCACTCAGTCAGAAAGAAGGAAGGGAAGAAGAGAGAGAGGGATGGAAGGAGGGAAGGAGAGCAAAGGAAGGAAGAAGACAGGAAAACAAGAAGAAAAAGAAAAGAATGGTTGGAGGGAGAATGAAATAATGCCATTTGTAGCAACATGGATGGACCCTGAGATGATCATACTAAGTAAAGTAAATTAGACAGAGAAAGACAAATACCATATGACATCACTTCTATGCGGAATCTAAAAAGATGATACAAATAAACTTGTTTACAAAACAGAAATAGACTCGCAGACATAGAAAACAAACTTACACTTACCAAAGGGGCGAGATCAGGGAGGGATAAGTTAGGGATCTGTATATCTAATAGATATACACCACTATATATAAAATAGATAAACAACAAGGACCTACCAAACAACACAGGAAACTATATTCAGTATCTTGCAATAACCTATAACAAAAAGAATCTAAATATATATATATGTATATATAAGTGAATCACTTTGCTATACACCTGAGGCTAACACAGCGTTGTAAATCAACTATACTTCAATAAAAAAAAAAAAAGAACAGTTGAGGGGGAAAGGGAAAGAATGTCCTAGTCTAAGGAGCAATGCGGGAATAGCGGCTGGGCCCCAGGTTTTCAACTCATGCTTGCTTTCCAGGAACCTGTCCCCTTCAGTCCCATTCTAATCATGCCTGAGCTGTAGACTCAACGCCAAGGGCATGGGTGCCCTTCAGTGTTCATTTAGCCCTCCCCTGTGCAGAAGGGCCCGGATGGAGGGAAGTAAGGCTGAGTCTGCACAGTGACTCCAAAAGTGAAAAGTAAACAGAATGGGCTTGTGTTCATGAACGCACTGCAGAGATCTTTACTGGGAGTAGGATAGGAGTGACGCCACATTCCAGGCGATGCTAGTTTGACTGACTTCTTTTTCTTTATAGCAGGTGTTACTTGGGTGCAGCAGACATCCCACCAGCTGATGCCAGACAGACGTGGTAAAACAGTAACCTGCCTGCTGCCCTCCTTTCCCCGAGCCCCCTCTATTAAAACCTTGTCAGTTCCTCAAGCTCCAGCTCACCATTTTTCCTCTTGCCCAGTGAGGACCCATCTCTTCCTAGAAATGCTTTACTCACACTTCAGAAATGGCGTCTGATCCCCTTCTGGGCTGAGTTAGTTATTTGGATACACAGCCAAGGTGAAGGCTAGGTCTACTCCCTTTTTGTATTTCCCACAGGGTTTGGTGCAAGCTAGGTGTTCAACAGGAAGAGTCACGGAATTGCTAAGTGCCCCAACATGTCCTGAGCCATGGGAAGATAGGCTTTGATGGTGTTACTGCTAATCCTCACAACAACCCCAGGAGGAGATGCTATGTCATCCTCACTTCAGGGATGAGCCTACTGAGCTACCGGGATTGACCTTGAACTTGCCCGTGGTCATGCGGTTTCAAACCAGGATTTCAACTGGCATCTGGGATTGAAACCTTCTTGTTTTGACCACTACACAAAGTCCTCAAAAGCTTCACCAGCTACTTAGGGTTATCAGCTAGAACAACTGAGTCAACATTTTATTATGTTCAATAGTCCAACTCTAAGACCATTCATTAGCCCTATATATGTGTGTGTGTGTGTTGACCATGTTTATACTGGGTTCTTCTTATACCCACCTTCCTCTACACCCTCCCTAGAATTGCACAGTTGAGCATCCCGCAGGCTTCAGATATGGCTCTGCAAGACCCCAAACCCTTATTCTTTCCACCAGATCACAATGGAAGGGGGTCAGAACATCAGAGGGAAGATCAGAGTCTCAAGTCTTCACTCACCTACCTCGCAGGGTCATTATGAACAAAATAAATGAGTTGTGGGAGTAAACCATACAGTGTGGAGAATATAGACCATAATTATGTAATATCTACGTATGGTGGCAGATGGTAACCAGATTATCGTGGTGATCATTTTGAAATGTATAGAAATATAGAATTACTATGTTGTATGCTACTGCTAAGTGGCTTCAGTCGTGTCTGACTCTGTGCAACCCCATAGACGGCAGCCCACCAGGCTCCCCCATCCCTGGGATTCTCCAGGCAAGAACACTGGAGTGGGTTGCCATTTCCTTCTCCAATGCATGAAAGTGAAAAGTGAAAGTGAAGTCGCTCAGTCGTGTCTGACTCTTCGCGACCCCATGGACTGCAGCCTACCAGGCTCCTCCGTCCATGCGATTTTCCAGGCAAGAGTACTGGAGTGGGGTGCCATCACCTTCTCCGACTATGTTGTATACCAGGACATAAATAGTGCTGTAGGTTAATTGTGCTTCAACAACAAACAAACAGATATACAAACAAACTAACAGAAAAAGAGATCAGATTTGTGGTTACCAGAGGTGGGGGTTTGGGAGAGGGGGAATTGGATAAAGGCAGTCAAAAGGTCGGAGAAGGCAATGGCAACCCACTCCAGTACTCTTGCCTGGAAAATCCCATGGATGAAGGGGTCTGGTAGGCTGCAGTCCATGGGGTCGCTAAGAGTCAGGCACAACTGAGCGACTTCACTTTCACTTTTCAGTTTCATGCACTGGAGAAGGAAAAGGCAACCCACTCCAGTGTTCTTCCCTGGAGAGTCCCAGGGACGGGGGAGCCTGGTGGGCTGCCGTCTATGGGGTCGCACAGAGTCGGACACAACTGAAGCGACTTAGCAGCAGCAGCAGCAGCAGTCAAAAGGTAAAAACTTCTAGTTGTAAGATAAATAAGTACTAGAGGTATAATGCATAACACGATAAATATAATTAAGAAACTGCTGTATGTTATACGTGAAAGTTAAGAGAGTAGCTCAGTGTTCTTCACAAGGAGAAAACAGACATACTCTTCTATTTCTTTAATGTTGTATCTATATGAGATGGTGGAAGTTCACCAAACCTATTGTGGTAATCATTTCATGATGGATGAAAGTCAAATCATTATGTTGTACACTTTAAACCTATACAGTGCTGTCTGTTAAAACATTAAATGAGATAAATGAAACATATTTACAATAGGGCGTGGCACAAAATTATCCATGGTAATGATAGGAATTACTTTACAGTTAGGGCACTGTGAAGTTCAGGGTGAGTCCTATCCATCTGAGATCTGGCATCTCAAACTCTGCTTTCTCCATGAAGCCCTCTGAGACAGATCCAACCCCAAAGATTCCTCTTGTCTGAAGGTGTCACACGGCCCATCCATAGAGAAAACATGCCCCCTCATAATGTCCCTGGGGAGAATCCCAGGGGCAGGGGAGCCTGGTGGGCTGCCCGTCTATGGGGTCACACAGAGTCGGACACAACTGAAGCGACTTAGCTGCATATTGTGCCCTGGCGGTTCTGTAAGGGATTCCTAAGTGTGGGGTGGGGGGGGGGGCGGCTTCCAGAAGGGCACAGACTCTTGTGGTGGTTAAGCCCCCGGTCTCTGGTGTGGTCCAGCACCTCTCTGTGCAGCTGTCCAGCTTGGGCGCTGATGCCTCCAGGGGGCGCCACTCTCAACAACTACAACTGCACAGAGTCCTCTGGGCCCTGACTCTGGGTGATCTTGAGTCAAACAACCCTGAGTTCACAGCCAGGCTGTTATCACCTGTGATCTTAGACACCTTATTTAGTTCTCTAATCCCAGTTTTCTCACCTGCAAGATGGGGATAGAGGGGACCCCCCTCTCCTAGGGTTGCTGTGAGGGAAGGGTGGAGGGAGGTAGTATGTTTCAGTGACTAAGCGCAAAACCTGCATGGGCAGGCACTCGAATAACATCAGGCATTATTTTTAGAGTCTGAACAGAGGGGAGGGCACAGAGGTCGTGCTCGACAGATGGCCACTGACGGATGAATTTCTGCCCTAGAAGGCCTGGACGGGGCTCCTCCTCCATGGCATTCTGCTTGAACAAGCCAGTGTGACTATAGCAGGGGCAGCTCTGAGCACAGGCTAAGGAGACAGGAGAAGGGAAGAAGGGAAAGGACCAAAAGACACGTGTCAAAGGCTCCTTGCGTTGCCCCTCAGACTGCGGGCACAGGCTTCCAGAGGGCAAGGCTGCCCTCTGTGTCTGCCCTGCCAGCATGGTGCCTGACCCAGGAATCCCAGCTCTTGGTGACGTGGCTGCCCATGCACCTGTCACGTCTCGCCACGAGGAGGGGCTCTGAGAGCCACTTTCCAGGCCTCAAGTGTGTATCCACTTCATTGACAGAGAGCTACGGGGAATATTTGCAGTGATGGACATGGCTCTGCTTTGGGATTCAGGTGTCTTGGATCCTGGTGTGAGTCCAGTGGGTCTCCTCGGATCCTCACTGCTTCTGCTGGCCTCAGGCTACTTGTCTCAACATAGGAACAGCTAGCAAATCCTCTGCCTGCCTTGGGAGGTTACTGGAAACCCCAAATGAGATAACATATAAGGGAGCTTTGGAAGGTATAAGGAGCCACTTGGAAGCAAAGGAAAGGATCATAAGCCTAATACATGTAATTTTGTGTTGCTGTCCAGTCGCCAAGTCATGTCCTGCTTTGCAGCCCCAAGGACTACAGCATGCCAGGCTCCTCTGTCCTCCACTGTCTTGAAGAGTTTGCTCAAATTCTGTCCATTGAATCGGTGATGCTATCTAACCATCTCATCCTCTGCAACTTCCTTCTTTTCTTTTGCTTTCAATCTTTCTCAGCATCAGAGTCTTTTTGCATCAGGTGGCCAAAGTATGCGAGCTTCAGCATCAGTCCTTCCAATGAATATTTGGGGCTGGTTTCCTTTAGGATTGACTGATTTGATCTCCTTGCAGTCCAAGGGATTCTCAATAAATATAACAACAATTATATTTAAGTATAATAAAAATTATTGTTATGTCCCAAGCAAGATCCATGGACCTTAAACTTCTGTAATGCTTGCGCGTATACCCCTCTGGTAAGAGTATGTGTAAGCTGGTATCAGAAGGCTTAAAGTGGCTATCTTTAAAACAATCTCAGAAGAGAACTACAGGCAGGGGGGAAAGGATGTGCAAAGGCCCTGTGGTAGGGAGGAGCCTTTGAATGTTCTAGGAACCTGCAGACCACAGTATGCTGCAGCGCAGTGAACTGGCAGCATTGGAGAGAGAAGTGATACACAACAGGGGCTCAAAAACACATGGTGAATGAATGAACGAGCTGGTAAAGGAATGAAGCTTCTGTTGGGGTCTTGGGATCCCACCCTTTTCTAGGGGTTAACATCTTTCCCTTGCTGCTGCAGTCTCGAGGGACCCCATCCTGGACTCTCTGTGGGGCTGCCCACTCTACTGGTAGAGACCCCCCTGTGTGCTCCACCAGCTCACCTGGCGCTCAGACGCCAGCAGGAAGCTCTGGCCTTCACACTTGGCTGACCCTGTCCAGCTTGCCCGCCCTAGGAGCCCCTCCTGCTCCGGTTCCCCCAGGGGACCACAGCCCATGTTTATGAAAAGCGAACATGTCATTCAAATCGGCACCTCTGGCTTTACGCCGCTGAGGATCAGGAGTCACTATTTTTACCGCTCCTTGCTGTCACTGGACTTTACAAGCAAAGGCTGGTCTCCCCTTCGGCAGTTCCTGGAACCTCGCAGACAGTAATGAGTCTGGGGTTGGTGTTAAGCTCAGATGTCAAACAGAGTGGCCAGGGCCTCCCGAAACGCAGAGAGAGCCGCGAGCTTCTCCCTCTACAAGGTCAGCTTGTGTGTAACACTTCATTAAATTGCTCAAACACTGAGCCGTGTCTTTAACCAATACCTTTAATGTCATTTTCTGCAGACTTAATAGAAGAGCATTAGCATACCTGTCAAGTCTTCCCATTTAAACTTCGAAGCGAGTGAAGTTTAAAGTGCCTCCTTGAGCCCACAGTGGATTTAGCTTCAAACTTTGGTTTAAGAAAAAGAAAAAAAAAAAAAAGAGAGAGAAGGAGGGGGAATCCTCTGAGGGTCTGTATGACGAAGTAGAGAATGTTCTTGAGTGCTATCTCCTTCCAAGTCTGTCTTCTTGCCTCCAGGAAGTATGCCTAGGTTACAAACAGTGGAAGGCAAGCCTCTGAGTAGACTAAGAAGTGACCTTTCGTTGTCTCAGATTTACAGACTAGATGGAGCCCCAGGAGGTCAATTAGTCCATTCCCCTGTCCCCCAGTCACATAGCTTAGAGCAGGGCATTGAACCATTCTAAGGCAGACATAAAAACCAAGGCAAAGAGCAGTATTAGGAGCATATATTCCTGGTCACACAGACAATTAAAATGATTTGGGGTTGGGGAGAGGGCTAAATTAGGAGTTTGGGATTAATAGATACACATCATTATATATAAAATAGATAAACAACAAGGGCCTACTGTATAGCCCAGAGAACTATATTCAATATCTTGTAATAAACTATTGTGGAAAAGTATCTGAAAAGGACTACTTTGTATAACACCTGAAACTAACACCTAAACTAACTTTGCACTGTACCTGACACACTGTAAATTGACTGAGTGCTAAGTCACGTCAGTCGTGTCTGAGTCTTTGTGACCCCATGGACAGTAGCTTGCCAGGCTCCTCTGTCCATGGGATTCTCCAGACAAGAATACTGGAGTCGGTTGCCATTTCCTCCTCCAGGGGATCTTCCCAAGCCCAGGATCGAAGCTGAGACTCATGTTTCCTGCATTGGCAGGTGGGTTATTTACCATGAGCGCCATCTCAGTTCAGTTCAGTTCAGTCGCTCAGTCGTGTCCGACTCTTTGCGACCCCATGAATCGCAGCACGCCAGGCCTCCCTGTCCATCACCAACTCCTGGAGTTCACTCAGACTCACGTCCATCGAGTCAGTGATGCCATCCAGCCATCTCATCCTCTGTCAGCCCCTTCTCCTTCCGCCCCCAATCCCTCCCAGCATCAGAGTCTTCCAATGAGTCAACTCTTCGTATGAGGTGGCCAAAGTACTGCAGTTTCAGCTTTAGCATCATTCCTTCCAAAGAAATCCCAGGGCTGATCTCCTTCAGAATGGACTGGTTGGATCTCCTTGCAGTCCAAGGGACTCTCAAGAGTCTTCTCCAACACCACACTTCAAAAGCATCAATTCTTTGGTGCTCAGCCTTCTTCACAGTCCAACTCTCACATCCATACATGACCACAGGAAAAACCATAGCCTTGACTAGACAGACCTTAGTCAGCAAAGTAATGTCTCTGCTTTTGAATATGCTATCTAGGTTGGTCATAACTTTTCTTCCAAAGAGTAAGTGTCTTTTAATTTCATGGCTGCAGTCACCATCTGCAGTGATTTTGGAGGCCCCAAAAATAAAGTCTGACACTGTTTCCACTGTTTCCCCATCTATTTCCCATGAAGTGATGGGACTGGATGCCATGATCTTCGTTTTCTGAATGTTGAGCTTTAAGCCAACTTTTTCACTCTCCTCTTTCACTTTCATCAAGAGGCTTTTTAGCTCCTCTTCACTTTCTGCCATAAGTGTGGTGTCATCTGCATATCTGAGGTGATTGATATTTCTCCCAGCAATCTTGATTCCAGCTTGTGTTTCTTCCAGTCCAGCATTTCTCATGATGTACTCTGCATATAAGTTAAATAAGCAGGGTGACAATATATAGCCTTGACATACTCCTTTTCCTATTTGGAACCAGTCTGTTGTTCCATGTCCAGTTCTAACTGTTGCTTCCTGACCTGCATACAGATTCCTCAAGAGGCAGGTCAGGTGGTCTGGTATTCCCATCTCTTTCAGAATTTTCCACAGTTTATTGTGATCCACACAGTCAAAGGCTTGGCATAGTCAATAAAGCATGTGTTTCTGGAACTCTCTTGCTTTTTCCATGATCCAGCGGATGTTGGCAATTTGATCTCTGGTTCCTTTGCCTTTTCTAAAAGCAGCTTGAACATCAGGAATTTCACGGTTCACGTATTGCTGAAGCCTGGCTTGGAGAATTTTGAGTGTTACTTTACTAGCGTGTGAGATGAGTGCAATTGTGTGGTAGTATGAGCATTCTTTGGGATTGGAATGAAAACTGACCTTTTCCAGTCCTGTGGCTCTTGCTGAGTTTTCCAAATTTGCTGGCATATTGAGTGGAGCACTTTCATAGCATCATCTTTCAGGATTTGAAATAGTTCCACTGGAATGCCATCACCTCCACTAGCTTTGTTCGTAGTGATGCTTTCTAAGGCCCACTTGACTTCACATTCCAAGATGTCTGGCTCTAGATTAGTGATCACACCATTGTGATTATCTGGGTTGTGAAGATCTGTTTTGTACAGTTCTTTTGTGTATTCTTGCCACGTCTTCTTAATATCTTCTGCTTCTGTTAGGTCCATACCATTTCTGTCCTTTATCCATCTTTGCATGAAATTTTCCCTTGGTGTCTCTAATTTTCTTGAAGAGATCTCTAGTCTTTCCCATTCTGTTCTTTTCCTCTATTTCTTTGCATTGATCTCTGAGGAAGGCTTTCTTATCTCTTCTTGCTATTCTCTGGAACTCTGCATTCAGATGCTTATATCTTTCCTTTTCTCCTTTGCTTTTCACTTCTCTTCTTTTCACAGCTATTTGTAAGGCCTCCCCAGACAGCCATTTTGCTTTTTTGCATTTCTTTTCCATGGGGATGGTCTTGATCCCTGTCTCCTGTACAATGTCATGAACCTCATTCCACAGTTTATCAGGCACTCAGTCTATCAGATCTAGTCCCTTAAATCTATTTCTCACTTCCACTGTATAATCATAAGGGATTTGATTTAGGTCATACCTAAATGGTCTAGTGGTTTCCCTACTTTCTGCAATTTGAGTCTGAATTTGGCAATAAGGAGTTCATGATCTGAGCCACAGTCAGCTCCCGGTCTTGTTTTTGTTGACTGTATAGAGCTTCTCCATCTTTGGCTGCATAGAATACAATCAATCTGATTTTGGTGTTGACCATCTGGTGATGTCCATGTGTAGAGTCTTCTCTTGTGTTGTTGGAAGAGGGTGTTTGCTATGACCAGTGCATTTTCTTGGCAAAACTCTATTAGCCTTTGCCCTGCTTCATTCTGCATTCCAAGGCCAAATTTGCCTGTTACTCCAGGTGTTTCTTGACTTCCTACTTTTGCATTCCAGTCCCCTATAATGAAAAGGACATCTTTTTTAGGTGTTAGTTCTGAAAGGTCTTGTAGGTCTTCATAGAACCTTTCAGCTTCAGCTTCTTCAGTGTTACTGGTTGGGGCATAGACTTGGATAACAGTGATATTGAATGGTTTGCGTTAGAGACGAACTGGGAAGCCCAAAACCATATATCAACTTAAAAAAAAAAACAAAGATGACTTGAGGCTTTTTGGATTGCATATGTAGGCAGTGCAGTGTGTGTGGATAATGCTATAGTTCTGCCCTTGCCCTGGTGGGGTGAGGAGAGGGAAGAACAGACAAGGTGGCCAACAGGCCAGGACCGTTGAGGGGGCCAGTGAAGGCCTTTCCCGCTCGGGAACAGAGAATGGAATTGCTGTTTTCCCGGTCAGCCTAGAGCTCCTGGAAGAGACTCAAAGCAGCAGATTCATAGCAGTGACTGCCCACAGCCCAGAGGCACCCACATAATGAAGGGCATATAAGGGACATGTCAACTAGAAGATTCCCTCTTCTGTAAAGAGTGGGAAGTGTCCGTGTTAAACATGTGTCTCAGTCATTTCGCCTCAGGAAATCCCGTCTGTGAAATGGGCTCATCAGCAGGAGGTCAATTCGCAGGCAGGTGGAAAGGGCATGGCATGACTGCTCAGCACGAAAGTCCTGGCGGGAATCAGAAAACAGGGTAATGAATGTGCCTCTGTCATTAAACCACTAATCGTTAATTACCCCCCTAGACATCACATAACGTGCTACCCAGGCAAAAAGAAAATTACTTGAACTTTTCCACCAAGTTCTAGTTGTAAACAAATTACTTGCGTCAAAACTATTTACCAAAGTGAGTAATTTTAGACATTTGTCAGACTTCATAACACGCTTTAATTAGCGCCAGCTAATAAAGTCCTCTTGTAATTAAGCACACATCCATCCCTTGTTGTTTTTTATTTAAAATTTTTGCTTACGATAATTTTTTAAGCGATTTGATGACTGGCTTCCAGAATTCACGTAAGTATACAAAGGTGCATGCATTTGTGTGTGTGCATTTCCAATGTCACCCTGGAACGCCCGAGATGCCCGCATCGTTAAAGTACCCACTTAATTATTAATGCTGCAATTAAGGCGAGAAAAAGGAGTTTCTCCCCCAAAAGTGGAAAGTTGATCCCTGGCTCCCAGTGCTTTGGAAACGGGTGGAGACTGGCATTCTCGTCCCCTGGGTCCCCAGGGGCAGATCAGACAGCGTGACTTGTGCCTGGATGCCCTTAGGGAGCAAAGCGGGTCTGTAAGGAGCCTGCTGGTTTCCCTGACATGCTCTTCCTGAGAAGCTCCAGAGTGAGGAGGGCAGCAGTGGCAGCTCACTCTCAGCTCAGAAACCTGTCACTCGGAGATCAGCATTTTAACCACCCCTTACCCTCCAAAAAAAGAGAAGGACACCTTAATTTACCCTTCTGATTGGCTTGATGGCTGTCAGGATGACAACCTGTCTCTGCTGAAAGGGACCCAGTGTTAGTTCTCAGGCTGGCTCTGTGTGCATTACTCGGCTGGCTTGCTCTCAGGAATGGGTAACACAGAGGTGGCTGCGTGGCACCCTGACGGCCACTCTGCCCCAGCTCCTGCTTCCCCACCCTCTGGCTGTGGGCAGATCTCCAGGTTGGACCTGAGGACTATGAGTTCTCCTTCCCCCACCCTAGGGGTACCCAGTGGATGTTCCAGGGCCTGGATGGACTTATCTGCCAATGGCATCCTTGCAAGGTTGCCATTCCACTGCGTGTTTGAGAAAAGGGCATTGGTGACTCAGGCAAATCCTCAAAGGTTCCCGGGTCTCTGACATAAAGTCAAAGACTTAATGCAACCTCCACATGAGACACTGCAGCTCTCCAACTTGGTTCTTCTCTCGGAAAATGAGTTCAGTAACTTATGATGACAACATCACCTGGGAAATTGCTCTGCCCCAAAGGTTAGTCAGTTTCTTAGTCTTTGTAAATTCGTATTCTTTTTCGGCATATATAAAAAAATTTCCCAGGTCCCTTACAATGCCCAGAAATTCTAATATACTTTCCAACCCTCTTGAAAAGTCTCATGTAGTAACTGATGGTCTGTCTTTAATGTGCTTGATTTTGTCAAGGTTTACTGTCTGTGCTTATAAAAGAAATTTTTGTTTAAAAAAATTCCAAATGTATTATACTAATAGTATTTATTTTCTTTTTCAAAGTACATGTGCCTTCCTCTAAGCCCTCCGTACCACCCTAGGGGATATGGGTACGTTCCCCGGGGCTCCATGCATCTCAGTTTACAGCTGAGGCCACCAGCCCATATGGCTATGGAGCACTGGATATGCTAGTCCAAAGTGACCTGTGCCAAAATTGTAAAATACATCCAGGTACTTAGTATGAAAAAATGAGTGTAAAATATCTCAATATATTTAAAAAATTTTTTATTTCTGTTTGGCTGCACTGGGTCTTTGTTGCTGTGTGCAGGCTTTCTCCAGCTGCAGCGAGTGGGGGCTATTCTTTGCAGCGCACGTGCTCTAGGGCATGAATTCAGTAGCTGCCCCACGGCAAGTGGAGTCTTCCTGAACCAGGGATCAAACCCGTGTCCCCTGCATTGGCAGGCGGATTTTTAGCCACTGGACCACCAGGGACGTCTCCTCAATAATTTTTACATGGATTACATGTTGAAAGGATCATATTTTGACTATGTTAGGTTAAATAAAATGCCTTAAGATGAAATCTCACCTATTTCTTTTCCCTTTTTTTCATGTGGCTTCTAGAATATTTTAAGGTATGTATAGAGTTTTCATCATATTTCCATTGGGTAGTGCTGATCTGGAGGACACAAGGGCATCAGACACCTATGGCAGATGAGAACAGACATTGAGGAGATTTCCAGCCTGGACATGGGTTTCGTCCAACTCTGTCACTTACTGCCTGCGTGACCTTGTGTGCGTGCTAAGTTGCTTCAGTCATGTCCAATTCTTTGTAACTCCATGGACTGTAGCCCATTAGGCTCCTCTGTCAATGGGATTGTCCAGACAAGAATACTGGAGTGGGTTGCAATTTCCTTCTCCAGGGGATCTTCCTGACCCAGGGATCGAACCCATGTCTCTTAATGTCTCCTGCATTGGCAGGCGGGTTCTTTACCACTACAGCCTCTTAGGAAGCCCTGTGTGACCTTGGGCATAGTTTTCTTTCTCTGGGCCTCAATTCCCTGGATTTTAATAGGGAAGATTGACTCTACAAAGTGACCTATGAGAGTTATTCCAGTTATAGCTTTCTGTGGTTGCACTGAATGGGATTGCCATCTTTCCAAAGATCTGAAAAGGCCCAGTGAACTCTTTTCTCTCCACTTGGGTCCTCCCATTCCACTGTGCCAGGCTCAACAGCACCTGGGGAGTGGCACACCTGTCTCGTCCTTTAACCCATGGTGATATGTTACTGATCAGCACAATTGGTTCTAATAGCTCCCCGGGTGGATTCCAGAGAGCAATGAGCTGAACATAAAAATCCCTTTATTATTGCCATTTCACTTTTATATACCCATCAAGCTTTCATATTTAATCTCCTACATCACAATAGCTGATCATTTTTAACATTTGACATTGATAGAGTGCCCACTGCTATTATTCTGACATACTATAAAACATTACACCCATTTGCAATAGAAAAGGCCAAGAATCAATACCCAGCCCCATTTTCCACTGTGGCCGTAAATCACGAAGCACCTAACAAATTGGTTTAAGTAGAAGAAACTTCAGAACCAATGAATGGCCTGACCAATCCCCAGCCTCTGTTAGAGGACCTAGATGCCTGTGAGCTGGTTGGAGGTGGTGTGCGGGGTAGGGGGGCGGGGGTGGTGGGCATGGATGGGAGAGCTGGTGGGGAGCCAGGCTATTCCATATGGCAACCAGGATTCTCCAGAGGAATAACTACATCTTTCTGGGTCCCAGAGACATCTATAGAGGATAAAGAGCATCTTTATTCCAGTCATGTCTGCCTCAGCCCTTGCTTTATAGCAAGTAGCCTCATATTGAGAGGCTGGTGACTTCCTACTTCTTACAGGCTCCAAGATCCATTGTCAAGGTTATTGGTCTATTTTGTCAGTTAGCCCATTCATTGGAATAGCCAGATGTTAAACTGAATTGATTGACTCTTTAATCAAATTGACTTTAGGATAAATTAATGGATCAGTTCTGCTCAAAATGGCCAAAGCCAGGAGTTAAGGAAAGTCATGGGTTTCATAGGCATTGCTTAAAGTATTTAGGATAATGGGTCAGATTAAATATTCAGTCATTATCTTTGTATCTGAAAGAAATGACATTTTCAAAATCCAGAATTCTAGAGTATTCAGAAAATCGCCATCATTTTCATTCTTTGGGCTTCATGTGGATGCAGCCTAAGGCTCTGCTGATTTTGTTGGACTCCATCAAAAGCTTCTTTCAGCCCAAGCTGCCCAGAAGAAAATACATGAGCCTCTGATCTGACTGATTGCAGTGGCTGGGGTGCTAGAACATTCTGAGGCATTAGAACCTAGCTCTGGGAGAAAAAAAGGGAAAGCAGCTTATCTGTCCATTTATTTTCAGTTCAGGACTGGATTTCCTATGCGAGTCTGTTATATGAGTGTGTACATTCGCCTGTCTTCCCTGTGACAGGTATACTCCTAAAAGGTCACATATAAGCCAGATATTTTTAAAAGAATGAGTTCCGCTTTCCTAATAACTTACATTATCATTACAGAGATGATTTGCCTGTATTTCAATTAGCAGTGAGTGATTCTTTACATTATCTGTCTTACCCTCTTAATGATCCTACACGAAATGAAGAGTTTTGTTGAAAGGAATTCTTTGGTAAGGGAACTCATCCTGGTGCTCTGTGGGTGCTTGCAGTCATCCTGGTTTGCGCATTTGGAGTGACATACATGGGAGGTCGCTGGAGTCAGATCTGCAGTGTTTGGGGGGAAGCTTGTTACAGCGTGAAGAATATCAGTTTTCGAGTCAAGAGTCTGATCCTGCTGTTTTCCAATCGGGTGAGTGCAGAGTTGAGCTATATGGCCTCTTAGCTTTTTCACTCGTTAAGTGGGGACAATAATTCCCTATCTCTTTCATAAGATCTCTAATGAGGAAATGAGATGATGCAAGTAAAGCATTTACTATAGTGTGTTGAAAAGCAGAGCCATCACTCTGCTGACAAAAGTCTGTATAGTCAAGACTATGGTCTTCCCAGTGGTCATGTACGGTTGTGAGAGTTGGACCATAAAGAAGGCAGAGAACCAAGGAATTGATGCCTTCAAACTGTGGTGCTGGAGAAGACTCCTGAGAGTCCCTTGGACAGCGAGGCGATCAAACCAGTCAATCTTAAAGGAAATTAACTCTGAATACTCATTGGAAGGACTAATGCTGAAGCTGAAGCTCCAGTATTTTGGTCACCTAACGTGAACAGCAGGTCATTGGAAAAGTCCCTAATGCTGGGAAAGATTGAGGGCAGAAGGAAAACAGGGCATCAAAGGATGAGATGGCTGAATGGCATCACCAGTGCAATGGACATGAACTTAGGCAAACTCCAGGAGATGGTGAGGGACAGGGAGGCCTGCCATGCTATGGTCCATGATGTTGCAAAGAGTTGGCCACAACTGGGCAGCTGAACAACAACAACATTATTATTATTACTTATAATGAATCACTAGAATAATGAAATATATTGGAAGAAGGAACAGGATAAACCATTCTTACATCAAGCTCTATCTTACGCCAGTGGGAGCAAAGTTCCATTTATTCAGAACAAACCTAATAGAAAGCCCAAAAAACTTAAATGAAGGTTTCTCAGTTTTGTATCCTGAGAACTGAGAGTCAGAAAGTCTGATACAGGTGGGTCCTAGAAGACTTCTAAACCATTTTTAAAAGTTTGGTTTTTTGCCATGCATTGCTTTTTACTTGAGTGTATTTGGATATATATATATTTTTTTAATTTTTATTTTTACTTTATTTTACTTTACAATACTGTATTGGTTTTGCCATACATTGACAGGAATCCACTGTGGGTTACTTAGTAAACAAACATTTACTGAGGATCTGTTCTGCGTTCTATCCTGAGCATATAATAAAAACACACAAGATGTGGGTAGATTGTATATGAGGTTCTCAAGCTTTCTGGTGGATCAGAATCCTTTCTGGGGTTATATCAACAGAACTTTCAAAATCAGAATCTCTCATGGTAGAATTTGGATATCTGTATGTCGACTAATTTTCCAGGTAATTCCAGCATTTGGGTCCACTGGCCTATATGAGAACACACTGCTAGTCCCCAAACATGATTATCAGGAATTATCCTTCTCTATCATTTTTGAAGATAGAGATAGATTGAAGACTCCAGGTTTCTGGTTTTCCTAAAACTGGGACACTGACATGCTCAGCTGCGGTGTGACCACCGCAGAGATGCGGAAAGGGGCCAAGTCCTTTGTTCTTAGCCTATAGCTCAGCTGCCGCCTCGCTCCAAAGTCACCTGGTTTGTTTGGCATCCTAGACTGCAGGGCTCCTGTCTGCGGGCCCAGAGGACCACTCAGAAATCCCATTGTCCTTTTTATCATCAAGCATGGGGTTGTTCTCTTTGGACTACATCTCTGTTTAGAGTAAGGGGAGGGGTAAGCCAGGGAGAAAGGGAAGGAGGACTCAGCTCCCTGGCAACAAAGCTACATTGTTCTCTGAGCTGAAGCATGACTCCCAAATACTGCTCACTTTTATAGCACCCGCCAAAGAGCTTTTCCAGAGCGGTTTTCCCTCAGTCATCTCATGTGAGCTTCTCAGCAACACTTCGAAGGACCTAGGGTGGATGTGATAACTTCCATTTGATGGATGATGAAGTGATTTTCTTAAGTCAAACAGATGCATGATCCCTGGGGTTGAAGACAGCATTTATCTTAGTCACCTTTGCTCTCAGCATATTTCCAAGACTATAAAAGGCTATCCTTTAAAAAAAAATGACAGACCTGGAGCAGCATCAGACCCTCTTCTAAGTCCAGGGGCTGAATACCCAGAGCTCTCCCACTGCCCCAGAGAAAACCGACTTGGGTCCTGACCCATCTGTGGAGGTCTTGTCTTTCTCAACAATCACGTTGTTTCAAAGGTCACTGGAGCCTGTTGCAGCCCTCTCATCGTGGGCTAAGAACTACTTTCGATGTCTGTTTCTAGCTTTTTCTGGAACCCCAGAACACAAGCCTTCTTTCTGCCTGTGGTCTCTCCTTCCCTGGATGGAGAGCTATTCTTGGCGTGTACCTGGCTCCTGCTGATTATACAATATCATGATTTCAGCTCAATGAAAATGCATCTTATTCACACAGAACGGCCAGCACCCTTAGATGGGAGCTGATTTGGGTGAGAACCATCTGGAGGAGAGACAACAGCAGAGCTTCCCAAGTGGGAAGGTCTCAGAAGAAGAGTCTAGAGCCTGTCAGAAGTCACACTGCTCTTCCTCTGCTCTAGATTTTCTGTCTGGTCAACTGCACCAAGAGAGCCTCCTGTGGCCTTGAACTTTGCTTGCTGCTCAAGTCCATTTCTTGAGCCCGAAAGTAAGTCCCTCTTCTTCTTGCCTGGTCCTCAGGAAATTTGGAGAACCTGCCCTTCACTGAAGCCCAGGATGCAAAAACACATAACTTAACAACTCTATAGAATCTCTTTTCCAAGAGGTCTGGAAGGAATGATGAGAAATCTTTGCCTCTGAGGCAGTGAGGAGCAAGTTGGGAACAGGGGCCAGGCAGGTGGACTTCCTCATGCCGTTGGGTGTATCAGGCTTTCTGAGGCAAAAATCCATTTCTTGCAGTGAATTTCAGAGGGCAGGAGGAGAGGGTTCAGTGGCTCAAGTCTTGTGCTGGTGAATGAAGAGGGCAAAGCAGCAGCAGCCACGGAGTAGTGCAGACCTTGCTACATAGATGCCGAGGGGCAGATGGTACTAAATATTCTGGTTTTCAGACCTATTACAGCACCCCAATCTGCCCTCCTCTCCTCCTTCCACTCGGCCCAGGTGGCCAGGACCCAGGCTCCCTCATGGGCCATCAGAAGTGACCCTTTGATATCTGATCTCCCATCTGCTGGGCTAGGCATGTGGAAGAGACAGCTGGCACAGCCCCTCCCTGGGGACTGCAATTAGGGGATATTTAATCCTGTCACCTGGTTCATTTGCAATGATGGATATGGACTGGAGCACTGAGTGGCTCCAAGAGGATATTGGATTACCAGGGCCCATCCCCTTCACCCCTCAAACAGAGCTGGCCCTTCCCTGCCCTGCACCCTGTCTTCCCAGTTCCCAAGGTGAGCCACTTGGCACCCATGAATTAAGAGCATGCACTTGCTGTCAACAACCCCTACCCCTATCACCACCAAGATCCTTCATCTAAAACCTCAACCTCCTGAATATATGAAAACACTGATGAGATTTTCAGCCCCTAGGATCACTCTTCCTGCTTATTTTGGAGGTTCTGAGCTATAGAATCTTGAGCTTAAGGAGATAACTGGTGAATCACGGCTATTCTGTTTTTACTTCCCAGACTCTCTGTGCTGGCAAATCGAATTGGTTGTTGAATGGGTGGGGGGGGCTCTTTTTCTGAATCAAGGTGTCTTCTTTCATGCTATCCAAGTATACTGGAAGGGGAAAAGACTAAAGCCTAAAGACGTGGATTTTATGGTTTTTATCAAGTCACTCGCCTTCTCTGACCCTCCGCTTTCTCATTTACAAACCAAGTGGATTGGATGAGATATTCTTTAAGATGCCTTTTTGATCCGACATTCTTGTTTGTGAGGAAAGAGTTGGGCTAAGTCATCAGGGGAAAAGTATGGGATAATAGAAAGTTCCCAGAGAGGAAAATAATGGAATATGCCAACAAACAAGATGCTTCTCAGGAATATTTCAATGGAGAAGGGGCGCTGGTGTGTCTGAAATAATTCCAAGGTGACTTCAACGATTTTTGGTGATCCCTGGTGAGACAAACAGTTTTGATCTGTCTTCCATCCACTCATTGGCCTTTTTTAAGGTGCCCACAAGAGAGAAGTAGTCTCAAATTTCTGGGCTTTGCAGTTTGACGTATCTTAAGGCAGCCTTTGAGGATCATGGACCATCTCTCCACATGGCAATTTCCATGGTTTGGGAGAGATGAAAGGCTAGGGTCGTATGGGAGGTTGTACCACGACTAAGACTTTGCACAACAGCTGCCATCTCCCATGACACAGGCTAGCTCCTAAGTCTTTCTTATGGGGTCACATCACTCCCAGCTTCTTATTGCCCCTGGAATAAAATCCCAGTGCATCACTATGGGGCACTGAGCCTGCATGATCTGGCCTTCACTGTCTTCTCTCTTTGTTCCTGAAAAGCTCTTATTCCAGTGCGTGTTTGTGTGTGTGCATGTGCACACATATGCGTGTGTGTGCTCAGGTGTGTGAGTGAGCACATGTACACACCTTGAAGCTCCTCAGAAGCTTCTCCATCTACACTTTACACTTCTTTGCCTGGAATGACCTTGTCTTAGTTCTTTGTATGGCTGGTTCGTCATTATTCTTTTTTAGAAAATTATCTATTAATTGGTTTTGGCTGTGCTGGGTCTTCACTGCTGCTTGCAGGCTCTCTGTCTCGTTGCAGCAGGCACTACTCTTTGTTGTAGTGCCTGGGCTTCTCACTGCAGTGATTTCTCTTGCTGTGGAGCACAGGCTCTACAGTTCGGGTTCAGTAGTTGTGGTGCACAGGCTTAATTTTCCCAAGGCATGTGGGACCTTCCCAGACCAGGGGCCAAAGCCATGTCCCCTGCATTGGCAGCTGGATTCTTATCCACTGTACCACCAGAGAAGAAGTCCTGTTCCTCATGATCGTCAAGCTTGTGGCTCAGATATTGCAACTTCAGGGAGATTTTCCCTGAGACTTCTCTAGGACACGATTGCTTATTTTCTTAACAGTATAAAATTAACTTGCTGATATAAAATTAACTAGCTGATTTTCCTTTTCTCTCACTTAAATATAATCTCTGTGAAACTAGTGAACTTTTCCCCCATGCTTGCAGCTCCATCCTCAGCACCTAGAATAATAGCTAATGCATCATAGCAGTACAATAAGCATTTGTTGAATCAGTGAACATAGAACAGTTATTGTAGGCTGAGCTCTGAAGCCATATCTCTGGATGTTGTTTGAGGAGGGCAGTCTGTGAACCAGACAATAAGTCACACCCTCAAAATGCAGGGTGCCTTCCACCTCCTACCTTGAGAGAGAAACAGTTGTCATCATGGCTCTGCCCTTTGCTGGCTTACTCAAATTACCTGTTCCTAAGATGATCAAAGGCATTGAAACAAAGACTCATCACCAATGAGTTCTGTGTTCCATCCTGGAAATGGTGGCATTTGCAGAGCAGGCCCTGTCCTGAGAGAGCTCTTGAGAACTGCAAAGCT
This sequence comes from Capra hircus, assembly GCF_001704415.2. Lineage (NCBI taxonomy): Eukaryota > Metazoa > Chordata > Mammalia > Artiodactyla > Bovidae > Capra > Capra hircus. The sequence goes on from NC_030822.1 coordinate 55,744,132, forward strand.
GCTACCTTCAAAGGGTCGACGGGAAAGCAAAGAAAGAAGCACTTGAGGACAGAGGATTTCCCTCCAGAGAAAGGAAGCACTTCAAGCCCATCACCGCACTACTATAGCCACAGAGAGGCATGTGTGTGCGTGTGTGTGTGTGTGTGTGTGTATGTATGTTTGTCCAACAGAGGGACAGAACATCTCCCACAAACACTATGACTCTAGAGCTCTTAAATACCCTTGCAAATCACCAGTGGTCCACGTAATCCCTCCATCCATGAAGTAGTAGACTGTAAATTTTGTTTATATTGTCAGTACCTCCCTATATAATTCTCCCTGTTTCTCACAAGAGCTCCTCCTGATTAACCCCTCTTGCCTTTTATTCTGAAATCCATCATCATCTGTGTCCTAGTTGAAAAATACAACTACTTTTAGGTAATTTGATAAATCATCCAAGGCATTTTCAAATGCATGTTCTCTGCTTCTCTATTCCATTTATAAGCTCCTCCAGGGCAAAATCTATACTTTTTCTTTTCCTTTGTAAACCTCTCCACAAGATTCTCAGGACAGACTTCTTGTCAGTATGCTTACTGTCTGAATGCATTTTTATAGGCTGAGCATGCTTTCAGGCTGATTTTCTTTCACTCATTAATTTATTTAAAGTGTTTATTGAGACCTATTATGTGGCAGGCACTGTGCTAAGTACTGGGGATTCAATGTTGAAGCTCACAGTCTGGGGGCAGAGATGGAAATATACACAAATAACTGTCACACAATGCAATAAGTACTATAATACAGGTACTGTTGACTCAGAGTGCTAAAGAGACTCAGGAGGGAGCTTAGAAAATTATTTAGTTAATGTTGCAATGTCTAAATGTGAATGTTTAAATAATGCCTTTCCTTTGTAAGCGCTTCTTGCTTTTCATAGCATTTTTCATGTCCAGTATCTTATCTGATGCTGCTAGTGGTCCTGTTCATAAGCTTTCACTCCACACACTCACCTTCATGCAGAGTAGGTGCTCAAGAAACGCCAATTGAGAGACAAAAGGATGGAAAGAGGAGGGTATTATCTCTGCTTTACAGTTAAGTAAACTGAACGTCGCAGAGTGATATGCCAAAGGTCATAAACAAGAACCCAGAGAGTTAGTATAAATACATCCTAAACATCTGCTCATCTACTTTGTTACGGTCACTACCTGCCACGCTGCAGCAGGGACAAAGAATGGCAAGACAGGTTCCCCCTCATGGCTCTTCCAGGCTCAGGGGTAAATCCAAACACCAGAAATCATGGGTAGTTAAATGATAACATAGGAATAGTTGGCAGCCTGGGACAATAGCACGTGGTGGTCCACAGGGAGTCAACACATGAATGGTGTGATCGGAAGGAACACAGGAGGTAGGAGAGGTGGCTGTAGGTTAAAGAGCCCCCAGGAAGGCCTGCCAAGGGAAGTGGGAACTGGACTGTGTCTGAAAGCTGATGAAAACTTAATGAACAGAACTGTTAAAAGGAAAGGGGAAGAACATATAAGATACATTCAAAGACAGTGAAATCCAGTGACCCCTGAGCCCCAGGTTCAACAGGTGGCAAACTCTCGTCAGTTGCACTCATGCTCACCCCAGCTTCCTCGCTTAGGGTCGGCTCACGTGCACCTGACAATTCTTCCTGCACTGCTCTGTGCCTCCCACCCCACCTGCCAGTGGATCTCTCACTGTTTACTTTTCCTTCAGTCTTTTTCTCTGTAACCCATTCAGTCTTATTGTATTGTAAAAAAAAAATTTTGTGTGCTCAAATTCATCACCAATGCTTTCTGTCTTCTGGCTCTAATAAAAACCCAGATACCCCAGAGGTCATGGCTTCCTCCGGAGTCCTCTTAATGGGAGACTTTTATCCTCCACTCACTCTATAGCATCTAGAAAATGTAGAGATCAAAAGAGTCATCCCAGTGCACCAGCCCCAAGCATCCTGTATCCTGCCTCGAACCTGGACTGGCGATCCGTTTCTTATACGATATTTTACATGTTTCAATGCCAGTCTCCCAAGTCATCCCACCCTCTGGGAGAGGGGTTCAGGATTGGGAACACGTGTACACCCATGGTGGATTCATGTTGATATATGGCAAAACCAATACAATATTGTGAAGTTAAAAAAATAAAATAAAAATAAAAAGGGGACGTAAACAAAAAAAAAAAAAAAGAAAGAAAGAAAGAGTCAACCTTCTGCTACTTCTCCATTTCGGTTGCTAGATCACTATTCTTTCTCTCATGTGGAAAAGCCCCATGACAACTTGAGGCTCACAGCATCTGCTAAGACCCTTTTCCACTTCTCTTCATGGTTATTATCTATGAGCCTCCAGGTCAGTTTGTGAGAAATGATGCATAGGAGAAGAGTTCTGCTTAGGGATGTAGTAAGTGTCTTCTGGGGGGTGTCTTACCAAGTCATGGTCACCCAATTCTTTGGTTACTGCCTGACATAGGAGTGTGGTCCAGAAGCTATGTTTATATTACATGGTACTCATTCACTGTCCATACTTGAGAGGATCAACACAGACTCACGATCCAGCAGGGCTAATCCAATCTTCTCTCTCCAGGAGTTGAGAAGGAAGACCAAAAGACTAGCTTCAGCCCGAGCTAGTCCTTTGAACAGAGAGTAGTAAGCAAACTGGTGAGCTGGGTTGTCAGGACGCTGACAGCCACATTTGGCCACGTGCATGTGAGGCAGGAAAAACCAATCTGAAAGAAATAGAGACGACTAGGGCAGACGCACAGAGAGAAGTGAGGCCAGACATCCAGAGTAAGCCCTGCTTAGGCACCTGAGAACTTTCTAGAGCATCCGGAGGTTCAGCTCCTCCTTCTCCTCGGTGTTGAAGATGCCCCTGTGTCTTCGGAATAATCCCTGCCCCCCGTCAAACTTCAAAGGTTTTGTTTCCATTTTTTGCTTGTTTTTGATGTCCACAATCAAAGCAACATTGCTAAAAGTAAGATCGGATGTCAATGGAAATGGCTGCCATCTCGTTTTGAAGTTTGCCAAGATAGAAATGACCCAGTTAAGACAAAGTGACACCCTTTATTTCATTTGATTACCAATATGATAGAAAGCATGGTCAGTAAGAAAGAAGAGCCAAGATTACGGTTTTGGCAAGACGGTAAATTATTACGACATGAAAGACTTACACCACTAAAAGCAGATATGTCTGATATTTACGTAAAAACAATCTTGTAAAGCACAATTTAAAATCTTAAGAAAAGAAAAGGAATAAATGAAAGAAGAAACTAAGACCTAGGGAAATCAGAGGAAGACACATGGAAATGGTCTACCATGAGTGAGAATCTACAGGCACCAACAGCAGGAATATTTGAGCATCAGAAAGTTGACAGCATAGCAGTCTGAGAGATAATACAAAACAAGCATGTTTAAAATGAATGAAGACTTTTTAAAAAGTAATGTAGATTCTCATACATGCATAAGTCACTATGAAGACAGAAAAAGTATTAGAATGAACCAAATAAAATTTTTTAAAATACAGCCTTTGGCACTAAAGGCTCAATGGAAGCATTTTGGAAATAAGAGAAAAGATGAATTAGAAGTTGGATCAGGAGACTTTAACCAAAGTAGAATATGATGTGAGGAAATGATGGAAAATATGAAATGTGTCAAAATAAAGAATGGAATTAGAGCCACCATAAATGCCTAATAGAATTTTTAGGAGAAAATAACTGAGTATGCATAAGAGGAAAGCTGTCCAAAACTGGACAAACTTGATAAATTATGTTTTTAAAAAGGCATACTGTGCAGGTAGAATCAATTTAAAAATTCTATAACTAAACATATCATAGTGAAACTGCTGGATACAAAAGTCAAAGGCAAAATAGAGAAGATGGTTTTCTGTAGACAAACAATAGTTACTTGGGCAGCAGATTTCTCAACGGCAATATTTAACCCAAAGGGTAATGGAACAAGTCTTCAAAATGCTGAGGAAAAATAACTCCCAACCCCAACTCCCATCCTGATCTAAGTGAAGGAAAAATAAAGTGAAGGAAAAAATAAAAATAACTTAAAAAAACTCAAAGATTAAGAGAGTTTATAACTCATGGAATCCCACTGAGAGAAATATTGTAGAAAGGAACTGAGCCCATAAAGAAAGAGTAAGATGGAAAACGTAATGGTGAATAAAGAAACTGGTGAACATGTGGGTGACATAAAGCAAAATTTGACTGATAAATATAATGCAAATATTTGACTTGGGATTTGAAAAACAAGGTGGAAAATAAAATAGTGGACAATAATATCAAGTAATACAGAGCATAATAGTTGGAAGCTGAAATGTTCAAACATTCTTGTTTTGTTCAGGAAGAGGGTAGAAATATTGATTAACTTTACATTTTCCAAGTCAGCAAGCATGTTAAAAATTTAAAGCTAACCACACACACACACACACACACACATACACATGGAGAAAAATACTACATAAAAGAAGTAAAATTAAAAGAAATGTAATCGATCAAATAAAAGCAGGAGAAAGCAGGAAAATCTAGGATTTAGAACAATGAGTCTAGGAATTGAACAATGAAAAGTACAATTCAATCCAGAAATCAGTAAGCACAATAAGTATTCTATGTCGAATGCAATTTATGCATCTTACATACACACCAGGACTGTGTCAGAGAAGCAAGAGCCCATGGTCACCATCGCCAAAGCATATAAACAGGGAAAATTTATATTTAAAAAATCATATGAAGCAAAGATGCTTATCCTCACTAGTAATCATGAAATACAAACTTTAAAAATCAGATGTAACTTGAAATCTATTTGATTTACAAAGATAAATGTTAGTCGGGGGTAAAGAAACCCTTAAACATTCCTAGGAGGGTACAGATTGAAAGTAAATGGGCAATACGCATTGTAAGTGAAATGTGAACATATAATCAAGCAATAACCACTCTGGCTTTAAAGGAGTAAGAGAGCCCAGACTTGGCTTCCTAAGGTGAACAAATAGAAAACTGCAGATAAGTGAAACAACATTTTTCTGATCTTGAACAAGAGGCATGCTGTACTATAATCCCTGAAAGAAGGAAAACAAACAAGAGAACCCCACCATCCTTTCTGCCTTGAAACAATTTCTAGATATTGCAGGGAATGGGGACCAAAATGACCTGATGGTCCCAATAAGTTGAGAAGTTAGCTGTCAGAGTCCAGCAAAACTGAGGTGGCGAGAATTCTTGAGGCAGAGTATTAGAGAGGGGAAGTTACACAGATAAAGAACCCCATGAATTAGCATAGGAATTCCCTTGAACTGTTGACTGAAAACCATTCCTCGCATGTACAGGATGAAATTCCTGAAGACTGGACAAAGATCAGCTCCTGGGGGGTGGGGGGCAGGGGACAATTACAAGCCAAGAACAGTTTACAGAGTTCACACAAGTCCAGGAATCATCTGAGTTCCCACTAGCCAGAATGGAGAGACTGTTGCTTACACAGAAAACTTAGTAGGGACACCAAAAGGGTCATGGCTCACTAGGGGAATAAATTAAATGTACGAGTATTTTCTCAGTCTCAAGTGTGTTCACATTTCAGTTTCCAATGTGTATTGCCCGTTTACTTTCAGTCTGTACCCTCCTAGGAATGTTTAAGAGTTTCTTTACCTCTCACTAACATTTCTCTGTCTTTTAAAAAATTTCCAAAACAAGCTTTAAAGAGATCAAACTGATTCACAAGTAGCTTAATTGTCAAATAAAACCCAATAATTTTACAGGAATGCAACAAATCCCAGAACTGAACAATATAAGATTCACCATTTCCAATAGTGAATTAAAAACTAGTAGACATGTGAAGAATCATGAAAGTGTGGCCTATAAATGGAAGAAGAAAAATGAGTCAAGAGAAACGGGCTGAAAAGAAAAATGACAGTTAATGAAACACATTTACATAAAGGAATGTAGAGTGCTGGACATAGCAATTATGGAGGTAAATGTAATATTTTTATTCACTTAATTTGTTCTAACTATCATTGATTGTATAAGGAAACATAATGCTTTATTTTGGGATTTGTAACATGTAGGATTAAAATCAGTCATCAGTTCAGTCACTCAGTTGTGTCTGACTCTTTGCCACCCCATGAACTGCAGCACGCCAGGCCTCCCTGTCCATCACCAACTCCCAGAGTCCACCTGAACTCATGTCCATTGGGTCGGTGATGCCATCCAACCATCTCATCCTCTGTCATCCCCTTTTCCTCCTGCCCTCAATCTTTCCCAGCATCAGGGTCTTTTCAAATGAGTCTGCTCTTCACATTAGGTGGCCAAAGTATTGGAGTTTCAGAATCAACATCAGTCCTTCCAATGAACACCCAGGACTGATCTCCTTTAGGATGGACTGGTTGGATCTCCTCGCAGTCCAAGGGACTCTCAAGAGTCTTCTCCAACACCACACTTCAAAAGCATCAATTCTTCAGCACTCAGTTTTCTTTATAGTCCAACTCTCACATCCATACATGACTACTGGAAAAATCACAGCCTTGACTAGAGGGACCTTTGTTGACAAAGTAATGTCTCTGATTAAAATATGTAGCAACAAAAACATAAAGAATGGAGGAGAAAAATGGGATTCTTATATGTGGTTAATGATTCAAGGTAGATAGATTGTGATAAGCTATTAATAAAAATGCATGCTGCAAACCATGATGCAATCATTAAAAAGTATAAAAATATAACCAATTCTCCACAATAGGAGATAAAATGAAAACATAAAAAGTACTCAATTAATAAAAAGTTAAAAATTTTAAAAAGGTCCATATAGTGAAAGAAATAACAAAGAATGGATAGAACAAACAGATAACAAAGAGCAACATTGTAAGTGAAGTGAAGTCGCTTAGTCGTGTCCGACTCTTTGCGACCCCATGGACTGTAGCCTACCATGCTCCTCCATCCATGGGATTCTCCAGACAAGAGTACTGGAGTGGGTTGCCATTTTCTTCTCCAGAGGATGTTCCCAACCCAGGAATTGAACCCAGGTCTCCCACATTGCAGGCACACGCTTTACCGTCTGAGCTACCAGGTAAATCTAAACTCAACCAAATAAATACATTAAGAGTAAACTCTCCAACTGAAAGGCAGACATGCTCAAACTGGATTAAAAAATGGATGATTAAGTGATAGGCTCTTTATAAGAAATCTAATTTAAGTACAAAGATATAGAATAGTTAAAATTTGGGTTTCCCAGGTGGCTCAGTGGTAAAAAATCTGCCTGCCAATGCAGGAGATGCTGGTTTGATCCCTGGGTCAGGAAAATTCCCTGGAGAAGGAAATGGCAATCCATTCCAGTATTCTTGTTGGGAAATCCCCCATGAACAAAGGCTTGGTGGGCTATAGTACATGGAGTTGCAAAAGAATCAGACACAATTTAGCAACCAAAACAACTTGAAATTTAACAATGAAAAATGTGGTATTACAAAAGTAATTATATAGAAGCTGAAGTGGCTATACTGATACCAAAGAGACTTCAAAACAGAATATTACAGGGAACAGAGACATTAAGTAATAATGAAGAGATCAACTTATCAAGAGGACATAATAGTTCTAAATGTTTACATGTCTAATAATGTTTCAAAACACATAAACCAAAACTGATAGAACTGAAAGGAGAGAGAAGTCAAAAATTATACTCAAAAACTTTATTCTCTCATTATTAATAGAATGAATAGCCAAAAAAGATCAGCAAGAATTTATGCTCTGGACAGCATTATTAACTAGCACAATCTATTTTAATGATCTAATTATTAACTTGGTGTTTATACAACATCCTCCCCAAGAACAGAATACATGTGTTTTACAAGTGTACCTGGAATGTTCATTAAAATAGACCACAAAAGTGATAAAAGCAAATAATATAAAAGAAGTAAAATCATGAGAAGTATGTTCTCTGTCCATAATGAAATTAAAATAGAACTCAATAATGGAATAATATCTGGAAAATCCCCACATAATAAAATTTTAAACAATATATATATATTTTAATTCAAATATATTGGATATTTAGTTGCATCAAAAGAAAGCCACAAGGGAAATTAGCAAACATTTTTTTATTTAATAAAAATTAAAATGTAACTTGCAGATAAAGCAAATGCTTAGAGGGAAATTTATAGCATTAAATGTTTATATTAAATAACAAAAATCTCAACTAAATTACCCTAGCGTTCACTTTAAGAAACCAAATTAGAATATAAAATTAAACAAAGCAAAAAGGAGAAAGAAAATAATAATTATAAGGCCAGGGATAAATAAAATTTAAAACAGAAAGCAACAGAGGGGGAAAAAAAACAATGAAATCAAAAGATGGTTCTTTGTAAAAATCAATAAGATTGATAAACTTCTAGCCAGACTTGGCCAAGGACAAAAGAAAGAAACAAAAGAATTATATCATAAATGAAAGGAAACATCATGCAAATCCTACAGACCTTAAAATGATAATAAAGGAAGGCTTGAACTGTTATGAAAATAAATTTGGAAACATAAAAGAAATCAATACATTCCATGATTAGCAAAGTTCACTCAGTAAAAAACGGATAACCTGAATAGCTCTATATTTATTAAAGAAGTAGAATTTGTTTATAAAACTCCCCAAAAAGAAAACTCTAGACCCAGATGATTTTACTGATTAATTTGAACTAAACATTGAAGGGGAAAAAATAAAAATTCTACAAAAACTCCTCCAGAAGATGAGAAAACTCTCTCCAGGAGAGAACACTTTACAAATAATTTTATGAGGTCAGCAGTTCCCTGATATTGAAACCAAAAAAACAAAAAAAGAAACCAAACAAAGAAAAACTAAAAAAGAAAAAATAACCCTCAGATTAATACTCCTCATAAACATGGATATAAGGCCCCTTAATAAAATATTAGCATTGATTCAGCAATATATAAAAATGATAATATATTGTTGCTGTTCAGTTGCCAAGTCATGTCCAACTCTTTGCAACCCCATAGATTGCAACATGCCAGAACTCCCTGTCCCTAACCATTTCTCAGAGTTTGCCCAAGTTCATGTCCATTGAATCAGTGATGCCATCCAACCATCTCATCCACTGATGCCCTCTTCTTCCCTCAATCTTTCCCAGCATCAGGATCTTTTCCAAGGAGTCGGCTGTTTGCATCAGGTGGCCAAAGTATCGGAGCTTTAGCTTCAGCATCAGTCATTCCAATGAATATTCAGGGATCAATGAATATTGATTTCCTTTAGGACTGACTAACATTTTTGAAACTCAACATTCAAAAGATGAAGATCATGGCATCCAGTCCCATCACTTCATGGCAAATAGATCGAGAAACAATGGCAACAGTGATAGACTATTTTCTTAGGTTCCGAAATCTCTGCAAACTGTGACTGCAGCCATGAAATTAAAAGACTCTTGCTCCTTGGAAGAAATGTTATGACAAACCTAGACAGCATATTAAAAAGCAGAGACATTACTTTGCCAACAAAGGTCCGTCTAGTCAAAGCTATGGTTTTTCAAGTAGTCAACTATGGATGTGAGAATTGGACCATTAAGACAGTTGAGCACCAAAGAAATGATGCTTTTGAACTGTGGTGCTCAAAACGACTTTTGAGAGTCCCTTGGACTGCAAGGAGATCAAACCTGTCAATCCTAAAGGAAATCAACCCTCAATATTCATTGGAAGGACTGATGCGGAAGCTGAAGCTCCAATACTTTGGCCACCTGATGTGAAGATCTGACTCATTAGAAAAGATTTTGATGCTGGGAAAGACTGAAGGCAGGAGGAGAAGGGGAAGACAGAGGACGAGATGGTTGGATAGCATCCACATAGTCAATGAAACAGAATTAGATGTTTTTCTGAAATTCCCTTGCTTTCTCTATGATCCAACAAATGTTGGCAATTTGATCTCTGGTTCCTTTGCTTTTACATCTGGAAGTTCTCGATTCAGTACTGCTGAAGCTTAGCTTGAATGCTTTTGCGCATAACCTTACTAGCATGGGAAGTGAGGGCAGTTGTCCAGTAGTTTTAACATTCTTTAGTACTGCCCTTCTTGGGAACTGGGATGAAGATTGACCCACTGCTATATTTTCCAAATCTGCTGGCATATTGAGTGCAGCACTCTCACAGCATCATCTTTTAGGATTTGAAATAGCTCTGCTGGAATTCCATCACCTCCACTAGCTTTATTGGCAGCAGTGCTTCCTAAGGCCCATTTGACTTCACATTCCAGGATGAATGGCTCTAGGGGATGATCACAGCATCATGTGGTCAAATGATAATACATTTGACAAAATAGAATATTACAGGATATTGCTCCTACTAAACATTGTGCTGGAGGTCTTCATCAGTGCAACAAAGCAAGAAAAAGAAACACAAGACATACAGATTAGAAGGAAAGAAGTAAAAATCTTATACTTTGCAGATAACATGATTTATGTAAAAATCCCAAAGAAACCTATAAAATCTACAATCTATTAGAATTAATAAGTGAATTCTATAAGTTTGCAGCATAATTTTAAAATCTAAATCCTAGCAATGCACCAATGGAAGTTTAAACTTATAAAAGGAATTTCATACATACTATCAACACAAAACTAAAATCTTATTATATTTATGTAAGATTTCTATGCTGAAAACTGTAAAACAATGTTGTTTTACATCATGACAGTGATGAGAAGAATCAAGGGAGACCTAAATAAATGGAGAGATATTATGTTCATACTTTGGAAGAATTCAATATTGTTAACACTGAGAAGAAGTGAGTTCTTCCCAAATTAATCTATAGATTCAATGGAGTTTCAATCAAAACTACTAAGGGGTTTTGTTTGTTTGTTAATGGCATCACCGACTCAATGGACATGAGTTTGAGCAAGCTCTGGGAATTCGTGATGGACAGGGAAGCCTGGCATGCTGCAATCCATGGAGTCGCAAAGAGTTGGACATGATTGAGCAACTGAACTGAACTGAGATATCAGCAAGTTGGTATACATAGGCAAAGGACCTGGTGTGGTAACTAGCCTCCAAAATGACCTCCAATGATTCTGGTATTCAGAGTAGTCTGTGTGACCAATAGAATGTGGCAGAAATAATTGTATGTTACTTCTGAGAGTAGATTACAAAAGGCATCATGTCACTTTCTTTATTTTCTCCCTCACATATTCCCTTTCTCTCCACTGACCTTCGGGAAAGTCAGCAGCCATGTGTGAACAAACTTAAGACGAATCCCTTGTGGCGAGGCCCTCACTGGAGTCTCTAGCCAACAGCCATGTAACTGAACTTGGAAATGACCCTTCTAATCCAGCCAGGCCTTCAGATGATTGTAGCTCTGGGTAACATCTTGACTGCAGCCTATGAGAGAACCTTATCTGAAAAAATCCAACTAAAGCTTTTCTGAATTTCTGACTCACAGAAATCGTGAGATAATAAATGTTTACTTTTTTAAACTTTTACGTTTTGGGTAAACTGTTAATGCAGTCATAAACAAATAATATCCTTAGAGTAATAAAAACAATTTTGAGAAAGAACAAAATTGCAGGACTTACAAAAGACTTTTATAAGGTTTACTATAAAGAGCTAAGTAATCAAGAGCATGCGGTCTTGATCTATATAAGTAAAAAGTATAGAAATACAGATCAATGAATCAGGTTGAGGAGTCCAGAAATAGACTCAAAATTTATGGCCAACAGATTTTGACAAAGTACCAATGCCATTTAAAGAAATAAAGATAGTATTCTGAATAAATGTTACTGGAACAATTGAATATCCACATGAAAAACAAAACCAGAAACATTTCAACCTACACCTTGGTCCATGGGGTTACAAAAGAGTCTGACATGACTTAGCGACTTAACAACAGCAACACCGAAGATGAGATACAGATGTCAAATGTTGTTGTTTAGTCGCTCAGTCATGTCTGACTCTTCTGCGACTCCATGGACTATAGCCTTCCAGGCTCCTCTGTCCCTGGAATTTACCAGGCAAGAATACTGGAGTGGGTTGCCATTTCCTTCTCCAGGGGATCTTCCCGACCGGGAGATCAAATCTGCATCTCCTGCATTGGAAGGTGGGTTCTTAATCCATTGAGCCACTGAGCCACCAAGGAAGCCCACAGATAGCAAAAAAAAAAAAAAAAAGAAAGAAAAGAACAGAACCTGAATATGCTCAACATAACAGGAAGGCAATTTAAAACCACAGGGATACCACTACTTATAAGAATGGCCTTCATTTAAAAAGGAATAGCATCTGACAATACCAAGTGCTATTGAGGAGGATATGGAGCAACTGGATCTCTCATACATTGGTTATGAAGGCAAAATGGTATTGCAACTTCGGAAAATAGTTTGCATTTTGGTATTAAGTTAGACATACACTTACCATTACTTCATGGCAAATAGAGGCGGAAAATGTGGAAGTAGTGATAAAGTTCCTCTTCTTGGGCTCTAAAATCACTGCAGATAATGATTGCAGCCATGAAATCGGAAGATATTTGCTTCTTGGCAGAAGTGCTATGACAAACCCAGACAGTGTGTTGAAAAGCAGAAACATTACTCTGCCAAAAAAGGTCCATAGAGTCAAGGCTATGGTCTTCCCAGTGGTCACATTCAGCTGTGAGAGTTGGATCGTAAAGAAGGCGGAGCATCCAAAAATTGATGCTTTTGAACTATGGTGCTGGAGAAGACTCCTGAGAGTCCATTGGATAGCAAAGAGATCAAGTCAGTCCATCTTCAGGGAAATCAACCCTGAATACTCACTGAAAGGACTGATGCTGACGTTGAAACTCCAGTATTTTGGTGCAAACAGCTGACTCATTGGAAAAGTCCCTGATGCTGGGAAAGATTGAGGGCCGAAGGAGAAAAGGGCATCAGAGGATGAGATGCTGGATGACATCACCGATGCAATGAACATGAACTTGGGCAAACTTCAGGAGATGGTGAGGGACAGGGAGGCCTGGCGTGCTGCAGTCCATGAGGTTGCAAAGAGTCGGCCATGACTGAGTCACTGAAAAACAACAACACTTAGCATACAAGCCAGTAATTTCACTGCTAGGCATTACCCAAATACATTAAAAATTATAGTTCATATAAAAACTGGTATCTATATGTTTGCAGCAGCTTTGTTAATAATCAACAAAACCGAGAAGCAACACAAGTGTCCAACTGGTCAATGCATAAATAAATTGTGGTATAGTCCTATAATATAGCACTTCTTTTTTTTTTTTTTAATATAGCACTTCTTAAAGTAAAAATCAAGTACTGACACGTGTTAATATGGGAGAATTTCTCAGGCATTATGCTAGGTGAAAGAGGGTAAGCTCAAAAAAAATGCATGCTCTATAATTTTTTAAGATATTCTGGAAAAGAACAAAATTACAGAGACAGAAAACAGATCAGTGATTGTCAGGGGCTGGGGGTAGAGGAGGAAGATTAACTGTAAATAGGCACAAGAGAAATTTCTGAGGTGACTGAGACATTCTATATATTGATCAGGTGATGTTACATGACCATATAAATTTTTTAAATTCGTAGAACTGTATACCAATAAAGTATTGATTTTGTTGTGTATAAATGAGACCTCAATAAAATAACACTTACACACTGTGGAATACTGCTTAAGTGTCCTTTGAGGGAAATATATATCTTTAAACACTTACATTAGTAAAGAAGGAAAGTCTGAAATAAATTATCTCAGCTTCTAGCTGAAAGACTCAAGGGAGAAAGTGACCAAATTAGCCCTACAGTGAGGAGAAGAAAGGAAATATGAAAAATAAGAGTAGAAATCAATGAAATAGGAAATGGGTAAACAAAACATAAAAATCAAAGAAACAGAACACTGGTTCTTTTAAAACACCAATACAATTGACAAATCTTTAGCGAGACAAATTGAGAAAATAAGAAAAGACACAAATTAACATTAGGTGTGAAAGAAAGGACAGCAGTACAGGTCTTACAGATGCTGAAAGGAAAATGATTAATTAACTGAATACTTAGATGAATGAAAAAATATTTAAAAGATAAAAATTACCAGATTGACCCAATATGGAATAGAAAATCTGTTATTTTTAAGTAAATTAATTATATTTAGTAAATAGCCATTTACTAAAGAAATTAAACTTGTAATTAAAAGCTTTCCCACAAATAATACTCCCAAGCCCAGATATTTTACAGGTGAATTTAAACAAATATTTAAAGAAAAAGTAATGCCAATATTCTAAGACTCAGAAAATATAAGAGGGAAAACTTCCCAATTTATTTTACAAGGCAGAATAATCCTGATACAGAAAACCAGTCAAGACTTCAAGAGAAAAATACCCTACAGACCAATAGGAGTCATTAATAAAATATTAGCAAATTGAACCTAGCAATAGATAACAAGAATAATACATCATGAATACAGCATTGGTTTATCATTTGATAATTAATGAAGGTAATTCACTAAAATAACAGATTGAGAAAAAAATCACCTCAATACATGCAGGAAAATGCATCTGATTAAATTCAGCAGCCATTTATGAAAAATTAATAACTCTCTGCATACTAAAAATAGAGGAAATCTTCCTCAACCTCCAAAAGTCATCTGTGAAAATTTTATAGCTCACATGTTTCTTAATGGTGAAATACTGAATACTTCTCCCTTTCAGTTGGGGATGAAATAAACATAACCACAACTGCCACCTCTATTTTACGTTATACTGAATGTCTCAGCCACTGCGATAAGGCAAGCAGAAACAAAGGAAGGGCATAGCATATAGGCTGTCTGCATTTTGTCAAAGTGGAATGCTAGAAACTGCATTCACTCTCCCACCTGAAACAGTCAAAAAACTGACAAAATATATGAAACATCCATTTTCAAAACACTGGACATCAGGCAGCAAATAACAGCGATCTCAAAGAAATAAGAAAGAAATGACCTGAGCCCTGTGGGCACATGTTGCATTACTAGCTTACTGCTTTGAGAGTATCCAGGCAAGGAGAGGGTACTCCCTGAGAAGAGCTGAGAATTTGAGACCAGAGAGAGTAGAGTTGGCAAGAAAGAGCATTAAAGAGGAGAGATCTACACAGAGAGCACACAAAAGTTTTTCATACCACTCTCTCAATAATAAATAGATCAAATAGACAGAAACTCAGTAAAACATGAAAGGCCTGAATAACTCTATCAATCCAATTGACCTTATTGACAATCACAGAACACATTGCCCTCAAACAACAAAACACAGATTCTTTTGAAGTGTCCAAGGGGTAATTCACAAGATAGATCATATTCTAGGCCATAAAACACAAAAATGTAAAAGAATTCACTGTATACAAAATATACTCTCTGTTCAAAGTAACATTACAGTAGAAATCAACAGAAATGTATCTGGAAAAAAATCACCAGATATTTGGTTACTTCTAAATAACCCATGGGTCAAAGAAGAAATTCAAAGAAGAATTAGAAAATGTCTTGAAATGAATAAAAACAAAAATGCGAGAGCTGAAATTTGTAGAATGCTGCTAAAGCAGTGCCTATAGGGAAATTTATAGCACTAAATGCCTATGTTAGAAAAGAAGATATCAAATCAATGATCTCATCCTTCACCTTAAAAAACTAGAAACAATAACAGCAAATTAAACTCATACAAAAGAAACAAAAGCAAATAATAAAGATCAGAACAGAAATCAATGAAGCAGCCTGAATAGACAAAAATGGGAGCAGACTCAGATTTAGCAATATTAGGAATAAGATATATTTCAGATATTAAAAAGATAATAAGGAGATATCATTAATAACTTGATGCTAATACATTCTATGACTTAGATGAAATGAAAAAAATAATTAAAGATGAGAACTTATCAATGTTCACTCAAGATGAAATAGAAAATGTGACTAGCTCTGTACTTATTAAAGTCATTCAATTAAAAACCTTCCCACAAAGAAAACTTCAATCCTAGGTGACTGCATTGGCTTCCTTCTATCAAACATTTAAGAATACCTGTTCTACATAAAATATTTTTAAAAGTGGAAGAGAAGGGAATATTTCTCAATTCATTCTGCAAGGTCAGCATTAACATGATACCAAAACTGTATAAAGATAATACAAAGAAATAAAACTACATATTGGTATCAGCGTTATGAACATGAAGTAAAAAATTCTTTATACTTTGGCAAGTTAAGCCCAATAATTTATAAAAAGCCAAACATACTATAACCAATTAAGTTTTATCTCATGCATGCAAGGTGAAATTAAGATTTGAAAATCAATCAGTATACATTTATGTTGACAAACTAAAAAAAGCCATATGATCATCTCAAAAGATACACTAAAAACATTTGACAAAGTCCAATATTGGGACAGGGAAGCCTGGTGTGTTGCAGTCCATGGGGCTGCAAAGAGTTGGACAAAACTGAGTGACTGAACAACAACAACAATATTCGCCTCTGGTAAGAATATGAAAAAACATATGGAAACAGAAGGAAAATTAGTCAACCTGACATCAAACATCCATGAAAAACTTTTAGCTAACATGGTACCTGTGCTCAGTCATGTCCGACTCTTTGTGAGTCTTCATGGACTGTAGCCTGCTAGGCTACATGGGATTCTTCAAGCAAGAATACTGGAGTGGGTAGCCATTCTCTTCTCCAGGGGATCTTACCAACCTAGAGATCAAACCTGGGTCTCCTACATGGCAGGCGGATTCTTTACTATCTGAGCCTCCAGGGAAGCCCAGCTAGCATGGTGTTTAATGGCAAAAGACTGGACATTATTCTTCTAAGAATGGGAAAACACAAGGATGCTTACTCTCTTTACCTCTATTTAACTAGAAGTCCTAGCCAGGATAATACAGCAAAAGAAAAAAAAAAGAAGAAGACATCCAAGTTGGAAAGAAGAAACAAGATTGTCTATATTTATATACGATGTTATCACCTATGTAGAGACTCTGACGGCATCTACTAAAAAAGCTACTAGAAGTCATTAGTGAGTTTGGAAATATTGAAGGATACAAAATATATACAGAAATCAATTATATTTTTTTATGTTAGTAATGTATGGGCTTCCCAATTGGCTCAGTGGTAAAGAATCTGCCTGCAAATACAGAAGCCTCAGGAGATGCAGATTTGATCCCTGGGTTAGGAAGATCCCCTAGAGAAGGACATGGCAACCCACTCCAGTATTCTTGCCTGGGAAATCCCATGGACAGAGGAGACTGGCAGGCTACAGCCCACAGGATTGCAAAGAATCAGACACGATTGAGCAACTACACAACAACAAACAATGCAGGATGGATTCTGTCCATGGTTCTGGAGGTAACATTTTTACCTAAACTTGTGGGAAGGAAGAAAAGAAATCATCCTCTTTTCCATGAGCCAAGAGTCTGACACAGCTGAGCATGCGTGCATGTACCATACATAAGAAACAGAAATACCCTTTCTTGCATGTATCCTATAGACCTGCTAGACTGGCATGTCTAACAAATAAGCACAAGGCAATGTGCAAGGATTCTCACTGCAGCACTGCTTGTAAAAGTGAATAAATAGAAACAGACCATCCCTCACCAGGGGACTAATAAACTGATTTATTCACACAGTGAAATACTGTACAACAAAAAATTTTCAATGAATGCGCCTGATTCATATATAATCAAATCCACAAGTCTCTAAAACATAAAAGTGATGAAAAAATGAGTTACCAAAATATGTGCATTATTTATAGACAAATACATAGCCAAAGCACAAAACACAAATGAAAATTACACCAACTTCAGATTAGCGGATAATCTGATATGGAGAGATGGGATGCAGATGAAGATGGGATGCAGAGGCATGACCTGTATTCGTAGTGTTTTGTTTCTTTAAAAAGTAAACATTGGAAGCAAATATGGCAATGTGTTAATTTGTGTTTAATTTCAGTTGTGGGAACATTAGTGTTTATTATATTTTGAAAATTTCTCATTTTTATATTATACAACATAAGCAGAAAGGGATTGGCCTACCCTCAGCAAAGGGATTTCGTTTGTTGAGCCCCACTCTTAGGAATATAGGAAAAGCAAATTTCTTGAGGCTTCTATTGTGTCTCCTAAAGAGGAGTGAGAAAATACACCCCAGAGACCATGCCTGAGAGAATGGTGTAAGATTCTGGAAGCTGTTCAGATTCCTATATTTGGTATCTGTCACTTCTACTTCAGGTCCTGACAGCAATTTGCAGTCTTGAACAGGAGCTGAATTTCTCAAAACCAAAAGGACCTATGGGCTTGTCTTTAGGAGAAGCAGGGAGTGAGAAATGGGAAGACTGAGGTTAAGCTTATACCCAGATTTGGGGAGAAGTCTTAAGTAATAGACTTACGGGCTTCCCTGGTGGCTCAGAGGTTAAAGCGTCTGCCTCCAATGTGGGAAACCCGGGTTTGATCCCTGGGTCAGGAAGATCCCCTGGAGAAGGAAATGGCAACCCACTCCAGTATTCTTGCCCGGAGAATGCTATGGATGGAGGAGCTTGGTAGGCTACAGTCCACGGGGTCGCAAAGAGTCAAACATGACTGATTGACTTCACTTTTTCACTTAAGTAATAGAATGGGTGTTGTTGAAGTTGTTTTTCAGTCTCTAAGTCATGTCTGACTCTTTGAGACCCCATGGACTGTAGCACACCAGGCCTCCCTTGCCTTCACTGTCTCCTGGAGCTTGCTCAAATTCATGTCCATTGAGTGCAACCAAGTCCAACCATCTTGTCCTCTGTCATATCCATCTCATCCTGTCTTCAATCTTTCTAAGCATCAGGGTCTTTTCCAGTGAATCAGCTCTTCGCATGAGGTGGCCAAAGGACTGGAGCTTCAGTTTCAACATCAGTTCTTCCAGTGAATATTCAGGGTTTAATTCCTTTGTGATTGACTGGTTTGATCACCTTGCAGTCCAAGGGACTCTCAAGAATCTTCTCCAGCACCATAATGTGAAAGCATAAATTCTTCAGTGCTCAGCCTGCTTAATGGTCCAACTCTCACATCCATATATGACTGCTGGAAAACCATAGCTTTATACGGGCCTTTGTTGGCAAAGTGGTGTCTCTGCTTTTTAGTATGGTGTCTAGGTTTGTTGTAGCTTTATCTTTCAAGGATCAAGTGTTTTTTAATTTTATGGTTGCAGTCACTGTCTGCACTGATTTTGGAGCCCAAGAAAAGAAAATCTGTCACTGTTTCCAATTTTTCTCCATCAGTTTGCCATGAAGTGATGGGACTGGATGCCATGATCTTAGTTTTTTGAATGTTGAGTTTCAAGCCAGTTTTTCTCACTCTGCTCTTCCACCCTCGTCAAGACTCTTTTTAGTTTTCTTCGCTTTATGCCATTAGGGTGGTATCATCTGCATATCTGAGATTGTTGATATTTTTCCCATCAACCTTGATTCCAGCTTGTGAGTCAACCAGCCCAGCATTTTGCATGATGTACTCTGTATATAAATTAAGTAAGAAGGGTGACAATATACAGCCTTGAGGTACTCCTTTCCCAATTTTGTTGTTTATTCCGTGTCTGGTTCTAGTGGCTGCTTCTTGATCCACATACAGGTTTCTCAGAAAACAGGTAAGGTGGTCCGGTATTCCCATCTCTTTAAGAATTTTCCATAGTTTGTTGTGACCCACACAAGGGCTTTCATGTAGTCAACAAAGTAGATATTTCTTTGGAATTCTCTTGCTTTTTCTGATCCAGTGGATGTTGGTAATTTGATCTCTGGTTCCTCTGCCTTTTCTAAATCCAGCTTGTACATCTGGAAGTTCTCAGTTCACATACTGTTCAAGCCCAGCTTGAAGGATTTGGAGAATTACATTGCTAGCATGTGAGATGAGTGCAGCTGTATGGCAGCTTGCACAAAAATGGGTGTGGCCTGAGGTAAAGAAACAAGGGAAGCAGGGTGTGACCTTGGTGTGGGAAAGAAGAGGTGTGCTGGATGAAGCCCGAAAGAGGCTATAATTCTTCACAGACTCCTGAGATGCCCTAACTTACCCATTTTCCATCAGCACTTAGTATTTCCTTGCATCCTGCCCTCTGGGATATTTCAGCATTCTTGAAGAGCTGACTCAGCACAATAGTTTATAAGTTTTTCGACCTTCTCAATCCCAGCTAACATTGCTTCCAATCCTATGTGGTTGCACTCTACCTACATTCTATCACCGAGTTCTTCCCTTAGTGCGAACACCTCAAATGTGGTGTCCCCTGCTCTGCCAAAGCCTTGATTTCAGCTCTTTTACTTTCTAATTCCCATTGCACTTGCCCTTCAATCCTGCTGACATCTCTAAGGCCCTTGAATCCTCCATTTTCCTATCATCTATTAACTACTTTTTAATTTCATTCTTGTCATCCATAAAAACCACAGCTGATTCCTTGAGTTATTCACTTGTAAACTTTTGTTTTCATTTTCCTACATAGGACCTTTTCTAAGGGGGCTTCCCAAGTGGCTCAATGGTAAAGAATATGCCTCCTAATGCAGGAGACGCAGGTTTGATCACTGGGCCAGGAAGATCCCCTGGAGGAGGAAAAGGAAACCCACTCCAGTACTGTTGCCTGGGAGGGCAGAGGAGCCTGGTAGGTTATAGCCCATAGGATCACAAAAGAGTCAGATGTGACTTAGTGACTGAACAACATCAGCCCTTTCTAAAACCATCCTACCATTTGTATTCTCTGCCCCTAGACTGTAGGGCTGAGTAGAGCTGAAGAAAATTATATAGCCATGCAGGCTGACATCATTAGAAATTTGGAGTTTCCAAAGGAATCAAACCTTCAATTCTGTTTAGCACTTTCTTTTTGGTTCTTAGACAACTCATGCCCAATATTCCCTTAGAAGGCATTCCCAACTGGTCTGTGCTCAAGCACACCATCCTATGCACTTACTTTCTACTTCATAAAAAATATGAAGGTCATTATGTGTGAGTGAACTCTGCCTATGTCTAAATCCACAAGAGGAGTACTTGGTAATCTGTATAATCATGTCATTTTTCTGTTCAAGGCTTATCATTATTATTGCTCTCCCCTTTACAGTTCAGTTCAGTTCAGTTCAGTTGCTCAGTCGTGTCTGACTTTTTTGCAGCCCCATGAATCACAGCACGCCAGGCCTCCCTGTGCATCACCAACACTCGGACTTCACTCAAACTCACCTGCATCCAGTCGGTGATGCCATCCAGCCATCTCATCCTCTGTCATCCCATTTTCCTCCTGCCCCCAATCCCTCCCAGCATGAGGGTCTTTTCCAATGAGTCAGCTCTTTGCATGAGGTGGCCAAAGTATTGGAGTTTCAGCTTCAGCAGCAGTCCTTCCAATGAACACTCAGGACTGGTCTCCTTTAGGATGGACTGGTTGGATCTCCTTGCAGTCCAAGGGACTCTCAAGAGTCTTCTCCAGCACCACAGTTCAAAAGCATCAATTCTTCGGTGCTCAGCTTTCTTCACAGTCCAACTTTCACATCCATACATGACCACTGGAAAAACCAAAGCCTTGACTAGATGGACCTTTGCTTCTAAGATCATAAAAAGAAATGTCTAAACTACAGAGAGAGAGAAAAAAAAAACGCCATAATATATATACAAATATAAATATTTCCAGAACTCACTGCTTTCACTATTTCACTAAAACTACTCTAGCAAGGGCACCAATGACCTTCTGTTTTCAAGTCCAGTGACTGCTTTCTGCCCTTAACCTGTGTTCCTGCAGAATTGGATTCTGCTTCTAAACCCCTTCCTTCAGGGAGGAATCCACTGCCCTGGCTTCCTCTGTGTCAAGCTCCCTGATGCTTCTGCTCTCCTCTCACTTTTTGCCTTCAGTGTACTCACCCAGAGTGTCATTAACTACCCGTCTCCTTACTGCTTGACTTTGACCCTCTTCCCTTCTCAGGCAGCAAACTCTTCCTGGGTGACTGCAGTGATGTCCGCATTCCCAAGGCTTTAACTACCACCTCAGTCCTGACAACTACCAAAATCTATATTTCCAACTCAAACTTCCTTTCCTGAGTGCCACATCCCCATACACAACAATTTGCAGGTGATCTCCCACAGGACTTCAAAAGCAACACATCCAAACTCCTATCTTGCAAAATGTCTCTTCCTCCTGTTGCTCTCTTTTGATTGGTGGGAAGCCCTGTCTTCTCAAAAGCCTGTGCTAGCAACCTGGAATTTAACTCCTGTGGCTCCCTCCGTAGGCATCAGTAGTAACCTCCATAGACACCAGTAATAACCTGAGGTCTACCTCTCTCAGGTAGACCTAAGCATTACTTAGAAGAGGTTGAGTCAGGTGATGGTTGGGAACACGAGTCTTTGAGCCAAATGGCATGAGTCTAAAGGTTGGTTTTACCACTTACCAGCTGTTGACTTTGATGAAGTTACTTATTTTGTGTCTTTTCAATTTCCTCATATCAAAGGAGGAATGCTAATAATATTATTACCTACTTCACAGAACTGTTGGGAGATTTAAACAAATATATGGAAAGCACCTAAAACGTAGCCTGCAGTAAGTACTCAGTAACTGTTCACGCACTGTCACTGTTAGAACAGCATTCATTCCTCAGCATCTCCACAGCCTTAGCATTGGTCAGTTATTCATCTTCTCCTACAAAGGCCTCTGTCTCTTCTTCTTTTTTTTTTTTTTTCAATGATTAGGATCCTGTGTTGGGGTTTTCTGTGAGAGTAGTCAGGACTGGCTCCTAGCAACCAAGCATGAAACTGGGGGCCACTGGTTATTCGATTTCTGAGCGAGGCCAGGTTGGGGAGCAAAAAAAAAAAAAAAAAAACAAGTCCAGAAAACCTCAAGAGAGAAAAATAGGAGGAACTGGGTCTGAAGGGAAGAACTGGCTCCTGGGAACAGGTGAGCCAGATGAAGAATGGAGGTGGCACTGGAACGGTCCAGGCATAACATGAGATCGGATAAAGAGAAAACATGGTTCAGAGCAGCAGCCTCCTAACCCAGCATTTTGCAATCCATGATCTGTATTATTATCACCTGGGAAGCACTTAAAACATACAGAAGCCGAGGTACAGCCCCAGAAGGATTTAATCAGAATCTTGGGATTAAAGTCACAATATTATTGTTATTATTTTTTATTTCCACGGGCAATTCGAATGTGTAGCGTACAGGCAGGGTTTGGAACCGCGATCTTTTAACTAGTCCCCTAACTTGCATCATTTACTTCTTTCACACCACGCGTGCACGCGTGCTTAGTCACTCAGTCATGTCTGACTCTTTGTGACTCTACGAACTGTAGCCCGCCAGGCTCCTCTGTCCAGGGGATTCTCCAGGAAAGAGCACTGGAGTGGGCTGTCACGCCCTCCTGCAGGCTGTCCCACTCATGCGTAGTTTTTACTTGTTTTCCTTTTCAAACAATGTTAAATTATTTTTAATTGAAGTATAATTTGTTGTACAACTTTATGCTACAGGTGTACAATAGAGTAATTCACAATATTAAAAGTCATAATTTTATTTATAGCTATTATAAAATATTGGCTGTATGCCCCATGTTGTACAATATATCCTTAAGCTGTGTTTTATACCGAATGGCTTGTGCCTCTTATTTCCCCGCCCCTGTATTGCCCCTCCCTGCTTCCCTCTTTTCACTGGTCACCACTGAGTTGTTCTCCGTATCTGTTAGCCTGTTTCTTTATTCACTGCTGCTGCTGCTAGGTCACTTCAGTCGTGTCCAACTCTGTGCGACCCCATAGACGGCAGCCCACCAGGCTCCCCCATCCCCGGGATTCTCCAGGCAGGAACACTGGAGTGGGTTGCCATTTCCTTCTCCATCTTTATTCACTAGGTGGTTGTATTTTTTAGATTTCACGTGATAATAATATACAGTATCTGTCTTTCTCTATCTGACTTATTTCACTTAGCTTAATGCCCCCCAAGCTCCATCTATGTTGTTGCAAATTGCAAACTTTTATTCTTTATTTTTTCCAGCTGAGTCGTATTTCACTGTATATATATATTCACACCTTTTTTTAAAAAAAAAATTCATCTGTTGATGTACACTTGGTTGCTTCCATATCTTTGCAATTATAAACAATACTGCTAAGAACATTGGGGTACATGTATCTTTTCAAATTCGTGGGTTTCTTTCTTAAGGCAAAGCTAGTCATATCATTCTCTAGCTTTATGTCCTTCAGTGAGTCCTCATAACCCCATAGGACAAAAATTCCAGTTCCTTAGCCTGTAAAATCCTCTCCTGATTATACCTTTTCCTCCTTCCTACTGGCTTGTGAGAACAATTTGAACACAATTTTTCCCAGCTCAGTGTTCAATGTCGTCACATCAGCAGTTTGCAATCAGCCATGACAGAAACATTTACATCATAGAAATAGACAAATACTACAAAAATCCCCCAACCCCAAAGGGCTTATTGTTAAAACTTTAGGAGCTCACTGCTGCTTTCTCCCACCTCTTCCACATGCCCATACTCTACTGAATTGTCAGACAACCTGAAATTTCTAGAATCTGATCTTTCAGATGCTGCTTCTTCTGCCTGTAACATTTTTTGTCTTTCTTACTAATTATGCACCCTTCTACCTATCATTCCAGTCTCAGCTTGAACAGTACCCTCTCCTTGAATCCCTTCTTACCCATTCTGAGCGGAGATCACTTCCTTCCCTGTTAGCACTGCACACTGTTGCTACGAGAGCTAGGGATTATTTATTTTTTTTAACCACATTTGATAACACAAGTTGTTTATGTACATATGTAGTTTTCTTCCTCATCAGACTGTGAACTCCTTCGTGTCAAGGATCATGTCTCTATCAAATTTGTATTCCCATTACCTGTCAGAACGCCTGGCATACAGTTGACATTCAATAATTGTTTCTTTAATGAATAAATAGATGAAAAGTGGGAAGATAAATGAGCAACCCCTCATTGGAGGGGAATGTTCAGAACAGAGAAGAACTTGAGAAATACTGAGGTGCTTGTTTGGGAGGGTATTTGATGCCATATTTGAACTTCATCTCATGGTAAACAGAGAATGGCTGCAATTTCTCTGACAAGGGAAGTGACCTGTAAAAAAAAAACACACAAACATGTTTTAGGATGGTTAGTCTGACAGCAGCGTGCAGAATGAACCTGCGAGAAGAGAAACTGGAGGCAGAGAGTGTGTGGTCAGATCCGAGGAGATCAGAGCCTCAGGCAAAAAGGTAAAGAGGCAGAATGTGGGCTCAGTTGAGGCACATCTATAGCCATTAGCATCCTGGAGTGCACCCAGAAAGTGGGCATGATTGTCAGAATCCCAGAAAAAAAAAAACAGGAAGGATTTTATTTGCTTTTCTGAGGCATAGAAAATGTAAGCAACATGATGGTTCTCTTTAAATCCTTGACGACCACTCCCATGGGAGCAGGAATTGGCCAATTTACTTCTGTGTTCTGTGTTGCCTAGAAGTCAGATCTGAGACAAACATAAAGAGGAACAGGGTACCTGGAGAAGTGGTGAGCTCCTTGCCACACAAAATGATGGAGTGGGACACTCGGTGCAGTTGTCATAAAGGGGACTCAAGGATTAGACCAGGTTACCTTTCCAACACTTGAAATTCTGTTACTTTAGAAAGGTTTTTGTCCTGGTGGGTTTGAGGAGACAGTGTGACCTGCAAGTATATTGTCCAGCAGCAGGAGTTCCTGGACAAAAAGCCAGGGAAAACTTGAGGCCAGTGTTGGCTGTCCACGCCCAGGGCTGTTTGTGCTATACCTCAGTTACCACGAAGAAGGACTCCTAGGGCCCCAAACGAGTGGCAACTCCAGGTTAAAAGAAATCTCGGATCCTCCCTAGCCCCAGGGAGACATGAAGAGACTAAGAGAAGGTGTCAGGGAATCATCAAGAAAACACCCACAGCCACTTTCCTTTTCCCTGACCCCTCTTCTCACTCTCCCAACTACACAGGTGCCCTTCTCAGCCTTAAAGATGATCTCATGGTGTCTTCATCCAGTGAGATCCTCAGCTCAGAATTTCCTCTGCCTTTTTACTCTCCCAGAGATATGTCATGAGTGCCCTCCACAAATGTTCTTGATCCCATTTTCCTTCTCCCGTTATCTTGAGACTGTTCTATTTCTTTCGATACCAAATCCTTCCTTGTCTGGCCCAAAGCATTTGAGATAGTTTTTTATGCTGGAACGCATATTCCCTCCGATGACCACTCTGTTTCTCTTCACCACCCAGACTTTAAAAGATGGTGCTTTAACTCTTGCCACCCTGAAAGCTGACCCTCTCCTTGCAGCTCAGTCCTTCCTTACGGCCTAGCTTTGGCTCCAAGCTGCTCTCTTGAGGAATGCTGTCTGTGCAAAGTAACAGAATGAGGATGAGAGCTGGAATCAGAAAATGTGGGCTCAGAGTTCAGGTCAACTCTTTACTCTCTGAGCCTCACTTTCTTCATCGTATTTCATGAATATCAGATGAACTAATAGATAAGGAAGACCCGCGCCACACACACACTGAAAAGCATTATGCAAAATGTTAGCGTCTACTGAAACCACTGTCACAAAGATGGCTAATGACATCTCAATCACTGTTTCAATGGCCTTTCCTCGGGTCTCAATCTCATAACTTCTTGGCTACACTTAAATCGGCTGACTGTGTCCTTCTTTGCGAAACTCTTTATTTTCATTTGTTTCCAGGAAAGTGACATCTGTTACCCAGTTACCTTTCTGAACCCTCTTCCTGCCCCTAACAGCATCGTTCCTCTTAAGGCTTTTCCATTTTTCTACTGTTACGCCTTCACTTGGAATTAAAGGAACAATTTCTTTCCTAAATGTCTGACTATCTCCTCTGGGTCTGTAACCAGTTCCAAGCCTTGGTCCCAGCTTTGCAATTCTGCTGGGTTTCTCCATCAGGTTTTCCTGCCAGACTCTTCAACTCTTCATTGTTGACACAAGGTAAATCAATACATCTTTGTAGATTCTCCTGACAAAGCAGTTTGAAAAGGCCAGACACTGAATGATTATTCGTCAGCCCTGCAAAAGACTGTACTTACCATCAGGGACTACCCCCAAAATGCCAATCAGAGAAAACAATATCTTTTACATAAACTTCATGCTATAAATTATAGCATCTGCATTGAAGCATTAGGTGGTGATATCTGCTCCCAAAGAACTTTTGAATTGTCAAGGCATCTTATGGGTTGACAATTCCCTGATGTTACCCATCTCTCTGGGTCCTAGGTTCGAGATTCTTGAGGGTGACTGTGGCCAAATTCTATAAACTGAACTCCTGGGTCCTTCTCAAAGTTTCCTTGATGGATAAACAATGTGTTTACTAGAAGAATAATTAACACAGTTATCATCAGATGACATTTTCCTGGCCTGAACCAAAGAAAACCACTTAACTCCTCCATCTGGCTCAGATATTCTGTCCTTCTGGAAAATTCTGAATCACATCAAAGTGCAAAAATCTATTCTTTCTATTACAGAAAATGCGTGTAATTTTCCCATGTTTCCCTCCTCTTAGCCTGGCTAATTTTTATTAATGGTATGTGTTTGATAAATGTTAGTTTTCTGTCCCTGTTTCCTTTTTTGCTATCAGTCCGTAAGTACCATGAGAGCAGGGACTCTGCGTTTCTCATTTTCTGTACCCACACACCAAGCCTGTCCACCTATCCATCCACATACAAGCACATATTAAATGGCACATTATATTTTTCACGATTTTAAAAACAGTTTACTTGGAAGATAATTGCTTTACAATGTTGTGTTGGTTTCTGCCATACCACAACTGTGAATCAACTCTAAGTGTACATATATCCCCTCCCTTTTGAGCCTCCATCCCACCCTGTCCTCAACTCAACTCCTTCAGGTTGTCACAGAGCACCAGGCTGAGCTCCCTGTGTTAACAGCAACTTCCCACTAGCTATCTGTTAATATTTTACATGTGGTAATGTATATAAGTAACAAGCAGCTCATGCAGCTCAATATCCGAAAAACAAACAACTCAATCAAAAAAAATGGTAAATGGGTGGAAGACCTAAACAGACATTTCTCCAAAGAAGATATACAGATGACCAACATACACATGGAAAGATGCTGAACATCCCTCATTAGTAGAGGAACGCAAATCAAAACGACAGCGAGGTATCACCTCACACGGGTCAGAATGGCTATCATCAAAATATCCACGGTTTTTAAGTAGAAGATATCTAGGTTAGTGATATGGGAACATCTGGCTTTAAAATGGGATCATGAGGGAGCAGGTACAGTGCCTCTTGTATTGAATTGTGGTGTGTGCTAATATTGAGTCATTGCCCTCTGAATGTAGCAACCAGAATCCTCAACCTGTTGCCCCATAAATTTTCTCTCTAGTTCCATCAGTCTACTTATCTGATCCCTTAACATCGGCCAGGATGCATTTCCTACTTGTGTGGCTGGGTAACCCTGAGCCAGCAGTGTGTTGGAGGCTGTTCATGCAGGATAGTGGGAATCCATTTTACACATCTTTCCCCAGTTCTGTGCTCAGCAATATCATGCTGGCAGCTTGAAACTGGCAGTGTGGAAGTATTTACACCATGGAAACTGGCAAACATGACAAATCAGGGCTTTCTTTTCCCCCAGAGAGCCTGCTGTAAAACACTTACCAGCACACCACAGATGCCAACACGCTTCCTGTTTATCTCTTGGCATAACTGGCTTCCTCTAATCCATAAATTTCAGCTCAAATATCACCTCTTCAGAGAGATCTTTTTATCTGATCTTATCCCCCACCCCAGCCACCTTCTATTGTATTATCAACTTTTTCTTCAGAGCACTCATATCAGTCTATAACTACCTTGTGGGTGTGTTTTACGGACTGGTCTGTAGCTCAACTTACCCACTAGAAATCTTGTTTTGACTTGCTTACTGTTGTCTCCCCAACATCTAGTGAAGGGCCAGACACATGGTTGGTGCTCACAAAATATCTCTGATGAATGAATAAGAAGAATCAATGGTTCCAACAGTTCAGGCATTAGAAAAGCAAAGCATATATGTGTTTATACCTTACAATACATCCTGAATGCTTTTTTTTTGGGGGGGGGGTGAGGGTGGTGAAGGAAAGTTTTATTACGTGCAGCTAGTAATAAGAACACCAAAATCTTGCTAGAAACAGTATCTCTCATCCTGAGCGTTTAGAGAGTGTTTTTCATTGTATGCCCAGGACCAAGCACAGTGCCCAGAATTTTCAGGATGGATAAAACTGGGGATTATCTAATTCATTTAACTTTCCCTATAACACCCTAGGGGCTTCCCAGATGGCTCAGTGGCAAAGAATCAACCTACCGATGCAGGAGAAACAGGAGGTGCGAGTTCCGTCCCAGGGTTGGGAAGATCCCCTGGAGAACGAAGTGGCACCCCACTCCAGTATTCTTGCCTGGAGAATCCCATGGACAGGGAATCCTGGTAGGCTACAGTTCATGGGGTCACAAAGAGTCAGACGTGACTGAGCAACTGAGCACGCACTCACAGTGCACCATGGAGAACTCCATTCCTTTGCCTTCATCAGCAACATAAAACACTACTATTTCCGTCTGAGAAAGCAAAATCTCCAAGGCAGGAAGAGTTCCTCACCACTAGGAGTGCTGGAAAGCCAGAGAAGGCATCAATTTATCTCTGTATCTGTAAAAATATCTGTATTTTTCTTCTCTGACTAGGTCACAGCAATTCATTATGTCACCCTTAGGCAAGACACCAAATGGGGATGAGAGGGTCCATGGTCCCATCTCTTCCAGCCAGCGGACTGCCTCAGAGATAGCTTTGCTTACATGACTGAATAGCTGTAAGTCACCTTTGCCCCAGCCTCCTGGAGAAGGCGAAAGAAGTTTTTGAAATGTTTTCCTGCCACTCGGATCACTGCATTATGCATGAAGGCAAACCCAGGGAACAGCAAATCATTGTGGGATGGAGGGGCAGGGTTCATGCAGAAGGGAAAATCGAAACTTTACTTGCCTTCTCCTTGTGATGGTTTCCCTCAATTGATAATTAGTGTTATATTATCCCACATCTTTAATAGGTTATTGATGCCTTTGGCAGCGATATAATCCTGGTGTCAAGAGTAATTCTTTCTTTCTATTAGGCTGCGCTGACTACACTCAGGCAAGGCAGCTTGGACACAGGGTCTGGCTGATCCAACTCAAATCAATGCGATCCAGTACTTCTCTGGGCATTGGCATGCAGGAGGAAAGATGGATATTCACAATTTGCTTTAAAAGCACAAGAAGCCATGAGACTTGGGGGTCTAGTAAGTGAGCACAAGCTGAGGAGGTCTTTTCTCTTCATCATCTTTGGGTGGAAGATGCCAAATACCCTGCTGCCATGTTCTTGGTACTCACTGTGTGAGCTGGAGTTGCTCCCAACTTCAGAAATGGAAACAATCCACTTTGTCTCAGTCAGCACCGCATCTCCTAGGTGGGTTTTCTCCCCTTTTCCAGTTCCTCTTTTCCTGTGGGCAGTAGTGCTTCTGGTCCAGAGGACTCCAGACAATCCACAAAGCAGAAATACCTCTGCTGCTAAGACGCTTCAATCGTGTCTGACTCTGTGCAACCCCATAGACAGACGGCAGCCCACCAGGCTCCCCCATCCCTGGGATTCTCCAGGCAAGAACACTGGAGTGGGTTGCCATTTCCTTCTCCAATGCTTGAAAGTGAAAAGTGAAGGTGAAGTCACTCAGTCGCATCCAACTCCTAACGATCCCATGGACTGCAGCCCACCAGGCTCCTCCGTCCATGGGATTTTCCAGGCAAGAGTACTGGAGTGGGGTACCACTGCCGTCTCCAGAAATACCTCTAAGTATCCCAAATTAGACAATTAAGAGTTGAGTGGCTGAAGGGGCTGTCGGTCTTTGAATATGAATCCTGGGTAGACAACAAAATTCCTGAACCATGTGGAAATGGCCATTGAGGTCAGATTCACGTATCTCAGGGGATCCCAGCAAACTTCCAGGAGAAGCTGAGGAACAGCAACCAATTCAGGGTTCTACAAGCTGAGGATTTACATATTTCAGAAAACCATGATCTTGTAATAAGAGACTCCTTTTCTAGAAAGCTCAGAGTCTTTCTATCTCATCTCCCTTATAAGGGTATAAGCACTGGTGTTAAAGTGGAAAAAAAAACACCTGAGGCCTGGACTGGTCATTTAGATGCTATGTGACCTTGCTTAAGTTGCTTCATCTTTCTGAACCTCATTTTTTCCCAACAGTGAAATGAGAACAACTATAAAAACTCTGCATTCCTAACAGAGTGTAGAGGGACAAGTAAATGAGATGGTACATAAAAGAGACACTTGTAGCCAAGCTGCATGAACTCCAGGGAATCTTTGATATGCCAGGACCGTTCCCTTCTTCTAAGAACAGAGCTTCCATCTCTAGGAAATGTTCCTTCCCCCAAACAAATCTTGTGATTTGAAACAAACACACTACTATATATCAAATAGATAACCAACAGGGACCTACTGTTTAGCAAAAGGAACTCTACTCAATATTCTGTGATAACCAATATGAGAAAAATAATCTAAAAAAGATTAAATATATGTATATGTAAAACTAAATCACTTTGCTGTATACCTGAAATGAACACAACATTGTAAATCAACTATATTCCAATAAATTAAACACTTAAAATTTTTTTTTTTTAATGAAAAAATCTGCCAAGTTGTTACTCTATGTGGGTATCTGCCCAGATCCAGCCGGTCATGGCAACCCTCTCTGTGGCTGTCCTGGTTGACTGGGATGGCCCTTGGGGGGGAGCATGAAACCCCAGTAAGACACTGAGAGCCCCTCCCCATGGGTTTTAATCTTGCTAAGAGAAAGATTATGATGCAGTTTCCCCTGGGGGTAGAAGCTATTGGATGTGAGGCATGGAGATTGTCGTAGCTTTGTTCCCTAATGCGTAAAGGAAGTCTGACTGCTGAGGGAGAAAATAGAACTAGAACTCAAAGGAGAGATGAAATACAGAAAGAGATCCATCTCGTTCAGATTTTCCTGTGGGTCCAAACGAAATCCTTCTCCTTCACGGCTTGAAAGGATATTCCATCAATATCCTTCCAGTACATTCCTCTTTTTCGCCGAAGTCAGTTTTTGTTATTTCTGTCACTTACAACCAAAAGAGACTCAATAAAGAAATTGCAATTCATTATTCAGGCTCCCAGCTCCAGGCCGAGCTTGGATCATACATTCTGGTCTCTTCGCCTCACAGTGCACAGGTCTCCTTCTCCAGGGCCATTTCACTTGCTTTGTCCTTCATTCACTCCACCAAGAACCTATGAGCTTTCCACATGTGCCAGGCACCCTCTCATCCCTCTGGGTTCTGCATGTAATCAAAAGAAGACATTTGGGTGCTATCCAGAGGAAACTGCCAGCTCCATACCTTACAGGCACCCAGTCAATAGGTGAAGTCTAAATATTTAGCCTGATGCTCTTGTTTATTTGTTTTCTTTTTCTGTAGCATCTATTTATGTAGGATTCTTCAAATCCTTCATGGAATGGAATAGGTTATAACTCACGAAAAATTGCTGAGCATCTACTGTCGACTGGGAACTATTGGGGAAAAAAAGACATGCCTTTGCCCTTGAAATGTGTAGAGTCTTGCTGAGCAAACAGTGCAAAGCTAGAGAACAAGTCAGAAAAATCAAACCTGGCAATTTATGGGGCACAGATCATACGATTTCAAACAATCAGAGAAGGGAAGTATTTGATAGACTAAGGTGTTTAGGATAGAATTGAAATAGGGTATACCCTGCTGGATTTTCTTTTTCAGACAGCACAGTAATTAATTTTTAAAACTAGCTGATATTATTTGAAATTCAGGAGATTTCATATTTTTTAAAAATATAGATTTCTTTTTTTTTTAATGAATTAGGAGAGCTGGTAAAAATTCACATTTGGCCATAATCCACTGGAACTGAACAACCGTTGCCCCCTTCAGAAAGGGCAGCCACGTCTCTGTTACCATCTGACCAGTTTGGTACAGTTAGATTCCTCAGCCTGGTTCCCAAAGACGTTTGAATTTGATACCTAAAAACTAAGTTGGAGTTCAAAATGTCCCAGCTCCCCGGAAGCCTCAAAGAAGGGGCTTTAGGGACAACTCATATCTAAAGTTGAGGCCCACCTTGACAGGCACCCAATTTAGCATTTTTAAAGTGTCATTGACCAAAGTGCCCTACACCAGCCAGGCTGCATTCACCCACCTGGCTCCAGGTGAACACGAGCCAGGGGAAAGATGCTCTGTAGGAACATAAGGACGGAAGCATCCTTCATCAAGTCATCAACCATCAAATGCCTGCCACTCAGAGCCTCAGACTTTCTTCCTCCTCTTCCTCCTTCTTCTTTTTCTTCTTTTAAATGGCCACATTTTCTCACCTTGTTGCATTTGAAAGCAGATGATACAGAATGAAATTCCTTTGGCGGCTGTATGTGCGGGAGCACGCGAAAGTATTTATGAATCCTAAATGAAGCTGGCTGCAGAGCCCAGCAGCTCCAGCAGAGCCCGGCGTGTGTGCCCGGCGGAGTCTGATCTCTTACACAGGAAGCTGCGTTTGATATCTCATTTGTTGGCTGTGTTCCTCACAAAGCCGAGTGCTGTTTAACCTACTTTCACAACGCAGAAGAAAATGCAGAGGAGGCTGGGTGAGCAAGGGAAGGCCGTCCCCCCAAAACGCCCTGGAATGGTCAGAAGAGATGCTCACAGGGCGTGTGGAAGGTGCTGCCACCCTCTGGCTGGGTGTAGCATCACACCTGCTGGATCACGTGGGTACCCCTCTCCCCTCTTTGAGGTCCTCTGATTCTAAACTACCCTGAAATCCCAGCATTGTAGATGAATTCAGACTGGTTTGTTTTTTTATTTAGGTCCTTAGACAAAGATGTTCTTTATCTGCTTCTGGTTTCATAAGAAACTTTTCTTGGGTAAACCAAGACCTCCCCCACCCCTCCAATCCTGGCCTAGGAGAGACCCAGCATGTAGTTGTGCCTGAATACACCTCTTTCTGCTAGATATTCAGCCCACGCATGACAAAGACTTTGGCAAAATGCTAGCAATCAGAAATCCGCTCTTCATAGACATAAAAAAAGTCAGTACATAGGTCTCCCCAATAATGATAGTCTACATGCATTAGCATATATTTCCTTGAGAAGTGAACTATCAGAGTATGTCCCTAAAAGCAATTCATTTTATTTACAGCTTTTCTGAAGCCCCCAAGAGGGAATCATCTCAGAACACTGAAGACACCACACTGAAAATAGTGAAAAACATTCAATTTGGAAACAATTTTACCTCCATCTATCTTTTTTTTTTCTTTTTTCATCTGTGAGTCAGCCCACTGCCTCTGTTCCTTCCCCTACCTCGAAGCGGTCCTTTCCATTCTCCCTCCTGGGGTCACCGTGAGGACAAGAATGATGCTCTATCCCCAGAGTGTGGCCAGTGGGAGACCAAGGAGGACACCCCATCTTTTTGTTGTTTTGTTTTTGTGTTATTTTTTCCAGTTTGACTGAGATTTAATACACAGTACTACATACCTTTTAAGTGTACATGATGGTTTGACTCACATACAGCATGAAATAACTACCACAATAAGTTTAGTGAACATCCATCATCATATATTTTTTTCCTTGTGATGAGAACTCTGAAGGTTTGCTATCTTTAAATCTCTCATATAACATATAGCAATATTAGTTACATTAATCATGTTGTACTTTACACCCTTAGATGTTTTCTATCTTATAACTAGAAGTTTGCAATTTTTGATTGCCTTCATTCAGTTCCGCCCAACCCCTCTTCACCTCTGGTAACTGCAAGTCTGATCTCCTTTTCTATGAGTTTGCTTGTTTGTTTCTGAGGTGTAATTGACCTACAGCACTATTTTAACTTTTTGGAGGACACCACATCTTTCCTCCTGGTGGAAAACACCTCATTCCCAGAATGGAGGAGGGCTGGTGACAGAGGCAGAGAACAGAAGATGGTGGTGTTATTCTTACCGTGTACAGATGGCTCTCCAGGAGCTGACTGCTGCTCTTTAAATAGAATCAATATGGATGTCGCACCGTATTACCCCATCCTCTGGGCTAACAGTAAGATTGGGTGACCACATCAGGGCTTCCCAGGTGGTGCTAGTGGTAAAGAACCCGCTGGTCAACACAGGAGACACAGGAGACCCAGGTTTGATCTCTGAGTTGGGAAGATCCCCTGGAGAAGGGCATGGTAACCCACTCCAGTATTCTTGCCTGGAGAATCCCACAGACAGAGGAATCTGGTGGGCTACAGTCCATAGGGTCACACAGTCAGACGCAACTGAAACGACTTAGCACACAACCATGTCAACAGTGAGAAAAGGGGAGCAAAGAAGTGTCCCTTTGATTACAAAATGCCCAGGTACCGGTACAGCTGAAGAAATCACTCAACTCTTAGGCATGCACGCCCTTCCCAGGTGGCTCAGTGGTAAAGAACTCGCCTGCCAGTGCAGGAGATGCAAGAGACACGGGTTCAATCCCTGGGTTGGGAAGATTCCCTGAAGGAAGTTACAACCATTCCAGTATTCTTGCCTGGGAAATCCCATGGACAAAGGAGCCTGGCGCGCTACAGTCCATGGGGTCACAAAGAGTCAGGACTAGTGACTGAGCACACACACGTGGGCAGGCACGTGCTGCCCGAGAGAGGCCTAAGAGGATGGCAGGCCTGGCATCTTCAGCAAAGCCAAGGGCATCACAGCCTGGACCAAGTGGTAAATGCCTACTACCTGCCCACAGCATGCTCTGAACAGGAAGGAAACCGAGTAAATAAATGCTAAAATACCATTTTTGCTTTTGAAAGAAATGAGCAAAGCAGTCAGAGGTAAGCCACGCCCGGTTGTGGGAGGTAAATACCCTGGATTCTGAACTCAGGACACAGAAGGTGGGAGCTGCCATGTTCCCTTGGTGAGACAGCTGGCTGCTCTGAGACTTCAACTTCCTCTGCTGATGCTAGTCCAGTATGTCCCATAGCTTCTTGTGAGGAGGAAAGAAAAATGCAGTGGTTTTCAAGTCAATAGTGCTATCCTTTTTCAAAAGAAAAACTATATATGAAACTCTAGTGAAAATGCGGATAAGAGCTGAGCTGTGGATTTGGGAGGGGTAGGGGCATGGAGCTCACCACCTACTCGGTCTTTCCTTGCCCCCAGAGTGGCACCCATGGGCACTGTATACCCCTGAGAAGTGTGACTTGAAGGCCAGTGAGATAATGGTTTGAAACTGTGTATTATTACTTTTATTAGTGATCATACAAACTGGCCGTTAGTACAGGTGACTCTAGGAATGAGGGAAGGGAGAGATCAACATGGGCTTAAGTGTTCAAATAACAGTAGGACATGCGCTGATCCTTAAAGGATGGCAGGTGTCTGGCTGGGACAGAGGCTGAGGGGTGGGGACTCCAAGCGGGGTGGTGGACTTGAGATATTACCTGTGCTCCTCAGGGTAGGGCAGAGGGAGAACCCATCTGGTTAGAGATGACCATGTGTTTGAAGTGGACGAGGGAGGCAGCATGGGGTGGTTTAAGCTGCTTCTTTAGGCAGATGAATGATGATACAGGGTAGGGTTTTATATGGCAGCCCCTTTGGGAAGCCTACACCAGGAAGGAGCTGGCTGGGAAGGGTCCTGAGGGTGGTTAGCCTGGCTTTGCTGTTTGACTATAGATGGACTAATCCATTGCCTTGAACCGTACTTGTTTGAGGAGTCAAACTTCTGGCATCAAGGTCCATTTGCTCTACTGATTTTTGCTCTGGACTCTGAGTTCGAATCCTGGTTACCACGTCACAGCTCCCCATGTGCCCTGCTCTCCCCTGCCACTAGCTTATGCGTGTGGAAGTCCTCTACCTCCATGGAAGCATCTCCTAGAAAGTCTGTTTCCTCAGAATCTCAGTCTCTCCAGATCTGAGCCCTCGTGGTGGCCCCTGTAGGGCCTTGTGCCTGAGGGGAGGGCTGTCCCTGCCCTGCCTTTTCCACTGCAATCTTTTAAGGCCCCAGGAATGATTGACCTTCCCTGTTTGTCTCAGAACACCTTGTTGTCTTGTCCTCTTTGAAATGCCTGACAGCAGCAAATGCTTGGGTCTAAAAGCAAAATAATGAAATCAAATGAAAGCTCCCCAATTTCTCAAGCGCTTGTCCTTGGTCCGGTGTGGTGCACGGCATGCATTATTCAGAGAGGAGCAGCTGCATTACCTGAAGCAGAAATTCTGCTTTTCAGGTACCGGTCTGGAGGGATGGCTGGAGTAGAGCTGGATGGCCTGCCCAGCAGCCCGTGGGTGCTTTGGGAGTAGAAGAGGGTCAGCTTTGGTGCTGGATCCCAAAAGGTCATTGAAGTAGCTTGTGCCTGCTGCCTAGTCATGGGAACAGTTAGGTCAGTTACCCCAGTCTGAGAGGGAGGGAGGTCTCGAGGGGTAGGGCAGATGCCAGGAATGAAGGAAGGAGAGATCGTGCAAACTACGTGACTGGAAGAACTGCCAACTGCACCAAAGTCCCCCAGAGAGAGGGCCCATACCCATATCACAGCCTCTAAGTGCACAAGCTGCGTGAAATTAAAGAATACAGAATATCTTCTAAATGAGATGGCTACAAAATTGAAATATGGTGGGTGAGGGGGTGCAGAGGGTCCACCAGGGAGGATTGTAGTCTAATCTCAGTTACCCATCCTCTTCCCGTAAGACCATTATGCCCCCTTGCCTATTTACCCTGACTTTCTGAGGCCCTTAAAAGAGGGAATGTATTTTAGTCCCAACCCCCTGCATTGTCAGGCTTGACCATGTGACTTCCCTGGACCAATGGAATGTTGGACAGTGTTGCTCTAAGAAGTATGGTGCTTTCACTGGTTCTCTTGAGTTCTCTTGCTTCATTCCTTACACTGTCAGAACAGCAGGTCCCAAAGTAGGTTCAGCTTAAGTCCAGGAAGGAGAAGACACATGGAGAATATCTGCAGCTGCCAACATGCTCTGTGAACAAGAAAGACACACTTGTGGTTCTGAGCCACCAAGATTTTAGGGGGGGTTTGTTACCATAGCAAAACTGGCTAATATAGTTGATGTCAATCAATGATGAGGAAATTAATCATGTCTGCCTTGAGTTAAGCTTTTGTAAACTTGATTTGTTTATTTAATTGATTGTTGTCATCTTCACTTGGGGTGAATAGCATTGATAAATAAGAGGGGTTGTTTGTTTTAATGAATCCACAGAAAAACATTGATATTTACAGAATCCACATGTTATAATTTGACAAGTCCTATGGCTGGACTTCTAACTGAATTTCCCTTCTTTCATGGTTGAGTAGGTCTAAACACAGTGTGTGGTTGTCCATTCTCTGCCCTGAACTGTTGAGAACACATTCACCAATCCTCCCAGAATCCTACCAACTTTATGTGGACAGCTGTCCTTCAACTGTGACTTAATAAGTATTGTCTAAGCCCTTACTATGCCTAAGGCCTTGGGAGTGTATGTTCATTACTTCATTTGGCCTTCCCAACAATTCTTTAACAATAGGTGATATTGCTGCTATAGACTGAATGTGCCCTGCTACATTTATGCATTGAAACCTAACCCCCACTGTGATGGTCTTAAAGGGCGGGGCATTGGGGAGGTACTTAGGTTACAGGGTGGAGCCCTCGTGAACAGAATTAGTGCCCTTAGGAAAGAGACTTCAGAGAGCTCCCTCATCCCTTCCTTCATGT
The DNA here is from genome assembly GCF_001704415.2 of Capra hircus. Taxonomy (NCBI): domain Eukaryota; kingdom Metazoa; phylum Chordata; class Mammalia; order Artiodactyla; family Bovidae; genus Capra; species Capra hircus. The sequence goes on from NC_030822.1 coordinate 55,782,712, forward strand.
GAGGACACAGTGAGAAGATGGCTTCTGGGTCTATGAACCAGAAAGTGGGCTCTTACCAAACACCAAATCAAGTGTTCAACTTGACCTTGGAATTCTCAGCCTCCAAAACTTTGAGAAATGAATTTCTGTGGTTTATAAACCACATGGCCTATGATATTCTGTTAGAGTAGTCAGAATTGACTAAGATAATTGTCATGTACCTTTTGAGGAAATCAAAGTCCAAAGGGTTTTCCAGGAGCACAAAACTGGTAAGAATCAAATCATAATTTTAACTTAGGTTTCTTCCTTCTTGACCCAGGGCTCTCTCTTCACTATTCCAAGATCCATGGATTGTACGTGTTCTATATGATGTTACCATCCAGGATGTAATCTGCCAGGAGCTTAGAGACAATAGGTCACAAGCTAGTAGTAAGGAGATGGGCCAGAAGCTAAGACTTCTTACACTTAATACATTTTTATTTCAATTTATTTTATTCCCAGACATGAATTCATTCGTATTATATTCCTAGAATGAAAAGTTCAACTAGCTAGGAGTCTCCGAACTTTTGGGGGAGGTACTTCTGTGTCTTCTTAGAAGAGACACATTAGTGGAATTAAAAACAGATACCTCTGCAAGAAAGTTGGTTTCCAAGGGGGCTGCAGTCTTTAAAGAACATTCCTACTGTTAATTATCTGAGAGTAGCAAGACTCATATTGTGAACAAAACAACAATAGTAATATTAATAATTAAATAATAGCTTCAGTGCCAATAAATATTTTGCACAATGCTTTCATATAAATTATCTATCTGCTGTCTGAAAAGGCCTCCAAGAGCCACTTGGATTGACCCTGTCTTCACTGCTGGCTACCATCTGTCTGGGGCTCAATAGTGCATGTGTCCAGGCCTGGCTGGGCTCCATCCATCACCTCCTGCCTTTCTGCCTCCAGAAAGAACAGACACTTGATGGTCTGAGAAACCTGGCAGCCATTGAAAGAGACCCCTTCCTGTCTTTGTACATTTAATTGACTGGACTATAGGCTTGCTGAGTGACCTTGGCTTCTTATGGAGAGATGAGGAGAAAAGATAGGAGTTTCCAGTTTGCCTTTATTTGGCTCTCATATAAAACTTCCCTGATGGCTTGGATGGTAAAGAATCTGCCTTCAATGTGGGAGACCCAGGTTTGATCCCTGGGGGTCAGGAAGATCCCCTAAAGAAGAGAGTGGCTAACCACTTCAGTGTTCTAGCCTGAAGAATCCCCACAGACAAAGGAGACTAGTGGGCTACAGTCCATGGGATCACAAAGAATCAGACACAACTGAGAGACTCACACGCACACACACACACACAGTTTCCACTCTAGGAAACAGCTCTTGTGGGATCCACTACTTTCTCCCCAGCATCTGAATCATAGATATATTTCCTTAGGAGCAAAGAAGTATGAATGCGGATGGCTCAGCATACATCCATGTCTACCACTAAAGGGCCAAGACACAGCCATGAGTTGGAAGGGACATCTCCCTGCAAGGAGTGCAAGTTCTCCTTGAGTCTGGCCCCAGGTCCCTTGGCTGGAAGGGTTTGGGAATGAACTTGGCAATGACCAGGCCTACCTGAGGAGTGCTATGGGCCATTTTGCTTTTCCGCAGAGTTTTATGCATCTGGGGTGCTTCCCTAGAGTGATGCTGTGGGGCTGGAGAAATCACAGTTCTGCTGGCTGTGTACAAAGCTACGAGTCCTGTCCTCGACTTTTCTGCACCTTTCTACACCTGGGGAAAGGTGAGGTTCTGACTGTGCTTACCTCCTAACCTCATCTTACTGACATCTACATCTGGCCATCGGCAACCTGGACCAGACTGCCATATTGGAGGAAAAGAGACGCTCTTTGAGACATTCGGATTCCCTCTCTGTGAAAGCTGCTCTGATGTCAAGTAAGGAATCATACGAAACCTGGTTTCTGAGAGCCTCAGATTCCAAAGGCCCCAGGCCCTATCTGATCCCTCATCTAGCCTGCCTTCTTGTCTGCTCCTGTCCTGGGGATTAAGGCAGTGGCTGCCTGGTTGACTGCCCCCTTCTGGGGAGAGAGGTGGTCTCAACCCTGCCCTCCCACAGCCCTAGCCCTCTTTGGAGGGCATCTTATACACAGTCTCCATGCCTCTCACCACAGCTAAGAGACAAGAGTGGGCCTTGGACCCAAGGGCGGGCAACTGTAGCCTGCCATCAGCCTGGGTAGCGGCTATGCTTTTAAACCTTTGGAACTTACCAGTTCCAGATGACTGGCCGAATCTGGCAGATTCTGCTTCAGAAGTTGAATGTTAGAGGTACAGAGAATGGGCTGGTGACTAAAGTGGGGGTGGTAGGATCCAAAGACACAAACACCAGCAGTAGCTCACTCTCCGTGGGGGGCAGAGGGGGTGCTGGGTGGGTGGAATGCCTGCTTCTGCAGGCATGGCCAGTGACCCAGGCACAAAGGCTAGCTTGGCACCTCAAGGACCCCCGGGCTTGTCTTTTCATAATACTGCTTTCCTGTGTTCTTGCAACAATCTCAGTAACCCGATTCTATTTCTTTTTATAGAACCTAAAAGAATATAAGTTGTACAGAACACATACTTGAGAGGCCTGAATTTAAAAGGCAGAACAAAACAATTGACCAGAGATTCCTTGGACCCCGGGTCAGGCTGAGATGTATCTCTGGCCCTGCCGCTGGGAGTGATGCACCCTAGGGGGTTGGAGGGTTCTGGGTGGAGATGATTCGAGAGAAGGGGCTCAGAGAGGGACAAGCAAGGCTGTTGAGATGGGAAAAGCTCTGAGCTAAGAAGGGGTCCCTTTCCTGTTCTCCAAACACTCTGAGCAGAGGGAGGGGAGAGTTGAGACAGTGAGATGAGGATGGTGGTGATGGTGGTGAGGATAGGGTGGGAATGGGGGATGGGATAAAGGAATAGTCTTCTGCTCCTAGGATCCCAGTCTCCCCAGGCTTCAGCTCCTGGCTCAGATCCAGTCAGACAGTGGGGAGATGGATGAAGTGGACACCCAGTGTCTGGGCTGTCCTCCTTGCTCTAATTTTGGCTTCGTGTCTGATGTCCTCCCTTCACCCTCTTTGCAGCCAGAGCTGAGTCTCCCTGATACGTGGGGGAAAATCTAGCTTTGCGAGCCCAGAAACTCAGCAGCCATGCTAAACAGAGAGGAAGATGGCTTTTGAAGCCCACCTTCTTCAGGAAGCCTTCTCTGCTTAATCCCAGCTGGACAAACTCTTTGAGTTATCCAGGGAATGTGAGAGTTGGACTGGCCAACTGGGAGCACCAGGGGGACAGCGGCTATGTCAGCCTTGTTCACTGATACATGCTGAATGCTTAATTAACACAGCGCCCAGCCCAGAGAAGGGGCTCAGTTAGTGGTCATTGAATAAATGAATAAACAAATGGATACATGATTGAATACACTCTTTTTTTAAGCTGAAGTACCTTTGTTCTATATGAAATAGTGTGCAGCTGCCAATATGTAAGAGCAAAGCCATGAACTGTTACGAGGCAGAGGAGAGGGTTCAAACCTCTGCATCCTGGGCTCCTCCATGCTTCTCTGCACCAGTTCCTAGGGATTCTCTGCATATTTTGAAATTCCATGGGAAACGCTGCTCATTTTCCCAGTGAAGAAACAGGCCCCCAAAGGAAAAGTGGCTTGTCTAATCTAGAACAGGCACCCTGGTCTCCCGACCCCCAGACAATTTTTCATGTGCTCCATTTAGACTGTATTAATTCACAGTGCTGTGTGCCCAGCAAACAGTGGTGACTGAAGATTTGGGAGGGAGGGAGGGAATGCGGGGTAGGGGAAGGGGGGGACTTGTTGATTCCCGGGCTGTGTGCGCTGGCAAGAGTCATGAGCGACACCCGCAACGAAGGATGCGGCACCAAAATAAAATGTATTGTATTTAAATATTCCCCAAGTCATTTTGTGTATTTAAGTCTTAATTCATCTCCTCTAAATCTCTCCCCGCTACATTAATGTGACGACTTTGACAGAAAGATGAATAACATTATTAAAGGAGCTCGGGAGCAAATTTCACTCATAAAAATCTCCCATTCACTCACTCTCTTTGCCGTTCCCGCTCCGCATTCTGTTCCTGTTCACGTCCCACGTCTCCATCCCTCTGGGCCCCCGGCTGCTGGTAGGGAAGGGGTGCTGGTAGGGAGATTCAGAGGACAGGGGTACGTGTGTATCTCATACTCACTTCTAAATCTTCCCCCCTTTCATTTGAAAAATATATCGTTTGAGCCAAACCCCAGATGTGGCAAGATTCAGCCTGGAAAGAGGAAGGGAAAGCAGATCCTCGATTGAGAAAAGCCCCCTGCAGGGACACAGGATGGGGGAAGACGCATGGCACGTGACCAGAAAGCATCCTCCTTGAGAAGCACATATCAGGAGAGCAGGGACCCTCCCTACAAAACTCTCCTCTGGGGACTCCGCCTGCCCCACACCTTCCACGTTGCTGGCTCCTGCCCAGCCGGAGGCAACCCTGGAAGCTGCCATCAGGTCCCACTCCTCCTCGCAGAGCCCTGCTTGGCCTCGCTGGCTGGGGATTTATGCCCCTCTTTGCCAAGCCGCCCTGATGGATCGCTTCCAGGATGGCAGCAGAGTCAGTGGTATTCATCTCAGCTACGTCTCAACCTTCTCCTTTAAATCATTACTCATGCTGGCAGCCGCTTGTTCGCTCCTGACAGCCTGGCCTGAGCCTGGCTGCTCCATCTGTGGGACTCCCAGCCGGAGAGGCCGGCAGGGTCTACCCCGGCAGGCACTGGAGGAGCCTCCTCTGTCCTTTTCTCACCCGCCTAAGCCTCTGTTACGTCATCTGATGTCAGGGTCACCAACCCTGGAGCCCCAGGGCTCACCTCTGACCCAGCACTGACTATATAACAGGAACGTCAGCTGTTGGTGTGGTGCCTGGGCTGTTGGCTCTTCTGTCCGTGGATGGTGCTCACTCTCTCTGTGTTCCCAGTGCTTAGTGGGGCTGCTGGCCCATAATAGGTGCTCAGAGACTGTTTGAGGAACTCAGATTCTAAATTGGGCAGTGGTTACCTTCTGTTTGGAAAACTATTTGGCAGTATTTACTAAAGCCAAGGGCTTCCCTGGTGGCTCAGTGGTAAAGAATCCACCTGCCAATGCAGGAGACACAAGAGACATAGGTTTGATCCCTAGGTCAAGAAGATCCCCTGGAGGAGGGAATGTCAACCCATTCCAGTATTCTTGCCTGGAGAATTCCATGGGCAGAGGAGCCTGGTGGGGTTGCCAAAGAGTCAGACATGATTTAGCAACTAAACAACAACTGAAGCCAAACATACACACTCTCTGTGGCTCAACTAGGCATGTATCCTATAGGAATGAGTGTGCATCCGTCTGCCCAAAGACACGCACAGGACTGTTCATGGAAGCTTATTCCAAATAGAACCAAACTAAAGGCAACCCATATGTCCATTCACAGTGAAATGGGCAAATAAACTGTTGTGTATTTACACAAGGATCCCATGACCCCTGTGCTATGTAGCAATGAAAAAGAATGAGGTCCTAGTCACACAACATGGGTGAATCTCACACAAAAGAAGACAGACACAAAACAGCATATATTGATTAGAATATAGGTCAGAATAATGGTTATCTTTGAGAGGTGGGAGGTCATGATGGCTATTGATTGGGAGGAGGTATAAGGAAGTCTTCTAGGGTGTTGGAAATTTTCTTGATCTTGCCAATGGTTGGTTACATAGGTGTAGACACGGGTAAATATTCACTACGGATGTACCCTTATTATGTGTAATCTTGTAAGCTAAATCTTATTCAAAACGGTGAAGAAAATGTGGCAGGATACCCAATCTTTTTGCATCAAAGTCTGTGCCTTATTGTATGTGCATTCTATCGTCTGCATGTCCAAAACCATGTAAAATGATCACACTAAGCTTTTCCATGTTTTATATTATGAAGACAGTTGATGTATTGCATATACATTTTCTAACTACACAAAACATGCCCACCAGGAATTTTTATTTTCTTATTTTTTAAATTTATTACTGAAGTATAGTTGATTTATAGAGGTTTCCCTGGTGGCTCAGACGGTAAAGAACCTGGCTGCAATGCAGGAGACACAGGTTCAGTCCCTGGGTCAGGAAGATTCCCTGGAGAAAGGAATGTCTACCCGCCCCAGTACTCTTGCCTAGAGAATTCTATGGACAGAGGAGCCTGGTGGGCTAAAGTCCATGTGGTCACAAAGAGTTGGACATGACTGAGCGACTAATACTTTCACACATAGTTGGTTTATAATGTTGTGCTAATTTCTGCTGTGCAGCAAAGTGATTCAGTTACACATATACATATATTCTTTTTCATATTCTTTTCTGTTATGCTTTATTACAGGATATTGAATATAGTTTCCTGTGCTATACAGTAGGACCTTGCTGTTCATGCATTCTATACATAATAGTTGGCATCCACCAGAAGTTTTAAACATATCCTCTCCCTTCCCTAATACCCTGAGTGAAAATTACTGCACTAAAATGTATTTACCTCTTAGCACAAAAGATATTCATTACTTCCCAAGACTATGTCTCATTAGAGTGAGATGGTAGGTAAAGAGGATGATTGCTAACTCATAAAGTGGGGGCTGGGGACCATCACAGAGCAGAAGCAAAAAGAAGCACAGAGCTTGTGTCCAAGAATCCCCAAATTATGGAGAGAGCTATATGCAAGACTCTCCAAGAAGAGCAAAGGGCTAGAGCAACCCTTCCTTTATTTCAGCTCAGTTCTTTGAAGATTGAGCTGTGTATGTCCTGTGAATGCAAGTGTGGCTGAGTGTGCACGGAGGCTGACCACCCAAACCATAGGAGTCAGTCTGAGAGAAGAGAGGAATGATGTGGGGTCGGAGGGCAAAGTGGAGGCAAGGTGAAGTGTCAAAGCAGAGTCCAGAAATGAGAGGCAGTTCATATGGGTGAATTTCAGATTGCCATTTGTTCACTCCTCACCACCAAGATCTTATGCTGAGCCTTAAGAAGACCACTGAGGATATTTTGACTTAGTTTATAGAAAGCTCAGATCAACTTTGATTGAAAATAACAAAAGTTAACAAGTGACTTGTAAGTTTCCTTCTAGAGCTAAAATCTATGTTTCTATAGAAGCAGCAACATTAAAAGTCATATTAGCTATTATGTTTGCTAGGTTTCAGGCACTGTTCTAAGTATTCAACATATATAGCTAATCTGAATAACCATATGAGGCACATATTATTGCTAGCCCCATTCTACAGATAGGGAAATCAAGTCTTGAGGAGTTAATGACCTTGTCCAAGGTCACACCCTCATAAGTGGTAGATCTGGGATTCCAACACAGATCTTCTGATGCCAGAGCCCAAGCTCTAAGCTCCCACCGCCTTTGACAAGAAGCAGACAAAGGGATGTTCTCTTCAGAGCTCTCCAGACAGTTTACATAGATGAGCCTCCGTGCAGGCTGGACCAATCCTGCCAGTGAGGGCCAGGGCTCCATGGGAGGACAGTGTAGTGCCAAGTGCCTCCCAGAGTTGAGGTGGGGAGCAGTGCAAGGCGGGGTGAAAGGAAAGGCACTTAAACCACACACACCACAAAGCAGAAAGCAGGAACCGGCGCATGGGGCTTTGCCTTCAAATATGGCTCAAATAGTTACTGTGCGTCTGACCTCAGGTAAGTTACTTAGCATTGCTGAGCTCAAGTGCTCCATCGGCAAAATGGCGGGAGCAGTAATCCCTCGCTCCTGGGTCTACCATGAGGACTGTAACAGCGGGGAGTCCTTGCAGTGTACAGGGCGTGATGAGTTCACTGTATGTAGTTGCTAAAGCTCTTAGATTGGGTCATGAGTTAAACGCAAATTGAAACGTCTTGTCCCTGGGGTTTTGTTTGGGGGAAGTTTGCTTTCCAAGGGGGGAGATGAGACAGACCACAGCAAAGCCAGTGAAAGAGCTTTAACAGAATGTTCTAATGGGCTCCTTAGGATGTAAATACAGTTTGGAATGAGTATCTTCCTTGTCCCATTTGGGAGGGGTACCCGTGGGATTAGGCAGGAACTAAGACACCATGTGTGTGTGCCTGCAACTCAGGATGGGTGCTTCCCTGCCCAAACCCCTGGAGAGGACAGAACCACTGAGCTTAAGGGAGGGAGGGACCTGAGTTAGAATCCTGGCCTCGTCCCTCGCTGATTGGTGACCTTGAGCATGTGGAGTTATATTCTCTGATTTACAGGATAAGAACAGGAAAAAGACATACAGGGCTCTTGGGCCAGTGCCTGGCACACAGTCCCTAAGGGGTGATTAGTATTGGAGACATACAAGGATGCTGTGGGAATGTTTGGAACATTCTTTTCTGAAACTTCCAGGAAGGGCACTGTGTCTGCTGCCCTGCCCTCTTCTACCAGGAGGAATGACCTTGCTGAATCTTCCTCAGTCCCTGGATCTGAAACCCTAAGAAAGTCTCTTTCTTCTCCGCCCCACCTTGGGACTAGACCAACACAGTAGAAAATGTGTTGAAATGAGAGTCAGTTGAACTAGACTTTTGGTAATTTACTCAACAGCTCTGAACCTCATTGTTGTTACTGTTGCTACTGTTTGTCTGTAAAGAGAGAAAGGGTATATTTGAAAGGGCAGTTTTGAGAACTAAACTAGGCATCCTCTGTAAAGACTGATGGCCAGTGTTCATAGAGTTTGCCATGAAACTGGGGGGTGGGCTTTCTTTACTGCCTAACCTCAAACTCCTATGCATGAATGCATGCTTAGTCGCTCAGTCGTGTCTGACTCTTTGTGACCCCATGAACTGCAGCCCACCAGGCTCCTCCGTCCATGAGATTCTCCAGGCAAGAATACCAGAGAGGGTCGCCATGCCCTCCTCCAGGGGATCTTCCAGACCTAGGGATTGAAACTGCATCTCTTATGTCCTTGCATGACAGGAGGGTTCTTCACCACCAGGGCCACCTGGAAAGCCCCAAACCCCTATGCATCTCCCCTTTATACCCTAACGGGGACCTTTTCCTGCCCCCATGGATGCAGCATATTCTCGTTCTGCTCAGCAGGCACACTCAGGCCTCAGCCCCGGCATATCGCACACACAAACACACACACACTCCTCCCCCCGCCACACACACACATGTGAGCATGCATGTCCACCAATGGCTGTCATGGAGAGAAATAGCAGCAGGAGGAAATCCCCACATCCTTCCTCCCCATGTCACTTTGTTCTGCCTGCACAGGCAACAAATTAAAACAAGAACCCCCCATCGCCCGGAGCTGCCTGGGCTTCTGCCACGACTGCTCTAATAATAGCTGAGCAGAGAGGCTCCCCCGTCCTTCAGGCCCCGGAGCGAAGAGGCAGCGCTTTTCATTGGCAGCCAGAGAAGTGGCTGGGAGCTTTGGCTTGTGTTTATTCGCTGTGACTTTGGGATGATTATATATTGTTTCTTGTCCTCTGTCTAAGTGCTTCATCAGAGGTAGGGGCGTGGGGGACAGCGGTGAAGGGGCAGTAGTGGGAAGAAAAGCAAAGAGGAAATCCAACTTCCCCAGGAAAACAGACACGGCACGCTCAGTCAATGCAGGCACCAGCGCACGGCAAAATTGAACTCTCCCTGCCGCACCGTGGTCTCTGAAAGCATTCAATTATCCGTCTGCACCTATAGAAAATGTTAGCGATTGCTTCCAGACGCCTTTAAAAGGGTCTATACATAACAGAGAGGCACATACACTCTCAGCGGCAGGCAGAAAAACAACAATCTATTCATTTACCTTTGAAAAAGCCAAAAAGGTATAAATTCTGCCCAGAAATCAATCTCCCTCTCTCTTTCTTTCTTGTCTTTTGCCACATCCTTTCCCCAACCTCTCACCCCATCTCGTGTTTATTTATTTTTTTCTCAGTTAAGGCCACAGAAACAGCCAAAGAAGGCAACATGAATGCAGAGGAAAGAAGCCAATTTATTTCGATGGAAATGCCCGCTCCGCTCAGGCAAAGCAGAAGCTTCTCCAACTGCTTCCCTGCAGGCCTCTGATCTGAATTGAAGGCATTTAATGGAGCACCCACTACCTGTGGAGACACAGCACCCATCACCGTAAGGAACGCCTCCTCACTAGATTCTCAAAACAAATCTTTAATCTCTGAGTCTGTGATAACCAACGAGGATCTACGGTTTCTGTTTTGCAAATAAGTGCATTAGTATCGTTTCTTTTTAGATTCCCCACATAAGGAGTAGCAGACGATATTTTTCTTTCTCTGCCTGACTAATTTCACTTGGTGTGACAATCTCTGGGTCCATCCCTGTTGCTGCAAATGGCATTATTTCATTCTTTTTAATGGGTGAGTAATATTCCACTGTATACAGGGAACAAAGTTATGGTTACTAGAGCGGAAGGATGGGGTGAAAGGATAGTTAGGGAGTCTGAGATCAGCATGAACATACTGCTATACTTAAAATGGTTAAGCAGGACTTCCCTGGTAGTCCTGTGGTTAGGAATGCTCCTGTTAATGCAGGGCACATGGGTTTCATCCCTGATCCAGGAAGATTCCACATGCTGCGGGGCAGCTGAGCCCATGTGCCGCAACTACTGAGCGCACATTCTAGAGCCCACAAGCTGCAACTACTGACGGCCTCATGCACTCAGCAGCCCATGCCCTGCAGCGAGAGCAGCCACTGCAATGAGAAGCCCTTGCATTGCAACTAGAGAGTAGCCCCCGCTCACTGCCACTAGTGAAAGCCCGCACACAGCAATGAAGAGCCTGTGCAGCCAGAAATGAATAAAATAAAATAAAATAAAATGGATAACCAAGGATCTACTGTATAGCACAGGGAACTCTGCTCAACGTTACATGGCAAGCTGGATGGGAGGGGAGTTGGAGAGAGAATGGATACATGTATGTGCATGTATGGCTGAGTCACTCAGGCTTCCAGGTGGCACTAGTGGTAAAGAACTCACCTGCCAATGCAGGAGACACAAGAGACACTGGTTTAATCCCTGGGTCAGGAAGATCCCCTGTAGGAGGATAAGGCAACCCTCCTCCAGGATCCTTGCCTGGAGAATGCCATGCACAGAGGTGGCCATAGGGTCACAAAGCAGCGGACATGAATGAAGTGACTTCGCACACACGAGTCACTCTGCTGTGCACCCGAAACCATCACAACACTGTTAACCGGCTATCCGCCAATATAAAATAAAAAGCCTAAAATATCTTTGAAGGAGATGTAGCTGCTCCCACTTCACAGATGAGGAAAGGGAGACCCAAAGAGAGAATGGAGTTATTGAGTAGCAAAAGTGGGCAGCTAGTTAAGATTCCTGCTTCTCAATTCAGGTCTCTTCCTAACCCTATCCCTTTCTGTTTTTGAACCTGGGCTATCATATTGTCTGTCATGGGAAGAGACATCACAGTGGGGTCAACAGATGATGTGTGAAGTTACCCACTGCCACAAAAGGAAGCTCGCTTGCAGACAATGTTTATCAAAGGCTGGGAGACATTGTGATTGATAAAAATAATGAAGATGACGGTAATAATGAAGGATAGGGGCAGAGTGTTGACTTAGAAGGTGAGTGCTCTGGGACTCAACTCAGTCCTCTTGCTTACAGCTGTGTGACTCATCCAAGAGTTACTTCACCTCTCTGTGCCGCCACTTCCTTCCCTGTGAAGTAAAGAGGTTGGACTAGATGAATGGATTTCACACTGGGCTCAGAGGAATCACTAGGACTCTAAGGACTCGCAGGGGTTTCTAGAAAATGGGTGGATCTCAGGAGTCTGTTTCTACCAGAAAATTCTCAACCTCTTTAAAAAAAAAAAATCTAGTTTCTGTATCATGGTTCTGCAGGGTAATTCATTAGAAGGAAGAGTCCTAGTGCTAATGGCTGCTGCTGCTAAGTCGCTTCAGTCGTGTCCAACTCTGTGCGACCCCATAGACGGCAGCCTACCAGGCTCTTCTGTCCCTGGGATTCTCCAAGCAAGAACACTGGAGTGGGTTTCCATTTCCTTCTCCTATGCATGAGAGTGAAAAGTGAAAGTGAATTTGCTCAGTCATGTCTGACTTCGCGATCCCATGGACTGCAGCCCACCAGGCTCCTCCATCCATGGGATTTTCCAAGCAAGAATACTGGAGTGGGGTGCCATAGCGCTAATGGGGTGGCATCTAAAGGCTTTTCCTGCTAGAACATTCTATAATGTGATGGTGCCATGACTTTTAAAACCCAAGGAGCTCACTTGCTGTCTGAGGGGTTTAGCGTCACAGAAGACTAAACAGCAGAAATGACTTAGGCTGGGTAAACAGCTCTCTGCTAGGCAAGGACAGTCTATACCCCTCTTATTACTCAAGTGGATCTGTACTGGGAGGACAGAGCTGGTAGGATGAGTCAGAGATAGAGATGGCGAAAGAGATTAGACAGTCTGAGGCTGGAGAGGCCAGACCTGACCACCAAGGACAAAGGACACATCAGCCAATGAATGAGCGGAATCACAGAAACTGGATGGGAACTGCAATCTGAATCAAAGCGGCAGCTGCCCAAGACAGAGCAGGCAGGGCACAGGGCCATGTTGTGAGCATCGTGACATCTGCCTTGCCTTTTTCTTTTTAAGAACTTTTGTGATGGGGACCATTTTTAAAGTCTTTATTGAATTTGTTACAATATTGCTTCTGCTTTACGTTTTGGTGTTTTGGCCACAAGGCATGTGGGATCTTAAGCTCCTTAACCAGGGATCCAACCCACATTCCCTACATTGGCAGGTGAAATCTTAACCACCAGACGACCAGGGAAGTCCCTCTGCCTCACCTTTATGGGCAGGAGTACAAAGTGTTCAACGTAGGGATATGGGATCCTGATTTGAGCCCCACCATCCCCACATCCCTGTGGATAAAATCCCAGGATGCACAAAGCATTCTCTGAGGCCTAAGTGTGTTTCTTAAAATGTTAAATGAGCCAGTCGGTTCCAAATCTTTTGGAGCAGAAGCAGTTCATTGCCTCCATATGATCAAGAGTCTAATTGTGAACCACAAAAGCACAAGTTGGCAGCATTTTGGATCCAAGAAAACTAACAGTAGCCCAACTTTGCTACTGCCTAAAATCAGGGCCGGCTTTTAGGGTCGGTTTGCGTTTGGAACACTCAGCTCAAAGCAGATGGGATGGGCAACATGGACCATTTCCCAAGACTGGGCTGATGTCCTGGGAACGACTGCCTGGAAGCAAGGCTCACAGTACTGTGCTGGGTCTGAATTGGCTTTACTAACATTAAATTTGGTGAGGTTGCTGCGAGGGCCGATTACAACCCATCTGTTCCCAGCTACGCACATCTAAGGGGCTTGCTGAAGAAGGAATTTTGTTTCTGAAATTATGTCTGAAAGGTAATAACACTTAAGTTTTCAGGGTTTCTGTGTCTATTGTGTCTAATAAGTTAACTACTAAAGTTGTATGAGAGTCAGTTTTGTTCATCCCACTTTATAGATGAGTCGACTGAGACTGAGGTGGCATAATGTAAGATAGCATCACCAGCTCAATGGACATGTATGTGAGCAAATTCTGGGAGATAGTGAGGGACAGGGAAGCCTGGTGTGCTGTATTTCATGAGGTTACAAAGAGTTGGACATGACTTAGTAACAGAAAAACAGCAGACGGAGACTCAGAGCACCAAGTGACCTACTCAGGGTTTTTCAGTGAGTTCAGGGCAAAACTGGGGCTGAGACCCAGTCTCCCACCACCCACCTGGGCTCAGCTTCCTGGGGCCAACTACTCCACCATGGCCCCACATCCGCTGAGCACATTAATCTGACCTCCTGAAGTCTTGCTGACCCCCAGGGCCCCAGCTTTAGCATGGAGGGATTGAGGGTAAGCGAGAGAGTGACTTTCCATGGCATGTGACTTGCCGACCAATTTGAAGAGCATTTTCTTGGCTGGCCCTCTAATCCCAATGCTTGAGTAATGCCCTGAGACCCCATCGATCGGGATCCAGGAAATTCCGACCTGACCGCACCACTGTAATGGCCTTTGCCCGGGTGACCTTCTCCCTGTCAGAAAATACATCTTTTCTGCAAGTCCCTAGCCTGCAAACATCACCCGCAGCCAGCTTATCCCAGACAAAGGGCTTTGAAACGGTCCAGATAATGCATCAAGGGGAAGACTGTTTTCCAAGTGTGTAATTCGTCCACTATTAACCTGCAGCTGTGGCGACGGCCCTGCCTTTGATTCCTGTCTCCAGTCGGGGGCACTTCTGTCACGTAATGCATTGCATGATGCGCAGCAGAGGACAGGGAGCAGAGGCTTGTCATATTTCCTGGATGTCAGTGACCCCTTCTCAGGCTGACTGACACCCTGCTGGTTGCCTGGCTGCACTGCAGGCCTGACCCATTGTGAAACGTGTGGTCTTCTTGGTTCTGTCAGAGAAGTTGTCCTGGAATGAGGGACATTCTAGAAGGGAGTTGGCATCTCTGGCCATCTGGAGCTGTGTATTCAGGAAGGATGGGGCTTGGCAAGAATACACAGCCTTCTCCTTTACACCTTAGAAAGATGTCTCAGATACTAATGGCACTGGGAGGCTGTGTGCCTTTGTGGAAGGGACACCCCTCTTCTGGGCTTCATTGTTGTTGTACACAAAATAAAAGGATTGGACAGCGTAATTAGACTCAGAAGAATTGATTCTATTTTTTTCCAGATAGTTGTCTGTCTTGGATTAAATTATATCTAAAAAAGCAAGAGGATGGGAAAGAAGAAAAGGAGGAGGATTGGGAGAAGAGGAAGAAGGGGAGGAGGAGGGACAAGAAGAAGGATGCTAAAGGCTGGGGTGAAGTCTTCGTTTTAATCACCAAAACGTGCATACGGGGTGAGAAAAGAGATTTTTTTAACCGCTATCCTCCTTTCTTTTCCTTTCCTTTCTTTTTCTTTTCTTTCCTTGTCATCATTATTTTAGTCTTAGAAAGTTTTCTGACTTCCCATGAGCAAAGCTGTGCCTGGTGTTCAAGGAAGCAGGACCAAGTGAAAAAGGCCTCACATGGCCCCAAATTTCCACAGGTCCCTGGCACCAGAGTGTGTCCACCAGGTGGGAGAAGGCCTGTGAAGCATGAGAATGAAGGAGGTAATGGATGAAGAGCAGGTGTCAGAGCCGAAGCACAGGTTCTGCACCACTAAATGGACCAGGCAGCCGGAGGAGGTGGGGGCGGGTCGGCACCAGTGAGAGTTTCAAAAGCAGTGGGAGGCAAACGCTGAGGTCTTCCAGACAGTATCTTCAGAAAGGTGTGCACAGGGGAAGGGCTCAGCTGAAAATCAAGCCAGTTCAAGGACACTGGTTTTGAACAAGTAGCTCGGCCACTGGCCAACTTTCAAAGTTAACCAGCTAATGTCTGGCCCAAGACTGAGGATCTGTTTAATAAAGCAAGAACTCATACACTAAAACCAAAAACTCTTCTTCATTAATTTTCCCCAAACTAAGGAGGGCCCCACATGAAAGAATAAAAATCAGAAAAGCAAAATCACAGTAAGGTCGTCAAAGGAATGTATTTCCTCCCATCTTTGGGCTCCAGTCATCCTCAGGATGGCAATCAGATGCTTCACCTGCAGAACTTCTAAAAAAAAAAAAAAAAACACAATGTCTGGGGCTTGCTCCAGCCCTAGTAAATCCAAGATGAAGGCTCCCCAAGGTCTGGACCAGGAGTTAGTCTTACCTCTGGAGTGTGGGTACCAGAGGATGTCAACCGCTCCTAAAATACGAGCAGGAACAACTGCAGGACGTGGACACAACTGCCTGGGAGTGTGTGCAATCAGGCCAGCTGTTTGTTTGGCTAAACACTAAATATTTGTTGGATAAATATTTCAAGACTAGACAGCGAGTTCCACTACATTCTACAAGCTTTCAGTGCAGGGGGTTTGTCCAAACATCATCTCTGTGTCCCTAATGCCTAGCACATGGTAGATGCCCAATGCATATTTGTTGAGTGTATAAGGCGTTAGTGGTAAAGAATCCACCTGGAATGCAGCAGATGCAAGAGCTCCAGATTCAATCCCTGGATCAGGAAGATCCCCCGGAGAAGGAAACGACAACCCACTCCAGTATCCTTGCTTGGAAAAACTCCCATGGACAGAAGAGCCTGGCAGGCTACAGTCCTTGGAGATGTAGAGTCAGACACGACTGAGTACTTGTCAGTCAGTCATGGGGATGACATGAATGTGGAATGAGACTTCCTTTCGGAGTGGTGGAGTAGAAAGAGCCCAAGTTCTGACATTAATCTCTGTTCAAACCCTGGTTGCATGACTTTTTAATCTGAGTTCCTTGAGTGAGTTGCTTCCAATGGAGGTCTGAGCCTCAGTTTTCCCATTTGACAAAACTGGGGCCCATGGAACATCCCTGTGCTCCACAGGGATGAATGAGTTAATCTGTATGAATACACATTGACCCGTTTATAGCACAGCATTCAATTAATACGAATAGAACAAAGTTCCATCTGGGCCTCTGATGTCAGATACTGGTTCAATTTCCCTGATGTTCACATGCATCACTTGAGACCCCACAGCCTGGAAATGCAGGAGGAATTAGAGACAGTGGCTCCAAAATAGCTCCCCTCAAGTACTTCAGCATCCCCAAATAAGACCAGAGCCAAAGCTATATTTAATGCTGAGTGGCCTTGATTTAAAAAAATAAAAAGCTCATTTTCCTTTAAATTCATCATCAGACAAAACTCCCTTCTCCCAGAAGCTGTACAGGAGTTTGGGTTGACATGACACACCAATGCAGCAAGACAACATAATTTAAAGGAGCCCTGTGGCTTGTACATTTGAGGCCGACTGCTTCGCAGCATTTGAGCCAATGCTCAGCGAACAGCTAGGAGATTAGGTACTAACGAAAAGGAAATGATTTGAAATATCCAAGCCACACTCCCTGCAAATCAGAGTGCTGCGATTTGGCAAGCTTCATCTTTCCTCCCCACCCCTGCCACTGAAATGTGTCTCCGTACGGGGCTGTCTTGCAGAGCGGCGCTGAGATGTTTACAGCTCTCTCCCTCTTGGCTTCTGTGTCCGCTAGTATGATAAAGGTTTGGCTTTGTTGTATCAAGTGAAATCACAGAGCTGAATGTTCTCCTTGTCTAAGAAATACTGCGTATATTATATTACGTGGCACCTTTGGGTGCCGTAATTCATCTCACTTATAGCTGTACCTTCTGGGGACCGTAGAAGATGGTGGAGAAGGAGAGAGGAGCTACAGAGAGGCTGGAGCACACCACCTGGTCCAGCCCCCTGCCTCTGAGCAAGGCCCTGCCTCTACCTTGTTCTAAGCAGAGTAGCCTGGCCTCTGGGGACTTCCTCCAGGGACTGACAGGTCCTATTTGCCCAATCCAAGCGGAATCTCCTTGATCATCCAAAAGTCTTCCTCTTGGCCAAATCAAGCAGCCGCATTTCTGTTTTCTAACGTTCTGAGTCTTCTCTTTCATCTGCGTGTTAAGTCGCTTCAGTGGTGTCTGACTCTTTGCGACCCTACAGACTGTAGCCCACCAGGCTCCTCTGTTCATGGGATTCTCCAGGCAAAATTACTAGAGCGGGTTGCCATGAAGGGGACCCTCCTGACCCAGGAACCGAACCCGTCTCTTATGTCTCTTGTACTGGCGGGTGGGTTCTTTACCACTAGCCCCACCTGGGAAGCCCCTTCTTTCATCTACTCAACTCTAATGTTAGTTTTCTTCTTAACTGGTCTTCCCCTGGAGACAGTTCAAATTGGAAAAAGAACTGTTGCCCCTTTCTCCTCACACTCCACCCCCGACCCCAGTACTTCTCAGGATCCTAGCCTCTAAAAACTTCATAACTTAAAAAGAAGCTACTTGTCACTCTTTGAGACAGGTGCAAATAATAAGCAGGTAAATAACAAAGATGCCTGTGCTGGCATCTTCTTAGCCTACTCAAGCCGGGGGAGGTGTGCTGGGAAAAAGACCATCTCTGCCTGATGAAGACTGGATTCTCCGTGGTAATGTTGGGACTTCCCTGGTGGTCTAGTGGTTAAGACCTCGCCTTCCAAAGTAGGGGGTACGATTTGATTCCTGCTCTGGGATCTAAGATCCCTCGTGCCTCGTGGCCAAAATAAGCCAAAACATAAAACAGAAACAGTATTGTAACAAATTCAGTGAAGAATTTTAAAAAATGGTCCACATCCATGGTGAGGTTGAGCTAAGGCAGGAAGGGAGACTATTCATTCAACAAACCACTGAGATCAGCCAGACATTGTGGAAGTTTTAGCCTTTGCTGCTTCCCAAGCCCTTTGCCTCTTCCTGGCATCCTGGTGTCCAGCGCCTCAGATGAGAGAGCTTAGCAGACAGACAGCATCTTTTAAAGAAGACAGAGGAGGGGACACATGAACACACATGCTTTCTGTTGTTGTTACTGCTGCAGATGCTGCTCCAACTAGAGCGCTGGTACCCCTGGGGGTATGCGGTGGCAAACGAGGCGATATAAAGGCACAGAATAAACAAATGTATCTTCCCAGGGCATCAGTTTTGCTTGAAGATATGGGGTTAAACATTTTTATATTAGAACAAACAGATATGTACTGTGGCATGGAAGGCAAAATCCACATGAATTCCTGAGATAAAGCTTAAGGCTTCAAAGAAACGTCACTCTGGTAGCGGGCTGCTTCGGGCTCCGCCCCCAGAACCCCTGGAGGGGTGGGGGTGCTCTCAACTCCTCTGCCAGGAAGAACTTGGGTGGGTGGGAGCATCTGAAAGGATCGGGTGTATCTCACCTCTGAGAGAGGGCAGCCGTCCCCACAGAGCAGAGCGGGGTGTCCCTTGGGCTCCAAAGCCCACCCGGATGACTGTGGGAGCCCCGGAACCACAGAACAAACTAGAAAAGAGTGTTCTCGACAGCAGAGGGGCCTGGCAGACTGCTGCAGGACAGCTCAAAGAACTTGCTCCTGTTAGAAGAGGACAAAAATAGCCAATTTCTCCCGTCATGGAGATGCATCACCCCGGGGCCTGTCACCTCCTTGGAAGAAGTGCGATGGATTACGGTTATGGAAAGGCAGCAACTAACTCACTTTTATTGCAGGAGAACTTAGTCCCCGGCTGCTCCCAGGGGACAGACACACTCTCACACACTCACCGACACACGAAGGCTCCACGCATTTACCTGCTGTCCTCCGAGCCAGCCAGACTGAGGAGAGAGAGCAAATGTGATTAATGGGGCCACCCCAGGGGACTTGCTGGATGGCAAGCAAACGTGCCGTACCACGGAGCCAATTTCAGTAACAGGTTTAAGAGAGCCCTGAGATGGAGGCAGGGGAGAATGCAGCTGACTCAGCCATTCCAGCCTCCTCTGGTCCAGAGGGAGCCTCAGGAGTAAAGGAATGGAGATTACTGCAGAGACCAGTGCCAGGGAGGACTTAACGCTCACACCTCCATAGCAGCTGGCCTGTGGGTGGGGATATGCAGGTATTACTAAGGACAGGGGGACTTTTCCCATTCAGAGTTAACACAGCTCTTGGTCTTAGACAGCGTCAGAACAAAAGACCATGCTCAATATTCCTAGAGTGCTTTACCATTTCCAAAGCATTTCCATAAACATCATCTTATTTAATCTTTATGCTAATTTCATGAGGTAGGGATATAAAGGCTTGGAGAGTTCATTGTGGTTGGATTTTATTTTATTTTTTTTGCTACTGGACTATAGAGTCAGGGCTGGGAACCTGGACTTGGCATTGAGGTCAGTGTCCTCTCCACCCTTTCATGTTGTCATCAGATGTGATGACTATCTTAGCAGTAAAGGCTCTTTATGTTGAAACAGAGGGTCTGGGAGCAGATCCAGGAGAGGAGGGGCTCCAAGGTCAGAAAGGTCAACGGGCTCAGAGTCAGCCCGTTTCTAGATCCCCCCACGGGCTACCTGTGTGACCTTGGACAATTTCCTTAACCTCTCTGAGCTTTTGTAACATGAGGATGACCGAAGTACACCATATGAATGAACAAAATAGCTTACATTATGTGCTTAGCAGAGAATCCGACACACACTACTTTCTCAACAAAAATGAGATATTATTCCTGTCACTAAATAGCTCATTTTTATTGAGAAAGTAGTTTCATTTTGAGAGGAAAATAGTGTCCATTTGCTTGGACAGGAAAGAGAAAATCTCTGTAGCACCATGTCCATCAGAGATTTTCAGAAGATGCTGTTATTCTGAAGGAGGCAGCGATAAAAATCCAAACCCTGGAATGAGCTGTCAGTGGAACCGAACTTGAACTAGCGTCTGTTTATAAGGGCTTCCCTGGTGGCTTAGCAGTAAAGAATCTGCCTGCAGTACGGGAGACCTGGGTTCAGTCCCTGGCTTTGGAAGACCCCGCGGAGGAGGGGATGGCAATTCACTCCAGTATTCTTGCCTGGAGAATCCCATGGACAGAGGAGCCTGGCAGGCTACAGTCCATAGTGCTGCAAAGAGTTGGATACAACTAAAGTGGCTGAGCTCACATGTATATATAAAACACAAAAATACATTGAAGATGTTTTTTCAGTCTGCACCTGGGGGCATCCCCAGTGACTACAGCTGGGTACCAATGAGAGAAGAGAGGGCATCAGAGAAACTTTTTTTTTTCTTGTGTGAAATAAGCAGATGGATCTCAGTGGGCTGAGAGGAGGGCAGGACCACCTATAGGTGGTCAGGTGTCAGGCAGGACACCTGCCCTGTCTGGGTGTGGCCTCTGTGGGTGCCACTTGGGAAGGGTGTGCATTGTCCATCTTCAGTACTAAAGCAAGAGCAGGTGAGGTCCTATTTATGAATGCATTTTCCTTGTACCCCTCCTGCTAAGAGAGTCTGACTCTCAGGATGCTCCTTTGAGACCAGATCAGAGGGCTGAGGTAGTCACACCAGAGCTAGAAATCGACCCCTCCTTTTACAAACAAAGAAGCAGAGGCCCAGCGAGGGAAAGGCATCTGCCTTGGGACACACAGCAGTCTCTCGTCTTTACCTCACTGTCTGGGTCCTCTCAGGACCCCCCGGGGCACTGTCTCCTGCTACTGACCCTGGCTCCAAGCCGCGGACTCAGGCTCCAGGGAGGGTCGAGCCGCCCCTGCCCAGCGATCTCCCCAGCTCCAGGCTGCACGCCAGCCTCAGGAAAAGTGTGTCTTCTGAGGCTCCCTGAGTCCTTGACCAGGACTCCGGCACAATGCAAACAGGAGAACAATAGGGAGTGTGTGAGGGAGCCCAGCCGGAGAGGGTATTGATCATGTTTAAAAAAAGCAACGCACACAGAGGAGCCCAGAAAAAAACCTTCCCAACTCACCAGCTGGCTTAGCTAATTAGTGCGGGTGAGCCCGTGTCAGCCGCCAGCTCGGAGCCCGGAAGAAAACAATTCGCTCAACAAACAGAACATCTAAGGAGGAACAAAAAGAAAACAGCCTCTCTCCGCTAACCTCCGGAGATTCCATGCGGCCCAGGGAAGGGGAGGCGATGAGGCAGGAGAAGTTCTGAGAGCAGGATGGGACTTGGGGTGGGGGTGGTCTCAGGAGATCATCAGCATCATTTAAACCAGGGATGCCCTGCAGGGCAGGGGGCTGAGGTGGCATCCAGGCCGGATCAGGGGGTGTCAGAGTGCTGGGGCCTGAGCTGCCCCTTCCTCTCCGCAAAGGGAATCTTGTCACCCCCTCAAAGTGCTGACTCTGAGCCCTGCCTCTCTCTCCAAGGGCCTTCCTCACCCTGCTCACAGCTCCTTTTCTGGACAGGTCACAGTTCTGGTGCGAGCAAGCCAGGGAGCCATTGTTGGTCCTGCTGAACTTGGGCAGAAGGCCTCCCTGACAGCAGGCTAAGCACAACAAGCAGATGCCTGCAGCCCCACAGAAGACGTCACCCACGGTACTTGCTCTGGAGGAAAGGGAGGTGGGTGAGGGTCAAGGGACAATTGGACAGTTCAGGCTCCTCAAATGAATTAATTCAGGTTACTTTGGGTCGAAGCTACCAAACAGTAAAAAGAGAGGCAAGGAAGGGGTGTTGGAAGGGAGGAAGAAAAAATGGGAGAAAAGAGAGAAGGAGGAAAAAAGAAGGAAGGAAGGATGTAGTAATTAAATGCTTCTCTCTGTTTCTTCCCCTGGTTTTCAGTAAGATCTTTTATTTACCTCCCATTCCCAGCTGCATCACATGAACACAGGTAGCCAGGTACCTGAATAGGCTGGCTGGCTTTGTAAGTGTAGAACAGTCAGTAGGTATAGAAATCGTGTACCTCCAATGATTCTTTAATAAGAAAATGCAATGAATAAAAAAGACTTCAGGTGTGTTTGAAATGTTTGCCCTTTGCTGCATTCTAATCGCTAAAAAATATCTGTGTATTTTACTCAAACGTGGACATGCCTCAGCAATCCTCAGGTACCTTGGTGAAACCAGGATTTTCACCCCCTTGACAAAGCTAAGGCAATGGGGCACACGTTGTTCACACAGGGAGTCAGTAAGTGTACAGGCAGACTGCACAGCGCTGGGCACACACGCCTGAGGATTCCACTGGGTTCTGCAGATGGAATGTGTGTCCCACCGATATATCCATGACTCCTCCTCTCTGCTTCTCAGGCCCCAAGGCCTTTTCTCCCACATACTAGGAGCCTTCTGATCAGAAGGAAGATAAGATCCTGAAGTACAAAGGTTGATTACCCCTCTATTTCAGAATCCTGAGCTAGGATAGAATGTGCTAGAACAGAAGACACGTTGGAACTGAATTCAAGCACTTGTGCTCGAGTCTCAGCTGCCCCACTTCCTGACTGGGTGATACTGAATGAATCACCTCATCCCTCTGGAGCTCAGTTTCATCATCTGTAAAATGAGGAAAAGTACAATAGCTTTTCGGAAGTATCACACTAGAAAAATGGGATTCCGGAAAGATTCAGAATGTAGTTTTCTATTTTTTTAAATTTTATTTATTTATTTACTTTTGGCCACGCTGGCTTCATTGCTGTGTGCAGGCTTCCTCTAGTTGTGACGAGTGGGAGCTATTCTCTAGTTGCGTTGCCTGGGCTTCTCATTGTGGGAGCTTCTCTCGTTGCAGAGCATGGGCTCCAGGGAGTGTGGGTTGAGTCATTGTGTGCATGGGCCCTGTGATCTTTCTGGATCAGAAATTGAACCTGTGTCCCGTGCACTGGCAGGCAGGTTCTTAACCACCAGAGTGCCAGGGAAGTCTTCTATTTTTCAAATGACATCATGGATGGATCTTTAAGAGTGCTGTTTCCAGCATCATGACACAGAGATCAGGGACACCTACTGGGGATCTTTCCCAGTCCTTCAGATCCCATCCCCTGGTCTAACCTCCTCTCCACCTCTCCTCCAGATCTAAGGCAGGTACTAGGCATGGGAGGGGGCAGGAAGTAAGGCTATGAATTAGGAGGTCCCTTTGCGGAGTCTCTTCCTGTAAGTGTAGACGCGATCATGTTCGTGTCTGTGTGTTTGTAAATGTACATGTGAACAAGGCCACGTTCATGTCCATCCATTTTTTGCCAATAGTTTTTGGCAATGCCTTTGCAACACCATGAACTGCAGACAGGAAATAAGACCCATCCATTTGTGCTGGTACAAGCTAAAGATTTTCTATAAAGTGCCCACATTTCCAGGCTGGGGAATGGATTTCACTGCAGGAAAAAAAAAAAAAAATATTGTGAGGTGAGAGAGGTGCAGCAAAGGAAAATATTGGCCACTTTAATGATTTACAGAAGCATAGAAAACCTCCTCGCCTGCTGAGATTTCATATTTCCCCTCCTGCCAGGAAGGGGGCTGGGGTAGGGGGTCTGATTCGGGCTGTCGTGTGCAGAAGCGTGAACAAGCCAAGCCAAGGCTGGCCCCTTTCTGAATATTCTGTAAGCTCCAGCCGAGGCACTTTCCGGCCCAAGGAGATGGGGCTGGGCTGGAGAGGATGGAACAAGGAATAAAAATGGATACACATTTTAGGGGTCACTACTTGTTCTCTGCATAGGGTATAGAAAACTAGTCCTGGAAGAGATACTTAAGAAATACAGATTCTTCATTTTACATATGGGAAATCTGAGAGCCAGAGATATGAAGTGACTTTTCCAAGATCAGCACTTTCATCTATAAATAAACTGAAACCATACCCCAGCCCCAAATTCTTTCCTCTACATCCACTATTAATGTTATCACTATTGTTAGTAAATGACCATCACAAAAAGACTGCTGAGTGCTTCCTGTGTGCCAGGAGCCATGCTACCTCTATGAACACCGCCTCTTTTGTCATACCATCTTGAGAAAATACGTGTTATGATTCCCACTCTAGATGAAGAAACTGAAGCCCAGAGAGAGACTAAAGAACTTACCAAGATCATGCGGCCAATACGGGACAGAGTCAGGGCTTGAGCCAACTCCAGAATCCATACCAGAATCACTTTTCAGCAGGTATTTCTACAAAGCAGGCAATGTGTGGACAGAGAGTCATAAATGCTACTCCTCGGAGAAGCTCTTCACCAACAAAGAAACACAGTCAAAGTATCTGGCTTGGGCAATTTAGAGGATGGGGGCTTTAGAGCAAAGCCCAAGGTGGTTAGAATTAAATGGCAACCAAATGGGAAGCAGCCCCTTTCCTGTGCGGTTGCAGTAATCTGAATGGCTTGCAGCAGCGAGTCGTGGGAATTGAGCTATTAATAAAGGGAGTCGGCAGAGTGATTTACAATCAGACATTAATATGGAGATTTTCATAAACACAATAATTCACACCCAAGCAGAGTCATAAATGTAAAGTTGCATTAACTATTCTAGTTGGCATGGAGTGCCACACACAGTGTGAAACTGAACACTCCATTGTACTCTAATAATGGACTAATGGAAAAAAAAATTTTAGTGGGGGGAAGGAGGGGTAAGGGTAAGGCAGTGGGGGACCAGATGCTCTATATTTCAAACTTGCCTAGTCCTCGCAAGAACTATCCCCAAATTCTGCTCTTGCCTTCCAATTAAAAAAAAAATAGGCTTTTTATATTGGAATAATTTTAGATTTACAGGAATTTACAAAGTAAAGAGAGTATTATATATCA
Source organism: Capra hircus (assembly GCF_001704415.2). Taxonomy (NCBI): domain Eukaryota; kingdom Metazoa; phylum Chordata; class Mammalia; order Artiodactyla; family Bovidae; genus Capra; species Capra hircus. The sequence goes on from NC_030822.1 coordinate 55,807,674, forward strand.
TTCAGTTCCCCTATATTTTACCATCTTATGTAACTGTGGCCTATTTGTCAAAACAAAGAAATTAACATAGTATAGTACTGTTAATTAAATTCCAGACTTTATTAGGATTTCACCAGCTTTTCCATTAATGTCCTTTTTTTCTGTTCCAAGATTCTAAGCCGGATCCCACATTGCACTGAGTCATCACTTCTCCTGCGTTGCTGTTCTGTGATGGTATTTCATGACCTTGACAGTTTTGAAGGGTATTTTGTAGAATGTCTCTCAATTTGAGTTGCTCTGATGTTTTCCTCACGTTTTGGTTGGGGTCTGGGTTTTGGGAAAGACCACCACAGAGTGGAATTGGCCTTCTCATCACATCATACAAGGGGTACATTATATCCGTGTGACTTATTGCTAGCATTGCTGACCTTGATCACTTGGGTAAAGTGGATAGTATTTGTAGAGTTTCTCCATTCTAAAGTTACTAGGTTTTTTTTTTTTTTTTCCCTTTCTGCATTCTATTCTTCGGAAACCAGACACTAAATCCAGCCTAGACTGAGGGGTGGGGAGGATTAAGTTCTACTTCCCAGAGGGGGAAGTTCCTACATATATTATTTGCCTTGCACTTATCAAAAATTAATTTTACATTGAACTCTTTAAATTTTATTATAAAACTCCCTGCCTTCTTAAACACATTATTTTGAACATGATTTGACTTTTTCTTGGTCATTTTCTATTCTAAGTACACTCTAATCCCTCCCTCTCCAAATATGTTCAGTTCTTACCCTCCTTGACCTCTCTGCAGAATTTGACATGGTTAGCCCTTTTACTATGGAAAAAAAAGAAAAAGAAAGAAAATTTCTCCCAATTGCCTTGCCATTATTCTCTTTTGCTTTCTCTTCTTCCTTCTGGACTCATCACCATTCCAAATCTGTCTCGATTCCAGTCCCAGTCTCTGTTCCTTTTCTCCCTTCCCCACCCCAGCAGTTGCACTCTTCGGGCCGTCTGTGGGCCTCACCTCTCTTTCTCTCCGGTGTTCCCCTTAGCAATCCTGTTCCCTAGAAGCCTTCGGTTATGAACATCATTCACAGGACTCCTACATCAGTATTCACCCCAGCCCTATCTCTATGGCTACCATGCCTCAGTCTCAACTCTATTCTGACCTCCTCCACCCGCCTTCTCCTCTAGCTCAAGCTCACCATCTCTCTACAGTTAGGGGACGGTCTCAGCTGTTTTAACTGAAACTGTAATAGTACTCTAAACAATGTGGAAGGTTTATTTCTCACTTATGTGCAAGTCTGAGCTGGTAGAGGCCCGAAAAGAGAGAAGCAGTTCTGGTGGGGCCTCGTGTTGTTTCGACGTAATGTTTTGGTGATGCCCTCGCCTGCACAGCAGAAGCTGGCTCCTTGCTACTGTGTTTCTATATGAACCTTCAGGAACAGGGACTGAAGAATGGAAGGCAAGCATATTTTTAAAAGGGAATGATCTGGAAGAGATACACATCACTCTGCTCAGAACTCATCAGTCAAAACTTAATCACATGGCAATACCAAGTTGCAAGATAGGATGGGAAATGAAGTCTCTACCTGCACAACAGAGAATAGAATAGATATTGGGGTCATATACAATCTTTGGAACTGAAGCCACCATTTTGCTTTATTTTCTGACTCCTATAACTCCTGGCCTACTTCTCCTCTTATTGTCTTAATTAGTTGTTGTTGTTCAATTGTTAAGTTGTGTTTGACTCTTTGTGACCCCATGGACTGCAGCACACCAGGCTGTGGTCCTTCACTATCTCCTGGAGTTTGCTCAAAACATCCATTGCGTTGGTGATGCTATCTAACCATCTCATCCTCTACCACCCCTTCTCCTTTAGCCTTCAGTCTTTCCCAGGATCAGGGTTTCTTCCAATGAGTTGGCTCTTTGCATCAGGTGGCCAAAGTATTGGAGCTTCAGCATCAGCATCTTCTTAGTATTTGTTATTATATTAATATTTATGGGTGCTCATTTCAGGTACCACAATTGGAAACTTGGGTAGCTTTGAGATTTCTCCTCCTGATTTCCCTTTAGCAACTTCTCTCGTATTCAAGATCATTTATTCATGCTTACTAACACTATACAAATTCAGGCTTTCATTACCTCTCTTTTGAACTCTTGTAATAATTTCATAAACAATCTTCATGCTTTCTGTTTCTCATTTCTCCAAACCATCTTTAGTATAGCTACTGGTTAATCTCAATTAACACAGCTCAACTCCTCACCCTATTCATACATTTTCTGTGGCTCCCTATTGCCTAAACCCAGAACTGTGGTACTGGAGAAGACTCTTGAGAGTCCCTTAGACTGCAAGGAGATCAAACCAGTCAATCCTAAAGAAAATCAACCCTGAATATTCATTGGAAGGACTGATGCTGATACTCCAATACTCTGGCCACGTCATGTGAAGAGCCAACACCTTTGAAAAGACTCCAATTCTGGGAAAGATTGAAGGCACAAGGAGAAGGGGCAGCAGAGGATGAGGTGGTTAGACAGCATCACCCTCTCAATGGACATGAATCTGAGCAAACTCTGGGAGATCATGAAGGACAGGAAAGTCTGTTGTGTTGCAATCCATGGGGTTGAAAAGAGTCGGACACAACTTAGAGACTGTGCAACAACAAAAACGTTGCCATCTCAGAAAAGTTCAAATGCCCTAAATCTATCACTCAAGACCTTCCACAATCCCTCCCCTACCTTCATTCTCTCCATTTCGTTCTGCACCATATGCATTTCCTTTACATGGCAAATCCTACCTCAAGTCTCACTCCCCGTTACTTTGTCTTACTGATAGGATAACAGCTAACTGTATTGATCACTTGTATTGAGTCCAACTAAATATGCTATCTCATTAAATCTCACAACTCTGGAAGGTAAAGAAATACACTATTTTATAAACAAGGAGCAGAGGCTCAAAGAAACAAAGTAGATTGCCCTTAATTATTTGATTAAAATGTGACCAAAATGAGATTTGAGCCCAAGCCTGTGTGACTCCAGAGCCTGTGTTTTTAGCCTCGACCCTCCACCCAAGTCACTGCTCAGGATGCTCCTTCAACTGGAAATGCCCTTTCCTCTTATCAACTTGTGGCAAAATCTTATCCATTTTCAAAGCCTATCTTGAAAGCCACTTCTTCCATGAAGTCTTCTTTGAATCAGCCAGGTGGAACTTTGGTCTCTTCCCTCTGGTTCCTGTTGCTAGGTATCTGTGCCTCTCTTTCAACACTTAGCATCTCCTACTTCACATTATAGTGTCTGTAGATATATCTACAGACATACTAGACACTGAGCCAGAGGACAACAATATTATTGGGCAGGATAGAGCAGTTTTATTCACTTTTTGTTTCTGAAGTAGAGCATTTATTACTTAAGCTCAACCCCCACATATAAATACAGCATCCAAAATATTTCTCAAATTAAACTCTCCTTTTCCATTTCTAACACTGCTTCTCTTGTTCAGGTCCTTTTACGTCTGTCCTGTATCATTGCAATTATCCTTGGGTGTCCTACTCTTATCATCCCCTCCATATAGCTGTCAGCAATCAGTCCTTATCAGAGGCTTCCAGACCAAATGCAATGTACTCTAAGCACCCTAACCTCTATAAGGTTAGCACAACTCTCAAGGATGTGGACCATCCTTGCCTCTATTGTCTGGGTTGTACTTGCCCTTTTTTATGCTCTAGAAATATTGTGCACACATAAAAGTTTTCACACTTTCATGCCTTTCTCAGACTGTTCTGCCTTTCAGAAAAGTTTGTTCCCATTTCCCTTTGTTAACTCTTACTTCAAGACTCACCTTGGTCAAGATGACCTTTCAGTTCAAGATGACAGTCACTCAGTCATGTCCAACTCATTGCAGCCCCGTGGACTGAAGCATGCCAGGCTTAACTGTCCATCACCAAATCCCGAGGCTTACTCAAACTCATGTCCATTGAGTCGGTGATGCCATCCAACCATCTCATCATCTGTTGACTGCTTCTCCTCCTGTCTTCAATCTTTCCCAGCATCAGAATCTTTTCAAATGAATCAGTTCTTCTCATCAGGTGGCCAAAGTATTGGAGTTTCAGCTTCAGCAGCAGTCCTTCCAATGAATAGTCAGGACTGATTTCCTTTTGGCTGGTCTGGTTGGATTTCCTTGCAGTTCAAGGGACTCTCAAGTGTCTTCTCTAACACCACAGTTCAAAAGCATCAGTTCTCCGGTGCTCAGCTTTCTTTACAGTCCAACTCTCACATCCATACATGACTACTGGAAAAACCATAGCTTTGTATAGATGGACCTTTTTTGGCAAAGTAATGTCTCTGTTTTTTAATATGCTTTCTAGGTTGGTCATAACTTTTCTTCCAAGGAGCAAGCTTCTTTTAATTTCATGGCTGCAGTCACCATCTGCAGTGATTTTGGAGCCCAAGGAAATAAAGTCTGTCACTGTTTCCATTGTTTCCCCATCTATTTTCCATGAAGTGATGGGACCAGATGTCATGATCTTCATTTTCTGAATGTTGAGTTTTAAGCCAACTTTTTCACTCATCTCTTTCACTTTCATCATGAGGCTCTTTAGGTTCTTCTTCGCTTTCTGCCATAAGGGTGGTGTCATCTGCATATCTGAGGTTATTGATATTTCTCCTGGAATCTTGATTCCAGCTTGTTTCTTCCAGTCCAGCATTTCTCATGATGTACTCTGCATATAAGTCAAATAAGCAGGGTGACAATATACAGCCTTGACGTACTCCTTTCCAGATTTGGAACCAGTCTGCTGTTCCATGTCCAGGTTGCTTCTTGACCTGCATACAGATTTCTCAAGAGGCAGATCAGGTGGTCTGGTATTCCCATGTCTTTCAGAATTTTCCACAGTTTGTGGTGATCCACATGGTCAAAGACTTTGGCGTAGTCAAGAAAACAGAAGTAGATGTTTTTCTGGAACTCTCTTGCTTTTTTGATGATCCAGCAGATGTTGGCAATTTGATCTCTGGTTCCTCTGCCTTTTCTAAATCCAGCCTGAACATCTGAAAGTTCATGGTTCATGTACTGTTGAAGACTGGCTTGGAGAATTTTGAGCATTACTTTACTAGCGTGTGATGAGTGCAACTGTGTGGTAGTTTGAGAATTCTTTGGCATTACCTTTCTTTGGGATTGGAATGAAAACTGACCTTTTCCAGTGCTGCAGCCACTGCTGAGTTTTCCAAATTTGCTGGCCTATTGAGTGCAGCACTCTCATAGCATCATCTTTTAGGATGAAATAGCTCAACTGGAATCTCATCACTTCAACTAGCTTTGATGTTCCCTAAGGCCCACTTAACTTCACATTCCAGGATGTTTCGCTCTAGGTAAGTGATCACACCATCATGGTTATCTGGGTCATTAAGGTCTTTTTTCTATAGTTCTTCTGTGTATCCTTGCCACCTCTTCTTAATATCTTCTGCTTCTGTTAGGTCCATATAATTTCTGTCCTTTATTGTGCCCATCTTTGCATCAAATGTTCTCTTGGTATCTCTAATTTTCTTGAAGAAATCTCTGGTCTTTCCCATGCTATTTTTTTCCCTCCATTTCTTTGCATTGATCACTGAGGAAGGCTTTCTTATCTCTCCTTGCTATTCTTTGGAACTCTGCATTCAAATGAGTATATCTTTCCTTTTCTCCTTTGCCTTTCACTTGTCTTCTTTTCACAGATATTTGTAAGGCCTCTTCAGAAAACCATTTTGCCTTTTTGCATTTCTTTTTCTTGGGGATGGTCTTGCTCACTGCCTCCTGTACAATGTCAGGAACCTCCATCCATAGATGACCATTAAGGACTCCATATGAGGCTGGTTGCTTTTCTCCTTTTCTCACCTAGTTTGTTCATATCTTGTCATGCTCAGATCCAAATCTCTCTTAGATGTACCACTTAATTGAAAATTATCTATTTGTGTCTGCTAATCCATTTGTTTGTATACTTTTTGAGGTCAGGAACCATACTTTGGTCTTCTTTGTCTTCCTTGTAACTAAGTTGGTACATATATTAGGTAATCAAGTGTAGCAGTTGGTCAAATGAATCATAAAAATCAATGATTATATTATGCCTTAATACAATGATACTACCAGCCCTACTGAAGTTCATGTGGATTACTGCCTGTATTGAAGGATCCCATTTTCTATGTTTTCCTGCAGCCTGCCTGCCGTCATTTCACACTATGGTGAGAAAACCTGCCTGGGTTGGCTCTTATCCCAACAGACTTTAACGAAAGTCCTTATAGAGAGGACTCTGGGTATGAATCAGAAAACCAAGATGGCTATAATAGTATTGGAACAAGAGTGTTTTATAAGTGTTGTGGCGACAGCATCAATTCTATGTGATCAGATTTTCGTTCCATTTTGGTTCTTGGTATGTTCTGGTTCCAGGATTCAGGTAAGAGAGCCCAAACCAAGCGGGACACAGAATGCACCATTCTGCTCTTTCTTTGCTTGGGACCAAAATAAGTCCTAGACTGACCAGGACTATTCTAGACATACTGTTCTTGCAGTCACACATTTTGTCTGGTGTGATCCCCAGAAGATCCCTTTGCTGCTGATGCACTGTTTGAATTTCACAGATAATAAAAGAGACGTGAAGAGGTTAATGGGCATATCTAAGGTCACACAGCCAGTAAGTCACTGAGTCATGCCATAAATTAGGTGTCTTCACTCCAAATCCAGTGTTCCTTCCTCTATCTCACATTTCCCGTGATTTTCCTGTGGTAAAATTATATTTACATAAACCAGTGCTTTTTCAAGATCTTACTTCCCCAACCAGGGATCCATTGTGGTTCTGGTAGTGAAAGCATGGAGTCCTACCACGGGACTGCCAGGGAATTCCACACCAACACTTTTTCAAACCACAGCTTGCAAACCATTACTTAGTCATCAAATAAATTTAGTGTGTACCAAACAGTCCATTGAACTGCAAGGAGACCACACCAGTCAGTCCCAAAGGAAATCAACCCTAAATATTCACTGGAAGAACTGATGCTGAAGCTAAAGCTCCAATACTTTGGCCACCTGATATTAAGAGCTGACTCCTTGGAAAAGACCCTGATTCCGAGGAAGACTAAGGGCAGGGGAAGGGGGTGGCAGAGGACGACGTGGTTAGATAGCATCACTGACTCAATGGACATGAATCTGAGCAAACTCCGGGAGATGGTGAAGAACAGGGGAGCCTGGTATGCTGCAGTCCGTGGGGTTGCAAAGAGTCAGACACAATTTAATGACCGAACAACAATAAAGCCGCATTCAGAATGGAGTGGGATGGGATGGATAAGATCTGATAAAAGGATGAAAAATCAGAAAGTGAGTATTGTTCATGAAACTGTTGTCCCAGGTTACAGTATAGGATATTCTTCTTACTCTGAGTTACAGTTTGTTTAAAAAAGAAAAAAGTTGAATATTTCTTTTTTTAACAACCTTACCTAAAACTAAATTGCCACAGTGACCCTCTATTGCCAAGTATGATATGAGTTTCTGTCTCTGTCTTCTCTGACTCTTGGTAGAATATGGTCCCTTCCCCTATTTTTAGCATCACAAAGCACCTGTCTCCCTTGGCCCTTTAAATCTTGCTTTCTCCTGGTACCTCCATCTTTCTGACAGTCCTCCCTCTAGCACTTACATTTTGGCATTTTAGAGTTCTTCATGACCCTTTTTTTTTCCTTCCTGTTCTGTCATCTTAGCCTAAGTTCAGATTTGACCATTAAATAAAAGCCGATATAACCACTGATTCATGCATCTCACCCTCAGTCACCTCCCAGGTTCCCGACTCATGTTTTGAACTCTCCACTGTACATCTCCTCCTAGACAGTGTCCACGTGTCTCTCAGAACCAGCGTATCCAAATGAACCCTTTACTGTCCCTTCAAATTCACTCTCCTCCCCCTGTGTCAGTGGGGACACTCCCATTCACCCAGTCATCCAGGCTAATGACCCGGGAGCCCTTCTCGACTCCTCTCTTCTTCTCCTGCCTCGACATCTAATCAATTGCCCCGTCCCATCAATTCCGCTTCCTCTGCCTCGCTCCAAATTGTCTGCTCTGCCACTTTCTTAGTTCACAGCCTCATTATCTCTCATTGAACTACTGCTCCATTCTCTCTCCTCCAGTCAATCTTCCACACTGCCCCCCTGGCTTCAGAAATGCAAATCTGACCACACCGGTTCTTTATGTAAAATCAGCCCGTGGCTTCACTGGAGTGTTGACTAGACAAAGATCCCTGCTTTTCAGCATTCCTTGTGAGCCCCTCCAGTTCTTTTACCTCCCAAGATCCTCCCTCTCCCCTCTTGCCTATTCTTGCATGTCCAGCCCGCCCCCACCATGCTTCAGATCCACCTGCTGAAGTCCTATTTCACATTGAACCCCATTGCCACACCCCTGTAGGGTGCTCTTCTTTTTCCTGTGTAGATACCTGGCTGCACCCATAACTTCAGGACATCCCCTCAATACACATTGTCTCTCAGATCACACTAAATTGTAATTGATTATTTGCATTCCAGACTCTGGCACTCTACCGTGAACAGTTCAAGAGCCAGAATTATGTCTTATCCACTTTCCTCTGCCTGGGGCACTGGCATATAGTAGGTGTTCAATAATGTTTGTAAAATAAATGAAGTCTCAGTTCTGCCATTTACTGGCTGTTACTTTGAGCAATTCCCTGAACCTCTCAAGCCTCATTTTCTTCATCTGTAAGTGGATAGAAACTAATGATTATCCAGTGCTTTTATGCGTCTTTAAATATGTTATTTAATTCTTACCACACACCTCATCTTATACGTCAGAGAGATGATTCTTCATCTTATAGGCAAGAAAAAAGAAACTGGGAGAAATGAAGTAAATTGCAGTTTGAGAGCTAGTGGAGGTAAGGGGGTCATTGCCAGGATTTGAACTTAAATCTGTCTGGCTTCAGAGCTCTTTCCACTACACTGAGCTGTCAATAGAATGGAGAAGAGACCACCCATCTCACAGGGATTAAATTTCTAAACTGTTAAATGCTGATGAAACTGTGAGATGATATTATTGTCGTTAAGGTGTGCCATGGTCTATATACCATGGTCAGAATTCTCAGAAACTGAATATTGGAAATCACTTCATTAAAGCTGGCTGCAAAGCCCCATGGGAATCAGACACTACTCTGGGGTTCCTTCTGCAGAATCCCTGCCCTGTGTCTGTGGATGCAAATAAATGGTGGCCACATGACAGGAGGCCCAGTAGAGCATAAGGATGCTGTGCCCAGCAAAAAATCACCACAGGTGCGCTTGTCGGTTACAGGTTATGCCACCTTACAAATGCCCAGTTGACACGATTGTATTTTAGAATCTTCAGGCAGCTTTGTTGTTGCAACAGTCCATTTAGAATCCTGGCGTCATGCTTAGGGTCGCGAACTGCACTGCTTTTAGCTTCTGCCACCAGTTTGTGAATCATTCTGTTTACAATCCTACGGATGGTGTCTGGGTGGCACGCTTGCAGAAAGGCAATGATATATGGCAGTGCCTGCCTCAGGACGCATCAGGAACCACCAAGAGAGGCAAGAGGCAGGCTCAAAATATATTGCACTGAGCTGGCCAGTTAGTCACCCAAAACCAACAGGAGGGTCCTGAAAGGACAGTTGCACAGGGGCATATGGCGCCATTGGACACCAGACCATCTGAATCACTTTCTCCCATTGATGGCAGGGATGTCAGGGAAGACAGGGTTGTTATTTTTTACTGACTGGGTGAACTGCCCTGGTGGTGGAAGGTTAGCTCCTTAATTTTCCCTTTCATCATTTGAATGCTACTTAATTCCATCTAACATCATTGCTTGTTAATGTCTCTAGTTTTTTTTTGCTGCAGAGAAACATGCTCTAACCAATCTGGACAAACCATGGACATGTCTGTAATTTAATGTCTGCTGACCCCAGTTTGAGGGGCTTTTTCTTCAAGCACATTTTTCCTGGGTCTGTAAACCCTCACTTACAACCCCCTGACAGCCTTTTCCAAACTCAGTTCATTTTCTTCTCAAGTTAATTTTTAAAAATGGGAGAAAACTTTACAGTGATGCTCTGCAAAAGCTGTGGAGAGAGACTGTGCTGAATATGGAATCAAATCTTAAAAAAGTTTGCCTTGTTTCCTAGGAACTATGAAATATTTTCTATAGTGCATAACAGCTAGTTCAACACTATGTGCTGAAGCAAATACTCCCTGTTTTGTCTCTTCAGGGACAGCTTCCTTTGAACACTCAGTTCTGCCCCCAACATGGTAGTCCATGATCAGTTTTGGGGTGCAGTGACTAGGGGTGAATCTGGCTGTTATTAAATATTGTCAGTGCTGGAAACTTCCTAATATACTAAGTGCTGTGTTTACAATAGTCTGGCTTCTGCATCACAAATAGATACTGAGTCGTCCAGGTTCATCAACAATGCATGTAGATATCAATTTGTTTCCAGTTTCTCTTGGGTCAGAGCTATCATTAAATCTCCTTTTCTCACTTTTCCCAGAAAAAGGAGATGGTAGGTTATGGCCCCTTGGCAGGTGGTGCTGCACCTTGCAGAATGGCCATAAAATATCAGACCAATTGATAGAATGCACTTAATAGTCATGGCCTTCATCCTAAAGGTTCAGCATCCCAACTTGCAGACTGCCATGTTTACCTGGAGGGGCACGCAGGTGGGCATGCATGCGTGTCACCGTTCTAAAGATGGCAGGAGTGAGGCCAAACACACTAAGTGATTTTCCTCAGGCTGAACAGTTTGTAAGAGTCAGAACAGAAGCCAAGACTCTTCATTCCCCATTCCAGCTCTCAACACACTGGCCCCAAGCTGTGTCTAAACAGGTTAGAGGGAGTCCACTTCTAAGGTCCTCTGGTCTTCCTGCCTCCATCTTTTGTAACAATTCCTGTTGTCTTTGGGAGCTTAGCACACCTGTGGGGAACCAAATCCCATAAACCTGGCGCCCGAGTTGTGCCCCTGAGAGGCTGTGACTGCACAGATAACAACGTCGAGCAAGGAAGCTAATAGCCCAGCATGGCTCACGGCAGTGTTCTGAGCTTACCTACAGGTTCACTGTGGCATTACTTACAGAGATGACAGATTTACTGTAGCTCAACTTAATAAAATAACATTTATGGGAATGTCTGGACAATTAGAGCACACTTCAGGTCATAAATATGCTCCAGCCAAAGCCACATCGTCCACATCCCCCTGCTTCGGGACACTGCTATTCTTTGGAGATTGATGAGAACTGTGGCAGGTCATGAGCATCTGGGACACAGGGAAGGTGCCCAGAAAAGGTGAAGAGCAGCTCCCCAGTTCTCAGTAGAGAATTCTCCTTCACAGCCCGTTCCTTCTGAATATCCTCCATCACAAATCCCTCCGTTATATCCAGCAGTCCCAGTTCACCAGCACCCACTGGAGACAGCAGAGCACAGCAGAATTTAGGCAAGTAAAAACATACTTTCTACCCATACAATTCTGGGTGTGTCCTCCTACCTTCCTGGCCTCCCTTGTCTCATCTTTAAAATCTGGGAGTTGGATTCATGATCACCAAAAGGCTAGAATCAGTTTGTGTGTTTGGGGTTGCTCAACAGTCTCAGATGAAAACAAAACTTAGGGTCAACATGATTTTGGAGGATTACCTCTGGATTTCACAGCTTTGAACTCTTTCTGACAGCTGTCTCTGCCTCCCACCTCTGGACAGCAGAGAGTATCCAAGATGCTCCCCAGATTTGGAATTTAACAGAAGTGGTCTGGTCCCCCCAAAGTCCTGTCTCTCCCATCTACCACCATTTCCTATGGGCTCACACAGAGGACACACTGACTAGTGAGGGGGATAGTTGATGATTTGATTCTATTGAGTAGTTTGCTGCAGAGTTTTAAAGCTGTGTAGACAGTGCGTGGATGGAACTGCCGAAAGCCTCTGTGTGGGCAAGCCCAGCCTCAGTGTCACAATGACCAGCTGGAGAGAGAAACATGTAGCCAAACAATGGGCTGCTTTCTTTTCCACCTTGCCAAATCACCAGTTTCACTGATTTTCTTTTCCCACTGACTTAATTGTTTTCTCAACGGATCTGACTCACTTCGCAGATTGTTTCCAATCATGCGGACACAGCCCAAGTTGCCAAGTACGGTGGTTCCTGTTCCCTGCAATCCAGCGAGGAGCCCAGCTGACTCACCACATGCCACCAGCCATGAGACCGGGCTTCATCACATCCGCCTCTGGGTGCAGAACACTCTGCTGCAGACATGGAAATAACAGATGCTGGGAGACAGACACACAGACATGCACACCATATCAGGCAAGTGTCGTTAGGATACGGTGAGGCTTAAAGGACTGGGCCTCCTGAGATTTTGTAAATAACCACTAACCCAAGACAAATCAGGCCCATTAATAATGGAAAACGCCAATCTCGTTGATTTACCTGCCTTACAGTCCACTTGCTTCTCTTCTCAGGATGACAAACTCTACCTCTGATCACCTTACCATCCTTAATGCACAGGCCAGAAGCTGGGGCTGGCCTGGATGAGTTCTAGGAAGCCCAAGGCAGAGCTCCAGGGGATGGGGGTGGAAATGCAGTCACGAGTTTAATTGGGAAGAAGAACGGGTCAGTAAGTTACAGAGGAAGACCTGAAATGGTTATAGGGAAACAGAGCTCGTAAGAACCAAGACATGGAGAGGCTGGGTATAGGGCACCAGATGCTCACATGAGTAACCAGGAGTGTAGTCCCACAGAATGTGCAGGACAGGCAGCCGTGATGGTGGCTAATTTACCAAGAGCTCCCAGCCTCTGTGGTGTGGGCAGGCTAGTCTCGTGACCTCAGAGCTGTGGCATGACATAGTTTTTTTTTACAAAACCATTTCTACTAAACTGTTTTGACTCTACTTGAACATAGCCATCCTGTAATTCTAATAATTCCATTCCCAAATATATAGAAATGCACACATTATACAGCACAATCCCTGTTAAAATAATTAGAAGAGCATTCTTCATAGCCATCAAAAGATGGAACTAACCCAAATGTCTAGTATCAGTGAAACCGACTATTGTGAATCACTCATGCAGTGGAATAGTATGCAACAATGAAAAATAACAAACTGCGTACCAACATGTTATTGAACAAATAAAACATAAAGCCTTGTCTGTGAGCCTACTTACACAAAATTCCAACACAATCGCAATGAATCTACAGTGGTTACAGTCGGGAGGTCCCTTTTGGAGAGGAAGTGGGGTATTAATGACTAGAATGGGGACTAAGGAAAGCTTCTGGAGTGCTGTGAATCTTCTAATACTTCATCTGGGTGGGAGAGTTACACTAGTATGTCTACTTTCTGTGTGTATTAGACTCCACTACAAATCTTTATTTATAAAAATTTTAGGCAGGTTATAAAAGGGAGGGCAAGAAAAGTTGACAGAATGCTATAAACACCCTCTGCAACCAGGTACCTTTCTCACATGAATGAGCAGGATCACACTTACGGATCCTGCAGGTTTTGTCTTGCCTGGTGTCTGAAGGTGCTCGGTCTGTGTGATCATCTCAGAAATTGGCTAAGAGACTGAAGAATGGGGGGAGCGCAATCTGCGAATCCATGCCCTTCACCTAGAGAGGAATGTGGGCAAGCAGGCACGTGGAGGGGACGGTAGGAGAGGGTGAAGGTGAATGAGCCTGCTCAGGAGAGGGGGAAGACTAGTAAGGGCTTGCAAGCCGGGAAGGGGGCCCATCAGCCTCTCACATCTGGGCTCCGAAACCGCCATCTGATGCCACGCCCCTCAGCAGTGCCCACGCTAATCACCACCAGCTGACACCCCCAGCCACATCTGCAGCACCCGGGCTAATCACTGCCCACCATTGCCTACACCTGTCTTCCCCGCCCGCCAGCCCCCAGCCACCTGCCTACCTGCCACTTTCAGTCCTCACGCTAAATCAATAACAAGGACCTCCAAGGGCTGCCTCGCTTCTTGGCTCATGCCCCCCTCCCGCCCCCCCTGAAGCCCACTTCCCCTCCTCCCCTCTCCCAGCCGGATCCATCTGCCCAGGCTCAGATCGTCTCTGGCAGGACTGGCAGGCCGACTCTCCTTGCAGACGGCAGGGCTCAGCCTGGTCTTAGCAGCTGCCGACACTGCAGTTTAAGAATCGCCGTGTCTGGGAAAAGTCCATTAAAAGATAGTAACAATGTGTATTGTGCGGTGACCCTGGGGGCACCCAATTCCACCTTGTTAATGATCTCTTTGAAATAGCCGAGGCTATGGAAAGAGACACGGTTCAGAGGTCCCCAGCACTGTGTTGTTAGGACACGGCTGCATTTGCTATGTTTGGGCAACTTTCCGGAATCACTCTCATGTTAATGGGGGCAGGTCCTCGGAGACCCACACAGCCAATTAAAACGCTCTTCAGGAGTGTCTGAGTGTCCAGTTACTGGACAGATCTGTGAAAATGAAGTCTGGGGAGGAGAAAGCTGAAGATCTGGTCAACTATTCCACAGTGAATAAATGTTCTAACTGTGAATCTCATACTTGTTTCCCCCACAGATTAGGTTGCTTGGATGAAAGTTACCTGTTCAAAACACACCCACTGCCTTCACAGAGGTTATATACGGTGCCCTCGGTGCCCTTGATCCCTGGGCTGGGAAGATCCCCTCGAGGAGGAAATGGCAACACACGCCAATATTCTTGCCAGAAACATTCCCATGGGCAGAGGAGCCTGCTGGGCTCCATCCCCTGGGGTTGCACGGAGTCCTCTGTAATCCACGTCTGACTCCTTGCTTTCCCACTAAGGAAGCAAACCGAAAGGCCAGTAAAAGGACATTATGATAAGCACTCTTTTAAATCTTCTCTATTTCACAAATAAAACCTTCCCTGACTTGATGCTTTATTATCGCTAACAAATTACTTGCAGTGTACCTCCCGGCAGATAAAACAAGCCAGTGTGTTTTGACACCTAGGCTGAGAAGTGCGGCTGGGGAACACAGAAACCCACAGCTAACCACACGATAAGGAGTACAGGAGTAGCAGGAGAGAGGGATGAAAGAATTTCTCGGAAGGAAGACTTGTCGAGCATTCGATAACGCAGCAAACATTTAATGAGCGCCTACTTGGTGTAGGCTCTCTCCTAGGTGCAGGGCATGACTGGCTTATTTTGCAAGGGCAATGGAGTTTTCCAGTATCTTTTTTTTAACTGTGGTATAAGTCACATAATATAAGCATTTTAAACCATATCTAACAGTATAGTTCAGTGGCACTAAGTACATTCACACTCTTGCGCAACTCTCACCGCGATCCATCTCCCAAATTTTTCACCTGCCTCAACTGAAAGTCTGGATTTAAGAATAGTTAAAAAGTCATCCAAGGTGATTGCAGCCATGAAATTAAAAGACGCTTACTCCTTGGAAGGAAAGTTATGACCAACCTAGATAGTATATTCAAAAGCAGAGACATTACTTTGCCGACTAAGGTCCATCTAGTCAAGGCTATGGTTTTTCCTGTGGTCACGTATGGATGTGAGACTTGGACTGTGAAGAAGGCTGAGCGCTGAAGAATTGATGCTTTTGAACTGTGGTGTTGGAGAAAACTCTTGAGAGTCCCTTGGACTGCAAGGAGATCCAACCAGTCCATTCTGAAGATCAGCCCTGGGATTTCTTTGGAAAGAATGATGCTAAAGCTGAAACTCCAGTGCTTTGGCCACCTCATGCGAAGAGTTGACTCATTGGAAAAGACTCTGATGCTTGGAGGGATTGGGGGCAGGGGGAGAAGGGGACGACAGAGGATGAGACAGCTGGATGGCATCACTGACTCGGTGGACGTGAGTCTGAGTGAACTCCGGGAGATGGTGATGGACAGGGAGTCCTGGTGTGCTGTGATTCATGGGGTTGCAAAGAGTCGGACACAACTGAGTGACTGAACTGAACTGAACTGAAGCAGAGATGGGCAGAAAATAGCCAGGGATAAAGACATTCCAAGACATTTCATTCCTGTTTCCTTCCATTCCATTCCAAGCACTTACAGATGATTTTGTGACCTTAGTCCCAGGACTGGAGAATGTGAGAGTCTAACAGGGAAACCTACCATTGGTTCATGCACTCACTTGCTTTCAGCTGGTCATGGTGTCTTGCTAACCCACAGGTTTCGTTCTGGAGAGAAGTTGGGACACTGACTTTTAAACAGTGGCCCTCCTGTACCCTTACCATCATACCCCTGCTAATGTGAGCAGGTTATAGAAGGTCCCAAATGAGGAATTAGAAGACATAGATTTCAGCGCCATCAGAGCATAATAATTTAAGGAAGACATTAAGGGTCCGAGGTATCACGTGTCCATCGTTATAAAGGAGCTATGTTCCTAGGGTCGACAAGGAGGATCTGCAAGCCAAGACTTTGCATTTTTTTTAAGAACATTGTTGTTAAAACACGGACCCCTGGGAACTAGAACACACCTTTCCCTAACATCCATATAATGCTTGGCCAATGTTTAGGCCTACTCAGTCCTCACACTATGTGACAAAAGTCTGTTCACTGCTTTTAAACCCTGAGCACAGCTCCAGGCCCGCTTCCCTCTGTGAACACAAAGCCTGTCCTTTCCTACCTCCCGCTCTCTCCCCTTTAATTGACCCACGTTTCTCCCATTCCAGAATCTCCCCTAGCCTTCCGTCCATTTGTCCACTCTAGCCATATTTGCTTCCCCTGACCCTGTGCCCCAGGCCAGCCACTTTATGAGCTTACAGCCACTTTAGAAGTCTCCACACTCCTAACCCATCAGTCCCCTGGTGCCAAAACCCAAACACAGCCAAGTGTTACATGCTGTCCTACCAAATGCATGGAAGACAGCTATGCGTTCATTGTTAGTTAGAAGGACCATCTCTTCAGGAACACATTCATCCAGCTTTTATTGACTTCCCCACTGTGACTCTTCTGAAATTCCCATCCTCCCAAACCTGTACTATCCCCTCACCCTTAGTGTGCAAGGGCTGCAGTAACCACTTTCACTGAGTAGGAGGCTTAAGCTTCACTGGTGGTTCAGGGGTAAAGAACTCACCTGCCAGCGCAGGAGATGTGGGTTGGATTCCTGGGTCAGGAGGGAAATGGCAGCCCAGTCCAGTATTTTTTTTTTAATTGGAGTATTTTTTTATTCTAACTACTTTAAAATATCGTAGGGGTTTTTGCCATACATTGATATGAATCAGCCACGGGTGTACATGTGTTCCCCATCCTGAACCCCCCTCCCACCTCCCTCTCCATCCCATCCCTCAGGGTCATCCCAGTGCACCAGCCCCGAGCACCCTGATGCTTCGAACCTGGCCACTCCAGTATTCTCACCTGGAGAATTTCATGGACAGAGGAGTCTGGCAGGCTACAGTCCCTGGGGTCACACAGACTCGGACACCACTCAGCAACTAAACAACAACAACAAAGAGTTTTAAATGACAGAAATTTATTTCTTCACAGTCATGGACACAAACGGTCAAAGATCAAAGTGTTTGTAGGATGTTTCTTCAAAGATGTCTCCTTGGCTTGCACATGGCCGTCTTCTTCGGGAGTGAGTCTGTGTTTTCATCTCCACTTCTTATAAGGACACCAGATTAGGGCCCACCCACCTGCCCTCATTTTATCTTAATTACCTCTTTAAAGGCCTGTTGTCAAATAGTCACATTCACAAGTACTGGGTTTAAGACTTCAACTGTTGATTTGAGGGAGACCCAATTCAACCCACAACACCTACCTTCAAGAGACAAATTTGCTTTCTGTTTATTGGAACATCAGAACCCTCTGACTTTTTCCTCAACTGCCCTGCTTTTGACTCCAATTAGTCCTCTGTCTTCACACATTTCCTCTTTCTTTCTCTCAGCTCTGAAGGGTTTTTTGTTTTTCCTTTTTTCCAGCTGAGCTTCTTCACTGTGGCATGAGGTCTTCTCTGGTGGCTCAGCTGGTAAAGAATTTGCCTGCAATGAGGAAGACCTGGGTTCAGTCCCTGGGTTGGGAAGATCCCCTGGAGGAGAGAATGACTACCCACTGCAGTATTCTGGCATGGAAAATTCCATGGACTGTATCGTCCATGGGGTCGCAAACAGTCGGACACAACTGAGCGACTTTCACTTCTTCATTGTGGCATGAGAGCTTAGTTGCCCTGTGGCATATGGGATTTTAATTCCCCCACCAGGGATCGAACCTACATTCTCTGCATTGGAAGGTGAATTCTTAACCACGGGACCACCAGGCAAGTCCCTAAGTTCATTTGAATAACAGTTTATCTGGGAAACTTTACTGGGTTCTCTGGGCAGGGTAAAATCTTTCTTCATCTACAATGCCATTTGTCTCAGAAGAAAGGAAACTAAGCTTTCTAGACAGCCTACTACATGCCCACTGCTATGCCAGCCACTCAACCACCATATTCTTTCTTTCCCTTAAAGGAGCATTTCTTCCCTTTTCACTGTCAATGTTTCTATTCCAGAACCTAACAAGTTTCTAGGGATTATTTCTCTCCATCTCCTTCTATTCTAGAGGGAGTAGCTATGCCTGGCCCTCCCCTTTATGCCTAGTGCCCTGGAGTGAAACCTGGCACACAGAAGGAACCTAATCCAGGCCTGTTGAATGATAGAATGAATGAATCCTCTTTGTAAAAACTAAACTCTCTTGACCCCACTTGAGTTCTTGATCCCTTCTCCTTCTCTGAGCCCTTCTCCATATATTATTCCTTTTCTTTTGCATCTTTAATATCTTCCTTTCCACTGGCTTAATTCCCTCTGCTTGGGATACATCTCTTCTGCGTGAAAGGACATTTTTTTCTCCCTGCCTCGCTGCACCGGGGTTTCAAACGATCACAGCTCCTCATTTTCCCTACCATCTAACTGAGAGGGAAGACTCATCCATGCGATTATAACTCAGTAGGTCTATTTTGAGATGCTGGTATATTTTAAAGTCTTTCTGGGTGCCAGGTGTAAGAGTTTGGAATCTAAGCTCTGGGCTTCCACTTTCTTGCATACTTATCCCTTACAAAAACAGATTTCACTGTCATCACCAAAACCACTTTCTGGGGGTCTTTAGGAATTTCAGAAATTCCATCTTTTCCTGGGGCCTCTGTGTGAACTCAGACCTCTGGTGAACGCATGACCCTCTCAGTCTTGCTACAGCCACCTCCTGGACCTCTCCTTACTATTTCCCATCCACAAGGGCTGCCGCTTGTCCTCCTCCCCTGTGCTAGATGGAGAATTCCCCAAGGACTGGTATCTTCCCTTTTTCTTTTCCCCTCCACATTTTCTTCTTGAATGAGTCTATTCACTTTTCTAATTTCAAGCGCTTTGGCCCTGCAGATGATTCCCGATCTCAAACCTCAGCCTCATTAGAGTTCTTTGTTCACATTTACACTTTTCTTAGGAAGGATCCACCCAAATGTCCAACACTCACTTTACCCACGATATGTCTGTTTTGGAGCATCCCAAAAGCAAAGCTTGTGACAAGGAATGGGTGCAGGGAGCTGGTGTGGGAGGTGGTCCAGGAGGCTGGAGAAAGGTAGCAAGGTCAGGGGAGGCAGGGATGGAGGAGCATCCAGAGGAGGGAGCATGCTCAGGGTCAGTGCTCTGAGCAATGCAGCCTCCATCCCTCTGGGACCTGCTGAGAAGTGGTCAGAGTGCTCTCCACACTGTGCTCCCGAAGGGCCAAAGGTGGAGCGTTGATTCCCCTCCCCATTGGCTGGCAATTGTCCAGGAGATCCCTTTCACCTCATTCTGGGGTTTCTCCTATGAGCAGGCCAAGAAGACTCCTAGGGTTTGGAGATGGCTGTGTGGCACAAAGTAGAGAGAAGCCCAGGGGGCCCTTGAGGGGAGATGCAGGCAGTGTGCAAGGTGATTGAGGCCATGTGGATCTCTCCATTATAGTACATATCCCAAAGGTACTGTGACCAGAAGCAGACCTCTCCCAAGTCAGCTCAGCCAAGCATCAAGTACAAAACTGTGGAGAAGGTTTCAATTCTTCCTCTCCCTTTTACTTCGCAGTCATCGGAACCTCATCCTCTAGATTCTAACCAGACCTGCTTCTCAACATGTTCCCCCATTGCTTTCTCACCAGGAGTCCCATCCTTCACACTGTCTCATATTATATCAACATTCATCTACGTTGCCCATCTTCCACTTTTCCAAACTTCCTTACAACTCTTACCAGATTATTCTTCCTAAAGATTAGTTTTGACATCACTAACCTGCTAATAAGTCTTCAATGACTGCAAGGAGATCCAACCAGTCCAGGGTTGGATCAGTCCTGGGTGTTCATTGGAAGGACTGATGTTGAACCTGAAACTCCAGTACTTTGACCACCTGATGTGAAGAGCTGACTCATTTGAAAAGACCCTGATGCTGGGAAAGACTGAGGGAAAGAGGAGAAGGGGATGGCAGAGGATGAGATGGTTGGATGGCATCACTGACTCAATGGACATGGGTTTGGGTGGACTCTGGGAGATGGTGATAGACAGGGAGGCCTGACGTGCTGCGGTTCATGGGGTCGCAAAGAGTCAGACACGACTGAGCAACTGAACTTACCTGAACCTCAGTGAATGGCCAAAATATGCTCAACCTCGTAAACCCAGAGTTCAATGCCCTTTTTGCTCTGACTCTACATCAACAGGGCAAAAATGTCATTCTTATTACTCTTCTTCCTGTATCTTCTGTCCAGCAGGTTCTTTGACTTCTTCAATCCCAGTGCCTAGTTTCTTCATCTATGTCTTTCTTCTCTTTCTCCCTGCCCATAATTTGCTAGATTCCCCCACAGCCCCATACAGGGTAACAGTTCCAGTCTCATTTATCCTTCCTGGCCCACAAATGCTCCTTAATCCTCCTTGAAGACAAGGGAAGTCCACTTCCCCTCTCCCTAAACCCTCAAACACTTAATCTCTTCTAGTTTACATCTGATTTCCCTTTTATCTTTTCACAGTACAGTGATTTTGAGCTTGCCTTGCTTCTCAAGTTGAGTGTGACCAGGTCCTTGGTGGCGGGGAGGCGGGGCGGGGGGTGGGGGGTGGTATAACTACATTGTCTCTGATTCTTCTACAGCATGAAGCATGGTGTGATGCACAGTCGAGGAAGGGAGAAACGAAATCAGGAGAAGGGGAAGAGAGGGGAGTAAATCCGATCCCCCACTGAGAAACAGGCTGCACAGAAGAGCAAATGTTACAAGCCAAGTAAGGTTTGGCATATGCCAACCCACCCACCTCTCCAACAGACTCCCCCCCTCTCCTTGAAAAGGACTTTATTGTTGCTCATTATCTCACCTGCCCTTGCCGCTGAGTGCCCACCTGGCGTCAACCTCCTTCTGCCGGAGACAGCTGTTCCTGATGTTTGGGTAAAGGTTGTGTAGATTTCAACTCGGGGTGTGGGGCGAGGGGAGAGCTGGCAGAAGGAAGATCTTTTGCTAATTCCAGATGGCAAAGGTGAAAAATACATAAAGGAAGCATGCCAACTGTTTCCACACTACCCCTAAGCTGTGTCAGCTTTATGTGCACAGCAACCGGGGGAAATTAAAAAAAAAAAAATCAGTCCATCAGACATTGCTTTGACTACATTATGCCGAATACTTGATATCACAAATGCTGCACCTACACCAGGCTGTCAAATGGACTGAACGCACCAGTATATTTGTCACTCTATTGATGGGATTTAACCAAATAGCCAGTGTCTTTCTGCACCATAGTAGAGTCAGTTGCTCTCCAGAAGTCTTCAGATATCCCAAATGACTGGTGGTTTTGGTCAAAAAAGAGGCTTGACTCGCTCATCAATGACATGGCCAATTCACCTGGGAGTTTGGCTGTGTGCCGAGCCAGCCTCCGTCACAGGCTAGCCACACTTAATTAAATCAGCAGTCAGGAAGATGCCATTGCTCCTCAGTTCCTGCCGCATGAATGGCAGAGGGCCAGGAATAGGGCCCATGGGATTATTCATGAGCTGCAGTGAATCACAACCAACTAACTTTTCCTCTTCGCCTCATGTTCCCATTAGCCCAGAGACAGATCATGATGCATATTGCTCTCCACATACTTTGATTAAAAACTAGTGAGGGCCAGGGATAAATCAGAAAGGATGTGGAGATTAACTTCGGGACCTCCTACCTTTCCCTCCAATGAGGTTGTCCTTCATTTGGGATCATTTGCGTCAGTCTCCTTTCCCCCAAAGCAGGGTCACCTGCCATAATGTTTATTTACCTACCCTGTGTTATTGTGCACTTGCCAACTCATTTATCCATTCAACAAATAGATGTGGGGCACCTCTAATGGGCTCAGACGGTTCCCCATCCTGTTAGGACAGTCGTGATCACAGCAGAGTTTTGTACATAATACCTTCATTTAAGGGAGTGAGCCAGGAACTTCCTTGGGTCTTCCAGTGGTCAATAATCAGCCTAACAATTCAGGAGACCAGGGTTTGATCCCTGGTCCAGGAAGATTCCATATACCACAGGGCAGTTAAGGCAGTGGACCACAACTGTTGAGCCCAAGCACCACAATCACTAAATCCCACGTGCCTCTAAAGCCCATGTTCTGTTTTTGCAATAAGAGGAGAAACCGCTGCAATGAGAAGACCACACACCATAACAAACAGTATCCCCCACTCGCTGCAATTAGAGAAAGCCCACACACAGCAACGGATACCCAGTGCATCCAATAAATAAATAATTTTTAAAAATAATAAAGGCATGAGCCAAAGGGTTGGGATTATGGGTACCCTGGCAGGGCCAAGGAGGAGGGGTGATTGTGTGGGGCACACAAGACTTCAGCGATCAAAAATCAAAACAGGAGCAGATCAGTCCTCTTCTCTTTCTCTCTGGCTCAGAGGCAGGGCTCTTCTCTTACCATTCAGACAGGGCTCTGTGTGAAACATGAAAAAGATAAAGTTCCCCATCCTCAAGGACATTATAACTGATGGGATTCCTTGCCTCACTCACGCTTATAAACCAGAATGAAGGACAGGACCATACAGAAAGTAGATTGGTCTCATCTCTCCCTCCCAGGAAAAGCAAGAAGCACAGTTCTGCCCAGACCAGCCGTCCCAGCCGTAGCATCCGTTCATAGTGTCCTATCTGTCTTGGAACCCAACGAGTCCACCACGTGATGGATGATGTTCCACTTGATAGGGAATAGAACGAGCCGTGATTTGTCATTCACCATAAAGTACTGCTCTTTCATCTGCTCCCATTCCCCGGGACGCGGCTCTGGCTGTTTGCTCTATGCATCAATTTATAGTTTATCCTAAGACTAATGATGCTGTATTCAAGAGGCAAGGTGGGGCTTTGTTTTTGTGTTCTACCAGCAGAGGATTACATTACTGATTGATCGTACGCAGTTGTCTGAGGCAAAAACATTTTGAATTGATACCTGGATTTGGACTACAATCAACTTCCTCGACAACTGCCTCTTGGTACTGAATAGATCAAGGAGCCACAGCTTTCTAATAGGGCCTCGAGGAGATTTTGACAATCCCTGCTAGAAGTGAGCGGTTTGCTGTGGTGAATGGGAGGCAGATAGATCATCCGAAGGGCTGGCTTGCAGCTTCCAGGAGCCTGAGGATCTTCCCTAAGACCCCATGAGTCCAGACAGCTGAAATGAGGCAGGAACAATGACGTGCTGGTGAATTGTGACAGTCAGCTCTCTTAAGGGAAAAATACAAGGCCTAGTTAATAGCACTTGCCGATTTCTATAGTGTAAATACTCCCACTATCACTGCTTTCAAGCTAGCAATGCGATGCTCCTGAACACAAATTTGGGAAGCAATATACACGGATGGCTCATAAGCTGGTACAAACTGGCTTCAACACAAGATAGTGACTAGTGTGTATTATTTACACTTACCATTTGGTCCAGCAACATTTTTTTCTGATAAGGATATTGGGGCTCAGAGAAGGTATGTAGCCTACCCAAGGTCACAGAGCTATGAAGTTGAATCTTCTTACCCACGAGTTGCACTCTTTTCATCATCTGTAGTCCACGGCATGGAGCCAGCTTGTTTAGGCTCGTCTCTGATTCCAAGGTCTTTCAGGGCAGCAGGCTGCTGCTACAAGAAAGGGTAGAATCCAAGGAAATGCACCTTACATCTAAATTTTCATCATTTCAGCCCGATTCTTCCCATTCTTGCCACCTCACTTACACTAGTGGGGAAATTCAGGTCTGCCTCTGAACTTATTTGTCAATCTCCAGCCCCAGTAACTTTCAGGAAAAGGATGTAAACTTCCATGGGGACTCTTGCCTGGAATCTGGAGAAGGAACAATATGACCCTTAGGAGATCCCAATGAGAAGAGTCCACGAAGCCAATCCAGTGACCAATTTGGCCGGAAGACTGAATCACTTCCCCTTGGGTTTGTTTTCTCCATTTCTAATTTTCCCACCTACCATCTGTTAGTTCATTTCCCTCCTGAAATTCAGAAGCAAATGAGGCAATGGCAGTGAGGAGGGGGCCAATGAGTGAGGGGCCTGGGCAGGGACCCACCCTGGTGATCTGGCTGGGAGGTTCCAGTGAGTGCAAAACAGCGGGGCACTGATGGCCGTTAATATCCACAGAGGAAATGCTGAAAGGCCAACAACCTAATTACCACTTACTCAGCATATCAACCGGTCCTCAGCTCCTTTTAGCAGCATGTCACGCTATCCTGAAGTGGGGAGTCTGGGAGGAAAGGGGGAATAAAGAGAATCAGCCAGCTTTTCCCCACCCACTGCCCTACCATCCTGTGATGGGGATGTTGGGCAGCCCGTAGGCACTGCGGGTACCTGGAAGGCCCTGTGGCTAGAGTACCAAGGCAAGCAGGGTGCCCTGGGCAAGTTCTAGATGGTAGAGAGCAGTGGTCAAGGAGGTTGGCTGCTGATTCAGAAGCTCCACAGCTGCCCAAGATTCTATGGGGCAATCGGAGGGGAGAAAGGACCATAGGTTACCTGCAAATTTCTGCTTCTGAGAAGGGCTGTCTTTTGGACAGCTCATGAGCCCAGGACACTTCCTGGGGAGGCAGAAGAAGGGGGTGACCCAGCCACTCTCTCAGGTACCCTCACCCACGGTGCCCTGGGCACTCTCGCCCTAATCCCATCCCAGGAAAATGGAATAGTCTGATTCTGTTTCTAGATCAGGACAGGATAGTGGGGAAGAGATCAGTGCTGGGTTGTTTTTTTTTTCTTTCCCCTTCTCCCTGGTACCAGCTTGACTGGCAGCCTGGGCAAAGAGGAGCCCATTCTAAATGCTCCCTGGGGTCCAGAATGGAACTCATTATATCAAACCTGCCGGTCGCCAGCAGCTCTGCTTTGTGAGCTGTGAAACAAATGTTTATCCACCACTCAGTGAGGTTCAGAGCTATTTAAGGAGCTCAGGGTGTTGAGCTGCAGGCAAGAGCTGTGTGTGTGAGGCCAGTGCTGGCACAGAGCGAGGCGAGCACAGTCTGAGACTGGAGCCTCCCCGTTCTAAGAGTCAGAGCAGAGGGATCATAACAAGACTGGGGTTATGTGTCATGTTTCATCCTAAGCCCCTTCCTCTCCTTTCTTCCATTTCTCCTTCCTTTTCCTTGTCTCTGATTCTCTTTCCTTCTTCGTTTCTTTTTCCTTCTTTTCTCCCTCCCTCCCTTCTTCTCTTCCTTCCCCTTCCTGCTATCATTTCCTGCTTCTCTCCTCTTGAGCAGGTCTTTGGAGTCCTCATCATACTTTAATATGCCTTGTTCTGTCTTGTGGAGACAGTGAGGAAATTCACAAATTTATTCACAAATTTATTCACAAATTTATAGAAGAATGAAATAAAGCTAAGCCTCAACCTTCACAAAACTTCCAGACTAAGGAGAACTCCTCATAGTGTGATCCTCATGGGTATTTGCCAGTAAAGGTATGGAGCGTGGCAACACAGCATGCCCAGCCTAAGTTCCACAGGGATTTCTTGAATGACATACAGGCCAGGGTCCTCCAGATCCTAGCATCACGGGCAGCATTTCTGGTTTTGAAAGGGCCCTGAAGATCACAGTTATATATGAGAAAGCTGAGACTCTCCTGCACTGGTTTTCATAGTTTTAATGAGATGTCTACTCAGCTTGTACAGAAATGGCTTTTGTTTTAAAGACAAGCGAAGAGGGGACCCAAGGAGGGTTGATGGATGAGGCTAAAGGAGGTGGCCTTCACTGCCAGGGACCTGACGACACGCTGTCAGGTGTTCTCCACGTTAACTACCTTTGAAGCAAGTGTTATGTGTTGGCCCCCCAAGCAGGAGCTTAAGAGAACAATCACAGGTCTGGGAGTTGCCTGGGCTCAGGGAAACAGTTCTTACTGCTGCTTGTCCTTTGTTGTTGTATTCAGTCACTCAGTCGTGTCTGACTCTTTGCGATCTCATGGACTGTAGCCCACTGTACCCCACACTTTGAGGCTTCCCTGTCCTTCACTGTATCCTGGAGTTGGCTGAAACTCACATCCATTGAGTCGACATGAGCCGACTGCTGCTTGTTCTAATCTCCCCTTAATTCTCCTAATCATGCAGGGAGGTGGAGGTTACTATACCCACATCATAGACAGGGACACTGAAGCTCAGAGAGGTTAGGAAATCTGCCCTGGATCACAGGGCAAGAAAGTGGGAACTCCAGGATTTAAACCCAGGGCAGCCTAATTTCAAAGTTTATGTACCCCTAGTTCTTCCCGGGTGAGGGGAGCTCTCATCGTTATAATCAGGAGGTAGCTAGGACTGGGGGCGTCCTGCAGGCTCTTCATTCCATGTGTGTGGAGTCTGGGCTGGGAGAGACACACACCACTGGAGCTCTCAGGGATCTTGTCCCTCCTCTCTGGTCCTCCACACGCAGCTTCCAGGAGGCCAGGGTCTTATAGGGCTGCAGAAGACTCCCAGAGCGAGTATCTCAAGAGAGACCAGCAGAATCTGAAAGGCCTTCTGATACAGCCTTTCACATCACATAGTATCATTCTGGCTGCACCCTAACTCTCTAAGGCAGGTACAGAGTCCTCTCAGGACTTTCAAGGGGAGGAGACCTAGACTCTACGTTTTGATGGAAGAGTGTCAAGGAGTTTGCAGCCATGCTTTGAGACTGTTGGCTATTGTTAAACTGTTTCTTAGGTTCAGAGTGTTATCCAGCCCTGTCCAGAAGTACTACAGTATGTCAGGGCAGGTACTGGAACTGAACTGCCTGGGCTCAAGTCACATAAGCTTTGTGAATTAGCCATGTGATGTTGGGCAAGTTAGTTAATATTCTGAGTCTCGGTTTCCTCATCTGTTAAATCAGGTTAAATAATTCTTCACTCACAAGATTGATGTAAGGATTAAATTACATATATTAAGAATTTAGGGCTCCCCAGGTGGCACTAGCGGTAAACTCTCCTGCCAACGAGAGATGGAAGAGATGCAGGTTCGATCCCTGGGTCGAGACGATCCCCTGGAGGAGGACACAGCAACCCACTCGAGGATTCTTGCCTGGAGAATCCAATGGACAGAGGAGCCTGGTGGGCTACAGTCCACAGGGTCACAAAGAGTCAGACATTACTGAGCGACTTAGAACGTATGCAAGAACTTAAAACAGAACCTGTCATATTGTTGGCATTCTACAACTATTAGCAGCTATTGTTATTATTCCCATTTTATAGATGAGAAAATTGAGGTGCTGAGAGGGTAATGATCAGCCTCTGTCACGTAACTAGTATTTGAACACAATCCCAATAGATTCCAAAGCCAAAAAGTCTCCCTGAGTCCCTGATAGCAGCACCTTTTCCTTCTTCCACCTGAGAATCTTTCCCAACATTAAAATTCCTTTATGTACGGAGACTTGGAATTTGGGCCCCCAGACCTTTGCAGAAGGTCCTACTCTGGACTTGCGACCCACCTTGACTCTGACCATATTAGTCAAGCTGCAAGGCCATGGATGGGGGGATCCAGGCCCCCAATTTGGCCTGCCCTGCACACGGCTGACCCTTACAGGTTGAGAGGGTAGAGATATGAGGAAAGGGTCCACAAACAGCAGAAAGAGTACCTTGTGGTGTTCAAGGATTGGGGAAACAACACAGGATCTGACTACAAAA
Source organism: Capra hircus (assembly GCF_001704415.2). Taxonomy (NCBI): domain Eukaryota; kingdom Metazoa; phylum Chordata; class Mammalia; order Artiodactyla; family Bovidae; genus Capra; species Capra hircus. The sequence goes on from NC_030822.1 coordinate 55,835,649, forward strand.
GACAGGCATTTCTGAGACTCTTGAGTCTTGGTTTCAGCTCTTTAAAGGCTACCGCTCTGTCCGCCATTTGTTTGTTGTGAGAACCTGAGGGTGATAAAGCTCCTGGTGAGCACCCAAGCCCTGGCCACACATTGGTTGTGAATTCAGCCCAGCAGAGGACGACATGTCTGCCTTGAACTACCGCCCTACTTCAGAGCCTGTATAAGCTGGGGAGTGCATAGGTCAGCCCTGATGTGGAGATGGAAGGCCACCACTTTGGATGATGTGCCCTGGGGAGGGCAGCTGGTGGGGGCTTCAACTTGCCTGTATGCCTTTCCGGCAGGTGAATACACTCACACACACTCAGACACACGCAGATATGAACGCACGCAGTCTGTGCATTGATAAGTGTGGCTCACAGACACGCACACACGTACACTTCTCAGACACCTGCTCCGACAGAAGTGATTCAGAGAAACATCTGTTGCCACCAGGCCCAGACCTGCCCTCTGGAAGCAGAGGATTGCCTGGGGTCCCTGAGGGCCCTGCTGGAAGGACACCTTCCTTTGGCTTCTAGAATATGCAGCTTCTTTTCAGCATCCACTGCCAAGAAGCCTCCAGCCCCACGTGGGTGCTAGAGCCCAGCTCCTGTGTAATTTGCCTCATGCTTACCTAGCCCCTCTTGATCTCTCGTCATCTCCGGGCTTTCATCTTCCCTTCTTTACTTCTTCAGCCCCTCTTTTTCATTCTGGGGTGGAAGTCTCCAGAAGGGCGTGTGAGCCCTTTCCAAGGCCCTTGAGGCCCGTGCCCTGACTCTGTCCCCAAGGAAGGAAAGGAGGTGAGGTGGGTCTCTGGGGTCCAGCACATGAGCAAACCCTCAAGCTGAAGAAGCACCGTGCTTTCCATTCCCAAATCCTGAGAAGATAAACAGCAAACTCCATAAACCCAAAGCAGAGCTGTTTAAAGAACAGGCCCATGAGTGAGGTGGTGGGTCCCACTCCCCATCCATCTGATGGGAGGAATGCAGGAGGGGCTGGGCCCCCGAGCATCCTGACGCTGGTTCTCCCCGGGAGAGGATTCGTTTCTCCCTCAGTGAGAAACCGCTTCCTTTAGGACCCACAGGCTGGGAGTGCAGGGAGCAGGACTGAAGAGAGGAATTGAGGCTGGCCAGACCACAGAGGCACGTGAGTGTGCACGCGTGCTTAGTCACTCAGTCGTGTCTGACTCTTTGCAACCCTAAGGACTGTAGCCTGCAAGGCTCCTCTGTCCATGGGGTTCTCCAGGCAAGAATACTGGAGTGGGTTGCCATGCTCTGCTCCAGGGGATCTTCCTGACCCAGGGATCGAACTGACATCTCTTATGTCTCCTGTACTGGCAGGTGGGTTCTTCACTGCTAGCACCACCTGGGAAGCCCATGCGGTCAACAAGCATAATCTCACCTGAAAGAGCCTCAAAGTGCATCTCCAGGTAACATTTCAGGCTCTTCAAGTCAATTTGACCCTCTGAGGTCAATGGGACATTACTGCCACCCCATTTCTCAATGAAGGAAATTGAGATGCTGTGGGGTTATGACTGGCGGTTCACTGTGAGTCCCACCAATGTGAAACGGGCAGAGAATGGCCGGTTACCGATCACCGAATACTCTGTATTAACTTCTCACAGCTGTCCCAGTCTCTTCTCCTGGTCCCTGAGGAGTCCACTGTTCAGGCCAATAGTTTGTAGGGGCCAGGCAGGATGTCCCACAGGGGTCTTCCTGAGCCCACTCCTCCAGGCTGGTCTCCAGGGCTCCTGATTATTGAAAGTAACCCTCCCCCAAGCAAGGCGTGTCTAGTCCACAAAGGCTTCACATCCCCCCTTCAGCTGTCCTGCCACGTCTTTGCAGAACTGGTCCTATTGTGGATTGATTGTTATGGTTTATTTATAGCATTTGCCTTATACTATTGTTTTATACTGTCATTACTCCAGGCCTCAGGAAAAGCAGGGGCACTGAGTTGAAGGGGCCTGCTCAGACACCTAAGACTAGAGAGTGGCTGAGCCGGGCATTGCCTGAGAAGGAACCTCAAAGTCAGGGATACCACCAATGTGCCCTGGTCACTCTTTGGCTCACAAGCTAGTGAACCTCTCTTTGGATTTTCAAAATTGTAGAAGCTGGATTTTGTCCAAAGTTGGGACAAGGCCAGCCGCCTTGAAGCCAGGTCTTTCAGAGCAAGGGGCTTGAAGGGCCAGGGGAGGCAGCCAAGAGCCATCCTTTCCCTCCAGCACATGCTTGTACACACACACACACACACACACACACACACACACACACACACACACACACGCACACACACACACACCCCATGGTTAGGTGGGAAAACTCGTGATTCTCTTCTGTCTCTTTCTGTTCTTGGTGATTTGGGGCAATAAAATGTGTGTGTGGGAAAGACCAGAGAGGGGGGATAAGAGTTCCAACCTCCAGGAAAAGGATAATCCATTCAGCCCGATCTCCTAAGAAGAGCAGGCATGGGCTTTGAGAGTGGATGTCAGTGGTGTGTGGATTGGCTGCAAATCACTGTGGCCCTGGCGGGAGTCCTTCCAGGCATCCATGGGGCTCTGTGTCCCCTTGGCTCCCTTCCCATCTGCTTAAACCACAGCAACTCTTTCAGTCTCAGCACAGACCATGACAGACCCAGAAGGGACTCCTCTTACAAGGCCCCTGATAAAGGTCATCCAGCCCTGTTTAAACTGCTCAGGAGTGGGGCTCTCTTTGCTTCAATTTTCTCTAACACTGCTGACCAATGGGTAGGCATGCGGGACAGGCAACTGTCAGCTCGGCATTCTGTGATATGAGGGGAGCCCAGAGTGCTTCCAGCCCCCAGGCGTCTCCCAGCCAGTTTGGTTACTAGAAATCCCACAGGGCCAGCCCTCCCTTAGTGCATCTTAGTCATTGCCTCCTTGTGGCCTCTTCAGGATGTGGGCAGAGGAACTGGGGGTGAAGAAAGAGGAGAGCGGAGAGGAGGTGGGGACGAAGGAGAGGAAGGAGTTCCTTTCTGCTCACTCTCTGTCTTTCAAAAATGGAACTTGGGCGAGTGTGTTGCCCTGGAAGGAGAGGCTGCTTCTTCACATGGTAGGAAGTAAAGATGGGTTGTCTGAAAGCAGACACATCCTGCCCACCAAGTTCCTCTGGGAGGTGGTATACGGTAGTGATGAGTGGGTTTGGGAGTCAGAGCACCCTGGCTTTGAATGCCAGACTTTCCTTTCACAGAGCTCTATAACCTGAGGCTAATTAAATTATCTGAGCCTCAGTTAAGTCCTCTGAAACCTGGAGATAACACCACCACCACCCCCAGCCTCATAAGGTTGTTCAGGATTAAATAAGAGGATGTAAAATACTTGGCACCTGCTTAGCACATAAAGGCTTCCCAGGTGGTACAGTGGTCAAGAATCTGCCTGCTAATGCAGCAGACACGAGAGATGCAAGTTCAGTCCCTGTGTTGGCAAGATCCCCCGGAGTAGGAAATGGCAACCCACTCCAGCATTCTTGCCTGGAAAATTCCACGGACAGAGGAGCCTGGCGGACTACAGTCTATGGGGTCACAATGTACCGGACACGACAGCACACACACAATCCCACAATTCTAATAGCACATAAAAGGTGCTCAATAAATAATCATTGTTATGAAGCCCAGAATACTGTCATTTGGGAGCAAGGGGATGAAAGTCGAATAGTAAGGCTAAACGGTAACAATTGTGAAGGGCTTACAATGAGCAAGGCATTCCTCTAAGGATTTTACATGTATTAACTAAATGAATTCTAACAACAGCCCTGTGAGGTTGCTGCTATTATTTGCTCCATTTCACAGAGGGGCAGGCTGAGGTGAGAAGTTGAAACACTCTGCCCAACTGCATACAGCGGAATATTATTCGGCCTGAGAAGGGAAAGAAATTTGGACACACGCTGTTACATAAATGACCCTTGAAAACACTATGCTACGTGAAATAAGCCAGACACAAAAAGACAAATACTGTGCAATGATGCTTGTAGGAGGTACCTAGAACAGGCAAATTCATAGAGACCAGTAGAATGAAGTTTATCAGGGCAGCTGGGAGAAGGGGAGATAGGGGTGGTTTATGGGTTGAGAGTTCATCATTTGAAAGATGAAATGTTCTGGGGGTCTGTATGCACAACAGTGGGAATATGCTTGACGCTACTGAACTGTACACTTGAAACGGTCAAGGTGGTAAATTTCACAGTATGTGCATCTATCACAAATATTTAAAAGATATGTGTATCATCCTACTTTTAAAATGTGATTTAGACACACGGCTATGAGTGTCTATACACACACACAACCATAGCTGAACATCTTCCCTCAAAAGTGGTAACAGTGCTTGTTTGTGTGTATTAGAATATGAGTTTATAAGTTTTCCATGTTTTCTGTAGCAACAGATAAGTCTGCAATAAAATAAAACTTATAAAAAGGAGAGATTTTTTTAAAATAAAGAATGTCAATATAGTATTTTTTTTTTTTCCAAAAAGAAAGACCTAGAGAAAAATACCAGCAGTTTCACAGGGTGGTTGTCCCTAGTGGGTGTACATGAGTGCCCCAGACAGACCATTTCTGTGCTCTAGCTCTTCTTTCTCCACTTCTGGGAAACACTGCAAGCCGAGAGTCACTGGCCAGCATGGGCAGGGAAAGAAAGAAAAGAAATATACCTTCCTGGTCCTGAGCATAGCTATTGGCACATGTGAGTGGCTGAGTTAGGTCCTGCCATGCCTCCATCCCTACTGGAGAGAAAGGGAAGGCCTACAGGGATCAGAAGACAATGGAGGCAGGGGGATGGACCCAGTGACTTCACAAAACACATCGCCTCCCCTCTCCCTTGCTTGCCGCAACCTCACCATATAGGTAGGTCTCTTCCGCCACAGACTGGCTCTTTCAAATTGGGTGCATCCCTCCATCCTCTTATTTGCTGGCGGTAGGGAATAAATCAAGGCAGGGCTCCTGCAACCCTCTCTTTGAAGTTTAAAACAGCCCAGTGCAGGCCCCTCTCCCCTGGCCAGAAACCAGGGTCATCGCCTCCCTGGGCCCCCTCCCACTCTGGCTGCTGCCTTCAGCGCGTATTAAAATTCCTCTCCAAGGGGTGCTTTAGAGGCAGGCATGGCAGGGGCAGCAATCTAGTACCAACCAGACAGCAGGACCCATGGGCAGGCAGTTCTGATAGCCCCGTCCACTAAGAAAGGCTCATGGAGAGAGCCGGGAAGCAAATGCCTTTCCATCAGCCAGAGCCACACTAATTGCCACCAGGGAGAAGTTCACCCAGGTAACAGGTGCGCCTTGTCTGAATGAAGACCGACTTGTTTGCCCAGAGCTGCCTGTACAGGTGGGAGGAGGTGGAGGAGAAGGGAGGTTGGCCGCTCAGGTCGGGACTGAATGCCCCCTAATTTTTGTCCCCCTCCACGACCCTCCCCAGGGCTGGACATGCTGCAAGAAGGGGAGGTAAATGCCTAAAAGAATGGTGGTGACTGTGGATTACTTACAGGGGGTGTATTCACTTTGTGGGGTATCACTGACCTTCTTACTGCCAAGAAAGGTTGAATTAGGGGCCACAGGGACAGTGATGGGACAAGGGGGAGAAGAGCGGAGGACAGAGTAAGAGAAGGAAGAATGCAAGTGTGCCGTGGGAAGGGAGACGGGGGCTGAGACCTGGGGGTGTACAGCTCTGAGTGCCGTTCAGTCTCAAGTGCTTATTATTTGTGTGGCACTGGCCTGGGCAATGGGGACACAGGGAAAGAATAACCGTGGTCCCTGCTCTAAATCCAGCTGGGGAGGCCACCGTGTAAATGGACAATTCCCACACAACGCGAGGCTCTGCTGAGTGTTGTGGGAGCAGAGAAGAGGGAGAAGGCTGGACAGGAACGAAGAGGGAGTCAGGGAGTTGAATTAGGCTGTCTCCCCAGTAGGGCCACAGATCAGTTGTGAAGAGTGGGCAGCAATGGTTGGGGCTTATAAGAGGCTGTTCACTTTTCAACAGACCTAAGCTCCTCCCTTCTGCTTTCCTTCTCAGCCGCACCTCCTGCTAAGCAGCAGCAACGGATGGATGCAAGAGAGCACAGAGATCTCAGGGACTGGCCCATGGTAGCTCAGTCTGGTTTCAGTCCAGCTGTCCTGTCCAACATCTCATCCATCTCTGCTCCATCCAGACTTGACTGATGAAAATCGCTCACCGTGGAATTGATCAACTTTGGAAGGATGGAGTCTTGGAATGACCAACCAACAACCGAAACTCTCCATGACCCAGACATTTTGCCTAAAGCTCATCACAACTGTGCAAACTGGCTATCGGTTTCCCCTGGGAACAAGCTCAGACGGGTTAAGTGGCCTGCCCATCATCACAGCTTTCTGCAGGCTGAGCTGGAATCTCAAGCCAGGTCTCGGTGACCCACCATCCCATGTTCTGTGTGCCTTCACAACTCAGGATAGCGAGGCTTCTAGTAAGAGTTAAGGAGAAGACTAAGGACAAGAATGAGTGGAGACGGCATTTCAAAATTGATCCAGTGCCGAGAGCTGGAATCTTAATTCCATCCTATGATTTATTAGTTACAAACAAGGGGTTGGGGAGGACAACACCGTTGTGTTGGTTTTGTGTTGTGATTTTTTTTTTTAATCTCTGAGATGTCCCAAAATGTTTACCTTGTAAATTTGTTCAGTGGAGAGGTGAGTAAACACAAGCTTTCGGAATGTGATCAGCATGGCCAGCCAGAACGCCAGGCAGGTTTGCAGAGGCAGATGGAAGACACTGCACACAGCATGCGGGGGCGGCGGGCCTCCCTGGGCAGGAAGCATGACCTCAGCATGTATGTCGCAGGCCCCACCAAGGCCAGGGAGAGAGCAGGCATGCACTGGGCTGCCTAGGTGGTCCCTCGGGGTCCACTCCACCCCCTAGGAGGGCAAGGCCAAACTGTACGCAGCACACCCATTTCAAGCCTCACTGCCCGCAGTGAAATGCTGTCTCCATGGGTCAGCCTTTCCCATCTCAACAGCCCACGTTCCAGCTTGACTACAGAGCTTTAATCAGGCCTGGCCCCAATCAGAGATGCAGTTCTAGCATTCGAAATGCATCCTGGGTGACCACAGGAGACGGTCAAAGACCCTAGGAGGGAGATGTGGACTCTGTCTGACAGCTCGATGGGAACCTGGTAGGTAGTGAGCACCCCATCACTGGCAGCATCCAAGAAGTCATCAGATGGTCATCTACATAGCCTAGTGTACTTTCAAAGGACACAGACTCCAGAGTGACACTGGTCTGAGTTGGAATTCTGGCTCCCCTGTTCATTGGCTTAACTTCCTCCAGCCTCTGTTTACCCATCAGAAATGGGGGTTAATAATGGTTTCAAGCATCTCCTGGGGTGGTTGTGAGCGGAAGGGGCATGAACAGGGCTAAGCACAGAGCCCAGCATTTTGTGAAGTGCTCAGTAACAACAGCGATGAGGTAAAAGCAGTAGAGACGCTCAGGTGAGGAGGAGGAGGAAGGCAGAGCTCGCAGGGAGGCATTTAGTAAGGAGGGATCTCGGTGGGTCCAGCCAGAGCAAATACCACCTTGCTAGCTGTGCTCCTCTCTGAGACTCTAAAGAGCAGACCCTCTTAGATGGTGATCCTCTTATCCCACAATAAAACCCACCCAATCCCCCTACCGCCCTTGTGAGTCAGATGCTCCCTAACCACACTGGGCTGGACAGTGGGATGCAATTCTGCCAGTCAGAGCACTGCTTGTCAGCATTTTGCAAACCACTGCCTTATTGGCTGTAAGGGCAATAATATCAAAAAGACCTCAGGGTAACTTCACAGTTGGGAAAGATACGTGCCCCTAAGTCATACCCTCTGCCCTGGGCTAAGGGTCAAACCCCTCCCTCCTCACACGCCCAGGAAATTCCTTCTTTCATTTGCTATAAAGTGACTTCTGCTGAAGTGTGTGTTTTTGAAGTGGAAAATTGGAAACGCACGATTCATTCCCAAAGAAAACGGTGAGTTCACAGATGAGAAATCACTTGAGCTCTTGGTCCAAAGGGTTATTTGGCAGGTGTGAGGGGGGCAACCGCACTTTCTCCCTCTCTCAATCCAGAGGCAAAGATAGACTAAGAGCCAGAGAAATGGGGATCCAAACCTCACATTTATTTCTGATCCTGTTAAATGAGATGGCATGGCTCAGGTCTGGCCAGGATGACTTGCCACCACATCCCTGAACTGATCTGATAACCTCAAACGTTAAGATTGCCTGGCTAGATCGGAGCCTGCCCCATGAATCTCACCTCAATGCTGACATCAGAGTCTGTGTCCTTTGTAGACAAACCTATCCCAAAAGGGAAGAGGAGAGGGAAGAGAGTAGGTCACGCATAAAGCTGCAAGTGACGAATCACTCTGCTGGGTGAGGAAGGGGACAGCAAGGGGCCGGGGGTGTCACTCCAGGGAGGTCCCTCCACGTGGAAACCAGAAAGTGAAGGGACAAGCACTGCCCAGACTTTTGTTTCCTAGACAATTAACCAATTGGGCTGAACATTTTTTAGGGGGTTGGGGGAGTCTCATAGGTATATCTGTTCATGCCTGAGGACAGCGTCCTTGCTACAAATGTACACGATATCCCACGTTCCCACAACACAGCCAGACCAATGTCCCATCCAAGTAAAGCTGGTTAATGATGACCACGAGCAGGTGCTCAGTACTCCTGATTTTATAAACAATGATTTCCCATCAACCCTGTGCACGCATGCTCAGTCACGTCCAACTCTTTGTGACCCCATGGACTGTATCCAGTCAGGCTCCTCTGTCCATGGAATTCTCTAGGCAAGAATACTGGAGTGGGTTGCCATGCCCTGCTCCAAGGGATCTTTCTAACCCAGGGATCAAACTTGCATCTCAGATGGATTCTTTACCACTGAGCCCCCTTCAATCACATTCCTACCCAAATTTCCTGGTGAACCTGAGTACAGTAGGGCTTCATGGATATCCGAACATTCTTAATAAGGCTTTAAAGCATCTCAGTGCAGCACCAGTGGCTCAGGAAGCCCCAGCCCACAACCAGTGACTTGGAGAGGTCACTGTGGGCTGAACTTTTAAGCCTCTGGTCAACCATGTGTATGGTTGTGCTTGTCCAAGGGAGGGGATGCGCCAGTCACCTGAGTAGTTCTGCTCTGCTTTCATAAGGCTGCTTCTCCAGCATCAGGGCCCGCCCTCTCATGTGTCTTCCTGGTTCCATAATAAGACAGGGATGGTTTTGCTCCCAGGAGGCCCCAAAATGGGTCAGAACACTACGTTAATCAAATCTCCTCCAAAGCTCTCCTGCACCCAAGGCTGAAAGTTCAGAACCTGTTCTTTCCAACCCAAATTTATGTCCAGTTGCATGGCCCAATATACTCATCAGAGGTTCTGTAATGAGATTTAATAGCAGCATGAAGATACTTCAATAATAAAATGCATAAAGAGCTAATAAAAAATGCATAAAGATTCTTCAATAATAAATGCCAAAATAAGATGCCCCAAATTTGGATGTAAACCCTTCCCATTATCAAATTCCTAGGGAACAATTTAGAGAGTAGAATCCCAAAGAGATTAAAGTCCAAAATCAAAGTATTTAGCCCCTGTGAATTAAAGTCCAAAGGGAGCCCAAGCTGCCCAAGTTTAAATCAAGTTCAAGGCAATGGAGGCCCTTTCCATTTTCTCACTTAGCTCCATCTCAGACAAGTGCTCTCGGTGTCTGAGCAGAATGGGGATTCCTTAAGCGGCTAGATCCTGAGCTGTCTCCCCAGCTCCTCAGAGAAGTAGTTCAACCCCAAGTCTTTTATGCCCTTTATTTTTAAGAGCCCAAAGAACTAACAGCACATTAAAAACGATCAAACTCTAACCCCAGACCAATATCGTTCAGAAGGTAAGATGGTATCATGTCCTCAGTACAGTTGCCCAGTCCAGTTCCCAGCACCGGTGCTTAGTTTGCAAAAGCCCATAGCAGAGCGTCATGGGGCTGGTGAGAAGGCAGACAGCCAGAGAGGGTCCTGGTCCAGCCGCAGCAGGAGTCCCAACCGCGCATGCCTGCAGCCCAGAGTTCGTGACCTCTGCCTCCACAGCACAGGGTTAATCCCGGTACTCTCCCCTCCAGCTGGGAGGCCACACATCCTCACTGGTTGAGTCTCTGAGTTTCCTCAGTCAGAATTAACCCTTCCCTGCTCTAACCCTCCAAACCAGGACCAGAACCTGAGAGAGTAACAGTATTGTATGCTCACCTGAGCCAAGATGGGTCCTAGAGTGTAGACTTTCTGGTTCCACTCACCTCTCTTCCCTCCACTCCTACCCAATCCTAGTGGGTCTCAAAGAGAGGACTAGGGTAAGGAGAGAGGGAGAGAAACCCTCCACACTCCTCTGTTCCAGATGACAGAGGCAGGGAGGACACTGCAGCAGGTCTTACCCAGGGAGAGGGTGAGTAGACCCAACTCTAAGCGAAGCTGGATGCCTTGACCACTACATGGGATTGGCCAGTCTAAGCAGGAGTTGAGTCTAAATGTTATTTAAACTGTCATTGAATTTTTAAAGCTGGAAAACGTTTATCAAAGTCATGGATCTCTCTAAGCATAGGTCAGGGGTAGCAGAAGAACATCCCTCTTGAATAAATGTCAGTGGACAGTGGGAAACGATGGAAATCACAGTGCTTTGTGATTTCATATGACACGTGAAAGAAAGTGACAGTTGACTAACACTTTCACTCAGTCCTGTCCAACTCTTTGGGACCCCATGGACTGTCACCAGGGTCCTCTGCTCATGGGATTCTCTAGCAAGAATACTGGAGTGGGGAGCCATTCCCTCCTCTAGGGGATCTTCCCGACCCAGGGATCAAACCGAGTTTCCTACACTGCAGGCAAATTCTTTGCCGTCTGAGCCACCAGGGAAGGCCATGAGAAGCTTGCTCAAAATCCAGGTGACAGCCCCCTAGCACTTGATCTGTACCTCCCTGTGGATGCTTCTCTAACTTGCAGTGGTTCATTTGTGGGCAAATCTGTTCTCTGGTCAGTAGGCTGGAAGCCTCTTATAGGCAGGTGTCTTCTTTATCTGTCTCTTATAAGTCCTACCAGAGTGCTCAATAAATATCTGCGGATAAAATAAAGGAAAGGAGATAAAGATAGTAAAGCATCCATGAGATTCTCATGCTGCAAAGATCACTGGCCTTCAATGGAACCAGAGAGGCATGAAGCTATTATAAAACTGAAGGGCAGTTTCCTTACTTTTAGAATGCATCAGTGGTCTTTGAATCCTTTCCCAAGATGACCCTTTGGTGCAGACTCACCTCTGGTCCCTAGTCATTGAGGTCAGATGAGTAGAAATACTATAGGGGTGGTGGAGAGATCTTGGAATGGGGTGTCTTGTGGTCCTGGTACTAGGCCCAGGGATGCACGCCTGGAACTTATAAGAGGGGATGGTGTTGTCTGCTCTGGGCTGTTATGAAGAATCCTTGGAAAGGGCAGGTCTCCAGCGTGAATGCCAGGTGCTGGCACCTGCCCACACTTCAACTGCCCTCACAAGGCTGTCACAGGCCAGAGAAGTTAGTCTCTTTCTCTTGCTTCTGGAGACTTCCCTACCAGGTAGGGATCAGACGGCAGTGCAGATGGCCTAGGAGACCCTGCCCTCCCTTTCCTCACAGTCTACACTTCTAAGGAGAGAAAGGTCAATTAACTGAAACAAAAAGGTGGGATTTCAGTGCCTCCCCCTTCACCTTCCTTCACCCTCTGCCTTCACACTCCTTTCTGTCAAATGGGCTCAGAGTGGGTACTGAGAGGCACACCATTTTCACGTTACTCTGGCCTGCGATTGTGATGAAGTGGCCTCAAAGCCTCTCTTGGTGTTATGTCTCTAATCTGGTGTGTGTGTGAGAGAGAAAGAGAAGGATGGAAGTTGTGGGTGGGGGTGGAGAAAGAAGGAGATGGGGAGAGGAAGATGGGCAAGGGAGTTTTTCCATCTCTGTATATTTTTAATCACATAAATAACACACACTCATTGTCACAAGTCAAATAATAGAGAGGTTTTTCAGTAAACCATCTCACTTTCCCTGAAACCCCAGCGTCCTTGACCCTCAGCCCTCACAATCCTCTGCTTCTACCTAACCCCGCAAGCCTACTATAGACTCCTGCACGCATGCACACGTATGCACACGCAAGAACACCACTGCCTCATCTCCCCTCTCTCTGCAGCCCCACTCATCTCTCTCAGACACATTTGTTCCACACTCCTCTACAGGCAAAGCTGAACCACATCCCAGTTGCTACTCTGATCTGGAATCCACTGAACTGTTCAACATGTCCTTCACTTTGGAGAATCCTGAAATAGCCAGAGTCAAATTCACTTGGCAGTCAACTTTCTCTCATACGACTACAAAGAGGCCCCCCCACCGGCCCAAAGAGGGTAGGCACAATTGTGCCCCCTTCTGTAGGCACAATCAGGAAGCTTGTGGAGCTGACTGGGGGAAGGTAGGACTTCGAGACTAACAATGAAATGCACCTGAACACTTTCAGGGCTGCGCAAACCATATGTCTTTATGATTTGTGTCCTGGTCCCAGAGGCATCCCCAGCTCTACTGAACACTGATGGAGTTATTTAGGATCATAAATAATATTATCAGAGAGGGTCCACTGGGTAAACAGAGTCAGTGTGTAATTGTCGGAGTGCGATATTGATTGTTCTTCACTGACTAATGAATTATTCTGTTTGAAAGCCCACAGAAATAGAGCACAGCATTTCAGGGTGATGGGGCCTTTGTAGGATTTTCCTGAAGAATGGCTACTGCCTAGTGATGCTGGCTGCTGTAGCCAGAGAAGAAGGCTTCTTCAGCCAGTCTCCAGTTTCAGATTTTATACCCCACCTCCACAAATCTCACACATTGCAGATCTATTAATATCACAGAAGAAGCCCAAGATGTAGGTGCCTAAGTATGGGCTTCCTGGCGTACGATTTTGCATATTGTCTATAAGGTATTTGTTTCACGCTCCAAGGCTTCCTCAATGACCTCCCAGTGGCAGACTAAAATCATGCTTTTAATACAAGGCTACTGGAGGGAATTTCAAAAGATAGAAGATGTTGTTAATTTCTGCACCTATGTGCCCATCTTCAAAGTAGAATCTCAAGCTAAACATCTATACCTTGACCCCTTTCCCAACCTGAAAACTTTCCACGCAATTCTTGACCCTTGGTGATCCTTATTTTGTTGACTATGGAATGTCTTTTCACACATCACCCCACCCTCATTTAGCTGTTGGCTTGTTTGTCTTTTTCTTAATGGTTTTTCCAAATTCTTTGTATTTTGGATGCTAATCCTTTATTGAATCCATTTGTTGCAAATGTACCCTTTCCATCTGTGCTTTGTGTTTTCACTTTCTTTATGCCATTGTTTCGGTGAACACACATTCTTAATTTTAATGTAGTTAAATTTATCAGTCCTTTAATTCATTATTAATGCATTTTGTGTTTTGTTTAAGAAATCGTCCCTGCCTCAGCGTCGCAAAGATAGCCTCCTTTATTTACTTCTAAAAGCTTTAAAGGTTGGCCTTTCACATTTAAGTCTTTAGCGTATGAGGAAGTTATTTTTATGATTTATGTATCAGCATCCAATTTCACTTGTTTTTAGTAAATACAGGCAGCTATCCCAGCCCCAGTGTTAAGCTCTCCTCTGAGCCCTCCTCTGAGAGTCTCTCCTCTCCCCTGGGAGCTGCAAGGTCATTTGTCATACATTAAGTTTACCTACAGGAATGTGTCCATTGCCAGCTCTCTGATTCATTGGTCAATTCCTCTACTCTTGTATTGATAGCGCAATATCTTAAAATCACATGAAAATTTCCTTCTGCTCATTCTGTCCCTCCCCAATGACACTTTTATCCAATCTAATCATCAAAACTCACCTGCTCCTTCACCTCTTCTCAGATTGCCTCAGTTCTTCCTGCCTCTTCCTCGCCTCCAATCTCTCACCTCTACATTTGCTTGTGGTGGTGGCAGTTTAGTCGCTAAGTCATATCCGACCCTGCCACCCCATGGATGCTACATGCATGCTATACTTCACTCTGTAACCTGCCAGGCTCCGCTGTCCATGGAACTTCCCAGGCAAGAATACTGGAGTGGGTTGCCATTTCCTTCTCCAGGGGATCTTCCAGACCCAGAGACTGAACCCTCGGACCCATGTCTCCTGCATTGCAGGTGGATTCTTCTACCACTGAGTCACCAGCGAAGCGCCTACATTTGTTTACAGTTTATTAAATAGCATCATGTGGTCCCTGCTCCCACCCCACCACCAACACCTCACTTTGTACCAGACCCCCAACACCTCACTTTGTACCAGACCCCCAGTAGATGTCATGAATACCTGTTAAAAAGATTCAAAGAGCAGTCTCAGCTTAGATCTTCAAATTTCAATGGACTCGTCCATCCTGAAAAAAAAACAATCACTTGGGCCCTTCAAGATGAATTACATATCTTAACCACAAATTGTCTTTTTCTGACCTAAGTAAACAAAGTGGAGCTTGTGAGGTTGAAGAAACATTGCTTAGGAGCAGAAACCAGCTACTTATCTTCCCCAAAGAAATCAAAGCCAGGAGCATGGGGGCACATGCTGCAAGAGCCAACATCTACAAGGTTGGAGGTGGTCCTGGTTCCATCCTGAATCCCCAGGTGCCAGATTGCCAGCCCAGGAGACTCAAGTCCTTTGCCAACCAACAGAGAGAATCCTTGGAAACTCTTGTACTTGCTGCCCCCACACCAGCTTACAAAACCACCTCAGTCTTCCTATTCAGACCTGCATCTTTAGCCCACAAAGAAGACTGCCAGAAAAAGGATTCCTAGTAACAAGGACCGATGCGACTTAGCAGCAGCAGCAGCAGCAGCAACAACTAGGAACACAGTCGAGTCTTGCAAAAGCCCTAAGGAGAAGGAATCTTCCTGCCACTGGCTACTGTGAATGGTTCTGCAGTACAGGTTCCAACCAGGTGGGGGAAGTAGAGATTCATACTGATGTAAATGTCCAGGGACAGGAAGTGGGAAGTAGCAATGGGATGTACTTGGTGGTTGAGAGACGACTTGCCATACCTCATCATTCACTCAACAAATATTCGTAAAGGACCTAACGTGTCCTGGGGCCTCTGCTATGTGTTGGAAACACAGGGATGAAGCAACGCTGCTCCTATGGGCTTTCCTGCACGGTGCCATGCCCAGGATGGCAGTGGGCACAGTGGCTGTGAAACAGACTCCTTAGCTACAACTCATATGCCTCTTTTTTTTTCTTTTGAGTTCAATCTCCAAGTTAATTCAGAGCAAAAGACAGTTACTTAAATCCAGATATTTTATCTTAATGTGGGTAATTCCCATAATATCACACATTAAGATGTCTGATTTCAGCTGCCACCCAACAGGCGGCAGGAACGTCGCTTCAGATCTGTTTTATCACTGCATGTGCATATGTTTCTGTTTCGTTTATGGCACATGGGAGGCTGTCGCTAAATTGGTCCTGCATTCCAAGTGTGGGAATAAAAGCCTGCAGTGCGATCCTGACCTTACATAAGGTAGGAGCTCTGTGTCCTGAGATGGAGTGTGTGCCCACCTGTGTCCTTGTGAGTGTTTGTGCCTGTGTGCGTGTGTTTAGGGCCTCAAAGAAGGTGGAGGCAGGGAAGAGGAGAAAATTTCTGACCCCACCAAGGACCCCTATAGTTCAGCTATATCACCAGCAATTAGAAAAGTCCATCTTAAGGTAGCAAGGGCCCATTGCATCTCGGAAGTCCCCATGGAGGCTAACCCAGGGGCTTTCTACTGAGCCTCATCCACTGGCAGTAAGAAGGTAAATTGCAAGGAGGGCCCTTTTCGGCTCTCAGCCCTCCTCACCCCACCCAGTCATCTCAGCCAAATTAGCAACGCTTCATGGGATTGTTTGTTTGGGGCTGATGCTGCTGCTTCCGCTCTGTTGTTCGCTAAGATAGGCTGGGAAGCTGCCAAGCGGTTAAGGATCGTGGTTAGCCTGTTACTTGAACTGCTTTCTTCTGGAATATTAAAAGTTTTACAGCCTCAAGCAGTGCACTTTGGCTCCTAGTAATTAATACCAATTTTACCATAATATCTTATTTTTATGGACATTATCTTGTTTTTCATGAGCTGCAAAAATATCACTGCAGCTTATGAAATACATTATAACATCTCGCTTTGTGCAATCATATTTGTGTCATTATCTGGCCCCTGGAGCAACTAATTTAGCCCACATGATACAGAGCAATATTTATTCTGACTATGTCACACATATAAGCAGGTCTAGCCTTGGTCACAAATGTGTCCTTCCAAAAGGGCTACCTCCTTTGACCTTGCTTGACCTCTCCAGGCAAGCCTGGGTCCTCCATCCCCCTGACTTTATCTTCACATATTCTCATTATATCTTTTATCACTTTGCATTGCATTTGTATATTTCTCTCCTCATGTATCATGAGCTTCTTGAGGATAGAAGCGACATCTTTTTACCTCTGCGGCTTTGTTCCTATTTCAGAGGCTGATAGGTTGTATTTAGTAAGTATATATTGAATGACTGATTGACTGCAACCTTGTTTAACATATTAAATAAATTTATATAGACAAAGAACTTAGCAGAGGACTTTACAGAGAGTCAGCATCCAATATATATTGGTTGTTATTAATATTATTATAATAATTAATGGGAAGTCAAAATCGGTCTCCCTGTAATTTGTACCTATTGGTCTTAGCTCTATCCCTTGGGTTATGAACCAGTGTTGAAAAGCCTAAAACTGCTTCTCTCAGCAGTAACCTAGCTGAGCTCCTGTCCAATTTCTGAGCAGTGACTGTGGTGAGGACACCAGGTCCTGCGGGAAGTGGGAGGGTAAGTTGACGACAACTCAGGGTGCCCTTCTGCCTCAGGGAAAATAGTCATGTTTGTACCAAATAAATGTTTACAAGGAGTTTTCAGAAATGCTGTTTTATTTTATCCTCTTTAAAAGCCAGGTATATCACTCTATCTGCAAATTTTGCAGATACCTTCTGGTGTCCTGCCCAAGGCCACACACGATACAAAAGGCAGAAGTGGAATTTGAATGCAGGATTTCTGACTCCACTGTGTACCGCCCCTCCCCACCACCCCGCAATGCCCTTAGAAGTCGCCCTTCATAGTGGTGGCTTCAAAAGATAAATGGCACAGATAGACATAGGTACCCCAAAGAAGCTCATCCTGGCCTGATTCTGGGCAGAAATGCTACCCTTGCCACCCCACTAGGTAACTGAAGAAGAGCACTTATCTTCCAACCCCATCTACCCCTTCAAATTTATGTCTTTGGTCTTGGCTGCGGCCCAAAGTCTCCCTGAGGCTGTCGTCTCTCGATACCTTAATCCATTCATGGGGTTGACAGGCATAAACGATGGCGCGTCTCTCCTCCAGCTGCCAGCTGACTGGGCCGCTGGGGTGGGTCCACGCCACACTGGCGGCCAGAGGAGATGTTGTCTAGCTCTGGCACCAAGGGCGGGACTTGTGACTGAATTATTTTACAGCCTCAGTTTTGGGGAGAGTAAACCTCACTCTGTGCAGAGAAAGGGCTCTACACCCTCCCACAGACTCAGAGTATCCGAAACAGTGGTCTTCACAGTGTGGAGGGAAAAGCAGACTGCAGTTTCACCGCTGATAAATCATGTTACCTGGAGCAAATGACATTCCCACTTAGAGACTCAGTGACCTCTTCCATCAAATGGGTGGAGAAAAAGAGAACTACTCTAAAAGAGCCATGTCAGTGAGGATGGGGGCAAAGGAACCCTTGCATACTGTTGGTGGGAAGGTAAATCGGTATAGCCACTATGTGAAACAGGAGGCAGGTTCCTCAATAAACTGAAAATAGAATTACTGTATGTAGTGGAATTCCACTCCTAGGTATTTATCCAAAGTGAGAAAAACACTACTTTGAAAGCATACATGCACCCCCATGTTTAGTGCAGCATTATTTACGATAACCAAGGAATGGAAACAGCCCAAGTGTCCATCAAGAGACGAATGGTTAAAAAATATGTGAGATCGATATATATAATGTGTATATATACATGCATATATATATATATATATATGGGGGTGTGTATAATGAAATACTACTCAGCAATAAGAAAGAATGAAGAGAATGCAAGTTTGCCATTTGCAGCAACATGGATGGACTCAGAGGGTATTATGCTTAATGAAATAAATCAGAAAGAAAAAGACAAATACTATATATTATCGCATATAGGTGGAATCTAAAAATAAAACAAGCTAGTGATTATAACAAAAACTAAGCACGCTCACAGATATAGAGAACAACCCGGTGGTTACCTGTGAGAAGAGGGAAGCGGGGAGGGACAGGATAGGGCCCGGTGAATGAGAGGTGCAAACTGCTATGTATGAAATAAGTAAGTTACAAGCATATTGTACCACACAGGGAATAGAGTGGATATTATATATTAAGCATAAATGAAGCATAACCTTTAAAAATTGTGAATCACCATGTTGTACACCTGAAACATATAATATTATAAATC
This sequence comes from Capra hircus, assembly GCF_001704415.2. Lineage (NCBI taxonomy): Eukaryota > Metazoa > Chordata > Mammalia > Artiodactyla > Bovidae > Capra > Capra hircus. Next base: position 55,854,173 of record NC_030822.1, read on the forward strand.
GACTGTATCTGAATAAAGAAATAAAAATTTAAATTAAAAATTTTAGAAGACCAATGAGATGATGTATAAGAAAAGAGCTTTGGAAACTAAGGTCCATAAAAACGGAAGCGATCATTCTGCTAAAGCTGACTTTTATAAGCTTTCCGGTTGTGTCTGTCCTCCTCCCCCAGCTTAGCCTGTCCATGACTTTTACACACCTCTTCCATGTTTTAACCACAGAACCATGATGACTCAACCCAGGTAAGGTACATCAGACGGTGACCTGCTCTACAAGATGACTACTTGCTGGGGCCAAGGCCATCCTGTACTGGGGCTGCTCTTTGGACTGTTATGTGTAGAAATAGTGTGAGTGTGAGTCAAAAGGATTTCTCAGTTTTTGATATTAGTCATAGAACTGATTAGTATCTCAGTAGTTTTTATGAAACATTTCTTGTATTCTAGTCTATCTTGGATAACTGTGATGTTGAATGGTTTGCCTTGGAGAGGAACAGAGATCATTCTGTCGTTTTTGAGATCGCATCCAAGTACTGCATTTCAGACTCTTGTTGACCATGATGGCTACTCCATTTCTTCTGAGGGATTCCTGCCCACAGTAGTAGATATACTGGTCATCTGAGTTAAATTCACCCATTCCAGTCCATTTTAGTTCGCTGATTCCTAGAATGTCGACGTTCACCCTTGCCATCTCTTGTTTGACCACTTCCAATTTGCCTTGATTCATGGACCTGACATTCCAGGTTCCTATGCAATATTGCTCTTTACAGCATCGGATCTTGCTTCTATCACCAGTCACATCCACAACTGGGTTTTGTTTTTGCTTTGGCTCCATCCCTTCATTCTTTCTGGAGTTATTTCTCCACTGATCTCCAGTAGCATATTGGGCAGCTAATGACCTGGGGAGTTCCTCTTTTGGTATCCTATCATTTTGCCTTTTCATACTGTTCATGGGGTTCTCAAGGCAAGAATACTGAAGTGGTTTGCCATTCCCTTCTCCAGTGGACCACATTCTGTCAGACCTCTCCACCATGACCCGCCCGTCTTGGGTGGCCCCGCAGGCATGGCTTGGTTTCATTGAGTTAGACAAGGCTGTGGTCCTAGTGTGATTAGATTGACTAGTTTTCTGTGAGTATGGTTTCAGTGTGTCTGCCCTCTGATGCCCTCTTGCAACACCTACCATCTTACTTGGGTTTCTCTTACCTTGGGCGTGGGGTATCGCTTCACGGCTGCTCCAGCAAGGCACAGCCGCTGCTCCTTACCTTGGACGAGGGTATGTCCTTACCGCCGCAGTTCCCGACCTTCAACGTGGGATAGCTCCTCTAGGCCCTCCTGTGCCTGCACAGCCACTGCTTCTTGGGTTGCTCCTCCCAGCTGCCGGCCCTGGCCTGGGGCATGGGTGGCTCCTCCTAGCTTCCGCCCCTGGCCTCGGGCTCCGGGTGGCTCCTCAGGGTCACCGACCCTAGCCTCCGGCTCAAGGTGGCTTCTCCCGGCCACCACTGACCTCGGACACAGGCTAGCTCCTCTCGACCGTTCCTGTTCGACCGTTCCTGAGCCGTTGCAGCCTGGCACTCTAGGCCTCTGCCCCTGACCTCGGATGCAGGGTAGCTCCTCTCCGCCACGCTTTAGTGCTCCAGCTAGCAGGCGGCTGCCGGCTCGCAGCCACCTGCGCTTCAGTGACCAGTAACGCTGAAGAAGCTGAAGTTGAACGGTTTTATGAACACCTACAAGACCTTTTAGAACTAACACCCAAAAAAGATGTCCTTTTCATTATAGGGGACTGGAATGCAAAAGTAGGAAATCAGGAAACACCTGGAGTAACAGGCAAATTTGGCCTTAGAATGCAGAATGAAGCAGGACAAAGACTAACAGAGTTTTGCCAAGAAAATGCACTGGTCATAGCAAACACCCTCTTCCAACAACACAAGAGAAGACTCTACACATGGACATCACCAGATGGCCAACACCAAAATCAGATTGATTATATTCTTTGCAGCCAAAGATGGAGAAGCTCTATACAGTCAACAAAAACAAGACCGGGAGCTGACTGTGGCTCAGATAATGAACTCCTTATTGCCAAATTCAGACTCAAATTGAAGAAAGTAGGGAAAACCGCTAGACCAAACAGGTATGACCTAAATCAAATCCCTTATGATTATACAGTGGAAGTGAGAAATAGATTTAAAGGCCTAGATCTGATAGATAGAGTGCCTGATGAACTATGGAATGAGGTCCGTGACATTGTACAGGAGACAGGGATCAAGACCATCCCCATGGAAAAGAAATGCAAAAAAGCAAAATGGCTGTCTGAGGAGGCCTTACAAATAGCTGTGAAAAGAAGAGAGGTGAAAGGCAAAGGAGAAAAGGAAAGATAAAAGCATCTGAATGCAGAGTTCCAAAGAATAGCAAGAAGAGATAAGAAAGCCTTCTTCAGCAATCAATGCAAAGAAATAGAGGAAAACAACAGAATGGGAAAGATTAGAGATCTCTTCAAGAAAATTAGAGATACCAAGGGAACATTTCATGCAAAGATGAGCTCGATAAAGGACAGAAATGGTATGGACCTAACAGAAGCAGAAGATATTAAGAAGAGATGGCAAGAATGCACAGGAGAACTGCACAAAACAGATCTCCACGACCCAGATAATCATGATGATGTGATCACTAATCTAGAGCCAGACTTGGAATGTGAAGTCAAGTGAGCCTTAGAAAGCATCACTACGAACAAAGCTAGTGGAGGTGATGGAATTCCAGTGGAACTATTTCAAATCCTGAAAGATGATGCTGTGAAAGTGCTGCACTCAATATGCCAGCAAATTTGGAAAACTCAGCAATGGCCACAGGACTGGAAAAGGTCAGTTTTCATTCCAATCCCAAAGAAAGCCAATGCCAAAGAATGCTCAAACTACTGCACAATCACACTCATCTCACATGCTAGTAAAGTAATGCTCAAAATTCTGCAAGCCAGGCTTCATCAATACGTGAACCGTGAACTCCCTGATGTTCACGCTGGTTTTAGAAAAGGCAGAGGAACCACAGATCAAATTGCCAACATCTGCTCGATCATGGAAAAAGCAAGAGGAGTTCCAGAAAAACATCTATTTCTGCTTTATTGACTATGCCAAAGCCTTTGACTGTGTGGATCACAATAAACTGTGGAAAATTCTGAGAGAGATGGGAATACCAGACCACCTGACCTGCCTCTTGAGAAATCTGTCTGCAGGTCAGGAAGCAACAGTTAGAACTGGGCATGGAACAACAGACTGGTTCCAAATAGGAAAAGGAGTACGTCAAGGCTGTATATTGTCACCCTGCTTACTTAACTTATCTGCAGAGTACATCATGAGAAATGCTGGACTGGAAGAAACACAAGCTGGAAGCAAGATTGCCGGAAGAAATATCAATCACCTCAGATATGCAGATGACACCACCCTTATGGCAGAAAGTGAAGAGGAGCTAAAAAGCCTCTTGATGAAAGTGAAAGAGGAGAGTGAAAAAGTTGGCTTAAAGCTCAACATTCAGAAAACGAAGATCATGGCATCTGGTCCCATCACTTCATGGGAAATAGATGGGGAAACAGTAGAAACAGTGTCAGACTTTATTTTTGGGGGCTCCGAAATCACTGCAGATGGTGACTGCAGCCATGAAATTAAAAGACGCTTACTCCTTGGAAGAAAAGTTATGACTAACCTAGATAGTATATTCAAAAGCAGAGACATTACTTTGCCAACTAAGGTCCGTCTAGTCAAGGCTATGGTTTTTCCTGTGGTCATGTATGGATGTGAGAGTTGGACTGTGAAGAAGACTGAGCGCCGAAGAATTGATGCTTTTGAACTGTGGTGTTGGAGAAGACTCTTGAGAGTCCCTTGGACTGCAAGGAGATCCAACCAGTCCATTCTGAAGGAGATCAGCCCTGGGATTTCTTTGGAAGGAATGATGTTAAAGCTGAAACTGCAGTACTTTGGCCACCTCATGCGAAGAGTTGACTCATTGGAAAAGACTCTGATGCTGGGAGGGATTGGGGGCAGGAGGAGAAGGGGACGACCAAGGATGAGATGGCTGGATGGCATCACGGTCTCAATGGACGTGAGTCTGAGTGAACTCCGGGAGATGGTGATGGACAGGGAGGCCTGGCGTGCTGTGATTCATGGGGTCCCAAAGAGTCTGACACGACTGAGAGACTGAACTGAACTGAACTGAGATTATCTTGAGAAATTTTATGGGGGTGGGGGGAGGTGGTTTTGTGTGTGTGTCTTACAGTTCGACTTCTTAGACTTTAAAAAGCAACAAATTTTAAAGATACCATACTTCTGCAACAAACATGTATTTGTCTTTCAGGGTCCCACAGACTGCATGGTTAAATCCATTAAGCAGTTTCCTTAAATATCACACTTTTTGGTTCTTTCCAGTTTAGTGACAAAGGGAAAGCACAAAAAAATTTTCAATTTTTTAAAAAATATTTATTTATTTAGCTGTGCTAGGTCTTGGTTGCAGCACATAGAGTCTTTAGTTTTTGCATGAGGGATCTAGTTCCCTGACCAGGGCTCATACCCAGGCCCCCCGCATTGGGAGCACAGAGTCTTAGCCACTCGACCACCAGGAAAGTCTCCTTTTATTGTTTATATTTATTTGTTTGACTGTGTCTGTTCTTCACTGCACCGAGGCATATGGGATCTTAGTTCCCTGACCAGGTATTGAACCCACATCTCCTGCATTGGAAAGCAGATTCTTAACCACTGGACCACCAGGGAAGTCCCAAGAAAATTTTAAAGTTTTTGTTTTGTAAACACTAATGTACTGCATTTGATATATATTGAAAATGAAAAATGTGGAACACAGTTTTTATTTTGTAAATGCTAATGTATTAAACCTCTTGTACATTGAAAAAAAAACGCAGAAGGCAGCATCTGACCTCATGATCTGGAAGCCATGCAGAACCCAGAACAGCCCAATGGTCATCTAGCTTTGGATAGCAATTCACTTAAAATGTAATTTTCCATAAAGTCCTTGCCATTAAAAGTGTTTCAATTTTAAATCTCAGCAGCTTCAGGTTTTATATGTCATAGAAACTATCTGAAATCAACACTGACCTCAAGGAATCATGAAATCTCAGAATAAGAAACCAGAGAGGTTATCTTTCTAATTCAACCCTTACACAATTACTCTATTTGGTAATGCCTCTCTTCAAGACATAAACATAATTATAACTTCTCTGAAGGTGGAAAATGCTTCTGGTCCATCTTTGTGTCTCCCATCACAGTAACTTGAACATAAGCAATGCTAAAAAGTTTTTTGAGTGAGTGGATAAGTTAATAAATAGAGAATAAATGAATAAGGAAATGAACTTTCCTTGCACACTAATGTGCATTTCAGTTCGACTAGTACATGAGCTGCCTTACTGGTTGCCCATGACTTGAAATCAGTTTACTCACTCAGTAAATGTTTATTCACTCAATCATTCACTGAATAAATATTTATTGAGTACCTACTATATGCCAAACACAGTTGTAGGCACTCAGAATACATCAGTGGATAAAACAGAAGAAAGCCTACTCTCATGAAACAATTTTCTAATGAAAGGAAAACAAGTGGCTGATCCAACTGATTGACTTTTAACAGAATACGATAGACTGAATATTTCACTACTGATTTAGTTTTCACAACATTTGGGTACAATATTGTAAAATTAATTTGTTGATACCCACTGTTTCTAGACACTCTTCTGGGCATTTGGGGGAAGGACAGATTGATAGCATACATAAAGAAATTGAAATTTATGCAATGTGAATAAATAATACAGGTACCACAAACTTCAGTTCATTTGTTCTAAAACACTACTTACAGATTCTTCCTACCATACCAATGATCTGGGCTATTAAATACTTATATTCCCCAAGGACTTTATGGAGTTCATACATCATAGTGTGTGCTATGCAGATTTGCATTTGTCTGTCATTTACTTTAGAGGATGGTAGAGCTGATGACAACTCTTACCTGTGTGTCTGGCCACAGCTGAAAAGATCTCTCTGGGACCAACTGTTCTTTCCACATTGTGCACACAGTAAGATTATTCTTTGGTTGGGAAAGAAAGCACTGTTTGCAAAGTCAGTGATTGCTTACTCCTCAGTTGGGACCCAGGTTGGAGGAGTCTTTGCTCCAGAACGGTGGTGCCTCCCACTACTTCCTCCCTTCCATAGCATGGATCCTTCTATGGCCAAATGGTGGCTCATCTGATGTGACCCCTCCTCCATTGCCAGTGGTTTTGTTTCAGGATTGGAGTCAAAATTGAAGTTGGGTCTGTGGTATCAATTGAACTGTCCACTAGCCCTCTTATCTGTGAACTTGTCTGTGGGTCTCCTAACACCATCCTTTCCCCATAATAGACAACAAAGGTGCTTCTCTTTATTCCGCAAACAATAGCTTACTTTAATATTTAAAAAATCACCTACATATCAAGTTGATTTGTGTTTTACAAGGTAAGGAGACACATTTTATGGTTTATTTGATGCTTTGAAATTATATAGGTGTACATTTGCAGAATTAATGCAACATGAATATAATGCATAACAATAATTGATTAACTTCTGTCATATATATTATATACATGTGTTTATCATAGAATATATATCTTCCTTTACATAAGGAAGCCTTTATTTCATCTGTAAGTTGTCTGCCAACCTTATCTCTCACTGAAGGGTAAGATCTCACAGCGCATCCCATGGCTTAGATTCAGACTTTTATTCCTAATAGCACTATATTATGCACACAGTGGGTACTCATTGCATATTTATTGAACAATGAATAAATTTTAAAACTATCAGTTCAGTTCAGTCACTCAGTCGTGTCCAACTCTTTGCGACCTCATGAACTGCAGCACACCAGGCTTCCCTGTCCATCACCAACTCCTGGAGCCCACCCAAACTCATGTCCATTGAGTCAATGATGCCATCCAACCGTCTCATCCTCTGTCGTCCCCACCTCCTCCCACCTTCAATCTTTCCCAGCATCAGGGTCTTTTCAAATGAATCAGTTCTTCGCATCAGGTAGCCAAAGTACTGGAGTTTTATAACTATAAATTATTACAAATACTATAAAAAAAACCTGAGGACCAGAGAGGTATCTAAAAGTTGAATCTAAATCCTATTTATAAACAAAAATCATAACATGACACTAAAGGCCTTAATTTAATCCTTTAATATTTATGACAGTTGCACCAATAAAGCCAGGGCTTACCTGGTGGCTCAGTCGGTAAAGAACCTGCCTGCAATTCAGGAGATGCAGGAGACCCCAGTCTGATCCCTGGGTCAGAAATGTCCTCTGGAGAAGGTAATGGCAGCCCACTGCAGTATCCTTCCCTGGAGAATCCCATGGACAGAGGAGCCTGGTGGGCTACACCCCATGGGGTTGCAAAGAGTTGGACACAACTTAGCAACTGGAATCATCCCTGATTATTGTCCTCGAGTTGGTCTACCCCTTTTCTGACATCCATACTGCTTAGGGTCTTACATGTTCGCTGCTGCTGCTAAGTAACTTTAGTCTTGTCCAACTCTTTGCAACACTATGGACTGTAACCTGTCAGGTTCCTCTGTCTATGGGGATTTTCCAGGCAAGAACACTAGAGTGGGTTGCCATTCCCTTCTCCAGGGGATCTTCCCAACCTGGTGATCAAACCTGTGTCCCTTACATCTCCTGATTGGCAGGCAGATTCTCTACCACTATTGCTAGCTGGGAAGCCCTCTTACATGTTTATTATGACACTAATAGAATAGTCAAGGCTAGTTTTTCTATCCTCTCATGACTGAGGCTAAAAGGATAAAGAAACTGAGATTACAAGGATAAACTCATTTATTCAAGGTCACACAGCCAGTAAGAAGCAGAGGAGACAGGACTGTAGCCCAGGGGGACATCTACTTACCATGTCATGTCTTCTGAAAAGAAGGCACTTACTAAAATACTTGCTGAATCAACAAAGTATTTATTGAGGATCTGTTTCATAGTCAGCAACATACAGGGAGCTATGGAGCAGTAGAAATGTAAAACACAGTCACTGCTTTCATGGAGCTTAGCACCTAGCTGGAAAGTCTTGTTATCCATGAGCAAGTATTTAAATAATCATGAGAAGGGCCAAAATAAACAGCTAAGAGCAGCATGGAGTTCAGAAAAGGGTGGACTAGCACAGGCTCAATAATCAGGGATGATTCCAGTTGAGTTCTAGATGGAGTCAGGAGCACTAATTCTGACATTGGCAGTGGTTCTGCCTTCTTTAACAATGCCTGGAGAAAGACTGGGCTTCCCCAGAAGCTCAGCAATAAAGAATCTGCCTGCAGTATAGAAGCTGCAGGAGATGCAGGTTTGATCCCTGGTTGGGGAAGATCCCCTGGATGAGGGCGTGGCAACCCACTCCAGTATTCTTGCCTGGAGAATCCCATGGACAGAGGAGCCTGGAGGGCTACAGTCCATGGGGTCTCAGAGTCAGACATGACTGAAGCAACTGAGCACGCATGCATGGAGAAGGACTATCTTTGGTGCTGAAGCTCTTCATTTCCCTTTCATCCCTGTTTGGCAAAGACAAGCAGAACAGCCCCCCAAGGAGCAGGGGGAAAGCCATGCTCTCCTGAGCGACCCCATTTTAGGCACAAAAGCCTTCTTCCTGGGGCAGCAGTGGGGGACTGCCTCTATTAACTGAGGCCCCAGGCCTTCAGGGCACCACTGCCAGGAGGAGCCCAGGGAGAAAGGTCTAAGGAGCAGACTCCCTTATCCCCAGAAAGTTGCCCGGACGATTTAATTAGTGTCCCCAGCTTATTACATCTGCCACTGTTTCTCCCCAAGGGACGAAGCCGGGCCTCCCTAGCGCTGACTGTTATCTTTCAAGAGCTCAGAGTGGAGTGCTTTTTCAGTAACCTCATCAAAGGATAAGCTAGGATTCAGATAAGCTTTTCAAGGAGGAAGTCAGGGTTATAATTTTCAGAGACTTCTGAATGTCACCTCCAATTTTCGACTCTTCAGTTCAAATGCCAGTTTGGGGGAGCCGGGCCGCCTCAGATATTGAAATGGCAACCTCTGACCTCAGCCCTTCTACATTCCTGGTCATCTTAGAGCCCGGCAGATCCAAGAGTTGAAAGTGCTAGAGATGTCTGACTTTATAATAATTCTGCTTCTCAGAAGTGCAAATTACACAGGAATTGGTGCTAAACTCTCCATTAACTACAGAGTCCAAGGAACCTTTAGTTTCCCAAATTACCTGTCAGTTTCTCTGCGATGCCATATAATTCTGTCGTTTAAGGGGAAAAAAATGGTTGTAATTTGAAATTTCAGTGAAATTTCTAATTGAATCTACATTTAACTTTGAAGACTTGATGTTCCTCCATTTCAGCAATGGGTTGAGTCACATTGGAAATTTCAGTTTCACCTTCCCCTGAATTCCACAGCTCCTTTTTTCCTCTCTCAATTGGGAGCGCTCATTATGGTAGCACCAGCTGCTCATACAATCTTCATCCTGAAACAAGACCTTCGGAGATTCAATCCACCCGCTGCTGCCTCAGTAATGGGGGAAAGGGGGGAGTAAGAAGGGAGAACTAAGCTCAGATTATGTTTAAAAAATAATTTATTCCCCTTAAAAATTTTTAATGATAATATATCATAATTATTCTTGGTAATAAATTCAAGTGACTGAGAGTCTTTATAGTGATAGAGTTATAGGATGTTTTGGTTTTGTGGTTTTTCAAGATTTCTCCCTGAGGAAACTCTGGAGTGTACACAGAGATGGAGCAGGAAAAGGGGAGTGTCTTATTTTCTACCCTTGTTTGAAACAGAAGAATTCAATTTTTTATTGAGGTATAGTTGATGTAAAATATTATATTATTTTCAGATGTACAGCATAGTGATTCAGTATTTTGTCAGACTGTACTCCATTAAAAGTTATTACAAGATAGTGACTATGATTCCTTGTGCTATATAGGATATCTTTGTTGCTCATCTCTTTTATACTTTCGGTTTATATCTGTTAATCTCCCACTTCTGGTTTGTCACTGTCCCCTTCCCTCTTCCCTTTGAGAACCACAATTTTGTTTCCTATATCTCTCTACTTCTGTTCTGCCTATACTTTCATTTGCGTTATTTTTCAGATGCCACATATAAGTGATATCATACAGTATTTGTCTTTCTCTTTCTGGTTTATTTCACCATGGGTAATATTCTTTAGGTTCATTCATATTGCAGCAAATAGAATTCTTTTTTACGGCTAAGTAATATTCCATTATATATACCATCTCTTCATCTAATCTAATCACATGTAATCACATCTTATCTATCTAATTACATCTACTGATGAGCACTTGGTTTGCTTGGCTACTATAAACAGTGCTGGTACAAACATTGGGGTGCATGTATCTTTTGGAACTGGTGTTTTTATTTTTTCCAGATATATATTCATGAGTCACATGGAACTCAGTACACTTAATTAATATAATTAAAAGTGAAGTTTTTCTGGTTGAAATTGTCTGTTTGATTTTTGCTCAAGGGTTCACCTAAAGCAAGAATTCCCTAGCTTGGAAAAGCGGACAGAGTTTGAAGTCTATTGAACATACATTATATTATAACTTGGGAAACTGAGACCAGAGAGAGAGAGAACTTTAAGTCCCTGCCGATGCTATCTGCTCATTTATCTCACAAATATTTGGGGGGAGCCACTTGTGCTAGGCATGTTCTAAGTACTGGAATACAGCAGTGAACTAAACCATCTTTATCCTCAGAGAGTTTATATTTTAACGGGAGGTGACAGACAATGAACCAGATATCAGTATACACTCTGTTGTGTCTGTCTGTGCTCCGATGCTAAGTTGTGTCCAATTCTTTGTGACCCCATGGACGATAGCCCACAAGGCTCCTCTGTCCCTGGGACTCTCCAGGCAAGAATACTGGAGTGGGTTGCCATGTCCTCCTCCAGGGAATCTTCCCCACCCAGGGATCAAGCCTGCATCTCCTCTGTCTCCTGCATTGGCAGGCAGATTCTTTACCACTGAGCCACCTGGGAAGCCCAAATATATGCTGTGTCAGGTGCTGAAAGTTATAAAAAATTAAAACATAATAAGAGGAAAAATATGTAGGGCAAAAAATAAAAAGTAAAAGGAAATAATATGTGCTTCAGATGGGATGTGCTATTTTATATGGGATGATCAGAGAAGACCTTTGTGTAAGATAGCATAAAAAGACCTGAAGGAAGTGAGGAAGTGGGTGATGCAGATAACCAGAAAAGGAGCATTCCAGCAGGGAAACACTGGCACAAAAGGCTCCTGCCTGGAATATTCGAGGAACAACCAGAGCTGTGGCTGAAGAGTAGTGAGCAAAGGGGAGGCCTTGGAAAGGGCTCTCAGACATCAGAGGGGCCTGATCATTTGGGATGCTGTAGACCATTGCTGGGAAAGATTGAAGACAAAAGGAGAAGATGGCAGCGGAGGACGAGATGGTTAAATAGCATCTCTGACTCAACGGACATGAACTTGAGCCAACTCTGGGAGATAGTGGAGGGTAGGGAAGCCTGGTGTGCTGCAGTCCATGGGGTGGCAAAGAGTCAGACATGACTGAACAGCAACCAATAGACCATAGCAAGCCATTTGGACTTCATTCTGAGTGAGCCAGAAGCCTTTGGAGGGTTTTAAGCAAAGAAGTGACATGATCTGACTCAGTTTTTCTGAAGGATCACTTGGGCTGCTCATTGAAGAACTGACTACACTTGGGCAGGATGGAAATAGGGTCAAAGTGAAGAGGCTTTTGTAGTAACCCAGGCAAAAGATCCAGAGAAGGCAATGGCACCCCACTCCAGTACTCGTGCCTGGAAAATCCCATGGATGGAGGAGCCTGGTGGGCTGCAGTCCATGGGGTCGCTGAGGGTCGGACATGGCTGAGCAACTTCACTTTCACTTTTCACTTTTACGCATTGGAGAAGGAAATGGCACCCCACTCCAGTGTTCTTGCCTGGGGAATCCCAGGGACGGGGGAGCCTGGTGGGCTGCCATCTGTGGGGTCGCACAGAGTCGGACACAACTGAAGCGAGTTAGCAGCAGGCAAAAGACTGCAGCAGCTTGGACAGGGTAGTAGCAGTTAAGTCATTAGCCCCTGGATATAGTCTAAAGGTTGAACCAAAATGATTTGCTATTGACTTGAATTTGGGGTGGGAAAGCAAAAGAAGAGTCAGAGATTATGCCAAAATTTTATGGCCTGGGCAACTGGAAGGCTGGAAGCATCATTTTCTGAACTAAGGAAGACTAAGGGAGGAACTGACTTAAGTAGCCAAATCAGGGTTTTGCTTGGGATGTGCTGTGCTAAGTCGCTTCAGTCATGTCCAACTCTTTGCAACCCTAGGGACTGTAGCCCACCGGGCTTCTCTGTCCACGGAATTCTCCAGGCAAGAATATTGGAGTGGGTTACCATGCCCTCCTCCAGGGGATCTTCCCAACCCAGGGATCAAACCTGTGACTCTTACATCACCCGCATTGGCAGGCAGTTTCTTTACCACTAGAACTACCTGGGAAACCCTTGCTTTGAATAGTCAAAAGTTAATATGCCATGAGAGAGCTACCAGCCTTTAAATAAGAACAAAAAAATTTAACGAGCACCAAAAAGTTATATATACATATATATATATATATATTCCCTTCCACCTTTCAGGAGAAACACAAAAAGTAAAATAGAGTCAATTTGCAGATAACTTGTCTGCAAGTAGTAGCTCATCCACAAGCTGATTTGAATTCGGCATACTAATTTTCCTTTTATTGAGTAACATATGCAGAGAAAAGCAAGCTCATTTTAGCAACATTCTATGAAGAAAAGAGGTCTGCTGAAACTTGACCATCACAAAGTCTGTCTAAAGCATACAGGAAACTTGCTTATCAAAGTTGTACATAGCTCTCAGCTGGGAGAGATAGCTAATAACTCTGATGACAAAATCTAGATTCAGAAGGCAGGCTAACAGGGTAGGATAGAATACACAAGATGAAATTTATCAGAACGACACTTAAGATCCCACCCTAAGAACCAAAACTATCTGTACAATAGGAGAAGCCTTAGTCAGTCAGTTCAGTCGCTCAGTCACGTCCAACTCTTTGCGACCCCATGAACCGCAGCACACCAGGCCTCCCTGTCCATCGCCAACTTCCCGATTTTACACAAACTCACCTCCATTGAGTTGGTGATGCCATCCAATCATCTCATCTTCTGTTGACCCCTTTTCCTCCTGCCTTCAATCTTTCCCAGCATCAGAGTCTTTTCAAATGAGTCAGCTCTTCTTATCAGGTGGCCAAAATATTGGAGTTTCAGCTTCAACATAAGTCCTTGCAGTGGACACCCAGGACTGGTCTTTAGGATGGACTGGTTGGATCTCCTTGCAGTCCAAGGGACTCTCAAGAATCTTCTCCAACACCACAGTTCAAAAGCATCAATTCTTCGGCGCTCCAAGCCTGGCTTGGAGAATTTTGAGCATTACTTTACTACCGTGTGAGATGAGTACACTTGTGCAGTAGTTTGAGCATTCTCTGGCATTGGCTTTCTTTGGGATTGGAATGAAAACTGACCTTTTCCAGTCCTTTGGCCACTGCCGAGTTTTCCAAATTTGTTGACAGATTGAGTGCAGCACTTTCTAGGTTTGTTCGTAGTGATGCTTTCTAAGGCCCACTTGACTTCACATTCCAGGATGTCTGGCTCTAGGTGAGTGATCACACCATTGTGATTATCCAGGTCATGAAGATCTGTTTTGTACAGTTCTTCTGTGTATTCTTGCCACCTCTTCTTAATATCTTCTGCTTCTGTTAGGTCCATATAATTTCTGTCCTTTATCGAGCCCATCTTTGCATGAAATGTTCCCTTGGTATCTCTAATTTTCTTGAAGAGATCTCTAGTCTTTCCCATTCTATTGTTTTCCTCTATTTCTTTGCATTGATCACTGCAGAAGGCTTTCTTATCTCTCCTTGCTATTCTTTGGAACTCTGCATTCAGATGCTTATATCTTTCCTTTTCTCCTTTGCCTTTCACCTCTCTTCCTTTCACAGCTATTTGTAAGGCCTCCTCAGACAGCCATTTTGCTTTTTTGCATTTCTTTTTCTTGGGGACTGTCTTGATCCCTGTCTCCTGTACAATGTCATGAACCTCCATCCATAGTTCATCAGGCACTCTGTTTATCAGATCTAGTCCCTTAAATTTATTTCTCACTTCCACTGTATAATCATAAGGGATTTGATTTAGGTCATACCTGAATGGTCTAGTGGTTTCCCTACTTTCTTCACTTTAAGTCTGAATTTGGCAATAAGGAGTTCATGATCTGAGCCACGGTCAGCTCCCGGTCTTGTTTTTGCTGACTGTATAGAGCTTCTCCATTTTTGGCTGCAAAGAATATAATCAATCTGATTTTGGTGTTGGCCATCTGGTGATGTCCATGTGTAGAGTCTTCTCTTGTGTTGTTGGAAGAGGGTGTTTGCTATGACCAGTGTGTTTTCTTGGCAAAACTCTATTAGCCTTTGCCCTGCTCCATTCTGTACTCCAAGGCTAAATTTGCCTGTTACTCCAGGTGCTTCTTGACTTCCTACTTTTGCATACCAGTCTCCTATAATGAGAAGCCTTAGTTTTCCAGAAATTCATGTAAAACAAAATCATGGGGGATTAGTTGATGGTAAGCTCATTATGTAATAGTATGGTACATGACTTTCAACAAAACCAATGTAACATTAATAGAAATGTAGTATCCTGAGTAATGGAGTTGATAATCTCAGCCTACTGTGCACTGAACTGTCCACACACATAAGGCTAACTGTGCTCTGTTCCAATGCCATGGGCTTCCCTGGAGGCTCAGATGGTAAAGAATCTGCCTGCGATGTAGGAAGCCTGGGTTTGACCCCTGAGTAAGAAAGATCCCATGGAGAAGGGAATGACTACCCACTCCAGTATTCTTGCCTGGAGAATCCCATGGACAAAGGAGACCACTACAGTCCATGTGGTCGCAAAAGAGTTGGATACGACTGAGCAACTAAACACACACATCCAATGGCTTCATTGAAATAATAGCAAGCAGCAACAGAATCATGGTCAGCATATAATGGGCTGGAAACTCTCATGGCTTGCAGAACCTCTCTACAGTGATTGCTTTGGGGACATAAGCACTGAGAGAACTGAGTTTATAGCTCTCAAGTTAATGACGTGCTCTTAGTTATTCTTCACTTTTGATTACTTCAAGCCGAGGGTGTGGGCTGATGCTTGTCCTCAGACTGAAGAGGAGGTCTACCTTTTACCCATTCTGAATACCACAAAGCCTACTTGTCTTAATCAAAATACATTGGATCCCATGGACATTTAAACAGTTCTTTTTTAAAAGGTTTAAGTGATCATCCCCAAAGAAGAAAGGGAAAAAGTAAAGAGGAAAGGGGAAATAGAGCATGGTTTAAGCTTACTTGTCTCTAATACCACATAAAGGGGTGGGGACCCAGGCCTTCAGAAGGCATCCCACTTAAGTGCTCTAACTTTCCTACATTTGCGTCTCTGCTCGTCTTCTTTCTCATAGTCCTCACCCTCTAATTCCTCCCTGAACTGGTATTTCTGTCCCATGTGCCTATTCTGGAGACTAGATTGAAAAAGGGCCAGTCTCCAGTTCATTGACTTTTACGTTCTGCAGCCTTAGATATTGTCCTCTGCTCAGGTTCTTACTGGCTCCACAGTGGGGGAGAAAGATAAACCTTATGCTGCAAATATGGTTGAAGAAGGCTTGGAGAAGATCCTCAAATTAAGTTTGTCACAAGGACAGTTCCCTTCCAAAGACCACCCATCAACCTTCAAAAGCATATAGCTCTTATTGACATAAATTTGACCTTATTTGTTGCAGAGATAGCTGGCTTCTGTCCTGGAGATTTGATCCTGGCAAACAGTTTTGCCAATTAGGAATTATAATTTCTTAGCCTCACTTGAAACTAGGAAGGACCATATGACAAAAATCCTTGCCACTGGAATGCAAACAGAAGTGATAGCCACACCTTTAAGTCTTGGAGCTTAAGAAGCGAATGTACATCCTCCAATCTCTTTTTTCTAATTCACCAGCCAAATGCAGAGGGTTTCAAAGTCCCTAGGCATGAACAGAAACATACTAAAGGACTTTGAACTCTAAATATCATCAGCAATGGCTTCCAGAATTAAGTTGTTAAGTGAATAAGAAAACAAATCTCTATTGTGCTAGACCAGATTTGGGGGACTTATTTGTTATAGCAGCAAGAGTTATCCTAACAAATATATTATTTCCTTGGAAAAATAACTCTGGAACCAAATGCCAATTTCTTATCACTCTAATCTCTGGTGGTGGAAGACAGAGGAGGAGGGTGCTCATCCTAACTCATAAGTCATGAGGAACAGTTGAAGAAAGCTGAAACTCAGAAGCCTTGTGTGTGTGTGTGTTTGGGGAGATGGTGATGGTTATTAATTGATAGGGAAGGATTAATCAGTTGTTGGAAGTTACAGGAAACCCAATTAACTTCAATGAATGGAATATCTTCCCCAAATGGCACCATATGCATGCTCCATGAAAAGAGGCACAATATGTACCTGGTTCACTGCTTTGCTCTCAGAGAAATCATAATAGCTGGCCCCAAAATTGATACCCTATAATGCTCAAAATTCTCCAAGCCAGGCTTCAGCAATACGTGAACCATGAACTTCCAGATGTTCAAGCTGGTTTTAGAAAAGGCAGAGGAACCACAGATCAAATTGCCAACATCCGCTGGATCATCGAAAAAGCAAGAGGAGTTCCAGAAAAACATCTATTTGTGCTTTATTGACTATGCCAAACCCTTTGTGTGGATCACAATAAACTGTGGAAAATTCTGAAAGAGATGGGAATACCAGACCACCTGACCTGCCTCTTGAGAAACCTATATGCAGGTCAGGAAGCAACAGTTAGAACTGGACATGGAACAATAGAATGGTTCCAAATAGGAAAAGGAGTACGTCAAGGCTGTATATTGTCACCCTGCTTATTTAACTTATCTGCAGAGTACATCATGAGAAATGCTGGACTGGAAGAAGCACAAGCTGGAATCAAGGTTGCCGGGAGAAATATCAATAACCTCAGATATGCAGATGACACCACCCTTATGGCAGAAAGTGAAGAGGAATTAATGAGCCTCTTGATGAAAGTGAAAGAGGAGAGTGAAAAAGTTGGCTTAAAGCTCAACATTCAGAAAACAAAGATCATGGCATCTGGTCCCATCACTTCATGGGAAATAGATGGGGAAACAGTGGCAGACTTTATTTTGGGGGCCTCCAAAATCACTGCAGATGGTGACTGCAGCCATGAAATTAAGACACTTACTCCTTGGAAGGAAAGTTATGACCAACATAGATAGCATATTCAAAAGCAGAGACATTACTTTGCCAACAAAGGTCCATCTAGTCAAGCCTATGGTTTTTCCAGTAGTCGTGTATGGATGTGAGAGTTGGACTGTGAAGAAAGCTGAGCACCGAAGAACTGATGCTTTTGAAGCGTGGTGTTGGAGAAGACTCTTGAGAGTCCCTTGGACTGCAAGGAGATCCAACCAATCCATTCTGAAGGAGATCAGTCCTGGGTGTTCTTTGGAAGGACTGATGCTAAAACTGAAACTCCAATGCTTTGGCCACCTGATGCGAAGAGTTGACTCATTGGAAAAGACTCTGATGCTAGGAGGGATTGGGGGCAGGAGGAGAAGGCGACAACAGAGGATGAGATGGCTGGATGGCACCACTGACTCGATGGACACGAGTTTGAGTGAACTCTGGGAGTTGGTGATGGACAGGGAGGCCTGGTGTGCTGTGATTCATGGGGTCACAAAGAGTTGGACATGACTGAGCGACTGAACTGAACTGAACTGACTAGATGAACCTTTGTTGGCAAAGTAATGTCTCTGCTTCTTAATATGCTGTCTAGGTTGGTCATAACTTTCCTTCCAAGGAGTAAGTGTCTTTTAATTTCATGGCTGCAGTCACCATCTACAGCAATTTTGGAGCCCCCCAAAATAAAGTGTTTCACTGTTTCCACTGTTTCCCCATCTGTTTGCCATGAAGTGACGGGACCAGATGCCATGATCTTAGTTTTCTGAATGTTGTGCTTTAAGCCAACTTTTTCACTCTCCTCTAGACCCTTAAGGTGGAAGAAATAGACTAGCTATGTAGACAGAAGGACTTTGAGAAGTTTCCAGTTACAGCTTGCACTACCTGCTCCTCATGGCCATGCCACCATTGTGTCTAACCCCCAGTGCTCTTTCTCCTGTATAACTGTTACTTTCACTCCAGCCCTGTCCACTTTTTCCCCAAGCGAATATTGAATCTCGCATCAGATCCTTCCATGGAAACTTCAAACTTGGACATTTATCAAAAAAGAAAAACAATTACATTGCACAGGGAAGACCCAAGTTCAATGGCAACCCCTACCCCTGCCCTCTGACTGCCTAGACCAGCCTGCCACTGCGGTAACTTATTTTCCTCTTGGTCAGATTCAGGACTCTTCTCCCAAACACTGCGTCCCATCCATTTTGGTTAAGCGACACTAACTATATTGTAAGTAATAGCCCGCCTGCAGCAAAGTCGCTAACAGGTCTGTCTGTGCCTGGTTATGAATGGGCCCGTCCTCAGCAGCAATCACACTGCTCTGAGCTGGGAGCTCAGCCCATCGTGCAAGGTCAGACCTCATTGGTTTTTGGATGGTGAGGAAATCTCCTAGGAAAACCTAGGATGCGACTGAATAGACTATCCCATAGATGACTATCTCTCCTGGAAAGAGGTACCTTTTTCTTCTCTGGGTCCAGGGTCACCAGTGCCTTCAGAAACCAAGTTTTTAAATACTTGGATGCAAGACTCAGGATAAACCCCAATGGCTACCTCCCGGCCTCACATAGTATATACAAGAGAAATATATACAGGATGTCTTTACCCACCAACTCCTCTGACTACAGCTTTATTCTTCATGTGCCTCCAGCGTAGCAAAGCATCAGACACAGAGTCAACAGTCAGAGAGCATTTGTTAAATATAGTTTCATTCACTGAGTACAAGGGCTATGCTAAGTGCCTTACAGATTTTTTTCTGGCTAAGGTTCCTAGTAAACCTGTGCAGGAGATGATGTGATTCGACTGTTAAGACTTGCAGAAGCTAAGGGTCCAGCAGTTTCCCATCTTTAAGTACTTCAATTGCTGAGAGGTGGAACCGGCACTAGGTACTGACTCCAAAACTCAGTTCTCTTAAGCACTCCATCATGCTCCTTCTGTAAAGGGAAAACAATTGCTCTGACTGTCAGATGCATTTTCACACCAGATCTTTTTTTGTTGTTGTTGAATACATTTCTTATTTTTTAATTTATTTATTTTAGTTGGAGGCTAATTACTTTATAATATTGTAGTGGTTTTTGCCATACATTGATATGAATCAGCCATGGGTTTACATATGTTCCCCATCCTGAACCCCGCTCCCACCTCCCTCCCCATCCCATCCCTCTGGATCATCCCAGTGCACCAGCCCTGAGCACCCTGTCTCATGCATTGAACCTGAACTGGAGATCTGTTTCATATATGATAATATACATGTTTCCATGCTATTCTCTCAGATCTTCCCACCCTCATCTTCTCCCACAGAGTCCAGAAGACTATTCTATACATCTGTGTCTCTTTTGCTGTCTCGCATACAGGATTATTGTTACCATCTTCCTAAATTCCATATATATGCGTTAGTATATTGTATTGGTGTTTTTCTTTCTGGCTTACTTCACTCTGTATAATAGGCTCCAGTTTCATCCACCTCATTATAACTGATTCACATGTATTCTTTTTAACGGCTGAGTAATATTCCATCCTGTATATGTACCGCAGCTTTCTTATCCATTCATCTGCTGATGGACATCTAAGTTGCTTCCATGTCCTGGCTGTCATAAACAGTGCTGTGATGAATATTGGGGTACACGTGTCTCTTTCAATTCTGGTTTCCTCGGACACATCTGATCTTAAAAGTCTGATCCAAGGAATCCATACATAAGTGTGTGTGTGCAAATATACACATCTAAATTTGTACTAGAGAAAAGGGAAATGACTCTGAAATAGTGGTTTGGGGGATGAAGTACCCATTGCCCTCCCCAGCTTTGCTCTAACCCTCCTGCCCTCTGTCCCTGTAGCAAAAGGTCCGCATGACTTGTGGATCCCTCAGGCCCTGAGTCTGTCTCTCACTTTTTCCCGCTCTCACCCTTGCTTTTGCCCCCTCCTTCATTCTAAGCTATTCATTTTAGGACACTTTGCTGCTGCTAAGTCGCTTCAGTCGTGTCCGACTCTGCGTGACCCCATGGACAGCAGTCCACCAGGCTCCCCCGTCCCTGGGATTCTCCAGGCAAGAATACTGGAGTGGGTTGCCATTTCCTTCTCCAATGCATGAAAGTAAAAAGTGAAAGTGAAGTCGCTCAGTCGTGTCTGACTCTTCGCGACCCCATGGACTGCAGCCCACCAGGCTCCTCCGTCCATGGGATTAGGACACTTTAGCTTGGCTTATTTCAATCTCAACATTTTCCTAATAGATCTGAACAGCTTTTTCCTAACAGCTGAACTGCACTTTCCCAGTTTCTGACCCTTGGCAGTCTTCAAGGATCCCCCCACCAAGTGTTTCCCCTCCGACAGGCTCAGACACACTCCTTGGCTGAGCTTTAAATTGGTTCATACAATCCCTTGTCTTCTTTCATTCAAGCATTATTCATGCAACAAATATTGCTTGAGGGCCTCCTCTGATCTGAGCTTGGCTCTAAGAACTCATTGGTGAACACGACCATCTGAACCAACCCCTAAGTGGCTCACTGTTCACTGCAGAGACCGGTAAGTAGTCAGGCAAAGATTATAGGTAGCAGAGAAAACAACAACTTTTCTGTTAAAGCTTGAGTCAGAATTCATGAAAAGTAAAGAGCTCTCTTCTGTTTAGCAATACACCTTGATGGATCATATGTGGAAAAAAGTCAGGTCCAGATCCTGACCTGCCAGGAGGAGTGAATCCAACAGTTGCTAGTGGGTTCTTAGTGGGTTCTTAGTTCCCTCCAAGGATCAAGCCTGTGTTTGCTGCATTGTAAGATGAATTCTTAACCCCTTGACCACCAGGGAAGTCCCCCTGCTCTGCATTTTAAAGAGGAGTTTTAATCCATTTCGGTAGCCCAAGCAGGAAGAGTAAAGATGCTAGAAGGAATATAAATTGGGAAAGCCAAACACATTTGTGAAAAGAACCCAACAACAAGAAGAGGCAAAAGTCAGAGAAGGTGATGGTGGTGGGAAAATCCCAGGGACTTTTCAAGCCAAGCTAGAATTTGTTCTAAGTTCTTCACTGTGTGCTACCCCTCTGCCTCGCCTTTTATCCCTTCAGTAAAATATGTGATACCAAGATAGCCTCTGTTTGTGGTTTTGTGTAAATTATTGGACAGGAAAACAAAGAGAAACCTCATCTTCCTCATATCACTTCTCTGTTGAGACCAGGATGACACAGAGCATGGCACTGAGAAAGTAAAGAACCCTGAAATTCCAGACCATGGTTGGTCACAGATGAAAGTCCAAACAGAACTGAAGAGAAATGGAGGAGTAGCTGCAGATTTGGATGACAGGGACCACCCCCTCCACACACATGTTTTTACAAATAGACTAGACCTACAGTAGTTCTCAGCCTTGACTGCATATCAGAATCACCTGGTGCTTTCAAATATGTGAGTGCTCAACCACATGATTTAACTTTTCAGAGTTATGACCTTAGCTTCAGTACTTTCTGAATCAGAGAACAATGGTCCTCGAAGGAAAGAGAGGCCTTCAGACCTCAATATAATGTGGTAAGTGTTAAAAGAGACGACATTAAAGAGAACTAAGGAACAGAGACAAGGTGATAATATATGGAAGAGACAGCTACGCTGAAGCCTGCGGACGGAGCAGGACTCAGACAGGCAAAGGAAAGAAGGTGAGACATGGGACAATGTACCAGGAAGGGGAAAGAGTAGAACGGAAAGCAGAGCTCAAACTGTTACAAGGAGCCCCGGAAGGCTGAAGCTTGGTGTGTGTATGAGGGAGGGAGGAGCTAGGCAAATAAGGAGGGAAGTAGCAAGAAGTAAAGTCAAAGATGCAAGGAGTCTACATCAAGGAGATTCCTGTGTGCAGTTAAGAACTAGATTTAGATTTAGGATTAGATTTGTTCTAATTCCTTTAAGATCTATTATAGAAGACAATACCTCTTTCCCCTTCAGCCTCTCAATCCCTACATCAGTTCGCTCTTGCTACATAGCAAACGGACCCAAACTCAGTGAGTTGAAGCAACAAACCTTTATTATTCTTCACAAAACCATAAGTCCACTGGGTAGTTCTGATTTGGGCCAGGCTTGGCTGATCTTGGCTGGGTTCACTCATGAGATTGTGTTCAGCTGGTGGGTAGGCTGGGAGACAGCTTGTCCAGGATGCCTCATTTGTGTCTGGTGGTTGGCTGTTGGCTGTAGTATTGGAGTGACAGGACCACATACCTATCATCATTCAGCAAGCTAGCTCAGGCTTTATACATGGCAATGCCGTCTTCACAGGAGAGCAGAAGCACACCAAAGCTCTTGGGTTCTAGACTTAGAACTGGTACCCTGTCACTTCAGCTGCATTTTATTGACAAATGAGTTTCTTTAAAGGTCAGTCCAGATTTAAGGGATACAAAAACTGATAGAATTGCAAAGTCACATTGCAAAAGGCACGAATACAAAAAATGTAGCCATTTTTGCAATCGACCTACCACACTCCTGTAAGAGCCCTAACTGCCTCCTTAGTTTCCTCCTGGTTTGAAATGGGAGGGGGTTCAGAAACACACTACTTTTCAGGAGCCATGCTAAGCTGCTAAGTCACTTCAGTCGTGTCTGACTCTGTGCGACCCCAGAGACGGCAGCCCACCAGGCTCCCCCGTCCCTGGGATTCTCCAGGCAAGAACACTGGAGTGGGTTGCCATTTCCTTCTCCAATGCGTGAAAGTGAAAAGTGAAAGTGAAGTCGCTCAGTCCTTTCCGACTCTTCACAACCCCATGGACTGCAGCCCACCAGGCTCCTCCATCCATGGGATTTTCCAGGCAAGAGTACTGGAGTGGGATGCCATTGCCTTCTAACATAAATACAGCCACAACTCACAGCAACCAACCAGCCACAGGCAAGAGCCAGGCTCCCAGTCCTAATTGCTCGACATAGTCTTCGCAAGCCATCGATTTTCTTTTTCCCATCTGCATCTCCGGTGTTGTTTTCGTAACATCGCAAACTGTGTGTTGCTTCCTGTGTCCCTCAGGCGTCTGTGGGCATTTTTGCTTACATCAACATGCAAAGAAGAAGCATCACTTCCCCAGGCAGCCAAAGTGAGTGTCAGGGCAAGACCAGCAACCACAGACTCTACTGGCGGCAGGAGGTGGGGATTTCCCAAGGAAAGCGGGGTCCATGCATGCCAGTCCTTCTGAGAGGCAGAGTGCTGTGGCTTGGATCTCCCCAGGCCTTTTCCTTCCTCCTTCCTCCACAAGACTGTGTGACGGAGCTCATCAGCACCTGGCCCGTTGGCCCCATGGGCTCACAGCGGCCACATCCCCTGGCCAGTCACCCTTTAGACACCATGTCCAGCCTGGACTCCTCATTTAAAGAGTGCAGAGGAAAACAAGGGACAACGTGGAAAAGAAATGGCGCCTTGGAAGACAGACCAAAGGAAAGACACTCATGAAGAAGATAGAGTGAAAGGACAGGAAGGGTTTTAGTCATTGACTTGATGTTTTAGAAAGACTAACATCAGTGGGATGATGACTTCCTGGCTATCTTTTCTGAGGAAAAAGTAGGAAATGCAAGACTGAATTGAGCAGGAAGGAATTAGGTTAGACAGAGTGGAGAATTTTCTTCTGCAAGAGCTGCCGTAAACAGGACACAAGACAGAATTTAGGCAAGTCCCTTCACCTGAGAAGTTTCCAGTGTAGCTAGAGATTCCACAGTGATGTTCATACACTAGTGAAAAGGACTGGCCAGTGTAACTTTACTATACAAATACGAGTGGTTTGGCAAAGAGTCTAATTGCAATGACATTTTAAAGAAGAAAACGGAGTTCCATAAATCTCTGTAGAGGTGGCAGGACTTGAGCTAAGAAGGATGTGTATAAATAAAAGCAAGAAAACAGCTCCTCCTATAAACAGAGTGAGCTGTTTTAACAAAGGAAGTAGGTGCCACTCTCATTTGATGGGAAATCTCAGTCCTGGGCAAACTGACACCTTTGGTCACCCCAAAGCAAGGGAAACTTGAATTCACACCATCCATGGGAACATTAAAGAGGCCATTTTGATGAGATGGTAGGATTTAGGTCAAAAGCTACCCTGAAGGCTGAGGTAGGAACAAGATGGTCTTTGCAGGCTCCTTCCAACTTGTTAGTTCTACCACCTCCATCTTCAGGAGACGTTTAAATTTCCTCAGCTTTGGTCATAAATGTCTCACTGGGCACATATCCGTCAGAAAACTCCATATTTTGGTTCTGTTAAGTGACTTAGAACATAGTGCCTTCCCCCAGGGTGCTCATAGGAAGACACTCTTAACAAAGCAGTATTACTTGTGAAGAATTATGTTTCAATATCTTGTACTTGGTAGGGCTTCAGTAGGTGCTTCTGGGATAAATAAATGGATGGGTAGCTGGATGGATGGACAGACAGATGGAAGGAAGGGAGGGGGGAGGGAAGGAGGGAAGGACCGGAGGGAGGGAGGGAGGGAGAAAAGAGGTGAAATTGAATGGCAGCTTTGTGAATGGAATGATGGATAAGTGAATGGATAAATAGAGGAATTATAGTGGCTAAAATAAAAGAGCTATAAGAAGAGAAGTTACATAATACGGCTAGCAAAAAAAGTACAAAAAAAAAAGCTGCATTTTAAAGTTTTTGAGACTGACATGCCAGCAATGTCTTTTTACAGACACATTATATAACACAACAGCATCCAGCCACACACACACATACACACACACACATCACAGCTAACAATACCTCCATATTCCCCTTCCAGCTCCTCTCTACTCTCTTTCCTCTCCCATCACCAACAACATGTTTTAGATGAAACTGAATTAGTTATATTACTCCCACTGACACGACGGGTCCTTGGACTCATCACCTCAGCTTGCTAGTCTCAATAATTCCATCTGCGTCAATGAAAGAGTTGAATCAGATGGTGCCCACAGTCCCTTTTAGTGCTAGGATCATAAACCATTGTCTTTGTTCATTTTAATCAAGTGAAAGAGAGGACATTTAGATAGCACAGGAGCAGTATTTTGGGTCACGTCTATAAATCCCGGGTTGGGAACCACTGAAATAATATGATATTTTCTACACATATGAGATAGGAAGTCAGAAAGAAGTGAAAGGGGAGGCTCCCCTTTTGGTGGTGACCATAGGACCTCTGCCCCTTCCCCTCCCCGAGAGAGAGGAATTGAGCCTGGAAAAAAAGGATGTGTTTCTGTTGTCGCCTTCAGACTGGCTCCATGTGGCTGGTGTGAAGTTGTACATTTTGCAGCTGAAGGCAGTGGGCTCCCCAGGATAATAGCAGCTGTTCAAGTGCATATTAGCACTCGAGATGCTTGATAAGAGGAATTAGAGTACCGCCCGGTTTCTTTATTTTTTATTTTTTGCCTGGCTGAATCAATAATTAAGTGTATTCTAATAGTGCAGTTTTGCTCGAGATTCTCATTTGGCTCAGGCATTAGGTCTAAATGAAATATTTAGTTGACAGGATACAGTTATGGAGCAAAACCACATTTCTGTCTGTATACTTTAATTTTTCTAATGATGAGAAACCACAGTCTGTCTTCCAGCCCTGGCTGCTGTGGCTTTCCTGTCATTTCCTCTTCCAGAGAGAAGATGAAAATCCCTCTTCCTCCTGCAGGAAAAATGCGAATGTCACATCCTAGCATCCTCTGTCCTATGAGGCCTGGAGCCATGAGAAAATGCTACTTCCACCCATTTTTGCTCTAATGCAAACAGACTCATCAGAAAGGCATGCTGGAACCTTTGCCTTAGGCAGTGGAAAAAGAGAAGAAGCTGGGACCATGAAAGACCAAGATTGGGGCAGAGAGAGCTTATTTGGAAGAGACTAGCATCTCAATTGGAGAAGGCAATGGCACCCCACTCCAGTACTCTTGCCTGGAAATTCCCATGGATGGAGGAGCCTGGTGGGCTGCAGTCCATGGGGTCACTAGGAGTCAGACACGACTGAGCGACTTCACTTTCACTTTTCACTTTCATGCATTGGAGAAGGAAATGGCAACCCACTCCAGTGTTATTGCCTTGAGAATCCCAGGGATGGGGAAGCCTGGTGGCTGCCGTCTATGGGGTCGCACAGAGTTGGACACGACTGAAGCAACTTAGTGGCAGCAGTAGCAGCATCTCAACACATGAGGACATGTAACACACAGTGTGTTGTTGCGCTGGGGTGATGCATAGGGATGCTCTAACTTAGAGCATTCCTTTGCAGTCAAGGGATGCTCCAAGTTAGAGAACGGTAGCTCCTGACCCAGGGGACCAGTCTTTTCAGGGCAGAACCAGCTTATGCTGGGAGCTCAGAGATGACTGAGCCCAGAAGGGGAAGGCACAGGCAGTTAGGGCTCAGCTGGGCAGGCTATGGCTCAGAGCAAGCCTGCAATCCTAGCCGCATCACTTCCTTGCTGTGTGACACCAGAAAACTCCCTTTATATTTCTGAGCCCTTTTCCCTCAACTGTTGATAAAGTACCACGACCATAAGGCACCATCCAGTGACGGCTTCTCATGATCTGGTTTCAGCAGACAGGGACATCTAAAGGTCACAGTGGATGTATTCCTGCCCCAAGACAATCCTGTCTTCATTTATTTGTAGGCACCACCTCTCACCCATGACCTTTCCCCTCCCCCTTCTCTCGTTGGACCTCGGGAAGTCACTCTACAGCCTTCCTTCACATTTCACTTTATTTCAGAGTCAAGCAGTATCCACTGGACATTTTCTCACATTCAACCTAAATCCACTAAGCTCTTTCTTAGAGCACATCTCTGCTCTGTGCTCTTCTGAGTCCCACAGCTCCTTACCCAACCCCATCCTCCCCACCTGTGCCTGGAGGAGTCAAAGGGCTCCAAAGAGCATCATCTTGGATCCAGGGCAGTGCTATGAGCCTTCCCCAGGTATTTCTGCATTGCAAGTCTAGGTTGGAGCCCAGACAGGTACCAGCCCACAGAGAAATAGAGACTGGGGTCTCAGATCATCGACTCTGCATAGTTTGCTTTTCTAAGTGCCTCTATTCTAGATAAATATTTTGTATACATTTGCTTTGGAAATTAGAAAAGGAGGGAGAAGTGGGAAGGAAAGAAAGACAAGTGATATTGATCTTGAAGCCAGGCAGGCTGGGTTTGCTCTGAGAGTGTTTGAGGAGTCAAGCCATTCATCTCCAGCAAAGTGGGCCATGCAGAAAAGGAATATTTGTCTAATATTTGCTCAGCCTATTGTGTCTTGCTGTGTATTCCCAGGTGCATTGGCGTTTGGAGAAAGTTAATCTCTCTGTCTTAAGACCTCCCTCTCTGTGCCATTTCTGAGCAAGAGGTGCAGAACATGGGGTTTTCTGTTTGTTTGTTTGTTGTTGTGTGTTTTTCTTATCTCCCTTTTTCTTTCTTTCCTTTTGGTTGTAGCGGGGCAGGTTGCTCCCTGCTACCAAAGCACAGGTATTTAGAGCAGGGGCAGGATGGAAAACAGAGGATGTCTATTCCATGGCCATGGATGAGAGGATGCCTATTTCGTGGCCATGGACGGCAATGGAGGGAGTTCTCCTGAGAGTCTCTGTGGACCAGACAGGAAGCACATACCCAGAAGTATCTGTGAACAGAGCTGTGGAGGAGAGGTCTGGAGCCATACCGGATACCACTGGGACAAGCATTATTAAATGTTTGTGATGCTTTTTCACAGCGATGTTGCATTTTGATTCCCACAGCAACCTTGGAAGGTGAATGAGGCAGCCAGAGCTATGCCCAACTTCCAGACAGGCCAGACGGAACCCAAGATGATAGAATAAGTGGCCGGGAATCGTATAGTGATATCTACAAGATTCCCAGCTACTAGTAGAAAGAAGTAGAAATTAATCATTTCAGAGTTGCCAAGCATTTATCAAAACATACGCCAGGAAG
Source organism: Capra hircus (assembly GCF_001704415.2). Taxonomy (NCBI): domain Eukaryota; kingdom Metazoa; phylum Chordata; class Mammalia; order Artiodactyla; family Bovidae; genus Capra; species Capra hircus. Next base: position 55,882,333 of record NC_030822.1, read on the forward strand.
GGAGTAAAAAGAAAATGAAAACCCCAGTGCTCTTACCCATCCCTCTGCTAAAGCCCTGTCTCCCAGGTACTTCACAATGTTCCACCCCACCCCATGAAATACCTTTTATGCCAGTGTTTACTTGTAACACTAAGGTCCCCTAGAGGGACCTTAGTCCCCACTTCTGAGGCTCCCTTCTGTGGGGAGGAGCGCTGATTAGCATAGCACGCCTCCTCCTTTCCTTACCCACTCTTCCCTAGACAGGAGGGGTGGATATCTCTGCCCCAGGAACTGACTGTCTGATGCATCTGCCAGCCAACCCTTCTGAGACCCATCTCGCCTCTCTCTTCTAGGTCAGTGTCTGGAAGCCCATTGTTGTCACGTATTTAAGTCATGTCCTCAAACTAATCTGTTTTGATAATCAAGGTGATTGTGTTGAGCTCTGTCTTCTGCCTCCTTTAAGGAAAGAGGGAAGGAGGGAGGAAACAAGGAAAGAAGAAAGGAAAACACGAAGGAAGGAAGGAGGGACGAAGGGAGGAAGGGAGGGAGGGAATAAAGGAAGGGAGACAGAGGAAAGGAAGGCAGAAGAGCGGAAGCTTCTATGGACTGAAGAACCTCACACCATCTATCTTATTAGGCCTCGTTTGATCCATAAGAAGCCTGAGCTTTCTCTTCCATTCTCTTTTCTCCCAGGAAATGAGAGGCAGTTCTGCTGAGGGTCTTTTCTCGTTCCACTGTCCATGATCAGCCGCTGAACTGGGGCCCATAAATCAGAAGACATGCTGGTCCCAGTTGTCATTGATTATGCTTCCTCTGACACTACATTTTCCCCTGACTTGAAATACACGTCAAGGCATGAATACATGCCTAATCCACCTGGATGAAAGGTCTGATATAGAACCATCTTCTAGATCCCACTGTCACTTTATGAAAATGCCCCACTAAGTCTGATCAAAGGACAAGTGTATGTTTTGAATGCTCATAACTTTATCAGATAAAATCCCAGGGCAAAGAGTTACTGCGATTCTAGCTCAGCTGCAGATAAGAAAAGAGAAGAACCATATTTTGAGGCCCTGTACATTATGTGTGATATCTCTGTTAAATAATCACAAAAAGCTTTGGAAAAGCATGGGTCTTAGAGTTACCACGGAGCAGAAAGGTGCAAATATTACGCCTTTTACTAAAACTGCTGTCTCAGTTCCCAACCCACCTTCCAGGTCTCTGCTGAGTCTGCTTTTCTGCTGCTGCTGCTGCTGCTGCTAAGTCGCTTCAGTCGTGTCCGACTCTGTGCAACCCCACAGACGGCGGCCCACCAGGCTCCTCCATCCCTGGGATTCTCCAGGCAAGAGTACTGGAGTGGGTTGCCATTGCCTTCTCCACTGCTTTTCTGAGGGGACAGCTGAGCAGACACACGTGGCTTTGGAGTCCTAAGACTTGGGTCACGTTCCAGCTCTGCCATTTCACTATGTGTGATTTTGGGAAGATTACTAAAGCTTCCTGAAGCCTCAGTTTCTCTTCGACAAAATGGAAGAAATTATATCTAACCTACATAGCTATCCTAATGACTCAATAAAATACAGTCACTTACTTCAAATATGTTTGTCTTTTCCCTTCCATGTCACTTTCTTCTGCTTTCACACTTTCTAGGAAATACACTCATTTTTTATTTCACAAATCTTCAACTGATCCTTTTAAAATTTTGGTCACAATAACTTTATCTTTCAAGAGTTCTGTCCTGTTATGATATTGTTCCATAGAGAAAAAAAAAATAGTATCCTGTTCTTGTTTCTGGAATATAAGAAACAAAAAGTATTCTCTTTCCACAGATTTGACAGAGATTCTTTTTCCTCATATTTTTCTTCTGCTCCCTGTGTTGCTTTCTTTTCCTCTGAATTTCTTTCCCTGATAGTTGGGGCACTGCTTTTAAGTTTTCCCCAAATGTGTGGTGATCCTCGGTGGTCCTTTAGGATATCTGACTGGAAATTCCTTGTACGTGGGGTTGTCAACGTCTCGGGTCCACTAGTCTCTATGGCAGTACCCACATCTTTGAGATTGTCAAACGTCAGTGTCCACAGGGCTTTTCCCTGGGGATAGTCTTTCCCGGATCACAGGCCTCCCAGCTCCTGACAGAGTTGAGGGAATAGAGAAGAGGAGTACCCACTGGAAGAATTCTGAGTGCACTTTATCATAATATTTTTTTCCCACAATGCATCTCTTTACCTTCACCCTCACCTGTTGCCCCTAACACAGAACTTCCCTCACTTAATTTCTCCAGAAGACAAAGCTTTTTGCCAGGTTGGAGAGGTATAGTCATTTGGCTGCACAGAATAAGGAAGATCTGGGAGTCCAAATGCTCCTTAACTCATCTCCTGTGTGCGCCTCACTCCTGACCCATACCCTCAGGACTCTGGTACCCCAGACCACCTAAGGCTTCCAGGGACTGCCTCTCACTTCCCATTGGCAAGCCCCTCCGCATTCTCTCAGACATCAGCTCTTCAGTCAGCTGCATCTTTAACACTCCAGCCTGCTATCCACTGTCAAAAAGTTGTTGATATCTTTCATTCTTTGCTCCACCACCCTACTTTTCTGATGCCTTTGTCTCCATGGATTTCTTCTTTTTCTATTCCTTGATGGTCACTGGAGCATGGCAGAGAAGCGGCTGGAAAACAGCAGGTAGAAAAATACCTGTTTAACCTAAAGGGGAATAGCTTCCTCAAAGGCTATCATCACATCTGGCCTATGATAGAGGCTGAATAAATGTTAGTTTCTTTAGAACTCCCTGCTTCAGGCTCAGTGTCTTTAGCTTTTTGGTTAAGATGACAAGGGAGGGCTTATCATCTCCTTGGATGATACTATTTATTAGAGTATTTGTTTATTTTCTGATGTCCTCCACTAGAGTTAAAAAGCCACTGAGGCAAATACTCATCTGTCTTGTTGTCCTCTCAGGCTGCAGCATCTGAAACACTGTCTGATATTGAGTAGGTGTTTATTGTCTGAGTGACAGACTGAGAATAATTAGAAGATAGTATTGGAAAGGGGCTTCCCTGGTGGCTCAGCCAGTAAAGAATCTGCCTGCAATGGAGGAAACCTCAATTTGACCCCTGGGTTGGGAAGATCCCCTGGAGAAGAGAATGGCTACCCACTTCAGTGTTCTTGCCTGGAGAATCCCATAGACAGAGCAGCCTGGCTGGCTACACTGTCCACAGGGTTACAAAGAGTCAGACACAACTGAGCAATTAACACACATACAGTACTGGAAAGACAAGTTGTACCCATACTGAGTAGACTTTGGTGCCAAAATGAGGACTCTAGGCTGTATTTGATGAGCAATTAGAACCCATCAAAAACTTTGCAGGTGAGAAGTTGAAGTCACCAAAGCCGTCCTCAAGGTTGAATAGTCTGATAAGCCTGTGAACTTGAAGCAGATTTGGAAAATGGAGTGGAAACCAATTAAGTCCAGTAACACCCAGGTGAAAGAGACTGAGGGTCATAACTCAGGGAATAGCTGTGGGAACGAACAGCATTGAGAGATGGGCAGAAAAAGTGGCTTTCACTGTCACAGTGTCAGGGTAAGTTGACTGCCCCTGGAAATGCCCAGCCCTGCCCTCCTTTCCCTTCGTGATACCTTGGGCATGTCTGCAGTCCCTACCAACCAGATCTGGAGCCATGGCTGGCAGCTTTGGTTCGTGCTTTCCTTTCTGGCCGCCTCCTTTGCTTGATTTCTGCTCAAGGAGTAGCCCACAGCTCTTACTTCAGTGGCTTCTTCTTTCTTCCCTGGTTAATTTTAAACTTGGGGTTTGCAAGCACTGGCCACAACCATTATTTTCAGTTCCCCAAGGCAGATTTAGATCTGATCACTGAGTCAAGGCGGACAGAGGGGAGCTGCTGTGCAGGTTCTGCCTTCATTAATAAGTTTCCCTGACAGCAGAAGGAAGTCTTTCTAGTCAATTCTTTGTAGTCAATTCCTGATCGTCATCCTCCTGTTGTTAATATTGTTGTTAAACTCCCGAAGTCACACTGAGTGAAAGCTAATTATAATAATTAACAGAGAACTCCTGAACTTGTCAAACTGGTAATTATAAACCACAGGGACTTTTATCATTAATAGATGCCGAGGAAAGTGAAGGCACAGGGGTGCTGGCAGGGAGAGGCGCGCTTGAGATGTTCCGGTCTGGAGCCAAATCTGAGTGCCACCAGGATGCACGGACACAGCTTCCCTTGGCTCTGTGCCCAACACTGAGGCTGCCTCTGGTTCCCCGCAAACCAGCTCCAGTCATTCCACACACACACCTTCTGTTACCACGTCTGAGAGGGCCCAACGTTCCCCACCCTCAAGGTACTCTCCTAGACGTTCGCATATTTACAAGAGAGCAGCTTCTCTACCGGGGCCTTTATAGTCATTAGTCATTCATGCACCAAAATCTCTTTTTTTTAATTGAAATATAGTCGAGTTACAATGTTGTGTTAATTTTATGCATTGAAATCTTATTGAGCATTTACTAAGTATCTGAACTTACTTTAGGCATCAAAGATAAAATTGTGAATAAAATACAATACCTGGAGACTTTCCTGGCAGTCCACTGGTCAAGACTTCACCTTCCAAAGCAGGGGGTGTGGGTTCGGTTCCTGGGGAGCTAAAATTGCACATGCCTTGAAGCCAAAAAATCAAAACATAAGACAGGAACAGTACTGTAACAAATTCACTAAAGACTTTTTTTAAAAAGATGCAATTCCTGACTTCAAAAATTTGTAGTCTAATGAATAAAAGGTGAGGATTCAAGAAGAGCCCTTTAAAATACAATAAACATTATAATTGTGAAGGCACGTGCAAAGTGCAATGTGAGAACGGAAATAAGGTTTATAAACCTGTCATAAGAGGGACTAACCCTGGTATCAAACCAATATAGACCCTGAAATCCTGTTTCTCAAGCAGTGGCTCTGATCATTTATTATTCCTAAATGCCTTTAAGAACAGGCTGGAAGTCATGGTCTTTCACTCCAGAAATGAGTTCAGTCATTTTTGCTTAAATGCAAGATTGTTCCAGGAATTTCAACCCTTTACGGAGACCCTGAAGTCCATTCTAGCTCTGCTGGGGGAGTCTATTGCTCACTGTGCTAAAATCTGCTTTTGTAAGCACTGAACACTGCCCAGTACATAGTAGGTACTCAATAAGAGACAGCTTTGATTATATTCTTACTACCTCATGTTCTTAATGGAAGAACTTTATAAGATAAAGTATGAGGAAGTACTTCACTAGCTCCAAAGAATAAGGTGCAAGCTGGTTACTATTACTGACAAATACTGGTGGATTCAGTCTGGTCACTGTCTTGTGTGTCCAGAGGCAGCACCCATCATGGCTTCTCCTCCACATTCCCAGGGCAGAGAAGGAGCCTCAGCATTTCCTTGAGGAACTGATTCTTTTTCCCTTCTTTCTCGCTACCTGTGATGGCCTAAGGCATCACAGGTGCCTGAGCGCTTCCCCACAAAAGCCTTAGGAAGAGCCTGGCTTCCCCCGACCCTCCCCCAGACTATGGTAGAATGAATTCTGCTCTGCTCCTGAGTGTGGTTTCCCCTCCCTGCCACTAATGTGGTCATTAATAGATACAGCTGTGGAGGGGTGGCTTGGAAACCTCTGCTGGCCTTCATCCCCCACCAATCTCCCCAGTTAGACCATCAATCTAAATATAAAACCACTCCCTTGTGAGGCAAACATCATCTCAAGACAAGGTCCACAGGATGCTCTTCTAAACAGATTACTTCTTCCAAGTCCTGTCTGAATCCAAATGTGGGAAGTATCATAAAAAACAATTCTGCAGAGTCAGCTCAAAGGCCACCCCAGGGCCAGGTCTCAGGGTACAAAGGGGAACTCGGGCCATCCGAGGGACCCTGGTGACCCAGGAGGAGGTGGGGAGATGCTGGCTGGCAACCTGTTCCGTGTCCCAGCTGGACTCCCTTTGAAATTTGGGGGCTTCTGCTGGCTGGCTGAAAAGGGCCAAACGGGTTCAAGTCAGGCCAAGGTTGGGCTGGCTTCGAAGTCCCAGGCCAGGGTGTATTTTTAGCCCAAGCTCAAAAAATTGTCAGAAAAACTTGCAAGGGCTCCAGGGCCAACAGCAGCATTTGGTTTTGGCTGAAACTAGAGGGACAGAAACCACATGCCTCAGAGGGACACAGAAAGGGGTCTGGGGGCGGGTAGCCAGGATGTCCTGGGGCCTTGCTGTGAAGAGTGGAGGCCTCTGTGGAGGACCCAGGAAGCTGGAAGAGCAGATAGAAGTCAGGACGCTCCGCCAAAGTGTCCCCACTTCCCGACAAGTTCTGTGTCTCCTCTGCTGGAAGGGAGAGGGTCAGGCCAGGTTAGCTTTATCTGGGTCGCTTCTTGCCAGAGCCACAAAAGACCAGTTTCCTCCGCGAGAGCTTTTGTTTTCTGAAGGGGCTGCGGCTCATCCTGGGAGGAGCCATTGTTTCTGCAGAGGATTTTTAGATCAGCCGCTGGCTTTTGGCGCCCTTCTCCTCCGAGTTCTCCCCCATTCTTTTTGTGCGGGGCCCGCTTTCCTGGACATAAACAACAAATGGTCCTATTCACCCTGGAGATAAGATTGTGCTTCTCCCAAAGTCACCGCTGTCCTCTCACTGCCTCTGGAACTGTTTGAATAATGAGGCTCCTGGAGAATTCATGTTGTTTTATCCTTTTCTTCCCCGAGATTGGAGATTCCCTAGGCAGGCCTGGTGGGCAGTGCCTACAGGGGGTTACCTGGGGGTGGTTCACACAGGGCAGCAGCCCAAGAGAGCTTTTCTTCTTGCTGTAGTGGTCCGGGCTCCATGCAGCTTTTTAGAATGTTTATATATACTGGCTTCTCTTCTCTTCATTAAAAAAAATTTTTTTTCTTGCCAAGTCAAACAATGGCTCTCATGCAAAGAATTCCCAATCCTTCTGAAATGGTGGACCGCTTCAGCCTGAGATTTTTTTTTTTCCACCTTCTAGAAGCTGCCATGGCTCCAGCAGACTTGCAAAGGGAAACGGACAGGATATGTGCCAGAGTAAGCAGCCAGCTTATTATTTCAAAGCGTTCCTTCCTTTGAGATTCTGTCCTCCTCACCGGCCCCCACTGGACTTAGAGATGGAAGACCCGGATTTGAGATCCAGCCACACTGCTTGCTAAGACTGTGTGACCTTAGGTGAGATAATTGATTTATCTTTTTTTAACTTGCTATCTTATATTGGAGTATAGTTAATTAACAAGATTGGGTATCGGGTGTACAACAAAGTGATTCAGTTATACATTTACATGTATGATTCAGTTATACATTTACATGTATCTATCTATCCTTTTTTCAAAAATTTTTCACCATTAGGTTGCTACAGAGTACTGAGCAGAGTTCTTTGTGCTACACAGTAGGGTACGTGCATCCCAACGTCCATTGCAGCGTTGTTTACACTAGCCGAGTCATGGAAGCAACGTAAATGTCCATCAACAGAAGGATGGATAAAGAATATGTGGTATAGATACACAATGGAATATTACTTCGCCATTAAAAAGAGTGAACTAATGCCATTTGCAGCAACACGGATGGACCGAGAGATTATCACACTAGGTGAAGTAAGTCAGATGAGGCACTTTAAACCCTCATACTTACTGTCTTTATCAGAGTAGGAGGCTAATTCTGCTGACTTCATCTGTTTGTGATGAGACTCAATAATAATGATGGATGGGATAGTGATCTATGGACTAACTGCTGAGAAATGCTTGTAAAGTGCTCTGACCATTTCTTAGTACCATCATTAAAATAATCATGATTATAATGACCTGTTTAAGGGGAAACAACCAGCTTTGTTTTCAGACTTAGATTTAAATCTTGGCTCTGCTATATATTAGCTGTGTAACTTTGAGCAAAAGATTATTAAATTTATCTATGCCTTAATCTCCTCATTCATAAAAATGGACATAAGACCATCTAATTAATAAGACTGTTGGGGAAGTTTAAGAGAGAACATAGGAAAAGTGTCTGCTATGCAGCAAGTTTCCAACAAATGTTTCTTTTTCTTTTTACCTTTGATTAATTCCTTTGGGTATTCTTTCAATGTTTATTGAACATCTATTATAAGCTGGATCTTGTGCCAAGCACTTGAAAGTCAAGAGATAAAGATTTGAGAAATGCAGTGTGTGGCAAGGATGGGAAAGATACTATAGCAATTCAACGGGCTGAGTGGTTTACACAACCAACTGAGAGGGACAGATGAATCCTGTCCAGGAGCTCAGATGACACTTGACCCTGGCTTTGAAAATGTGCACAGGACATCTCCAAGACAGAGACACCAGGAGAGGGCATTTTAAGCAGGGAGACTTGGAACAAAGGCTCTGATGCCTAGAAGTGCACGATCTGTCAGTGGCAGGAGACGAGGCTAAAGAAAGCAAGAACCAGATTAGAAGCATGCAAGCAATCGATGCAAAGACGTTGGACCTTATCAGAGGGCATTGGGAAGCCTTTTAGAGGATATAAGCACGGAAGTGACATGATCAGATTTGCATTTTAGAAAAGCTGCCTAGCATCTGAGGAATGGCCTGGAGTGGAAAGGGGGGCAAGCAGTAGAGTAAGAACAGAGGCAAGAACAAGAACAAGAAGCAAGTGGGATGGAAGTAATTCAGGGGACAGATAAGGCTCAAATTAGGGAACTAGCAGCGGGAAAGAAGAGGTTGTGAACTAAGTGAAAATTTAGCTTAGCGAAATAAAGGAATAAGAGTTGACTTGGGTGTCTGACTCAGGAAAGAGGGAGGGTGGTGACGCCATGAACTCAGAGAGGAAACAAACTTGATATAAATGATCCCCAAATGTGCCTTCTTCAGATTCCAGAGACGCTGGGAATAGGAGTGACCTTGTGATGAGCTAATGATGTTCCTCTGATTAGGGACGAGATTAAGGGGTTAATATCCTCAAGCCTTTTAAGGCTGAGAGAAAAGGAGTACCTCCTTTCATGTCCCATTTGTGTACTTTGGAGGAGGAGTCAATGTGATTGTTTCAAAGAGTATGAACATTACTATATTATTTTACAACTGCTTTGCAACCATAACTACTATATTATATGATATAATGTGGTAAAATTATAATATTGAGTTATTTAAATATTATTGGAATCATGGGTTTCTTTTTTATGTTACTTTGATACTCTTCTGTGTTTTCTGAATTTTCTATCATGAACATAAATGTTATAAAATATCATTATTTTATAATTATAAAACAAATATCAACCCAATAGAAATATGAGCAAAATACTTGAATAAACACAAAAGAAGATCTCCAAGTAGCCAATAGACGTACAAAAACATGCTTGACCTAATTAGAAATCAAGAGAACACCTTTTAAAACTCACAGTGCAATTCCACTAGACAGGCAGCCAAATGGTAAAATGAAGAAGATGGAAAATATCAAGAGTTGTCATGGATGAAGAACAAATGTAACTCTTGTCCATTGATAGTAAGGAGTAAATTCATAGAATCATTTTTTAAAACTTTTTGGCAGTTATGGTATTTACACTATTGTGGAACATATGCAAACCATGATTTAGTAATTCCACTCCTAAGTAGAAAACCAAGAAAAATGTATACATATATTCAGCAAAAAATACATACAAGAGTTTTTATCGTAGAACTATGATACCAATCTGGATAGTATACCAATATCCATCAATAGTACAAAAGATAAATAAATTATGGTATGTTAAGACAATGCAATACTATATAATAAAGAGAATAAAATCTTCTACTATTGTATGTATGTAACAATAGGAATAATTTTCAATATTATGAGAATTCAAAATTCTCATAATTTTGAATAAAAGACAACAGATATTTATATGAAAGCAAAACCGGTTCATGATGTTTGAAGTCTGGATTGTAGGAAGTATAATTTGAAGGAAGCGTGGGAAGGATTTATGGATGCTAGTAATGTTTTATTTTTTTAATATGTGTGCTGATTATATAGATGAATAATCACTTATACAGATGTGTTTCTCAGAATTTATTTAGTTGGGTGATATATACACTTTTGTGTATATATATTATGCTTTCATAAATTTTCATCTAAAAATACTAGAATTGAAGGGATCATTGATGATGGCCTGTAGCATCAATACTAAGGAAGATTCCGTCTACCTTTTTCAGCCTGGAGTTGGTATCTGAAGATGATGTTAGGAGGTCAGAACTGGGTGCTGGGAATAGTAACACAAAGTCAACATTTATTCATTTATTAAAGCCTAGGATCTGGAAAAATCCTCTCCTTCTGATAAAAGAACAGTATCTGAAAAGGTGATATTATTACAGATTCTACAGGACTAAAAACATGAAGCTAATATAAAAACTTTATACCAATACATTTGAAACTATAGAGGTAATGAATATATTCCTTAAAAACATAGCTTATTAAAACTAACCCAAAAAGAAAGAGAATATGATAATCCCACATCTAATCAGAAGTCAAATCTATAGTTAAAAACATTGACACACACACACACTTCAGACCTAGGTCGCTTCTGTATTGAAACCTTCAAATTTAAAGCAACAGTTTTACAAAGCTTTTTCAGAAATTTTAAAAAGAGGGGGTGTGTGTGTGTGCTTAGTCGAGTTTAATTCTTTGCAACCCCAAGGAGTGTAGCCACCAGGCTCCTCTGTCCATGGGATTCTCCAGGCAAGAATACTAGAGTGGGTAGCCATTCACTTCTCCGGGGGATCTTCCTGACCCAAAGATCGAACCCAGGTCTCCTATATTGCAGGCAGATTCTTTACCGCCTGGCTACCAGGGAAGTCCCTAAATAGAGGGAATACTTCCTAACTCATTTAAGAGGTTAGCAAACCTTGATACTAAAAACTGACAAGGATATTACAAAAGAGGAAGTCTAAATTAATCTGACTCACAAACACAGATACAAAAATCCTAAGTAGCATCATCAAACAGAATTCAGGAATATATGAAAAGGAGACTATTAAGACCAAGGAATATTTACTGCAAAAATGAAAAGCTGATTTAATATTTGAAAACAATTCTAGTTTACAATAATAACAGAAAAAAAATTTTATACTATCTTCTCAATAGGAGCAAGAATGATTATTAATAAAATCTAAAACATATTGATGATAAAAGCTCTAAGCAAAACAGAAATAGAATAAAATTATCTTATGAGAAAAAATAACTGTAAAACTAGCAATCACCATCCTTTTTTAAATAAATTTTTATTGGAGTATAATTGCTTTAAACCATCGTGTTCGTTTTTGCTACAGTTTCTGCGGTACAAAAAGTGAATCAGCCATACGTATACATGCATTCTCTCTCTTTTTGGATTTCCTTCTCATTTAGGTCACCATAGAGCACCAAGTAGAGTTCCCTGCGTTACACAGTAGGTTCTCATTAGTTTTCTATTTTATACATAGTGGTGTATATATGTTAATCCTGATCTCCCGATTCATCCCTCCCTTTCTCCTCCCATCTTGGTATCCACACATCCATTTTATATATCTGTATCTCATAAAAAAGAACAAAATTGTGCCATTTGCAGAGATGTGGATGGACCTAGAGACTGTCATATAGGGTGAGGTAAATCAGAAAAAGAAAAGAGTATCATAAAATATTGCTTATATGTGAAATCTAGAAAAATGATACAGATTAACTTATTTGCAAGGCAGAAATAGCAAGCACCATTCTAAATGGAAAATACAAAGGGTCAGATATCCCTTTGACCCTTTGAAAAGGGAAATAAAGCAATGGTTTACGTCCATTCAAAATTGTAATAGTTTGAATCAGTTCTAACAAAGTGGGTGAAACTGGAGCCTATTATACAGAGTGAAGTAAGCCAGAAAGACAAACACCAATACAGTATACTAATGCATATATACGGAATTTAGAAAGATGGTAACAATAACCCTGTCGATAACCCTGTCTCTTTTGCTACGAGACAGCAAAAGAGACACAGATGTATAGAACAGTCTTTTGGACTCTGTGGGAGAGGGCGAGGGTGAGATGATATGGGAAAATGGCATTGAAACATGTAATTTATCATATGTGAAACAAATCGCCAGTCCAGGTTCAATGCATGATACAGGGTGCTCGGGGCTGCTGCACTATGACCTAGAGGGATGGGATGGGGAGGGAGGTGGGAGGGGGGTTCAGAATGGGGAACACATGTACACCCATGGTGGATTCATGTCAATATATGGCAAAACCAATACAATATTGTAAAGTAAAAAAAATAATACTAATTTTAAAAAATTGTAATAGAAAATTGTCTAGTCAATGTGATAAGAAAAAAAGATCACAATTATAAAGTGATAACTAAACCTATAAAGAGATAATATTTGCATATAATACTGTTTTTTACATAGGTAATCTGAAAGAGAATACAGATTAACAATCAGAATTCTAAAATTATTTAGCAAGTGACTGGATATAAGGACAATATACAAAAATCAATTATATACTTGTATAATGTAAACAAAGAGTTAGAGTATGAATTGCTTTTCAGATAATTATAAGGCATTCATAACAGCATCAGCAAACAAAATACCTACGATTAAATCTAATGAAAGATATGGAAGACTTCTATGTATACATATATCACCACTACCATCAACACCAAAACAACAAGCAAAAATCATACCAGAAGAAATCCTTATTAAAATATTATTGGAAAAATGGGTCTAGATCCAATGCATGCTCAGTCATTCAGTCATGTCTGACTCTTTGAGACCCCCTGGACTGTAGCTCACCAGTCTCCTCTGTCCACGGAATTTCCCATGCAAGAATACTGAGGTGGATTGCCATTTTCAACTCCAGGGCATCTTCCTGACCCAGGGACTGAACCTACATCTCCCAATCTCCAGGATTGCAAGTGGATTCTTTAGTACTGAGCCACCAGAGAAGCTCCCCTAAATTCAATGAGATACAGAAACTTTTCAAGGATTAAAAACCAAATTGTGCAATGATATCATCTCCAAGTTTAGCTATATATTCAATTTAATCCTAATCAAAATGCCAGTGAATTCTCCCTTCTTTCCTGTTTTCTTTTTGAAATGGAAAATATTATTCTAAAATCCATATGGAAGTGAAAAAGGTCAAGAAGCTAAGACATTCTTGACAAAGAACAAAAAAGCAGAACATATCATTAGGTGACAATAATTAAGACAGCATAGTATTAGCACAAAGATAGACAAATAAGCCAATGGAACAGAAGAGAGTCCAGAAACTACTATACATATATGATCACTGGGTCTGACACTGCAGAATAGTAGAGATAATGCAATGTTTTCTTTAATGGTGTTAGACCCTTGGATATCCATATAGAATAAAATAAAACTTGATTTTTATAATATAACATATATAGAAATCAATTTCAGATGGCTTATTTATCTAAAAGTAAAAGGCAACACCATAAAGTTTCTACATGACAACCTAAGGTATTATCTCTGTGACAATGTTAGTCACTCAGTCATGTCCAACTCTTTGCCATACTATGGACTGTAGCCTGCCAGGCTCCACTGTCCATGGGATTTTCCAGGCAAGGATACAGGAGTGGGCTGTCATTTCCTTCTCCAGGAGATCTTCCTGAACCAGGAGCAAGGGGAAAAAAAAGGATTATTTGAAAGGACACAAACGTGTTAAACATAAAGGAAAAGATGGATAAATTAGACTGCATAAATTGGACCTTCTATTCATCAAAAGATACTATTAAGAGAGAAAAAACAGGTACAGAGTCAGAAATATTATTTGCAAGCCATGTAACTGACAAAGGACTCAATCCAAAATATATAAAGAACTTATAAATCAATAAGGAAAGTACAAGTATTAAAAAAAAAGATGAGAAAGATACTTAATAAATAAGAATATTTTAATGACCAGTTAACAAATGAAAATGATCAAGCTTATTAGTAATTAAGGAAATAAAGACTAAAACCATAGTGAAATACCACTACATACCCACAAGAACAGCTAAAATTACACAGATTGGTAATAAATAAAGTGTTGGCAAGGGTGTGGAGCAACTGGAACGCTCATACTTTGTTGATGGGACTGCACTTTGGTAGAATTATTTGGAAAACAGCTTTCTACTAAACTTCAACTTATGCATACTTTATGACCCAGCAGTTTCAATCCCAGGTATGTATCCAGTAGAATAATGCATTATGCATAAACATACATGCACGAGGATATTCATAGTAACATTGCTCATAATAGCACAAACTGAAGCAATTCAAATTCCACCAGCAGTAGAATAGGTAAATGTTGTATATTTGTACAATGGTATACTACCCAGCAATGAAAACAAACTACAACTGTGCTCAGTAATGAGGATGAATCTCCCATGTACGTGCATGCGCTAAGTCGCTTCAGTTGTGTTCAGCTCTTTGCAGCCCTATAGACTGCAACCTGACAGGCTCCTCTGTTCATGGGACTCTCCAGGGAAGAATACTGGAGTGGGTTGCCATACCCTTCTCCAAGGGATCTTCCCGACCCAGGAATCAAACCCGTGTCTCTTACCTCTCCTGCATTGGCAGGTGGGTTCTTTACCACTAGTGCTGGAAGCCCCTCATGTGTATGCTATGGATCAAAATAAGTCAAATACATCTAATATACTCCATATGATTCCATCTAAAGTCCCCCAAACAAGCAATACCAGCCTGTGATCTCAGAAGTGAGGATAAGAGTAACCTTTAGGGAGAAGAGAGACTAGTGATGAGAAGGGATTAAGAAGAAGGTTTCTGGGGTCCTACAGGTGTTTTATTTTCCTATCTGGGTAATAGCTTCACTGAGATTTGTTTCATGATGATTTATAGAGCTATAGTTTCCTGTCATGTACATATTTCTGTCTGAGTATTATACTTTACATGCTTATTTTTAAAAAATTAAGAAAAATAAGCATGAATATCCATACTAAACTAGAAATAGTTTAAACTCTGGACTACCTCCATGGATGGGAAAGAAAAGGTCAATGGAGTTTTGTGAGGAGAGGATAAATTCATGAAAATGTGGGTGTACTTCAAATAGTAAATTCCCAGAAACTGAAGCTCCTTTTTAACAAAGTCAACACACAACCTCTTTCTCTTTTTTTTAAAGTCTTCATAAATCATGCAAAGCAGGCTACTTGCCTTGGCAGCTCCATCCTAAAATTACTCCACACACAGAGTCATGTGTCCTCCCCCATTTGAAAGTCAACAAGTCTCAGCCAAAATTGTGAAAGTTGGTAGGATATTTCTTCTGTTGTCAGTTTCATTCTGCAGCTTTGATATATTTTGAAGATCACTAGGCTTGCAATCAGAACCTTAGGTTCAAATATAAGATAAAGATCTCTAGTTTGGCAACCTTTGGTCCTGGCAATGGTTTCTGGACAGCTCTGAGCCTCAGTTTTCTCTTATGCTTGATGAAAAGGGCACACAGGCCTGCCTCCCAGGGCTGTGACCAGTAGTAATTCAAAACACACACACACGTACTCTTCAAATCTTAAGGTGTTGTGTACCTAGAAGGGATTGCCCCTCCTCCTCAGCTCCCATCTCCTTGGCAACCTCCATTACAGGTGTCACTATCATCCTGGTCTTTAACCCTCCTCCCTCTGTCATACCCGGAAAGAATCTGATATTAGTAATTTATATTCCAAGGATTGATTGATTATTCTCCAACTGGAGCTCAGCCAGGCGTTTGCATTTTATGTCTTTTATCCCTAATTGTGGCATGAAAGACTTTTTCTCTTGTTAAAAAGAATTTGAGACTTCAGCAAGAAGGTGGTGAGCTCTGGGGGAAGGGAGGGGGAGCTTGAAATCACATTAGCCAGATTCTGCTAGTTCTGAAGCTGAATTTGATTTAGCCCTTTTCAAGCGCTTTTTGTTTTGCTGGAAATGGCGTGGCACAGTAGCCAGAGGGACTGCCCTACTAAACGGTCCCTGCCCTCCTAGATAAGGTTGGGGAGTAGGCAAACAGGACTCTGGGGCTGTCGATGTCCCAACCCTTGCAGAGGGTAAAATAGATCCAATCCCTCAGTTACTATCTTTGACCCAAAGCCTGCCTGACTCCTGGAGAGGTAGGCTGCAGCCCTGCCTCCTGCCTCCTGCGTCTCCCCTCCACTTCCTGTTTTGAGATCAGCTGTGTCTCTCCTTCTGCACCTCTAATCTTAGCCTAATCCCTGACATCCCTTCCCTTTGTCCCAAGACACCATGCTGACTTTCAGCTTGATTTTATTACGCTTTTAAAGACTGTTCATACCTTAATCCCCTTTATCTGGCATCCTGGCATTTATTCTTAGAGCTTATTTACTATTTCTGCATCTGGCTATCACATTTCAAAGCCAGAAATATGTTCTCCTATAATGTTTCTTCTTGGTAAATAAAGATGTTGCTGTCTCAAAGATGTTAAAAGGAAAGGGAAGTTGAGAAAGGTACAAGAAACCAAAGAGGAATCGTCTGAATGAATTGATGCAAATCAGACACCCAAAGATAGCAGAAGGGAAAAGCAGAAAGGAGCTTATTTGTCTATGAAAAAACCTAACTAGGGTGGAGAGAGGGGAAATCCCAAGATCTTGTCTAGACCAACAAAAAGTACCTGAAGACATCACTTTGGTGTATTGGTTTTGGGCAGAAATTAAGAAAAGAATCTCAAAGATGATATTCTGAAGGTTGCGAAGGGAGTTCTTTGACTCAGCACTTAGAAGCAGAATTTGGGCAGCCAGTAAGAAATGCAAACTTGTTGAGAACTGAGCTTCAGAAATGAGACAGTGGACTGGTAACTGAGATACCACGAGCAGCTCACACTGCAGTGAAATTATTTTGCAGGGAAGTAGCAGGCAAGGGCTTCCCACGTGGCATTAGTGGTAAGGAACCTGCCTGCCAATGCAGGAGACATGAGAGTTCTATCCTGGGTCAGGAAGATCCCCTGGAGGAGGGCATGGCAACCCACTCCAGTATTCTTGTCTGGAGAAGCCCATGGACAGAGGAGCCTGGCCAGCTACAGTCCATAGGGTTGCAAAGAGTCAGACATGACTGAAGAGATTGAGCACGCACGCATGCATCCGGGAAGGAAGAGACTGAGGAAGTAGGAGCCGGCCTCAAGGATGGGGCTACAGAGAGGAAATGTCTGATTCTCTGGGAGGTGGAAGAGAACTGTGAGCTGAAATACACACAGGCTTTCTTCTTCACTGCAAGAGGAGATGGTCAGTTTTTGCTTTAAGGGGAAGTGTTCCAAATCTATTCAACCCAGGAAGTACTGTGGAAATTCACATTTCCTCTACTCTCCTCCCATCCTACTGTCTCTCCTTTCTCCCTTTTCCATCTGGATATGGACATGATTCCCCAGGCTCCACCTTCTGGTCCAGATCGCCTCATCCCTCTCCCCTTCAGGATCTATGAATTTGAGACTCCTTTCCCAAATCATTTGGTTGGAAAGAAATGGCTTCTTGCAGCATTCACATTAAAATTTGAAGATGAGGAAGAAAAAGAGAGGGAAAAAAAGTAGATAAATTAGCAATGTTCACTCAGCGTGATTTTGCTTTAATCCAGGCTTGTGAGCTTGACAGGGCTCAGAATAAACGAAAGCAGATGTGTCCATCACACCAGCAGATATATTACTGCTAATCCCAGACAAGACGGCAGAAACACATCACGCCTGGCCCCCACCCTGTCTCCCTCTTAATCCGCTTCTAATTGCACTGGGCATGCTGCCTGCACACCTCTGTCCCCCCAGGCGGTGCCAGCGCGCCTCTGGTTGCCACTCTCTCCCCGGAAGAGGCCAGTGTCGTGTCAAAGCGGCTCTTTTTGCAGAGTTAGAGCAGCCACAGAAATCTGGGGTTTGCCTGTGGTTGAAGAAGATGTAATAATCAGCTGAGGGCCTGGAAGTGGAATCCTGGGGTCAGTTCTCACAATCAGCTGTTAGAGAGGGTTAGAGGAGATAGTTTATGTGCAAGTTATTTATCTAATTCCTGACACATAGTAAGCTGGGTAAAAGTTACCCTCTTTAAATAGTAGCTATCATTTATTGACTGCCTACCCTGTGTGATATAGGCTTCCCCGGTGGCTCAGTGGTAAAGAATCCACCTGGCAATGCAGGAGACGAGGATTCAATCCTTGGGACCAAAAGATCCCCCAGAGAAGAAAATGTCAACCCACTCCAGTATTCTTGCCTAGGAAATCCCATGGACAGAGGAGCCTGGCTGGCAAAAAATCAGGCGCAACTTAGCAACTAAACCAACACCACCACTCTATGTCAGGCACACACTAATCAAAAAAAAAATACATCTAAATAATGCTTGTGAGTAAGTGAAAGTCACTCAGTCGTGTCTGACTCTTTGTGACCCTGTGGACTATACAGTCCATGGAATTCTCCAGGCCAGAATCGTGGAGTGGATAGCCTTTCCCTTCTCCAGGGGATCTTCCTAAGCCAGGGATCAAACCCAGGTCTCCCACATTGCAGGTGGATTCTTTATAAGCTGAGCCACAGGCAGCTATTAAAAAAGGAAATATCTGACAGTACAGAAATTCATTATTAAAAAGTAAAGATATCCTGTCTTGGCATACCTCCCCTCAAATACCTCTCCTCAGGAATCAACATGGTTCAAAGCTTGTGTATGTGTGTACATATAAAGACATGAATACACATCTATATATGTTTTTACATAGTTGGTATCCTAGTATACTATACCACTATGCAAATTTTTCAAAATTTAATATCTTGTCAACATCTTTCCTATGATAGTACCTACAGATATATTTTACTCTTTAAACTACTGTATAGTAATCCCTTTTGTCAGTGTATCATAACCTATCATTTTAATTAGAGATCTATATAGAGTTTGAATTTTATAGCCACAGAATGGATTATTCAAAAAACAGTGACTACTATTTTTTGTAACTCTAAGTAATCTGTATTTCAGTTCCTCGTTTTGTGTGGCAACTGGGAAGATAACCTTGTCAAATCTAGTAATCTCATTTTAGGGTTCACTCAGTAATTCAGGTTTGAGGTCAGTAACTCTAGATTTCTTCCCTTTGAACCCTTCTCTCACAACACTGTCTACATTCCAGGCCGCAGAGGACAATCATGGTAGGCCCAGAGCCTCTGGTCTGTGGCCAGCCGTGGCACTACCCTCTGAAATGTACTTATTTACCCGCTAGGTTGTTGATTATAATCTCTCCAACTAACAGCTGGTTGTATGTTCATCTACCTCTTCCTAGTTCTGTCAACTTTGGCTTTATATACTGAGTTTACCAAAAAGTTCATCCTGGCGATGGTGGGAGGGAAGTTTACGAGAGAGGGGATATATGTATACCTACGGGTGATTCATATTGATGATGGCAGAAACCAACACAATATTGGAAAGCAATTATCCTTCAATTAAAAATAAATAACTTTTTAAAAATTAATTTATTTAATTGGAGGCTAATCACTTTAAAATATTGTGGTTTTTGCCACACATTGACCTGAATCAGCCATGGGTACACATGTGTTCCCTATCCTGAACCCCCCTCCTATCTCCCTCCCCATCTCATTCCTCTGGGTTCCCAGTGCACTGGCTTTGAGTGTCCTGTTTCATGTCTCTAACTTGGACTGGCGATCTGTTTCACATATGGTAATATACATATTCCAATGCTGTTCTCTCAAATCATCCCACCTCACCTTCTCCCGCAGAGTCCAAAAGTCTGTTCTTTACATCTGTGTCTCCTTTGCTTGTCTCACATATAGGGTCATCCTTACCATCCTTCTAAATTCTATATATATGCATTAATATACTTTATTGGTGTTTTTCTTTCTGACTTACTTCACTCTGTATAATAGGCTCCAGTTTCATCCACCTCATTAGAACTGAGTCAAATGCATTATTTTTAACAGCTGAGTAATATTCCATTGTGTGTATGTACCACAGCTTTCTTATCCATTCATCTGCTGATGGACATCTAGGTTGCTTCCATGTCCTGGCTATTATAAACAGTGCTGCGATGAACATTGTGGTACACGTGTCTTTTTCAATTCTGGTTTCTTCAGTGCGTATGCCCAGCAGTGGGATTGCTGGGCCATATGTTCTATTCCAGTTCTATTTCCAGTTTTTAAAGGAATTTCCACTCAGTTCTCCATAGTGGCTGCACTAGTTTGCATTCCCACCAACAGTGTAAGAGGGTTCCCTTTTCTCCACATCCTCTCCAGCATTTATTGTTTGTAGACTTTTTGATAGCAGCTGTTCTGACCAGCGTGAGATGGTACCTCATTGTGGTTTTGATTTGCATTTCTTTGATAGTGAGTGATGTAGAGCATTTTTTCATGTGTTTGTTAGCCATCTGTAGGTTTTCTTTGGAGAAATGTCTGTTTAGTTCTGTGGCCCACTTTTTGATGGTATTGTTTATTTTTCTGGTATTGAGCTGGATGAGCTGTTTGTATATTTTTGAGATGAATTCATTGTCAATTGCTTCATTTGGTATTATTTTCTCCCACTCTGAAGGCTGTCTTTTCACCTTGCTTATAGTTTCCTTCATTGTGCAAAAGATTTTAAGTTAGGTCCCATTTGTTTATTTTTGTTTTTATTTCCATTATTCTGGGAGGTGGGTCATAGAGGATCTTGCTCTGGTTTATATCAGAGAGTGTTTTGCCTATGTTTTCCTCTAGGAATTTTATAGTTTCTGGTCTTACATTTAGATCCAGTAACATTTTCTTTTAAATTTGGGTGTTGTGGAAGAACTCAAATAAAGTGTTCGGCCAACCCAATATTTTGAAACTGTTATTCAGTTCAGTTCAGTTCAGTTCATTCGCTTAGTCATGTCTGACTCTTTGCGACCCCATTAATCGCAGCACACCAGGTCTGCCTGTCCATCACCAACTCCCAGAGTTCACTCAGACTCATGTCCATAGAGTCAGTGATGCCATCCAGCCATCTCATCCTCTGTCATCTCCTTCTCCTCCTGCCCCCAATCCCTCCCAGCATCAGAGTCTTTTCCAATGAGTCAACTCTTTGCTTGAGGTGGCCAGAGTACTGGAGTTTCAGCTTTAGCATCATTCCTTCCAAAGAAATCCCAGGGCTGATCTCCTTCAGAATGGACTGGTTGGATCTCCTTGCAGTCCAAGGGACTCTCAAGAGTCTTCTCCAACACCACGCTTCAAAAGCATCAATTCTTCGGTGCTCAGCTTTCTTCACAGTCCAACTCTCACATCCATACATGATCACTGGAAAAACCATAGCCTTGACCAGACGGACCTTAGTCAGCAAAGTAATGTCTCTGCTTTTGAATATGCTATCTAGGTTGGTCATAACTTTCCTTCCAAGGAGTAAGTGTCTTTTAATTTCATGGATGCAATCACCATCTGCAGTGATTTTGGAGCCCCCAAAAATAAAGTCTGCCACTGTTTCCACTGTTTCCCCATCTATTTCCCATGAAGTGATGGGACCAAATGCCATGATCTTAGTTTTCTGAATGTTGAGCTTTAAGCCAACTTTTTCACTCTCCTCTTTCACTTTCATCAAGAGGCTTTTTAGTTCCTCTTCACTTTCTGCCATAAGGGTGGTGTCATCTGCATATCTGAGGTTACTGATATTTCTCCCAGCAATCTTGCTTCCAGCTTGTGCTTCTTCCAGCCCAGTGTTTCTCATGATGTACTCTGCATATAAGTTAAATAAGCAGGGTGACAATATACAGCCTTGACGTACTCCTTTTCCTATTTGGAACCAGTCTGTTGTTCTATGTCCAGTTCTAACTGTTGCTTCCTGACCTGCATATAGGTTTCTCAAGAGTCAGGTCAGGTGGTCTGGTATTCCCATCTCTCTCAGAATTTTCCACAGTTTATTGTGATCTACACAGTCAAAGGCTTTGGCATAGTCCATAAAGCAGAAATAGATGTTTTTCAGGAATTCTCTTGCTTTTTTGATGATCCAGTGGATGTTGACAATTTGATCTGTGGTTCCTCTTCCTTTTCTAAAACCAGCTTGAACATCTGGAAGTTCACAGTTCACGTATTGCTGAAGCCTGGCTTGGAGAATTTTGAGCATTACTTTACTAGCGTGTGAGATGAGTGCAATTGTGAGGTAGTTTGACCATTCTTTTGCATTGCCTTTCTTTGGGATTGGAATGAAAACTGACCTTTTCCAGTCCTGTGGCCACTGCTGAGTTTTCCAAATTTGCTGGCATATTGAATGCAGCACTTTCACAGCATCATCTTTCAAGATTTGAAATAGCTCCACTGGAATTCCATCACCTTCACTAGCTTTGTTCGTAGTGATGCTTTCTAAGGCCCACTTGACTTCACATTCCAGGATGTCTGGCTCTAGGTGAGTGATCACACCATATTGATTATCTGGGTCATGAAGATCTTTTCTGTACAGTTCTTCTGTGTATTCTTACCACCTCTTCTTAATATCTTCTGCTTCTGTTAGGTCCATACCATTTCTGTCCTTTATCGAGCTCATCTTTGCATGAAATGTTCCCTTGCTATCTCTAATTTTTTTGAAGAGATCTCTAGTCTTTCCCATTCTGTTGTTTTCCTCTATTTCTTTGCATTGATTGCTGAGGAAGGAAGAATATCTCTTCTTGCTATTCTTTGGAACTCTGCATTCAGATGCTTATATCTTTCCTTTTCTCCTTTGCTTTTCACTTCTCTTCTTTTCACAGCTATTTGTAAGGCCTCCCCAGACAGCCATTTTGCTTTTTTGCATTTCTTTTCCATGGGGATGGTCTTGATCCCTGTCTCCTGTACAATGTCACGAACCTCCATCCATAGCTCATCAGGCACTCTATCTGTCAGATCTAGTCCCTTAAATCTATTTCTCACTTCCACTGTATAATCATAAGGGATTTGATTTGGGTCATACCTGAATGGTCTAGTGGTTTTCTTACTTTCTTCAATTTCAGTCTGAATTTGGC
Organism: Capra hircus; assembly: GCF_001704415.2. Classification (NCBI taxonomy): domain Eukaryota; kingdom Metazoa; phylum Chordata; class Mammalia; order Artiodactyla; family Bovidae; genus Capra; species Capra hircus. Next base: position 55,905,172 of record NC_030822.1, read on the forward strand.
AATAAGGAGTTCATGATCTGAGCCACAGTCAGCTCCTGGTCCTGTTTTTGTTGACTGTCTTCTCCATCTTTGGCGCTTCTCCATCTTTGACTGCAAAGAATATAATCAGTCCGATTTTAGTGTCGACCATCTGGTGATGTCCACGTGTACAGTCTTCTCTTGTGTTGTTGGAAGAGGGTGTTTGCTATGACCAGTGCGTTTTCTTCGCAAAACTCTTTGCCCTGCTTCATTCCGCATTCCAAGGCCAAATTTGCCTGTTACTCCAGGTGTTTCTTGACTTCCTACTTCTGCATTCCAGTCCCCTATAATGAAAAGGACATCTTTTTTGTGTGTTAGTTCCAAAAGGTCTTGTAGGTCTTTATAGAACCGTTCACCTTCAGCTTCTTCATGTTACTGGTTGCGGCATAGACTTGGATTACTGTGATATTGAATGATTTGCCTTGCAAATGAAAAGAGATCATTCTGTCGTTTTTGAGATCACATCCAAGTACTGCATTTCAGACTCTTTCGTTGACCATGATGGCTACTCCATTTCTTCTAAGGGATTCCTGCCCGCAGTAGTAGATATAATGGTCATCTGAGTTAAATTCACCCATTCCAGTCCATTTAGTTCACTGATTCCTAGAATGTCGACATTCACTCTTGCCATCTCCTGTTTGACCACTTCCAATTTGCCTTGATTCATGGACCTAACATTCCAGGTTCCTATGCAATATTGCTCTTTACAGCACTGGACCTTGCTTCTATCACTAGTCACAGCCACAACTGGGTATTGTTTTTGCTTTGGCTCCATCCCTTCATTCTTTCTGGAGTTATTTCTCCACTGATCTCCAGTAGGATATTGGGCACCTACTAACCTGGGGAGTTCCTCTTTTGGTATCCTATCATTTTGCCTTTTCATACTGTTCATAGGGTTCTCAAGGCAAGAATACTGAAGTTATTCTTCAGTATTCAGAAAACTGTTATTGATTGTAATTATGCAATATTTTACCATCTTTTTTGATGTGAACTTTTTACTATTACAAAATGAAATGACATTAATTATATATACTACATACTCCAGTATTCTTGCCTGGAAAATCCCATGGACAGAGGAGCCTGATGAGCTAGAGTCCATGGGGTCACAAGAGTCAGAGATGACTTCGCAACTAAACCACCACCGCTACATATTATATTACGTATTTTATAATGTAATATCTTGCCTTAAAGTCTACTTTACTTGATATTTATATAGTTAACTATACCAGCTTTCTTTGAGTTAGTGATTACTTAGAATATCCTTTTCTATATTTCTATTTTTAATTTTCAGTTGCTTTTAATGAAGAATACCATTTATAAATAGCAAGTAGCTGAAGTTTATTTGTTTATCCATTTTTACATGCTCAGTTTTAATTATACTACTTAATGATTTCATTTATAAAGTAACTCTTTAAATTATTTATCCCTAATATTTCTTTGGAGGGAATGATGCTGAAGCTGAAACTCCAGTACTTTGGCCACTTCATGTGAAGAGTTGACTCTTTGGAAAAGACTCTGATGCTGGGAGGGATTGGGGGAAGGAGGAGAAGGGACGACAGAGAATGAGATGGCTGGATGGCATCACCAACTCGATGGATATGAGTGAACTCCAGCAGTTGGTGATGGACAGGGAGGCCTGGCGTGCTGCGATTCATGGGGTCACAAAGAGTCAGACATGACTGAGCAACTGAACTGAACTGAACTGAATATAGCTTACCAGCCTAGTCAGCACTGTCTTTCATTTTGTTTTTTGTGTTCTGTTTCATGTTTTTATTTGTTTTTTATTCTTAATTTCTTGGTCCCTTCTAAATCAATCAAGTTTATTCATATTTCAATTTTTCTCCCTTTTGTTCTTTTATTTGTATATTCTTTATTGTTCTTTTATACGGAGATTAAAAATGATTTTATATTCTTTTAAATACTGAATAATTCAGTATTCATCCTTAATTTATTACACTGTATTTAAATTAATGCTTATGTTAATTTTTTATCAATGCAGTACCCTGACAACAGTTTAATTCAATGAGTTCCCCTTCATTCTCTTTGTGCTACTGTTGTCCAATAGTTTAGTTCTATATGTTTTAAATCTGACATGTGTTTTAAATTTGCCTTTCAATGCAGAGGGTGCGGGTACAATCCCTGGCATGGGAGCCAAGATCCCACATGTCTTGCAGCCAAAAAACTGAAACATAAAATAGAACCAGTATTGTAACAAATTCAATAAAGGCTTTAAAAATGGTCCTCATAAAAAAATATTCTTTAAAAAAATTAATATGACTATATTTAACTACCTTCCTGCAAAATTCAGACTTAAATTGAAGAAAGTAGTAGGCCATTCAGGTATGACTTAAATCAAATCCCTTATGATTATACAGTGGAAGTGACAAACAGATTCAAGGGATTAGATCTGATAGACAGAATGCCTGACAAACTATGGATGAAGGTTTGTAACATTGCACAGGAGGTAGTGATCAAAACCATCCCCAAGATGAAGACATGCAAAAAGGCTGTCTGAGGAGGCCTAACAAATAACTGAGAAAAGAAGAGAAGCAAAAGGCAAAGGAGAAAAGGAAAGATAGTGAAGTCGTTCAGTTGCGTCCGACTCTTTGCGACACCAAAGATTGTAGCCTACCAGGCTCCTCCATCCATGGGATTTTCCAGGCAAGAGTACTGGAGTGGGTTGCCATTTCCTTCTCCAGAGCATCTTCCCGACCCAGGATCAAACCAGGGTCTCCTGCATTGTAGGCAGATGCTTTACAGTCTGAGCCACAGGAAAGCCAAAAGGCAAGATATACCCATCCAAATGCAGAGTTCCAAAGAATAGCAAGTAGAGATAAGAAACACTTCCTCAGTGATCAATGCAAAGAAAGAGAAGAAAACAATAAAAGGAGAAAGACTAGCGATCTCTTCAAGAAAATCAGAGATACCAAGGGAACATTTCAGACAGATGGGCACAATAAAGGACAGAAACAGTATGGATCTAACAGAAGCAGAAGATATTAAAAAGAGGTGGCAAGAATACATGGACCTATACCAAAAAAGATCTTCATGACCCAGATAACCACGATGGTGTGATCACTCACCTAGAGCCAGACATCCTGGAATGCAAAGTCAAGTGGGCCTTAGGAAACATCACTACAAACAAAGCTATTGGACGTGATGGAATTCCAACTGAGCTGTTTCAAATCCTAAAAGATGATGCTGTTAAAGTGCTGCACTCAATATGCCAGCAAATTTGGAAAATTCAGCAGGGGCCACAGGACTGGAAAAGGTCAGTTTTCATTCCAATACCAAAGAAAGGCAATGCCAAAGAATGCTCAAACTACCACACAGCTGTACTCATCTCACACACTAGTAAAGTAATGCTCAAAATTCTCCAAGCCAGGCTTCAGCAGTACATGAACCATGAACTTCCAGATGTGCAAGCTGGATTTAGAAAAGGCAGAGAAACCAGAGTTCAAACTGTCAACATCCTTTGGATCATAGAAAAAGCAAAAGAATTCCAGGAAAACATCTAATTCTGCTTCACTGACTACACTAAAGCCTTTGACTGTGTGAGTGGAAGTTTCTCAGTCATGTGTGACTCTTCACGACTCCATGGACTATACAGTCTATGAGATTCTCCAGGCCAGAATACTGGAGTGAATAACCATTCCCTTTTCCAGGGAATCTTCCCAACCCAGGCTTCGAACCCAGGTCTCCCACATCGCTGGCGAATTCTTTACCTGCCACCAGGGAAGCCCTTTGATTGTGTGGATGACAACAAAACGTGGAAAATTCTTCCAGACATGAGAATACCAGACCACCTTATCTGCCTCCTGAGGAATCTGTATGCAGGTCAAGAAGCAACAGTTAGAACCAGGCATGGAACCAGAACATGGTTCCTAATCGGGAAAGGAGCATGTTAAGGCTGTATATTGTCACCCTGCTTATTTAACTTGTATGCAGAGTACATCATGCAAAATGCCAGGTGGGATGAAGCACAAGTTGGAATCAAGAGAGCCGGGAGAAATATCAATAATGTCAGATATGCAGATGACCCTATCCTTATGGCAGCAAGCAAAGAGGAGCTAAAAAGCTTCTTGATGAAAATGAAAGAGGAGACTGAAAAAGCTGGCTGAAAACTCAACTTTCAAAAATGAAAGTCATGGCATCCAGTCCCATTGCTTCATGGCAGATCGATAGGGAAACGATGGAAACAGTGACCGATTTTATTTTCTTGGGCTCCAAAAATCTCTGCAGATGGTGACTGCAGCCATGAAATTAAAAGACGCTTGTCCTTGGAAGAAAAGCTATGAGCAACCTAGACAACATATTAAAAGGCAGAGACATTACTTTACCAACAAAGGTCCATATAGTCAAAGCTATAGTTTTTCCAGTAGTCACGTATGGATGTGAGAGTTGGACCATAAAGAATGCTGAGTGCCAAAGAACTGTTGCTTTTGAACTGTGGTGTTGGAGAAAACTCGAGAGTGTCTTGAACAGCAAGGAGATCCAACCAGTCCATCCTAAAGGAAATCAGTCCTGAATATTCAATGGAAGGACTGATGCTAAAACGGAAACTCCAAAACTTTGGCCACTTGATGTGAAGAACTGACTCCATGGAAAAGACCCTGATGCTGGGAAAGACTGAAGGAGGGAGGAGAAGGGGATGATTGAAGATGAGATGGTTGGATGGTACCACTGACTCGATAGGCATGAGTTCGAGCAAGCTCTGGGAGTTGGTAATGGACAGGGAAGCCTGGCATGCTCCAGTCCATGGGGTTGCAAAGGGTCGGACACGACTGAGCGACTGAACTGAACTGAGCTACCTATTTAGTTTTTTAATATTCTTTATTCCTTCTTTGTGTTTTGGACTTTCATCTTTATCATTTTTCTGTAGGTTTTATAGTATGAATGTGCTAAAAATTAATATTTTGGTATCTTATTTTATATTAAAGCATCTTTATTTTGTCCATGTTTTTCAAGGATGTTTTTCATGGAGTATATGATTCTAAGTTGGCAGTTCTATTTATTTATTTTAGCACTTTAAATATGTCACTCTAGTGCCTTCTGGCTTTTATAGTATATGTTGAAAAATTATCAGTTTATTGTTGTTTTTGCTTGTTTTTTTCCTCTGAATATTTTAAGATATTCTCCTCATTTTTGGTTTTCAGCATTTTAACTAGTACATGCTTAGATGAAGCCTTTTTAAAATTATATTCTGAGTTTTTTTGAATCTATAGGTTGATGACTTTCATCAGATTTAGAAATTTCTCAGTGCTATTTTCTTCAAATATTGCCTCATTTCATTATATATCCTCACTTCTGATAAATCGAGTACATACATGACTTTAGACACCTTCATGTCTCTTAAGCTCTATTCACTCTAGCCTTCTTCCAGGAAGAGACTTCTAGACTTTTTCAAAGGAAAAGAACCTCAAGCAGACAAAAGGGGTTTTGCTGACACCGGAAGACATCAGCAGGATTTGTCGGAGAATAATGTGACTGGCATTTGCAGGGCATAGTAGTGTAGAGGAGAGAACTATGCAGATGGAGAGCTTCAGAAATCTGCCTAGGAGTATTCTTGATTTCTTAGCTGAGTATTTATTACGTATCATCAAGTGAAATTCCTTGATGCTGCAAAAATTACAATCTTTAATTTGCTACAAGTTAAAAAAAAAAAACTTTAGAATTCACATAAAAGTGGGAGACATCTATATTCTAGCCAATCACAGTAGAGAGAATTTATTGAATACCCAGGATATTAAATAGAGATCCCAATAGAATCATTTGTTAGGTAAATTAATGGTGTGTACATGCAAAAGTCTTTGAAACATCTCAAAAGGATCAAGCTGAACAACAAATAATTTAGCTACTTCCACCTTCCCCCCACCCCAAATAAATGCTCTTTAAGGATATTAACAAAATCCAGTCATTCAACAGTGTAACATTCACAATGTCTAGTTTACAATTATAATTTAATAGACATATCAAGAAGCAGGAGAATACAACTCATAATCAGGAGAAAATCAGTTAACAAAGCATAGTCAGGAATAAGAAAAATGATATAACTAGCAAACAATTTAAAACACTTTTTTATTTAAAAAGCTCAAGAATTTATAGAAACTGTAACCATAATAATTATATTAATTGAAATTCTAAAATATAAACTAATGGAACATCAAAAGTTCACTAGGAAAAAATGTACATGTTCAATTGATTTTCAACATGGTAATTCAATGAGGAAATGGTGTTGAAACAACTGGGTATCTGTTTGGATAAAAATGAACTTCATTTCTTAAGTCACAACATGAACAAGTGTTTATTCAAAATGGATCACGAATCTCTGTCAGTTCAGCTCAGTTCAGTTCAGTTCAGTTGCTCAGTCATATACGACTCTTTGCTACTCTCATCCTCTGTTGTTCCCTTCTTCTCCTGCCCTCAATCTTTCCCAGCATCAGGGTCTTTTCCAGTGAGTCAACTCTTCACATCAGGTGGCCAAAGGATTCAAGTTTCAGCTTCAGCATCAGTTCTTCCAATGAAGACCCAGGACTGATCTCCTTTAGGATGGACTGGTGGGATCTCCTTGCAGTCCAAGGGACTCTCAAGAGTCTTCTCCAACACCACAGTTCAAAAGCATCAATTCTTCAGTGCTCAGCTTTCTTTATAGTCCAACTCTCACATCCATACATGAACCTCTGTAAAAGATACAATTATAGACCTCTGAAACAAAAGAGGAGAAAATGTTTGTGAACTGAGTATAGGCAAAAGTTTCTTAGATAGAACACAAACAAATGAGAAAATAAAAAATTATAAATATAACTTCATCAAAATTTTAAACTTCTACTTTTCAAAAGATTCCAGTAAGAAAGTTAAAAGACAAGCTTATACACTCAGAGAAGATACTTTATGTATATATATACACACATATATATATCTACATATATATAGGTAATGCAGGAGACCCTGGTTCAATTCCTGAGGCAGGAAGATCCCCTGGGGAAGGGATAGACTATCCACTCCAGTATTCTTAGGCTTCCCTGGTGGCTCAGATGGTAAAGAATCTGCCTGCAATGTGGGTGACCCGGGTTCAATTCTGGGTTGGGAAGATCCCCTGGAGGAGGGCATGGCAACTCACTCCAGTATTCTCATCTGGAGAATTCCTATGGACAGAGGAGACTGGAGGTCACAAAGAGTCAGACACGACTGAGCGACTAAGCACACAACACACACACAACACACACACACACACACACACACTATATGTATATATATATATATATATATCTGATAAAGAACTTGCATCGAAGGCATATAAAGAAGCATTATAGCTCAATAATAAAAGCACAAATAGCTACATTTTAAAACATGGGCAAAATATTTGAACAGAGCTTCACAAAGGAAGATATGCAGTAACCAATACTATCTGAAACATACTTAATATTATTAGTCACCAGGGAAATGCAAATTAAAAAGCAAATAGAAAAGCATTACATACCCATTCAGTTCGGCTCAGTTCAGTCACTCAGTTGTGTCCCACTCTTTGAGACCTCATGGACTGCAGCATGACAGGCCTCCTTGTCCATCACCAACTCCTGGAGTTTACTCAAACTCATGCCATCCAACCATCTCATCCTCTGTCATCCCCTTTTCCTCCCTCCTTCAATCTTTCCCAGCATCAGAGTCTTTTCCAATGAGTCAGTTCTTCGCATCAGGTGGCCAAAGTATTGGAGTTTCAGCTTCAGCATCAGTTCTTCCAATGAATATTTAGGACTGATTTCCTTTAGGATGGATTGGTTGGATCTCCTTGCTGTCCAAGGGATTCTCAAGAGTCTTCTCCATCACCACAGTTCAAAAGCATCAATTCTTGGTGCTCAGCATCCTTTATAGACTACTGGAAAAACCATAGCTTTGACTAGACAGACCTTTGTTGGCAAAGTAACGTCTCTGCTTCTTAATAAGCTGTGTAAGTTGGTCATAGCTTTTCTTCCAAGGAGCAAGTGTCTTTTAATTTCACGGCTATTAGAGTGGCTAAAATTTAAAACTCTGACAATGCTAAGAGTTGACAAGGATGTAAAACAACTGGAATTCTAACATTCCAAACGGGAGTGTAAAATGACACCATTTTGATAAACATTCAACATTTTCTTGTTTAGTTAAATCTGCACCTACTGTATAACTAAGGAACTGTTCTACTAAATATATAAAAGAAATGAAGAGATATGCTCACAAGAAAGTTCAGTTCAGTTCAGTTCATTTGCTTAGTCTTATCCAACTGTTTGTGACCCCATGGACTGCACAGCATGCCAGGTTTCCCTGTCCATCACCAACTCCTGGAGCTAGCCCAAACTAATGTCCATTGAGTTGGTGATGCCACCCAACCATCTCATCCTCTGTCATCCCCTTCTCCTCCTGCCCTCAATCTTTCCCAGCATCAGGGTCTTTTCAAATGAGTCAGTTCTTCGCATCAGGTGGCCAAAGTATTGGAGTTTCAGCTTCAGCATCAGTCCTTCCAAAGAATATTCAGGACTGATTTCCTTTAGAATTGACTGGTTGGATCTCCTTTCAGCCCAAGGGACTCAAGAGTCTTTTCCAACACCACAGTTCAAAAGCATCAATTCTTTGGTACTTAGCTTTCTTTATAGTCCACCTCTCACATCCATACATGACTACTGGAAAAACCATAGCTTTGACTAGTATGAAAAGGCTCATAAGAAAAGTTTATGCATAAATATTTATAGCTGCTTTATTTACTATAGCAAAAAAATGAAAATAACCTAAATGCCTACCAATAAGTAAATTTTTGTAGTATATTATACAAAATACATATATATATATTATAGTATATTATACACTATTCAGAAAGAAAAAGGACCAAACTTCTAATACACACAACAATATGTATGATTTCAAAACATTATGCTGAGTCAAATAAACCAGACACAAAAGGATGCTCTTTTTCAAAAGGCAAACTTTATCTACTAATAAAAAACATATTAGTAGTTTTCTAAAAAAATCTAGAGGAAATAGAGGGGTCATTGTCTGCAAAAAGTCACAAAGAAAATTTAGGGTGATACAAATGTCATTATTTCATTCTTTTTGATGCCGTTTACAGCAAGATGGACGGACCTAGAGATTATCGTTAAGTCAGAAAGAGAGAGACAAATGCATATGATATCACTTATATGTGGAATCTAAAATATAATACAAACCACTGAAGCAATATCTATGAAACCAAAACAGACTCACGGATATAGAGAACAGATTTGTGGTTGCCAAGGGGAAGCAGTGGTAGGAGAGGGAAGGATTAGATGTTTTGGATTAGTAGAAGCAAACTATTATATATAGGATGAATAAATAATAAGTTCCTATTGTATAATGCAGGGAATTATATTCAATATCCCATGATGACCCATAATGGAAAGGAATATGAACAGGAATATATATATATTAAATATATATGTATAACCAAAAGACTGCTAAACAGAAGAAATTAACACAGCATTGTAAATCAACTATATATCAATAAAATTTTTTTTTTAAAGAAAACTGAGGTGATAGAAAACATCTATATCTTTTTTGGACTAGTGATTATGTGGATGTAAGCATTTGTCATGAATCTTTACAATTCAAACCAGTTGCTAAAATGCGTTATTGTATGTAAATTAAACGTCAGTAAAATTATTTTAAACATAAAAGAGAAAAATTTACTGGAAGATCACTTTTATCCTTTAGAGGCCTTTTAGGATTTGTTAAGTAGGTTTACTTCAGTTTTGTACTACTCTGAAGATATAGCTAGGACTCCTAACATTTGCCACTTACTAGGATATGACCTTTCTTAGCTCTTGACTGAAAGTCTATAGGGTTCACCAAGATATTTCCATTCTATTTATGTCAAAATTGTAATCTTTACCTCCCAAACTGTGGCTCTTTTTCCAGAGGTTCTCCTTATGCACAAATAATTTAGAAATTATTCAAAGAACTAGAAAAATATAGATTTGGGGGACTCAACTGGAGGTCTCTCCTTTACTGTTATAATCTTTCAGTTAAAGTTCTCTTGGCAGATCTAAACAATGAATGTCTCTTCTGCTTGAATAAACCACCACTCTCTGTGTGGGTTCTCTGCACCTGTTTAGAAAATGCCTTTGGGGACAAAGTGAGTATAAATGAAGTGTTCACTTCCTATACTATACTTCTGCTATAATTGTTCTCTAATGCCTAGAAACAAAAGCTTTTATATTTTTTGTTTAGCTTTTAAAGTTGTTTATGGAATGTACTGCAACCTGATTGGAACCAGAGGTTCAGGTGTAGTCTTTTAAAATCAATTTTTCTCACACTTACAAAGTAAACAGAACAAACCACAGAAGAAACATAATTAAAGGGACAGAAAATAAGAATGAGATACATTCACAATAAGAAAAAAAAAAACACGGAAAAATCAAAATTATTGCTAGTGTATGTCTTTGTTTGGCTCTGGAAACTATTTTTCTGTTTATCTTTGACATTTTCTCCACTCTTTTTTTCCCCAGAAATTCTTCTATTCAGAATACAATTCTAATCACCAAGTCTCAACTTTCCTGTAATGTAATATAATCCATTTATTATATTATCATTGGCTTTCTCAATTTTTATCTATAAGTACCCAACTTACTTTGTCCATTTTACTATTTACTGGTTCGTTGATTTCCCCTTCATAGCTAACACTAATAACAGATTTGCTAACTCTTTTTTGCTTTTTGATTGCATCCTTTTATGGCTCAAGTATATATCAAGTTCTCTTCTGCTTCATTATCATCTCTCTCTCATCTATGGTCAGCTCTGCTTGTTCACCTTGCACATTTATTTCCTATCATAGGTTTTAGTCATATATCTAGTGGTTGTTTATTAATACTTATGAATGAAGAACCCCATCCATTTGTTTAGTAAGCTGATGTAGGTTTCATGAGTCTAATCCTTATGTTTGCAACTGCACATGGGGAAGATTTACTACAAATGATAGGCAGTTATCTGCAGGCTTTCTGGGTAAAGAGTAGGCAAGCAGGCAGGCTGCTGCTGCTGCTGCTGCTGCTAAGTCGCTTCAGTCATGTCCGAATCTGTGCGACCCCATAGACGGCAGCCCGCCAGGCTCCCCCGTCCCTGGGATTCTCCAGGCAAGCACACTGGAGTGGGTTGCCATTTCCTTCTCCAATGCATGAAAGTGAAAAATGAAAGTGAAGTCACTCAGTCGTGTCTGACTCTTAGCGACCCCATGGACTACAGCCCACCAGGCTCCTCCGTCCATGAGATTTTCCAGGCAAGAGTACTGGAGTGGGTTGCCATTGCCTTCTCTGAAGCAGGCAGGCTAGGAATAGTGAAATTTTCCAAAATAACAGGGCAGCACTCTGGAGATGGAGTAACTTGGGAAGCACTTTTCTTTTGAATGGAGCTACATTCTTTCTTGTCACTCACTCCTCATTTTCTTTTTATGTCTACTACAGCTTCACCTATCAAGTTTATGTCTTCTTGTTTCCTTTTACAGTATTTCCTGGGAAATTGGGGTTGAGCAAAGAAAGTGTAAGGGACCTACCTATTTTGATAAATTGGGCTGCTTAGGGCTGTTTCTACCATACCAAATTTTATCTGAAAGTCTGATGGGCTCAGTTCAGTGGTTTGGGGCTCTGTCTGGGACTACGGAGATTGTGGGTAACCAGTTCTACAAAGGAATGTGAGAAACAGCCCCAAGCTCAGAATAGACTAGGGAGTGTCTTGGGTTTGCAAATTTTTGGGGAAAAAAATAGCCTCCTACTAAATGGTCTGAGCCTAGAATTTGAATCTAGCTTGCTGTGTTTCAGAGATGGGGTAAGGGAGAGCTGGTTTACTTCTTTTCAGTGAAGTCTATGCAGTGGAGCTAGGAGAGATTTGGAGAGTGGGAAGGCTGAGCAACATCTGTTCCTTGGTTTCTTGGTTTTCAGACACAAATGAGATTGTAGGGTACCGATCCTTTTAGATCTTTACAAATCTCAATGATCAGTTAGTATTTTGATGCTGGTTAAGCAACCCCTTTACGATTTGTAAGATTTCCTCATTGTATTCAGTCTCATTGTGAAGCTGGGCTTCATCTCTTTCCCACTAAGGAAGCCAAAAACTTTCAGTCCTCCTTCTCTTCATTCTTTGGCAGCCACAATACAGGCAGGTGAATAAGCTCAGCACATCGGAGGCTTCTGCCCTGAAGTTTGGCACTCTCGAGTGAGTGGCAATACGATGATGGAGTGATTAGACCTCTGTCATGAAGTTAGCAGTGATGGCAGATGTAGTGAAAAGAGCGGTGTCCTGGCCAGACAGTTTTCTCAGCAGAATAGTTACTGCCTTCCTTTTCTTTGGCCCACTGTAGAGACCTCAGCTCCATCTTGTTTATTACCCAAGGCTGCTCTTGTAGTCTTTTCTGTCAATTCTGACGACATTCCAATAAAACATCATTTTGTTAAGATAGCAAAAATTAGTTTCTATTTCTCACAAGATGACTGCAAACTAACTGATAAGGATGCACTTTCAGATTGAGAAGCAGCGAAGCACCTGGAGGAACCAGACCGCCTGCATTTAAGTCTTCAGCTTTGCCGCTTACAAGCTCTGTGAACTAGCCTGTAGATGTATCAGCGTCTCATTTTTAAGTGTGGATAATAACAGTGCCAATCTCACTGGCTTGTTTTAATGCTGAAAGAGTTAATATGTGAGAACGACTCGGAACAGCGCCTGGCACAAAGTAAGCACGTTGTAGTTAACACGTCTCCAATAAAGTATAGGAAAGCTGAGATTGGGTATCTAGCCTAGATACAGCAGAAAGCAATGAACATCCTATTACATTTCCAGGATGGGATTCTAGTTTATGGCACACAGCAGCAAAATAGGTAAAGCTTACCCAGAACTCTCGGAATAAAATGTTCATGGAGGGCAAAGTTTGGGCGATTGTTGTTGCTAAAGCAAAGACTACAGGGTAAAGGAATTATCTTGGCATTTGATGATTTTTTTAAAAAGAAATGAAGCATTTAAATTTCTAAATTCTCAGGCTTTCTACAAACACTGTGAAAGAATAAATTTTTAGTTGCGTCTTTAGGACTGAGATAAGTGAATACCAAATTTATCAGAGATTATTTTTTTCCCCTGTGGACTGCCAAGTTGTGACATCTGTTGAATTAACCAGCTTGCAATGTCTCTTCAGTAGGGCCATGTATCAGGAAAAAAGAGAATACCGAGACACTGGGTTAGATGTATGTTGCAGGATTAGGAGATGTCTTGGTATGTAGGATCCTTACCCATCACTGAACTTTCCATGCTCTTGGAGATAATCTTGCTGTGCCTATGAATGAGAGAGTTACCCCACAACAACAAACCATTTTATCTTTCAATCTACCCTCTTTAACCCCTCACACACCCTTCTTTTCTCCAATTAAATTAGACCACGGCATACCCTAAGGAGAAAATGATAAATAAAACCAAAGAGAGGAATCTATTCCAAAGAATTGCAGGATTTTCATTTTATTTGCAAAGGTCTTTGGAATGTGTGTAGGAATGAATTTAGAGGATTCTCACCAAACTGGAAGGCGGCTTCCCAGATGGTGCAGTGGTTAAGAATCTGTCTGCCAGTGTAGGCAAAGCAAAAGATGCAGGTTCTATCCCAGAGTTGGGAAGATCCCCTGGAGTAGGAAATGGCAATCCCCTCCAGTATTCTTGCCTGGAAAGTTCCATGGACAGAGGAGTCTGGCTGGCTACAGTCTAGGGAGTTGCAAAGAGTCGACCATGACTGAGCAACTGAACACACACACACCAAATTGGAAGAAACATAGCTTTAGATTGGACTCAAGTTATCAATATGAATTGACTTACTAGACAGACTAGTTTTTGTGTTCTTGCTGGTATGTATTGTAATAATTTGTATATCTGGTTAATGAACATTTGCATCCATGTTCTTATCTGACTCTCACTAAATAAAATTCAAATACCAAAAATATTTTTATCTAATGTATATAAAGGAACTTTAATTTGGAGGGATATAGGAAGTCTGAAATTAATCACAATGCAACCACCCACTTCCTAAGTCCCTAGGGAGGGCCCAGAAAAAAAAAATCTCTCCTCAATGAAACCTTGTGATCAGTATTGGTAAAAGAAGTATGAGCACCTTTGAGAAACATGCTGATGGCTGATCTGTGTAGTCCAAAGATGGTGAGGAAGATGCTACAGTTAAAATAGGCCCCCTGGTTTCAGTGTGATGCAAGAATTTCAGAATGAAAAAAAAAAAAAAAAAAGTAGAGACACTTAGCTGGCAGAGGCAGAATGAGCTTGATTATCATAACAGAAGGAAGTATCATTATGGTAAATAAAATGGTCTAAACCACAAGATCATTGATGATGGTTGATCGCTCATGGGATCCTTTGACTGTAAGGACTGGTTCCCCAATGAATGAGGAAATGCTATGCTAATAAAAATGGCCCCCAGGTGTCAGTGGTTTAGCAGTTAAAGTTTATTTCTCTTGCACATTAGTCTGCTATAGGTCTGAGTGACTCCGTTGGGCTTTTGATCATACAGTGACTAGAGGCCAAGCTTGTTCCATGTTGTGATCTGATCTCTTAGCTTCCATGGTAGAGGAAGAGACTGCACCAGGAGCTTATGCCTGCTTTTCTGGGCTTCAGCCAGAAGTTTCACATGTCACTTCCACTCACAGCCCATTGAGCAAAGCTAATCACATGGCAGCATTTAACTGCAAGGGGACAGGGAAATGGATAGACCATATAGAACACTTGTGAGCATTGCTTTTTCTGCCATGCTTACTGAAGTCCTACATTATGGATATTACTGAATAATTGGAGGCCTGACTTCAACTGTCACCTGACGTCACCTGATCATGACAATCCTGAGCCTTCATGCAATTCCTAGACTCAAGTTCAAAGAAACAGAAACTTGCAAATGAAGACTGGGTACACTTGAGGGGATATCCTGCAAAAATATCCCAGTGTTCACTTAGAATCTTCCCCTTATTCTTCTCCAAAGGTAGATATGGATATTTGTCCTCAGAAAAAGATAGGTATCTAAACTTTTTATTTACATTACCCATCAGGTCTAAACTGACACTACTGCTTATGTTCTCAGAAAACCACAGTGATCTAATACCCAGAATGGAAGCTTACATAAGACAGGTGATAAGCGGAGTTTTGAACTAAATCATGGTAGTGGGCCAATGGCAATCAAAACATATGTCAGTAAATGAAATAAATATACACAGCAAGGATCCTCTATCAGTACCCTTTACCAGTGGAGAGAGAGAGATCATGACAGAAAGAGACAAGAAGGAGCCTCTACACTTTGTGCTTCCTACCAAAACAATAAGCCAAAACATAAACCACATCCTTAGGAGAATCATGGAAATCAGTGTCACCATAAAATACTTGAAAAGCACTCCAATTCACAGGCCCATTTGGTTCTTTGGTTTATCCTGCCAAGGGTAGATGAACCTTGGAGAATGGCAGTGGATTATTGTCAGTTTAATAATGTATGACTCTAACTGCAGGTACTTTTCCTTTCATGGGCTCCTTATTAGAACAAATCAGTACAGCCCTTGATATTGAGTATGAAGTTATTAATCTGACAAATGCTTTTTTTCTCCTCAATTTCCAACAAATGGAGGACACTAGAAGCAATTTTCTTTCACTTGATGGGACAAATGTACACCTTTATGACTTTCTCAGAGATGTCTCAACTCTCCTTGACTAGGACATCTCTTTTTCCACTTTGCCTGGAAAGAGTGATAAACTGAGTTAAGGAACTAGGAGTTTGCTAATGGTGTAGCCAAATTATTTATACGTTAGAAGGATCAACATTTGGGGATTGAAAGGATGATATTATGTCTCTTGTGAATAATCATCGAAGTTTCCTACTGCAGAGAGTCAGATGATGTTAGCTTTCTTCTACAATGCTGGCTTGTGGTAGACAAAATAATAGCTCTTCAGAGATGGTCATACCCTGATCCTTGGACCCTATTATGTTTTGCTACTTAGCAAAAGGAATTTTTCAGATACAGTTAAGGCCTTGGATCTTGAGCCTGGAAGATTATCCTGTAGTATCCTGGTGGACCCAATCAAATAATTTAAGTCCTTAAAAGTGGAGAACATTTCCTGAAAGAAGAGTATGAGGGATGTAACAAAAGAGACAAGAGAGATTCAAAGTGTGAAAGGAATTCAATTCACAATTACTAGATCTGAAGATGGATAGAGGAGGAAATACAGGGGCCTCTAAATGCTGAGAACAGTCTTCAACTGACAACCAGCAAGGAAGTAGGGGCCTCAGTCCTACAACCTCAAGGAACTGAATTCTATTGACTCCTTGAATGAGCATTAAGACAGATTTTTCTTAGAGCCTCTAGAAAGAAAAACAGACATGCTGACACTTTGATTTTAGATACCTGAGATGCATGTCAGAGTTCTGACCTACAGAACTGTGAGATTAAAAATTTGTGTTGTTTCAAGCCATTAAATTTGTGGTAATTTTTATGACAGCATTAGAAAATTAAACATTGCGTATTATTTTTATGAACAATGCAAAGTTGTTATTGGGATTCTACAGAGTACATTCTGATGATCTGAATACGTGGACAATACAGAGTGCTGTTTCACGCATGGAACACCAGGTCCACACATGCATGGGACCAAGAGCTGACAGGAACACAGACTAAGAATAAGGATGTATCCTCTACAGTTTGCAGAGCAGCAATCAACATCTCGATCCCTTAATACGGTATATCAAAGGGACCAGCTAGCCTCCTGTTGGCAGGCTGATTACAGTGAACACTTCTGTTATGAAGGCTGCCATGATTTACCCCTTTGAAAGAGAAAGTTATTCTGGATTAAGATTTTCTTTGTCATCTATGATCTTATTGTTGCCTTATACATCATAATGACAGTCACACATTACTATTTCTTATCAAATAATTCAAATATTAGTATTAATAATTGATATTTGTACAGAAAAGAATTGACACTGGATCGATACCATGGGATTCATTGATCACGACATATGCACATCACCCAGAAATAGGTGACCTTATGGAACAAGAATATCAATCTTTATAAAAATCAGTGCCAGTTGTGGGGGAATCTTGGGAGATTAGAGCACATGGTATAGGGTAAATTGGGTGCTTTGAGTAGGCAACAGATGTATGGTGCTATTTCTACTATTAATGAAGAAGTGAAGATGTGAAAATGTATGTATATAGAGTAGTGAGGGGCTGTTCAAGGTTCACAGTTAGACCCATAATCTTGATTTTGTTTGTTTCCCTTCCTTGTAACTGTACTCTGCGTGTTTAGCACCTCGGTGGTAACAGTTTGTATTTTAACAGTGCCCATGTGATGGGCACCGTTCTTTGTGACTTGCATGGAACATCTCATTTAGTCATCATAACGACTCCATTGACGTACTATATTGTCCACATTTTGCACATTAGGAAATTGAATGCCGTGAAGTGGTAAATGGTGGAGCCGGAATTTGAGTGCTCAGGCCCTTAACCACTATGCTACAATACCTCTCAATGGAGGAATGTTTCCATGAAGAAATACAACAATTATTTAACCAAGTTGTAAGTTGTAAGTGTCTCCTGGATGTTTTGGGTTTCTCATGTTCCTGAGACAACATGCAAACAATAATAATTTTGTAGTGTTAGATAGGATGGTTAATTCTCAGTATCAAGATGAAATAAATAAGGTTTCTGCTATAAGAGGGCTAGAGAAGGGAATGGCAACCCACTCCAGCATTCTTGCCTGGAGAGTTCCATGGACAGAGGAACCTGGAAGGCTACAGTCCATGGTACGGCAGAGAGTTGGCCATGACTGAGTGACTTATAGAAGGGGAGGAAGAAAGAGAAAGGAGTAAATTCAGAGGCTCTTCTAGTACTCCTCCCAGTGGCATTGTTTGCAATGGTGAAAATTCACAGAAGGCTCTACGCACAGGATTATCAAGAGCTCACGCCCTCTGAAATGAATGTCGTATGCACCCCCTCACTCAGGAAGGAATTCCAACTAGTTAAGGTGCTAATTAAAGTCCATGGAAACAAGAATTGGGAACAGAGAAAGGAAGTCATAAAAATTAACTATAGTGTCATAATCAGCTTTGGAAAAAACAGACATAGCCTTTATCTTTATTTCTGTATTTGTGGTAAAATATATTTCACTTTCTTTTTTTTTTTCTTTTTTTCATGATTTGGTATAGTGTGCATTGGTGGTGGTGAACTTCACAACCTGGTGAGCCAACACTAAGACAGCATCACCAAAATCCTGTACCCAAAACTGGAGCAAGAACTGCAAGATCGTAGCCTGTCTATCTTTGATCAAAGGTAGACATTTCATTTGTATAAAAGATAGGTGTGTTTTATTGCTTGTCTTTCTTTATTTTTTTCCTCCCTTGTTTATTTTTATTGTTCCTGACAAAATTTTAAGATTTAAGGAACAGTAAATGGATTTTCACCAGCCAAAAGGATGGACTGCAATAGAGATTTAGCTTTTCCTGCTGCTTTCCAACATCAAACTCCTTTCTCATTGTAAAGGAATCACCTATTATGCAGTCTTAACCTCTTATGCTACCAACACCAAAATGTCATCAGTTTCATCCTCTATTCCCTAGCAAGGAAATCACAAGAATGAGCCTAGACTTTGCCAGTAAGGTGCACCTAAACTCCCCACCCGATTTTAACTCTTGAGTAAGTGACAAGAAAATGAAAGATAGTTAGAATTCATCTACACCACCAATGACAAAGCCCAGCTTCTGTTCTTAGTAATGCCACAGGAAGCACCTACAATTTTTTCAAGAGCATCAGAAGTGGCATCTGTTTCCACAGGAAAAGAGCAATGAGTGGAAAGAGGCTGCGTTGGGCCCAACTAAGGAAACTTTGGGTGGACCCAAGCCAAAACTGTCAGCTTAGCGAGGGTGCTGGCTTATTGCTGAAGAGATCCCTGCAACTCCATCATTCTTCATGACATCAAGACTTTACTAAGACCCTTTTTTTCTAACAAAAGTAAGGGTGAATTCAGAGTCATCAGTGATTTTTATTTATTCATTTAATATTTTCAAAAGAAGATGCTGACAAAATTGGAATGATCTTCATTTTTTCCAATAATTTTCCCATTTAAAAAAATGACATAGCAACTGGGATTTCAAAATCAAAGAATCATGGAAAACATCTACAATAAAAGGAGAATCATGAAATCCTGATATATACCCAGTAAGTAGGAACAAACCGTCAAAGAATAGTCTAATATCAACAGAACAAATGATATTAGCATCTGTGCTAAAGGAAAAAAGGAAAGCCAGTTGAGCTCTCATGGCCCCAAGAATATGAGAACTTTAAGATGCCAAAAGTATTCGCTGGAATTCTGGAGGCCCAGTCTGAGCACAGAGGCCAAAAATGGGGAGGAATTCTACAGGAGCCAATTTGTGGGTGAGTGCAAAGAGACAATGCAATATTGGCTGTGCAACGTGGGTGAGTACAGTCATGACAGATGGTGCTGAACCAGTCTGGACCCTAAAACCTGGAGCTAACCAACTAAATCTTGCTTCTGAGGCAAAGCATTACACCAAGAAGAAACTTCTGGGAGTAAAAATCCAAACTGTGCAAGAAAAGGACTATAGGGGCATAAGAAGAGGAAGCTTCAAATAAACGTAAGGGTGGACTTGGGAGGGGAGAAGAGAAGAAGGCAGGATGAACTGGGAGACTGGAATTGACTCCCAGTCAATTACTTCCAGACTGGGTAACAGATACATTACTAAGTATAAAGTAGATAGCTAGTGGGAAGCTGCTGTAGAGCACAGGGGGTTCAGCTTGGTGCCCTGTGATAACCTAAACGGGGGGCAGCAGTCTAGGCAATGCTGGAGAGAGGCTCAAGAGGGAGGGGATGTATATATATGCATATATACACGTAAAGCTGATTCATTTTGTTATACAGCAGAAACTGACACACAACACTGTAAAGCAAATATATCCCCAATTTTTTAAAAGAAAAGCAAGGGAGGGGTTGAAACAGTCATATTTTGAAAAGTATAAAATCAAAACAAAAACCGTGTTTTTAATGAATTTGCAAAAGAGCAGAGGAGAGAATACTAGTGCCCAGAAGCTGGAAAAGCTATCCAAGCCACCTTCCCCTAATAAACTCTGTTTTACATTTGTACTCCCCTAGCCTCCTGGGCACAGAAGAAAGCCTATGGCCATGCTAAGGAGTACAGCTTCAGGCTATTAAGAGGCAACGAGTGGTTTTAAAGAGGGAAGTAGCAGGACAGGATTTGCAATGTTTAAAGATAGCAATTTGTTAATGATCATTCTGACCAGTGTGAGATGATACCTCATTGCGGTTTTGATTAGCATTTCTCTAATAATGAGCAACATTGGGTATCTTTTCATGTGTCTATTTGTCATCTGTGTGTCTTCTTTGGAGAAATGTCTCTTTAGATCTGCTCACTTTTGATTGTGTTGTTTGTTTTTCTGCTATTGAGCTGCTTGTTTATTTTGGAAATTAATCCTTTGCCAGTTCTTTTGTATGCTATTATTTTCTCCCATTCTGAGGACTGTCTTTTCACCTTGTTTATAGTTTCCTTCACTGTGCAAAATCTTTTAAGTTTACATTTTAAAAAATCTATAAATAATAAATGCTGGAGAGGATGCAAAGAGAGGGAATCCTCTTGCATTGTTGGTGGGAATGTAAATTGATACAGCCAGTATGGAGAACAGTATGGAGATTTCTTAACAGAAAAAAAAAAAAACTAGTGATAAAACCACCGTATGACCCAACGATTCCACTACTGGGCATATACCCTGAGGAAACCATAATGAAAAAGACACACATGCCCCAATATTCATCATAGCACTATTTACAATAGCTAGGACATGGAAGCAACCTAGATGCCCTTTGACAGTTGAATAGATAAAGAAGTTGTGGTACACATATACAATGGAATATTACTCAGCCATAAAAAGGAGCACATTTAACTTAGTTCTAATAAGATGGATGAACCTAGAGCCTATTATAGAGTGAAATAAGTCAGAAAGAGAAAAACAAATAACATATATTAATGGATATATATGGACTCCAGATGGAGAAGGCAATGGCACCCCACTCCAGTACTCTTGCCTAGAATATCCCATGGGTGGAGGAACCTGGTAGGCTGCAGTCCATGAGGTCGCTAAGAGGGGACACGACTGAGCGACTTCACTTTCACTTTTCACTTTCATGCATTGGAGAAGGAAATGGCAACCCACTCCAGTGTTCTTGCCTGGAGGATCCCAGGGACGGGGGAGCTTGGTGGGCTGCCGTCTATGGGGTCACACAGAGTCGGACATGACTGAAGCGACTTAGCAGCAGCAGCAGCAGCAGCATGGACTCTAGAAAGATGGTACTGATGAATCTATTTGCAGGGCAGCAATGGGAGATGCAGACATAGATAACAAACTTATAGACACAGTGGGAGAAGAAGAGGGTAGGATGATTTGAGAGAGAAGATTGGAAACATATATACTACCATATGTAAAATTAGATACCCAGTGAAAATTTACTGTATAATGCAGGGAGCTCAGATCTGGGGCTCTGTGATAACCTAGAGGGGTGGGATGTGATGGGAGGAGGGAGAGAGGTTCAAGAAGGAGGGGTCATACATGTATGTATGACTGATTCATGTTGATACATGGCAGAAACCAACTTAACATTGTAAAGCAACTATCCTCCAATTGAAAATTAATTTTTTTTTAAAAAAAGAGATAGCAGTTTGTGATGTCTATGGCAAACATGGCAGACTGTCCATACCCATTCTGATGTAGGAGATAGATGGGCTCCAGGTTAGACATTTACAGGTGGCCTCCTGTTTACATTTCATGGGGCTTGAAGAAGTGGGCTTCAGGATGGATGCTTATAATCGTTAGCACTTCCTGAGACAAAAGATAGATGGGCTCCTGTTAAGACATTTACAATCAGCCTCCTGTTTGCCCTCCAAAATGGAAGTAACAACAGAAACAGGGTAAATAGCCAGTGTTTGTCTCTAAGGTAATAGTCATGGCTAGAACAAAGAGGGGCAAAACCCTGTTTGAGTAACGGGTTAAGGAATCTTTGCTCTCCTTTCTTTTGGGGACAAGGGAGACACTACACATGCACAGATCCTTGTGGGTCAAAAGCGAGGGGATAATTCCAGGCTGTAATGAGCCTTGTTCCTCCCAGAAGCCTTCACTTCAAGATTTATATCAGCTGAGGGGTATGTGTACACTCAGGGGAGGTCCCAGGGGAGGTCAGGTGTAGAAAAAGAAACCAGATATTATGCCTGAAGGAAGACAAAGACCCAGAAGAACTGCCTTATATACATGACTTAACAGCCTCTTGCCTGCCCTCCTCCTCACTAGGGGGGATGCCCACACCATTTCTCTCCACATATGCATCTCTGTCTTGTTTCTATCTCATCTAAACGAACTGTTTCTCTATGCGCTCTCCCACTTGTTGTTGCGCTTTGTCTCTAATAATAAACTTTGTACCTGCATTTACAGTTTCTGCTTCCATGATAAATACATTTTTTTTTACTGGGGGCAAAGATCCAGGAAAAAATAGCTTCTAGCCAGTAGCCTTGCTGGTCTCGTGGCTAGGATTCCTGGTTCTCATCCAGGCTACCCAGGTTCAATTCCTGGGCAGGGAATTAAGATCTTGCTTCACACCACCACTCCCTGCTGCCTCACCAAGATCAATCCCACTCTCTTTCTAGTGTACCTTTCTGTATTGTAGATGGTAGAATGCCAGGAACTGCATTCTCTAGGCTTTTTCAGCTGGATTTCAAGATTCAGCTTGAGGCAATCACATCTACTCAGGCAAGAGCTAGAAGATAGAGGTGGGCATCCTTTCAGGCATCCGCTGTCTTCTGCTGGCAAGCATGACCATGAAGTAGGGCATTTGTGCACCGTGTTCCATCATCCAGTCATTTGATGCTCAGATGCCAAAATGTTGGGCATAAGGCATCCTTTTTCCCAGTGTACTCTGGCAGGACTAATGTGGCTCTTAACAGTTACAGTACTGGCAATGTTCCGATTCCTGGACTTTACCTAAAATAGTATGTTCCTAAAACCAAGTGTTCTAGGGTTTTTACTCCAAATCCCTAACCTTTCCTCTTGGATCTAGGAAGCAGCATCCCAAGTGGATGAATTCTTGATATTCTTTGCTGCTGCTGCTAAGTCACGTTAGTTTTGTCTGACTCTGTGCGACCCCATAGACGGCAGCCCAGCAGGCTCCCGTGCCTAGGATTCTCCAGGCAAGAACAATGGAGTGGGTTGCCATTTCCTTCTCCAATGCATGAAAGTGAAAAGTGAAAGTGAAGCCACTCAGTCGTGTCCGATTCTTCGCGACCCCTTGGACTGTGGCCTACCAGGCTCCTCTGTCCATGGGATTTCCCAGGCAAGAGTACTGATATTCTTTAAGTCTTTCTAAAAGCACAGCCTAGACCATGCTCCTCCAAACTTTCCAGTGCTACCCAATACTCTGTAATTCATTGTTGGTTTTTTTGTTTTGTTTTGTTTTTTCGCTTTAAGAAAGATATCATGGTTTCTGCAGCACACCCCAGGTTTCTATTGGATCAAGAACTGCAGTTGTCAGGGGAGAGGGGTCAGGGCAATGAGGGAAGACTCCACAGTCTACAAAGGACTTATAACACATCTTGAAAGACAGAAATTAAATAGGAGAGTGGACATTTCAGACTTAAATGGAAGGTTTAAGCAAATGCTCAGAGACAAAATCATCAATATTTTTCCACTTGTGACAATAAGGAAGCCAGGCTAACCAGAAAGAAGGGTATGCATAAAGGACCTTAGGAGGATGATAGCCATAGAATGGGTGGAAGGAGATCATAAGAACCCTTAAAGCCAGAGAATTTCATGCTAGATAGAACAGCAGCTGGATGAGCAGTGGGCTCTTGAGAAAAATGCAAAGATGAGAAAGATAAGCACATTCAAAGTGGAGAGTTGAAGAGTGGGGAGTTCCCATACAGGCTGGGAAATGTTGAATTTATCCAAATAAAGCTGACAGTTTTTGCTTCTGTGGAAGAGCCAGGCAATATGAGGCTCTAAAGCCACCCCCACCCCTGTGCCCATGACCCACTCCAACAGCAGACAATTTATATCGAACATGACCCTCTTTCTTGAGGTAACCAGACTCAGCCTCAGAACACTTCACACAGAGCTCCAAGCAGTCATTAGTAATCAATAGGACCTAGTATGAGAAACAAAATCTACTAGTTGTACCCAATATATTAAATACTGTTCTAGCAAATCCTAAGTTACAATAAAATATTAACAGACTCTGTTTATTTATTCACATCTTTCATTGTAAACACAATTAACAATCTCATTCCTCTTAGACACGAGAATAATTTTAGCCATTGAACTCTGAAAAGAGTTACATAAAGTTGTCCGTGACTAAATATAGGTTTCAGAAAGCAGAAGCAGATTGTGTCAACAGTCTGTCCCCGTGACAGACTCTGAAGTACCTCTAATTCCTGTTAACATTTCCATGCACCGTATTAAGTTTGGAATCAGCGACATGTGTTTAGCATTACATGTAGTCCAAATTCTAAGATTAATTTTTAAAAGATCAAATAAATGAACACTCAGAGATGCATGCAGTTCTTACAAACATTCATCTCATTCTTATCATCTGTCACTGTCAACATTTAGAACTGAACCAACTAGAGGCTTACAGATTCCTTGGCTGTAGTGATCCCACAAGAACTAACCCAACATTTGGGAACATAAACCCCAACCCTTGCAAAATGACAAAATTGTCATCCTAGACTGGACATCAGTTCTTGGGAATATTCAGTGATAGAATGGGCTTCCCCAGTGGCTCAGTGGCAAAGAATCCGCCTGCAGTGCAGGAGACACGGAGATGAGGGTTGATTTTCTGGGTGGGGAAGATCCCCTGGAGGAGGAAATGGCAACCCACTCAAATATTCTTGCCTGGAAAATCCCATGCCTAGAGGAGCCTGGTGGGCTACAGTCCACAGGTTCGCAGTGAGTCAGACATGACTGAGTGAGCACATGCACACATGCATGGATGTCAAATATTTTTAATGGGTTTTGGAGACAGAGTAACCTAATTCATAGGTATGACAGGACCTCAGTCCTATAGGGGTTAATAAAGCCCAGAAATGATTTTATTTTTAATTCTTTGGGAATTTATCAGTGTAAACACATGTACTACAGGTACCAAAACATGAAGAGTAGTTACACTAAGTGTAGGCTTGGTGATATTTCCTTTAAAATATCCTAAAATGAGTTAAATATAGGGGATAGAGAGCTCTGCAAGGTGCCCAGGAATACACAGATCTGAGCATCTTCTTATGCAAATTACATGTGAAACCTTGTAACCAAACTCAAAAGAAAATAACTCAAGGAAAAACGATCCTTGAGGAATCAGTGATGATAATCCCCTCTCCATCTTCACCACTATGACTTTAGAACAAGCCACTATGAACTCTCCCATAGAGCTTTGCAGTAGTCTCCTTGCTGGCCTCTTTGTGTCCACTCCTGTGAAATATTTTCAACATAGAAGCCAGAAGGTAAATCAGACCACCCAAGTCTTCTGCTCAAGGCTCTCAGATGGTTTCCATATGATTTAGAGCATTGTTTCTCAAACTCTAGTGTGCATCAGAATCACCCTCTAATAATTAGTGATGTTGAGAATCTTTTCAAGTGCCTTTTCAACATCCATATATCTTCTTTGGTGAAATCTCTGTTTAGATCTTCTGCCCATTTTTTGATTGGTTTTTTTTTGTTGTTGTTGTTGTTTATATTAAGCTGCATGAATTAAAACTACAATGAGGTATCACCTCACACTGGTCAGAATGGCCATCATTAAAGACTTTACAAACAATAAATGCTGGAGAGGGTGCAGAGAAAAGGGAACCCTCCTACAGTGTTGGTGGGAATGTAAATTGTACAGTCACTATGGAGAACAATATCAGTCAGTCACTTCAGTTGCTCAGTTGTATCTGATTCTTTGCAACCCCATGGACTTCAGCACACCAGGCATTCCTGCCCATCACCAGCTCCCAGAGCTTACTCAAACTCATGTCCATTGAGTTGGTAATGCCATCCAACCATCTCAGCCTCTGTTGTCCCCTTCTCCTCCTGACTTCAGTCTTTCCTAGCATCAGGAACTTTTCCAATGAGTCATCAGGTAGCCAAAGTATTGGAGTTTCAGCTTCAGCATCAGTCCTTCCAATGAATACTCAGGATTGATTTCCTTTAGGATGGAGTGGTTGGATCTCCTTGCAGTCCAAAGGACTCTCAAGAGTCTTCTCCAACACCACAGTTCAAAAGCATCAGCTCTTCAGTGCTCAGCTTTCTTTATAGTCCAACTCTCACATCCCTACATGACTACTGGAAAAACCATAGCTTTGACTCGACAGACCTTTGTTGGCAAAGTAATGTCTCTTATTTTTAATATGCCATCTAGGTTGGAGAACAGTATGCTGCTGCTGCTGCTGCTGCTAAGTCGCTTCAGTCGTGTCTGACTCTGTGTGACCCCATAGACGGCAGCCCACCAGGCTCCCCCGTCCCTGGGATTCTCCAGGCAAGAACACTGGAGTGGGTTGCCATTTCTTTCTCCAATGCATGAAAGTGAAAAGTCAAAGTGAAGTTGCTCAGTCGTGTCTGACTCTTAGTGACCCCATGGACTGCAGCCCACCAGGCTCCTCCGTCCATGGGATTTTCCAGGCAAGAATACTGGAGTGGGGTGCCATTGCCTTTTCCGGAGAACAGTATGGAGGTTCCTTAAAAAACTAAAAGTAGAGCTACCCTATATGATCCAGCAATCCCACTCCAAGGCATATACCAAAGAAAACCATAATTTGAAAAGATATATGCACCCCACTGTTCCCAGAAGAACACAATAGCAAAGACATGGAAGCAACCTAAATGTCCATCAATGGATGAATGAACAAATAAAATGTGATACATATATACAATGGTGCATTGCTGGTAAGTCACTTCAGTCATGTCCGACTCTGTGCGACCCCATAGACGGCAGCCCACCAGGCTCCCCCATCCCTGGGATTCTCCAGGCAAGAATACTGGAGTGGGTTACCATTTCCTTCTCCAGTGCATGAAAGTGAAAGGTGAAAGGGAAGTTGCTCAGTCGTGTCCAACTCTTAGCAACCCCATGGACTGCAGCCTACCAGGCTCCTCCATCCACGGGATTTTCCAGGCAAGAGTACTGGAGTGGGGTGCCATTGCCTTCTCTCCAATGGTGCATTACTCAACCATTAAAAAAAAAGAATGAAATAATGTCATTTCCAGTGACATGGTTGGACCTAGAGATTGTCATACTAATGAAGTCAGACAGAGAAAGACAAATATCATATGACATTCTTATATGTGGAATCTAAAAAAAAAGGTATAAATGAACTTATTTACAAAACAGAAATAGAATCACAAATGTAGAAAACAAATTTATGGTTACCAAGGAGGAAGAGGGAAAAGATAAATCTGGAGATTAGAATTGACATATACCATAAAAAATGTATAATAAGAAGCTATTTATAGCATAGAGAACTCTACTCCATGCTCTGTAATGACCTATATGGGAAAAGAATCTTAAAAAGGGTGGATATAGATATAGATATATAGGTATATATGTATATGTGTAACAGACTTTTTATAAATATATATTTATATATATAACTGATTCACTTTGCTGTACAGCAGAAACTAACACTGTCAGCCAAGTATACTTCAATCAAAATTAATTTTAAAAAATAAGTTTAAAGAAAATCACCATGGGGGCTCAGAAAAAAGAAATCACCCAACAGGCTGTTACAACACAGATTGCTGGCCCCATTTCTAGAGTTTCTAATTTATCAGATAGTGGGAAAAGCCCGGGAATGTGTGTTTTTCTTTTTAACTGAAATATATTGATTTATAATGTGTTAGTTTTAAGTGTACAGCAAAGAGATTCAATTATTTATATATTATTTAATATATTCTATATATATATTATTATATTATGTGTATGTGTGTGCTCAGTCATGTTCCACTCTTTGCGACCACATGGACTATACCCCATCAGAATCCTCTGTCCATGGAATTTTCCAGGCAAGAATACTAGAGTGAGTTCCCATTTCCTTCTCCATATTATATTTTATATATATATATATATATATACATATATATATATGCTTTTCCAAGTTATTTTCCTTTATAGGTTATTACAAAATATTAAGTATAGTTCTCAGTGCTATATAGTGGGTTCTTGTTATTTGTTATGTATACTGGTATATATGTATTAATCTCAAACTCACATTTATCCTTCACCCCCTTTCTCATTTGGTAATGGAAACTTTGTTTTCTATACCCATATATCCATTTCTGTTTTTTGTTTATAAGTTCATCTGTGTCACTTTTTCTTTTTTTAATAAAAAAATTTCTGACCACGCTGTGTCAACTGCAGGGCGGTGGTCTCCTGCCCCGGGTGCCCTGGCGGTCTCCCCGGGGAGACCAAATTCCAATACTTTGGCCACCTGATGCAAATAACTGACTCACTGGAAAAGACCCTGATGCTGGGAAAGATTGAAGGCAGGAGGAGAAGGGAACGGCAGAGGATGAGATGGTTGGAGGGCATCACCGACTGGATGGACATGAGTTTGAGTGAGCTCCGGGAGTTGGTGATGGACAGGGAGGCCTGGCGTGCTGCAGTTCACGGGGTTGCAGAGTCAGACACGACTGAGCGACTGAACTAAACTGAACTGAACTGAGCGTCAGTTAAGGCTGCTGGTATGCCCACGGACCCTCCCCAGGCCAGACTGGCGGAGGGAGGCCCGGCAGGCCCCAGGGCCCAGGAAGCCACCAACGGGCCAAGGACAGGAGGGCGTCGCCTGGACCAGAGCGAGAGGAAAGTGAACGGCCGGCGTGGGGACGCCTCTGTAGTCGCGGCCCCTGGGAAGCTGGGCGAGCGCCCTCACACACCCCTGCCCGCTCGCGCGCACTTGGAGGCCCTGCGCGGCCGCGCCCTCCGGGCGACTCACCGGCTGGCAGGAATGTAGGCGGCTGTGGCCTGAGCTCCAGGGAGGAGCCCGGCTTCCTCCCCAGGGATGCCTGGCTATGGCAACCTCCACCCAGCTGTGTCATTGTTTTAGACTCTTCATCTTAATGATACCATATTTGGCTTTGTCTGCCTTACTTAACTTATTCTGATCATTTCTAGACCCATCTGTGTTGTTGCAAATGGCCTTATTTCATTCTTTTCATGAATGCTATTTGATTGTATCCATGTATCACATCTTTATCACCACTCTGTCGATGGATATTTAGGTTGTATCCACACTTTGGCTATTGTAAACATTTCTGCAATGATCCTTGGGTTGTACATACCTCTTCAAAAGTTTTCTCCAGATAGAAGCCCAGGAGTAGGCTTGCTGCTTCATATGGTAGCTCTATTTTTAGTGTTTTAAGGAACCTCCATAGCTTCCTCCATAGTGGCTGCACCAATTTACCTTCCTACCTACAGTGCAGGAGGGTTCCTTTTTCTCCACAGTCTCTGTAGCTTTCATCATTTGTAGACTTTTTTGATGATAGCCGTTCTGGCTGGTGTGAGGTGATATCTCATTGTAGCATTGATTTGTATTTCTCTGATAACCAGCGATGTTGAGTATTTCTAACACCATCCCAGGAGATGCTGATGCTGCTGGGTGAGAACCGTGTTTCAAGACCACTGATGCAGAGGGAAAGCAAAGTCTTTACACTGGGATCTGGCCGTTGGGATCTGGTGTCATTACCACCCTGACCTCAGCTCTTGTTACTTTTTTCTTTAGTCTGTTCTGGATTCCATGGCCCCCTTACCCATCCTTGAGCCAAGCATACACCTTCCTACTTAAACCTCTTTTCTGAACACTTGCCCCCAGGTAGTTTCACAGCCCATTCTTCACCTCCTTTAATTCCCTGTTCGGAAGACACCTCCGTGAGGAACTCCCCAATCATCCTATTTAAAACTGCACACTTTATCTCTCCCTAGCATCTCTATTCCCTTTTCATGATTTATAGTTTTTCTGTAACAGTTATCACCAACTGACATACTACTATATTTTACTTATTTATTTATACTTTTCTTTTGTCTTCTCAACCACCAGCTAGCACTAAACTGTAAGCCCCATCAGGATGGGAAGCTTATCTATTTGAAAAACCTCTTTTGTTCACTATTATAGCCTGCTTCCCAGGTGGTGCAGTGGTAAAGAATTCTTTTGCCAATGCAAGAGATGCGGGTTCAATCCCTGGGTCAGGAAGATCCCCTGAAAGAGGAAATGGCGACCTGCTCCAGAATTCTTGCATGGAAAATTCCACGGACAAAGGATCCTGGCGGGCTACTGTCCATGGGGTGGCAAAGAGTTGGACATGACTGAATGAACATAAAACAATTCTTGGCCCATGATAGGTGCTCAATAGTCATTTAACAAAGTGAATACATTCTGAGAAGTAAAAGGAAAATTTAGATAAGTTTAAGATCCACAGAAGCCAAGCTAGAAAATAATCAAAGCTAGATTTCAAAGTAAATAATATTGAATAATATAAAGTGCTTCAAGAAGTTTGAGTAAGATTGAAAACTGAGGAAATGTCTTTCGTATGTAGTACATTTTGTATTTTGTTTAAGATATTCTTCCCTACCTTGAGGTGATGAGGTTATTCTATTTTACCATCTAAAAACAAAATAATTTTTAAAATTTTTATTTTTTATTTTGGAATAATCGTAGGGTCACAAGAGGCGCTAAAAAAATGTATGTGGACACAGAGGGGGAAGAAGAAGAAGGATGAACTGAGAGAGTAGCATTGAAACAAATGCACTACAATGTGTAAAATAGAGCAGCTTTCCACTCTAAGCCAGTGGGAGGATGCTGACTGACACAGGCAGCTCAGTCCCATGCTCTGTGACGACCTCGAGGGGTGGGATGGGGCGGGAGTGGGGGAGGAAGGCCCCGGAGGGAGGGGACATAGGTATACTCATGGCTGATTCACACTGTTGGGTGGCAGAGGCCAGTGCACCGTTGTAACGCACTGATGCTCCATTTAGAAGTAAATTTTAAAAAACAGCAGGAGCTTAGAAATTAAAGGGCATAAAGGGTATTTCTTCCTCTGCCACCAGTTCAAACTTTCAGGAGGAACCTCCCCACCAACCACCTCTGTAAGCAAAAGAGGATCAAAAAGAACATTTTCCCCTTCTACCCCATAGTCGTGGCCATCAGGTAGATGTTTTTGCCTCTTAAACATGAAAAAGGGTAATGATAAAAACCATTATATTAATAACAAGGTAATACTACTTAGCAACTGAAAAACAACAACAAATCTAGTGTTTTTTAAAATATATATATATATGGGGAATCTCCATGCATGCATCCTTCACCCAGTGTCTCCCAATGTTAACACGTTGTAGAGCTGGGGTGAAATACCAGGACCAGGAAACTGACATCACTGCAATCTGCAGAGCATATTCAGACTACACTGCACTCGCATATACACACCTATACATACATGAGTGTGTATTTGTATCACTAGAAGGTGATGGCACCCCACTCCAGTACTCTTGCCTGGAAAATCCCATGGACAGAGGAGCCTGGTAGGCTGTAGTCCATGGGGTTGCTAAGAGTCGGACACGACTGAGCGACTTTCCTTTCATTTTTCACTTTCATGCATTGGAGAAGGAAATGGCACCCCACTCCAGTATTCTTTGCTGGAGAATCCCAAGGACGGGGGAGCCTGGTGGGCTGCCGTCTATGGGGTCGCACAGAGTTGGACACACTGAAGCGACTTAGCAGCAGCAAGCAGTTTTATTACAAGTGTAGCTTCATGGAATCACTGCCACAATCCCTATACATAAGTGTAGAGTTATCACAAGACTCCCTTCATGCTACACCCCAATAGCTACCTCCTCCTCTCTCTATCCCTATCTCTGGGAAAGCATTAATCTGTTCTCCATCTCTGTAATTATGCTATTTCATGAATGCTGTATAAGTGGAGTCATGTAGCATATACACTTTCAGCCATAACTTTTTAAACTCAGCGTAATTTCCTCAAGGTTCATCCAAGTTGTTGCAGTTATCAAGTTTATTCCTTTTTACTGCTGAGTAGTAATCCCGAGTATAAATGCACCACAGCCTATTTAATCTTTCAGCTAATTAAGGACACTGGATAGTTTCTGTTTTGGAGTAATTACAAACAAAGCTGTTATAAATATTTTTATACAAGGTTTTGTGTGAAAATAAGTTTTCAGTTCTCTGGAATAAATGCCTAATTGTATGATTGTTGTGTGAATTTTTAATTGTAAGGGGAATATCAAATTATCTTCTGAAGTGGTGGTACCATTTTACATTGCCACTAGAAATATATAGGTGAGCCAGTTTCTCCACATCCTTGCTAGTATTTGGTGTGATTTTTTACATCAACTATTCTGATAGATATGTAGTACTGTCTCACTGTAGTTTTAATTTGCATTTCGCTAATGGCTAACGATGTTGGACATCATGTGCTTATTTGTCATCTGCATATGCTCTTTGATAAAATGTCTGTGCATGTCTTTTGCCCACTATCTAATTGGAGTTTTTTGGTTTTTTTTTTAAGTTGAATTTTGATAGTTCTCTATGTAGTCTAGATACAAATTCTTCACAACATTACAAGCACTTTCTTTCAGCATGATTTGTCTTTTTGTCCACTTAAGAGGATCTTTTGAGAGAAAAGCTTTTCAATTTTGATGAGTTCTAATTTTTCCTTTATGGATTGTGTTTTTGATGTCAGGTCTAAGAATTTTCTGCCTAATCTTGGAACCCAAAGGTTTTCTCTTATGCTTTTTTCCCTAAGATTTGGCCCATGATTCATTTTTATTTATTTGCACATAAAATGCGTGGTTTAGAATCAAAGGCCATTTTATGCTTATGGATAGCTCCAGTACCACTTAGTGAAAAAAGTGTCTCTTCTCCTTTAGTTAGTTTAGTTCTTTTATCAAAAATGTCTTGGGTATTTTTGTGTGGATCTATTTCTGAGTTCTCTGTTCTGTGGCACTGATCTATATGTCTATTCCCCTATTAGTATTGCATTTAATTGAATACACTGTGTGCATGCTCAGTCACTTCAGTTGAATCTGACTCTTTGTGACCCTGTGGACTGTAGCCCGCCAGGCTCCTCTGTCCTTGGGATTCTCCAGGCAAGAATATTGGAGTGGTTGCCATGCTCTCCTCCAGGGAATCTTCCCAACCTAGGGATTGAACCTGCCTTTTTTATGTCTCCTGCATTGGCAGGCGAGATCTTTACCACTCATACCACCTAGGAAGCCCATTGAACACCCTAGCCATATAGTAAGACTTAACATTGGGAAAAGTTATTTCTAGCACTTGATTCTTCTTTTTCAAAATTGTTTTGGCCATTCTAGAGCTTTTCTCTTTTCATAAATTTAAAAATAAGCTGATTTACAGAACAGAAATAGAGTCACAGGTGTAGAAAACAGACTTATGGTTACCAAGGGGAAAGGGGGGGATAAATTGGGAGATTGGGATTAACAAGGCCACCTGATGCGAAGAACTGACTCCTTAGAAAAGAGCAGTTGGGAAAGATTGAAGGCAGGAGGAGAAGGGGATGACAGAAGATGAGATGATCGGATGGCATCACTGGCTCAATGGACATGAGTTTAAGCAAGCTCTGGGAGTTGCCTGGCGTGTTGCAGTCCAGGGGTCACAAAGAATCGGACAGGACTGAGTGACAACTTACTAACTGACTACTATTATAAAACAGGTAACTAATACGAACTCATTATATAGCACAGGGCACTCTACTCAATACTCTGTAATGCCTTACATGGAAGAAGAATATAAAAACAGTGTATGTATGTGTATATATATATATATATATATATATCTGATTTACTTTGCTGTACAGTAGAAAGTAGCACACATTGTATATTAACTATATGCCAATGAAAATGAATTTTAAAAGATAAAACAAACAAAAAAATAAAGTAAACTTGTTTGTGTCTGCAAACAAAAGAAAACAAAACCAAAAAGCCCTGCTATCTGTTTCAGCTGATTCGAGGTTGCCATTTCTTTAAGAACTGAAAAATGTTATGCCATTTCTGTCTGCTTCATGGGTTCAGATAAGACATCCTCTGTCATCCAAATTGGTGTCATTTATCTCTAGCTGTTTTTAAGATTTTTTTCCCCTTCACCATTAGTCTTCAGAAGTTTGTGATGTTTCTCAGTATATATTTCTTTTGGTTTATCCTATCTGGGATTCACTCAGCTTCTTGGGTCCGTAGGTTTTTGCTTTTCACCAGTTTGGAAAGTTTTCAGCTATTATTTCTTCTGGGACTCCATTGATATACATGTTAGATATTTGTTGTATAAATCCCTGATACTTTTATTTTTTCTTTAGTCTATTTTCTCTTTATTGTTCAGATTGAATAAATTCTATTGATTTGACTTCAAGTTCACGGATCTAGTGCTCTGTCATATCCACTCTGCTATTGATTCCATTCAGCAAGCTTTTCATTTAAGTTATTGTATTTTTTAGTTTATTTCTCTTTGGTTCTTTTTTATGACTTCTATTTTTTTGCTGAGATTTTCTATATGTTTCATTGTTTCGATAGAAGTTGTAATTGATTATGGGGCATTTTGTCTGAGTTGCTTTAAAAGTCTTGCCAAATAATTCAGCATCTCAGGATTAGTGTCTGTTGATTGTCTTTTCTTTTTCAAGTTGTGGTTCTTCTGTTCTTATGAAGGATAATTTTTTTTTATTGCATCCTGGATATTTTGGTTATTAAATTAAGAAATTTTGATCTCATCTAAATCTACTTTTGCAGAAAGTTACCCTTTTTAAGTTTAAAATATAGGTTCTGCCCTACTTTTGTTGTTTTACTTCTAATAAAAGTTCAGTTTTCTGGGTCCTTGCAATGTTGTTTTCACTTGCTTTGTTCTTCTAGTGCAGTTGAAATACTTGCTCAAGGCCTGCTAGCACTGTCTGCAATGGCAGAAGGTATTCCCTTAGGCCACCTGTTACTGAGAAACCTTTGACAGAGAAGAAACTCCCTGGGCCTGGGTCTCCCTATACCTCTAGGCGGAAAGCAGGGAGACACAGATCTTCATGGTTGTTGCCACTGTTGACAGATGGGATAAGCCACCAGTGTTCCAGTTGTTCAGTGGTGGCTTAGACAGCTCAGGGCTTCCCTATTTCCTATGGATCAGGTCACCCACTGGGCCTGGCTTGTGGAGCAAGGGCTGGGTGGCCAGGGGACTTTCTGCTGCTGCTGTAAGTAGAGTAGACCACCCACCAGCATCCTGGTTGTGGAGCAGGATTGAGGGGCCTGAGTCTACTGCTGCCACTGCCGGTTTCCTGGTGATGGAGCAAGGGTTGAGATTCCTCACTGGATCTCTATTGAGCTTGCCTCTCTTTGGTCCTTTGGTAATAGAGAGGTCTTTTTTCTTTCTCTCTGTTTATGCCTGTCAGTGGTTCTGGGTTGTAGGCTTTTCCAGTGCCCAGTATAAGGATATATGAGAGACATAAAACAAAACAAACTGAAACAAAAACAAACCAACCCAGCCCTCCCCCCCCACCGCCACCCCTACCCCCATCAAGGGAACTCATCACATTGTTACTCCTCAAGTCCTGAGGTCTCTAGCCAGTCTGACCTTTTCTTTCCCGCTTTCAGAGTCCTTTTATCATTGTCTGTTTAAAAATTCCTGGGTATTTAGCTATATTTAGAGAGAGAAGGAGCAAGAAAATGTCAGTCTATAGTATCTTGTTCTGGAACTGAAATTCCAGAAAGCAATATAATTTTGACTTCATAATCAGGTCTTTAATCCATCTGAAATTGATTTTAGTGTATGATGTGAGACAGATATCTAATTTCTTTTTCTCCCATATGGATATCCAATTTTCTTGGCACCATTTTCGAAAAGTCTGTCTTTTATCTAATTCTCTGCAGGATCACCTCTGCACTGTATCAAGAGTCTATTGCTTGGCTTGCTGCTCCATGGCATTGCTGCATTTTGCTATCACTGCATCAGAGCAACACCAGCCTAATTAACATATTATTTATAGTAGGGCTTGATATATGGTGGTGTAGATATTCTAACAAATGTTGTTTTTATATTTATTTTGTACCCAACAAACTTGTTAGAATTTTCTTCTTACATTTAAAAATTTATGGAAATTTTTTCAATTTTCTACATGCACAGTTATATTTAACTGATGACTTTTTTTTTTCCTTTTCAATCATTTTCTGGAGGTAGTGAAGGAAGGTGTTTTGTGTGTTGGCCAAAACCTCTAGTACCATATTGAATTGATAGATGTGGGGTTAATAGAATTCCTTGTCTTGTTCTTGCTTTCAAGAGGAAAGCATAGGGAGCTTTACCATGAAGTATGGTACTTGCTATGTTTGCTAAGTATAATGTAGATATCTTTTATCAAGACAAAGAAGTTTCCCTTCCAATTCTACTTTGCTAAATGTTTTCTTTATCATGAATGGATAGCAAATTTTATTTTAAAAAATAAGGTAATCAAAAGGAAAAATATTAACACTAGTTAAAAGGAGGCTGGAGTGCTGATATTATAATTAGACAATTAGAATCATAGCAAAGAATACTATAAGAGGTAAAGAGCTTTAAGTCATAATGATTAATGGGATTGATCTGGGTTGATCTACCATTGTGAGTGTGTGCATGTCCAACTCTTTGTCACCCCATGGACTGTAGCCTGCCAGGCTCCTCTGTCTATGGAATTCTCCAGGCAAGAATACTAAAGTGGATAGCCATTCCTTTCTCTGGGGGATCTTCCTGACCCAGGGATCAAGCCCAGGTCTCCTGCATTGCAGGCAGATTCTTTACCATCTGAGCTACTAGGGACGCCCTAATCTATCCACAGTATAACAATTTTAAACATTTATGTTTAGAATATAATAATAGAGTTTCGAAATACATGAAACAAAGAAAAATAAACCTAAGAAGAGAAATAGACAAATCCGCAGGTATAGCTGGGGATTACTCTTGGAAATTTTTCCTCTTTAAATACTTGAAAAAACAATAGGAAACCGACAATGATATAAAAGACTTAAACACACTATCAAACAACTTGACCTAACTGATATCCATAAGATATTTCATCCAACAAGAATAAATTACACATTGCTTCTAAATGTAAAAGGAACAATTGTCGAAGTAGACCAAATTCAGGCCAAAAGCCAAAAAGTAAATCTAGATAAATTTAAAGGGATTCAAGCCATATAAAGTATATTCTTGGACCAAAATGGAAGTAAGTGTAAAGGTGTTAGTCATTCAGTCATATCTAACTCTTCACGACTCCGCGGACTGTAGCCCTCCAGGCTCCTCTGTTCATGGAATTCTCCAGACAAGAATACTGGAGTGGGTTGCCATTCCCTTCTTCAGGTGATTTTCCCAAACCAGAGATCGAACTTGAGTCTCCTACATTGAGCACATCTGAGCCACCAGGGAAGCTCAATGGAAGTAAATAGAAATCAAAAACAGAAAAATATAAGGAAAATTCTAAAAATTAGGAAACCAAATAACACATTTCTGAATAACCTATGAATAAAGGAGGAAACCAAAAGACAAAATCAAAAACATTTTGAACTGAATGAAAACACAATGATTCAGAATTTGTGGGATTATTAAAGCAGTACTTAGAAACAAATTTCTATCACTAAATATCTATTTTAGTAAAAAAAAAAAAAAAGATCTCAAACACATAACCTCAGCTTTCACCTTCACAAACTGGAAAAAAAAAAAAAAAAACCTAAAGCAAATAGAAGAAAAGAAATAATACAGATCAGAGGATCACAGTTAAAAAAAACAAGATTTAGCAGCTTTTAAAATAAATATATGTATAATATAGTAATAAACAATAAATATTGTTTAATAATGACAAAACTGATAAACCTCTAACCACACTAATCAAGGGGGAAAAAAGAGAGGACACAAGAGACTAATATCAGATATGAAAAGGGATGTCACTACAGATTCTACAGATACTAAAAGGGTCAGAGGGAATTATTATGAACAATTTTATGCCAATAAATTTATTAACTTAAAGGAAATGTAAAATTCCTTGAAAAATAACAAACTATCAAAGTTCTTTCAAGAAGAAATAGCCTGAATAGTCTTACATCTATTACAGATATTGAATTTGTAAATAAAAACCTTCCAACAAAGAAAACTCCAGACTCAAGTGACTTCATCTGTGAATTCTGCCAAACACTGAATGAAAACATTAAAATTATTCTACTCAAACTCTTTCAAAAAATTGAAAAAGAGGAATATGCACCAATTCATCTGAAAGTTAGTACAGCTGATACAATGATAACAATGCAAAGACATTACAAAGAAAGAAAAACTACAAAACAATATTTCCCATAAATATAGATACCATAATTATAAACAATATTTTAGAAAACCAAATCAATAATAACATGTCTTCAACAAATAGGATTTATCACATGAATTATTCCATGAATCAGTGTTAAAGTTGTTTTAACTTTTTAAAAGAATTAATATAAGTCACCATATTACCAAACTGAAAGAGAATAATCACATAATTCATCTCAATAGATGAAGAAAAAGCATTTGAGAAAATCCAACTTCCATTTTTTCATTAAAAAAAGAAAACTCTTAGAAAACGTGTTTTCCCCCTTCAGATCAAGAGCAAGATAAGGATATCCAGTCTCACTATTTTTATTCATTATGTTGGAATCTCTAACCAGCGCAATAAGGCGAGAAAAAGAAATAAAAGGCATCCAGACTGATAAGGAAGAAGTAGAAATATTTTCCCATACATACACAAATGATTCACATACAGTCAGATTGTACATCTAGAAAATGGGATGCAATCTAAAGAAAAGTTACTGAGACTAATGTGTGAGTTTAGCAGAACTTCAGGTTGCAAGACCAATATACAAAATTCAGCTGTATTTCCAAATACTAACAATGAACAATCATAAATTGAAATATTTTTAAGAGATAATATCACCAAAATATGAAATGACTAGGTATAAAACTGGCAGAATATATGCAAAGTCTGTCACTGAAAACTACAAAAAAAATAATGCCAAAAGAAATGGAAGACCTGGATAAATGGAGAGAAATACCTTGTTCATAGGTTCAAAGGTTCAGTATTGTTAAAATGTCAGTTGTTCTCAAATAGATTCAAAAGAATCTCTATTGAAAATGCCTTGAGGTTTTTTTTTTCTTTTTATAGATTTAGACAAGTTGACTCTAAAAGTTATATTGAATTGTAAAGGTAGAATAGCCAAGATAAACTTTAGAAGGAAGTGCAAAATAGAGAACTAATTCTACCTGTTTTTAGAATTAATGTAAAGGTACAGCAATTAAGGTAGTGTGATGTTGACATCAGATAGACTGACCTAACAATGGAACAGAATGGAGAATCTGAAAGTTACACACACACACGCACACATACACACACATTGATTTTTGACAAAAGGGCAAGGGGGGCTTCCCAAGTGGCGGTAGCAGTAAAGAACCTGCCTGCCAATGCAGGACACGTGCGCTCAATCATTGGGTCAGGAAAATCTCCTGGAGAAGAAAATGACAACCTACTTCAGTATTCTTGTCTGGAAAAATCCTATGGATAGAGGAACTTGGAGGGCTACAGTCCTTGGGGCCTCTAAGAGTTGAACACAACTGAGCAACTGAGCACACATACATGCCAAAGGCAATTCAGTGGGGAAGCATAGTCTTTTGACATATGGTACTGGAACAATTGGACATCCACCATGGAAAAAAAAAGATGAATTCTAATCAATATGCAAACAATAGCTTAAAATAGATAACATATACCTAAATATAGCATACGACATATACATAAATGTAAAAGTAAAAACTATGACGATTCTAGCATAAAACACAGTGGCAAATCTACTTCTTTGGATATTATACACTCTTTTTATGCTTTGGGTGCTGAAAAATGTTTAGTGGTAATCTTTCATTTCTATCTTCTTCTGTGCCTGTCTCTAGATCTCAGGGACTGGAAACCTATAACCTACATTTCTCAAATGCTTTAACACTGGATTTTGAAATGCAATTTATGTTCTGCCAATAAATATATATAATCTGGAGAGCAAGACTAAGGAAAAGACCTTTCTTTCTTTGACAGTGGTGATGGCTGATGTACAGGTTGTAAAAACCTTGAAGTTTGCAGCAGCTGGATATTTTTTCACTGCCATTCTAACTCTTGTTCTCAATCATTCCAATAATTTAATAAACTCCT
Source organism: Capra hircus (assembly GCF_001704415.2). Taxonomy (NCBI): domain Eukaryota; kingdom Metazoa; phylum Chordata; class Mammalia; order Artiodactyla; family Bovidae; genus Capra; species Capra hircus. The sequence continues at coordinate 55,945,470 of NC_030822.1, forward strand.
AATTCCTTGTATTTATATTTTTCCTTATTGGAATATTTTGTTTCTATTTTTCTGTGCTGATGAACAATATATTCTAAAATGTGTAAGATATATGTTTAAGTTATCAAAATCAAATGTGAATAACCTAATCTTCATATCACATAACCCAAAGATCTTACAACACTAACTCCATTAATTTCTTATTTCTAAAATTAAGTTGCAAGATTTTTATACTTATTCTTTTGTATATTCACTGTTCATGTGGATTATCCACTTATTTACAACTTTCTTTTCTCTTGATTCCTTTCTGCATTTCATATCTTCCATCTGGAATAATTTTCTTTTTGTCTGAAAGACATGATTTAGAATTTATTTTACTGAGGGCTTGTTGATAACAACTCTGTTTACCTAAAATGTCTTTATTTTTTTAGTTTATAAAAAATAATTTTTTTAGTTTTTTTTTATTGAAGGATAATTGCTTTACAGAATTTTATTGTTTTCTGTCAAACCTCAACATGAATCAGCCATAGGTATACATATATCCCCTCCCTTTTGAAACTTCCTCCCATTTCCCTCCCCATCCCACCCCTCTAGGTTGATACAGAGCCCCTGTTTGAGTTTCCTGAGCCATACTGCAAATTCCCATTGGCTATCTATTTTACATATGGTAATGTAAGTTTCCATGTTACTCTTTCCATACATCTTACGCTCTCCTCCCCTCTCCCCATGTCCGTAAGTCTATATTCTATATCTGTTTCTCCATTGCTGCCCTGTAAATTAGTTCTTCAGTACCATTTTTCTAGATTTCATATATATGTGTTAGAATACAATATTTATCTTTCTCTTTCTGACTCACTTCACTCTGTATAATAGGTTCTATTTTCATCCACCTCATCAGAACTGACTCAGATGTGTTCCTTTTTATGGCTGAGTAATATTCCATTGTGTATATGTACCACAACTTCTTTATCCATTCATCTGTTGATGAACATCTAGATTGCTTCCATGTTTTAGCTGTTGTAAACAGTGCTGCAATGAACAATGGGATACATGTGTCTTTTTCAATTTCGGTTTCCTCAGGGTATATGCCTAGAAGTGGGATTGCTGGGTCATGAGGTGGTTTTATTCCTAGTTTTTTAAGGACTCTCAATATCATCTTCCATAGTGGCTGTATCAATTTACATCCCTACCAACCATGCAAGAGAGTTCCTTTTACTCAGCACCCTCTCCAGAATTTATTGCTTGTAGACTTTTTGATGATGGACATTCTGATGGAGAAGGCAATGGCAACCCACTCCAGTACTTTTGCCTGGGAAATCCCATGGACGGAGGAGCCTAGTGGGCTACAATCCATGGGGTAGTGAGGAGTCAGACATGACTGAGTGACTTCACTTTCACTTTTCATTTTCATGCACTGGAGAAGGAAATGACAACTCATCCCAGTATTCTTGCCTGGAGAATCCCAGGGACGGGGGAGCCTGGTGGGCTGCCGTCTATGGGGTCGCGCAGAGTCGGACACGACTGAAGTGACTTAGCAGCAGCAGCAGCAGAGTATTTTTAATTTCAGTAATTGTGTTGTTTGTCTCTATATGTTTATTCTTTAATTCTTCTAGGTCTTTGTTAATTGATTCTTGCAGTTTCTCCATTTTGTTTTCAAGGTTTTTGATCATCTTTACTATCATTATTCTGAATTCTTTTTCAGATAGTTTGCCTATTTCCTCTTCATTTATTTGGACTTCTGTGTTTCTCGTTTGTTCCTTCATTTTTGTAGTATTTCTCTACTTTTCATTATTTTGTTTTAACTTATTGTGTTTGAGGTCTCCTTTTCCCAGGTTTCAAGGTTGAATTCTTTCTTCCTTTTGGTTTCTGCCCTCCTAAGTTTGGTCCAGTGGTTTGTATAAGCTTTGCATAGGGTGATATTTGTGCTGAGTTTTTTGTGCTGTTTGTTTGCCTCTGATGGGCAAGGCTGAGTGAGGTGGTAATCCTGTCTGCTGATGACTGGGTTTGTACTTTTGTGTTGTTTGTTGTTTAGATGAGGCATCCAGCACAGGGTGCTACTGGTGGTTGGATGATGCCGGGTCTTGTATCCAGGTGGCTTCCTTTCTGTGAGTTCTCACTATCTGACGCTCCCTAGGGTTAGTTCTCTGGTAGTCTAGGGTCTTGGAGTCAGTGCTCCCACTCCAAAGGCTCAGGGCTTGATCTGCAATAGTGTGGGTAAAAGGCATCCAAGAGATGGTTGGGCAACTTCTTGGGTCTGGAACAAGGGCACCTTCCTCAGCTGATCACTCAGCCATTCTGAAAGGTTTGCTTTGTCTCAGGGGTCTCAGAGGACTCAGCTTTACATTTGGGGTCTTTCTAAGACAGGAATGGGAGTCTGCCAAGAAGAGAGATCACCATGAGTGCCTTGGGCTTGGGGGGCAGGGGTGTCCCTTTGCCAAAGAAGTCACATGATTTTAAAGTGTCTCAGACATTTTGAACATGGAGCATGCGTGGACCTGTGCAGGAGGCACTGTGGCCATGCCTGCATCCCATCATGATTCTCAAGGAGGTGCTGTCCTCATTATTAAAAGATATTTTACTAAGTGTAGAATTGTTCATAGCTATTAATTTTGTCAACATATTTAAGGTGTTATTTCTGTGCTATCTAGTTTCCTTTATTATTGTTGAGAAGTCAGTACTTAATCTAACTCTGATTCATTTGAAAATAATCTGTATTTCTTTAAATCTTCTATTAAGATTTTCTCTTTGTGTTACTCTATGTTGTGTTTAAGTGTTTTGTGGATTTATAAGACTCCATGATTTATGAATGTCATAAATCATACACAGTCAGGTCCTGAAAATCCTCAGCCACTATCTCTTCAAACATGGCTTCTGTCCTAGTTTCTCTCTTCTCTCCTGGGATTCTGATTAAATGCATGTGAGCCTCACTTTATCCTGTGTATCATCTAACTACTTTATTTTCTACCTTTCCGGCTCTTCATGTCAAACATAGGCTACTTTCTTCTGACATATCTTCCAGTTTACTAATTTTTTCTTCAGTTATGTTGAATCTGTAATGAAGCCCATTTTTTTTCATTGTAATGGTTAGATTTTACAGTTTTACAAATTCTATTTTTAAAAAAGCCTACTCTGTTAATCTTTATAGCTTCCTTCTCATACAAATACATTCACAATTCTTTTTATTTCCTTAAACAGAGCATTATGGATGTTATGCTACACTTCCCTCTTGGGAATAAGAGATTTCTTACCCAGTTGATGAGAATGTTGTTGTCTGACAACCTCATTGGAACTTGCCTTGGTTGAAAAGAGATTCCTTACCTCAGTTAAAAAGAGGTACTTCCTACAGGTGAGCCATATCCAAGGATTGGTTGTAATGGAATTAATAACCTAAATTCCTCCCTCCAATTCAGGGTAACTCTGAAGAGCCATCCTACCTTCAGAGTTTCTCCTGGTGTTTGCTGAGGTCTAATGAGACTGAATTTCAGTCTGGCTTCTTCCTCTTCTCAATCCTACTTTCTTTCCTTCCCCCACAGACGTTGATCCCTAATAAGCTTTCTAACTTTCATATCCATCTCAGAGTCTACATCCCTGAGAATCCAGGCTGCAATTCAGATTAAATATAGTTGTTTTATAACTTCTGTCTGGTCAAGATAATGAATTCTTTGTTGAAATGTTTCTATTATTTTGTTTGTTTGTTTTCTGCTTTTCTACACTTATTTTTTTCTTTGCAATTTGATGATCTTTGATTTTATGATACCCATTACCCTTGAAATAATTACCTGTAATATTTGAGGACAAAAGGAAGTAGTTGCTTTCTTTTGGAGCCAATTTGCATTGCTTCTTTCAAGTGCCATGGATATATGCCATCCTATGCTGAATCTATGCCCAAAGGCTCCTTGGACCATCTAGGAGATTTGAAACAAGATTGCTGAACTGTAGGTGGGCTGGATTCCTTCTGGTTCACATTTATACCAGCTTGTTGAGGAACATATCACCTATTAAACTTCAAATCTTGTTCAGATATTGGATTTTCTCTTCTTTCCCCTTCTTTTCATAATGAATTCAAAAGAAAAGTTCAGAATTCACCAGGCTGGCCAATGCTCTTAAGGCAAAAAAATGTCTTCTGTGTTGGCTTTACCTCTCACATTTTCCTTTAACTAATTTTCTCAGTAGTTCCATACTAACTTCTTACCTACTTGATACGTTTAAAAGGACTTGTAGTTTTCTCTCAACAGGTAATTAGAACCATATAACCTAGCCCATTATTTTAGAGAGTTAAGAGTACCAGTTCCATCCATTTCATGCAGATATTTTGACATGTGATATATTCATGAGTGTCGGGAAAAGAATTGAGAGAGCCAGAATCTAGCAGTGGATACTAGTTTGCTTTGCTCAAAAAAACTTCAAGCTTCATTCTGAGCTCAGAAGAAGAGAGCCAGTATGGATGAGTGATGTCTACCATGGTCACAGGAGGTGGTTAGCCACAGGAAGAGAAATCCTTGAGCCAGATAATTCTGAAAACCTCTTCCAATTCTATGGCCCTCTGGATTTGTTAATATAAAAGCCCATTTTCCCCTAAACTTCAGCTAATCCTCTCATTTTATAAACTGCTCAGCCTGATTTTAAGACTCTCTCCCTGGTCTTGTCCCAACCCATACTGCCAGACTCTCCTGCTGCTACACCATATGCACCGCAAGTCTTAGTCAATCAGACTCTTTGTCCTCCCCTAAACATCTTTCAAGCTTTCCATCTCCAGCAACTTGATCCAGAGTTTCACTGGTTGGAACACTTGCTCCCAATTATACACATAGAAATTCTAGACATTTTTCAAACTTAGCTCAAATCTCACCTCCTCTGTTAAGTTCTTCTTGGTCTTCCTACTGGATTGCTCCTTCCTTTGATTTCTCAGAGCTTCAGAAACCTTTCCAGCTAACTTTGCCTTTCTCTTTTTCCCATATTATTTGGCTCTTTCTTTAATCTCTTGTTCTATATTGTGAGGTGCAAGAGATTTAAGCTGGGACTGCCTTATCTTTGGACCTAACATTGCTTGATACCCCAAATATCTCCTCCCAGAAGAGAAATTTCTGAAGAAGAAGAAAAGTCTTATTCTTCAATATTACAGACTTGGGCAATAGAGGCTACTCATATTCTGAAGGGTAACTCTAGATCCCCTGAGTTGTGCTCACTTCTCCCCAGAGTCCTGGGACAGCTGTTTGCAGGGCCCATACGGAAGCATAGATGGTAGGGCAAGGGGCCACATACTTGCATTGGTGCCAAAATCTGAAGCCAGGAGCCGGGCACACCTGGGTTGCTATCACCCACCAGCAACAGAACTAGCCAGACCAAGCATAGTTGAGCATTTAAAATACATTAAAGGCCTGCTGCCTTTGAAGTTGGAAACTATCTCTATTTAATCAGAGAGAAACAACTTTTCAAAAGATTTTTTCCCCTCTTTTTTACCTTCAGCTTGCTGGCTTCTCCTGTGGTTAGTAGCATGAATAAAACATGCATATCCCAATTAAATCTTGATTTAATTTCACTTCTTTGCAAAGCTGATGAACTCCAGTGCTTTCATAAAGACACTGAGCATTAGCATTCTTTTGTTATGCACAATCCATTCTGAGGAACAAGGGGCTAAAAATAATCAGCTGCCTCTCTCCTGGCCTTGCCAAGCTCTCAGTGAGTTAGGGAGAAAGGAAAACACACACACGCCCACACATGGACATCTCCAGCCAGGCTAATCCTCCCTGTGGGGACCCCCTGGTAACTGTGGAGAATGAGAGCACATTTGACCACAAGGAATATCCTAGGGTTGGAAGGCAAACACTTGGGTTTGGCTTGGTGCACTATGTGCACCAAAAAATATACCTTCCTATAGACTCTTGGGCACTTTACCTGGAATAGCCAGTAGCCCTCAGTGATTAGAGAGTCCCTCCTACCCCATACCTTGCTTCCAAGGAGGAACCAACAACAGAAAGTTCTGGACTGAACTGCACCATCCCAGAAGGCTGACTGAGCTTCTTGGTTACCACTAGCTTTTGAGTTTGAAAAATACAAAATTCCCCTACAAGTTTGTCCTCATCATTTCAAAAAATAAATGCATATTGAGGACTGGGAGGAAATGCATGAACATGTTTGTCAGTAGTTATTTCTGGATGTTGGGATGATGGATCATTTTTATATTATTCTGCATGCTTTGCAGTTTCTAGACTCTTTTTAATAAGCAGAAATATATTTTATCATCCAAAAAAGTTAAAAAGATGTGTATATTGAGCCCTTACTATATTCTAGAAGAACAATTATCTCAGAAAGTGTCCTTAACTTCAAGGAATTTTTGCTCTTCCTAGGGTAACTAATAGTAGACAAGGTAACTAAAATCAGGACTAAAGATTGAGTTCTTGGTTCCAAGTGGTCCAGAGAAAGAAATATCTCTGAAGGCCGCAATGGGTAAAGAAGATCTTCCAGAAGAAGTGACGCTAGAAAACTTTGTATCTCAGGGTCCAAGGGACCTTGGAAGTCATTGAACTATAGTCATTGAAATATAAGGCCTTGTAAACTGATCCTGTATGTCATCTTCATCAGCCACAAGAAATGATCCCCTGGAGAACACAGTCAGTATCATGAAACCAGAGACTTAATACTGTCCAAGTCAGTCCAATCCATGTTTGGATTTCTGATACTGCCTTCAGATTCTCTCCCATACTGAGCTGAAGTGAACCTCTGGTGGCTCTGACTTGCCTTCTGAGGTCAAATATACTAGGTTCTCTACCTCTTCTAAGATCTTCCCTGGTGGCTCAGATGGTGAAGCATCTGCCTACAGTGCAGGAGACCTGGGTTCCATCCCTGGGATGGGAAGATCCCCTGGAGAAGGAAATGGCAAACCACTCCAGAACTCTTGCCTGGAAAACACCATGGACAGAGGAGCCTGGTAGGCTACAGTCCATGAGGTCGCAAATAGTCGGACACAACTGAGCAACTTCACTTTCACTACCTCTTCTACCAGACGATATCCTTCCCATATTTTGCATCATTTTCCGCATGTTTCTCCTGAATTGTCCTTCTTTTCTTGCCAAAACAACTATAGATTCTTCAGTTGACCTAAAATGGAATGACTTACAACTGCCAAGGGCTTCAAAAACGGGCAAAGCTCACACAAAATGAGAGACAGGAAAACGGACATGCTTAGCAAGGAAAATGGTACAAGCAAGACATAGATTTTGAGAGAGACCAAGTATCTAGACTGGTCTACGAAGAAATCCACCTATCTAGGGCTGAGTTTACCTGGGGAGTTGGCAGGAGGTGCAGGAGGAGTGGTAGGAGGCAGGCTCAGAGCCTGAATTGTAGACTCCACATGCCTGACACTGAACAATCTCAGTCAATCCAAGAGCAGCCTGCTCTGGGATTCAGGGAGTCTTTTTGTAATCAGGTCCTATTGCTTCATGAGAGCCCAGGCCATTGTGGACCCAGTAGGGGGAAGACCACAGAGAAGACAGCCATGGGAAGATGCAGGGTATCTAGTTACTGAAGATGGCTTTGCCTCCAGCTTCCAACTTTCTCTGTGATCTGACCAGCAAATCATAGGCAACATGCAGCTGGCCTGGGGAGGAAGACCCCCTGAGGTCTCCATGTTCTTGGGGATACGTCTATCAGTTTAGCCAAACTGGACCTGATTAGTAGGGGCAAGTTTCAAAGATCTTATCTCTGAGACACAGGCCAATTTCATGGCTTCTGCGAGGAGGAGCGCTGAAGGGTTAGGGTTAGGGTTAGGGTAATTGATGCTTTTGAACTGTGGTGTTGGAGAAGACTCTTGAGAGTCCCTTGGACTGCAAGGAGATCCAACCAGTCCATTCTGAAGGAGATCAACCCTGGGATTTCTTTGGAAGGAATGATGCTAAAGCTGAAACTCCAGTACTTTGGCCACCTCATGCAAGAGTTGACTCATTGGAAAAGACTCTGATGCTGGGAGGGATTGGGGGCAGGAGGATGGCTTCACTGACTTGATAGACGTGAGTCTGAGTGAACTCTGGGAGATGGTGATGGACAGGGAGGCCTGGCGTGCTGCGATTCATGGGATCGCAAAGAGTCGGACACGACTAAGTGACTGAACTGAACTGCGAGGAGGATGCTAGAAAGGAGGAGGGACCACAAAGAACATGACAGGCCTGAGCAGGCACTAGAGAGAGATCAGAGGGTGTTGGAGGACAAGTCTGGAGGTAGAACTCTCCCTCATCCTTGTATTCTTCCAGTCTCACTGAGTTGGAGTGAATATCAAACAGTGGATGGATGCAATGGAAATGGTCCAGAGGCTCCACACACTCAGGATGTCACGATGATGAAAATGCAAGCCTGGCATCTATGGGCCCTGCAGCAGGAGTCCTAAGGAAGGAGCCTTACTGAGTTGCCCACCCATCTCCTCTTTCAACACTTGGTTCATCCTACAAGTCAAGGCTGTATATGGCCAGCCTGCTTATTTAAGTTACATGCAGAGTGCATCATGTGAAATGCTGGGCTGGATGAAGTACAAGCTAGAATCAAGATTGCCAGGAGAAATATCAATAACCTCAGATATGCATATGACACCACCGTTATGGCAGAAAGTGAAGAAGAACTCAAGAGCCTCTTGATGAAAGTGAAAGAGGAGAGTGAAAAAGTTGGCTTAAAACTCAACATTCAGAAAATGAAGATCATGGCATCTGGTCACATCACTTCATGGAAAATAGATGGGGAAACAGTGACAGACTTTATTTTTTTGGGCACCAAAATCACTGCAGATGGTGACTGCAGCCATGAAATTAAAAGATGCTTGCTCCTTGCAAGAAAAGTTATGACCAACCTAGACAACTTACTAAAAAGCAGAGACATTACTTTGCCAACAAAGGTCTGTCTAGTCAAGGCTATGGGTTTTCCAGTAGTCATGTATGGATGTGAGAGTTGAACTATACAGAGAGCTGAGTGCCGAAGAATTGATGCTTTTGAACTGTGGTGTTAGAGAAGACTCTTCAAAGTCCCTTGGACAGCAAGGAGATCCAACCAGTCCATCCTAAAGAAAATCAGTCCTGAATGTTCATTGGAGGGACTGATGCTGAAGCTGAAACTCCAATACTGTGGCCACCTGATGCGAAGAACTGACTCATTGGAAAAGACCCTGATGCTGGGAAAGATTGATGGAGGGAAGAGAAGGGGACAACAGAGGATGAGATTGTTGGATGGCATCACTGACTCAATGGACATGAGTTTGAGTAAACTCTGGGAGTTGGTGATGGACAGGGAGGCCTGGCATGCTGCAGTCCATGGGTTCGCAAAGAGTCAAACGCGACTAAGCGAGTGAACTGAACTGATATGACAAGAGGCCCTCATGAAAGTATGTGACTATCCCAGACCACATATCTAAATTCCAGTTCTTGCCTTAAGGATCTGGAACTTGGTCTTGAAGAAGGGGTGTCAGATCCAGGAGCGTGTCATGTCCTGTAATAAAAGCCAGTGCTGGGCCCTCTGAGCGTGAAGCCCAGAGCCCTGGTGGCATGGGACAAATGAGAGTACCAATGAAGGTCTGATGACCCTAAAACACTAAAATAGAAGCCAACCACATAGTCCTAGTCTCAAATCCTAGCTTTAACACTTGCTTTCTTAGTCATTTAACCCTTACGGTCATAGATTCCTCCTGGACAAATCTGAGACCACACACCTGCCTTGCAGAGTGTTTAATAAGACACTGTTACATTTCTGCCAAATAACAATGGTTATTGCTACCTTTAACATAAAATCACTCAGCAAGGGACAGGAAGCTTAGAACAGTGAGAAGACAGAGCCAAATCCTTGGGGGAAGGAATGAAGGAGGAGAGTGGGCAGAGGCAGGTGAAGTCTCCCCTTGGGGGTGAAGACCCTCTCAGATGGCTCTGGGAGATCCAATCTGTCCAACCCTGAACCTGCGACCACAGCTCACAGGCCTTTGAATTTGTTTTGTGTCATTTCATCTGAGCAGGCTCCTGCGTTGTGTTCAGGAAAAAAAAAAAGTCTGCTGCTTTTTAAAATCTCCAGACCATCTCCCCCTCTCCACTTTGCACAAGTCCAAACCACAGTGAAGATTTCTCCTACATAGGCTGTACACCCGAGCCTCCAAACAGCTCACACCAATAAACAGACCCCCAAGACTCAGGAGGCATACACTGTGAGAAATTTACACGCTCATAAACAGACAGGCCTGTTAATATGTTCACGGGTCGGGGGTCTTTCTCCCAAATGCAGACAAGATATTGCTGCAGTAAAAGGGGAAATTGTTCAGTCCTATCTTCCAAGCACGGAGCAGGGAGGAATCCCTAAGACCGAGTTGACATAGCTCATAAATCTCCCACATTGCTGTTTGTCCCAACTTCCATCATTTCAAGCAACATGTGGGATTGTCACATTTTAAGAAAATAAATAAAATGAAATTATAGATTTGCCTTTGTGATCCTGATGTGCAGATTACATGTTATTACGTTATGGATCTCACACCCTTCAGTGCAATTGCACTAGGGTACGATTATTGGATTTTGATGTATTGCCAACCTCAAACCCAGATAAATATTTTTCTCTACTAAGTGATGCTGGGAGGGAAGGCAGTTCTTAAACGCAGAGTCTATTTGGGTGTTTTAGTAAGAAATGAAAGGAAACCAAAATGAAGAAGAATAGACAGGCTGGCTCTGGTCTTCCATGGCAAGTCTTGTACATCTAGTTCCCTAAACCCCAGGGGGAAAAGAAAAAAAAAAAAAAAACAGAAAAGAGACCTGGAGTCTGCTCTAATTCTCAGAAGAATTCGTGCACTTGATCAACAGACTACTATGTGCTATATGTCAGGCATGGTTCTGGGCATCGAGGGTAGGACAGAGAAGAAAACAGACAAAAATTCCTGCCCTCTGAAAGCCTGCATTCTAGTCACAAGAAGACAAAATCAACAAGTGAAATATATAGCACACTAATGGATAAGCGTTTCAGAGAAAAATAAATTTAGTCAGCAGGGGATAGAACGTGGTACTGATTTTTTTAATGATTTTTTTGTGTGTGGTGAAAATCACATAATATAAAACATACTATTTTAGCCATGTTTAACTCTACAGCTCAGTAACACTAAGTACGTTGTTGTGCAACTCAACATCATCCATTTCCCAAGTTTTTCACCTTCCTTCACTGAAAATCTGTCCCCGTAAAATACTAACTCCCAATCTCCTGTCCCCAATACTCCATCCCCTAATTGGCCTCTGGCATCTACCAGGGCACTTTCTGACTCTATGAATTTGACTATTCTAGGTACCTTGTATAAATGGAATCAAAGTGTTTGTCTGTACCTACTATATATTGGAGTGCATTAAGATTAACTTAATAACGAAGATCATGGCATCTGGTCCCATCACTTCATGGGAAATAGATGGGGAAACAGTGGAAACAGTGTCAGACTTTATTTGGGGGGGGGGGCTCCAAAATCACTGCAGATGGTGACTGCAGCCATGAAATTAAAAGACGCTTAACTCCTTGGAAGAAAAGTTATGACCAACCTAGACAACTTACTAAAAAGCAGAGACATTACTTTGCCAACAAAGGTCTGTCTAGTTAAGGCTATGGTTTTTCCAGTGGTCATGTATGGATGTGAGAGTTGGACTGTGAAGAAAGCTGAGCACCAAAGAATTGATGCTTTTGAACTGTGGTGTTGGAGAAGACTCCTGAGAATCCCTCGGACTGCAAGGAGATCCAACCAGTCTATTCTTAAGGAGATCAGCCCTGGGTGTTCTTTGGAATGAATGATGCTAAAGCTGAAACTCCAGTACTCTGGCCACCTTATATGAAGAGTTGACTCATTGGAAAAAACTCTGATGCTCGGAGGGATAGGGGGCAGGAGGAAAAGGGAACGACAGAGGATGAGATGGCTGGATGGCATCACCGACTCAATGGACATGAGTTTGAGTGAACTCCAGGAGTTGGTGATGGACAGGGAGGCCTGGCGTGCTGCGATTCATAGGGTCGCAAAGAGTGGGACACGACTGAGCGACTGAGCTGAACTGAATATACCTCCTACAAAGAGACTGTACCTTTTCTTTTTAGTGGGTAGTCAGATATGGCCTTCTAGAAAGAGTGACATTTGACAAAAGCCCAGTAAACAGTGAGACAGCCAACTCTGGAGATACCTGTGGGAGGGAAGTGCATGGAAGCAGATGGAACAACAAGTACAGAGACTCTGAGGCAGCAGTGGATCCAAACGTTCAGAAAACAGTTGAAACTTGTAGCAGAATGAGGATGAGCAAGGGACAATGACACAGGGGCAAGATCAGAGAGGTGATGGGGGAAGGGATAGCCAAATTGGTAGGGTCTTGTAGGCCACTGTGATGACTTAGGACTGCTGGACAGTGACAGATGAAACAAATACTGCCCCAGCTTTTTCAGAGACTATCGATGATTGTGAAGCTGTAGCAGCCAACAAACTATGTGCAGTGTGAGAAATGTCATAAGTGAGGGAGGGGTACTTACAGCAGTGATGGGTGAGTCAGCAAGAGACTTCTTCCAGCCCTCCATCCTGGACACCTCTCTCCTGAGAGTCTGGTTATTTGCAGGCATCACTCAGAAAAGTGTCCGACCTCCCCTCTTTTCTGCCCTTGCGCATGCAAGGTAACCCTCTTCAGTCGTGTCTGCTTTTTTGCCTCTGTATGGACCGTAGCTTACAGGCTCCTCAGTCCATGGGATTCTCCAGGCAAGAATACTGGAGTAGGTTGCCAAGCCCTGCTCTAGGGGATCTTCCTGACCCATGGATTGAACCCACATCTCTTAAGTCCCCTGCATGAGGAGGATATGTCATTCAGGTTCTTTACCACTAGCGCCATCTGGGAAGCCCCTTTTTGTATTTAATGTAGCTTAAACCACTGACAAACTTGAGAAACAAGAAATATAAAAATGGACATAGAATTTAACATGGTACAATTTCACCTCTCACATTGGTCTAAAGAAATGTAACTTCATATTGTTAAAAAATATATGATCCTCTGATTCCCTTGATTGCTTTTCTGCTTTTACAATATGTAATCATGAAGATGGTCAAAAGGTACAAATTCCAGGGATAAGATAAGTAAATACTAGAGGTAAGATGTACAACATGATTAATAAAATTAACACTGCTATATGTTATATATGAAATTGTTGAGAGAGAAAATTCTGAGTTCTCATCACTAGAAAAAACTTTTTCTTAATTTTTGCATCTGTATGAGAAGATGGGTGTTTACTAAACTTATTGTAATAATCATTTTGTGATGCACTTAAGTTAAATCATTATGCTGTATACCTTAAACTTACGCAGTGCTGTATGTCAATTAGGAAAAAGTGAAAAAAAGGAAATTATTCATATTAAATCTTTTTTTAATTAAAAAATAAAATATGTAATCGGATGATTTTATTTGCCTTGGGGAGAATATCAGTTTCTTTTGGTTGTTTCCAGTTTTCTCTGCCATTTGTGCTTCTCTTTTAAGTTCAGTGTTTGAAATACCATTTGTTTTTAAAGATTTTAAAATACCAAAACTGTAACTGAGCACGGTGGAATTTGTTTCTGATATGATGGTAATATTATACAAGGAAATGTTTAACGCATTGTTAATTGGATTACTGACACATACAATAGGTTTACAAATAAACTATGGTGCTGACCCAAAAAGGCAGGGGGTGGTGGTGGTGGTCTGGAGGAGACCTCTTAGGAGGCAAATGGTGTTTCCAAAGATGGACAAGGCCAAAGAAAGACGGAGACAGAGAGGTCTGTCTGACTCTGAAGACTTTGACAGTGAAGAACCTCCTGATTGCATCTCCCCACATCCTTACCCCCAATCTCTACTGGAAATGCCAACTGGAAAGGCTAGACAATGAAATGGGATGTGAGGTCAAGGTGGGAGAAGGTAAACATAATATCACATCATAGAGGTGAAGGATCAACTTTTTTGGGAAAAACTTACAAGTCAAAACCAGCAAAAGAAGGCTTGCGGTTCCCACAGGTCAAGGCACCATGGATCAGACTATGGAGTCATGCTCTAAGGAAAAGATGCTGCTTCCAGTACAAGCAGAGCAACACGGTAAAAGGATAAACAGGCCGACCCAGGTGCCAGGCAGACTGCATGTAAATGCCAGCTGTGTAGGGAGTTATCTAAGAGTGCCAGCTGTTAGCACCTGGAAACTTTGTGAAAAGGTGGATTTGGGCTGCTGGGAGAACAGGGACTCCAGTCCCGTAGGAAGTTGAGTTAAAACCCAGTCCCTCCTATTAGAAGAAGGGAGCTCTTGCTGTCATTGGTCCATTCCCTGGCGATCTGAGCTTCAGGAAACATCCCTGGACAATCTACTTGTCTCTCCTATTGGAGTAAAGACAGACCCTGAGCAAAAAAAAAATGTCTTTTCATACTGTTCTGATCATGGGGTGCTCAAGGCAAAGCTAGTAGTCATGTATGGATGTGAGAGTTGGACCATCAAGAAAGCTGAGCATCAAAGAGTTGCTGCTTTTGAACGGTGGTGTTGGACAAGACTCTTAAGAGTCCCTTGGAATGCAAGGAAATAAAACAAGTCAATCCTAAAGGAAATCAGTCCTGAATATTCACTGGAAGGACTGATGCTGAAGCTGAAGCTCCAACTGCCACCTGATGGGAAGAACTGACTCATTGGAAAAGACCCTGATGCTGGGAAAGACTGAAGGCAGGAGGAAAAGGGGACAACAGAGGATGAGATGGTTGAATGGCATCACCAACACAATGGACATAAATTTGAGCAAGCTCTGGGAGTTGGTGATGGACAGGGAAGCCAGGCATGCTGCAGTCCATGGGGTAACAAGGAATCAGACACAACTGAGCAACTGAACTGAATTGAGCAAAAATTACTGAACCATAGCAGCAAGAAGACTGATGCTCCCGTAGCATCTTAGAAAGGTATAGACAACCTTGTGATGGAAGACACTTTAGGAAGCTCTGTGTAGTAAAGGGGGCTTCCCAAGTGGCCCTAGTGTAAAGATGCCACCTCCCAATGCAAGAGATGAAGGAGACATGGGTTCACTCCCTGGGTGGGGAAGATTCCCCTGGGGGAGGGCATGGTAACCCACTCCAGTATTCTTGCCTTGAGAATCCCATGGATAGAGGAGCCTGGTGGGCTACAGTCCATAGAGTCCAAAGAGTCCGACATGACTGAAGCGACTCAACACACAGGCGCACGTAGTAGAGAACTATGCAGGGGCCAGAGTATCACTGGCTTTCATGCCAGAACTGGTTCTTAGACTTGGAGAACATCGTTTCACTGTCTGGCCAGCCAACTCTTTGCCTTTCAAATAAGGCTTTTCAGGCTCTGGGTTTAGAAATCCAGGGGATCCGTTAGAAGTGTTCCAAGTGCATTGCGGTATAAGAGGAGGCCTCAAGGGAGCCCCCTGCAAGCGTTTGGAAACAGTGCTGTCTTCCGTCCAGAGAAGCACTACTTTGCATTTTCTTTTTCTGTGGAAGTTTTCACCTGAAGAGATGGCTATGATGGATTTTTTAAAATAGCTTGGAAACTCCTGAACTATGCATACATGTTCCACCCTTTCCCCACCCAACCACTCCTGCCACATCAAAGCAGTGCCATGCTTAACCTACTCATCCCTTTGGCTGAGAGTCCTAAAGAGAGAAATGCCTTAACTTCCCTATGCCATTAATTCCATTGTTTTTCTGCCTGGTTGAAAGTTTAGCCTAAGTCTTTCCTGCTTCAGGAACACTAAAATTTGCTGGAAAGTTGCCACTGCTTTTGTCTGAAACACCTTCCTGCTGATCCCTCCCTCCCATCTTCACTGGTTAACTTACAGCCACTCTCCAACTCAGTATAACTGCCACTCCCTACAGGATGGCCTTCTGGGTGGTCCCTGGGCTCCTTCCTCCACACATTGCACTCAAATCACCTTTATCTTTAGTTCTCCCATACTAGACTGTGATTATTTTGAGAGCAAAAAATAAATGTGTCTTAATTATCACTGCCTACCTAGCCCAGTGATTGCCATGTGCATGCGCCCTCAGTCACTTCAGTCATGTCTGACTCTTTGCAACCCTATGGACCAAAGCTGGCCAGACTCCCCTATCCATGGTTATACTCAATAATAGTATTTCTGCAATAATACCTATTTATCTGTTAAATTTAGACCATATTCCAGGAAATGTAGCAGGCAAGTAACACTCACTGTTTTACCTACTTATCACACCAACCCTTGAGGGTAGGTATTATTTTATAGATGAACAGACTGGTTTCAGGAAGCTTGAATGGACCTATCCAAGGTCACCAATGAATAAACAATATCATCATCTACATCTTGGCTTTTGAAAGGTCTTAAAGAGCAGGATTTAATTATCTCCACACTCTTCTATCCTCCAAAGTGGAAAATCAGGCCAAGGTGATCCATTTTTAGGCGAGCGTCTAGGGTAAAGACTAGTGGTAAAGATCCCACCTGCCAGTGCAGGAGACATAAGAGATGCAGGTTTGATCCCTGGGTTGGGAAAATCCCCTGGATGAGAGCATGGCAACCCACTCCACTATTCCTGCCTGGAGAATTCCATGGACAGAGGAGCCTGGTGGCCTACAGCCCATGGGGACGCAAAAGGCTGGGCACAGCTGAAATGACTTAGCATGCCCACATGCACTAGGGTAAAGGTTGACCCCCTTACTCGAATGTAAGAATGTGGGTGGGATTTTTTGGTCTGTCACTCACTGTTCTCTGGAGAATAAAGAAGTGGAACAGAGAAATCCTTGAGGAGTTCATAATGTACATGTGGAACATACCGAGCAGTCTTGAGAAGATTTCCAGAACAATATACCAACAATCATTCTTTAGCTCACAATAGAATGCATGAACACCTGATATATACACACCCCAGTTCAGTCAAGTCAACCAAATATTTAAAAATCACTTTTAACAAATGAGTCACTGAGGACTTACTCAATTAAATAAACATTTCCTGCAGCCGCAATAAAGGCAGGGCACTTTGCTCTGTATTACAAGATACAAAGGGGCTTCCCTGGTGGCTCAGCGGTAAAGAATCTGCCTGCAAGGCAGGAGCAGTAGGAGACACAGGTTTGATCCCTGGGTCAGGAAGATCCCCTGGAGGAGGGCTTGGCAACCCAGTCCAGTATTCTTGCCTGGGGAATCCCATGGACAGAGGAGTTTGCTTGGTACAGTCCAGGGGGTTGCAAAGAGTGGGGCACGGTTGAAGTGACTTAGCACCACACACAGGATGCAAAGGAGACCGAGGCCACAATAACCTCCCTTCCTGTGCTTCCTGCAACTCCACATGAAGACCTCTGGCTCTACTCCAACATGCTGGATTGAAACTGGGCCTTTTTGGCTTCTCTTCCTCCTTCAGAGCCAAGTCACGATGTTACACACCTCAGTATCCCAGGACCTATCGTGCGCGCTGAACAAAGCATCGGTTGGATTGGATAAGGCAGATCTCAGCCCCCAGGGGGCTAACAAAGAGAGACAAAACATGGATCAAGTTTATATTCAGGGCAGAAAGTGATGGTCTTCCAGAGAGCTAGAGCATTCCCTGGAAGTCCAGGGACAATGCTAACAATGGGAGACAGGGAGAGCCATGGTTGCCGCTACTTAAGCAAAAAGAATGGTGGAAGCAGGGTGTGGAGAGAGTATGCAGGGTGAGGACTGCATGGGGGAGGCAGCGGTGGACATGGAGGACTGACTGGAAGACCCTGTAGGCCAGAGCAAGAAGGCAGGCTTTACTTGAGGCAGGGGATCCTGCTTGGTTTTGAAGAGGGAACACGGCATGGGAGTCTTGATGGCTTAGGAGGGTCACTCTGCAAACAGTGGGCAGGGTGGGCACAGCACAAGGAGTCTGGGTAGGGTTGCTGGTTGGTAAGCTACTGCAAAAGAAAACAAGAGCGGTCCTTGCAGGGAGGAGAGGAGGGACAAAGGAACGTGGAAGTGATAAGAGGGGAATTGTGGTCACGTCAACAGACTTGACAACTGGCTGAGTGGGCAGGGCAGGAGAGGAGGCGAGAAGAAACATTCTGCTCTAAGGTTTAGCCCTGCCCACAAATGAGAGAACTGTGCTGGACAAACGGGTAAGAAAAAGGCAGGCTTACACAGATTAAGGTGGGACTAGGACGCATCTGATTTTATGCGCCTTGACTTGGAGCTGTCAAACGTCATCTTAATTCACCACTTGTGACCCGTACGAATTTCTCTTTGTCTCAGTCTCTTTACCTGTTGTTGTGGCTTATATGCCAAGTTGCGTCTGATTCTTTGTGACCCCATGGACTGCAGCTTGCCAGGCTCCTCTGTCCATGGGTTTATCCAGGCAAGAATACTGGAATGGGTTGCCATTTCCTTATCGAGGGGGTCTTCCGGACCCAGGGGGCAAACCCATGTCTCCTGCATTGGTAGGGAGATTCTTTACCACTGACCACCAGAAAAGCCCCCTTTATCTGTTAAATGGGGATAATATAGGGTTTATACACAAGCTTGTGGTGGGAAAATTACACACAGACACACCCACCCGTGCACGTGCCTGGCGCACAACAAACAGCCAATCCGCCAGTGTTGCTAGTATTGCTGTTAAGCAGGGGGACATGCCCAGCAGAAAGACAGAACTGCAAATCTGCTGCTCAGAACTAGAACAACTCTTCGTGAAAGGATTTATCATAAGATTGCTTTAAGTAGAACATCTCTAGGCTTTTAAAAGGATTTTTTTTTTCGTTTTACTTATATTTCAGAAATCTGTTCAGTGCGTTAAGTGAGGCACCCCCCTAGTCAAAATGACACCACTTCAATTCCTCAATGAAGACATTCTTTGAAACACATCCCCTCTTGAAACAGTCAGCCAGAACAGTGAGGAAGGTGAGAACTCCTCGGGGCTGGTGGCTTAGAGAGAGGTGGATGGCGCAGGGGCGGGTGGGGCAGAAGTAGCTAAAAGCCCTTTTGAACAATGAGGACCTTGGAGGGTCTGGTGCCTGAGAGAGTAGGAAGAACCCAGGGGAAACCCAGGGGAGCCCACCCCAGGAGAAACATCAGTGTCCCGGGTCCCTCCTCATCCATAAAGACCCGGTCTGTCTACATATGAGCAGGAAGTGACTCCTAAGAACACAAGCCACTCCTTTATTTATTTATCCTCTGATAAAGTACCTGCTTGCTGTTCTCTGTTGCCGTTTGCTAATATTGCTTGGCCCAAAAGTTCATTTGGTTTCCCAGAGGCTGTTACAGAAAAACCTGAACGCACATTTTCGCCGACCTAATATAAATTCTTATATGTGATGTTAGTTAGAGAGGACTTCTTGGAGGAGGTGGCTTCCTAAAGGAATAGAGACAGGAAGGGAGGGGACTGGTGGTGAGGCTGCAGCAATCGGGAGGTCCGCGGACACCTCCGGTGTGGGAAAGAGGAGCCGGTGGAGACCACAGCAGGGACCTGGGGGTGCTGGAGGCTCCTGTGCCCTGTGAGGTCGGCTGGCGGCACCCCAAGGGTTAATGTGGGATGAGAACTGGGCAGGGTGTGGAAGTCTGCGTGTTCCCTGCCCTGGGAGCTCTACAGGAAACTGCCTAATAAACCAGCCCAGAATCCATCTCCTGTTGCATATTTTATTGACTTGAAATTTTTTTTTTTCATCAGTGGACTCCCACAGCCAGATAGAATATAAAATAAATAAATAAAAAGACTCCAAGGCGAACCAAGGAACAAATCAGCCCTGTGCCTCCAGCCCCTCTACGCCACCCCTCCTGGCCTCCCAGTCACAGTATCCCTTCTTTATTTCCAGCTCTCCCTCCCTAGACATGTGAGGTCTGATTGATCAGGAAGGACTGTAAATGTGAGATTTATAGGAAGAGGGAGACAATTTATACCAGAAAAGTTTCTATCTGAGATGGAAGTGATTTATAAGTTTATTTTTTAAAAAACAAACATGAAGACCCTTGTAAATAACAGCTTTATATATTAACTTTCTGATGCAGCCTCCTACCTATGAATGAGTGAACAGCATTAAGTTCCCATTTAGGAAACAAGAGCCTAAACCTGCTGGATTGAGGGACATGATTTATCAAATGCAGCCTGCTCCATTCATCAGAGCCCAGCTCCAGGATTCAGTGGCAGTAAGACTCTGCAAGCTGCTCCAGGGTTTCCTCTTTGGGTGGTATCTCTTGCCTTCATCTTTATTTATTTCCAAAAGAAAAAAATGTTGCAACTGATTGAACTGACTGATTGATATGTCAGTGCTGAGATTTATGAGGCTGGGCCCAGCTTCCAGGGCTGTCTCCTTATCCCGAGTCTTTTCTGATATAAGCTTGGCCCCTCACCAAAGATTTGCATATGTCACGCTCCATCTTGTTCACCATCTAAATCGCTGTATTTCTGGTCAAATCTTCCCCTCCTCTGAATCTCTTCCCAGAGGAGAGTTCCAGATTGGCCCTCCAAAATTTTTTACCACCAAAATATCCTATCAGTGATGGCTATGGGAGGCTGAGAGCCCCAGAAAATCAGAACTGTAAAAGGCCAGCAGGAACTCCTCTTTTCACCAGTGGGGACCACAGCTCAGAGAGGTGGAGAGGCTGCTCAGAGTCACACAGCAGTCAGGGGCCAAAGTGGGAACAGAAAAAGGTGGGATGTGCATTTGTTGATACCATGTCCAGCCTTCTTCCCACCACACTGAGCTTCACCAGAGAGCACTTACTTCAGGGTCTATGAAGGAAACTTCCCTTATAGCTCAGTTGGTAAAGAATCTGCCTGCATTGCAGGAGATCCCAGTTCAATTCCTGGGAGAAAGGATCTGCTGGAGAAGGTATAGGCTACCCACTCTGGTATTCTTGAGCTTCCCTGTGACTCAGCTGGTAAAGAATCTGCCTGCAATGTGGGAGACCTGGGTTCAGTCCCTGGGTTGGGAAGATCCCCTGGAGAAGGGAAAGACTACTGATTCTAGTATTCTAGCCTAGAGAATTCTGTGGACTGTGTAGTCCATGGAGTTGCAAAGAGTTGGACACGACTAAGCAACTTTCACTTCCATGAAGGAAGCTGAGCTCTCTGGAAGTTTCCCCAGATGAGTGCCAGAGTAGGGGGCAGGAGCCTGAGCTTTGGGGAACTGTCATTATTCACAGCGATGTCCTTCTCTGCCTGAACCCTGACCTCTGGTGACCAAGGCTGGGGATCCCAACCATCACTGCAGAAAGTCTCCCCCATTTGTCCATGCTGATTTCACAGGGACTCCCTCCCCTCCACAACTGATCTACGCATGGTTCTCAGACTTGCTCTTGTCCCAGGGCCTGAGATAGTATTACCCCCTCAACAAGCGCTGTTTTGCCCTTTCCTCCTTTCTTATCTGCCCTCCTCTAATCTCTGACAACACTTGTCTCTACCCCTCAGTAGACACTTGATCACTATCACACATAGTATGCGCCCTGCAATTAAATGCTTCACCAGGTTCCCCCTATGTGTTGGCTTTTGTCTTATGGGTATGCCAGGCACTGTGCTCACCAACTGACCGGCGCCAGCCAACGATCCCCGCCACTCTTGAGCGGGGCCATGTAACCGGTTCTCACCAATGGACTGGCCAGGGCAGTAGAAGCTGGCACACCTCCTCCAGCTCTACCTGCCTCCCTGTGATAGTCTTGGACACCATGAGCAACAGAAGACGCAGCCCCAGAAAGCAGCAGAGTCCCCTGGTCCCTGTCTGACTTTGCATAAACAATCAACAACATTTCTTATGCCAAGCCATTGAGATCTGGGGGTTTGTCACTGAAGGATATACCTTCCTCTACTAATTAAATCAGTTATTGCTGCTAACCCCAGTTCCGCCACGAGTGAACAGTCATTTTTCCACTTCTGGGCCTCAGTTTATTCACTTTTTTAAAAAGAGGCCATTAAAATGTCAACTGCTGTATATTTTACACTTGCTATATCCCAGGCCATGTACTATGTGCTCTATAAGCATTAAAGCACTGGCTGATAATGACTGTGTGAGCTAGATTTCATTGTACTCTTAGAATGAGGGATCTGAGCTGGGGTGGCTCAGGGTGCAGGATGGCAGGCACCTCTTCCAGGGTTGCACAGCTACTAAGTGGTGATCTGAAGTCAGAACACAGCAGGCAAGCTGACCCCAGTGCCCCGTATTCTTACCACCATGCTTTATGACCACGCAAAATCCCTCAAGCACAAGTCTTCCAGAATGTTAATACTGAGCCCTCACTCTCTGTTGGTATGCATAACTTACAAATCAAATTGTAATTTATTTGAGAATAGAAGTGATGGGCTGTAGCAGCTCACAGACACGCCCTCCTCCTGAGCCTAGAACCCGGTGAACGTGGAGAAGGTGTCTCTCAAATCCTGCTTGAATTGAATTGCACAACTCTGAAGTCAACTGAGATAAATACATCTCCTGCTTGGCAAATCTGACTCCAACCGTGGGATCGCATTAGGACTAAGACGATGAAAACTAGAGTCATTCAGCCTGATGATTTGATATGTGTCCCTCATTCCTCTGGCATACAGCAGACGTGCAGCTGCTGTAGAAAAAGTCCTGGGCAGGCTGTGAATGCAAGTCACAGTCTCTGCTCGCTGCGAAATTGCAGTCCTGCCAGAGAGTGAGCCTCACCTGAGAGCACTAAGGTGACGTGTACACAGAAGCATTGACCCCCAGGTTCCGGGGACTACTGCTCTCCACGACCAGCAATGTTAAACCCCTGTTTGCGTCTGGGAGGAAAGAAAGCCCTAATCTGCGGCGTTTGCCCATTTCCACGGTGTCAATACTCTTACCATGGCTGATTGTTGTTTAGTCACCAAACCACGTCTGACTTTTTTGCGACCCCATGGACTGTCATCAGCCAGGCTCCTCTGTCTATGAGATTTCCCAGGCAAGAATATTGGAATGAGTTGCCATTTCCTTCTCCAGGAGATCGTCCCAACCCAGGGATCAAACCAGTATATCCTGCATCTTCTGCTTTAGCAGGTGGAGTCTTTCCCACTGAGTCATCTGAGAAGTCCACCATGGCTGATTTCGAGCTACCAAAGGGACGTCATTGAACGCAGAGTTAGAAGAAGCACAGTGAATTCTGGAGATGTCTTCATGAGCAAGATCCAACGCCTACTGCATACAACACGCAAAGGGTTCTTCCTTCCATCTCTATCGAGATATAAATCAAAGAGAGAATCATTTGGGAGCAAGTGGAATACAGATGAGCGCTCAGAAACAGCTGTCTCAGGGTTGAGGAATATTAGATACTAAGGCTATACATGAAATGTCCTTCTGTGTGTGAAGGTTTTTGAAGGCAGGGAGAGAGAACAGATTCTCATCTGTCTCAGCTGGTTTATGTCCAGGTATGCCTGCAGGCAAATGGCTGGACCAGGTGACCTCTAAATGTCACACTCAGCCTAAGGATTCTGTGATGCTGGCAGAATTTGCTCCTAGCTTTCTTCTGCCACTAGAGACATGCCAGGTTTTCTGGGGACCAGAGTCAGTAGTACCAGCACACCCAGTAGAATGCCATCAGCAAACACTCCCTGCAAAGTTGCTGACCTAGTCTTGAGCGGGTTAATTGTGGCCAGTGGGATGCTCAGCTGCCAGGGGAATTTCTAAGACTCTGGAGTCCACACTGCTGGAGAATGCAGACATACCAATGACAGCTACTCACTCCAAAGGATGGCTAACGGGTCTCTCTGTGCTGGGCTTCTCTCCCAGGAAGCTCAGACCCTGGGAAAAATCCCCCAGTCCAGGCCCTGGCTAATTGCATCCTGCAAGGCTGGTCCAGCCCAGCCCATCGTCCTAGCTCAGCAGCCCCCGTGTCTGGCACAAAAGCCCTCCCCACATATTTATCAATCTCAGGGCTCACAACTGTGGTCCGGAGTCTCTCCTGGGAGAGAGCAGATAATGTCACAGGCTCCTGGGACCTCACAATGACAGGAGACAGCAGTCTGCCAAGAAGGAGGACGGATGTGGATGGGAGCTGTTCACTTCCCATACCTAGGAAGCTTCTAAAAGAGGCCGACTAAGCCTCTCTGCAATGAGCTCCCATGCGGAGGCACCACTTCCCCAGCTGGGAGAGGCTGGTGCCAAGGAAGGGCTCTGGTGAGACCTGTCCTACAGACTGCACACATTTCCAGAAGCAATCTAGAAGGGCCCAGGGTCTACTCTTGCTTCTAAGGGGTACGGCTCCTACATTAATGGCTTGTCATTCTGAAGTAACTGAGAAATAAAAAGATGGGTTAATTTTCCTCAGGTCAAGTCTCAGGACGCAGAGTCAAAAACAGAAACCAGCAAAATGGCCTGGCAAGCACCATTAACGCTTGGAACAGAGGCAGAATTAGATGCTCAAGTTCACAGCAAGCTGCTTATGAAGGCAGATTTAGGAATCAGACCTTTGATCCGTGGTTCACCACTTACATGGGCCCTGGTAAATAATATTCAATACGAACGATGACCCACTGGAAGCACAGTTTTTCTTGGAAGAGTCTATGGATTAATTCAGTGGCAGAAGGAAAGCTGGGCTCAGCGGTTGTCTGGCTTTTCCTCTGGTTCTCTCCCTACCTGATCAAAGACGAGCTTTTGTAAATGCCACACAAATTTTCCCCTGAGCCTGTCTCTCTCCTGCAATCTCGATTTCTCCAGGATACCTTAGTTCTACCATCTATCCATCCACCTATCACTTGTCCACTCATCCCTTCATTTGCCCATCACTCATCCATAAACCCACTCGTTCATTTAATTACAATTTATTGAAATTCTACCATCAGAAATTCTGCTGGAAACTTGGGATGCTTTAGATTCTATAGTGTTTAAAACCAGCAACCCTGGAGCCAGATTAACTGAGGTTACAATACAGACTCTGTCGGCTTTCTAGATGTGTGGTCTTTAACCCTTTACTTGACCACCCAAAGCCTTGGTTTCCCTATCTGTAAAATGGGAATAATACTACTCTCTATTTAAGGTTATGCTGAATAGTAAAGAAAATACAGGGCTTCCCAGGTGTCACAATGATAGAATCTGCCTATCAATACAAGAGATGGAAGAGATGTGGGTTCAGTCCCTGGGTCAGGAAGATCTCCTGGAATAGGAAATGGCAATCCACTCCATTATTCTTGCCTGGAAAGTTCCATGGACGTAGGAACCTGGAGGGCTACAAGCCACAGGGTTGCAAAGAGATGGACACAACTGAGTGCAAAGAGAATATATATGCATATAAAATAGTACAGTCCCTGGAGACTAACAGTACTCAAGAGCCTGTCCTTACATGCTGCGGGAGAGAACAAGAGAGATGGGACGTAAACCTTGACTTAGGGAGCATTGAGTGAGACTCCAGACCCACACTGGCGAGTTGGATCCTGACGACTGGAGGAGCCAGAACACTAGTTCCTCGTCTCCCAGGCTGCTCCCCTTTCCCCCTTGGCCATGGCGCTCTGCTCGTGTCAGATCAGCTAGACCAAATGAGCCTCATTCCCCAGAACTCCTCTCTGTGTGTTTCTGGTTAGACAAGCCACGAGACCCATTTTCCTTAAAGCGTTGGTGGGCGGACACAGAGCCACAGCCACTGTGGTTTTGACATTCAGAAGCCGGGACAGGAGATCTTTGGGTTCACTCGCTTATCTGCTCTCACCTCTCTTTGATGCTGGGCACCTTCCTCTGGGCCCTCCCTCAGCTCCTCCAGCGACTGGATCCGGTAATTTTTTACCCCGTCGTGAGAGCAGTCACCTTCGCTGTGGGTTACCTATTTCTTCATGACTGGAGGCGGCAAGAACAGGCACAGATTCCAGCGGGTCCATCCTTGCAGATTGCAGCTTTTCTTGGAAGTTTGATGTGTCCTTCTTTCCCACGTTATGTCTTTCTTCCCTTCATGGCTTCCCTGGTGCCTCTGACGGCAAAGAGACCACCATGCAGGAGACACAGATTTGATCCCTGGGTCAGGAAGAGCCCCTGGAGAAAGAAATGACAACCCACTCCAGTATTCTTGCCCGGAGAATTCCATGGAACGAGGAGCCTGGCAGGTTACTTGGGGCTGCAAAGATTCGGACACCACCAAGCTACTTTCACTTCCTTTCCCGTCATGACTGTCTTTCTGTGGACATGAGGCTCCAGCATCAGATGAAATTTAGCAGCCTTATAGTGACTAAGCAGTTCCCACAACTGTGTAAGGTCCTACTCTTGTAACAAATCACTTAGACATGTAGGTTGATAGATACATAAATAGATGGGGAGATAGAGGTGTGTAGATATAAATGCATATATATGTATATATGTGCATCTGTCTGTCTATAGGCATGTGCATAAGTACACACATAAATGCATGTATGTGCACACACACATGCACCCCTCTTAATGGTCTACTTCTCTGGCTAACAACCATCATCTTCAAGAATCTTCTTTCACGTAGCAGCCATGTCTACTAATATATCTCTCTCCTCCCCTGGGGGTGGGGAATATCTTCAGACTGATTCCTAGGGCCCTGCAGAAGGAATTCTCAGCGAGAAATATTGCTTCATCCCTTCCCTCTTCCATTGCTTGCCCACTCACCACCTCCTGGACAACCTTCCATTCTGGAGTCTGTCTTGACCTCTCTGTGGACGCTGGCTCCCTTATTTCCTGTCTTCTCTTGTCCTGCAGAGGAATAGCAATGGCAAAATTAGATCTTGAAAATGACTAGATATCCCCAGTGCTGGTCAACAGCTCCCCATTTATAGGAGCTACGGTGAGGCAAAAAGGCAGGGTGCCTCCTGAATAACGGCATCTCCGTCTTAGCCTTTTTCTCATTTTGCTTTACCCTCTGCCCTTTACTGGTCTCATCTGCTCTCCTATCTCACAAGTAACTATCAGGCCCTTGCAGGAGTTGTAGGTCTTTCGAGACTGGAACATTTCATTCATCCTCCACACCCATGGCCCACTCTCAGTCAGTCTATCTTTGTGGCAGTGTTACTTCTGGTCTGTTCAAGGCTCAGCTCATGGTACCAGTTACCAGGGCTAACAATATGGGTGCCATCTTTGACTCTCTGCCTGAGTTAGTGGCCCTCAGTATTCATGCATCATATCCAGTCAGAAGCCCACGGTCCTGCATGTTAATCTTCCCTCCTAATATCCTCAGAGGCACTTATTTCTCTGCAGTCCCACTGATAGACTAATTCAGGTCCCTAATTCAGACCTTCCTTCTCTCTCTTGCATTTTATTTCAAAAGCTCCCCAACTGGTCTTCTCAATTCCTGCATGTCTCCAATTTTGTCCTTTGTAAATTCTGCTGCCAACTTAGTTCCCCTGAAATGTAACTGTTACCTTATTCTTCCTCTGATTAAAAGCTTTGAATTATCTCTCCATTTCCTAGTGAATTCATCCACAACTTCTTTCAAGAAGTTCAAGACCTCATACCATTTGACCCCAACCCACCCTTTCAGACTTCTTTTCCACTACTCCGCTGTGTGTGCCTGATACTTCCTCCCACCCAACTGAACTGTCCACCCTACACTGAAACTTCCTCTGTTTCCCTATCTCCCATCACTGTGTTTCCAATCTCTGCCTATGAAATCCGACCCATTTTTCAAAGTCCACCTCAATTGCCCCCTCTTCAGAGAGTCATCTGAATCCTCCCAATTTGTCCCGCATAGCACTGTGCCCTCCTGCAGGACCGTTCACCTCAACCCTTCTGTCATGTTTATAAACCAGTCAGAACCGTGGTTCTCTTCATTTTTATTCCCACAATGCATAAACGCTTGTTAGTTCAACCAAGCTGCTGCCCCCACCAAGCCTATACCCACTCAATCTCACTTCATATGTCAAGGTTGTCAATTTTATTACCAGGAAATCATCTGCATATTCCTCCCTGCTTTGCTCACCATGCTTTATACCTCAGATTAGAGGCAAGTTAGACTTCAGACTGGCTTTTAAATATCCCCAGCTGATTCTACTACTGCAGCCGATGCCTGTAACATTTATTTATAACTTTACAAAATTGGTCGTGGTTAAGATATATAAACCCGAAGGGGGCTCGTGCATTTCCAATACATTAAGGTATATTTAAAACATGCTGTGTCTTATCAGAGGCTTTAAAATACACATTACTGCAGGAGCTGGAAAGACAGGAGCAGGGTAATTGGCTAATGAGAATTCTGAACAGTGACTGGAAATATGGCAGAACTGCCCTTTGAGAACTGTGCTCACACCTATTAATGAACTTTATCCAAGGCTCTAAAACACAGCCCTGTGTTTCAAACACAAGCCCAGGAGGCTGTGCGGCATGAATGCTGTTGCGTTAATTCACACCTAGTTACGGTGACTGGCACCAGCCATCAACACTGGTCAGAAGAAAGCTGCTGAGAAGCCCTTGAATAATTACTAAGGCTGGGTTTATATTATACCAGGTGCCAGGTGTTAATAAGGAAGAACGTGTTTTTCTAACTCAAAGCTTGTACGTATGTTAGCGGGGATGTGGGGATGTATGTGTTTACATGGTCACAATCATGTTTGAGCATGTGACTGTGGACACCACATTCTGCCATTTAGGAAGGACCAGGACGTAGCAGAAAGAAGGATGATGTGGAAAATCCAACAACTTTCCATCCTGGGACAGAACTATAGATGCCAGATAGAGCTTCCCACGGTTCACAGCCCTGCAGTGAATATTCCGATTAAGAGTAGTTCAAGTCTAAGCCACGAGACTGTAAAGCTGGCAAACAGGTGACCTTGTATTGCAATGAACAGCCATTCCCTTCACATTAGGAGGGCAAATGGCAGCTTCCCACTGAGCCTCTGCAGTGATCATCCAGAGCATATCGCCATGTGCGCTTGCCGTATTGGGGCGCTGCTTGTTCAGCTTGCCAGCTTGCAATGAGCTCTCTGAATGCCCTCCTGTCATCTCTATGGGTGGCCTCCCCACTGCCTTGTTTGTGCATCAGGCCAGTGCTTTGGTCACAGACCACTGGACTGAAGAGGACACTGGGCCAATTCACTCAACTGCGCCCCATTGTTGCAAATCCCACTTCTCTGCTGCTGATTACAAGACCCGTATCTCCATCCCACCTCTCTCCCTACAAGCTCATTTTTGTCCATGGTCCGCTGGACAGAGAGATCTACCTGATGTGCCTCAGGTACTAACTCATGCAACCAGTCCCAACATAACATATCCTTTTCCTTTAGTCTTAGATCTAAATACCTACGTCTGTTTAGCCGTTTAGGCTCTTGACATGGATTCCTGCAACAGCATCCCGGCCCAGCGCCCTGGCTCCAGCCTCGTGTCCCTCGAGTCTGTCTTCCATGAGGGCTTAAGCACAGCTTTCCCTAAGGGTTATAACCTGAACATTAAAACCCATTCCCTTCATCAGTGTCTCCCTAGCATTTATAAGCTCCCCTTTCAGGCTTCAGCCTACTCCTCTACGTTCTTACCCCCACTGTGTGCTTTGCCTTTCGATAACACAGGACTACTTCACTTTTTCCAGATGCTCTTTCACCATGAAGCCCTAGGCCTCTGAGACTGAATTTTCACATGATCCCTTCTTTATCTCTCCATTTGACTAATTCCATCTCAGCCTTTCAGACTCCGCACAGTTACCATCTCCTGGGAGACTTGCATAACTCCCAGGCCCCTAGAAGCTGACTAGGGGCCCTTTTCCTGTAGCCCGGTTACATCTCCATCATTGAACCAAGCACATTGTAATAGAATGATTTTTTTGCGTGGCTTTTCTGACCCAATAGACTGTTAGTAACTTGGGAATAGAGACTATATATATAGTTCTTTCCCCTTTGTATCTTCAACCCTTGACAAATATTTTTGAGTGAGTGTATGAATAAATGAATGGTGTGTGTGCATGTCAGAGATTGCTCCATAGCTATACGAGGGGAGAAAGAGCATATGTCAATGAATATTTTTGAAGCCATTGGACTCCTTGAATCTTGATTTTGACCCTGGAGAGAACAAGAAGGAAGCAAGGTTATTTTTTTCAGTTTTATTGAAGACATAGTTGATGTATCACATTGTTTTATCCTAAGCTGTACAACATAATGATTTGCTGTACATATATTTGCAAAATGATCACCATAGCAAGTTCAGTTAAGATGCATCACCCCATATGGTTACAATTTTTTTCCTTATGGTGAGACCTCTTACGATCTATTCTCTTAGCAACTTTCCAATATACAATAGAGATTATTAACTATAATAACCATGCTGTACATTACATCTCTAGGATATTTTTTATTTTATAACTAGAAATCTGTACGATCTGCTTCCCAGATGGCGCTACCAGTAAAGAATCTGCCTGCCAATTCAGGAGAACCAGGACACACAGATTCGATCCCTGGGTCGGGAAGATCCCCTGGAGGAAGGCATGGCAACCCACTCCAGTATTCTTACCTGAAGCATGGCATGAACCAAGCAGCCTGGCAAATTACAGTCCATAGGGTCGCAAAGAGTTGGACATGACTGAAGCTACTCTACACAAACTCACGCATACCTTTTGATAACTTCCACCCATTCCCCCCACCTTCTACCCCTGCCCCTGGCAACTACCATTCCCTTCTCTGTCTCTACAAGTTTGGTTTCTTAGATTCCACATATAAGTGAGATCATACAATATTTGTCTTTCTCTGACTTATTTCACTTTACATAATGCCCTCAAGATTCATTCCTGTTGTCACAAATGGCAGGATTTTGGAAATTACTTTTCCTTGGCAATTCTGGAAACGGAGGCTTCTGACCATCTAAAAAGTAACCGGGTTCCTTGTTCTGTGCTTGGTGCTACCCAGGCAAGACAGAGTTTCCTGTCTAGCGGAGCTGCAGGGAGCCGTGCAGAGAGTGGGATGCGGGAGAAGCCCAGGGCTGAGCTGACACAGGTCCCATCACTCACTCTGCCAGGGTGAAAGTGAAAGTCACTTAATTGTGTCTGACTCTTTGCGACACCATTGACTATATGGTCCATGGAATTTTCCAGGGCAGAATACTGGAGTGGGTAGCCTTTCCTTTCTCCAGGGGATCTTCCTAATGCAGGGATTGAACCCAGGTCTCCCACACTGCAGGCGGATTCTTTACCAGCTGAGCCACAATGGAAGCCCAGGGTGGTGATGGTTTAATTGCTAAGCCATCCAACTCTTGCAACCTCATAGACCGTAGCCCACCAGGCTCCTCTGTCCATGGGATTTTCCAGGCAAGTATACTGGAGTGCATTGCCATTTGCTTCTCCAGGGGATCTTCCTGACCCAGACCTCCTACATTGCAGGCAGATTCTTTACCTATTGAGGAGCCACCAGGAATGTCCTCTGCCAGGAGCACTTTGGCAAATTTCAGTACCTCCCTAGTTTCAGTTTCCTCATTTTGAGTTAGAGTAATAATTCTTGCCACTCAGGTTGTTTTGAGAACTGAGTCAATGAGTGTGATGACTTAGAACTGTACTCAGTAAATATTCAACAAGTAGCAGATGTTATCATGAATAGTAGTGTGACATCAATTTTAAAAATCACCAGCTCCTCCTCTAAGAACAATATCCTTGCATCAGAGTTTTCTCACCCTCCACACTTTAACACTTCAGATAATTCTGTGTCTTGGGAGACTGTCTCTTGTGCTATAGGAAGTTTGGTGACATCTCTAGCCTCTACCCACCAGATGCTGGTAGCACTGTGTCCCCCTGGTCACCCAGTTATGATGACAAAAATACTTTCAGGCGTTATCAATATCCCTTGAAAGCACAACTACCTCTAGGTGAGAAACACTGCTTTAAAGAGGGAGGTAACGTCTGTTGCTTTGATTTCGGGCCTCAGTTTCCCTATCTGTAAAGTAAGGAGAGCAATGTCAAGTCTTCTGTTACCATGGGAAGCAGAAGGAAGATGGCCCCATTATAGAACCAGGAAAATGTCTACCATAAAGCTAAGCCAACTGAGCTATCAAAGTATTTGGTGGAAGTGGAGTGATCCCTGGGCATAGATGCAAAGGCAGAAGGCAGTAAGACAAGCAACTGGTAACAACAACAAAGGTCCATATAGGCCATATAGTCAAAGCTGTAGTTTTTCCAGGAGTCAAATGAGAGTTGGACTATAAAGAAAGGCTGAGTGCCAGAAAATTGATGCTTTTGAACTGTGGTGCTGGAGAAGACTCTTGAGAAATCAAACCAGTCAATCCTAAAGGAAATTAACCCTGAATATTCATTGAAAGGAGTGATGCTGAAGCTGAAGCTCCAATACTTTGGCCTCCTGATGCAAAGAGCCAACTCATTGGAAAACACCCTGATGCTGAGAAAAATTGAAGGCAGGAGGAGAAGGGGATGAGAGGATGAGATGGTTGGATGGCATCACCCACTCAATGGACATGAGTTTGAGCAAGCTCCAGGAGACAGTGAAAAGGATAAGGGAGCCTGGCATGATGCAGTCCATGGGGTCAAAAAGAGTCAGACACAGCTGAGGGACTGAACAATGACAACAACTCTAGTTAACTTGATTTTTTAGATTAGGTAAACTTTCAGCCAGAAGCACTTACATGCCGCAAGCCAGAGGCCTGATATACAGCCATACCTCCCGCAACATTCCCAGCTGGTAGGAACAAGGGTACAGGAAGGTCTCCCTGTTCCATGCAGCATCATCCACTAGAAAACAAAAAAGGTACAGTAAGTGCCACTGAGCTCCTCCATTAATTGCTAAGTAAGGGGGGGAAAAAAGAGAAGAATAAAGTGCTTTTACCTGCTCAGTTGGATAATTAAAAGCTGCCTGAAGCACTGCTAACCTTTTTCATTATGGCAGTGTTCATTATAGAGCCAGAAAGAATTAACTACACTGCATTATCAGATATCGAAAAATATTAATAGCAAAAGTGAGAAAGGGAAAGGAGGAATTTTGGGCGAGTTAATTAAACCACACGTCCTCAATGACTTATTAAGTGACTGGTCGAGCTTCCTGGAGCTCGGTGAGTCCCAGAGAGCTTGCAATGTGCCCCTGGCTCCTCAGGAAATGAGTTTTCAGCCCGTGAAGCTGTATTTTTTTTTTTTTTAATCCTCTATTGCAAATTTTTCTTTCTTTCTTTCCAAATCTCACCAAGTGTGTCGAGTCTTGGATGGGGACCGTCTTGGAGCCAATAGCAACGGGAGCTCATTGAGAGCTCATAAAGGTCACTACTTCGGAACTGCTTCGCAAGCCAGTTCACTGCATTGTTCGGCAAAACGCTTTCAGCTCTTCTGTAACTGAACAGGTGAGAACAGCTTATAATGAGGTCCCTTTGCTGCTTCTGTAACCAAAGCCCATGAATGAGTTCAAGACAGGCCCGCCTCACCTATCGGATTCCCTTCTACAAGACACAGGGCTACAGCCTGGCACAGTGCACGGGGTTGGGATGGGACCCTGGGGCCTTGAGAGCTGCTTAGAGGAAGTGCGCCACTATTGACTCCAGGAAAATTGGAGCAGCCAATAGTCTCATGGAGCAGTACATGTTTGGGCCCTGCGCAGTGGCAGAAAGTGCTGCCGAGCAAGGACCATTGTACTAGGAAATCTTTGGGGCATTGAGATGGCATCCTCTGCAGTTTAAATGCTTATTACAGAAAGGCATACCTATGACACCATTCTCCATGGAGCTCTTTGAATGAGCACAACTGACATGACAGTACGGGGTAAAGATAGTACATGTGCAGAGAAAACATCTTTGATGGCACAGGGAACAAGAAAGGGAATAAAAGCATTTTCATTTAGCAAAAAGCAAAAATTGACGATGAAGAAAATGTAGTATTGATTTCTTTTTTCTTCCTGCTGGCACTGGAGCTTTCAATGAAGTCATAGAACAACTGGGACTCCAACTTTAGTCCTGCTTCAGCCTAATCTTGTTTTAAGAGTCTAGTTTGCATGATTACTGGAGACAGGAAGAAGGTTCTCTTTTAGCAGAGTGAGGGTATCTTTACTCCAACATGCCATCGTGACAATCAGACATTGTTCTGTTGACTCCCATCCTGCCCTTGACTCTGGGCCATACCTTGGCCTCAGTATGCGCTGCTCAGAAACTCAGCAAACAGTGCCACTTGCCCAAGGAAGAGCTTTCTAGGAAGTGGGTGTGAGCGATGGTTTATCAAGCTGCAGCCTAAATGGTTCACGGGGACAGGAAAGCTTCAGCTTATACATGAAAGAAAACGAAAATGGCTACAGGGGCAGGAACAAAATGTTGGGTACAATCAATAAAGTCTTTGACATGGGCCCAATGCTCATGTCTCTTCCTGACCATTATTAAGAGCTATGTTTGCACAGATAGCTTCTTGCATTTTGCCAGCCCACTGTTTGTTTGTTTTCATTTCTTTTACTGAAGTATAGTTGATTTACAATGTTGTGTTGATTTCTGCTATACAACCAAGTGATTTAGTTATACGTCTACATACATTGTTTTTCATATCCTTTTCCATGATGGTTTATCACAGGATACTGACTGCAGTTTCCTGCGCTATATAGTAGGACCTTGCTGTTTATCCATTCTATATATAATAGCTTGCATATGCTAACCTGAAACGCCCCTTCCATCCCTGCACTACCCCACCGCCCCTTTGGCAACCACCAACCTGTTCTCTATGTCTGTGAATCTGTTTCTGTTTCATGGATAGCTTCATTCATGCCATATTTTATACTCCACATATAAGTAATATCATAGGGGGTCTGTCTTTCTCTGTTTGACTTACTTCACTTAGTACGAGCATCTCTAGGCCCATCCATGTTGCTGCCAATGGCGTGATTTCCTTCTTTTTTATCAGCCCACTCTTTCTAAGCTACAGGCAATGAAGGCTCAAGATGTTCATCAACAGTGTCTTCTCCCTGTTAAATGGGTTGTAGATGGAAAGTATTGAGAACAGTGCCTGGCACTTAGTAAGCACTCAATAAACATTATTGATTCTTCAACATCCTGTATCTTTATCTGGAACTTTTCATGAACTTTCAATATCTTGAGATACTCTGAAAGAAGAAATCTAAAGATTACACAGAGCAGGATATGAACACTGAATTCTGACAAATTCTTTGGAGGCAGATTTCTGTATGGAATGACACAGGCATATTCCCCATATTGGCAAGAGTCTTAATTTTCTGGTTTCTAATCTATTCTTCTGGGGGTGTGCGGAGTGAAGAAGCTAAGAATCATGTGTAAGTGATTTCCAGATTTGAGATCAGGGTTAAAAGTGAGTCACCTCCTTGGATTTGAGCCATTCCACAGGGTCTCTGACCACTTTACCGTTTTCTAAGGAATGAACATAAAGATGGACTCCTTTACTCAAAGGTCAAGTGAAATCATTTGGCTTAGGACTGTGTGAGAAAACTTTAGAATTCAGTGACTTAGAGCTTGAAAGTGAAAGTGAAAGCTTCCACTTTCCAGTTGTGTCCAGCTCTTTGCGACTCCATGGACTATAGAGTCCATGGAATTCTCCTTGCCAGAACACTGGAGTGGGTAGCCATTCCCTTCTCCAGAGGATCTTCCCAACCCAGGGATGGAACCCAGGGATCTTGAAGGAAGTAGAAAAAAGGCTGCCCAGGGCTCTTCATGACCACGCAAGGCTTCCAAACACATCATGCTTATTCCTACCTCCTTAACTCAGCTCACTTCCCACCGATCCCTTATCCTTCTTTATATCTTTCAAGTACCATCTTCCAAGTTCAGCACAAGGTCCACAATCCCAGAAGTCTTCTCTGAGTGAGCCGAGTCTTGGTTGACATTTTTCCCTCTTAACTTCCATAGTATTCTCTGAAATGTCCATACCCAACTACTCCAGATTGGTCGGTCTATAAGTTTAGTGATTCTGGAGAATTTGACAGCTATGATATAAATCTCTTTTCCATCCTGTTGGAGTCTGGAATGACCATTATAAGTGCCTCTCTGGTTGGGTCCACTGAAGTCTCACTATCTCTCATTCATGTCATATTTCAGCAAGTATTTTACAGTGTTTTAGTGAGTTATTCAGCTGTTGTCCATTCTATTCATGAGCACTTGGAGGGAAAGCATCACTTATTTATCGTTATATATTTATCATGCCTGGAACAAGCACATTCAATACGTGTTTGTTGGGTCATGGTGAACTGAATTGAATTGAACTGCACTTGTTTTTTTCCATCATAGGACCGAATTCAATACTGGGCAAAGTGTGGGCACATACCAATTATTTGCTGCTGGGCCTGAATTAAACCTCTCAATCCCCCACTCAGCCCCTTCACACTGTGACTTCATGAGTTTATAATGAAGAAGCACACGGTTTTCCAGGCTTCAGTAAGCTTACTTGGACTTCCCCAGTGGCTCAGTGGTAAAGAATCTACCTGCAATGCAGGAGATACAAGAGACACAAGTTTGATCCCTGGATCAGGAAGATCCCCTGAAGGAAGGCATGGCAACCCAATCTGGTATTCTTACCTGGAGAATGCCATGGGCAGAGGAGCCTGGCAGGCTATGGTCCACAGGGTTGCAAAGAGTCAGACATAGCTGAAGTGCCTGAGCATGCACGCACAAGCTTACTTACCCTAAACCTTTCTGGCCACCCATCAAGGAGACAACCCTAAGTAGTCAATAGCTTCTATTTCCCCTCTCATCTCTATAACTTAATTTACTTCTGTATTCTTGAAACCACATCAGTTCAGTTCAGTTCAGTCGCTCAGTCACGTCCAACTCTTTGCGACCCCATGAATCACAGCACGCCAGGCCTCCCTGTTCATCACCAACTCCCGGAGTTCACTCAGACTCGCATCCATTGAGTCAGTGATGCCATCCAGCCATCTCATTTTATTTCTCCACTGACATATTGGGCACCTACTGACCTGGGGAGTTCCTCTTTCAGTATCCTATCATTTTGCCTTTTCATACTGTTCACGGGGTTCTCAAGGCAAGAATACTGAAGTGCTTTGCCATTCCCTTCTACTATCTAAAAAGAAAATACAGATGTGTTTTGAAACACGAGGTTTCCAGGCATTCTGTACAAGGGCGCTTTCCTCAAATGCCTCATCACCCATGTGAAACATGGAGACAATCCACTGATACCTACTTCAAGCATGGAAGGTATCGCTCACTTCATTTGTGACTTTGGACAAGCAATAGCCTCTCTGGGCCTCCTGTCTCTTTCTAAGGGGTTAAACCAGATCCTCTCCAAGATCATCACCTTCCTGTTCTAATACCAGCTGCCTCTGACACCCTGTGGAAAACCTGGTTGGTTTGCTAACACAGACATTTCTAACTCCTTTCCCTCTTGTCCTCTAACAGCTATTAATGTTGAAAAAAAGACCAAAAAAAAAGACCTATACTTATTCTCTCAGGTGCTCACACAATATGAGCAGACATGTGACGAATTCTCAACAGGGGCTTCTGGGAATTTTCTTTTTTTCTTTTTCCAAGGTAAAATGGACAGATGTGATGTCCTTTCTTTCTTCTTCCTGTCATGAGTGAGGAGTTGTTAGCTGTATAATGATAATGAAGTGGCAAGAATGAGGATGAAACATCAACATACCAAGGACAGCAGCGTGCTTAATTCCTTGTTAACACATAGACACAGAAATAGTTAATGAAATGATAATACCAAATTAAAAATGGAACTGCCTTAACTCTTTACATTATTTTGAATGTACAGCTATGGTCCAGATCTGCATATGACTAGTATGTTTACACTGTGACACACTTCTAGCTAGTTTTTTTTTAATTGAAAAGTAACACTTGCACATGCTTAGGAACAATATTTCAGAACTATATGAAGTTGTGGGATCATCTCAGTGAAGGAATCTCTTGTGCCTTCAAGAATTTAAATTCCTATTTAGGCAGGACTTTTGCTGAAAGTTTTGCTGAAAGCCTCTCTGACACATACCAATCTAATTTCTAGTCAAGTGGGTTCATGAGATTAATCACTTGATTCCTCTGGGTCCTCTCCATGAGTATAACTCCAACTTGACCAAGCTCACAGGAACACACACACACACACACAATTTGCAGAGTGCTTTATATCACACAAATTTCCACGTACATTATCACATTTGATTGTCCTGTGAGATTTGTGGTTCTATAATTCCCCGTTTTGTACATGAGGAAACTTAAAGAGAGTTCCATGATCTCACTCAAATGCAATGAGCTTCCCAGGTAGCACTAGTGGTAAAGAATCCGCCTGCTAATGCAGGAGACTCAAGAGACACAAGTTCTATCCCTGGGGAGGGAAGATTCCCCTGAAGAAGGATATAGCAATCCACTCCAGTATTCTTGCATGGACAGAGGAGCCTGGCGGGCTACAGTCCATGGGGTCACAAAGAAACAGACATGACTGAGCATGCATGCACTCACCCAAATACAATACTTTTACATAAGTCAGTGGCAACTCAGGTTAAAATTGTGCACCCCGTATCATCAACAATGGAAGCTGCCAGCTTTACCCTTTCCCTGTGCTGGGGCTAAGGCTCAGAGTTTTTAGAACCTTAGAGGAAGCTCCAAGGACCATAGAACCCCATGGGAGGCATCATGTCAGAGAGGGTGATTCCCCTGCCCCATGGAGCTCAGCAAACCTCAGTGGGAAGGAAGCAAAGCCTGTCCCCACTCCAGGGCCTGGAGCACAGGCTAACTGCGGAGCTGGACAAATGCAGACTGCCAGCAGGCTTACCTCCCCTCTAACCTCACCTTGGCTAACATGAGTTGTGCAGCCAAACCCGGCCTCCTTGGCATCTTGTTCTTTCTCATCAGTAAATAACTGCCCGAAACAATTACACTTCAGGAAACTAATCTTATTTTTCTCTTTCCCCCTGAAAGCTACCAAAAATTAAAAGCAAAAATGCTTAAATCAACTGGAGGACTTCTGGGCAGATGTTCCTAAGTGCAATCTGTCTAATGGGAAAGAGCTTTGTGGGGAAGGGCTGTCACTCTGCAGCAACCCTGGGCAGGCCCACCAATAGGTAAAGACAATACATGTTTCCTTCATGAGAGCCTGGCCCTCTGCATATCTCAGGATCCACCTGCCTAACAGATGTTACCTCCTTATTCTAGCTCCTTCTGGAGCTGCAGACATATGTCATTCTTTTTTTTTTTTTTTTTTTTGCCAAAATAGTATCATGAAAAGATTGCAACACTTCAAAATCAAGCAGTTCCAAGTTTGAGTCAGAATTCTACCATTTACCAACTTTCATTTGACCATTTTGTATTATTTATCTATTGTCGCATAACAAAATACTCCAAAACTTAAGTGGATTAAGACAACATGCTTTTATTATCTTTCCATTTCTGTGGGTCAAGAATCTAGACGCAGCTTAGCTAGGCCTCTGCTCAGGGTTCCCCAGGCTGCAATCAGCGTGTCATCTCTCGCGTCTCCACCAAAGAGGACGTGCATCAAAGCTCCCTCACGTGATTACTGTCAGGATGCAGTTCCTCCCGAGCTATTGCCTGGAGGTCTCCCTTCGTCCCTTGCCATGTGGACTTTCCCATAAAGCAGCTCACAGTAAGGTGGCAGGCTTCCATCAGAATGGACCAGCAGAAGACGAGACGGAAGTGACAGTCTTTTCACGACTTAATCTCAGAAGTGACACCCCATCACTTCTGCTGTATTCTGTCTGTTAGAAGCAAGTTTCAAGGTACAGTCCACACTCCAGGGACACGTATTATACAAGGACATGAGTGCCAGGGAGCAGGGATCCTGGAGAGCCACTATGGCAGCTAGCCACAGCATCTCCTGAACCACGGTTTCTTCATCTGTAAGGGAGCATTGTAATAGCTCCCTCAAGGTGGGGAGAAAGAATCAGATGACACAGTGTTGAGATCAGTGCTTAGAAGAACGCACGGCACACTGTCAGTGACTTCCAGAAGTTAATTGCCTCACCTCTCCTCAGCCTGTCATGTCTCAGTAATACCTTTAGAGATTTATGTGCAAAGAAGGCTACGAAGTCTCCACTTCCAAGGATGAAGCAAAGGGATGCAGTGAGCAAGTCAGAGGGTCCCAGAAACAAAACTGAAGGCAAGAGGAGCATTTGAGTTCTCTGGATGGGTCAGAGGCAGGCCTTCTCCAAGGCAGATATTCAGAGGGAGTCTGGCTAAGGGGGCTGAGACCTCAAAGCCTGGATGATGGTGAGGGTTTATAAACAAGGACCAGACTAAGAGCAAACAGCCTCATGGCAAGGACCCCTGACTCCCTATCACTAGCCTAGCCCACTGCCCTCCCTAGTGGTATCAGATAAGTCTATGAACATTTCTGAGTTGGAGGTAGGGCCGGGAAGGGGGGTCCAGACATTCCGAGGTCTCCCTTCCCCCAAGGTCAGTGGACTGTGGAGCTGGCTCCGAGCATTGATCACTTACAATTTCCTCCTCTAATTCTCATCAGCTCATTAAAGCTTGACCTTCTGGGCTTCTCTGGCTACTCTGGATGTCCAGCCTGAGAGACCATTATATTTTAAAGGCTGTTAAACTGTCCAATGATATTTTAGCTTCTTTTTTTTTTTTTACTTGATAGCGAATCATCCATCACCTGTGTAAACTTCTAAGTAAAAACTCGGAAGAAAAAGATGGAGAATTATATAAAATTATGGTGGGATGAAGCAGTTAAATTTCTCTCTATCAACTGAGGCGAGGCAAGGCGAGGTGAGATGATGGTCAATTATCTTTTTCCACTCACTGATAAATCGCCCGCACCATTGAGACTGTCAGGGTCTGACTCATGACAAGTAGAGGAGGGTGTCAACGCGACCAGAGGCCCGGGAACATGGAACGGTCTTGCAGATGGCGTTTCAGCTTCTTCCAATCCAAACCTTGACTTCCTGGCCAGGAGTACTAGTCCGGGGCCTGACCATGTCCTGGGAGCCCCCCACCCACTTCTGACCACTGCCCTGACTCTATCCTTCCTCCCTCTCATTATGCTCGGAAAGCAGCGGCACCCACATGAAAGTCTTCACCAAAATCTCTCAAATTGACCTCATTATTTTTCTCTGCCTTTCCTTATCCGACTTAATGGTACCATCACTCACCCAAGTTATTTAACTAGAAACTTCATCATAATCCCAAACACCTCCCTTTTCCTCACGTCCCACCCCCCATGCATCCATCTCTGAGTCTGTTCTGTTGTCTAACACAATGATTTGTCAACTCCGGCCCCTCCTCGCCATCCCTGCTACTGTTGCCTGGTCCAGACCCTTATCCTCTCTTCTGTAATCTGTGGGAAAAGCCTCTTAAGTCTTTAGTGTTTCCTCACAAACACACAAATACTCGGGGCTGCCCAGGTGGCGCGGCAATGAATCTGCCTGCCGATGCAGGAGACACAGGACATGCAGGTGAGATCCCTGGGCCATGAAGATCCCCTGGAGGAGGGCATGGCAACCCACTCCAGTATTCTTGCCTGGGGAATCTCACGGACAGAGGAGCCTGGCAGGCCACAGCCCACAGGGTCACAAAGAGTCGGACACA
Organism: Capra hircus; assembly: GCF_001704415.2. Lineage (NCBI taxonomy): Eukaryota > Metazoa > Chordata > Mammalia > Artiodactyla > Bovidae > Capra > Capra hircus. The sequence continues at coordinate 55,986,750 of NC_030822.1, forward strand.
ACTGAGCACAGGACACAACACAAATACCCATGCATACACGCCGCACGCCTTCCAGGGAGCTTTTAAGGCACCTTATGATTGCATGTCCTTTCCACAGACTTCAGGAAAAGGCCGAGACTCCTCACCCAGCATGTGATCTCCTGACACCCTCGTGCCATCACCAGACGGCGGAGTTTGTGGTTTCCCTCACATGCTCTGTCTTATGTCCACGGCTGTGTCAGTGTTTGCTCCCCAAACCGAGTTCTCTCTCCTTCCTTTCTAGTCTAACTAATCAACTTCTCCCAGTCTTTGAGATTCAGCTGCAAAGCCACCTCCTCCACCAAGTTTCCCTAACTTTCCTCTAGCAGTTAGCCAAGCTCCTCTTTGTGTTCTCACAGAACCATGCAACTCCTCCACTGATTTATGACGTTGATGGATATATATCCCCCCGCTCCTGGACTACAGGGTCCCTGAATAAAGATCATGGCTTGTCTTCCAGCACCTAGCACCATTGTTGGCTCAGGGGCCGGTGAGTGTCTGAAAGTGAAAGTCACTCAGTCATGTCTGACTCTTTGTGAGCCCATAGACTCTGCAGTCCATGGAATTCTCCAGGCAAGAATACTGGAGTGGGTAGCCTTTCCCTTCTCCAGGGGATCTTCCCAACCCAGGGATTGAACCCAGGTCTCCCACACCATGGGCAGATTTTTTTACCACCTGAGCCACAAGGGAAGCCCAAGAATACTGGAGTGGGTAGCCTATCCCTTCTCCAAGGGAACTTCCCAACTCAGGAATCAAACCAGGGTCTCCTGCATTGCACTGATCGGTAAATTGCCAAGGACAGTGGAAGAAGAGAAACCAGATTAAAACATTGCTCTGCAATCTATCTGTGGCCTCAGGAAGATTTCTGTGTCTCTGAGCTTCATTCCTTATCCATAAGTGTAATTGATATCTACAACTTAAGAGCATGGTAGAAAGAAAATAAATATGCCTTAGGAAATGAATGACTATTAGGAGAATGAGAAAACAGGAGGTGTTTGAGATGAAGCTGAAATTTTTATAATGACTTGGGTGAATGAAGGTACCATACAGGAGAGAAGAAATGTTAGACCGGAAGTAGTGTAGTAAAGAACTCAACACATAGTAGGCATTCAAGTCTCCCTTCCTTTGGGGAGTCTATCAACTGGAGAATAGGAAGAAATAGTGTGTCCCTTACATGTCCACCATCTCATTTCTTTCCATCACTACAAGTCAGTCAGTCAGTTCAGTCACTCAGTCATGTCCGACTCTTTGCAACCCCATGGACTGCAGCACACCAGTCCTCCCTGTCCATCGCTAGCTCCTGGAGTTTATTTAGACTCATGTCCATTGAGTCAGTGATGCCATCCAACCATCTCATTCTCTGTCGTCCCCTTCTCCTCCTGCCTTCAGTCTTTCCCAGCATCAGGGTCTTTTCCAATGAGTCAGTTTGTTTCCTTTTAGTGACCTGGATGGATGCCAAGGCCTGTGGCTGGGGCAAAAACCCCTCTGTTTGATATTGCCATCCCTGATAGACCCAAACAAACTCACTGAGACATCTGATCATCTCCCAAAGTGACTCTGAACTTGTCTGGCACTGTATCAGGTGTACATGCAAACACAGCTGTGCAGGCAGGTAGGGAGGACACGCCATAAGCCAGCCCCTGCCAACATGACGCCAGGGGACCCCTCCTGTGACAGAAGGACGGTGCAGCAGACTCACGAGTGACAGTAGCTGATCTTGGACCCCCAGTTTCTGGCCCTGACACAGCTGGACCTGCCCCCAGTTAGGACTTGCTGCCTGGGGAACAATGTGGGGCAACGTAAGAAGTGCCAGCTGAGAAAGCAGGGCATGGAGGTAGAAGGGTTGGATCAGGCTGGAATGGCCCCATGAGCAGGCAGCAGTGTTCAGAGAGTTCCAACAGTGGAGAAAGAAACTAAGAGGACACAGCCCAGGGCCCAAAGACAGGGAAAAAGCAGGAAGACCAGACAACCCTAAGAGCAGAGAGAACCCATTGTAACATGGAGTGTCTGGCAAAGAAACAATCCAAATGCAGAATTTGGTGGGCTGAATGAGGCAGAGGATACTTACCTATAGTTGATGCTGAGTCTTCCAGCCTTTTTTTGCAAAACAGACAAGCCCTGCCTGGATTGATGATTTAAAGGCACTGGACTGAACAAGAGAAATGGCAGTACCTTCACCCATGAGGGTAGGTCCCACCATATATAAACATCCCAATGAGTGTGCGTGTCAGTCTCCACTCAGATCCACAGGCATCAGCAGAGCAAGTGGCATAAGAGGATTTTGATTCCTATTGCATTACAGCTTGAGAAAGCAGCTGGGTTTTCTTTAAAAAATTTTTTTGTATTTATTGTTTTATTGATGCATAGTTAATTAACAATATTGTCTTAGCTTCAAGTATACAGTAAAGTGATTCAGTTATATATAATTTCTTTCAGATTATTTTCCATTATCTGGCTACCACAAGACATTGAATATAGGTCCCAGTGCTTTACAATAAGCCCTTATTGTTTATATAGTTTATGTACAGTAATTTCATCTGTTAAAACTCAGCAGTGGCCATAGGACTGGAAAAGGTCAGTTTTCATTCCAATCCCAAAGAAAGCCAATGCCAAAGAATGCTCAAACTACCACACAATTGCACTCATCTCACACGCTAGTAAAGTAATGCTCAAAATTCTCTAAGCCAGTCTTCAGCAATACGTGAACTGTGAACTTCCAGATGTTCAAGCTGGTTTTAGAAAAGGCAGAGGAACCACAGATCAAATTGCCAACATCTGCTGGATCATGGAAAAAGCAAGAGAGTTCCAGAAAAACTTCTATTTCTGCTTTATTGACTATGCCAAAGCCTTTGACTATGTGGATCACAATAAGCTGTGGAAAATTCTGAAAGAGACAGGAATACCAGACCACCTGACCTGCCTCTTGAGAAACCTATATGCAGGTCAGGAAGCAACAGTTAGAACTGGACATGGAACAACAGACTGGTTCCAAATAGGAAAAGGAGTACATCAAGGCTATATATTGTCACCCTGCTTATTTAACTTATATGCAGAATACATCATAAGAAACGCTGGGCTGGAAGAAGCACAAGCTGGAATCAAGATTGCCGGGAGAAATATCAACAACCTCAGATATGCAGATGACACCACCCTTACGGCAGAAAATTAAGAAGAACTAAAGAGCCTCTTGATGAAAGTGAAAGAAGAGAGTGGAAAAGTTGGCTTAAAGCTCAACATTCAGAAAATTAAGATCATGGGATCCAGTCCCATCACTTCATGGGAAATAGATGGGGAAACAGTGGAAACAATGGCTGACTTTATTTTTCCGGGCTCCAAAATTACTGCAGATGGTGACTGCAGCCATGAAATTAAAAGATGCTTACTCCTTGGAAGGAAAGTTATGACTAACCTAGACAGCATATTAAAAAGCAGAGACATTACTTTGCCAACAAAGGTCCATCTGGTCAAGGCTATAGTTTTTCCAGTGGTCATGAATCGATGTGAGAGTTGGACTACAAAGAAAGCTGAGTGCCAAAGAATTGATGCTTTTGAATTGCGGTGTTGGAGAAGACTCTTGAGAGTCCCTTGGACTGCAAGGAGATCCAACCAGTCCATCCTAAAGGAGATTAGTCCTGGGTGCTCATTGGAGGGACTGATGTTGAAGCTGAAACTCCAATAGTTTAGCCACCTCATGCAGAGAGCTGACTCATTAGAAAAGACTCTGATGCTGGGAAAGATTGAGGGCAGGAGAAGGGGACGACAGAGGATGAGATGGTTGGATGGCATCACCGATGCAATGGACATGGGTTTGGGTGGACTCCAAGAGTTGGTGATGGACAGGGAGGCCTGGCATGCTGCGGTTCATGGGGTCGCAAAGAGTCAGACTTGACTGAGCAACTGAACTGAACTGAACCCCATACTGTTAATTTATCCCTCCCCCTCCTTTTCCTTATGATAACCATAAGCTTGCTTCCTATGTTTGAAGTATATTGGTGCTTTGTAACCAAATACATTTGTATTTTTTTAGATTCCATATATAAGTGACATCATATGCTATTTGTCTTTTTCTGTCTGACTTCACTTGGTATGATAATCTCTGAGTTCATCCATGTGGCTACAAATGACAACATTTCATTCTTTTTTATGGCTGAGTAGTATTCTATTGTATGTATATGTGTGTGTATATTATATATATAGAAGGCAATGGCACCCCACTCCAGTACTCTTGCCTGGAGAATCCCATGGATGGAGGAGCCTGGTAGGCTGCAGTCCATGGTGTCGTGAAGAGTTGGACACGACTGAGTGACTTCACTTTCACTTTTCACTCTCATGCATTGGAGAAGGAAATGGCAACCCACTCTATCTTATATCTTCATCCTTCCATCTGTTGATGGACACTTAGGTTGTTTCCATGTCTTGCCTATTGCAAATAGTGCAGCTAGATTTTCTTATACCTCGTATCACTGCCCCATCACATCTTGTCTACTAACTCTTAGGTAAGCAGAGGGCTAGAAAATAACATATAATTCATCTCATTTTACAGATAAGACAAAGTTTCTAGAAAGATTAAATGACTGCTCAAGCTATTATGACTAGTTTTTGATAGAGAAAGAACTGGAATTCATTCTTCTAATATTCAGTAGAAAGTTCTCTCCACCCTACCAATTAGTCAACCATATGTCAATGGGAATCCACTGGAGACTGGAACTTAACTTTGGGGGGGAAATATACCTTTGTTTGGAAAAAAGTCATCAAAAGAAACATTTTACCAATGCAAATCTAATACAAGGACACATTAAGATGCTTGAAGAAGAACTGGGACCTATAAAGTAACCCAAAATGTTGATGCTTCCAGTTGAGCCTTCAAGTTTATTTACATACATTTATAGTAAGTATACATTTATAGTAATTGATTACATTTATGGTAATTTAATTTACCCTAACCATTTCCCTACATATTTTGCTAGAAAATTTTTCTTTATCTAAATCTAAATTTCAAAAGAGAAATGCCTGAAAATTCCTGTTTGTGTCCTTATGGAATGATTTGCTCCCCAAGGATTAAGTATGGAGACTGAAAGTAGGAAAGCATAGACTTCCAATTTGAAGTGAAGGATAGAACTGGACTAAATCTAATACAACACAACTTAGACTAAACTGATTGTGTCAACATATGACATTATATAATACTGAACAAAATGGACTTTGGTTATTGCCTTGTGGAACCACTGTATTGGTGCTTGGGATTATGTAGACAGAGGCAACCTTGGGGATTTCCTCTGAAAGTCAATCTTGGGATAAGAAAAAAAAAAAAAAGACTCAAATGAAAGAGAAAATTTGTCCTTTATCATTTGAAAAATCAGAGTCAGTTGGTCTGGAATCAGGAAAGATGGGAAAGACATGCACCTTCCAGGGAAACAGAACAGTAGCTTGTCAGGAATCTAGCTGAGAACAGTGCTATGAAGTTTGGTTCATGCTCATGGATTCTGAGGACAACCGATGCTAGAAGCAATGAACTGCTATTATACTGAATGCTTTAATTAATGCTTATTAAAAACCATAGTCTGACCTCAGGTGGGCTGATGGGAATTAGGAAAAGCTAAGCCCCATGATTAAGAAGAAGCCAAGAGAAGATTGGATGTCCCTCTCACTTAAGCCAGATTTGGGGTTACCAGTGGCCACAGCCTTCAGCCAAAAATTTAGGACTAGGCGGGCAATGATCTCTGTGCGATCATCAGCAACAGGGACAGTAGGAAGGCAGAAGATTAGTGGACCAAAGAGACCAGAGAAGATTCTGAAGTTCTAATTCCAGAAGAGAAGTTGTGTGGATGGGCACTTTGATGGGACTAATTTGGGGGCAATTAGGCTAGCAGGAAATCCTACCAGGTATTAAAATTCTCTTGGTTGCAAGTGAGAACAATCAGCTCTGGCTAATCTAAATTTTTTCCTTTAAAAGACAGGATGGAAGATATAGTAGAAGGATAGTTGGGATATCTCACTGAACAGAAGGCATAATTAGGCAATCAAAACTCAGGATTCACAACTATGTGAGTTGATGGAACCTTATGCAAGGTGCAGACATTAATATAGCTAGTCTCTGATTTCCAGTCAAATTCTGTTTCTCTTTGTTTCAAAAAATCCAATTCAAAAAGAATCAGAATGACTTGAGGTCAGTGGAGACCTATCCCTACATATAACTAGTTATCCCTATGTATAACTAGAGGAGGAATATCTTCTCTCTTCCCACGCAGTTTGGGTCTATTAAATAAGAACTGTTTCCATAACAGAAACATCAACTTGTGTTCTCCACCATTTACTGTGACCCCTCTCACTTCTCTCCAAGGAGGCACTATTAGTTTCCTATTGTTGTAGAACAAATAATCAGAGACTTAGTGACCTCAAACAAAGGGCATGTGTTTTTTTTGTTTTTTTTTTTTTTAATTTTAAAATCTTTAATTCTTTAATTCTTACATGCATGTGTTAATTCAAATGTTTCTGTTGATCAGGAGACACACAGCTCCACTGAGTCCTCAGCTCGTGATCTCATAGGCAGCAAAGTGTCAGCTGAGCTGTGTTCTTATCTGAATGTTCAAGTGGGGACAAATAAGCTTCCAAGCTCATTCACATTGTTGGCAGAATTTATGTCTTTGTGGCTGTAGGACAGGGGACCCTGAATTTTTGCTGTTGTCAGTTGCCCACGTATCGTAAAGGCCATCCCACTACCTTGCCCTGTGAGCTTCCTTCAGTGTGGTGGCTTACTCCATCAAGCCAGCAAGGGAAATCTCTCTCCCAGGGGACAGCTTGTTGTTGTTGTTCAGTCGCTCAGTCATGTCTAACTCTTTGTGACCCCACGGACTACAGCATTGCCAGGCTTCCCTATCCTTCACTATCTCCCAGAGTTTGCTCAAATTCATGTCCATTGAGTTGGTGATGCCACCCAACCATCTCATCCTCTGTCACTCTCTTTTCCTCCTGCCCTCAGTCTTTGCCAGCATCAAGGTCTTTCCCAATGAGTCAGCTCTTTGCATCCGGTGGCCAAAGTATTGGAGTTTAGTTTCAGCATCAGTCCTTCCAATGAATACTCAGGGTTAATTTCCTTTAGGATTGACTTGTTTGATCTCCTTGCCATCCAAGGGACTCTCAAGAGTCTTCTCCAACACCACAGTTCAAAAGCATCAATTTTTTGGCACTAAGCCTTCTTTATGGTCCAGCTATCACATCCATACATGATTACTAGAAAAACCATATCTTTGACTATACAGACCTGTGTCAGCAAAGTGGTGTCTCTGCTTTCTAATACACTGTCTAGGTTTACCATAGCTTTTCTTCCATGGGGACAGCTTAGCTTCTCTTTTAAGAGCTTTTACCTATTGAATTTAGAACCACTCCCTTCTGATTAACTCCCAATCCACTGATTTGTAACCTTAATTACTTCTGCAAAATCCCTTCACCTTTATCGTGTTCCACTGACCAGAAGCAAGTCACAGGTCCTGCTCATGTTTAAGGGAAAAGGATCATACAGAGCATAAGCCTGAAGGGGTGGGTATCATGGGGCCACCCTAGGGTATATCTGCACAGGGACTTGGATCCAATGAGATGGGTAGGGAGTAAGGCTTTGATCTCCTTCTTAACATGCATATTCTCTCACATCTCACCTTTTCTCATCTTCCTACACACAGGTCACAAGATTTCTCGTCTCCTCCATGTAGTAAGCTCACCAGGGCAGGCCAGCAGTGTCTCCATTTTCTACCTACAACTAGGAAATTTCAACCCAGGAGGGAAGGAAAGAAAACTCATGTTCCAAACTTCATTAAGCCTCAGATCCAAACTTTATTTTCCTATTCAACTTTACCACCCGCAAAACCGATATATTGATCCCTGATTCCTTCCCACTGGTTTCAGAACTCAGAGAGGAAAGTTCTGATTTATTAGAGTCTGGAACGCCACTTGTTATTCTGAGGTCTGGCACCAAAGTCGTGAAAACCATTCTCAGTTAGACAGCCACCCTAAAATGCACCTCCCCTACGCCCTGACAATTTGGAGGTAGAGGAAACAGATAAAGGTTTTGGTAGTTGCAGGCACCTGACACTTAGGACACTTTAATATAAGGGAGGAAAAGCACAAAGCGTGTCACTTGTCTTGGAGATTTAAAGGCTCCTTTACACCTCATTTTCACCCTGATTTTGGAAAGGGTATAGCTGCTACAGCAAACAGCTAGGGTATTTATTAATGTAAGAAGGCCTTTTCCTCCACATCCCATCCAACCATAAGTTCCCTCCATCTGTTTGTTTGTGTGTGTTTTCGATCCCTCCACCTCTTCTTACAACAGGGAGGACTAGGCGGTGTGTGGTGGCCACAAGCACGCCTGCGTCTGTCACAACTCCAATACCCTCTAACGTTTCCTGGGGCCACAATCTCAACCCATCACCCCGTCCCACAAGTCAGGAACAGGTTAACTGAGAATGAGGCAGTTCAGACTCTAAACCTGCATCACTGTTCCCCAACCAGGAAGAAGCAAATTCACAAGAGCCACCACATACAAGCATCCTGAAGAGAAACTGAAGCACGAAGAAGCTGAGTAACTGTCTCAGAACACACAGGAGTCGGCACCCAAGTGGAGAGTTGGATTTGTTTGTTTGTAGCTCCTGATACCACGTAGCTCCCTTAATACAGAGCTGAGGTGTTTAACCCCCCACATGCTTAACATCTCCTGAGAGACGGGCTGCTGATGTAAATAAACCAGGAACCCAGTGGCTCTTGGGGGGGTCAGCTCCTGGGACACTTTAGTTAAGGCGGTTAATAACCACAGCAACATGATTTATTACTTAGCACTCGAAGGGAACCGGCTGTCACTGCAGTACCTCCTGCCCCAGTCCAGCTCCTTCATTTGCATAGGTAATGGTCATGTTATTAACAGCTCATTAGTGTCAGGCCCAGGTGACCAGAAAGACAGACTCAGTGGACCAGAGGGAAAGAGCCTCTTGCATTTCAAAGGAAACCCTATCAAGAGTCGTATTCCAGGCCCAAGAAGGGGCTGGTATGACCCAGACATGGAGGGTTCTAAAAGAGGAGGACGCTTTCTTAATGACAAGGTATAACTCCAAATAGCATTGCGTGCATGCACGCTCTGTCACTCAGTCGTGTCTGACTCTCTGTAACACCATAGACTGTAGCCCGCCAGGCTCCTCTGTCCATGGGATTCTCCAGGCAAGAATACTGGAGTAGGTTGCCATTTCCTTCTCCAGGGGCTCTTTCCAACCCAGGAATCGAACCTGCATGTCCTACACTTACTGCGTCTGCAGGCAGATTCCTTACTACTGAGCCACCTGGGAAGCCCTCCTGCTGCTGCTGCTGCTAAGTTCAGTCGTGTCCGACTCTGTGCCACCCCATAGACGGCAGCCCACCAGGCTCCCCTGTCCCTGGGATTCTCCAGGCAAGAACACTGGAGTGGGTTGCCATCTCCTTCTCCAGATAAAACCTAGGGAAATTCAAATAAACTGTGAACTTCATAATAAAAATTTGTTAATATTGGGCCATTAATTGTAACAAATGCACTGTACTAACAGAAGATGTTAATAATAGGAGTAACCAGGTGTGGGTTATGTGAGATCTCCCTGAACCATCTTTTTCTGTAAATCTAAAAGTGCTCTAAAATAAATAGCTTGATTTTATAACTCTCTTGCTATATATGATACAGTCCAGCCCAAGCCTTGTTATTGTTCAATCAGTGTTGGTCCTCGATGCCTTAATAAGGTAGGGAGAATAGGCATCTTTACCTTTCCTTTACAAATGAAATAACTGAGATCTAGAGAAATTAAGTGACTTGCCCGTGATCACATAGCTATTAAGTGTAAGAGATTAGTTTCATTCTCAGGCCTTTCAACTTAAAATGAATGTTATCATCTCAGAGAGAACAAGGATAAAGAAAAAAGACAGGTTTCTCTCTAACAGCCAGAGCAGTTGGCAGTAGGGGCTGTTGATAGGGACAGATGAAAGGTCAAGGTCAGCCAGCAGTTGATGGTCATTCTTATAGGTCTCATATTATGAAGCATTAGAGTGACAAAAAAAAATTCCATGTACCCCTCTTTGTCTCTCATCCTTTCCCAAACCTCCCCCACATCCTACATGTGGAAACACAATCCAGAATTCTTGTGGAAGTATTTTTGTTGACCCACAAAACAAACTGACATGATGACCTTTCATCCTCTTTCTCTTTACTTGACTTCAAAACCTCATCCCACAGAATGTCAGTAACAGCCCCAGTGTAGAAAAGAAGTGGTCCAGGTTTGCACAAAATGAGTTAAGGGGCAATGAGGACCCTAAATCTAGCTCCATTTCAGCCTCTCATACTTTCCTCCAGCCCCTGCTGTTTTCTAATCCATCTGGAAGCAAACAGGAGAGACTCAGCTGTGAGCAAGTTTGGAGACGTGGAGAGAGACATTGGTGACTAGGCCCTGCTGTTGCCCAAAGAAGAAAATGATGTAAGAGGAAGAAAAGAGACTGATTATAGGTGAGGCAAATACACTGAAATGCTCCTGATTTTAACCCAAATCCAAACCAGTTGTTGGCTTTGGGACAGGTCATTTTCATCTCTCTGTGACCCAATTTCCTCTTCTGGACAATGACAGATGTGGAGGAGCCAGTCTCTAAGCTGCCTCTGAACTTGAGCCTTCTGTGGCCTAGCTCACTATCACAGATATCATTCTGCTGATTAGGCTGGGCTCTCCTTGACTGGAAGAGAAGCCGATGAAAATGCAATCAGGGGGTGATAGACACACTGAATCAAAGTCATAATGTACTTATTTTGATGAGGGGGAAAGTCCCTGGTCCTTTCTCTACAAGAAGAAAATGTTCAAGTAACCATGAAACTCACCACAGATTATTCAACAAATGCCCACTGCCTTTATTATGCTACACTGTACAGAGGATTGGAGACGAAAGGGGTATTGGAGATGTCAAAGAGGCATAATCAATTTTTTAAGAGCTTACAAGCTTCCGTCATACAACCCAACCCAAGAATTACAAATATCAAACTGTCTGCTGTGTCCTGTACGTAAATATTTTGTAATGAAGATGTACGTGGAGGTGGGGGAGGGAAGGATTGGGAATCTGGGGTTGGAGAAGTAAACTGCTGTATATAGAATGGATAAGCAACAAGGTCCTACTATATGGCACAGGGCTTTCCCTGGTGGCTCAGAAGGTAAATAATCCACCCGCAATGTAGGAGACTCAGGTTCGATCCCTGGGTTGGGAAGATCCCCTGGAGAAAAGAACGGCATCCCACTCTAGTATTCTTGCCCGGAGAACTCCATGGACAGAAGATCCTGGTGGGCTACAGTTCGTGGAGTTTGAAAGAGTCGAACATGACTAAACAACTAACACTTTCACACGCTATATAGCACAGGGAATATCAATATAAATACATACTCAATATCCTGTGATAAACCATAATGGGAAAGACTATGAAAAAAGGTATATATACATATATGTACAATATATTTTGTGTCTATACAGTACATATACACAACTAAGTCACTTTGGTGTATAGCAGAAATTAACACAACATTGTATATCAACTATATCTCAATAAAATCTTAAAAAGATGCACATGAGAGTACACATGTGAGTGTTTGTGCTTGGATGGTTGTGTGCGCAGTCCTCCTGCCCTGACTCACCCAGTATCTCCACTTGCCTTATCATGAATAATCTCCTGGAGGAAGTAAGCCTTGCGAGATGAGCATTTATCCTCTGGGATGCACTCAAGCCGAGTGAGGCCTGAAGCTGCAGGAGATCCGAATATCTGATGACATCTTCATCAGATCTTGGCCTGGGGAGCTCGGGGTCAGCTGATAGTGGTGGGGGCCTGGGGGGGTCCCCTGCTCTGCTCTGTGTCCCTCCCTGAACATGCTTTCCTCCTTCCTTTCTTCTCCTCCCCCAACCCTGCTCCCTGCATGCATTTCCCTCCCCTTCTGGCTACATACTGCCATGTCCCAGACTCTCCTAAGGGCAACAAATGACTCCTATCATTTTTAAAATGTAATCAACTGCGTTTGATCCAGCAGGTGCTTTTGTGAGTATGGGTTTAAAAAAAAAAAAAAGCAGATTGAAAAAAGTGGATAAAATATAAATTAAAAAAGAAGAATGGGTCTGGTTACAATCAATAACCCCAGAATTATTGACTCCTCTTCCCATTACACTGTGATGCCTCTGTAATCTTGCTGGCAGATTCTATAAAGGACGCATCTGTGCAAGATGAGATGTCCATTGTCAAAAGTTATAATTCTCTCCAACACAACTCCCATAACAGCAGTCAGGCAGTTTCTGCAGAGCGATCTGGTGTCTGGGAACCACATGACATCACTCTCTAAAACCCATTTTGTGTCTCTGCCCTGGGCTCTCTCTGTCCTCAGCAAGTTGGCAAGAGGAAAGGAACCAGAAGCTGCACCTTGGCCCAGCCTGGTGTCCTGAGTTCACACCTTTCAGGCTCTCCTTGGCCCTTCCAAAGCCCATTTTGGAGAGGCTTATGCCTCTACCCTTAGTAGGGCAAAGTTCTACTGGAAACAACTGGATTATGCACTGAGGAAAAACTGAAGCTAATCTCTATTTCCCTGTACAGATTCTGCATGTGGGACTGTGGCTCAAAAGAACAATTTGGCTGAGGGGCAGAGTTTGGAGTTGGTTACCATAGGTTGCTCCAGGGCAGGTGAGAGCAGGTCGTAGTCGTATATCAAGTAGGAGAAGTAATTCGCTGGCACAAGGACCCAGGAAGCCAGGCCCCTTGACAGGAGGGCCCCAGACCCACCAGGAGTCAAAGAGACTCTCCAACTGGGAGCCACAGACCCCGGCAGGCAGCTGCTGGCCCGAGGAGTCCTTTGGCACTCCATGTTAACTCCCCAGGAGACGGTGTGGCCGAATGTGAAGGGCACTGGTCTGGGAGCTGTGTGACCTTGACAAAAACCACCTCTCTCTGAGCCTCAGCATCCTCACTGCAGAGGAGAGTGTTGACGGGACAACCTCACAGGCCCTTCCAACTATGTGATGAGTGACTGTCTCTCCTTCGATGCTGGGTGGCAGTAGGAGCTGGAACTTCCATCACCTCTCAGCCTTCCCAGCCTGCCGGCTGATGCCCCTGTTCTGACCCCAGGAAGAGCCCGCTTCTTCTCCCCAGAGGGGTTAGGGAGTCCCCCTGCTGAAGCAGGACACTGGAAAGCCTGGGTGGGCCCTGCCCTCAGGGACGCTCTGTCCAAACGGCAAGCAAAGCTCTGCTGGTTTTGATGATGAAGATTTACAGCCAGAAGTGAGTTTCCCTGGCAATATTGTCTGCTGCCTTTATGAGCAGCAATTACATAGCATTTGGTACCTGGGAAGGCAACCGGCGAGAGCTGAAATGGTGAAATGCTCTATCACTCCAAGGAGCACAACGCCTTTGGTAATAAATATTGACGTTCATTAAGACAAAGCCAGAATTCAATCTGTTCCGGGGAATTCTCTGCTTCCGGCCTCCAGAATGGCCCTTATTTACAAGATGTCCCTGAGGGAATGAGACAGGCTGGCTCACCTTGCTCCCCAAGATACATTTTATTCAACCGACTCGTCCTGGGCAAACATGCATCTGACAAGCCAATTTGAAAATGAATTTGGTACATTTTTTGAGTTGATTATTTATTCTGAAAATGAATGCCTGCTCTGGTCAGGCTGACAGCTCTCAGGATGAGAGAACCCGTGCTCCCAGCTCCCATTCCTTCCTTCCTTCCCAAGCAAAGGGGCACAGAATCCAGAGACCCAACTCTCCCAGCGCTGGGGCAGGTGGCTCCCTCCAGCCTCACTCACCAGTACCCAGCCCAGCCTATGTTCACGCTGATGGGGGAAAGCCAGTGTGCAGAGTCCAGGCTTGTGCCTGGGATAAGTGGCATGGTGTGAAAGCTGGGCAGAGGGAGGGGGCGTCTACCCGCTCTACCTTCCTGGATGGTTTGATTGGACAAACACTTGACTCCCCCTGCCTGGAATCATCATGAGGTCCCCAGGAGAGACCCAGGGACAGGGTGTGGGGAAGGGAGGGTCTTTCTACACCATTTAACTTCCAGTCTCCCTGTTCCTTACTTTCACCATTGCCTCTAGACCTCCATCATATCAAGATGATACCTTGGTGAATTTCACTAAAAGGTAACATTTTAGAAGGATGAGCTGAGAGGGCACCCTTCCATCCCTTCTCCTCTAGGTGTGCTTCCCAGAACTCTCAGGGATCCTGGCTTTCTAGTATAGTCCTGGAAGACTTCCTGTAAAAAGAAGACTGTGAGGCAAGGATGTAGGAAGCATGCTTGGGAGATTCTGTGCTGCTTGTGGCTAAAACCTCCCTGAGGGGAGTTAACGTCATAGAATGCAAGGCTAAGAAGCCTGGACTCAAAATTTGCCAAGGTGATTAGGTAGCTTTTGCTCAGTGGCTTTCAAGTTACTTCAAGATCATGAGACTGTTTGTTCTAATGTACATTTGGCCAGAGCCTCAATGCGCAATGTAGATAAAAGTGAAGCTATTACAATTAAACAGATGGAAGACCCAGAGACCTACCCTTTTCCCTCACTCAGAATCTGGTCCCCTTAATATCAGGATCACTTGAGCTCTTTGTTGAAAATGCAGGCTTCTAGCACCCTTCACGAGACCCACTGATTCATATCCTCTAGAGGTGGTGCCCTGGAATATGCATTTCTTTGTACCACTCTTGATGGTTGGCAAAGTGCATGGAAGTTTGAGCATCATACTCCCTGGCTTGGCAGGACAGAGGGTAAAAACAGATGTACACCTGGTTGGCAGGGAAATCCTCCCCTTGGCTTGACTGTATCATGACCTGTATTACCCACCTCCCTGCCACACACTGGTGAGTATGTTCCGGGGCCTCATGTAGCTGTTCACGGTGCTGAATCTGGAGAGGCAAGGAGCAGAGGGAACAACAGTTATAAAAACCCCACCAACCCCTTAAACCCACACCACTGCTCAGGGCCTCTGTGACACTAGACACCACAGGTTCTGAAAGCACATGTTTTTAAAGCACCTTGAAATCTACACGCCCACCCCCAACTCCTAGTGTGAAAAGGGTCATCCATTTCCCAGCCCAGCTGCAAATGGTTCAGGAGGTTGAAATCAAAGAACCTTAAACCAAAGCTCTTCAGAGATCTACTCTCTATTGAGCAGGGAGGGCGGGGGTGGCCAGGCAGATCCAAGGGGCCCACACTCAGGGGCGCAGCGTGGCTGGAGAGCCATTTTTCCAGAGCACCAGTCTCCAAGCCAGAACCTGCATAACCCCCACCTGCAAAGGGGCAGCTCCAACCCGCTCTGTCGTGTCATTATTCTGCTTTACAGATGGAGGGTGAGGGAAAGCGGCCCTGAGCAATTAAGTGTCTAGCCTAAGGTCACGGAGCAAGTCAGCTCAGGCCCTCAGAAAGCACCAAGTCCTCCTGTGGATTCAGGCAGCGAGTGGGCAACGTGCCCTCGGGCATCTGCCTCACGGCACCTTCATCTTGCCTGCCTCAGCAGCCCGGGCTGGCTTTGCCGCTGCTCCCACACGGCTCAGCCAGCCCATCACCGCCCTGATCTAAGCCTCCCCTGCCACCCCCAGCCTGGGGCCTCTGGAAATCAGGAGACACCTGCCCACGTAGGTGATGGCTGTCACAAAGAGAGCCCAGAGAGGAGGAGGAGGAAGAGGGGAAGCCGCAGTATTCGGTTTCATCTTTACTTCTCAGCCCACTAATTGGGGCAGTGATGGGGAATGTGAGAAATACAGGCAGAGTCTCACTAGGATGACAGGACAGCTATAAGCCCAGCAGCTGGGGTGTCGTTGGACAGCCTGTTGTTTGGAACTGACCCCCCAGCACCATCACCTACCGCCATCACTCCTCCTCCTTTTGAGAAACCACTTCCCTGCCACATCAGCTGTGTAATTCTAATGGGCTGTTGATAACCCCAAAGAGCAGAGATGGTGTGCAATCCAGGTCCAGCCAATTACAGCTCCTCATCCCCTTGGGCATAGCGATGGTTCAAGGACAGGCCTCGGACCACGTCTGGCCTCGGACCATGTCTGGCCACTGTTCTTCCCTGGGATTTCTTCCAGTCCAAGTATTGTGGAGGAGGGTGTAGCTAGAGATGGGAAACTTCCCTGACACCTGAAAAAGACCTCTCTGCAGCAGGAAATAACGAAGCCAAGCAGAGACAGGTAGGGTGTAGACATAGAGAAAAAGAATCCTGGTGACACTGTCTGAGTTCCTTAATCCAGTAGAAGCTGAAGTTCTCAGACGCATGTGCCAGTAAATTCCCTTTGTTAAAATAAGATAATTCAAACTGAGTTTCGTTACTTGCATCCAAACAGTCCTAATACGTATAATGAGCGAGAACCATAGGGCCAGCTGTCAAACATAAAATGAGCTGCTGAAGTGGGCATTGAACTGACCACAGAGGATAGCAGACAGCAGCCCTAGAAGAAACTGATTCTGAGCTGCACCTGCTTTTATTACTTGGGTGATGGGATTTCTTGCTCCTTGAGGTTTTACCAAAGGTCAGTAGCCCCAAGGGCTCTCTTGTGCCCTGTGGAATTGGAAGAGGGAGTGGGTAAGTCTAGCCAAGAGCCAGCCATGGAAGGAACAGGGACGGCGGAGCCTGGTGGGCTGTCGTCTATGGGGTCGCACAGTTAGAGCCAAAAAAAAAGGGGGGGGTGGGAGAGAAATCTTCAAAAATGGTGCATAAGGATTGAAAACCCCTACTCTAATTTGAGGCCTGATGAATGGAACTGAAATAACACTCCGCTGCTCATTGAAACTGCTCTTTCCAAGGTCAACAATGACAATCTAACTGCTTAATCCTACAGCACAACCTCAGCTGCAATGTGTCCCCACCTGTCTACAATCCTGGAGCATAATTCTCAGTGCTTCCTTTCTTATTTTTAAAAATATTTTATTTATTTTTAAAAAATATTTATTTATTTCCCTGGTGGCTCTGCCTGAAGAGCAGAAACTGCCTGCAATGCAGGAGACCCGAGTTCAATCCCTGGGTAGGAAAGATCCCCTGGAAGAAGGCATGGCAACCCACTCCAGTATTCCTGCCTGGAGAATCCTATGGACAGAGGAGCCTGGCTGGCTGCAGTCCATGGGTCACAAAGAGTCGAACATGACTGAGTGAGTAACACACACACATACATTTATTTATTTATTTGGTCTTAGTTGCAACATGCGGGATCTCTAATTGTGACATAAGAACTCTTCCTTGTGGCATTCAGGATCTTTGATCTCAGTTGCAACATGTGAGATCTTTAGTTGTGGCATATGGGATCTAGTTCCCTGTTCAGGGATCGAACCTGGACCCCCTGAATTGGGAATGGAGAGTCTTAACCTCTGGACCACCAGGGAAGTCCTAGTGTTTCCTTCTTTAAAAGCCCCTCTCCCTTGAATTCCACACTCTGTGCTAACTTAATCCCCATAGTGCCAGGACCATTCTTGTGTCTCCAAGGATGGCTGGTTTTTCTTCTCCCAACACTAAAGTATAGGCACTGCTCCAGATTCTCCACTTTTCACTTTCATGCACTGGAGAAGGAAATGGCAACCCACTCCAGTGTTCTTGCTTGGAGAATCCCAGGGACGGCGGAGCCTGGTGGGCTGCCATCTATGGGGTCGCACAGAGTCGGACACGACTGAAGCAACTTAGTAGCCAGATCCTCCCTTCCAGACTACATTTCTGCAGTAGCCACTCCTTCTGGGCCAGAATCGCTAGCCCTGATCCCTCTTGAAAGCTCCAATTCCCACTCCTAATTCAAAGACTCATCACCTTTTATCACATCCAGAGCCTGCCCTGAATTTCTCGGCACAGGGAGTGGACCCACAGCTCCCCCAGTAACTCAGGTTCCAAACTTGAGAGCCAACAAAGACTCTTTTCTTCCCTTCTCCCTGCACAGCAGGTCATCCTGGTCTGTAATTTCTTCCTTGAATGTCACAACCTTCTTCCCAGGCCCTTTATTTCTCACTGTTAGTTCCTTAATGTCTTTATCACCTTGTACCTAGACTTTTGCAACAATCTTTTCTTTGCTCTAGTCAAACATTTTATTCAACAAGCATTTACAGTACAGGGTGCCTTTTATAGACCAAAACCTGTGCAATCTTCACATTCTCTAATTCATTCCAAACACTATAACCAAATTCATCTTCCTCAAGTACTACTTTGATCACATCATCCTGGGGCGCTAAAGCCTTCAGTGGCTCCCCATTGCCCACTAAGTACAACTCCCGTTCATCAGCCTGTCATTCAAAGTCCTCCATAATTTGTCCCCAACCTACCTTTCTGGCCTTATTCCCTACTATTTCCTCTACATAGGCCTTATACCCCAGTCAACCTGATCTATTTATTTTTCCTTAAACAAGCATTGCAATTTTCCACTTCTGAGTTTTTGCCTACTCCATTTCCTCTGCATGAAAGTGCCCCCCACCTGTCCTGTGTCTGCTCTTATTCATGTCTCAGAGCTCAGTTCAAACATGATCACCATCTCCTCTTAACACACCCGCCAGAAGTGATTGCTCCACCCTTTAGAATCCTGTTTTTAGCATTTGGATTTGATGCTTTGCATTGTGGATCAGTGACCTGTGTTCTGATTCCCCATCATCAGAGTTCTTACCTGAAACATCTGTATGAGAATCACAAAGTGGCTCGCTAGAAATACAGGCTCTGGGTACTTCCCTGAAGGTCTAGTGGTTAAGACCCTGTGCTTCCAGTTCAGGGCATACAGGTTTGATCCCTGGTCAGGGAAGCCAAGATCCCATATGCCATGTGGCATGGCAAAAAACCAAAACAGGCTCTGGCACCGTGCCCAGAGAACGCACCTTTTCAGCATGTACCCCAGGGACTTGTGCATCCAGATCTGACAGCAGCAGCCCTGTGAGACTGTAATTTCCCCAAGGGTAGGGACCACATCTTACCTGGCTGCATAAACATCAGTGCACCTGGAAACTCAGGTGGAAGGGACGCTCCAAGATCACTGTGTTCAAACACCAGTCCAGTGCTTGACTATCCTCTCAACATCCCTCCTAAGTTAAAATTTACTAAACTTTTCTAACAGCATGAGTTTTCATAAAGAATGTTCGTCAGTGTTTAGTCTAAGATCACTGCGGAGAGCCTACTTTATTAGGAGAACCTAGCTCAAGACACAGAAAAAATCTGTCTCTGATATTGGTACCTTAATGTTGTAGTTTTCACGAGAAACTCAGATTCATTTTTGTCTCCTGGATACTGAATTCTGTAATTAATTTCATTCCCTTTTTGTGTTGACCATGGGATACCAGTGGTAAAATCCATGACCACCACCAACAGATAGATGGGACTTCATGACCCCACAGGGAACCTCACGTTGGTCTCATCACCTTCTCCTAACCTTGTTTTACTTTTTCATCTTCTTCTTTTTTCAAACCAATTTTTTGTTTATTTTATCTTGCCATATCATTTGCATCTTTGCAAACTGTTTTAAATCCTTTGGTAAGAAGACAAGTTATAAATAAATAAGATAAATTCCCGAATCTATGGATGTGCAAATGCTTTGTGATTTTTTTTTTTTTTTAAGATGAGGAGAGAAATTGGGTTGAACGATGAGTCCTTGGATTGGCACTTCTGATAGAAAGCAGGGCCAGAAAGAATATATGGAGTAAGTGATGCTCTAAGGTCAGAGTTGTAAAATATTAGGACTTGCAGAGAAAACATGGATTCAGAAAGGATGATGAAGTTTTAGAACAGGAAGAAATGAGAGTGGTTTTAGAGTATAGTCATAAAAGGCAGAAGGCAAGGAAAAGCTTTTAGAGCAGGAAGAAGTAGGTAAAACAGGGGCAGTTACAGAGAACTAACTGTGGGGTCTTTATACCCAGAGAAGGGAGGTCCTAATGCACTGTAGTTCTGAGACTCCAGTACAGAGGGACGCCTGGTGGGTTCAGAAGGCTGTGTGGAGGAATGAACTTGGGGTCCAGGGAAAAAAGACCTTACCTTCCCAATGATTAAGAAAACTAAAGGAATGCCTCTGGGCTAGAATTGGAGGTTGAAATAAGAGTAAACAAGAAGGAGAGTCAGAAACAGTAATAGAAATCTGCCCCATATTGAAGGCATGCCAAGTGAATTGAATACGTGTGACTGTAACTTTGGTATATTGAGGTCCATCTCAGTGTAGTTATAAACTGTGTGAAGTTTAAGTACTAGAGTAGGGGTGGAGAGAGGGAGCAAAGCAGTTATAGGAGAAACTTTTTTTTAATTGAAATATAGTTGATTTACAATACTGTGCTAGTTTCAGGAGTATAGTGAAACAATTCATATATATATATATATATATATATATATATATATGCCATGCTGAGTCACTCAGTCATTTCTGACTATTCGTGATCCTTTGGACTGTAGCCCACCAGGCTCCTCTGTCCATGGGATTTCCCTGGCAAGAATACTGGAGTGGGTTGTCATTTTCCTCTTTCAGGGGATCTTCCTGACCTAGGGGTTAAAACCATGTCTCCTGCATCGTACATATACTTTGCAGATAATTTTCCTTTATAAGTTATTATAAGATATTGTCTATAGTTCCCTGTGCTATACAGTAATTCCTTGTTGCTTGTCTATTTTATGTATAGTAGTTTGTTAATTCCATACTCCTAATTTATCTCTCCTTCTCCCTTTCTTAGGAGAAAGTCTTGACTTCAGAAGGGCAGAGAGTGTCAGACTATCACCTGTGTAGCATGGAAGATGCCTGGGCCCATGGCCTACACTCCCACAGATACTGGTAACTGCTAAACACCTTTGGGCTGCCCCAACTCAAGATCACAATGCTTCAGGCAGGCACCTCAGGGGGTATAAACTAGTCTTCATAAGAGTATCTGATTCCAGCTCACAATCCAGGGCCCCAAAATATCATCAAACATAAGAAAAAAGAAAAATATTTATTGAATGGTTGCTCCTTTTTTCATTCAATACTTATTGAATATTTAATGATTACTGAGCACTGCAGTAGGGAATGGAGATATAAAAGATACTAACACATACATCTTGCCCTTAATAAGCTCCAAGCTTAGGGAGAAAATCTACATGTAAATAAAGTATTACAATGTGTGGTATGATTAATGCCAGAGTTATACAAAATGCTACAGTATAGATAAGATCACAGAGGATGGAACAACTAACCCTGCCCTGGGAAGGTAGAGAAAGGGGGCATTTTTAACCAGGGTTTTGAAGGATGAGTAGGAGTTGTACAGATAGAACAGAGGGAACAGCAAACACCAAGGTACAAAGGCCTTAAAAAGAAGGGGATGTTTTTGAAACTCTGAGAAGTCTGAAATGATTAGAATAGTGTGGAATAAGAGTAGCAGGAGATGTGACCAACTTTGGAGCTGGACTGTAATATTTCCTAATATGATATCTGAGAGTTTAGACTGTCTTTCAGGCAGAACAGTAATCTCAGACATGTTAAAAAAAAAAAAAAAAAGTGACCCTCGAGTAATTAGCATCACCTGCTGGGAAATTTCCAGGATTCTGATATCTCACAGGGGCGGCGGGCGGCGGGCGGGGTCTACCCTGGAGCTACCATCAGAGTGGCAGTCTCTGCATGCTTGAGGTCCAAGGGCAGGCAGAGAGGCTTAAAGGGTACAGGCCAGCTGCAGGCTTAACACTGTTAATGTAGCAGAATGTAGGGTGGGGTCCAGAAGCCCTGTTTTCCCTGGCTGGGAGCCAGGAATGGGCTGAAAACCTCTTGGTTCTGAAGCCCCAGTGTGGGCCTTCAATCCTTGGGTCCAGTTACTTTGCATAAGAGCAAGAGTGAATTCGCATGCCAGGGAAAAATGAAAGGCTGTACTTCCTCCTTGGAATCAAGTTGTTATTGTTCAGATGCATTATTAATGACCAGGGCTGCAATCATTTATAACACGGTCATCACAAAAGCAGCTGTTACCATTTACACATAGCTCTCTGCGAGTGTGTTATTAAGGTAATATTTTACCATGCATGCGACTTGCTCAGGGGCTGCATGCCTAATGCTCAGCTTGAACAGATCCCCCACTCCCTTCTCAGAAGTAATCACTCCTTCCCTTTCTTTATGGAGACGCCAAATGCCAGGGAACAGAGGCAGGAAAAAGAGATGAAAACAGGAAGCCCTGAAGAATGGAAGCAGAGATGCAGGCCATGTTTCCCCACACCCATCCTCATCCTTTTCTCCTTCCCTGCCTTTTTTCTCTTTTTTCTTTTTAATGAAAAATAAAAATGCAGAAAACCTCAGGAGCCTTGCAACTTCCCAATTTTTATTTAAAAATAAACCCACTGTCGCGGCTGTCACCACCCTTGTCCACAGAGCGTGAGTTCCAACCCCACAGCCTAATATTTATATATAAGAAAGTAAATGCTCTAAAGAGAACAAATAAATCAACTTAGATTCTGCAAAAGGAGTCAAGAATTTGCCAAGAAGGAGAATTTGGCTGCCAGCATAGTCCTTGGAGGACCCCACCAGCCAGCAGACCCAGGGTGACAAAAGGTCCTGCTGGCAGGTGCAGAAGAGCGGGGGGAGTGTGTGTGGCCTCCCCAGGCAGGGCGAGCCTCTGAGCCTTTCTTATTCCAATAGGACGGACCTGAACATCTTCATGGAGGGTGCTAGAAGCACTGGTTGGGAACAGCCAGGACAGATCACAAGACTCGAGAAAGAATTCGGGCAGCAGGGAAAACTGTAGAGGGAACCACACCCTAAGGGCCAAATAGGGACGGAAAACGCCGAACTTGCCTGAGCTTTCGCCTGATCACCGAGAGGGTAGCCTCTTCCCCGTTTCCAGCCAGGAAAATAAGGGTATCATGAGAGGACCTGAGGTGTGACCCTCTAGGCTGATGGTTGAGTGCATGATGAAGGGGTAGGTCACCCAACAAATGGTGCAAGTAGAATACAGGGGCCAGAGTGGTTCTGCGCACTGGGGAAAGCTAGCTGCATGGCACAGACCTCATCTGATCTGAGAGATCATGGAAATTTGATGCAGGTCAAGAGCTGGAGTAGAAGGTTAGCTTGGCAAACAGGAGAACAGCAGCCCGTGCACAAATCCTGGGGCAAGAGGAAGACTGAATTAAGGAACTGAGGGAAGCATATGCTGGGGCTTGAGAGGTGAGGGGAGAATAGTGCATGATAAGACCAAGGAAATAGTCTGACCAGCTTGTGCACAGCCTTGGTAAGGATTATGATCTACATTTTAGGAGCAACGGGAAACCAATGCAAGATTTCAACCTAGAAGGACAGCACGGCCAAAGTGGAATTTTGAAAATTGCTCTTGGACCACAGGATGGAGAACAAACTGGAGGGTCAGCCTGTGTGAGGTAAGTACAGAAGTTGTAACCAGCGGTTACATCACCAAAGGTGGTGGCCGAGGGAAAAGGAAAACAAAGAAATAATGTGGAAGTCAAATCAGCAAGGACATGGTGATCAACTGGATGAGGGTTTCAGACGGGGAGGAGTGCCCCAGTTTTCCAGCTTGTAGGGACAGAATCCCAGCCTTTCTGTACGTGCAGAAAGAGAACAGTGGGAGAGGCCAAGACTGAAGACATGGATTCCAATTTTGAAAATGTTGAGTTAGAGGCAGCTTTGAGATAGCAAAGTGGAAATTCCAAGTACACCACTGAAAAGACAGCTGCGTGGAGGACAGAGAAGTCTGGATTGGAGACCCATGAGGGAGCAAGTGCAAAGAGATGATGGCTGAGGCCAATCCCACGGGCAGTCAACTTTGGATAGCGTATAGAATCAGAAGAAACCAGGGCCAAGTCTTGAGGAGTAGGGATGGCAGGGAAGGATGAGCCCAAAGAAGAGATGGCGAAGCCCCTAAACAGGAGAAAGAATCCAAGTGAACACAGCATCGCAGGGAATGGGGGCGGTGTGCGCTTCAACTAGAGAGAGTGATCGAGGGGGTGGACTATCACCAAGCGGTCAAGGGAAACAAGGGGCAACGCATATCCATCAGACAGATACAACACCACCAACCAGTGACTCAGACCATGGCCTAATCTGCTGCGTATCAAAGCATTCAACACAGTGACAGGCACACGTGTGTGCTTAGTCACTCAGTCGTGTCCAGCTCTTTGCGACCCCATGGACTATACAGTCCATGGAATTCTCCAGGCCAGAGTACTGGAGTGTATAGCCTTTCCCGTCTCCAGGGGATCTTCCCAACCCAGGGATCGAACCCAGGTCTCCTGCACTCCAGGTGGATTCTTTGCCAGCTGAGGCACAAGGGAAGCTGGACAGGCACATAACCAGCCCTCTATAAATGTTGGCTCTTGTTAAATTCCCTCTCTAGGGTCTTTAAATCTAATATTCTCCTATTCTACTGAAGGGGGGCAGGATGGGAGGAGACATAGGCTAACATTTTAACAGGGGAGCTTTAAGATTAAACCCAAAGAATTTCCTGACAGGAAGGCCTGTAAAACACCCATAAAAGCTATTAAAGAAGATGATAGAATCCTGGATGAAATTAGGATCAGAACAGATTCCTGCATGCCTGGGACAGGTTGGACACAGCCCTTTCTTGAAGCGGAGGGCAAATCAAAATCTCAAGACAGGTCACTTCTTCTCTGAGTGGCCCCCTGCTTCCTCCCCTGCCCCCAAGGAGATGTGAAGCGGAGCCTTTTCATTTCAATAGGCTGGTGCCCAGGTTAACATGACCACAGCCACCAGCAGAAAGAACCCAGAGGACAAGTACCAAAAAAAAAAAGAGGCTTGAAGGGTCACTGGGTGGCCAGGATTACAATGTAATGCCAGGCCTCGGGTCAGTAATGGGGAGGTATTAGTCATCCCTTCAGACCTCGGCTCCATTATTTTTGCCGGAAATGTGAGAATAGCTCTCACTAATAACGTGTGGAATCACTTCCAACTATTTGCCTTTCAAGTCAGCCTCCTCAGGTCGGGTGACATATCTCGTTTAACAGGGGGTGCCATTAGAGAGAAGATTTAACGTGCGGCTAAAAGCATTTGTAGCGGGAGCTGTGGGTGGGTTCCTTTTTAAGCTTCTGTGGCTGGTAACTTGTGTCTCTTCCCTCCGTGCTGTTGGGTTTTGTTACCGGAGCCTTTTTCTTATCTGAAGAAGGTTGGTCATTAACCCTCCCCTGCCCAAAGCGTCCCCTGGCATGGCCAGGGCAGGTTGAGAGCAGAACCGCTGTCAGCCAAGCCTGCAGTAGGCTCCAGGGCTGCAGGATGACTGCAAGCATCTCTCCCTCCTTATGTCCCTACCCCTCATCCTGTTTGAATGACCTGGTGTCTCCTTTCCCTGACCTCTTGCAGAAATAACTCCAGCTTTGCAAACAGAGCCACATGTCCACTGGCCCATGGAATTTGTATATCTACCCACAAAATGAATCATGCCTTTTGCCACGCACTGACAGGCCCAAAAGCCATGCCAAGAACTGCAGGAAGGAAGGGGTGAGACTTTAGAAGAGGAACTTGTCACTTGATTGAACTTTCTCTTTTTACTGAGACTTAATTTTTTTTTTAAGTCAAATCCCCAACCAAAGTGCCTAAACAAAGAGGGAGTTGGACTGTGAAGAAGGCTGAGCACCGAAGAATTGATGCTTTTGAACTGTGGTGTTGGAGAAGACTCCTGAGAGTCCCTTGGCCTGCAAGGAGATCCAACCAGTCCATTCTGAAGGAGATCAGCCCTGGGATTTCTTTGGAAGGACTGATGCTAAAGCTGAAACTCCAGTACTTTGGCCACCTCATGCGAAGAGTTGACTCATTGGTAAAAACTCTGATGCTGGGAGGGATTGGGGGCAGGAGGAGAAGGGGACGACCGAGGATGAGATGGCTGGATGGCATCACGGACTCAATGGATGTGAGTCTGAGTGAACTCCGGGAGATGGTGATGGACAGGGAGGCCTGGCGTGCTGCAGTCCATGGGGTCACAAAGAGTCGGACACGACTGACTGACTGAACTGAACTGAATTTTTTCCCCCCCTGAAGGTAAGGAGCCTTTCAGACCCTGCCTGAGCTTCTTAAATCTTTGCCCCCCTTCCCAACTCCTGGAGTCCTGACCTCTCGAGCCTCAGATTCTCCATTGGAAAGATGGAAACAGTAACTGCCACCTATCAAAATAGAGGCTGTAACTAAAAATAGTGAGCACAGAGCTCAGTTCAGTTCAGTTCAGTCGCTCAGTTGTGTCCAACTCTTTGCAACTCCATGAACCGCAGCACACCAGGCCTCCCTGTCTATCACCAACTCCCGGAGTTTACCCAAACTCATGTCCATTGAGTCGGTGATGCCATCCAACCATCTCATCCTCCGTCATCCCCTTCTCCTCCTGCCCTCAATCTTTCACCACATCAGGGTCTTTTCAAATGAATCAGCTCTTTGCATCAGGTGGCCAAAATATTGGAGTTTCAGCTTCAGCATCAGACCTTCCAATGAACACCCAGGACTGATTTCCTTTAGGATGGACTGGTTGGATCTCCTTGCAGTCCAAGGGACTCTCAAGAGTCTTCTCCAACAGCACACTTCAAAAGCATCAATTCTTTGGCGCTCAGCTTTCTTTATAGTCCAACTCTCATATCCATACATGACTACTGGAAAAACCATAGCCTTGCCTAGACAGACATTTGTTGACAAAGTAATGTCTCTACTTTTTAATATGCTGTCTAGGTTGGTCATAACTTTACTTCTAAGGAGTAAGAGTCTTTTAATTTCATGGCTGCAGTCACCATCTGCTAAACCTATATCAATTATATCTCTTTTGGCTACATGTTACAAGGGATCAAATCCCCAACCAAAGTGCCTAAACAAAGAGGGAATGTATTGGATGATGTAACTGACAAGCACGTAGCCTGGCTTCAGACACATAGAGGGGGACTTGGGGACTGTCCCCAGGACAGTTTCTCACTCAACATTCCATTCCTCTGTCCTAGTTCCATGTCATACAAGACCTGGTGGCAGCAAGATGGCAGCAGCTGCTTCAGAATGGCACCCTCAGGATCCCAAGCCCAACAGAGAAGGAGCTGTTCTTCTTCTTAATGACTCACCTAAGTCCTGAGCTGGACACACGTCATGTGAGTTGAGTCATTCCTGAGCCAATCACCATGCCCTCGGACTTGGAATGTGATCACTGGTAAACTCCACCAGGAGGGGAAGAATGGTGGTGGGAGGGAGCTCTACCTACGTCAAAGCACTGAGAGTTGCATAAAAGATGTTTTCCCAAAGGAAATTTGTATCATTACCAAAAAAAATGAAGAGAAGAATAAGCAGGCAAGGAGGGGTTCAAATATAGAACTATTCACTGCAAATAATCATTTTTCATCCTTCTCTGTGTGCAAGAGAAGGATTATTTGATAGCAATGTGTACTAAAGGAAAGCTCCATGAAGTTCTCCCCCTCCCCCTGAAAAAAAATTATTCAGCAAAGAACCTCCTTCTCCATATATAGTAATATATTGATTACACCCTTCGTGGCACTTTTCTCAATCTGCCTTCTATTAGAGTTACTTACTCCAAGTGTCTATCTGCTCCATTGTAACAGAGCCTCTCGAGCTAAAGGACTAGGTCTTACTCACCTCCATACCCCTCACAGCACCAAGAGCATAAGGGGACATCCGCTCGCATAGGAGATGATTCCAGACCCCATACTGGCTCCCAGGGTCTGGCTCACTTCTCTTCTCTTCCCTCCCCTGATCATTGCATCTGTGCGGAGGAGGGAGACTCACAGAGATTACTGGCCCAATGAACTCAAGGCAAAATGTTCCCTGAAGCCCCCTCTTCTGCTAGAATGAGCTTCTACTACAGTTTCTCTCATATTGTACTCAGATGGTTTTCCAGATTCCCCACTACAAAGAAAAATCTCTGGGAGCAGACAGGACCTTATCTTTCCATTTTCTTGATCCTTGGTACCTGGAACAGCATCTGGCACGAAGAAACTGCCCTAGTAAGTGGTGTAACTACCCCAGATCTCACTCACCATCACCCCCAGATTCTCAAGAAGAGCTTCATGGTCAGAGCTACAGAAAGGGCATCCAGGTGAGGGCTTACAGAGCTGGAGGAACACACAAACCACAGGAACAGAACAGGCAGACACAGAGAGGGTACAAGAAGCCCAACAGGCTATAGGGTGTAGTAAACTGAGCTAATGGGAAAGGAGGCGAAGTAGGGTGGATGTGACTTGATTCACGATCAGGTTGGTATTCATGGGGAAGAGGGAGGCCTAATTAGTGAGGAGCTGGCAGTAGAGACCCTCAAAGGCAGATGGATAACACAGCTATGGCTTCGGATGGTCATCCTGGTCAGAACAGGACCCCAGTGGCATCAGGAAGGCGAGAGGAACAGGCTCAGCTCCCTGGGATGGGGGTGGTAAAGGGTCAGAAAGGAGGTCAGTCCTAGCATCTGTCAGGTGAGACTGAAGCTCTGGGGCAGGAGAGCTGAGAGGGAAACTGAGCAGAATCCCAGTTGTATGAATCGAACACTTTAGTAAACAATCAAGGGAAGGGTGTTTGTTCCCCAGTGAACTGGATCCTGGGCCTGTGGGCAGACATCTGAGCACATCTCTCCTGCTGGTAAGATGGAGATGCTGGTACCTGCCAAGCCCAGTTAAGGCCTGACGCACCTCAGGAGAAGGCTTGGGTGACTGCGCCCTGGGGGGCTGAGGAAGGCAGGACTGACAGGCTGGCCTGGGTGAGAAAGGCTTCCTGGCAGACTCCCAGACTGAGTGTGTGTCCAGGGCCAGGTACAGAGCCACTGCCAGCAGCATCTGACCTCACGGATCCCCCTAGTCAACAAGGAGCAAAAGCAGGAGGCTCCAGAGGCTCCCTTGGCTTTGGAGAAAGCTCTGCAAACAAAACTCAGTTTTTAGGGGTTAATCCGCAGCCCCAGGAGGAGGTGGGGGCCTCCTCTGCAGGGCAGAGCCAGCGAGTGGGCTGAAACTAAACGAAAAGCACGGGCTGCCGGCCTGAGATTAGTCTGGCAGCAGCTCCAAAGACCGGCCCTTCAATCACCGGGCTTGTCCCAGCCCTCAAACGCGCCAGCCGCCTCACACCAGCCCAGCTAATGGGGCTGAGCTGCGGAGGCCACCACCTCTGTCTCCGGGCTAACAGTGCTGGTTTGCTGCTCTGAATCACAGTTCCCCAGCAGCCGCAGGACCCCGGACTCCGCCTAGTCTGTGGGCCTGACCCCTTGCATGTTTCCTCAGCGCCTACCATGTGCAGAGCATCCTACCTCCTCATTCCCCTGCCGCCTGCCACTCTCACCAGCCTCAGGGTGAAGGGCTGGAGCCAAGCTCAGACAGCCCTTTGTGCAGCCGTTGATTTGGGCCATAGATTCTATGCATGGTGGGGGTGCCAGAAGTAGCGTGCCCAGTGGTGAGAGGCGAGGAGAGACAAGAGGCGGTCTACGCTTTCTCCTAAGCCCTGAGGCCCTGTGCGTGGGTGCTAAGTGGCTTCAGTCATGCACAATACTTGTGACCCTATGGAGGGTAGCCCACCAGGCTCCTCTGTCCAGAGGAGCAAAAATACTGGAGTCTGTCTCTACCTGCTCAGGAACACAGGGAGCATGGAATCTGAGCAGTTTCCATCCCATTTGAGAGACCACACACACACACACACACACACACACACACACACACACACACACGCAGAGCCAAGAGCCCCCAGGGCAGGGATGGAAACTGAGATTGAAATGTACCATTTGCTCAAGCACGGGACCAAGCTCTGGTTTCTCTGGGTGCTGGATTTCTAAAGGGAAGGGGGGGTCTCCTTTGCCAGGCCGGGTGGCCCCCATCCCTCGACACCCGCCGCCACCCCAGCCCTTCCCTGGTGGGTCCCTTGTGAGAACGCACCCCGCACATCTCCGCAAAGGCCCGGAGGCGCCCTGGGAGGGGGTGTGGGCAGCAGATGCGGTAAGGGGGCGGGCGGGTAGCGAGGAGGGGCTGCCTGGGCGCCGCTGTCCCCGAGGGCCTCCCCGAGGGAGGGAGAGAAGCGCCGCAGAGGGAAAGGGGAGCAAAGGGCGCCGGCGCGAACAGGGCGAGCAGCCGCGGCGAGGCTGTTGCTCTCGAACCGGCGGGCGGCTCCGCCAGCGCTTCTAATCACCCACCTCGGCGCGGGCCGCTCGCCGCGCCCCGCAACCGGCCCCCGGGACCTGTCAGCTCGCGGACCCGGACGGCCCTCGGACGGGCGCGCGGGCCCGGCCGCCGGCTCCTGGGCAGCTCCTGCCGCGGCCGCGGTGCCCGGCTGCCTCCTGCCGTAGTGAGCGCCCGGCGGACGCCGCATCCTTGCCGGCGCCGCGTCCAGGGCGGCGCGCGGGAGAGCCCCTTGTCACCCCGCGCGCCCAGCCCGCCCGCTGCCTTCACCCGCCTCCTGCCCTCGCCTCAGCTCTGGGAGGGGGAGCCCCGTGCGACCTCAGGCCTCCCCTCAGGGTCGGTGCCCCACCCTGCCGCCACACACACAGATCGGCTCCGGGAGGAGCAGGGAGCGGCCGCAGCAGGGAGCCGAAGCCCAAAATCAGGTGGGAGGCGAGCTGGAGAAAGGGACACAGGGAAACCCGAGGGAGGTCCCTCGGCATCCTCGGGAGGGGACAGGAGCTAACCCCCGCCGCCCAGTCCGGCATCTGCTCCCCGTCGCTGAAAAGACAGCCGATTATGGGCAGCCCAGAAGGGAAGGCCACTCTCCTCTCATCCAGCCTCCCAGCTCGCTCACCCTGTTGGACCCCCTGCGTCCTGCTCCTCCCCTTGCCTATGGGCAGCTATGGCCTCTTTGTGCCCCCAATTCCGAAGGCTGGCGACCGTGCTCAGAGTTCCCAGGGGTGCAGATCAGTGATGTCCCACACGGTTCTTGACAAGGACAGACAGATGCTTTCTCAAGCTTGTGTTAAGCACAGCTTCGACCTAAAGGCCTCTTTTCACTTTCCCACCAGATTGCCTGGCCTCAGCTGCTCTGAGGAAATAAAGGCACCACTGCAATATTAGCCAGGTCTCCCAGCTCTTGAGGAAGGCCCCAGGGCACCCATCTTTAAGGACACTACCTCATGCTTGCAGCCAGTCCACCCCACCCCAGCAACTCCCCCACCTGGAGGACTTCCCTGGTCACTGCAGTCCACAGGGATGCCCCCCTAACCTATGCACTGATGATCTGCTGCTCAGGAGGCCATGCCTCTACAAGCGGATTCTAGCTTTGTTCTCCAGGAGTTTCGAGTGCCTGTGTTTGACTCCCCCAGGGAAAAGTAAGGTCCTCACAAGCAATAACTACTGCTCTGCTTGTTTTGATTCCCATGAAGCTGAGCTTAGACTGATGCAGCGTAAAGTGAAAGTGAAGTCGCTCAGTAGTGGCAGACTCTTTGTGACCCCATGGACTGTAGCCTGCACCACGTCTCTCCATCCATGGGATTGTCCAGGCAAGAGTACCGGAGTGGGTTGCCATTTCCTTCTCCAGGGGATCTTCCCGACCCAGGGATCGATCCCAGGTCTCCTGCCTTGCAGGCAGACACTTCACCCTCTGAGCCATCAGGGAAGCTTAAGCACTTCCCTGATGTAGCGTAAGCACTCAATAAATGCCCATGGACTTGGCTGATAGATGCATGGACTTGCAAGGGGGGCACTGTACCCTCCAGAGAGAAAGATGGCCTTACTCTTCTCTTCCCCACCAGGAGTAAACTAAGGTCATGTGTCCTCGGACTGTCTCAAAAATCAGCAGAGCCCAGCCCTCCCCTCGTCCCTGCTTCCCTCCAGCCACCTTGGCCCTCTGAATCCCTGTGGGTTTAGAGAGGCCGATGCTTGTGGCTCTTACCAACATCAATTTGCAGTCACCAGGATGCAACTTCACCCTATGCTGCGTTCATAAATTAATCTCCTGGGATTAGATTCTGTGTTTTAGTAACACTCCTGAGGCATTGTATTTACACATTAATAATAAAAGAAAAGAGTGAGACAAGTTCTGACAACTTTCAATAACATTCAGAAATAAAGTGTGAGGCGAGGAAGTGTCCAAAGTTAATTAAGACCATTTGGTGGTGACGGGGGTGGGAGGCAGTGCCTGCCGCTCTCTGACAGGTGCTATTTCTGAAACCCGTTTTCCCTGTCTTCAGTGTACCTGATGCCTGCAGAAAAGGAGGTGCTGTAATAAACAGAACTACTGGCGTGAGCTGGGACTTCCTTGTGTGTGGTTTACACTGCTATGGTCTACAGTGTTGTGGATACTTGGCTGGAATTTGTGGAGGGTCCCTAGGGAAAAAAAGGAGCGATTTGGCCCTTCCCTGTGGTTAGCAGATGGTGTGTCCAGACTGTTCACATCTGCTCCATGTAAGTGGGGTCCTAGAGGAAGTTAAGGGGTGCCCTATTCCTTGGAGAAGGGCTGGCAGCTCATTTTCCCACTTTTAGTTATAAGAGCCTTCCAGACACTGACCTAACTAGAACATCATCCCAGAACAGGAGGGGAAATGGCTCTAGTACCGAAAAAGAGAGACTCCTAAAATTGGGTATGGAGTGAAGCTGGACATTCCTGCATAATAACAAGTATGACTTATTGCACAAATGCTTGTATTTTAAGCGTGCATGGGTGTGTCAGTCACCCAGTCATGTCCAACTCTTTGCATCCCTATGGACTGTATGTAGCCTGCCAGGCTCCTCTGTCCATGGGATTTTTCAGGCAAGAATACTGGAGTGGGTTGCGATTTTCCTCCTGCAGGGGATCATCCTGACCCAGGATTGAACCCGCATCTTCTGTGTTTCCTGCATTGCAGGCACATTCTTTACCTGCTGAGCCATCAGGGAAGCCTGCATACACTGTGCATTGTTGTTGCTCTTGTTCAGGCGCTCAGTCATGTCCGGCTCTGCAACCCCATGGACTGAAGCACGCCAGGCTTCCCTGTCCTTCACTATTTCCCAGAGTTTGCTCAAACTCATGTTCACTGAGTTGATGATACCATCTAGTCATCTCATCCCCTGTATGTTTTTGTATTTTCTTCATTTCCCTTTTAGCTTCTTTCAGTTTTAGAATAGGTCCTTTTTTAAAAATGCAGAGCCTTTCTTTCATAAAGGACTTAGAAGAAGAGGAAGTAGAATTCTCCTTGTTTCTTTCTTGAGCCCAGATGGACCACTGTGTGTTGGGCCTGACAGGACAAAAGGGAGATGCTCAGAGAAATGTTTCCCATGCTACCTATGGGGCCCCTCCAGAGTGGATCTTCTCAGAGTTCTTTTCTTCACTTTCTCTACAGTGTTTTGTCCATGTAAGGGACGAATGAATTCCTTCCTATCCCAAGGGATTTCCTTTGATTTTTATTGGCAGTAGAATAAATTGGCAGCATCAAACTCTTCAGCTGTATCCCAAATGATATGTAATCCCAGCTCACCATTCTCCATCTTTGATGGAGTCTATCGTCTAAAAGAGAGAAGAGGAAGGACAAATGGAAATGGGAGTTTGGAAGAGAATGATCATCCAGGTTCCCATCACAGTCTGAGATTTCCAACTCGATTAAGATTTTCAGCGAGTGACCATAGTCTTGTTTTCTGTTCTGGACTTCTTGCTCTTGGCTTCACTAAAGGGCTTTGCAGTAGCCAGGCAGATCTCATCTGTCCTTTGAAACATGATGTTTCATGGGCAAGTATATTTCAGAAGGAAAATGAGGGTTGGGTCTAGCCAGGTGCTTTCAATACACCTCCCATTCCAACCTTCTAACAGGGGAGAAAATGCAAAATAAAAAGAAAGACCACCTGAGCAAAAGCCCTCACAAGCAACAGACTCAGTTCCTCAACAGGGCCTCTTAGAAATTGACTCCTCTCTCAGATCTTAGGTTTGCCCTGATCGCAGGCCTGCTTGTTCTCGATCACCAATGCTGCTGCCCTGTGGCTAGGTTTCCAGGAGAAAGTAAGTGATTGGGAAGCACAGGGACTGGGCACAATGAAAGACCCATCAGCTGAGCTATACCAGGAGGCTGTCTGCCCAGTGGACGGGCCAAGGGAGAAAACCTGTAAACTGCGTGGGAGTCACAACACGGGACTTTGCACTAACTAGTTCATTCATTCACTCCAAACAGCTCGCAACAAGCGTCAGTATTCTGCGGTCCACTATGAAGAGAGGTTTCTGAAAAGAGTAGAGACAGTGCTACAGGTCCAAGGCTGTTATTTAAAGAGATGAGTGGAACACCACCAACAGATAGCTTCTGGGCAATCAGTGCAGACGCCATGGCCACATCTGTTTCTTGGGGACTAGCGAGGCAGAGGATGGGAATTCAGAAATAGAGACTGCCATGCTTCCAAGATCTGCTGAAGGATATGTCCTAGGGGGCCCTAATCTCATGGCCACACTCACCCCCTACTCTGCCACCCTGCTCCAGGTTAGATCCCCTCAGAAACTCACTTCTTAGACATTAGAATAATTATTCCAGCTGCCCTCCATCTTAAGCTATCCCTTACCTGGTCTACATGGCTTCCTAGGAAGAAAGGAAGTCAGGAATGATGCCACTGAATTCTAGGCTCCAGAATTTCAAGCATTTTTTTAAGCTATTTCTGTGAATGAGCCCTTGGGGACTCAGTGATTTTCTCATCACGTTCAATATGATGTAGACATTAAGCATGAAGGTCTGGAATAGAGGATCTGGATTTGACTCTTGGTCAGAACACTTACCGGAGAAGGCAATGGCACCCCACTCCAGAACTCTTGCCTGGAAAATCCCATGGAGAGAGGAGCCTGGTGGGCTGCAGTCCATGGGGCCGCAAAGAGTCAGACACGACTGAGCGACTTCACTTTCACTTTTCACTTTCATGCATTGGAGAAGGAAATGGCAACCCACTCCAGTGTTCTTGCCTGAAGAATCCCAGGGACGGGGGAGCCTGGCGGGCTGCTGTCTATGGGGTCACACAGGGTCGGACACGACTGAAGCGACTTAGCAGCAGCAGCAGAACACTTACTAGTTATGAGACCTTGGGCAGGAAGTGTAACCTCTCAGCTGTGTGTCAGTTTCTTTATCTGCAAAGTGTGGTGAGTGATAGCTGACCTCCCAGAGGTATTGTGAGGTTATTGAGTTAATTAAATTAGTTGATCCACATAAATTGTTTAGAAGAATGCCTGACATTATTATTAATAAGAATAGTTTAAGTCCTGCCAGCTGAGAAGGAGATTCTACTTCCTGGCCTTCTCTTTTCTGGACTAGTTGACCCCAAGTTTTTTTTAACCTGTGAACATTTATCCCAGGCTAGTAAGGAATTGCTCCTCCGCACAGAATTGATAAGGCCACTAGAACACCTGGCAACTAACCCGAAAGAGAGAGGAAACAGTGCTTCTCATAATTTATAGGTTTATATTCACAAAGCTCCTGATCTTATCCCTATGAGCTTCTGCCATCTCCAGCCCTGCCTACCTAAAGATACTGATAATTTTCAGCTGGCAGACTCAGACCTGCCATGTCCCTAACCCTGTCCTGACCAAGCCCAGTTGTTTATTAGGGAGCCAACTCCACCTGCAGTTGAGAGGAGATAATTGATCTCGTTTCATTAAGCCAGGTACCCAGTGGTCCCAGAGCTAAACCCATGAGGCTTTTAAAGTCCAATGAGCTTCACCTTTCCCACAAGTGCTCACCTTGTCCTCCCAGAGAGTATGGCTGGATTCTGTCCACTTCTAAATTTACGCTCTGATCCTCAGGTGGCTCAATGGTAAAGAATCTACAATGCAGGAAGAGCAAGTTCAATCCCTGGGTAAGGACGATTGGAGAAGGAAATGGCTACCCACTCCGGTATTCTGAAGCCTGGCAGGTTACAGTCCATGGGGTCACAAAAGAGTCAGTCATGACTTAATGACTAAACAACAACAGCCTCTTCTGGAACTGTCACCTTGCCCCTAAATCTCTGTTCTAGAACCTTCCAATTTATCCATTTTATGCCAGTCCTTTTTCCAGATAAACTGAACTCTATGTCAGTACCCAACCGAACACTAGTTCTGGGCCTGGATCATCGCCAAAGTGTCCACAGTGCCGCCGCAGCCTGTACCAGGAGATGAACTGTGTTGACACTAACCTTACCGTGACTGTCACTTCGTCTGGAGTTTCCCTGTGCTGAGCTTACGCTTAAGAGCCTGCCTTACCACCAGCGCAGACTCCACTACTCCCTACCCTGCCTGGAGTTAGTTTCTTTCTCTTCCTTTCCCAGTTGTCCCATAGATTAAGTTGCTACATGCCCTGTGGCCAATGCCTGGATATTATGACAACTGCAAACTAAGTTTTATATGTGCAATTTGTCTGAGCTTTCTGCCTACCTGACGGCTCCACTAGGGTGCTTGCAAAGCACATCACACTCAATAGTCCAAGACGAAACTCACGATCTTCTGCTCCAAACCAAACTCCTCTTTCACTCTGACGCCCTTCTAATCAGTTTTCCACGCTGCAACTAGAGTGATCTTTTCAAAATGCAAATCTGTTCATCACACACATACACACTTATAACCCATTAGCTTCTCATTTTCCTTCGGATAAAGGCCCACAGAAGGGAGCTTCAAGTCTGGCTGCCTTTCCAGCGTAACCTAGTCTCTCTCTTTCTCTCTCTTACTGTGGTCCAGACACCAGGCTGAAAGCACTCAAGGCACTTTGGACGGGATAAGATAAAGGTGCTCCTTCTGGGCAGCCCCACTGGAAAAAAGATGCCTTTTCCTGTGGGCACAGCTGCTCATGGGACTCTAGCTTGGCAAGTGGAGCAGGGCTGGATGTCAGCTCCCTACGCACCTTCCTCAGCCCCACTATTCACGTGTGTCCACAGCACAGCCTTGATCTGCTGGGCCAGTCATCCTTGCCTTTTGAGTTCCCCAAAATCCACCATGCTGCCTCCTACCAGCAGGCTTTGCTCATGCCGCTCCTTCTGCTTGGGATTCTCCTGCCTTCTCTCTTTACCCAGTGATCTCCAACTTGTCCCCCAGAATCCCAGCTCAGCCATCACATCCTCACAGAAGCCTGCTTGATCTCTCCACCCCTCCAACTCACCAAGTTCGTTTGGGATAAGCTCTCATCGGACAGCGTTCCATGCTTCTTGAGATGATCTCATCTCATAAGCTTTCCGCACATTTGTATAACTAATGTCTGACTCTGTCATTGTGTTACAATACAAGCTCCATTAAAGAAGGAACCATATCATTTTTTTTCCTCTCTTTTTGTGTCTCCAGAATGTAACACAGTGTCAGGCACATAATAGCTGATAATTAAATATTTATTGATGACCTACTGAGTGCAGGGTGCTCCATGGTAGATGGTAGTGTCTGGACTTTATAATTGGAAGAACTTAAGCTTCCCAGAGGCGTGATTAAGCGTGTCAAAGAGGAAAATATTCCGTTCCACTTAATTATGCATTTTATTTAAAAATAGAAGTCTTTATTAAAACAACAAAGCATAAATATTAAAGAATGTATTTAAATAACTTATACAATTTAGTGCAAGCTTTAAAGGTGCATAAACACTGAAATGCAATTCAATGCCTTTTTAAATCATTTTCTATCATTATCTTGACTTTATCTAATCTGGTCGCAGCGTAGGTTGGGAGAAGTAATTCATTTTGACTTTCCTAATTTTGTCTCAAAACCTGCTAAGGCTTGTCCACAACTGCAGCAGGTTTCTGGCCTCCCAGGTTTTAGATGAGATTAGAGAAAAAGCCTTTATAGGTGGCTTGCATCTTTGCTCCTACAGGGAGTGCTCCTACAGTTTTAGAGGGGAAAGGTCCTTCTCCTAAGGGTAAGAACTTTGAATATATATCACCCCACTCTTTGCCTGGTCTGGCTCACCCTGGTCCTGCAGAAAATGACAGATGGCTCAGAAAGGCAAGAGTGTGACTTCCACACCGAGACCCATACCTGACTTCTGCATCTGCCTCTAAGAGAAGCTCTTTGTGTACAACTTCTCTTTCTCTACTGCCAGGATTTCTGATCGATAACTTGATCTCCATACTGGTTAGACACCTTCCTAACAATTACAGCCCCAGAACTTAATGTTGCAAACAGAATTGAACTAAGCCCAGGACAGTTGTAAAGGAGCAATAGTGGTGCCCTATGCAAGGTGTGGCCACCTGCCCTTTGGAGAGTGATGGCTCATACCACCCAGGTGGGTTTGCTCCTGAGCTTAACCTGCCCTAGGATCTTTTCCCACGGTTGTCTGTTTACAGGTACACAGAAAGGGAAGTCTTCGGGGTGGTGAAAGCTGGAAAATAAGAAGTCCACCCATTGACAGAGTCACTAAGAGGCCATTAATGTTAAGCTTCAGCAGTGGAACACAGAAAACGGCATTAAAGGATTTACTTTTCATGACCATAATTCACAGCTAATGTACATTTGATGTTTAATGTATGAACCAGAGGTGACTTCAAACTCGCGGGCCTTTTCTAAATAGCGTTTTAATCTAAGTTTTTTAAAAAAATAGAGGTTCATACACTCTGTCTGTCAGACAAGAGGGAGGGGAGAAAAGGCAAAGCTAGGTGTGAAAATCCAATGTGGGAGCGGGCTTTTGTTCAGTCCTTTATTGAGGTTTTACCTCTAATCTCTCCCTTTTTGATGCAATTTAAGATTAAGGAAATGAAAGGCAAGGCTGACTGTGAATGGTTTTACAAACAGGACAGCCAAGGGGCCCTCAGAAGACAGTTTTGTAAGAGGCTTTGGCTTCAATCCCTAGAAAGGACGGAGGTGGGAGGGTGGCAGTACCCCTGAGCTTGGGGAACATGGCCCCGGGACGCCAGCCCATCTGTCTGCCGGCGAAACTGAACTTCAGGGTTCAAATAGGAGCTGAGGGTGGTCACGGGCTCACTATGGGCCAGGGCCAGGCTTGGAAGGCTAAAAAGCACAGCTGTCAGAGCAAGAGGCGCCCTGCTCTGGTGAAAAGAGCCCCAGAGTAAGCATTCCTAGTCTTGGGTCTATTGTGTAACTTCAGGTAAGTGGTTTGCCTCTCTGGACCTTGGTCCCCTCACCTTGACAACAAGCCTCTCAGGCTAAATCAGCATTTTCAAACGATGGAGCTTCAGGAGCAATGGATGGTCCAAACTGAAGGACGCTGCCCCTCAGCACCTCTTCAGCAAGAACTCACATTCATCTCTTTTATAAATAATGAAAAATGAAAGTGTTAAGTACCTCAGACATGTCTGATGCTTTGTGATCCCATGGACTGTAGTCCACCAAGCTCCTCTGTCCACAGAATTCTCCAGGCAAGAATACTAGAGTGGGTAGCCATCCCCTTCTCCAAGGGATCTTCCCGACCCAGGGATCAAATCTAAGTCCACTGCCTTTCAGGTGGATTCTTTACTGTCTGAGCCACCAGGGAAGCCCCCAATGGTTTTATGTAAAAGGTTTCCCACTTCAAGGCAGCAACACCTTGAAATGTATAAGATCATCTGATCCTTAAGATGCCCTCCAGCCCAAGTGTAAAGAGTAGATATGCAGAAAACTCACCCAGGTGGATGTCCTCCAAAACATATTCTTTTAAATTGGGCAACAGAAATAGGACAGGACCTACAGGTTGCAGAAGCCACATTACTAGAGATCACGGTGTGAGGTGGGGCCAAGGATGTGTTCCTTGGAGTTCAATCGATCTATCTCAAGGCGAGGAAGATGCATTCCAGCTGAACAACTTTAAAGAAGATATAAAGTAAGCAGGTGGGTGGGGTTTTCTGGAGGGTGCAGTGGAGGAAGGGAGGATAATGGGAATTAGGGGTGTTCACAAGGGAATTGTTTTGTAGAGCTGGGTTATGGAAAGAAGGAAAGAAAAGGAAGGAATTTATTGGAGTGGGAATGCAGAGAAAATAAAAGTTTTTTTTCTCTTCAATAAACTGGGGAGATTTCTAAAGCTCTCTTCAGCTAGAATCATGTTATGTGTTTGTGATTCTTTCCTATTTCTTAACACGGCTGGATAATGGAGAGTTCACTTCAGTAGGAGAAAGGTAGTCACAACTAAGAAAAGGAGTAACAAGAGTTTCCAAACAGGCCAATGAATGGAACCCATCAACAGAAACCTCAGGGCAGGCACGATCTGAATCCACTGATTCTTTCTTGGTTCATTCATCCAGCCCATTATTGCTGCACTCTGTACTAGGCTCTGTGCATGAAGGATCAGAAGACACACATGGACCCGGCCTTCAGAGCCCATGAGGAAGTAAGGAGCTGAGCACATGGTTATGTGTAGGATGCAAGGGAGAAGCGTGGAGATGCAGAACATTCTGGGGTGTGATCAAGTTGTGCTGACTCACCAGGAAGCTCGGGGGGAGATTCTCCCCTCAAGACTTGCTCCTAGATCAACACAATGAGGTTTAGAGTCCCTCCCACATCAGTTGTTACCTGTGTCCTCTCACCCAGAGCTGCTCCCCAAAACATTAAGTTTCTCTGTGATCTCTTCCACCTCTTTTTCAGAGGGAACCCCAAGGCTTTCTCCCATCCCCTTAAAAAATTCTATTTCTTAGGCTGCATTATAAAACAGTATTTTTTGAAAGAAAAGAGAGAGATCTGTTCCATCACATATTCAGAGATACATAAAACAAGCCTTGGTCATAGGCAGGTGACTAGGGTGGAGGGCATACTTGGAACCATCACTCATGAAGAGCATATAAAGAAATGGGATGTTTAACCAGAAGATGCAGGGTGAATAAGAGCACTCTTTTCCAAAGTTTAAAGAATTGTCCTAAGGAAGAGGACCTATACAAACTGATGCCCCCAAAATAAGAACAAAAGTCAATGGGCAAATGGTCAAGAACAGATATTCTTGTCTCGATTTTTTTAAAGGAATTTTATTTTAAAATGACTGGAAATGGAATGGAGGTCTTTAGGACATGAAGGAGGGGTGAGTTCCGCAAGGAAGACATGTAAGCATGGACTTAGTAGCCACGGAGAAATGAGTAAAGAGCAAGCCCCAAGGTCTCTGAGACACTGCCCACACTTGACATTGCCCGACTTGCTGTGCATCTCAAATTATTCTGCTTTCTTTCCCCAGCCTTCAGTCCTTGTCATTCCTCTCCCTGACTCTCTGTCAAGCCCTCCAGAGGTCCCTCAAGATCCAGTAATAGAGAGATTTCGGCCAGGACAGACTCAGCCTCCCCGAGCACTGAGCCGACCTGGTCCCTCCTCGTAGCACGAGCTCCCTGATCACGCTCAGTTCTCCCCCGGTTAGACCCACCACATCTCACCCAGGCACACAGGGCCATCTCTCCCATTGCACTGTGCAATATGATTTACAATGAGAAATAGGCATTTGGTCTTGGTCCCCTTCTGTCACCAAGCTTCTAAAACCCTTGGTATTTCCTAAGTGACAAATGCCAGAAAAGTCAGGTTCATGAGCTGACTCTTAGAAAACCCCTACACCACCTAAGGTTGCCAGTGGAACCAGTTGCAGAATTAGAGGGATGGGACTTTCAGCCCCACCTCCCTGACCCACAGGGAAGGGAGAGGGCTGGAGGCTGAGTTTAATCACCAATGGCCGATGACTTTATCGATCATGTCTATGTAGTGAAACCTCCATAAAAACCCAAAAGGATGAGAGTGTCTGGTGAATACGTGGAGATTTGAGGAGAGGAGGGCGCTTGGAGGGGGCGTGGATACTCAGTACTCTTTCCCCATTCTTTGACCCATGCATCTCTTCCATCTGGCTGTTCCTGAGTCCTTTTTTATAATAAACCGGTAGTCTAGTAAGTGAAATGTTTCTGAGTTCACGAGCTATTGTAGCCACTGATTGAACTCAGGGAGGAGGTCCTTGGAATCTGTCTGCTCCGGCCCATCAGAAGCACAGGTGACAACCTGGACTTGGGACCGGCGTCTGAAGTGGGGGATAGACTTGTGAGACTGAGACTGAGCCCTTAGCGTGTGGGATCTGACACTATCCCCAGGTGGACAGAGTCAGAATTGTGCTAATTGCCTGATGAGTGGGAACCGCCCCCGCCACACACACTCACACACACACACACACACACACACACACACACACACTCACACACAGGAATTAAGTATCAGAACTTTAACACTGAAGGTTTAAAGAAGAGGATACACACCATCCTTAAACCACTGACCCACCTCACCAGTGCACAAGCCCACGCACCCAGGAGTCAGTCCTTCACTGAACGCATGTGTCAGCCCGTCTGGCCCACTTCTGTCTCTGCCACTGCAGCTCAGCTCCTGCACGTGCTCATGGCACATGGTACCTTTCCAGGCAAACTTCGACAAAGGCAGAGAGCGAAATGGATTCCGTCCAGGAGAACTAATCCCCCCAAATCAAAATCTTCCACATGGGGGTGATGATAAACAGATGCCTCTCATCTCGACAAATGAAAGGTCACCCACAGACAGTGCAGAGTAATTATTAAATCACTTCCCCATTTGTTCAGGATCAGTAGCGACCTCATTACCTGGATCCAAAGACAATATCTCTAAGTCCTGGGCATGGATCCAAAAAGGTCATTAATAACAGGATAGTCCCCAAATTTGCAGGAAAAGAAAGATCAGCTCTAATTAAGGAAGCAAAGTACTCCAGACCAGCCCTTTACATCAACAGTTTGCATGGTAATAACAACAATTTTCATTTCTCAGGCACCGACTTTATAGCCTCCAATAACAGTAGCCAGGCTCACCAAGCCGTTCCCTCCTCCACAAATGGGATGGGACAGGATGTGTTTCAGGCAGCCAACTAGAGGGGGATTTTCTTATTGTCACTTCTTGTGGCTTCAGATCAGAGGCCAAAGACTGGAAATAGAGACTCAGATTCTTGGCTCTGTGCCGACATCTGGACTTGAAGAAGAGCCAGGCACATGTGGGTCACTTCTTGGCAAAGAACAATACTTAGTCCCCATCTAAGTTCTCCAGGCACCTGCCTTGAACAAGTTTATCCAGGAGCTGGATTTCAAAGGGCAGACTCTCTTTCTCAGCTGCCAGAGGTTTCATGCAGGAGGTAGATGCCAATCCCCACCCCCAACTACCCCATGGTGAACAGTTGGAGTTCATTCCCTGTGGATGGAAACTGTAAGATGAAGATAGCAGGACCATGGAGGAAGGAGGCTCGGCCCTGCCCAGATAAAAGATACAAGACCACATATTTCTCATTCTTGAAGTCAAGGAGACCTTCCTGACTAGAGAGCTCCTTGGAAGTCAAAACGGGAGTTGTGTCAAGGCTGCCCAGAGGCCTTCTCCATGGAACCCATCTTGGCTAAGAGATGCATGTATGCACATGGGAGG
The DNA here is from genome assembly GCF_001704415.2 of Capra hircus. Taxonomy (NCBI): domain Eukaryota; kingdom Metazoa; phylum Chordata; class Mammalia; order Artiodactyla; family Bovidae; genus Capra; species Capra hircus. The sequence goes on from NC_030822.1 coordinate 56,029,898, forward strand.
ATCCTGAGATACACCAAATACAGAGTCTGAATCCGGCAAATCAAAAGGACGGCCCAAAGGAAACCTGGAAGAAATGTCCCATATAAGTGATGAAAACTAAAGGCGCAACACTCCCTCTGAGGCTGCCCGTGTGTCTATCCACACAGACTGTATTCTTTTTACCTCCTAATGAATATTTTATTCATTTCACTACTTTTCTTCTTTGTGGGAATTCTTTTCTGCAGATCCAAAGGGCCAGGGCCTTGTCATTGACCACTGGTCTAGTGGCTAGGATTTAGTACTCACCGCCGCAACCCGCCTCAATCTCTGGTTTGGAGCCAAAACCCTCCTTGGAGCCACTGCAGGCCCAGGCCCCCAGAGATCAGGTTGACCAGTCAGTCAACAGGCATCTTCAAACTACTTCCTAAGCTGGGTGCCCCCAGCTTCTGACTTCCAGCCCCTACAGAGAGATTGCGTCTTGCTGCCTATCAGCGGAGAGCTAGCACTGCTTCAGCCTCCCCTTCAGCTCCGTCCCCTGCCCTTCCTCTTCCCTACCAGCCCAGAAGCAGGAGCATCAAGAGTTCAGATTCCAAACAGAGCCAGTGTAAAACCTGATCTGCCCCTGACCAGCTGGGGACACTTAGGCAAAGCGCTAAGCCTCAACTCCTCATCTACAAAGTGGGTACAATCATTTATGGTCCAAACAAGAACTCGTTTAACAATAAAAGGGAAGGGGCTTAAAACTGACTCAGAAACAACAGGCCCAGGATGGCCATGTTCAGATCATGATGCATGGTCACCCTATTTAAAAGGGTTCTTGTGAAGATCAAACAAAAGAATGCATGTGAAATGCTCATCACAAGCCTTGACTCATCCCAGGCATCAGAAATCATCATTTCACTATCGCAGACAGCCAAAAGCTGAAGAGTGGCCAGGATGGACCGAGGGAGACTTCCTGCCTCCTGCAGGCCTGTCACCACGCTCACTCCACACCCAGTGGGGCTGACTGGGTGCGAGTTACTGCAGCAGCAAGGGTAGCGATGAAGGGGCACACCAATTCTCACCAAAGCAGAGCAGCTGAGGGTCACAGAACGTCCCTGTCAATGGGCTGACATCCCCCATGGCAACTCTGGAGGATCCACGCACACACACACGATCCGCCTCTGGGTTATTACAGCCGATAGATCTGATTAATCTGATTAAACATGGAACATTCCATTTCCACCTCACTCAGCTCCATACTCACGGGGGCACCAGGCTAGATCCAGGTTGGCCCCCAAACAGGCCTGGTAATTAAAACAAGTTCTGCCCTGGCTGACTGCATTCCCCCATTACTCTCTCCCATTACTGGAGATGCAAACAATAAATAATTTAATAACCTGGGTTGAGTCGAATCTGGTTCCAAAACAAAGTGTTTTAATTCTCCAGTGTGCCGGCTTTCAGCATTACTGTAATTCCATTTCCCTTCACTTGACTGGGCCTTTTGCTGCTTTTTAGGCTTCTCGTATTTCTGCCCAAGTTTTCCCCATGGGGCCCTGACAGCTGCATTATAGCAGGGCCGGCCGGGCAGCCAGCATGACATCACTCACTACTCAAGTCCGAGGCAGCAGCGCAGCAGCAGGCACGTACTCATTAGCTCAGCAATCAGCCTGGGTCTTGATGGCCATAGAAAGCTGTCTGTGCGGCCTCAGGCAGGACACCTGGGCCCTTGCCTTGCCCCTCCATCCTTCTTCCTCTTTCCCTGCCTCCCTCCAGCCCCTTACAGTCTCTGGCAGCCCTGGCTATGAGAAAAGGACTTGGGGGTGGGGGTGAGGGGAGCATTGAAGGGAATGGCAGGGGACTGGCCTCTACCCGCTGGCCCTGTGGTCTGATCCCCCATCAACACCCCCTTACTGGCTTTACAGGGAACTGTACTTAGTCGCTCAGTCGTGTCCGACCCTCTGTGACCCCATGGACTATAGCCAGCCAGGCTTCTCTGTCTTCAGGGATTCTCTAGGCAAGAATACTGGAGTAGGTTACCATGCCCTGCTCCAGGGGATCTTCCCAACCCAGGGATGGAACCCAGGTCTCCCACATTGCAGGCAGATTCTTTACCGTCTGAGCCACCAGGAAAGCCCGAGCTCCCTAATCCAGCTTTCATAACAACACACAGAATGTTAGTTGCTCAGTCATGTCCGACTCTTTGCGACCCCATGGACTGTAGCTTGCCAGACTTCCCTGTCCATGGAATGCTGCAGGCAAAAATACTGGAGCAAGTTGCTACTCCCTTCTCCAGGGGATCTTCCTGACCCAGGGATCAAACCCGGGTCTCCTGCACTGCAGGCAGATTCTTAACCGTCTAAACCATCAGAGAAGACCTTCATGAACACTCCCAACCCACAAAGAGAGATTAGGTTTTGTTACCTTTCAAAGGAGAACCAGAACCACCACAGGCCCTCACTCTAGCCCAGAACAGTCTCCCCCTCCCAGTCCTCCCACTCCCCCCCTCCCCCACTCTGCCCACTGTCAATCCTCCCCTCCTTCATCTGGAACCTCAGCCAGAATATGCTGATGTGAGAGCTGTGCCCTTGCCCTCAGCCCAGCAGCCAGGGGCCCAGAGCCACAGCTGCAGGGGAGGAGCAGGGGTACAGGAAACGCACCAATGAAGCTTTCCTTTAAATAAAGAGCAGGCAAGCATTGTGCTCCATTGATTACAATTTTTTTTTTTCCTGAATGTTGTGACATTTGCAGGAAGGCTAATTTATTCAAGCATGGAAATCTTTAAAAACTTAATTAAGTTATTTCTGTGATTTTCCATGCCTTATTGTTTCGAGTTCACATTTACTTTCATCCTTGTTAATAAAAAATAAAAAAGTGGGGAGGGGGCAGGGAGGGAGGAAATAGAGAAAAATGACCTCATAGAACCTCGAGAGACTGTTTCTAGATGCTCCCTTCTCCAGCAAGAGGCCTCTGAGCCCTGGGGTAGAGAGGTGAAAAGGAGGGATGCGTCCTCCAGTGTCAGGATCTGAGTCAAGGCCCCACTTCCATGAGGAACAGAAGGGGAATAGCACAAAAACCCAGGCTGATCTTCCACTGTGGCACCTGTAACCAGCTCTGCTGTTGTTGTGTAATCTCTAAGACACTGTCTGACTCTTTTGTGACCTCATGGACTGCAGCCTGCCACCCTCCTCTGTCCATGGGATTCTCCAGGCAAGAACGATAAGCGGGTTGCCATTCCCTTCTCCAGGGGATTTTCCTGACCCAGGGATCGAACCATGCCTCCTGCACTGGCAGAATTTTTCTTCACCACGGAGCCACCAAGAAAGCCCAGGGAAGCAAGCTTAGGTAAGTATAGACTCAAGCATGGTTTTTTTCTAAAACACTGTTGATTGCATAGTGGTGGACAGCGCTCCCTCAAGGCCAGCTGGATACTGCCTCCTGGAGAGTATCAAGGCCTGGGAGGATGGGGGCATGAAGGAGGCAAGTTTGGAATTCAGAGAGTCAGGCCCAGTTTTCTAACAGCCAGATGTCGCTCCAGGTAGCTGTGTTGCTTAGAAAATATGAGTCTGCGACATATCAAAGGCTATTTTTTTCCTCCAACATGGGCCCCACATCCCTAGAAGTTACATTCATTCTTCCTCTCAAAGACAGTACCAAGGGTTCCTTCATCCGCTCACTCAAATTAGTTAATGGCCCTCATGAGTCACAAGAGTGACTGGGGCAGGGGTGAAGCAAAGAGCAGAGGGAGCCAAGAAACACAGGGGTGAGAATTCCCATTAGGAAATTAAAGCCATGCTGGCAGGAAGAATATGCAGAAGCTATTTTGTAGTAAATATTAATTCTTCCAAATATACAAAGAGAACACGGTGTGGTTAAGTTGATTCCCATCTGGGGGTAAGTGCCTTGGTGAGTTGATAGGAGGGTGAGTGAAGAGGCACCAGGTTTCATGTGTGGACAGGAATGGTTGGGGCAAGGAAAAGCAACACTTCTTGGCTGCTAATCCAGGAAGGCTGAGCAGGTGAGAATTAAAGTGTGAAAGTGTTAGTCGCTCAGTCGTGTCTGACTCTTTGCGACCCCGTGGACTGTAGCCCACCAGGCTCATCTGTCCATGGGATTCTCCAGGCAAGAATACTGGAGTGGGTTGCCATTCCCTTCTCCAGGCAATCTTCCCAACCCAAGGACTGAACCCAGGTCTCCTGCATAGTAGGCAGGTTCTTTACCATCTGAGCCACCAGGGAAGCTCGATCTGATGCCGAAGCTTATGAACAGAGAAAGAAAAAGTAGTCCAAAGAGAGCAGCAAGGACAGCTCCGGAGCCTGGTTGGAGTCTTCTGAAGTAGAGGAAGAGACCACAGAGAAGAATAAAGACAGAGAAAGTAAAAGAGCTCCTCCCCCTAGAAGGAGCCAAGTGGGGAGGACAGGACCCCTCCAGAGTCCAGGCTGTGCTCACTGCCTTCCCACCAGGGTCTTGCCTGGCTGGAACCCTTCCTACGAGTGATGTCAACTCAGAGCAAGTGGGAACCAGAACCCTGCACTGAGGGTCTCCTTGCATTTGCTTTCCTGGGGCTTCAGCTTTAATTTCAAACTGCCCCCCAAAGCAAATACTATCTCTTCACATGTCTTTGGAGTACCTCCCTTTGATTGAAAAGAAAACATTCCCACTATGTATAGAAAGTATCCTGCCCCAGCCCCTAAATGGACTCTCTCTTCCTTTTCCAGGACATCAGACCAGCTTCCCCTGCTGGGGCCACAGCCCAGGTCATCTGCATTCTGATAACATTTGCACATATTATTTTTAAGTCATTAGTCTCTGCCTGATATTGTGAGTCAAGAACTTTAATGGGAGAAATTTATGGCTTGTCTCCTCCAATCAACACAATAATTCATGGTTGTGTTGGGTGTGTTACGCTAATGGAGATTGCTTTCAACTGAGTGTTGGGTTTTGTTTTTTTTTTTTTTCTCCTCAAAATCATTAGCTAGTTTCTCCTGATCTATTAGCGGGAGCGGCAGCGTTACCTCCACCCATGCTTCTGCCAGCACAGAGGGTCTCCAAGTGTGGCCTTAAGAGGCCTCCAGGCAGCCTGCCTGCTAATTCAAATGGAAAGTATAGAAAATGCCTTCTCTTCAAGTGCAATCTCCAGAGCAGATCTGAATCTCTATTCAAAAGGCCCAAAATGAACATTTTCAAAATTGTAAGTATAGTAATGGTTACTTACTATAGGCAAAGGTTTCCCTGGACTATTATAAGGGGTATTTTTGTAGCAGTAAGTGAGTACAAGGAGATGCCCACAGCTGGACCTTTCTGTGCTGCCCTGAGCTCTGGGGTCTCTAGGAACCCTGTCTGTGCAGAGCGTCGAGGCATCGGCTGTAAGTAAGGCAACCAAATGTCAGGGTTCAGAGAGAAATGTCTCCAGCTGTCAGTCCATCCATCTCCTTCCAATGTCAGGGTGGACAGAGAAGTAAAATAAAAATCAATGAGGATGGAGGAGGCATTCATGCACTGGTTATGTAGATACAGAGACCTGGAAGGCCAGGGTCGTCAGCCCACCTCCCTCCCCTGAGCTGGCTCCTTGTCCTGCTCTTGTTGGCACCAACACAAAGCCCTGGGCTCAGTGGCACTTCACTCTGTACACTGTAACTCTGGTCTCCCAGACCCTCATAATTAGAGCTTACCAGAGCCTCTCTTGCTGAGGGAAGAAGGAAAGGTTAACATCCACACAAAGGGATCTTTGGGCATGTTGGACCTCTGGTTGAATTTCTACCGTGGCAACAAGAAAATGGAGTGGAGACCATGCAGGGGACCCCGAATCTCTGGGGTGCCCTCCTGTGATGTCTCCTCTCTGCACTCATGCTCTCCCCAGCCTGGCGGAAGCTTGACATCCAGTTTCTGGGGAGGATGGTGAGAGCTCCAGCACCATCAGCACCCTTCATCGGCCCTTTAATGGGCTGTTTCGATCCTGGGCTGGCTGGTGTCTCCGGCTAGCCTGCCCCACTTCCTTTGTGTTCCAGCCTCCTCGCAGCCTCTCAGCCTCCTCTGACCCCATGCCCCATCCACCTGTCCTGCTAGCACAAAACAGCTGTCCTCTGTCTTTTGCCCCCTTTGACACTGAACTTGCCTCCAGACTTCTATGCCGTCTTGATCTCACCTCCTCATTCTCCTTATCCCTCTACACCATCTTGATTCTCAACCTCTGTGTGTTAACCACTCAGTCATGTCCAGCTCTTTGCGACCGCTTGGACTATAGCCCACCAAGAGCCTCTGTCCATGGAATTCTCCAGGCAAGAATACTGGAGCGGGTGGCCATTTCCTGCTCCAGGGATCTTCCCAACCCAGGGATTGAACCCAGGTCTCCTGCACTGAAGGCAGTTCATTACTATCTGAGCCACCAGGGAAGCCTAAGGGCTTGTATCACCCAAGCGTGTATCACCCACAGGGCTTGTGAAAACACACAATGTTGGACTGAGCCACAGTTTCTGATTCAGAGAGTCTGATGTAGGACCTGAACTCTGCATTTCTAACAAGCTTCCAGGTGATGCTGATGCTTCTGGTCCCGGAACCACACCTTGAGAACCGCCACTCAACATGCATGCGTCTTACCTACTCCTCTCAAAGCAGCCTGGGGCATGAAGGAAGCAAGTTTCTCCCTCTATTGGCTGCATCTCACCCTTGAGTCACCCCAGGGGCCGTGCTTCCCTCCGCTCCAGCCGCCGAAGCCATCAGGCTCTCCTCGCCCTCTCCTCTGATTGGCGGCGGCCCAGCTCCCGCCGCTTTTCCATCTCCTGCCGCTTTTCCATCTCCCGGCCACTCTGAAGCATCTCTCTCCACCCATGCATGTGGCTTTTTGCCTTTTGCTTTTCTCTCACTCCCTGTGTTTCTTCACATCCATCTCTGTCTGCCAGATTCTCACATCCAGGCTTCCTCTGGCATCTATCCATCGTCCTCATCCATCGAACTGTGCAGATATTTACATTTCTAAAGCCCAGTGTGTTTTCATGATTCCTCCTACTTCAGCCAAACAAGGATTTCCCTCTCAAACCTACTCATCGTTAGGTAGGGGGAGGGTGGATGTGGTATCCACTGCAATCACCCCTCTTGAGGCTGTTTCTTCATCAAGAACAGAAAGCAGACAGAGCAGTGCCCTGCCTTGGTCCAACTGTCCTATAGTTCCTATCAAGCACATAGAGCTGAACTGAGAGCCCCTCCCAGGAGTTTTGTCTTGAGCATTTATTTGTAATACTCAAGGACCAAGAGGTAAAAACCAACAAATGCGTATTCCTTTCTGGAGCATAAGCCCTTGATCACTGGGAAGCAGAATAACAGGGTAGAGGTCGAGAGTGTGTACTCTGGTCTGGGAGTGCCTGGTTTGAATCCCACCTCTGGCTCTGACAAAACATAAACAAGCACCACACATCTCTAAACCTCAGTGTCTCCATCTGCTAAATGGGTATATACCCCAGGTCAATGCCTAGAGAATTAAATGAGCTTAACACCTAGGCATGCGTGCGTGCTAAGTCACTTCAGTCATGTCCGACTCTTTGCAACCCTATGGGCTGTAGCCCGCCGGGCTCCTCTATCCATGGGACCAGGGAAGAATACTGGAGTAGCTTGTCATGCCCTCCTTCGGGGATTTTCCTGACACGGGGACTGATCCTGGGTCTCTTAAACCTCCTGCATTGGCATACAGGCGATTTACCACTAGCGCCACCTGGGAAGCCAGCCTAAGAACTATGAGCCTCAGACCTAAAAGGACTCAGTGAATGCTAACATTGGGTGCCCCAAACCTTGCAGCCTCGACATTTAGGTACAGAGATTGAGCAAAACCATAGATACAAAACTTTCTCCCCACGACTGTTCCCACACTGGACCAGCAAACCCTGGATTTTCTCAGCTAGACAATAACCATCCCCCATTTTGCCCTGAGCATTCAGTCCCCCAGCACTTAACTTAAAAGCTTTGTGCTTTGTGTTTTTGTCTTTTGTTGTTTTTTTTTTAATAGAAAAAAAAATCCTATTCTTGTCTGTCCAGTGTTTTTCCAGCAAAAGCACGAGTCAGCACTAAGAATTCTCCTTGGTCAGCAAAACATATGTTGCAGTGGGGGAATTTGGGGGAGTTGGAGGGGGGCCCTAATGAGAAGAGAAGTCAAGAATTGGCTAGGAAACTACCCAATTTCCAGGTGTCCCAGAGATTCCTTAGAAATAATTCCTTCTCTTTTCTTCTGCATTGACTCTGCTCCCTGTCACCCACAGAATCCATCTATGAAAAAACAGGCCAGAGGACTTGAGAGAAATCAGTTCCAGAAAAACTGGTTTTCCCGTCTGCAGCCTGGAGTGTGAGGACAGGCAGGTTGCAACCCTTCCCTGGACACTGCTTGCCAGCCTGTCTTCCAGGAATTCCGTGCACATGGCTTTCTATGGCAGGGAAAGTGGGGGTTGTCTCACCAGCCACCCACCCCACCACCAAGGTGATTTCTGGGAATATCCTGCCTAAAGAGACTTGGCTCAACAGTCACGGGAAGGACATGTCAAGACCCGTTGGCCATTTATCACCCCAAGGACACTTGCTCTTGCTTCTGCCACTTTACTACGGGCAGGGTGTGGCAAACCGCCTAAGAAGCCTGTCCCCTCATACCAGCCTGGGCAGCCAGCCTTCCTGAAGACTGCCAGGCCTAGCCTTTCTGGCTCATGGACTGTAAGGGCTCGTCATCCTCCATCTCCACACCGAAGAATCTGGAAATCAGGCCCCACTCAGACACAGAGTGGCCAGAACACAGGCAGTGAGCCGGTGAAGCCTGATTTAAGATCCAGGTTCTGCCACTCAGATGAATTAGGCAAGTGACTTAATCTCATTGTGCATCAGTTTTCTCATTTGGGATATGGGGATAATGATTCCTGCTTCAGAAAACCAGTCTGAGGCTTAAATATGTTTTATAAAAGCAACTTGCATGTGTGGAAAGGAGGCACCTGGTCCTCTAGCTGGGGTCCCCAACCTCCAGGATCTAAGGCCTGATCTGAGATGGAGCTGATGTAATAATAATAGAGATAAAGCAAACAATAAAAGTAATGCATTTGAATCATCCCAAAACCATCCTGCACACCCTGGTCCATAGAAAAACTGTCTTCCACGAAATCAGTCCCTGGTGCCAAAAAGGTTGGGGACTGCTGTTCTATTGGGCTCACACAATAAATGGTGGCTCTGGCGATTATTTAAAATAAGTTATGATAGTGATAGGTTTATCTATCACTGGAGTCAGGAAAAAGGTCAAAGTCAGCACCTCAAGTGCCTTCAGCTTAAACAGACCTAAGGGCGAGAAAGCAAGTTAGTCCAAAGTTACCAGCGGCTGCTCCCGCTCCTCTGGCTGAAGTCCAGGTGCATTTGTATTCCTTTGCTGCCAGAGGCCTGTGCATATGGAATACATTTTCTCTGGGTGTCTCACCATTAACGTTTTCATTTCTGCTTAGCATCAGGGGCTTTGCCCATAGCTGGCCTTCCAGACCACTAAGCCTGCCTTTGTCTGGCTTGCTTTGTTCTCTCATTTCCTGATCAGCCAGGGAGCGTTCCCTGGCAGGGGCTCTGGGAGGAGGGGCTATGTATGGCAGTTCAATAGACTGAGTTTTGGAAAAGCAGGAGTCGAGCCACACCTCACACAGGGGGCCCCTCATTCCCTCCCCAGCACTTAATGCTGTTTGTGGATCAAATGTTCTTTTCTTCCCAAGTTTTCTGACTCCCCTCACATGTACATGGGCTGAATTCTGTCAATAAACACAAAGGCGTCATCCGACATGTTTGAAGCTCATCAGTAAGCTGAGCATGGCTCTGGAAAGATGACCTTCCACTTGAAAGAATATAATAACTCACACTTGCGGCAAGTGGGCAGTGAAACGACAGCACTGTCATAGCCACTGATTAATGGAAGTACAAATTGGGATAACATTTCGGTGGACGGGGAGGGCTGGAGGGAGTGAGGGAAGCAATTAGCCAATGTATAACAAGAGTCTTTGAAACATTGACTCCACTTCTAGGAAGGTACCCTAAGAAAATCGACAGAAATGTGGTCAAATGTTATCGTGATGCAAAGATGTTCATTGCAGTAGTATTTACACTAGTGCCCATTTGCAAGCTATCAATGATAACTGATTAAATATATTTAATCATTTACCCACAGAGTTAAATCATCCACAGAATTAAATACTATGAACCTATAGAATAATATTTAACAGGATGGGAATAGGCTTATGATATAATCTTAACTGAAAAAGATTATAAAAATGCAAATATAATGTGTCATTCCAATTTTTTTTTTTTTGTCATTCCAGTTTTAACTTGAAATTTGTACACATAGAAAAAAACAGACAGGAGGGCAATTCTCTCCCCTCCAAATATAAATTTGAATAGCAATTTATCTTTAGTGATATGATTGTGAGTGTTCTCCTACTTTCTTTTGTATGTTTTCTACATTTCCAATAACAAACATGTATTATAGTTGGAAAAGAATGAAAACCACATAAATGAAAGTGATGCTTTCTTCTCCAGGGTCCGGGATAGTAAAAAAGACAGACTTGCACCAGGAAACCCTCTTCACCTCTGACCTCTTAGAGTGTGGCTTCAGAGATGCTTTCTGGTCCTGACTTGCCTGGTCCACCCTCACAATCGTAAGACCAGAACCTAGTTGTCCAAGTGAACAGAGCTGACTTGGCTGTGATCTCCTGCAGTCCTGCACATCCTAGGAGCCTTTTTTAAGCCTCCTGTTAGCGGGCTTTCCTCCTGTCTATTAGGTCACTGCAGATTGATTCATCTCACTTCACTGTGGTTTACAGTTTGCAGTTCTTGACCCTGACATCCTCCCCTGGTGCTGGAGCCCTGTTTCTGCAATACCAACAAGCCAGTGGCAGCCAACGGCAGGTCAGCTGCAAGCCTTGTATCTTCCTGGCCTCCTAGCAGGCTCCTCACCCTCTCCTTTCCTCTCTGTGCCTGTCCAGCATCCACTTACACAAGGCTGCAGCTTCAAGGGACCCTGTGGGTCCTGACCATGATTCAGGGGAAAAAGAAGGGCAGGCTGAGACCAGGCCAATGGGAACTCAGTTCTCTGCAAGAGTCCTCAGCTCTGGCCAAGCTACAAAACAAGAGGCTCTATTTGCAGAGTCCACAAGGTCTGGGACCCTATGCCTTACCTTTCAGTGTGGAGCGGGGAGCTCACAACTGAGTGAACTCAACAAGCTGAAACATTCTGGGCTTCTAATTAAAAGGTAGGGTATTTGTAGAAAAATTCATTTTGCAAATAATATTAGCAAAAACCCATGGGAGACAGAAAAAGTCTATCCCTCTGTCCCATGTTGCCATTTATGGGAAAAAAAAATTGTTCCCTCACCCTTCAGGGTCTTTGGCCACCTGCCCTCCTCAACGTTTCTGCCCGATGTTTCACGTCGCCTCCTCAACATGGACCCCACCTATAAAGTCCACTCTGCCTGCTCCCTGCCTCTGACATCGTTTTCACTTGGTCCTTTCTGCCTCTCCTTCCAGTGTAATCGTAAGAGCCACTGGACACAGAGGGAAGGAACCTGAATTCTGCTCCTGCCTCTCTGGCTCAAGAGTTTAGAACTGCAGGCCAGCCTAGAGCCTCCCTGAGCCTGAGTGCTCTGTCTGAAAATATACGGCTTGAGTTAAAATTCGAAACACCGTTCCAGTTCTCACATTCCATCGCATGTCAAACTCGCAGAAGTTTCCTGAGTGAGGCTGTCCCCGACCCTGAGGTCCACAGGCGCCCTCTGAAGCCCTCCCAGGGAGAGGGGTCTACTCTTCATTCCCCATCGGTTTGCACAGGATTTGTGCTTTCTTGTTTGTCTTCTCCTGTCGAAATAGAAAGCAGCTCTGAATGCATGACTCTGCTTCTTCCCGACCTCCGTCTATGTGTGCAGAGTCAGGTGAGGTGGTTAGTCCTCTGACTAATGCCTCCCCCTCAGGCAGACTTGAAGAGAGACCCATTTAAATTTGGTTTTCCTGCCAGAATTGTCAGGCCTCAGTGGCCTTGGGAAATCACCTAGGAAGGAAATCACCATTTATCCAAACAACTCTGCCATCTGCACGGGCTGCCACCATCTCCTAACCTCTGCCTGGTCCGCTCAACTCCCCTGTTTCAGCGCCTCCACCCAAGGTCATGGTCACGCCTGGCGAAGTGTGGGCCTGTGCCCTCAGCCAGGATGGCCCATCCAGGGAGCTCCAGACTCATTAAAAGCCAGGGCTTGTGTTCGCAACACAGATGAGCTGGAGAGGCACCCACCCAGGCATCAGATGCTTCGCACTCTGAGAACTGCAACTGTCTTTGCAGTGCGATCCTGAAGAAATCACTTGACATCTCTGAGTCCCATACTCCCATTTCCCTGGAGTGGACATCATAACACTTACCTTGTAGGGTTACTATGAGACTTAAATGTAATCAGTTATGTGAGCATGCATTTTTAAATGTGAATATTTTACACTCTTTACACATTACAGGTGTTCCGAATTACCTGACCCAACAACACCTCCTTGCCACAAGGCCACTGCCAGGGGAGCTACATCAATGAAGAAGCAGCATTTGTCTTGACACACAGACTTGGAACGCACAACATATTCTCCCATTGAAAGGCTAACATGCATGGTATTTGGTTGTTGGCGATAGAAAGGACCATAGTTAGTACATTAGTTATGTGTGAGTTAAATAGATTTTCAAGGAGTTCCCGGAAAACCTCTCCCTCCACTTAACATTTTTTTCTATGAGAGAATAGTGTTCCCAATTCATAGAAACTAATTTCCAGGCAAATCTTTGGAACCCTGCCCATCTGTAAGTGGGAGTCTACCTTTGTTCAATCATCTTCAGGTGCAGTCATTCTGCGCTACCTGGTGGGCTAATAACACATTTGTGGATCCCAGAGGGTCTGCGATATTACAGGCACAGGTATGGTCTCCGGCCTTCCCCTGCAGAGTGAAGAAGGGGTGGAAGGAAAGAAAGAACAGTCACTTCCTCGGCCCCCTCATTCTGCAGTCAGGGAGCTTTCTGGGCGGGACCTTCAGAATCTGACAGCTCTTTCCAGGTAAAGGAGCATCCACAAAAGACAAACACGTCATCACAGTTCCAGGTGAAAGGAAACCTCCGAAGAGACACCTATTTCTCAGCCAGAAACAGAAACAGATCCCCATCCTAAAGGCAGCCTTCAGGACGTAAGAGGCAGGGATTCGGGAACCCCAAAGCTGGTGGTGGATTACCCAGTGATTTCGGGTAAAGACAAGAGTATTTAGAGAGGGTTTGCACTGCTTCAAAAACCTAGCAGGTTCCCAGTTTCACGCCTCTGTGAGGGGCAATGGCCAGAAGGCCATCCAACCCACTTTTTTTTCCTCCCCAAGGGCTACAACCGAAGATGCAACTTGCCAAGTTGTATGCTTGAGTCTGAATTCCACCCACCCCAGCCCTGCAAATGTGTAAGTTGAAGGCCAGCTCCCACCCTCCCTCCAGCAGCTCAGAATGGGATGGTAGTTGGAGATTTGGGGGTCTCTAAAGAGGTAATGAAGGTTAAATGAGGTCATTAGGGTGAGCACGAATCCAGCTAGACTGGTGTCCTTGTAAAAAGCGGACATCAGGACCCAGACACACAGAGCAGAGACCGCATGAAGACACGCAGAGAAGATGGCCACCTACCAGCCGAGGAGAGAGGCTGCAGAAGAAAGAAACCTGCTCACACTTAGATCTCAGGCTTCCAGCCTCCGGCACTGTGAGCATGGAAATGTCTATTGTTTAAGGCACCCAGCCTGTGGTGCTTTGTTAAGGCGGTCCCAGCAAATACACAGCAGAACAGCACCAGGGGCAAATAGCAAAGAAAATGAGATACAGACTCCAGGAGTCTGGCCTCCCAGTCAAGAAAACAGGCAGACTTGGATGGACGTGGTTAAAATACTTCCAGCTCTGAATCAGCACCTGGGCTGCAGGGCTCACCCCCACCTAGCTCTCAGGCTCCTGGTTCCTTCTTTGATCAAGCCAGCTGGCCTGCCCCTCCATTGCCCCCTGCCTCGGCACAGCATCTGCCAGCATCCCTGTTCCTAGGAGCCATCCTCCAGCCACTGAGGGGGTCCCGTGCCATCCAGAGAAGGAGAAAAGATGGGACCAAGTAAACTCTTGTCAAGGCCACACTGTCTAGTTTCCCAGACATTCAGGACAGCTGAAGGCAGCACAGCTTGGGTGTGAAAATTTACCCCTCTCTCCCCCTCTTCTTATCCTGCCAGGCAAACAGGTTCTTATCCTTAACCGACAAGGAGAGTCCGGCTGAAAAGAGGAGCTGTTCGTTTGTGCGTGTGTGTGTTTGTTTCACTGATATTTTATGAGTTTTGGGTTCAAAGCAAAATTGAGGGGACCATGCAGAAATTTCCCATATACCCTGCCACCCCATATGCATAGCCTCCCTTGTTTTTCAGCTCGATTTCCTTCTGTTTTTTGGCAGGCCGCATGGCTTATGGGATCTTAGATTCCCGACCAGGGACTGACTCGTGGCCTGTGGCAGTGAAAGTACTGAGTCCTAATACTGGACCTCCAGGGATTTCCCAGCCCAATTTACTTCTACTTGTTAAATCACCATCAGTCTTTCCCCTTCCTTTAAGTGTCCTCAAGCTCAGAAAACCTATAAGAGTTGGTAGCATTTTTCAACAGCCTACAATGTGCCAGACACTGTGCTAGCCATTTAGTTACATGACTTCTGATTCTCAGTCACCCTTGCATATAGGAAAGAGCACTCTCTTCTTTGTTTTTTTATTTTTAAAATATTTATTGTAAGGCTTCCCTGGTGGGCCGGTGGGTAACAATCCTTGCTTCCACTGCAAGGAGCACAGGCTCCAGCCCAGATGGGGAAACTAAGATCCTCAGAGAGACCAAAAAATTTTTTTAATTAAAACCTTTTTTATTTTATTAAAAAAATTGTCAACCATTAAAACTGACCTTTTCTGGTGTGCACATCCATGAATAATTCTTGAAGTACAGTTGATTTACAATATTGCTTTACTTTTAGGTGTACAACATAGTGACTCTGTTTTTATCTCTCTTTTTTAAAAAATTATATCCCATTATATGTCTGACTCAATGAACTTGAGTTTGAGCAACTTCCGGGAGATAGTGAAAGACAGGGAAGCCTGCTGTGCTACATAGAGTTCATGGGGTTGCAAAGAGTAGGACACAACTTCCTGACTGAACAACACTAGGTAATTGTAAGACATAGAATATAATTCCCTGTGTTGTATAGTATATCTTTGTTGCTTTTATATTTTATGTATAATAGTTTGTATCTGCTAATCCCCAACTCCTAATTCGTCCCTAAAGCCTCCCTATCCATTTGGTAACCATAAGTTTGTTTTCTGTCTGTTTCTGTTTTGTATATATATTAATTTGTATTATTTTTCAGATTTCACATATAAGTGATATCTGGTATTTGTCTTTGTCTGACTTATTTCACCAATTATAATATTCTCCAGGTCCATCTATGTTGCTGAAAGTGAAAGTGAAGTCGCTCAGTTGTGTCCGACTCAGTCGTTTCCTTCTCCAGGGGATCTTCCCGACCCAGGAATCGAACCTGGGTCTCCTGCATTGCAGGCAGACCCTTTACCATCTGAGCCACCAGGGAAGCCCCTGGAAATGACAATACTTCATTCTTTTTACAGCTGAGTAATATTCCATTGGATACATATACATATATACACACCACATCTTCTTAAGTCAGTCATTTGTTAATTGACTTGGGTTGCTTCCATGTCTTGAATATTGTAAATGGCGCTTCTCTGAATACTGGGGTTCATGCAGCTCTTTAAATTAGCGCATCCCTGCTTAAAGAGGGCTTCCCTGGTGGCTCAGATGGTAAAGGATCCACCTGCAATGCAGGAGTCCCAGGTTCAATCCCTGGGTCAGGAAGATCCCCTGGAGAAGGAAACGGCAACCTATTCCAGTATGCTTGCCTGGAGGATCCCATGGACAGAGGAGCCTGGCGGGCTACAGTCCATGGGGTCGCAAAGAGTCAGATACGACTGAGCAGCTAAGCGCACACACACTGATTAAAGGTGAAAATTGAGGTACAGGCAGTTGAGGCACAGGCAGGCCGCTGCTGGGAGACAGAGCAAAGCCAGAAAGTTAACTTCATCCGACTCTTCGCACTTTCCACTCTGCCCCTCTGACGAGAAAACACACCTATGAAAACTCATTTATAATGTGAAATACTATGTGATGAAAGCGTTATTTCTGTTTCGATCCTTATTGTTAATAACTGGGAGATATATAAAAAAAGAGACAGAAAGAAATCTTCAACAAACATATAAATCCCATGACTTCTGAAACTGAGATCTGATCTCCAACTTAAAAACCTTCTATGTCTTCGTTTTGCCTGAAGAGAAGTCTAAATTCCTTTGGAGACTGGAGTGGCTCCCCAGTGCCTGCTGTATCAGCATTCTGTAGCTTTTCTTCATAGCACCTAGCACAATTTGAAGTTATATATTGTATTTAGATGATTGTTTGATTAATATCTGTCTTTCTGCACCGAACTGAAGTTCTATAGGTAACATGACCAGATAGTCTCTAGTATAAACAGAAACACTTTTGAAACTCAAAAGAGGTGCTAGTCATAATTATTCCAGGACAAGAACAAAACTGGGACACATGGCCATCCTATGTAGAAAACAGAACCTGACTCTGGTTTTCTAGCCGTTAGAGTCCCAGTGCCAAGTCCCATACTTGGCACATAGGAGATGCTCAATAAACAAATCTGCTGATTGATTCAGCAACATGTCCTTTGAAGATCTCTCACAATTTTGTCCCACTGTTGGGTTGCACCCCACAAGCCTACAAGGTCTACAAGTACAGCTTAGAGTCAGCAGTAGAGATATTAAGGGTTAATGGCTGGGAGAGCTCACATATCTGAGGCAAGGTCCTGGAGCAACAGCCCCCGACCCCGCTGTGTGCAGCAGAAGGCAGGAGGGCATGGCAGTGGTCTTCCTTCCTGGGGGAGGGACGTGACCAGTTTTAGGAGAGAACTGACAGCAGATTGGCTCATCGGTTGCTGGGGCAACTAGAGAGGGGCACGCCCTCACTGTCCCTTTGATAAGCTATCACAGTGGAGACATTTGGCTCTAAAGACTAGAACAATCAGTAATGGGAGTGAAAGGGTGGGCCAAGTAGGTAGAAAGTCAGTCATGTGAGTAAGATACAGGTGAAGCAGGCACTGGTGGAGCGGGGTATGCACAGACAGCATGAGAACAGCCATCCTGGGTGGATTAACCATCCACCCACCATACCCTTCAGACCTCATCTACTGCGACTTCTCACATATCCAGCCCTAGTCACACAGGGGTCTCCATGAAGCCCACTTTGAACACACCATACAGTCAGCCTGCTGCTGCTACTCACAATGTCCTCCCCTCACACTCTACCTACCTGAATCCTCCCGTCCTTAAAAGTCTTCCCAGCTCAAATACTGCCTCTTCTCTGGATTCCTGCTCCAATTTCCCAAAACACTTGAATATACCTCCTAATGACAGAGATCCTTCTGCATCATGGCTGTTTACGTGTCCTGTCCCGCATCAGACTGTGAGGTCCTTCAGGTTGGAGCACAGGTTTTATTCGTCTCTGCAGAGTCCATCCTGGTGGCAAACACAGACGGAGCATAGAATGAATGCCCATTGAGAGAGTAAGAAAAGGTTGGACACCTCTGGGGTGTCCGCAGTAGAGAAAGGTTGAAAAGGAGTGCCCTTGTGTTCTGAAAGAATCATGTTTACATAGCTGAGACTAGACAGCTGGTCACTTTGAGCATCACACAGTACGGGGCACATAGCAAGCACGTCTTCAGTCAATATCATCACCATGCATCAGCATCAGTATTCACACTGTCAGTTCCTTATGGATGACAATCTTTTACGGATGTATCCCCTCGTCTCCATCCTTCCTGTCTTCTACAGCTCTAATGCCAAGCTTCCACTGGCTCCTCACCTCCCCACCAGCACTTCCTTGTAATGGAACCAATCTTCTCCCCTGCCTTCTGTCAGCCTGGATAAATTTGAGGAGTCCCTCCTTGACAGACAGACTTCCTGGCACATATTCTTCAAAGCACATGTGATGCAACGGCTGCTGTTGGACTCCTTGGAGTCTCCATCTTTCCCTCGGCCAGGCTGTTTGTATTCTTTAAAGACCTTTCTTGTAATGCTTGTGCTAACATTTACATCCCTGCTTAACTAGGCTGGCCTCTGCTGCCCTGGGCATTTCTTAGACTCATGCAGGATGGAGTTGCAATCTTTCCAAGCTATTCAGTAGCTCTTTTCCCAGTCAGAGCACAAAGCATGCTAAGAGCTGGAAGTTGCTTAGTGCGCAGGCTGCCTGGGGGTTGGATTGCCGCTGCTGCTGCTGCTAAGTCGCTTCAGTGTGTCCGACTCTGTGTGACCCCATGACCCCATGGACTGCAGCCCACCAGGCTCCTCTGTCCATGGGATTTTCCAGGCAAGAGTACTGGAGTGGGGTGCCACTGCCTTCTCCGGGGGGTTGGGTTACATCCAGTGAAAGTCGTGCTAGGTTAACCTGTGTGCGTGCTTGCTCAGTCGTGTCCTACTCTTTGCAACCTCGTGGACTGTAGCCCACCAGGCTCCTCTGTCCATGGGATTCTCCAGGCAAGAATACTGGAGTGGGTTGCCATTTCCTACTCCAGGGGATCCTCCCGACCCTGGGATCGAACTCACATCTTTTACATCTCCTGTACTGGCAGGCAGATTCTTTACCATTGCACCACCTGGGAAGCCACAGGTTTAGCCTAGCCTAGATATAAAGAAGGGCTTTGGAAACAGTTCTGAGCTACAGCAATGCTCAGCCACTCATCAGCCCTGTGACCAGCCAATAATTTAATCTCTCCAGATCATTACTTTCCACATCTGTTAAAAAAACGCAATCACATTACATAGGGTTGGTGTGAAGCTTAAATGGGAGAAGGAAAACAAAGAGGCACATAGTAATTGCTCACTAAATGGTATCTATTGTTTTAAAAGATAGAAAAAATGTATTGCAGACCTACTGTATATAAGGTATGTAGAGTATTAAACTCTGGTATTAAAGAAGATAAAAAGATAAAAAAGATATAATCCCTGCCTTCTTCCAGTTCAAAATCAGAACTCAAAGGGAGCATGATAGCAGCTCTAAGAGATACAGGCAGCTGCAGCAGGAGCAAAAAGGAGAGGGTGCGTGGCACTGGGGTGAAGCAAAACTGGGGTGTAAACTGAGCCTGTAAGATTGAGAAGAGCCTTGACTCTGACATGATAAAATCTTGCAGAAGCAAACGTTTCTGCAAAATCTCAGAGAGAAGCTGGACAAAAACAATAGCAATGGCTTCTATTTTCATTAATTGCTCCCTCCAGTGTTTCATATTATCTCACTTAACTCTCCCAACAGCCCTGTCGAGACAGGTGCTACTAATACTCCCATTCCATCAGTAATCCTGAGGCTCCAAAAGGCAAAGGCACATGCTCAGGGTTACAGGGCTAGAAGCAGCCGAGCAGAACTTGAATTCAGATCGTTCTGACTCCAAAGCCAGAGCTCATAATGCCGCACTGTGTGTGCCTGGTGGGGACACGTGGGATTGAGAGGAAGATCAGTGTGGCTGGAGCCTAGGTCTGCAACGCATGCCAGGCATTTAGCGCAGGGTTAAATCTAAAAGAAGAAGTTTGAAGAAGAGAAGTAGGAAACTACTGAAGAAGATTCTGGAGTCTAGATGGAGGGGGCAGCTTCAGTTCTTATCTCTGTTTTGCCTTAAGCCACTCCCCCCCGGGGGGGGAGGTATTAATAGCAGCCCTATTAATACCCTATCATGCTAATAACAACAAAGGGAAGAGCCCTGGGAGGGAGGGCGGTGCTTCGGGCGGTGCACCATGCACTGCGCCCTCTACTGGAGGAAAAGGCCTCCAACGCCCCTTTTGCTGGCTTCCGGGTCAGGGCCAGGCCTTCAAATTGACTTTGACTTCACAGGAGAGCTCAGCAAATCCTGCAAAAGCAAAATACCTGGAGGAATATCTCTCCTTCTCTGGAGTTTTGGTAAACTTATTATCCCAATCAATATCTGAGTAATTAGAATCCCCTGTGATCAAAGTGGGGGTGGTTTTCCTTTTCTTTGGCCTCTTTACAGGCCTCTCTTATCTGGAAAAAGATTTCTTAATCTACTTTCCTTAAATGCCCTGAAGGTCTGCGTGCCACAGAGGCCCCAGAATTCCCCAGTTACTTTTTGCTTCTTCCCTGCTGCCTGACCCAGCTTGCAGGCAGGCGGTGCTGGTAGGAATAGGCCTTTCAGTTCTGGCCCCCCACAGAGCCCCCAAAGGGCAGGAGTGGTGGGGGAGCTGGGACTCCAGGAGCCCAGAGAACAGAGGTGACTTCACTTCCCGCTCAGTCTAAGAGGAAGTGGGGAAGGGCTTGTGGGCAGGGCAGGAGGACCACACCAGAAAAGAAGGTAAGCTAGCTTATTGCTTCATTTCCACTCTGTACCAGCCAGGCCTTGAGGAATTGGAAGGAAGTCGGTTGGAAGTTTTCCTTTCAGCCCCTGACAAGGGATCAGGAGGCTGAAAGGCATTTTTGTTCAGTCATCCCCGCCATCCTTCTTCTACTGCCATGCATGTCCCACCTATACACCACCCAGACAAAAAGCAGTTATTCAGCCAGCAGGGCCCCACCTCAGGCAGTAAGACCACTTCCTACCTCGGCCTCCCCAAGCCCCTCCAGGACCAGAAGCTTTTTTCTCATGTGGGTCTCCAGAGGGCTGGATGTGACATATGAACATGAAAAGAGGGGCTGCTCCCCATTTGAGGAAGGGGTGGGGGGCCGTGGAGGGGGCCCTAGGGCTCAGTCTGGCCTGATGTATGATTTAGAGACCAGGTCCTCTCTGTGTCTCATGATTTAAGAAGTCCCCCCACTCCAGAAACCTAATTACCCCCCAAGATTTTTCTTACGTCTTCTCAGCTTTGCTTCTGAAGAGGCCCTTCCAAGAATGCCACTGGGTTAGAGTCATTACTCTGCCGACCGCTTGCCGGGCCGTTTATTGTATTTTTATGAGCAGAGTGCTGTGCTGCCTAATACATTTCCCAGGAAAGATTCTGTGGAGGGGGCTCCGGGACCGCAGCTGCTAACGGGGGAGGAGGGGGAGGAGGAAGATCAGCGTGGACCAGAGCTCACACGTGTGCCCCCAGCCCCCCACCCTGAGGAGGGAGGCGTGAGCCCAGAGAACATAAATGACCCAAGCAGGTCCTACACACTTCTGAGATGAGATGGATAAGCCAGCTGAATACCCACTGCTGGGACACCTTGATAAACATTCCAGAGGCCATCCTGTCCAGCCCCCTGCCTCCAGGCAGATCTGTTCCAATTTACCCCAGACAGCATGGGACTCCACATCTCTGAGGCAGGCAATTTTGCCGTTCCAATGGTAGACCACTCCAGTGTTTAACAGCCTTCTCTCACAAAGCATTTTCCTTCTGGAATTAGCAATGTTTGTGCCAGAAGGGAACTTGGAAATCATATAGACAAAGCCTCTCATTTTAGGAAGGGCAGAATCCAAGCGTCTCCACTCCTGGAGAAATCACTCCATCCTATAGTACAGATATGCTTGGCCTGGAAAGGGATCAGTCACCCTGCAAACCCATTCAGCCCAGCTCAGAGCTGAGGGTGGCCCTGTGAGCCAGCCCAGATCGTGGGTAGGTGCATCAATTTTCATAAGATAATGACAGCCCTACCCCAGGGTTGACGATTCTAACCGTGTATGTGTATGTCTAAGGCGTATGGGGTTTGTACTTAATTGGCAACCCAATAGCTGCTCTTTAGGTATTTGGCAGGGCATATGATCTCCAACTCACCGCCACATAGTGTCCATCAAAAGCCTGGATGAGAGAAAGAAAATGCATCAAAGTGACTGAAGGATGTGTATTCACTCCTTGCTTCTGGAAACATGCAAACAGAGGGCCTCCGGATTAAGCCATGTCAGCAGGGGACCATGTCCTTCTGGCCCCCTGTTTTCCTGAGCTGAAGTTTGGCCTGTGTGGAAGGACGATGCTGCAAGGAGTGGACTGAAGAAATGAGGAGTTGTGTCTGCTGTGAGGCTGTTGCTGAGGACCTTGATCATCTGGTCACACGGAGTTCCCTTCAGGAAGGACCCCAGGGAAGCACCTTCCTGGGTCAGCGCTGGCAGAGGTGGGTTTCTCCTGAACAATCTCCTCTCTTTTTGCCTCCTCTGCTCCCTTTTTTCCTCCTTCCCTCCCTTCTTTGTTCCCTCTTTCCCCTTCCCTCCTTCTTTCCCTTCCTTCCTTCCTTTTTGTGCTCCCACCTTAGAGGCACTATAATCGTGAGACTAATTCGGTTACTGGGGTCTCAGACTCTTAAGCTTCTAGTATCCTCTGTCCTGTCCCCTGTGACAGTCCTTCCTTTGCTCCCAGATTTTCTTTTCCCATTTGCTTCTAGTATATGTTTATCTCACTCTGTTTCACATATCTGTGTAAGATGCCAGAACTCCACTTTGGTTCAAGGCAGCTATAAGTTAAGTATGTTAATGAATTAATACAGCTCAAATGGTGCTGCACACACAGATTATGTTTACAAAAGAGTGTATTTAACAAGCTGGTACTGGAAGGCCTCCCAGACCACATGGGCCTTGAACTAAGAGTCTTGAAAGATGTATAAGATACAGAGAAACAGAAGGAAGTGGGGAGGTAGCCACAGTCCAAATTCTGTCCCTTCACTATAGCCAAAGACTGCATCTTCTCAACCTTCTCTCAGCACTGGTGAATCTCCAGTAATTTTACCCAGTCTCCTATCTCTGCAGGAATTTGAAGGCACAGATTTAAAAAAAAAAGAATTATAAAATCATGCGAGGTATAAATCAACTATGTTTCAATTAAAATGTTTGTATTTAAAAAATAAAATTATAGAAGAAAAGGGCCTTGGAATGAAAATGAAGCCTGGGGCTGCTGCTGCTAAGTCGCTTCAGTCATGTCCGACTCTGTGCGAACCCATAGATGGCAGCCACCAGGCTCTGCCATCCCTGGGATTCTCCAGGCAAGAGCGCTGGAGTGGGTTGCCATTACCTTCTCCAATGCATGAAAGTGAAAAAAGAAAGTGAAGTCGCTCAGTCGTGTCCGACTCTTAGCGACCTCATGGACCACAGCCTACCAGGCTCCTCCATCCATGGGATTTTTCAGGCAAGAGTACTGGAGTGGGGTGCCATTGCCTTCTCCGGAAAATGAAGCCTAGAGAGGCCAAATCTAGTTCCTGGATCACTTAGGGCAAGTTCTGTGTAAGGACCCTTAGTGGTGGCATTGTAGTTGAGGGGGAAGAGTGGTAATTTCCCTATTTTACAAATGAAAAACAGCAGCCCAGGAGAATGTAGTAATTTGGCCAAGAAAACTAGCAGAACCCCTGAGCTGTCTGCTCCAAAGTGAGACCTTCTCTCCTTGAATCCCTAGAGTGTTAGAGCATCAGCACTTGGATCTCCCATTTCCAGATCCCTCCTTGCTCACCTCCACCCTAGCTCTGGTCTCTTGTGGATCCCACAGCAGCCTGCCTCTGCCCACCAGCTAACTCCCTCTCCATAGACCCCGTTTGCCTAAATACCAGTACTGATACCAAAATGCCAAAATCTAGGTCAACATTTGAGCTAGTAAGCAAAGGAGATTGCACCATCTTTGAGGGGCTCCTCGTTCTGGGTCAGTTTAAGTGAGATCCCGGTCAGAGGCAGGAGGATAGAGACTAAGGAATTTTCCAGGCATGTTTTCAGGCTAGGGACTCCAATGGTTCTATTTTCTTTTGCCCAAATGTAGGTAGCTGAGACTTATTTTGGTGCCTTGAGTAGAAATGTGATCATCTGGAGCCTTTGCTGAGTTCACACCATAGGCATTTCCCAAGTGCTCTAGAACTGCTGTTTGTCTTTACAGTCAGGAAAAGGAGAGATTGAGAAGCAGCTCCTGACAAGAGACTCTTGTGTCTGTCGCACGAGCACACGTTGCCTCCGAGGCTTGGTCTGCACTCGCCTCCCGCACTACTCGGCCACTTCTCAGAGCCTTAGCATTGCTTGGTGGCAGCTCTGCTCAGATGGTCACACCCAAAGGCCCAGGGTGGAAGGAGAGACGAGTCTTTCTGCCCCGGCCCAGAACGCAGTGTGACTAACCAACTCTCAAGGCTACAGTCTGTGGCTTCCGTGTGACTAAGCTAGACCCAGCACATCTCTCACAGGACATATCCCACCCCTCAGGCAGCCTGCACACTCAGCAGTCTCCACGTCTTAGCATGCTTTGTGCTCTGAGTGGAAAATAATTACTGAATGGCTTGGAAAGATTGCAACTGCGTCCTTCTTGAGTCTTAAGAAATGCTCAGGGCAGCAGCAGCCAGCCTAGTTAAGCAGAGTTATAAATACCAGCTCAGGCATTATGTGAAAGGTCTCTAAAGGATGCAAACAGCCTGACTGAAGGGAAGATGGAAGATCCAAAGAGCCCAACAGCAGCTGTCGCATCAGAGGCCTCACCCTTACCTCACACCGTATACAAGACATCACACCAAAAGGAACTTAAAATCTAAAGTAAAACTTAAAGTTATAAAACCTTGAGAAATAAATAGAAAACTTTTGTGACTTTAAGTAATACCAAAATTAGGACCTGTAAAGGAAAAAATTGACAGATTGGATTTTATCAACACTAAAAACTTCTCTTCAAAAGACAGTCTTGAAAGACTTAAAAGACAAGTCACAGACAAAAAACTATTTCCAAAACACATATCTGCCAAAGAACTTGAATCAGGACTACATAAAGAGCTTTCAAAACTCAATAATAAGAAAATAAACTGCCCATTTTTTAAAAAAATGAGTAACAGGCATTTCACCAAAAAAAAGATACATAGATGGCAAACAATCACATGAAAAGATGCTCTATGATCTAAAGTGAGATAACTCTGCATGTCTCTTAGAGTGGCTAAAGTTACAAATGAATGAATGATACCAAGGGCTGTGGAGGATATATGACAACAAGGATGCTCTATAATTGTGGAAGAGAATGTGAAATGATACAGCCAATTTGGAAAACAGTTTGGCAGTTTCTTATAAATTTAAATATATATTTGTCATATGACCTCACAATTCCAATCTAAGTATTTACCATATGAAATGAACTGACATGTATCCAGAGCTTGTCTATGAAGGTTAAAAGAAAGTTTTTTCACAATCACCAAAAATTGGAAACAACTCAAGGTCTAGTGGATGGGTGTACCAACTGTCATATACCCATACAGTGTAGTCCTACTCCACAATGAGAAAAAATGAATTATTGACATACACGACAACATGGGTGAGTCTCAAATATTGTGTTAAGTGAAACAGCCAGACTCAGACTACACACTGTACAATTATATTCATAGGATACTCTGAGAAAGGCAAGCTGTAGGAACTAAAAGCAGATCAGTAGTTGCCAGGGGGCTGAGGATGGGAGAGCAGTTGAATGAAAAGGTACTCAAGAGAAATATGGAGGGTTGCTGGAATTGTTCTGTATCTTTATTGTGGTAGTGATTACATGACTTTATGTATTTGTCAGGGGTTTACTGGCGACTCAGATGGTAAGAATCTGCCTGCAGTGCAGGAGACCCAGGTTCAATCCCTGGGTCGGGAAGATCCCCTGGAAAAGGGAATGGCTTCCTTCCTGGAGAATCCTATGGACAGAGGAGCCTGGCAGGCAAAGAGTTGAACACAACTGAAGCAATTTAGCACACATGCATGCATATTTTGCCCCACCCACTGGATTTTAACCAACTTGAAGATACAGTCTAAATCATCTTATTTGTGTTTCAAGTACATGAGAATAATCTGAAAATATTGTCATCTTTAAAACATTCAAACAGAAACAGAGTGCAGAGGGGAAAGCCTACCCAAGCCCCTTCTCCAGGAACGTTCTTGTTGAGAAGATGGCTTTCCACCATGGTGGATATACTTCAGTTCAGTCGCTCAGTCTTGTCTAACTCTTTGCAACCCCCTGGACTGCAGCACACCAGGCCTCCCTGTCCATCACCAACTCCCAGAGCTTGCTCAAACTCATGTCGATCGAGTAGGTCATGGCCTCCAACCATCTCATCTTCTGTCGTCCCCTTCTCCTCCTGCTTTCAGTCTTTCCCAGCATCAGGGTCTTTTCCAAGGAGTCAGCTCTTCACATCAGGTGGCCAAGGTATTGGAGTGTCAGCTTCAGCATCAGTCCTTCCAGTGAATATTTAGGACTGATTTCCTTTAGGATGGACTGGTTGGATCTCCTTGCAGTCCAAGGGACTCTCAAGAGTCTTCTCCAACACCACAATTCAAAAGCATCAATTCTTCGGCGCTCAGCTTTCTTCACAGTCCAACTCTCACAACCATACATGACCACTGGAAAAACCATAGCCTTGACCAGACAGACCTTTGTTGGCAAAGTAATGTCTCTGCTTTTTAATATGCTGTCTAGATTGGTCATAATTTTTCACCCAAAGAATAAGCGTCTTTTCATTTCATGGCTGCAGTCACCATCCACAGTGATTTTGGAGCCCAAGAAAATAAAGTCTGTCACGGTTTCCATTGTTTCCCCATCTATTTGCCCTGAGGTGATGGGACCGGATGCCATGATTTCAGTTTTCTGAATGTTGAGTTTTAAGCCAGCTTTTTCACTCTCCTCTCACTTTCATCAAGAGGCTCTTCAGTTCCTCTTCACTTTCTGCCATAAGGGTGGTGTCATCTGCATATCTGAGGTTATTGATATTGCTCCTGGCAATCTTGATTCCAGCTTGTGCTTCTTCCAGCCCGACATTTTGCATAATGTACTCTGCATATAAGTTAAATAAGCAGGGTGACAATATACAGCCTTGATGTACTCTTTTCCCAATTTGGAACCAGTCTGTTTTTTCATGTCCAGTTCTAACTGTTGCTTTTTGACCTGCATACAGATTTCTCTGGAGGCAGGTAAGGTGGTCTGGTATACCCATCTCTTAAAGAATTTTCCACAGTTTATTGTGATCCACACAGTCAAAGGTATGTGACTTTTGTGACTCCATAGACTACACAGCACATGGAATTATCTAGGCCAGAATATTAGAATGAGTAGCCTTTCCCTTCTCTAAGGGATCTTCCCAACCCAGGGATTAAACCCAGGTCTCCCACATTGCAGGCAGATTCTTTACCAGCTGAGCCACCAGGGAAGCCCAAGAATACTGGAGTGGATAGCCTATCCCTTCTCCAGTGGATCTTTCCAACCCAGGAATCAAACCGGGGTCTCCTGTATTGCAGGTGGATTCTTACCAACTGAGCTATCAGGGAATCCCCAGATATACTTACATATGCAAATCATTTGCATCTCCAGTAGCCCAGTCAGTCTCCAAATACAGACACGTACTTGACTTGGAAACAAAAACCATAATAGGTTCATATCCTTGCTTTTATAGACTAGCTGTACGACCCAAGGGAAGGTAGGTCACCTCTATGCACCAGTTTTTTACATTTCTAAAACAGAAGTAATAATACCTACGTTTAATAAGGATAGATCCCATATCACCTAGTAACAGCTCAGTAAATGCTGTTTAATCCAAATGTGTGGGTAATTGGATTGCAAGATGGCAGTTGCAATTTAGCTGCAAATACCAGGTCTCTGTTCAGTCGACTACTGAATGAGGGTGATTCACACTCAGCTAGGTCTGATTTCAGCACCTGTTTCGTTTTTTTTTTTTTTTTTTCCAACAATCCACCACTCAATCCTAACAAGCAATCTGGGTCCTATGTCACTCAAGGTATGACTGTAGGAAGTGACAGGATGGGAAATACTTAGCCTAGAGAAGCAAAGATTCTTCAGGGATGTGAACGTTGGTTTAAAATATTTGAAGAGCTGTCATATAGAAAGAGAAGGTAGATTTGTTCTCAGTTGCTGCAGGGCAGAACCGGAATTAATGTGAATGCAGATTTTGTATTATGGAATAAAATTGTCCAACAACCACTCTTAGCCAGCAAAGGAGGAGCTGCCCATGAGGCAGTGGGCTTCCCAGCACTTTCAGGTTGATCAAGCTGTGCAGTCATTTGTCAGAAAGCCAAAGAAAATCCCCAGCAAGTCGATTTCGGGATCCCATGCTTCACAAGGATACACAGGTGCACCTCCTCAGAACACATGTAGGTGTATATGAACACGGAAAGGGCCCGTGTGCCCCATCCATCCTTTCACCCTCCCTAACAATAGGGGTAAGTGGAGTTACATGCACCAGGAACCAAGGCAATACACAGATAGATGGTTTCATCAGCTGGCCTTGCATTAAGAAGGGGAGCTAAGGAGAGAATGTCCTGCCCTCCAAAAATGCAGACCTATTTGGATCCTAGCTGAGGTCCCTTGGCAGCTGACACACATGCCCATCTGCCATGCTGGCACAGTGCCCCCAGCAACGGGAGCTCTGCTTCCTGCTGGTGGGTGTAGGTGCCAGGTGGTTGCATATGCCTGCAGAGCAGGCCTGGGTCCCACACAGCACCCTCCATGCTGAGTCTCCATGCTCACCCTCTATCCACTCACCCCCCACCTTCCCTGACCTGGGGTGTGGGGGTGCCCCAAAGTTATAGAGAGTTTAACCCAGAAGCCAGGCGCTGGAGGGGCTGGGGCTGCCAAGTGAACAGGCCTTGCCGCATCCAGCAGGCCATGGAGCCAAGACCACCCAAGGAACAGCCAAATGGACGCTTGGAAGGAAAGGCCGAGGCACAAATCACACCAACTCAGAGGGCATCACACAGGGTCAGGCCCGCGAGAGAGAGACATAGGGTAACAGAGGATGCCCTGGGCTCTGCCATTCTTCTCCAGGAATGCAGAGGAGGAGCTCTGGGGGAGGAGCCTCATGTTTTCCTACATCTGCCCTTAGTGGAGAAGTTCACCCTCTTCTGCGGTTGGATGGGAGTGTCTGAGCCAGTGGTCACCTCTGCCTGGCTGTGTGGGAGTGTGTCCACCACGTTGGCATGTGTGTGTGTGCGCGCACGTGCGTGCATGTGCGTGCCCACATCTGAGGGTTGCAGTCATTGCATATTGCTGATACTGCAGAAGCACATAAAGGCTGGACAGCTAATCCAATCATTCGTGCTTCCCTTGTTCCAACTCTTGGATCTGATAGATAAAAATGCCCAGGCAAATGACCAGTTTCATGGACTGTTTCCTCTTTTGTCAATACAAGGAATTGTGAGCTGTCATCTTGTCCCTCCTCTCCAGAGAGAGAACTCAAATATTTATGACCTGCTTTTATAACACTAATTGTATTTCTAATTGTTTTTCCCTCGCAGCAGCATCGCTTCCCTCACCCCAGTGACGATGGGCAGTTCTGGGGTTTATGAAGAGTGGTTTGTCGCAAACGAAACTCAGAGGAGGTTTGGAGCGAGGCGGCCACGTGTCCTGCTTGGTGGCCTTCCTCCGCTGGAAGCCTGGGCTCTGGCTGGAGGCCAAGGCTGCGTGTCCAGAGGGCTCTACAGCAAGGATGGGGTTGGCTCTCACCTCCCAGACCCCAGAGATGAGGCCATCAGGAAACGTCAAAGGTAGCTCCTTGCACTGGGTGCCCTTCAGTCGCAAGCCCAGGCAGGCCCCTGCCTCAGTTTCTCCACTTCGAAATTCTTTTTCCTCTCCCCACTCCCCAGACTTCTTGTGTTTCCCCTCAGCAAAGGGCCCATGGGCGTTTTGTTTTGTTTTGTTTTTTAAAGTATGAAAACTGATTTTTAGACTTTCAGATCAATGAGAGTGGTGTCCTGGGAGGCACGTTTAACTAGGAATCGGGAGAGCTGAGACCCAGTCACTCAATTATTCATTCATTCATTTAGACATCAAACATTTATGGGGGCTTCTCCATGAGAAGCATTGCCTGCATCCTGGGAGCAGAGAGACCACTGCCTCCTAGACCTTTTCACCTCCCAAACCACAGCCTGTTCCTTATCTCATGGACGAGGACCACCAGGACCCCACAGTCCCCACCAACACTGCCTTTCAAGAACCACTGTCACCATATTTCACAGACAGCTGGAGGAACAACTTCACTTAAGTGAACAAAGGTCCAGACCAAGAGTTGGGAAGACCCTGCTCGGCTTCTTTTCTAGTTCACGACCTTGAACAAATCACCCAGACTCTCTCAAGTCCAGTTTCTTTATTTACAGGATAGGAAAGCAAAGTAATCTTGGACCCTACATTGATTTTGAAAATTAGATAAGATAATGTAGGTAAACACTGTCTGTGAACTACATGCGTGTGAAGCAATCCATGTATATAAGAAACCACTATTAATAGTAATCCCAGAGTCCTAGCTCTCTCTTCCAGTCTCCCCATGCAAGGCAAAACATTGGACATTAGGGGGCTTTCCGTTGGTCTAGCGGTTAAGAATCTGCCTGTCAATGCAGGGAACTTGGGTTTGATCTCTGGTCCGGAGATCACGCCAAAGAGCAGCTAAGCCTGTGCACCACAACTACTAAAGCTCCCACGCCTACAGCCCATCCTCCGAAACAAGAGAAGCCCCCGCAATGAGAAGCATGTGCCCTGCAACAAAGAGTAGCCTCCACTCGCCACAACGGGAAAAAGCCAGGACACCTCAAAGAAGACCCAGCGCAGCCAAAAATAAATAAATTTTTAAAAATCAATTTTTGAGAAAAATGGACATTAGGATGTGATGCTGGGGAAGGAGGTCCCTACTGGCTGACCCCTTTTCAAAAAAGGGAGAGAAATCTTCTCTCCAGTAAATCTTGTAGGGTCTCTCCTGAGACTTGGGTCAAACCATCCAGCACTGCATATATAAGCTCAGTCACAACTGGAAGAATGAAAGGCAGAGTTTAACCCCATAGGGTCTCAAAGAGTCAGACATGGCTTAAGTGACTTAGCACTCACGCCACCCTAAGACGGAATCTTTGGCTACTGGTGAGATGTGTAACCCCGGCCTCACAAAGCCCTGGATCTGTCATTCAAATAAGGTTCCAGGGAGCAGGTAGAAGAGACTCTGGCTCCTCTCGGTGCACCCCCACCCCCAGACCCAGCCTCTCCGTATCTCATTTCCAATGCTCTTTCATCTGGAGGCACCAGTCTAATTGGTGGTACATGAAGAAAGGAATTCTCTAAGCAGGTGAGCTTGGAAAAGAAGGTGAAAGTCACACAGCATGTTTTACAAAGAAAAGACCTCGGATCTCCACTCCTCCCAATCCTCCCCAAGGCTGGGATGATCTGAACAAGCAGGGGTGTTGGCTGACGGGACTTACATAATCTATAAGACCTTGGATCAGTCTCTTATTTCTCTGAATCTGGAGGTTTTATTTCGTAATTGATAACGTAGTGGTCACAATGGTGGCCACCTTATGGGGTCAGAGAGATCGTATGAGGTAATACGGTGTCAAGTCCTTCCAGAATGGATGGCCTAGAGGGAAGAAAGCATATAGAACTTGCCAGAGAGCCTGGATTTATAGCTCTATTGTTCCATCTGACCGTGGCCTTAGTGAAGTCATTTAATGTCTCTGAGGTGTACTGTTTTTACCTGTGGAATAGAGATAATGATGCCTACCTCCAAGGGTGAAGAATATCAAGTAAGATGATGAAAGCCCTTGATGAGCTGCATTTCACCATCAGTGACTTCCCTTCTGATGAAGAGACCGAGGGCCAGAGAAGCTCTCTGACCTGCCCAAGGCCCACAGCTAACATGGAACCTGACCCACATTAAGAAGTCAGCCAGGCGCTGACTCCCAAGAGGTCCCCTGTCCACTCCTGCCTTCCAGGGAGGAGGAGCCCGTCCCCTCTGACAGCCCAGACTTGCTGCAGAGGCCTGCTGGCAGCCACCCCCAACCAAATGTAGTGGGGGTGGGGGGTGGATTTTACATCGATTTGAATGCTGCTGTTTATATTTGCCTTCCCTCAGGAGTTAACTACAGTCCTTCCAGCATTGATTAGCTCCATCTGGTTTCCTAATGGAGTCAACACAGGGTCCCTTGGATATCGACAAGAATTTAACAAATATACCCCTTAGAACACCAAAATCGGCCATGGGACACAGCATCTACACGCACAGGCCACTTCTGCCTGAACCCAGCTGGGAGTACACTGTGACTTCCCTTTGGCAGCTGCTGCAGAGGCTGTGAGCTGAACTCTTGTCTCCATGGGACTGTTTATAGTTTTTCTTTTTTAATTTTGAGGCAGGAGTGATTAATTTGAGCTTTGTTGAGGCAGAGGACAAAGACATGTTGATCACGGCAAGGCAGAAGAGAGGCTGAGCACCTGTCCATCTCCAGGCCTCCGGGAGCTTCTCTAAAGGGTCTGGGTCCCCTTGGTCAGCCCCTCCCACCCCCAGCCCAGGGACCTCTCTGAGCAGGAATCTTGCAGCCTGGAACTTGGACTAAGCCCTTCAGCCACCCTCCATCTAAACTCAGTCTCCCCGTCCCCTGCTCAAACACCCCACTCTACAGGCCCTTCTCCCCTTCAGCCTGCTCACCCAAGCCTGCAGTCTTCCTGGGCCCCCACCCTCCCCCAGCAGAGTCCCGGCCTGCCTTTTCAGCTGCTTGCTTCTGGCAGTGCTTCCTGACCTCACCCTCAGTTCAGTTCAGCTCAGTCGCTCAGTCTTGTCCGACTCTTTGCAACCCCATGGACTGTAGCACATCAGGCTTCCCGGTCCATCACCAACTCCCAGAGCCTACTCAAACTCTCCCAGAAAGACTGGAGCAAGGCTGGGGAGGGCTGAAGGCTGGTGAGCTGGGCATGGTGAGGGTGGGCGCTCCACGACTCTCACCTGCCCCACAGGGAAATTTTAGATTAGGTTCGGGGCCTGTGGTCAGACCTCAGCTTTTTGAAACCAATCTTTTTTTTCATTATGCCTTTGAGTTGCTGGTGTGTGTGTATGTTCCTTCTCAGAATAGCAATAAAATAAATTAGGAGGGGAAAAAAAAAAGCCCCAGTAACAGTGGACAGGAAAGAACCTCTGGCTTGACTCACTAATGAGGTGCGGCTCATTTGGGAGAAAGAATCCCTGCTGTCTTTTGGGGAGCAGCACCTCGCACAGGGTCTCTCCAGGCAAAACCTCCCTTCTGGGGCCTCCTCATCTCATTTGGAGCAGAGATTCAGAGCCAAGCTTCTGAGCATCCCTGAGGGTGTGCAGGTAGCCACGTCCTCCTTCCAAAACATGGCCCATCCTGGAGGGGGCGGGGAGGGAGGGATCTCAGCCTTCTCTGCCTGTCCCCTGTTCCCCGCCTGGGTTCCACCTCCCCAGGTCCTCAAGCACTAACCCACTCCCACGGCTTCCTAAGGAGCCGCACAATAGATTTATTGAGGGGAGCTATACGTTTCAGCAAGGCCGACCCTGGGAGGAGGCAGCGAGCTTCTGATCAGGCTCCCTCTGCACTGATTGTATCCAACCCAAGAAGGTCTTTCATAACCCTCAGGGCTGGCCCGTGCAGGGGCGGGTGTTGAGCGCACCCCTGACCCGCCTTATCTGCCCCCCATCCCGCCCCCACCCCAGACGGCAGCATCCGGAGGGCAGCGGTCACAGGAACAAGCACTTCTGCCTTGAAGGAGACTCTTCGGACGGCTGCTCCTTTGTTTCCCCCATGCTTTGGCCTCAGACCAAAGTCGAGTTGAAGGAAGGATGGAGAAGAATAAATAACTATATCTCGCAGGCCTTTTTTTTAAGTTATGACACTATAGGAGACGCCGGGAGGGGCATGGGGGAAGGGAGAAGGACCTTTTCCCTCTTTTCGAGGGGGTGGGGGTGAGGAAATTGCTACATTTTCTAATAACAAGTAACTAGAAAACAGCTGAACCTGAAAACTTCAAACTTCAATCAAAGTCATTCTTACAGAGGAGTAGGTGGTTTGAAAAGGCTAGAAAATAAGAAAGAAAAAAGAACAATTGGTCTGGAATTAATCAAGATCTTAATATTAGAAAAGGTGGCAGAACAGACAGGCTGTGCCCAGGTGGCTGGGCGTCAAGAACCCAGAGCCTGGGGACCTTCTCAGCCCATCCCCTCCCCTGCAGAAAAGCTCATGCACTAAGGACAAGACCTTGACTGGAGAGAGGTCAGGACAGCCTTAAAAAGACATCCCTCCCAGCACCAGCCACTGGCCACCAATCACTCCAGCCTCTCTCCCACCCACGCCTCCTCCTCAGCGACAGGCCAGTGGTGTGTGTCGGGGGGACATCTGTCCCCAAGGGCAGGTACCCCTGGGGCAGTGTTTGACTGACAGCTACAACCTACAAAGGGCCTTACATGGTGGGAAGCAGACACTTGGTCTCCCCATGACTGTCAAGCCATTCCCTGGCTCTCAACTCATTTAAACTGAAAATCCAAGTATATTTATTCCCTCATAGACCTGATACACTCCAGTGCTCCTGCCAACTTGCTTTGCAACTTTGTACACAGCAGATCAATGTGTGCAATTTAGGAACAGAGAAATGAAGACTTCGGTGAAGATGAGCCGGGTAGGGAGGGGGCAGGCTGGGTGATGGGGTGTGGCACTTGGCTCCTGCTCACTGCCCCCCATCCCTCCCTCTTAAAACTCTCACTTTCCCCCTCTACCCCCACCCACCCCGTAGCACTGATCTCTGAGCCTTTAAAAGGGAGAGAAGGTCTTTGAGGCATGACCACAGAAGGACAACTCTTCCACATTACCCAGAACTAGCATCTTTTCATGTGCCTCACATGGAGTACAGGACTGTGGTCATAAGTTCATAGAAAATGCATGCATTTTTCCTGCCCTTGGGCACCCCATAGAGCTCAGGTCCTCACTCCCCCTCCCAGCCCAAGGAGTTTCCGATTCCTCAGCAGACATTGAACAACGTGAGGACAGGTGACATTGTGTTGAACAAACACAGGTGCTATTTACCCTCCATCCATTTTTCTGACTATTCTTAGGGGGACTCAAAAGAAAAAAAAGTTTAACTCAGTTCTGTTGTGAAAGGAGGTTGCGGAATCTGCTGTGTTTAAGAGAGCGAGGCTAGCATGTTTGGGAAGATCCTTCTCCACGTTTCCAACCTCTCCTATCAAGGAGGCAACTCAAGGGGAGACAGTGAACTCAGCTCTGCCGGCAGGTGTTAAAACCACAGACCTGAAGCTCATTTTCATAAGGTTGCCAGCAAACTCCCTCAACACCAGAGCAAGGCCTTCTGCCCACTTTCACATGTACCCTCAGGCTGAACATGGCTCCTTTTTCCCACCAATCTTGCCCTTGATGTTCACTTTCATCTGAATTTACTAGAACAGTGACAACAGGGAGAGGGGCATGGTGAATTTTGCTTTGAGCTCCACACCCCTGCCAGGAAGGGCATGAATGCCTCATAGGGTTTAGATGAAACAAAAAGGATTCTGCATCTGCTGAGCGTGGGGCTCTGTAATGTGATTTCACGTACATTACCAGAGCCTTCAACCAGCATCACCTCCCCACCCCTGCCCAAATTCCTCAAAACACAGATGCAAACTTCAAGAACCAGCTAGATTGATTTACCCAAGGTCACACAACATGTGGGGCTTTGCTGGTTGCTCAGTGGTAGAGAATCTACATGCGAATGCAGGACACGCAGGTTGGACCCCTGGGTCGGGAAGATCCCCTGGAGAAGGAAACCATCGCTACTCACTCCAGTATTCTTGCATTCCTCTCACGCCTTGGCATTCCCAGGAAGTGCCTGGCGGTCACAGTCCATGAGTTTGCAAGAGCTGGATACCACCTAGCGACTAAACAACAACCGTTGCCAGCACACAACATGTGAGTCATAGCAATAGGACTCAAAGCTAACTGTTCTAACCCCAGCACTCATGTTCTTTCGTTGAAAGCACTGTGATGTGGAGGGAAGATGGGCTTCTGGCCCAGGCAAATGTAGATTCAAATCCTAGGTCTCATCTTGTTCCAGCACTTGCTAATAGCGTGGCCTTGGACAGTTACCCTTTTGGGGTCTCAGTTTCCTCATCTGTGAAATGGAGGACCTAACACCTATCTCATGGGACGGTTGGGAGGATTACATGAGTTAGTGCCTGTAAAATTTAGCAAGACAGCAGGCTTGAAGTATGTCTAAATTGATGTTACCTCCCTTTTTCTTGACTTTCTTCCATTTTACGAGAGAAAAATAAATTGAAGATATGTTTTATGGTAGCTTAACATAATTGTGCAACACAATGGTTTTCACAAAATGTACCCTGAAATCAGACAAAAGAACATTTCCACTCATCCCACCCTGGGCCCCCCTATCCCTCCCTTCCCAGTTACCATGTCCTTTCAAAGGTAATCATTATCTTAACTTCTAACACTGTAGATCCATTTTACCTGCTTCTGACTTAAATAAATGGAATCATCTAGTATATTCTCCATTGTGTCTGCTCGCTTTCACTCACCATAGTTATGAGATCCATCCATGATGCTGCATAGGTTAGAGTTTGTTCTCTCGTTTCTATATAGTTTCCCAGAGTGTGAATATATCCAATTTATTTACCATTTCCATTGTTGATACGTATGCTTTGTTTCCCGTGTTTTGCTTTTACTGAAATACTGCTCTGAACATTCTCCTGTGCGTCTTTTGATAAACTTACACGTTTTTCTGTTAGTGCTAAGAAATGTATGTTTGGCATCAGTAGAAACTGCCAAGCTGTTTTCCAAAATAGTTGTTCCAATTCTCACTCCGACTAGCAACGCTGGAGTTCTGATTGGTCCATAGCCTCACCAAATACTTAGTATTGTCTCTTTTTTCTTTTAAGCACTCTGCTGAAAATGTAGTGATATTTCACAGTGATTTTAATTTTCATACCCCTGAGTATCAAAAGAGTTGAGCACTGTTTCATATGTTTATTGGTCACTTGGAGATCTTCTTATGAGAAAGCCAGTTCAAATGTTGTGTTCCTTTTTTCTACTGAATTATCTGCCTTTTTCCTATTGATTTATAGGGATCCTTACATATTCTGAATATGA
Organism: Capra hircus; assembly: GCF_001704415.2. NCBI lineage: Eukaryota > Metazoa > Chordata > Mammalia > Artiodactyla > Bovidae > Capra > Capra hircus. The sequence continues at coordinate 56,066,779 of NC_030822.1, forward strand.
GTCCTTTGGGAGATATGTATTTTGCAAATATCTTCTCCAACTCTGTAGCTTGCCTTTCTGCTTTCTTAGCTGTGTGGTTTGATGTTATTAATTTTAATGTAGTTTAATACATCAGATTTTTTTTCCCCTTATGGTTAGGCATTTTGTGCCCTGTTGAAGAAATCTTTATTTAGCCTGGATCCAGAAGATATTCTTCCTTTTTTTTTTTCCTAAAAGCTTTCATTTTAGAATTATAGTTTAATTTAGAATTAAATTTTCATTTAGGATTATAATTTATCTGTCTGGTGTGAGGTAGGGATTTAATTTTTTTTTTTCAAATAAAGATATCCAGTTAACTTAGCGTCACTTATTGAAAAAGGTCATCCTTGCCCCCATGACGTGACAGTCACCTTTATCATAAATGAGGTGACTGAATATGTGTGGGGGTCTGATTCTAAACTATGCCACGTTTAAACAGTCTAGTTCTCTATCATTTCACCTGTAGAACACTATCTTTATTATTACAGTTTTAGGTAAGTCTTCAAGATACTTTTAAAGAAACCAGTACCAATATCTTTCTAACCCAGGAAATCTGTGCCCCCTCCCTTGTCCCAGGTAGATGGTGCTGGTGCTAAGTTATCCTTCCAGTTAGTTGGGTGAAAAGAGGAAAAGGGATAGGAAGAGAGTAGAAAAATGTGTTACAAAAGTTTCATCTTCAGACTAATGAGATTGGAGCAAGTTGTCATGTGTTATTCATGGTGAGAAGAACCCAAAGATGTATGAAATTTCACAGAGCGATGAGAAGAGGTTGGGAATAAGAGTGGGAATTCCTGAATTCTAGGCTCAATCATGTCATTCACAAGTTGTGTGACCTTGAACAGCCTGGTTGCTCTGTCTGGATCCCTTTTCCTTCTGTAAAAGAAGGGGATGGAACTACATGTCTTCCTTTGTCCCTTCTATCTCCGAGAGTCTCCAAGAGAAAGAGAAATTGGTATAGGAAAGGCCTTTCCAGTCTATAAAGGTGTTTTCTATTACAGCAATAGAACTTTCTATCCTTATTTATCCCCATGCAATATCTATTCAAAGATATGAACTCTGGACTTCCCAGGTTGCACTCAGTTCAGTTCAGTTCAGTCGCTCAGTCGTGTCTGACTCTTTGCGACCCCATGAATCGCAGCACGCCAGGCCTCCCTGTCCATCACCGAATCCCGGAGTTCATTCAAAGAATTCGCCTGCCAAGCAGGGGACCCAGGTTCAATCCCAGGGTCGGGAAGATCCTCTGGAGGAGGACATGACAATCCACTCCAGTATTCTTACCTGGAGAATTCCATGGACAGAGGAGCCTGTCAGGCTACAGTCCATAGAGTTGCAAAGAGTCGGACACGACTGAAGTGACTTAGCACAAATGCACACATATGAACTGTGCTAGGCTGGATGTCTCCTCTGTATTCATCATGGTCTTGTTCATGTCTTCCTCTGAGCTGGGATTTGGTCTCAAAAGGGACAGGTGTGGTTTTGGTGTGAGACAGACATGGGTTCAAATCCTGATTGTGCAACTTACTGCTGTTTGACTTTGGAATAATCACTCCTCAACTTCCAGCCTCGGTTCCTTTGTATGTAAAATGGAGGCTAAGAACATTTCCCTCCTCATGCGCTTTTGCTGCCCTAGAGTATTTCTACAAGGACAAGCACTTTTTACAAACTTCATAGTGTGGAAGTTCTAAACTCACTGTTAGATGTCTCATCACCTCTGACCTGTCCAGTTACTTAATTACTTCCCATCCCCACCTGCCACAGTCCAGCCAATAAAGGTATCAACCAATTAATCATTTACCTGGAGCCAATCCAAGGTAACACACACCTGCTCAGAGATTACCTGGGGTTTATTTTCAGTCTGAGTTCCCAAATGCTTCAATCCTGGGGAATGTGGTTGGGAGGGTTTTTGAGGTCAGAGGAGGAGGGCAGCAGGAAGAGTTCACATGGGATCAGAAGAAGTGACTATGTCCGTGGAGTATTTAGTCCAGGCCTGAATGCAGGGCAAACACCATGTAGTGATATCTGCTGGTATTTCTATTGTTATTACACCTGTTCAGTTAAAGGACAGCACAGGTGTTCTTGGTAAAAGACACCTATGATTCTGCCCCTTAGGTGGGACACAGTTAAGGTGACATTACCTCTTCCCATGATGAGAATAACTACAGGATTCCACCCTCCCAGCGGAATTCAGCTTTTGGTTGAAACAAAACCACTGCAGGTTATTTCTTTGGCAGGAAGTGGAGAGAGGGTGAGAACAGATGGGTAAGTCAAGAAGCTGTCTTTGTCCTCCACCCAGTGGCTCCCAGGGAATGTTTGCCTTCCCTTTAGGAAACAGGAGTCTCCTGTAACCAGACTCTGAACTGTCATAAGCCCCTGTGGCCAGAGAGCAGGTCTTAGCTTCCACTGGTCAAAAGAGGACCACTTTATCTTCCCCACTGCAACTCTGTGCCCTGCAGAGGCTACTGCCTGCTGCTTTGTGATGGCTCTGTACTAGAATCGCCCCCACACTTCATCAGATGTCACAGAGAGGTCTTGCCTTCTCCTGTGTCTCTCCTTCTGTGTGGCTGGAGGGGCGCAGGCCGGGCACACAGGCCCTCAGCAGGATATAAGAGCAGATCTGTGCATTGCATGCGGTTCCCAGCATATTTGTTTGATCCGTGTCCAGGTTCGCTTAGACATCTGCTTCTAAGCTGACAGCTGAACATAAAAGCCGTCCCAAGTGGCTGTTTTCAGGTCTTCAGTGCTGGTGAGCCACAGTTGGGAAAGCTTTTCCTTCCCTGTGCCCCTAAGTGAATTATCACATGTTATCAAGTCAGAGCTTCAGGGTGGCCCGGCTCTGCCGCTCCTCCTCTGATGATCCATCAGCCACCGAGTGGGTGATTAAGATATCCTCTGCCCAGGAGTGTACATCAATCTGCTGCTCAGCTGTCCTTTCCAAGGGGCATGGCAGAGGGTGCCAGGCATTTCTGCTCCCTGAATATTTGTGCCGCACACTCTGTACCTTGGATCCACCAAGGGATCCTGAGTCTGACCACCAATCCCACCTCCAGCCCGTACTCACTTCCTCCCAGCCATTGCCCATGTATCAGAGCCATTCAAGGGCCTACTTCCGATGCCAGCCTTCCCAGAGCACTGGATGCCTGGTCCATCCCACAACGCCCAGAGACAGGCACTCTAGCCCCTCCTTGCCCCTCTGTAACCAGGTCATCCCTGCTGCCCTCAGCCTCAGGCCTCATAGAGGATTAGATTGCACATGAATAAGCAATATTCACTTGGCTCTGAAAGCCTCGAGTAAATCCCTTGAGCTGCTGTACAGGAGCAGGGCAATATTTCCCATCTCCTCCCCCTCCATGGCCTCCTCAGGCTCCTATTCCATTTGAAAGCTACCCCCCCTGCCCGCAACTCTTTTTTTTTTTTTTTCTGGTATGTACTTGCAGGTGGGTAACTATATTAGAGCACCACCATCAAAACACACCATTTAGAGCAGAAAAACAGATCCCTGGGAGCAGTCATTCAATTAACAATGAGGAGGGGTGCGGGAGGAGACACCCTCCATCTGGATTCTCACTCGGCCGGCCAGGAGGAGGAAGGCAGTCAGCCCTTCACTGGTCCCCAGCCCCATTTGTGGAAGGAAAAATCTCCCAGAGGCTTCACGGGAACCACTCACTTTGTGAAGAGCCAGTCCTTCAGAAAGAGTTAGAGAGTCAAGGCACCCCTGTGATAGGATGTCTTAGTCAGCTCAGGCTGCTAGAACAAAATCCCATAGTCTGGGTGCCTTAAACAACAGACATTAATTTCTCACAGTTCTGGAGGCTGGAAAGTCCAAGAGCAAGGTGTGGGCAGTTTGGGTTTCTGCTGAAGGCCCTCTTCCTAGCTTGCAGACAGCTAGCTATCTTCTTGCTGGGTGCTGTCATGATCCTTCTTTGCTTCTTGTGCATGAAAAGAGTAGAGTAATTCCATTTTTTAATTTTTTCTGTTTTTAGGAAACTCCATACTGTTTTCCATAGTGGCTACACCAATTTACAATCCCACCAATAGTGCACAAAGGTTCTCTTCTGGGAAGACATCCTTGCCAACACTTGTTATGTGTTGTATTTTTTATAATAGCCATTCTGACAGATGTGAATTGGTATCTCAGTGTGGTTTTAATTTACATTTGCTGATAATTTCTGATGTTAAACGTTTTTTTCAGATGCCTATTGGTCACCTGTATGTCATCTTTGGAAAACTTTCTATTCGGGTCCTCTGACAATTTTTTAAACAGATTATTTGTTTTTTCAATGTATGGGTTCTTTGTATATTTTGGATATTAACCCCTTATAAAATGTATTGTTTGCAAATATCTTTTCCCATTCAGCAGGCTGTTTTTCATTTTGTTGACAGTTTCCACTACTGTGCAAAAGCCTTTTGGTTTGATATAATCCCATTTGTTTCTTTTGTTTTCCTTGCCTAAGGAGACAAATTAGGAAAGGAAAAAAAAAAAAAAAAACAGCTAAAATCACTGTCAATGAGCATATTGCTTGTGTTTTCTTCTAGAACTTTTATGTTTTCAAGTCTTACATTTACGTTTTTATTCCATTTTGAGTTTATTTTTATACATGTTATGAGAAAGCAATCCAGTTTGACTCTTTAGCATATCACTGCCCAGTTTTCCCAGCACTATTTATTGAAGAGGCTGTCTTTTCATAGTAACTCTTCATACTGTTTCTCAGAGATATCTTTTCCTTTTCTGGCAGCTTTCACTGTTGTTCACAGCTCCACCATCTCCCCTCCCCACAATGTGATCTTCCTGCCTCTAATCTGTGTCCTCACACCCCATTCTGTCCAGTGCATCCAGTTAATCTTTTTAAAGCACCATTCCCATTGTATTATCCTGTTTCAAAAACTGATGGCGGTTTCTGTTTCCCATGGACCCATATGGCATCCCAGCCTCATTCTCTGCTTCTCTTACAGACGCCCTGCTCCAGCCTGATTTGTCTTCTCTCTGGCCAGGATGCTTTAAGTGCATTTGCATCACGAAAAACTTCAATTAGATGCTGGCCCTAAACTGCCTGAAACGGTAGCCGCTAGCCACACATGGCTATTGAACAACTGAAATGTGGCAAATGCCACTGAGAAACTGACTTTTAAATTTAATTTAGATTAAAAGGCAGAAGCATTAGTATAAAATATTTTGACATTAGATACAGTTTTATTGTAAAGTTTAGTAGAAGCACATTTCACTTTAACCATCATATTCCATAACATATTATTGCTGTACTGTAGTACACGGATCAGCAACATGTATCATTTCTAGTATTAAAAACACAACACAAAAGGAGAAGGGATAAATTAGAAGTTTAGGATTAACATTTACAAACTACTATATATAAATTAGGTATACAACAAGGACTTACTGTGTAGCACAGGGAAAGACACTCAATGTCTTATAATAACTATAATGGCAAAGAATTTGAAAAAGAATATGTGTATATGTATATATATATATTGTTTTTCAAATTATGTATATGTATATATAATTTGTATCTATATATACATAATTTGTATCTATACATAATTTTCTATATATACATATACACATATATATGTATATCTCTATATACAAATAGATAGATCTGTATGTACATATACATATTCTTTTTCAGATTCTTTTCCATTATAGGTTTTTATAAGATATTATACACATACATATGTGTGTATAAATGAATCGCTTTGCTGTACACCTGAAACTAAAACAATATTGTAGATCAACTATACTTCAATGAAAAATGAAGATAAAGATAAACATAAATAAAGGAAAACAACGCTGTCAGTGTCAATGGATGATTTAGTTGGAATGATTTTGTTTTCTACACACTGATATACCGCGGTAATGTGATTTTTTTAAACCATTTTTTACAGATGGTATGAGTTTCAGTGATTTCTGTTTCTTTTTATCTCACTTAATATACCTCATAAAACATGTAAAATACATATGTGGCTTGCATTATATTTCCATTGAATTGTTTAGCAGTAGCTCCGCATGATGATGACAGATGGGCACTTAATGGAAAGGAAAGCAGGAAATAGGAGATGGTAATGGGAGCCTCCATCTTGATCTGGTCCTGCCTGTGGCATCTAGAAACCGGCTTAGGCGCAGTGGAGACCTTCAGTAAACGTTGTAGAAGGTGGTAAAGTGTGGTGTGTAGGAGGATAAGCCTGTGAATCCAACTATCCCTGAATTTAAATCCCAGCTCTGACAACTTTATGAATGGCTCTGAGCCTCAGTTTTCCCATCTGCTAAACTGGAGTGTTAACATTACTAAATTCAAAAGGTTATGGGGCGATTACATAAGATTATACATACTCTGTGAGCATGGTACTCACAGATAATGAGTGCTCAATCATTGTTAGCTATTAGGCAACTGGATTTAATGGAATAGAGGCAAGAGGTGTATAAAATTACTTCTGGAGGCCCTTTGATTCCTCTTTTCTCTGACTCCCAGTCACATGGTTGCTGCAGAGGACGACCTTCTGACTCACAGAGATGAGGTTCATTGCAGCAATAAAATCAGCTCATAGAGAAGTATTTTTTACCCATAGACTCAGCACAAAATGCATTCTCAAATGCCCATCAACTAACCACAATGACCTGCCCTTGCAAATCCCATGATCAGCTCTGAGCTCCACCCCCAGCCTCTCTGGGATAGGGCGTGGGGGTGGGGTGAAATGGTTCCTGTTTTTACGCAATTACTGAGTTTGTCAAAAAATAATCTTCAGGATGCCTAGTCTTCCTCTTAAAATATACCTCCAGGGTCTCCCAAGGTCAACCGAACCCCATGGTTGGATGTCACCAGAATTATGGCACAAGTGACTCTCCAGAGAAGAGCCAAGGATAGACTCTTCTCCTAATTCCTACCTTGCTCTCTGCCAAACTAAGAGGGTGTGCTGAGTCCTGGCACAAGCCAGGCAGACAGACAAACGTCTTGGAGATCTCTTCTGGGGTCCTGCCAGGCAGGAGGAGAGGCAGCGGTTTTACAGCTTGAGTCACTGGAGCTCAAATTCTCTTCCAGTACTTCTGAGTGGAGAAGAGAAACAAAATTAACTTCAGACAACACTGGAAGAAACAAGAAAGCAGAAAGCTCTAAGTTCCCTGTAATGTTCTGGGACCCACAACCCAGAAGAGAGCCAAAAAGTCTCGGATTTAGGACCAAAGAGGCAGAGAGTGACTGAGAAAGCAAAACACCACAACATTTTCACAAATGAATGCACATGGGAGCCTCTAGTTAAAGTAACCACTAAAGCTGCAAGAGCTATTAAAGTCCCTCCAGTGTCTCAGGGAGCTGTAAAGGGATCTTAAAGGAGAGGAATATTAGGACCCTCATGGCTGTGACTGACACTTTTTCTAATGAAAGGGAGAAAAGAAGGAGTTTATTAAAAGAATCTCCCATAATCAGAGCTAAGATTAAATAACCAAGCCATGGGAAATATAGAGATGTGATAACAGACCAGATTTCTCCATGTGACAGAATTACTCCACGGAGCAGAGATTACTGATAGCCTAGTCCTACATGCATTTTTTTTCCTTTCTTCCTTAGTGACAGAATCCTGGTTTCATTGGGCAGCCATGGTTACCAGCCAAAAGACTACATTTCCCAACTATCTTTGCAGCTAGGTTTGGCCATGTGACTAGGTTCAGGCCAATGAGATGTAAGCAGAAGGGTTAGGCCTTCTAAAAACGGAGGGCCTTTTTCTCCCTTTTGTCCTTCCAACTGCATGGAATTCAAATAAGGTCACTGAAGTTCCTGCACTCTTAATGGAACAGGAGATAACTTGGAGGCTGGAAATTGCTCTGAGGATGGAGAAGCAGAAAGATCAGGGCCTGACCTGGGAGCTCTCAGTTGGTCCTGCACAATCTACTTCTGGAGTGCTTTTGCAGAAGAGCAATATATATGTCTATCTTATTTAATTACTATTTTTGTTTAGTTTAGTTTTTGGGTGTGTGTGTGGCATGGGTTGTGGAAGTTTCAGTTAAATGCAGCAAAATCCAATCTTAACTGTTATACTACAATTAGGGTGCTTCCTATTTACAGTATCTTTAAGCAGAGATATCTTCCCTGGTGGCTTAAATGGTAAAGCATCTGCCTACAATGTGGGAGACCCAGGTTCGATCCCTGGGTTGGGAAGATCCTCTGAAGAAGGAAATGGCAACCCACTCCAGTACTCTTGCCTGGAAAATCCCATGGACGGAGGAGCGTGGTAGGCTACAGTCCACGGGATCGCAAAGAGCAGGACACAACTGAATTACTTTGCTTTCAGTTTTCACTTTAAGCAGAGATGGTCTGACTAGCTTTTTCAGCTCTTCATTGAAAATCCTTGGAAAGTTCTCAGATCAGTCCAACCTGGGTCAGATACCATCCCTGCACCAAGTAGCTGTGGTCATGGGAGCATATTCTGAGAAAACCAGGAGCTGGGGGGAGACAAGATGGGTCCCATGCTGAACTTTGCCCACAGAGGGAGGGCTAGCAGGTCGTAGAGGTAAAGACAGAAATGAGTAGACAATGTCCGCAAGTCTGTATAAGAAGACTTGGGTTTAAATTACCTTAATCTTGGATGGACCTAGAGATACTCATACTAAGTGGAGTAAACGAGTAAGAGGAAGACAAATACTATATGAAATCACTTATGTATGGAATCTAAAATATGACACAAAGGAACTTGTCTATGAAACAGGAACAGATTCATGGACATAGAGAACAGATGGTCGCTAAGGGGGGAAGGGACTGGGGGAGGGATGGAGAGGGAAGTTGGGGTTAGCAGATGTAAACTTTTATATATAGACTGGATAAACAACACGGTCCTACTGTATAGCACAGAGAACTATATTCAATATCCTAAGGTAAACTATAATAGAAAAGAATGTAAAAAAAGAATATATATATATATATACACACACACACACATAACTGAATCACTTTGCTGTATAGCAGAAATTAACAGAACATTGTAAGTCAATTATACTGCAACAACAACAAAGAATCCTGTAAGGTATTTATGTAATATCCCCATTTTACAGAAGCAGAACTGACACTTAGAGAGATTAAGTCACTTCCCCAATGGCACATAACCAGGGAGTATCGGAGCTAAATTTTGAGTCAGGGTGCAATTTTTATTGCATTAACTTTTTGTCAAGCTCAATTCATTATTGAGCTTCCCTTATTATAGAGAAAACTGAATTAGGGGTGACATATCTCCTCCCCCATCCCTACCTCCACCCCATAAAAAAGACACAGCTCTGTAGTCGTGACACGTGGAATCGGCGGGGAGGGAGCAGACACCAGAGGGACCATCCTTTGGCCACTTGACATGAAGCGCCGACTCACTGGAAAAGACCCTGATGCTGGGAAATACCGAGGGCAAAAGGAGAAGGGGTGACAGAGGAGCAGATGGTTGGACGGCATCACCGACTCAACGGACACGAGTTTGAGCAAACTCCAGGAGATTACTGAAGGACAGGGAAGCCCAGCGTGCTGTAGTCCATGGGGTCGCAGAGAGTCCAACATGACTGAGCAACTGAACAATAAGTTAAATAATGTCTCCAGGAGGAATGGATGCCCACATGTGAAGTTAGGAATAGTCAGAGCTGGCCTGGGGACCCTCCAGGAGAGTCAGTCCAGAGAATCTTTGAACCCGGCAGCGGAGCTGTGAGAACAACAATATCTTTATTGGAACTTTTAAAAAGAGCTTTTGATTAGCCTAAAACATTAGTGTGACTTATTTTCTCAACTCTGGTAAATATTTAATTATCAAAAATAATAGTATCTTTTTTTTTTTTTTTTTACCTTTTTGAATCTAAATCACAGCGAGAATTTTATTACAGCTGTCTTGGCAGTGAATGGCATCCTAGCACGACATCTTTTAACTGACATCCCTATAATTAGAAGGAATTGTCTTTTCATACCACACATTTGAACTGGCTAATTACTCAATGAATATTTAGCTTCTTACATAGGCAAATATTATGTGAAGACAGGAACTTTCCTGAATAAGTATTCAATCCAGAAAACTTCCCAGGAGCCAGCTATATGACCTAGTCTATCCGAGGTCTTCGCCACCGCTCTCTACCCCAACTGTTCCCCACCTGCCTCCACCATCTGAGACTCACACACATGCATGGACACACACACATACCCACCCACACACATGCATACCATGTTCTGGCACTTCTGAGAAAAACCAAGGGGGTCTTTAATTTTTGTTTGGATTTCTACATTTTTCTTTCTTAATAAAAAATTTCTTAAAATATTTCAACCACTCAAAAAAATTGAGGAATAATATGATAAGAACCCTTACGCCCGCATCCCAGTGTCATAAATAAAACATGACCAATAGGGCTGGATGCCCTTGTACTGCCTCCCGTTCCTGCCCACCCTCCCTCTCACTCTCTATTTCCAGGCTCTTTAGTTTGGGCATCATTGAATTTGGTGTCTGTATTCCTATACATTATTCATAAACAGTACCTGGCTTGGTTCTGCATAGCTTACAGCTTTTAGAAGTGGTATCACGGTGGATATACTCTTCTGCAGCATTCTTCTTTAGCTCTGTGATGTTTCATAGAATCATCCATGTTGATACATGTAACTCCACTTCATTCATTTTTACTGCTGAAAAGAACTCCATTGAATGAGTACTTCACAACTTACTCAACTTATTCATTTTATTCCCCTGTTGTTAGAAATTTTGGTTGCTCCATCTTTTGTGTTTTTTGTTTGCCTGTTTTGCTATTACAAACAATAGTGCTATGATTTCTCTGGTATATGTCTCTACACACCTGTATGTTTCTCTACAGCATATGCCTAGAGTACAGTTGCCCAACTGTAGGGCAATGTATCTTTAACTTTACTTCCAAACATTTGTAGTTCAATGGCAACAGATAAGCCACTCAAGAAAAGCTAATGTTTTTAACCCACCCTGTGTTTTTTGGCCTAAACGACTGTGTCAGCATTCCTTTCCAATACTCTCCTGTGGCTCCGGTAACTTTCCAGAAACCTCTTTTGTGTTCCTTTCTCAAACAGTGCTGGTGTCAGTGAGCCGTCAATCAAAGGCCCAAAGCCAGGTCCCAATGAGAAGGCTAAGAAGTCTTACCCACTTCATGTTCAAGCAAGTCACTTTTGAGCTCTCGGAGATGTGCAGCAGGCAGGGGGCCGTGATAAGCAACTCAGCCTGACACCCACCACCACCAGGAGTACAGAAGGTCAGCAACATGTCCCTCAGCTTCCCTGGGGCCTCAGCAGGGGCTGTGAGTCCTCAGGTAACTCAAAAATAGCTTCAGGGGAGGAATAGATTGCTTCTACTCTCCTAAGGAGAGTCAAAGAGTCTTTAAGGACTTCCCTTGTCTGGAAGACAAGCCCTCCAGATCAGAGGAACAAGTGACTCTCTTCTGAAGGATGGATGAGCACTGTGGGGATGGGAGCAGAAGAGAGATGGAGGGAGCACAGGGTGGCCTGCTCCCCCAGGAATCACCTTCTGTACTAAGCTGCTGGGTCAGTTCGTCCCTAGACCCTGAAGCATGGGGAAACGGACTCGTATCTAGAGAACTGACCAATGGGCCCAGGCATCCAGGAGGCACTCTAGCAGCATCACCCCATCCAGGGGTTCCCTTCCTCCCAGGTCTGCCAATTCTCTGGGAGGCCAACTTCCACCCCTCTCAAGCACACGGCCAGGTCCAAGTTCACCAGGGCTTTGGGGAGCTGACTGCCAACCTTGAAGGAGCCTGGTCTCTCTGCAACCTTTCACACCAAGAGGGAAACTCCCAGAGTGAGCTGCGCCTGACCCCAGGGGCCTGCCACGTTAGGTCTCCTGGTGGCTCCGCAGCCCTGAGATCCAGGCTCCACTTCTGCCATCACATCAGCCCCCAACCTCTCATAGGACCTAGTCCCTCATCCTGCAGCTGGGGTGGGGGAGTGGCTTCTTTCTTTCTTTCTTTTTTTTTTCAATGTATTTTTTGGCTATGCTGGGTCTTCACTGCTGCATGGGGCTTTTCTCTAGTTGCAGCTAGTGGGGGCTCCTCTCTGGTTGCCCTGTGGGTGCTTCTCATCGGGGTGGATTCTCTTGCTGCAGAGCAGGGGCTCTGGGCACTCCAGATTCCGTAGTTGCTGCTCCGCAGCTCTAGAGCGCAGCCTCCGTAGTTGTGGCACACGGGCTTGGCTGCTCCTTGGCATGTGGGATCTTCATGGATCTGTGCTGGCACGCAGACTTTCTACCACTGAGCCACCAGGGAACCCTCAGGGCTGGTTTCTTTATGGACTTGGTGGTCTCAAGATTGGCTGCCTCTTTGCAAACCTGGAGAGACCGAGTCACAGCCCTCAGTAACTACTCCCCCTGCGCTGAACTTCCTCCCCTCCCACTGAGGTAAGAACTAGCCTTTCTGAGGGACCCTGTGAAGCTCAAAACAGAAGCCAGTTCCCAAGCCACTAGCCAGTAGCAGGGCTGGAATTTGCCATCAGAGACACATCCACAGAGACAGGAAAGCTCCAAGATGTTGGGAGCTGAACCCCAGGGGACCAAGGGGCCCTTATCTCTGCGCCCTGCCTGTGCAGCCCCCCACCCCCACTCAGCTCCGCAACAATGCCTGAACTAATTTCATCCAATTCTACTTTAAAAAAGAAAACCCGGGAAATAATTACTTTAGTCAGACATTATTTACTTAAGTAATTCTTTACTCAAACGTCTTTAGGCTTTATTTTACTAATACTACATAATTACGTAATTGTGTAATTAGGAAGAAATTAAATGACAAATGTTTGCTAAGAACAAATGGAAAAAAAATAGATCCTTTATTTCCCCCAGTGGTCTCAGCTCAGTACATTACATCTTCTTCCCCTCCTCCCAGCTCTCCCCCGTCTTCCTGCCCCAAGCCTCCCCCAGTGCAGATCAAGCAGGTGGGGTACCTGGACATGTAGCAGCAGACGTGGGCACTCTGAGCTGAAGGCGAAAAGCAGATGGCTTCTAGAACTAAACTGTGTGTCTCCCTGTACAGCCCGACCTCCCTCCCAGGTTTGGGGGCAGGAGTCAAGCCTCCTCTGGGAGATCCATGCCTTCATCCCAAGGCAGCCTGAGAAAAGCAAGCACAGTTGGGCCTGCAGATTATCCTCCTGTAAGCAAAGTCCAATTTAGTTCATGCTGCAGGCTCCTGGGGCGCCCCACTTCTCAGGCTGAAGAAGAGGAGTGAAGAGTCCCCTAGGAGGAGAGGGAGGTGGGAACACATCTGCTTTGCCACCTTCATGGGGACCCACCGTGTCTGCTTGGCACTCTACCCAAGGAAGAGGCACAGCAAGCACCCCAGGACTGAGTAGCTCACGGGGGGACCCATTCCCTTGGCCCACCACTCCTCCTCCCTCCTCTCCTGCTGCAATCCCAGCAACTGTGAAAGCCAGTGGAGCTTCCTAGGGCTAAAACTCCAATCAATCAACCACCCACCCAATGCCTGGCAAGTGTGCCTTTTGTTCAAGTTCTGAGGGGGACACGAAAGACCAGCCAGGCCACCGCTATGCTCATTAATACGTCAGCTGCTTGGAACTTGGCATGTAGAGCAGTGTTATTCACGGTAGAAAGTTTCCTTGTCCAGCCTCCCCCCGCCCACACACATAAAAAAATCACTTTAAGCATCCCCAGCATCCGGTACCAAGAAGGCAGAGTTTGAGCCATGGACTCGGGTCGTGGAGGTTCACATCTGTCTCCAGCACTTTTAGGCTGTGCCCCTGAACAAGTCACTCATCTTGCCCGGCCTCTGTTTGCTCATCAGTAAAATGGGAATGGTGCACACCCTGCCAGATTGCTGGGAGGATGAAATGAATTGGTAGCCATAAGGCATTCAGAACAGCACCAAGGGCTAATAAGCAGGAACTATAGAACCCAACCCAGAGAAGAAGGGCTGTGGGAAAGTGCCCCTTTCACCCCCACCAGCTCTGAGCTGATGAGGACTCAGGAGCTGGGGCAGGACCAGCAGGGCAGGAGGCTGGGAAAAAGTTGGAAAGGGACTCTGGTCCCCAGGGGCACTGCCATGGTACCCTGTGGGAGGGACTTCCTGCTGACGGAATGTTCCAGAGAAACAAGGAAAGAGCACAGCGCCTCGCTCTGACATCCTTGAAGGAAACACTTGCCGAATTGATCCTTCTTTTTTTCCCATCAACACAGGGGATCAAGGGATTAAAGTGACTTCCTCCAATGTCTCTATTCGTTTGTTTCATATAAAACAAAGACCAAGTGTAAGCACTAACAGTGGGTCTTTGGGTGTCCACCAAGGGGATGAAACCCTGTTCCTGGCCATTTGAAGTGGGACGGAGGTAGGGGAGGGGGTACCTGATGGGCCTGGACACCCTGAGCCCATGTGACAGCAGAAGCAGGGGGTGCGGGCTTTGCTCTTGCCTCTCCCTAGTCTTCTCTGGAGGAGAAAGAGCAACCCCCTGCAGAGCTGGAATCCCGCCATAGCAACTTGCTATCTGAGTGACCCTGGGCAGGTTGTGTGACCTCTCTGAGCCTCAGTTTCTTCTTTTATAAATCAGGTCTCATAAAATGATTAAACAATCTTTCATGAGATTGACAAAAGGATTCCATGAAATAATGCACTGAGCTCAGGGCCCTGGCTCATCAAAGAACCTAACACATGGCCATCCATTCCTTCATTATTATTATCGGTATTATTTCATGGTGCCATGACTAGTCCTGCCGCCGTAGATCAGATCTTAGAGGGGTGTCAGGAGCAGGTGCCTTGGGAAGGGGTGGATTTCAGGCCACTGCACATGGCCATAAGGTCTTCAGAGGAGAGGGGAGGGGGCAACCAGGAAGAGACAGAAATGAAGAAAATTCTAACAGTTGCACAAGATGGGGCAGTTCAGAACCAGGGTTGCTGTCCCCGTGAGTTGCCCAGATATGAGAGACCGACTGGGACCTCTCTGAAGAAGGCAAGCTTCCACCCAATAGGGAGGAAATTCTACCCTCTTCTTTCCAGCATCCTCCATGTGCTGTGCTTAGTCGCTCAATCATGTCCCACTCTTTGCAACTCTATGGACTGTAGCCCGCCAGGCTCCTCTGTCCATGGGATCCTCCAGGCAAGAATACTGGAGTGGCTTGCCATGTCCTTCTCCAAGGGATCTTCCCAACCCAGGGATGGAACCCAGGTATCCTGCCTTGCAGGTGGATTCTTTACCAGCTGAGCCACCCGAAAAGCCCAGCATCCTCCATAAAGCTTATTTCCAGGAGACCCCTTGTGGTCTTGGGGTAAGAGCCACTTGTCCTCTGACAGAGGCTAGCCTCAGAAAACTGCATTTTTAAAGATTTTCTGGTATTGACCTTCGGCAAACCGCCTGCCCATGGCTCATCTCCCTTCTTTGTCCTCTTGGCTCCAGT
The DNA here is from genome assembly GCF_001704415.2 of Capra hircus. Lineage (NCBI taxonomy): Eukaryota > Metazoa > Chordata > Mammalia > Artiodactyla > Bovidae > Capra > Capra hircus. The sequence goes on from NC_030822.1 coordinate 56,082,181, forward strand.
TCATGGGGCTCAGCCTGGGCGTGTTCTGCTAACCAGGACTCCTGCTGTGGCCACGCTCCCATCCTGCATTTGCTGGACAGCTGGGTCTAGTGTCCTCCGTCTGCTTTCGCAGCCCCTGATGCCAGTCCGGCCCCTCTGTTGCCTTTGCTGCTGCCCCCTCATGGCCTCAGCCACCTCCCAGCTGAGGCAGGTGTCCCCACCTCACTCTGTGTTGTCCTTTTTCCCAAGCAGCTACAAGGTCAAGCAGCAAAGAAGCCAGGGAAGCCAGAAGGAGATCAGCCACACCCCTAGTCTCTGGGTCCAATTTCAAGTTTAATTCAATGCAATGGATATTTATAGAGCGTCTAACACCACAAGGCTCAGAACCTGTAAGTGAGTGTGTATGTGTATGTGTGTGTGTGTGTGTTAAGGGATTCTCTGAGGGGATAGATGGAGACTTACCTTTGTTGGTTCAACTCATATCTTTCAAAAAATGAAATTCAGGACTCCTTTGAATGTTCTGTAGAACACACTGCAGCCAGCCAATACTGACCGATAGATGAACTGAGTTTTTGAATCCCAGGGCTTTCTCGCAAGTTGGGTCCCCAGGGTCGGTAGGAAACCCTACCCCAGCAGACTCCAGCTGCTCCAAATCTCTCCACTAAGCCTTGGCTTTGCCTCCTGTGGCTCACTGGCTGAGAGCTGGTAGTAATCAGGATAAGTCTGCAATTAACAAGGTCTCCCTCCTGGTCTAACCTTAAGAAGGACAGAGACAGCCAGCGCGCAGCCTGCCCTCGCCGCCTCCGCAGTGCTGTTTGTTAGCCTCACAGATTATTATTAGAGGCGCCGCAAAGCTAATCACCTCCCTGGTGGACACCCCGCCTCCCCCTGCCTCCCCCGGCTCCTGCTCCTACATCGTCTGCGTTTGACCTGACATCCCTGGGCTCCCAGGCTGCCTGCTGGCAGCTCCCAGGGAGGAGCAGAGGTGAGCCCACCTGGGCAGGCTTGCAGGATCATCTCCTCCAGGAGGATGACCTTTGCCTGGAGCCCCCAAGGACCGGGGCTGGGGACATAGAGGGGTGGGGAGGAAAGGGAAAGGAGGAAGGAGAGGGAGGAGGGATTTTGGAGAAATGCTGTAAGCTGGAAATGCCTTGGCACTTATTCATCTCTGGTTAAGCCCTTGTTAGTACATCCAGAGGGATACGCACAGGCAAAGGCAGGAAGACCAGGCGACGGCCGTCTCCCCTCCCACAGATCAATGTTGGGTAATGGAGGAAGGTTATTAGCAATTCTCTCCTTCCCCCAAAGACTGCAGAAGAGAAAAACAAACTTCAGTTCCAGCAGAAGAAATTTAAGTAACCCAGGGGAACGACTTCCTCGTTGTGAGGAGGATTTGCATCCCTAGATAATTTCCATGCCTCCTTCTGCAGCCCAGCGAGCCCTCACCAGTTTCCACCTGGCTTTTCCCTTGCTCGGACCTCCTGGGTGGCCTCCAGTGGGTGAGAGGAAGTCCAGAGGCAGGAACTTAAATCTGATATAGCCATGCCCTTGTCATTCATTGTCACTTCAGGGCACTCTTTTAGCCTATCTAATCCCCACCATTCCTGCAAAGCCAGCTCAGGATCACTCCAGCGTTCTTCTGGCCTCAAGCTCATCTGCCCCCCAGCCTTGTCCCCGGGGTAGGACCCATGCCTCACACATCTCTAAGCCTCCTCCCTCCTAAGAGCAGTATCTCACACAGAGAACGTGATCAACAGATACATGTGCTTAATATGAGGGTCAGTGTGAGTCCTGGTGTTCTGGTCATTTGTAGGATGTTATAGAGTTTTAGAATCACATGGAAGGAGAGCAAGAAAGGGAATGATCAATCAGTGACAGGACTTTATTACCTCACATCTTCCTTGTGACCACCCTATTGGGTAGGCATTATTATTCCCATTGATGGGCTTCCTTGATAGGTCAGTTGGTAAAGAATCTGCCTGCAATGCAGAAGACCCCAGTTCAATTCCTGGGTCAGGGAGATCCACTGGAAAGGGGATAGGCTACCCACTCCAGTATTCTTAGGCTTCCCTTGTGGCTCAGCTGGTAAAGAATCCACCTGCAATGCAGGAGACCTGGATTAGACCCCTGGATTGGGAAGATCCCGTGGAGAAGGGAAAAGCTACCCACTCCAGTATCCTGGCCTGGAAAATTCCCTGGACTGTATAGTCCATGGGGTCGCAGAGTCCGACTCAACTGAGCAACTTTCACTTTCAATTTCGCTTTGATGTATTTGCAAACTGAGGCTTAGAGAGGTAATTTGCCCAGGGCCATATAGCCAGTAAGAAACAGAGTTCTGGAATATGAATTGAGGCCTAACCCAAAAGCCTAAATTTCCTTCACTATGGGATAGTCAAAATCCCTTAGATGTGAGGTCAACTTGACCTTGTTGTTGTTTGTGCCTGAGTCTTTGCAACCCCATGATCTATAGCCCATTAGGCTGCTCTGTCCATGAGATTTACCAGGGAAGAATACTGGAGTGGGTTGCCATTTCCTTCTCCAGGGGATCTTCCGACCCAAGGATCGAGCTGGGGTCTTCTGCATCAGGCAGATTCTTTACCACTGAGCCACCGAGAAAGCCCTGACTTCACCTTGCCTCCTATTACCGAACTCACACAGGATTTACAAAAAGGTGAAACAAGTGAGATATCACATTTCATATCACATCCATAGCATCACCAGCCCTTTGGAAGAATCCCATTTCAGTTAGTGATTTCTCAAAGTGAAAGGTACTCACTAATTCAACAAATGTTCAGTAAGTAAACTGAGTGCATATGATGTGCCAGGTTCTGCTGCAGGTGCCAGGAATACAGCAGTGAACAAGACAGATAAAATGCCCTACTCTCTCAATAACAACAAAACAAATAACCTGATTAAAAAATGGGCGAAGAACTTGAATAGAAATTTCTTCAAAGAGGAAATACAAATGGCCAATAAGCACATGAAAAGATGCTCAACATCACTAATCATTAGGGAAATGCAAATCAAAACCACAATGAGAAATCACTTTACGCCCATTAGGATGGCTATTACCAAATAAACCAACCAACAAACAAAAACAGATGAGGATGTGGAGAAATTATAACCTTTGTGTCCTGCTGGTGGGAATGTAAAATGGTACAACCCCTACAGAACGCAGTGTGGCAGTTCCTCAAAAATTAAAAATAGAATTGTCGCTGAGCCCACGCCTGCACTACTTGCCACAGGACAGGCCGATAAATTGAGAGATAAATTTGGGGGCAGGGAATAGCGACTTTATTTGCAAATCCAGCAGACAGAGAAGATGATGGACTAGCACCCCCAAACACCATCTCACCTGAGTCAGAATTCAGGCTTCTTTTATACTACAAGGGTAGGGGGTGTGGTTGGTGGGTGACAATTTCTTGGTGCCAGAATCCTTTGTTCTTACAGCTATCCATGTCGATCTGGTCATAACGTTCCTCAGTCAAGACAAATGTTATTCTCTCTTCTGCAACTTTTTGTCTCTGTATGAATGAGAAAGGGTTATACCTTTCAAGGTCAGAGCCCTGAGAATAGGCTGCCCTGAATATTTCAGGCTATAGGTAACATTCTTTTACAAAGGTGCAGAGCCAGCATGACTAAGCAGAGCAACAAAGCACAAGGGTTAGAGCTAAAGCAACAAATCCAACATGGAGTCAGGTTTGTTCTGTTACCGAATCATCGTATGATCCATCAATTCCACTTCTGGGTATTTATCCAAAAGAATTGAAAGCAGACTCTTGAAGAGATATTTGCATATGCATGCTCACAGCAGTATTATTCACAAGAGCCAAGAGGTGGAAGCAACCCAAGTGTCCATCCAACTGTAAACAAACAAAATGTGTGGAATTTACATACAATGGAGTATTATTCACTCCTAAAAAGGAAGGAAACTATGATTCGTGCTACAATATGGATGACCCTTGAGAATGTTATGCTAAGTGAAATAAGCAAGTCACAAAAAGTCAAATACTGTATGATTATACTTACATGAGGCACCTAGAGTAGTCAACTTCATAGAGACAGAAAGTAGAGTGATGCATGCCTGGGGCTGGGGGAGGAGGGCTGCAGAGTTACTGCTTAATGGATCCAGAGCATCAATCTTACCAGATGAAAAACTTCTAAAGATTGGTTGTGCCACAGCGTGAATATATTTGACACTACTAAACTGTACACTTAGGGACAGTAAAGACTGTAAATTTTACGTGTCTTTTACATAATTTAAAATTTAAAAACAGTATTTTAAAGAAATCCCCTGCTCTCATGGAGCTTCCATTCCTGCACTGAGTGCATGTCCTGCTGACTTTCTCCTCCCAGACCTCTCCCTTCCTTTCCCCTTCCATGAGTGGGAGGGGTCAGGCAGGAAGTTAAACAGCCATCAAGGTTCAGAGCCCTGCCCTGCACACTCACACGTGATACCTCCACTTTCTTTGTGTTCACACGTGCTAAGTCACTTCAGTCATGTCCTACTCTTTGCCACCCTATGGACTGTAGCCCACCAGGCTCCTCTGTCCATGGGATTCTCACAGCAAGAATACTGGAACGGGTTGCAATGCCCTCCTCCAAGGGATCTTCCCAACCCAGGGATAGAGCCCTCGTCTCTGAAGTCTCCTGGGTTGGCAGGCGAGTTCTTTACCACTAGCGCCACCAGGTCTCAACAGACTGGAAGGGTCAGGCCAGCTCCTCTCCTGACCCCCTGTTGTTTGCTCACTCTCACTGGTGACCCCTGGAGGAGAGTTATCACAGCCAGTTATCACCTCCACTATCCTGGAGGATAGTGGTCATCACAGCCCCGCTGGAGGCTCCTTGAAGGCACAGCTCGAGTTCACCTCTGGAAACCAGAGGCCTTCTTGTTCTCACACCTCCAGACTCTTGGGGCCAGGAGTTTGTTAGCTTGTCACAATCACTCGAGGGGTGTGTATGTGTGTGTACACACACAGCGTAGGGGTGGGAAGGTGGAAGAGGAAGGGGTCCTTCCAGTAGGACCACAGATGTAGCCAGCTGCCCGCAGGCCTCCAGCAGCCTGGCCACTCTCCAGAGAGCCCACCTGCCGCTAATTGTTTGTTGTTCTGCAGCTGAGGAAGCCTCTCCCCCAAAGTCCTCTCTGTCCAGATGTTGTCGTCGGCCAACCCCATCAGGTGGGGCCGGCCTGGGGTCTGGCTCTCGCCTGTCAGGCCTGACATCTTCAGTGGATAATGGAACACAAGGATGTGAGAGGCAGAGCAGGTGCATGCTAATGAGGAGATCAATTTTAATTATGATTTTAATTAAACACCCGATCCAGTAGGAAATATGACAAGAACTGGGCTGGGGTTGTGCAGCCTGGAAGGAGGGAGGGCTGTGGGGGGAGGGAAGGCGCCTCAGTCATCCTCAGGATTTAAAAGAATAAAGGGCAACACTGATGGGAAATCGAGAAAAACCTGTGCCACCTGAATTTTGCACCCAGTGAGGCTTTTCCTTCAAAGAGCGCTCAGCGATCTCGACTCCCGCAGAGAAGGTATCAGCTACAAAGAGAACTCGGAGAGGGCCAGGCCTGCTCTCTGTTCACCTGGGGAAATGGAGGCCCCAGGGGCAGGGGGATGTGACTGTCTCTCCTCTGTCCCTATAACGTGCTGTCCAGGCCTCTGATCAAGTGCTGATCACAAGCATATTCCTTACCTCCTCCCAGTTCCCATCTGCTTATATCAAGTGTCTACAAAGCAAGGGCTGTTTGTGCGATGCAAGCCCTTCAGGGGCAAAACCACGAGCGGACACAGAGAGTAGCTGATGCTCATGGTGGTCATGCCTCCTCTACCGCAAAGGAATTTGGTGTCATAAAGGATCATCCCCAAACTCCACCTTCCATGCTTGAACAGTACCCAGCATGTAGTAGGCTTCCAGGAAATGATGTGCAGTGAATAATTACATGACAAAGAAAGTCCCTGAAATGTAAGGAGAAGTCAGGAATGCACCTGATTAATCAGTTATTCTCAAGTCAGGATATCAAACTTCTCAGTGCTGCTTCATGGAAGAAAGCACCATGTGCCCTAGGTGTGTGGAAGTCTGTATGCACATTGTGTGTGCACGTTGCTATGTGTTGTGTGCTGTGTAAGTGGTGGCAGATGACAGCAGCTGGTGGGGTGAAAACCGAAGGGGCCAATGGAACTAATGCTGCAGGACTCTTGATAGCAGATAATTCAAGAACAACAGAATGGCAGAATTGCCAGAGACCCGAGCAGAACTTTTAGCAGTGACAGAGATGTTCCATGTCTATACTGCCTGATACACTAGTCAGTGGCCACATCTTACTATTGAGCATTTGAAATGAATTCTGTGACTGAGCACCTGAATTTTATATTCAATATCAATTCATTTCAATTCAAATAGCCACACGTCGCCAGTGGCTACCATATTGGACAGTGCAGTTGTAGATCACCTAGTCAAATTCTCTCTTGGTCCAGCAGAGGAAACTGAGGCCCAGAGAAGTAGCCCTTGGACATCACCCAAGCTCATGCAATGGCCTTCACAGGCAGCGTGTTAAAACTCCTTTCTGAGACTTCCCTGGCAGTGGTTAAGACTCCATACTTCCAATGCAGGAGCGTGGGTTCCATCCCTGGTTGGAGAACTAAGATCCCACATGCCTTGTGCTATGGCAAAAAAAAAAAAAAGACTCCATCCTGTGTAGATTTCTGGGTACATAAACAGAATGCCTGTCAGGGGGTTTCACTCCTGGGAATGTTGATAGAGTCCCTTTGTAAGGCCTAAGGACCACTGCCAAAAAGATTCTCTTCAGCTCCCCAGATAAACTTGCCAGAGAACTGGCAAGAACCCAGTAATTGCTTCTGCCTGGTCTCCATCACCACCAGTGCCCCAGCAGGCAGGGCCCATCTGGTTCTTCCCATCTAGGTAATGTGAAGTCTTCCTAGACTCTCAACTCACAGCTAAATTCTTGTCACTGGCGTGAACAGAGAAGCTGAGATTGGAAATGGTGGCAGAAGTTAATTGGGATTAGATGTGCACGTTCCACGGTTAACAAAAGCACAGATGGTCCAGAGTTACTTAAGCCAGATCATCTTCTAACTACTCTCCTCTCCTCCCTCTCTGCTTCTTCCTCACCCTACCTCCAGTGATCCGCCTCCCCAGGTGCTCTGAGAGGTATCGATTGGGCTGTTTCTCCTTCTTGCAAGCTATGACTCAATATCAGTTAAACCTTTTCCATAATAAATGAGGTCATCGCAAGAGGAACGGAGAAAACAGGGACTTCAGGCCTCACTCGGACACACCCATCAACCCCTTCTTCCCTTCCCTCGTGTCTCCTGCTGTCTGCTTCACTCCTCGAGCTGCCAGTGGAAGAGACAAAGTCAGGAGACCCAGAAATCACTACTTATAGTCAGGACACGAAGGATGTCTGCTGTCAAAACACATTTCAGACTCCCAGATTGGCAGCGACCGCAAGTCAGGGAAAAGCATTGGCTACAAATCCCCAGAGAATTCCCCCAGCCTTCCCCAAGGCCCCTCACTGTTGGGGCAATTGAATTCCAAGCGTCAAATGAACTCTGGTTCTCAGTCTGGGAGTCAGTTCACTTTCTCAGGAAAGACCAGTTCCAAATTCACTGTTTATTTCATGTAAGTAAGGGATCAAGAGGGCTTCCCCGGTGGCTTAGTGGTAAAGATTCCACCTTCAGTGCAGAAGACTCACCTAGACTCACCTTCCATCCCTGCATCAGGGAGATCCCCTGGAAGAGGGTATGGCTCCTACTCCAGTATTCTTCCTGGAGAATCCCATAGACAGAGGAACCTGGCTGGCAAAGGTCCATAGGGTTGCAAAGAGTCAGACATGACTGAAGCAACTGAGCACGCACACAAGGGATCAAGAAGAACAGAAAGTTAAGCAATTTCCATCTGTGATCCAAATTGTTCTTCCAAGTCTGAGCATGTTCTCTAGCAGCTGGACCCTGGGGTGTGGTCACATTATCCTTAGACCTGACTCCAATTCGTGAGTTCAGGACTCATCCAAGCAGATCCGAGGCAGCCTCGCTGTGGACACGGCAGTCTTCCTGCAAAGGAAGGACCCTGCCTATCAGAGACCTGTTAGCAGAAACAGACAAAAATGTAGGAGACAGCCTGCTGACCTTCTGGAGCACGAGGGGAGAGAGGTGCATGCATGGCGAGAAGGCAGCGTGTGGCGGCAGGCGATGACGTCATCATCGCGCGAAGGGCCAGGGCCAGACAGAGCCAGTCACCTTGCACACTGGCCCGTCTCACTCTAAGTGGGGGTCTCCATAGAAGAAAGAAATTCTCTTTTTAAAAGAACTGACAGAGAGGTTTTACAACTCCCAATCAGCAATTCCTTTTATCTCTGTCTTAAGGAACTCCTTTCTGAGAGCAGAGTATCCAATAAAGGAACCAGTCAGTGACCCTCTGATGCCGGGGCCCAGCGCTCCTGCCTTTTCTCAATTCATTTCAGTAAAGTCATGGAGCAACTGCTCTGGGCTTTCTTCTTCTTCCCCACACCCAAGGACCTCTTCCCTTGCTAGAACAATGTCTATTTCTTTTTTAATAGGATTCCAGGCTTCCCTGGTGGCTCAGATGGTAAAGAGTCTACCTGCAATGCAGGAGACCCAGATTCATTCCCTGGGTCAGGAAGATTCCCTGGAGGAGGGCATGGCCAGTGTTTTTGCCTGGAGCATTCCACGGACACAGGAGGAAGCTACAGTCCATGAGGTTGTACACAACTTAGTGACTAACATGCACACACAATAGAATTCCACTTCTGGAGAACAATGTCTCTGGAGAGCAAAGTGGGAGTGGGGCTGTGGGTGGGGAAGCAAAGGGAAGAGCAGAAATGGAAGCAAAGAAGAGGAGTGATGGACACCGTGTCTTAACTAGCGTTCAGATTCTTGCCTGAATCAGTTTTGTCCCCAGCATTAGCCTGTCTCCGAGGGTTCTTCTGCTTTGGTCGACCTTGAGCACCCCTGAAGGTGAAGGCTAAGCTCTGGAAGACCTAGATAGCCACCCCAGCTCACTTGCATGTACTCAGTCAACTGGAGATGACGCCAGGCTCCAGACCAGCTCCAGGTGGGCATGCTTGCCACACATCTCCAGGGTACTGCTTTCAAAGCCAAACAAACACACTGTTATTTTAAACTGCATGCCTACACAGTGCTCCTAGGAGAATCTTGGCAGGGAGACCGGCAGAGAGACGAAGATTTCAGCCTGACAGCCAGAGAGACCCACATCTTGCCCCTGACCCTGAACGAACATGTGTTTTTTGTTTTTTTTTTTTCCTGCCTGGAACTGTCTTCCCATTACCATGCTTTGCTGGCAGTTAGCAAGCCCTGACCAACACGCAAGAACTTTATTAGGACTGATAACATCTTCCATCATCCCAGGCTTTCTGCCCAAGATCACCATATGCCCCATGGGCAAGATCCTCTTCTGCCCCTCTCCTCTGGGTGGGGCAGGTATGAATGGAGTTGCTCCTCTCCCAAATAGAAGATGTTGCAACCAGGGCTCAGAGCTTAAGGAAAATGCTGCCAGTGAGAGAATAAATCCAAGTGGAGTCTTGACATCCTCATCTTTGAGCTTTTCTCACACCTACTGACTGCAGCAAATCCATCAACTAGTATTTAATAAGCACCTATTACAAATGAATGAGGCATCACCAGAGACTCACAGATGTGTAAGATGAGACACCCCTTCTCACTTAAAGAAATTTACACCTTTTTTTTGAGGAGATATAACCAGGGCACACTGGTGGCTGCTGCTGCTGCTAAGTCGCTTCAGTCATGTCCAACTCTGTGTGACCCCATAGATGGCAGCCCACCAGGCTCCTCCGTCCATGGGATTTTCCAGGCAAGAGTACTGGAGTGGGTTGCCATTGCCTTTTCTGACACTGGTGGCTACTCAGGTGCAAACTGGGGGATCCATTCACATGGAGCACAACAAAGCTGTTCTGGGGGTGATGCCCATGCCCATGACCCCCTGACAGTGTTACTCACAACAGGAGAAGCCACCAAGAGCCATAAGAATGAGAGCAGGTGACTGTGGGGTGAAGAGGTGGAAAGCCTTCACCAAAGCCATGGGGACTGAGTGTAGCTTGAAAGTGAAAGAAAATGAAAGTGAAGTCGCTCAGTCGTGTCCGACTCTTTGCGACCCCATGGACACCAGGCTCCTCCGTCCATGGGATTTTCTAGGCAAGAGTAGTGTAGCTTAGAAGGTTGATTTGGGATGATTTAGTTGAATTGGAAGGAGATGGGTGCAGAAGACATTGCAGTGAGTAAAATCCCCTGAGACAGGAGATCTGGTTAGAAAAACCCAGAAAGAGTTCAAGAGCCACTGAAAAGAACCATTGGCTAGAAAGAAGAGCTTATGCAAAACCTGTTTGCAAATGTAAACTGAGGGCCAAACAACCACTACCGCACAATGGCACTCATCTCGCATGCTAGTAAAGTAATGCTCAAAATTCTCCAAGCCAGGCTTCAGCAATACGTGAACCATGAACTTCCTGATGTTCAAGCTAGTCTTAGAAAAGGCAGAGGAACCAGAGATCAAATTGCCAACATCCACTGGATCATCGAAAAAGCAAGAGAGTTCCAGAAAAACATCTATTTCTGCTTTGTTGACTATGCCAAAGCCTTTGACTGTGTGGATCACAAGAAACTGTGGAAAATTCTGAAAGAGATGAGAATACCAGACCACCTGACCTGCCTCTTGAGAAATCTGTATGCAGGCCAGGAAGCAACAGTTAGAACTGGACATGGAACAACAGACTGGTTCCAAATAGGAAAAGGAGTACGTCAAGGCTGTATATTGTCTCCCTGCTTATTTAACTTATATGCAGAGTACATCATGAGAAACGCTGGACTGGAAGAAACACAAGCTGGAATCAAGATTGCCGGGAGAAATATCAATAACCTCAGATATGCAGATGACACCACCCTTATGGCAGAAAGTGAAGAGGAACTAAAAAGCCTCTTGATGAAAGTGAAAGAGGAGAGTGAAAAAGTTGGCTTAAAGCTCAACATTCAGAAAACTAAGATCATGGCATCCGGTCCCATCACTTCATGGGAAATAGATGGGGAAACAATGGAAACAGTGTCAGACTTTATTTTGGGGGGCTCCAAAATCACTACAGATGGTGATTGCAGCCATGAAATTAAAAGATGCTACTCCTTGGAAGAAAGGTTATGAGCAACTTAGATAGTATATCTAAAAGCAGAGACATTACTTTGCCGACTAAGGTCCGTCTAGTCAAGGCTATGGTTTTTCCAGTAGTCATGTATGGATGTGAGAGTTGGACTGTGAAGAAGGCTGAGCACCGAAGAATTTATGCTTTTGAACTGTGGTGTTGGAGAAGACTCTTGAGAGTCCCTGGGACTGCAAGGAGATCCAATCAGTCCATTCTGAAGGAGATCAACACTGGGATTTCTTTGGAAGGTATGATGCTAAAGCTGAAACTCCAGTACTTTGGCCACCTCATGTGAAGAGTTGACTCATTGGAAAAGACTTTGATGCTGGGAGGGATTGGGGGCAGGAGAAGAAGGGGACGACAGAGGACGAGATGGCTGGATGGCATCACTGACTCGATGAACGCGAGTCTGAGTGAACTCCGGGGGCTGGTGATGGACAGGGAGGCCTGGCATGCTGCGACTCATGGGGTTGCAAAGAGTCGGACACGACTGAGCAACTGAACTGAACTGAAACAACCACTACAGAGCCCCAGGCTGAACTCTGTCCTATTAGAGACCTGCGTCCTAGACCTTCCCAGAAATGACGGAGGGACCTTGGGTTTGAGTTGAGCCTTGAGGCTCAGATGGGGATTAGTGGCAGATCCCCCCAGGTGGCTGCCCATGGTCCTTGGGCCGCAGGGCTCTGTTCAGCCTCCGTCTTGAGGCCATCTCCCTGCCTCCTCCTTGCCTGGAGCTTCATGCCCAGCATCTAAGGACAGCAGGAGCAAGATATGCCATTCACCACATTTCCACATTTCCAGTAGAGCCCTGCCTCTTCTTCCTGCCCAGCAGCTCCCTGGCCTCTGCACCCTCCCTGCCTCCCTCCCATCCCAGTGGAGGTAGAGGCCAGCCTTCTCTCTGTTTCAGATCTCATTCAAACCACTGATTTTGAGTGAGGGACCTGTTGCACTGATTATGCTTTCTCACCCTTGAATTACCAATTTCCCTTCCCTACTTGAACTTTCCCATCACTATTCAAATATGCTGTAGAATCCCCCTTCTTCAAATCAAATCCTTCATTGACACTGCATCCACCTCTATTGTCTTATCTCCGTATTTACTCCCTTCACAGCCAAACTGCCCCCAAAGGCTCAGATCCAGATGCTCCTCCCAGTCTTACTTCACCCTCCCTCCCACTGCGTCCTACACATTCCCTCCCACACACACCGCACAACACACAGGCCTCAGAAACTGCTTTTTCCAGGACTACCAGTGACCTGCAAGCTGCATGTTGAGTCACTTCAGTCATGTCCGACCCTTTGCAACCCCATGGACTATTGCCAGCCAGGCCCCTCTGTCCATGGGATTCTCCAGGCAAGGATATCAAGCAGATTGCTGTGCCCTCCCCCAGAGAATCTTCCCAACTCAGGGATCAAACCCACATCTCTTATGTCTCCTGCATTGGCAGGCAGGTTCTTTACCACTAGTGCCACTAGTGACCTCCAGGTGGGTAAATCTCATGCCGTTTGTGGTATCTGCATCCTCTTGACTCTTCAATAGCATCTAACCGGTGAATCCCTCCCTCCTTCTAGAAACATTCTGCTTTCAGTTCCTATGATGTCACATTCATTCCCCTGGATTTCCTCCTAATGCTATTGCTTTTTGCAGCCTTCCTTTTCTTGAACAAATATGACTCCCTATTATTTACACAATTCCAAACATTTTATATTTTAACTTCTTTAATCCTCCAAACAATATTAGGAGATGGATAGTTTTTCCCGTTTTCTAGATGAGAAAAGCAAGACACACAGAGAAACTTTCCCCTAGCTTGCTTAGCTAGAATTGCAAAAGACAAGGTTTGAACAGACAGTTAGGATCTGATTTATGTTATTGGTCTCTACATCTTGCTGTCTCTTTAACAGATGATATTAATAAGGACAGAATAGAATAGGCTGCAACAATAAACCACCTCAAGATCTCAGTAGCTTAATGGAATGAGAGTTTATTTCCATCTCATGGTATTTATCCAAGACATCTGTGAAGGATCTGCTCCACACAGCCACAAGGACCTGGCAACAAAAGTCTTGCCATCTTATAACTGCAGGAAGGAAAGGAAAAGACTAGGAAATCATATTTGGGGCTTTCTCCATCGTTTCTACTCATATTTCCTCGAATAGAACCAGTCACAGGGTCTCACTTAACTGTGAAGGGATGGGAAATACTGGGGCATAAATGGCATATTTACCGGGATAACTCCACTTGCAATCACAAACTTTAAATGTTGGAGCTTCTCCAGCCTCAGTCTTAGGCCCCCATTTTTCTTCACTGTGTACTCATCTGTTCCCATGGCTTTGGTCATCTCCATACTGAGACTTCCCAAATGGATGTTTCAGCCCAGACCCCAGCCTCATTTCTGAGCTGCAATCTTGTCTGCTTACTTGATATTATTTAAAACTGTACCTCAAAATCTTCTTCAAAAAGAGGAAATGCAGATGGCCAACTAATCGTTAAGGAAATACAAATTAATCACAATGAAATATCACCTCACACCTGTCAGAATGGCTATCATTCAAAAAGACCACAAGTAACACGTGTTGTCAAGGATGTAGAGAAAAGAGAACTCTCCTGCACTGTTGGTGGGAATGTAAATTGGTGCAGCCACTATGAAAACTGGTATGGAGATTTCTCAAAAAGCTAAAAATAGAAGTACCATATGACTGAGCAATTCCATTTCTGGATACATGTACCCGAAAAAAACCCAACAGAAATTCAGAAAGGTGCACATACCTCATTGTTCACAGTAGTGTAATTTACAATAGTCAAGGTATGGAAGCAACCCAAATGTCCATCAATGGAGGAATGAATAGAGAAGATACGATGTGTGTATATATATGTATATGGTATATATATGTATGTCTATATTCTACTGTGTATATATATGTTGCTACAAGTGGCAAAATTCCATTCTTTTTATGGCTGAGTAGGATTGTACTGAATATATCCCTATATACATACTGTATATATATACATATATATAGCATATATACTGTACTGTGTATATTTATATATGCTGTATATATACATATATACATACTGCATTTATATGTCTATATACTGTGTGTGTATATATACAGCCATTAAAAGAGTGAAATTTTGCCACTTGTAGCAATATAGATCGACTTGGAGGGCATTATAAAAAGTGAAATAAGTCAAACAGAGAAAGACAAACACTGTATGGTAGCACTTACATGTGGTATCAAAACAAATACAACAAATTAGTGAGTAAAACAAAATGAAGCAGAATCACAGATATAGAGAGCAAACTAGTGATTGCTGGGGGAGGGGAGGGGGAGAGGCAAAATAGGGGTAGGAGACTTTAAAAAGGGGTTATTATGGGTTATATGAAATAATGTGTGCATGAAGCCCTGCAGAATTTAAAGAATCTTTCATTCAATAGAAAAAAATGTTTTTAACATTTATTTTATTTAAATATAGTTGATTTACAAACTTGTATTAATTTGTGCTGTACAGCAAAGTGACGCAGTTATATATATATGTGTGTGTATATATATACATACACACATACATTCTTAAGAAAAAGTATACTGAAAAAATAACAATATATATATTTGAAGCTTCTTCAATTTAATGTAGTCAAAACAAACCCCCTGGAGCTCTTCCCCCACCGCACTATCTCTCCTCCCCCAACCTGTCTCATTTCATCCATGTTGTCGCTTCTGTCAGGAATCTAGAAATTACTCCCGCTCCCTCCCTTGCTTCCCATATCCAACCTATGGTCAAGTCTGGAGGAGTCTGTTTTCAAGATAATGTTAAATCTACTCAGTTATCACCAACGCTGTCATTTTTCTCTGAGCCACCGCCATCTCTCGCCTAGACTTCTCTCGTAGCCTCCTTTCTCTTCTCATTATTTCTTTCCTTATCTTCTTCTGGAACATCTTTACAAAGTCCCATTTGGACATGCCACTCATTTTTCTCCATAAAGATGCACATAGAGCTCAGGGTTGTGTACAACAGCCCCTACAGTCTAGCCCCTGCCAACCTCCCCAGCAGCATCCTATGCCTCTCTTCTGCTCTTGCACCACTTTCCAGCCCCACAGGTCTTCTTGGAGGTCCTGGACTACGCCGCACTCTTAACCAGATGCAGGCCTTCCGACATGATGTTCCCATTACTTGGAATGTCCTTTTCACACTCTTTACAAACTCTTTCTTCCACATGGGTCCAAGCCTAAATGTCACTTCCCAAGGGACCTTCCATGAAACCCCCAATGTAGTTGAGGTCCTCCGGTTGTATTGTCTTATCACACTCTGTTATTTTGTTTTGTAGCACTTACACCAGTTTGTAAATATACATCTACTTTGACTTTTGTTTAATATCTCACTGCCACAGAACCATAAGCTCTATGACAGCCGTGGAGGAGTACACAACCACTCACCATTATATCTCCTGCACACAGCATCTGACATACAATACGTCAACTGCGGATAATCGTTAAATGAACAGTCCAATGAAGAAATCACCGCTTTCCCCAGAATATAACGTCAATGATCAGTAGACGCAGCTTGCAGCAAACTGGCTTAGCATCTCCCTATCCCTTCATTCCCATCTGATGTGGTTATGACCAAGTAACAGTGATCTTTTGTTTCTGAACTCTCAGAAGAACTTGCAAGCCTTGACCACCTAGAGTGGGCTGGCTGAGCCTGGCTCATGGGGGAGTTTGAGTAACATCTCTAAGGCTGACCTGCTCTGGGCCACAGACAGACTCAGCAGGGTTGAAGCCTTTTTATTAATTTTTTAATTGATTAATAAGCAAATTCAGTTGAATATGTAAAATCTTTCACAAGCTGACCCATTCTGCTTTCCAACTCCACTGCTCCTATAAACAGTTGCTACAAATGTAGTGACTTAAAACAACACAAATTGATTGTCTTGTAGAGAAACACTGGGCTTCCCTGGTAGTTCAGATGGTAAAGAATTCGTCTGCAATGCGAGACCCCAGTTTGATTCCTGGGTCAAGAAGATCCCCTGCATAAGGGATAGGCTACCTACTCCAGTATTCTCGGGCTTCCCTGGTGGTTCAGACAGTAAAGAATCCACCTGCAATGAGGGAGACTTGGGTTCGATCCCTGGGTCAGGAAGATCCCCTGGAGGAGGACATAGCAACCCACTCCAGTATTCTTGCCTGGAGAATCCCCATGGACAGAGGAGCCTGGCAGGCTACAGTCCATGGGGTCGTAAAGAGTCGGACACGACTGAGTGACTAAGCACAGCACACAGTTTCCAGGGTTCAGAAGTCCAAAATGGATCTTACTGGGCTAAAATCAAGATGTAGGCAGGGCCACATTCCCTTCTGGAGACCAAGGGAAGACTCTATCTCCTTGCCTTTCCAGCTGTTAGAGGCCACTCACACATTTCATGTCAAGCCCCATTCTTCCATCAAAGCCAGGACGATGGGACGATGTGGTCACGTAAGCCTGGTGGTCGAGTCCTTCTCATACTGCCTTCTCTCTGCTTCTCTCCCTTCTGTCTCCTCTTTCTACTTATAGGTACCCTTGTGATTTCACTGGGTCCAGCTAGACAAGCCAGGATAATCTCCCACCCCAAGGTCAACCGATTTGCAACCTTAACTCCATCTGCAACGCCTTTGCCACATAACCATTTATCCACAGGTTCTAGGGACTAGCACAATGATACCCTTGGAGAACCATTATTCTGCCTACCATCAAGCTCACTTCCCTCTACCTCTTATTCCAAACTCAACATTAAAAAAAAATTTTTTTTTACTGGACTATAGTTGCTTTACAATGTTGGGTTAGTTTCCACTGTATAGCAAAGTAAATCAGCTATATGTATACATGGAACTCCCTTTTAAATTTCCTTCCCATTTAGGTCACGCACAGAGTAGGGTCCTGTCTACATTTTAACCACAAAGAATTCGAGACTTTGAGCCATTGTTCTAAAGAGCCAGGGTTTCAGGAATGAGGATCTACAGAAAATCACATAAGTTATCTCTGAAGATTTCTCTAATATCGTCTGCCTCTTTTAACTCTTCCTACTGTGGGTCATCATCTCCCACTTCCAATTTTCTCACCTGAAAATGAGGAGAAAGATGCCTGCTTCTCTGGGTCATGTGAGGATTAAATGTATTAACATTTGTACAGTGCCTAAGAAGTCAGTACAGTGAATTTTTAAAAAAGCTTAGGCTCTGACTTCAGAAGTCTGGGTTACAATTTTGATTTCCAACACTTAAGACTTATGTGACCCCAACAGAGTATTTAATCTCTGTAAATTCCCTTGAAACCTCTATTTCCTTAATTGTAAAGAGAGAGTATCAATAATACCTATCTTAGAGGGTGCAGTGGGGATCAAATGAGATAAATTATGCAAAGTGTTTTGGCATATAGTAATTGCTCTATAAGATTGGGTATTATGATTATTACACCAGAATCCCTAATAAATTGTAGCTGTTCTTTGTTGTGATGGCACTTTATTTCATTCCTTTATCTAACAAACTCTCAAATCTCAGCTTAAGTATTACATCTTCAGGAAAGCCTTCTCTGTCTCTCCCAGCCAGAGGTAGTTAGTTATTTCCCCTGTGTATTCCTACAACACCAAGCCTACGTGTCTATTACAGCATCAGTACATGAGCTTGATTAGTGACTGTGTACAACCCACTCCACCACCACCACAAATGCAGGAGGCTGAGCTACTTGAAAGTAGATACACGCAGTGCCCACTTCAGGCCCTCGGCAATACTGGTGGTCCAGTGGCTAAGACTCTGTGCTCCCAATGCAGGGGGTCCAGGTTCGATCTCTGGTCAGAGAACTAGAATCCACATGCCCCAACTAAAAACATCCCGCATGCTCCAACTAAAGATCGCTCATGCCACAACAAAGGTCTAAGATCCCATGTGCTGCAACCAAGACCTAGCACAGCCAAATAATAAATAAATACAAATATTTAAAAAGGAATGTCTATTGACTGAACAAACAGAATTCTAGGTTACTGATTAGAAATTACCATAACATAAAAAGCTTGCTAATTTATGTGTCTAAACATACGTGTGTATGTTAGGTCGCTTCAGTCACGTCTGACTGTGTGACCCCATGGACTGTAGCCCACCAGGCTCTTCTGTCATGGGATTTTCCAGGCAAGAATACTGGAGTGGGTTGCCATGCCCTCCTCCAGGGGATCTTCCCAACCCAGGGATGGAACCCATATTCCTTCGTCTCCTGTATTGGCAGGTGGGTTCTCTACCACTAGGGCCACTTGGGAAGCCCCTAAACATACATAATATTACTCTATTCATATCCCAATAGGTGAGGTGCACCCTTATTTCCCTGGGAGCAGCATTCCTTGGCAAGTGAACAGAACTGGATCCCCAAGGGAGCTGCAGCCGGAAAGGAAGTTTCCCGCCTGTCCGGCCCCACCCTGAGAGGAACCCTCCGGGCACAGCTCCCCTGACCATCGCTCCTACCTGCAGCTTTGGGGCTTCCCTGCTTCAGCAACTACGCCCTGCAGAAAAAGTCTGCCCCAAGCAGAACAGGGCTGAAAATCATATTTTCACAGGATGTCAAACCTCCTCTCCTACCTTAAATGAAAGGTATTATTTTTGAGAAAAGAATGTCACACTCTACCACCAAAATTCTGCTTCCTCGGCAGAAACCCTGGCAGTTTCTCTGCACGACTGGCAGCTCTCCACCCAAGGCCAATGCTGGGAAATTCACCAGGCCCAACGCAAATCACAGGAGCACAACTCCTCTGTGATTCAAACAAGGGAAAGCAGAGTCAAGAGGCCTTATTCTCTTTGCAGAAATGGGGCAGGAACAGGAGGTATGGTCCAGCCACTCCACCCCAGGACCCAGGGCAGGTCCTAACTCTTCTTGGGAAATTCACCCATCATTTTGCCAAATAAATAAATTATCCCCAGCTCAGCAACCTCTGGGCCTTTCCTGTAATAGATGATATCCTTTCAGCTTCATCTTTGGTATCTATAAAAATATACCCTTCGTAGCTGCCAACAAGCTATCAGTCTCTCATCTCTAAGCAATTCATTCTAGAGACTGAGGCCTCTTTCTGATTCACCCACACTGAACCTGCCCTGGGATAAAAAGCTTTGTACGGAGCTGGGAGGGCGGAAAAGGTGTCAGGCAGCGAGTGGATTCGAAGAAATGGGAAACTGTCTCTAATTTTTAATGAGAGAGAAGGTGCCTGGGAGAACAGGACAGAAGCAGCCTTCTGTCCCTTGAGCTTCCTGTTGTGTCAGCTTCTGTGTGTGTGGCCTGGGGGCTGATCAGGCACCAAGCCCCCTGGAGTCCCAGCAGCCCTGGCTGCTTACCTAGCCGCCAGCCCTAAGTACGGATGTGTGGCTACGGTGGTTACCTTTTCCCAGATCTGGAGGATTTAGGCCCTACTTAGCCTCTGCAGCCACTCCCAGAGGCCCCTGTGTCCTGACAGAAATGTGAGTCAGCTCTGGGCAAAACCCAGATGATGAGCTCAGGTGTTCTGTGTCTTCTGGGGCTCTGTGGCTGGGCTTAGGTGCCGACCTGCTCCATGCCGGCATCCTCCATGTCACGGATCCAACTACTCTGAGACCAGGAGGCCAGATGTTTTGCCGAGATGGGTTCCGGGGCACAGGTGGTGACCTGTGCATGGCCTTTGGGCTCTCGTGACGAGGCATCTGCATCAAGATGCTCCCCCTGGCAAGTACCTGGGCGCACCACGTTCTTGCTCAGCGCTTTCCAAGGGACCCATCTCTGAGACCACAAGTGCCTCCCTTACCAAGGACTCTCCACTCAGAACTCTCCAGCCTGCTCCTCGAGCTCCTCACTCCACTGCGTGATGGGGCTGTATGCAAACATTTGCTTTGATTTGTAAAATGATCCATATAATTAGGGAAAAGAGTTAAATAAAGGGACTGATTTCAGAGAGCAGGCTCTTAATGACACTAATACCTGACAAAAGGGGTCATTATGATGGGCTAATGGGCCTTGCCTGGCGTTCAGTTCTCTCAGGACACAATCCAACACACTCAATTATCTGCTAATCAGGGCCATTTTGTCAGAGGTTATTGCCCTGAAGTATCAATTATAGGAACATTATTAATACTTTATGGAGAAACCACTTGCATGAAAGTGTTAAACTCATGGGGCGAGCCCTTCACCCCTCCCCTCCCCGCTAGGACCCACCATCTGCCATCTCTTTTCACCCCCATTCAATTCTCCAACTGGGGAATCCCATTTCCATGACCCACTAGGTCTCCTGGGAAGGAGCCACGGCCACGATGATGTTCCAAATCCTGTCACCTGTGACCAGACTAGCATTCCCATCTCTTAATGCCACCAGCTGGCAACCAAAGCCAAGCCATCACTATCTCGGGATGAGGGAGGGAAGCTGAGGGCCGTGGGGCTGAAGGAACAAGATGGCTGTGTGTGTGTGTGTGTGTGTGTGCGCTTGCACCTTTCTCTTTGTCTCTGTGTCTCTGTCTCTCTCTCTTTATCCATCTCCCTCTCTCTGTCTTTGTCTCTGTGTATATATCTATCTTCCCCTCTCTCTCTTCCTCCCTCCCTTCATCCTCCTCCTTCTCTCTCTCTCCAATATTGTCCTTTCAAAGAAACAAAGAATAGATACACAGGGACTCTCATTTCAGAATACTGCCTTTTCAGGATGCTGTCTTTTCTGTTCCCTAGAACCCACTTCTTCTCCATACTGGACACAGATTTCTCACCATTGTGGAGGCACCATCAACACAGAAACTGGAGGAATGACTCTAAAAAAAACCGTGTGATGTAGAGGACCAAACATGAAAAGGACTTAAGAGAAAGATCAATGAGAGTTCCAACCCCACAACTGGCAGTGGGATCTCAGGCAAGTCGCCGAACCTCTCGGAGCCGTGGTTTTCAAATCTCCCAGGATACAGAATAGCTTAGAATGCCAGCTGGACCACTTACTAATTGTGCAAACTTGAGAAAGTTATTCCACCTCTCTGAACCTCAGCTTTTCGCACATAGGATAGAAATAGTTCTGTCCATATGCTGGAGCTATGATGAAGGTTAGATGAGAATGCGCACAGAAGCACTGGCCCAGCACCTGACACATTCCATCCGCAGGGAGCAGGATACTCAATCTGCAGTGGAGCCCTGGGGTTGAAATACTTGTTTGAAATACACAATGAATGTAAATGATCAATGGCAGTAAGTTCTCTCAGCTCCTACACCTGTGAATAATTACATAATTGCCAGGAGGGGAAGGGTTAAGGGCCTTTCCCACCTAGAACAGAGAGCAGAAGTAACCCCCGGAAACCCCTTCCAGGGTTCTGGCATCGTGGGGTGGTGCCCAGACCGCCTGGGAGGAGTTGGCTTTCAGGAATGGATGAGAATCTCCACTGTCATGACCCAGCAAGCCTAGACCTGCCCTTCACAATCAGGCACCTCACCAGCAGAAAGGAGATTCGACCCCACGTGGGAATCTCCTATAATCTGGGTCATAGGCCAAGTTTAGTCTCATGAGAAAAAAAGAAAGGGAGGGAGAATTTGCTAGAACTTTGCTAGAATTTCCTAGAAAGGAAGGGAGAATTTGCTTTGGTCTTTAGTGGTCTCTCCATCACTGTCAACCCCATTCTGTGGTTTAGAAAAGCGACGTAGAAACATGGTGTGTTCATGCGTTCACCCATAGTTGATGAGTCCAGGAGTATGATCACGTGGGAATGGGGAAAACCAACTCAGGAGCAGATCAGTTCTGGAGTTTGGCTAATGTGCTAACATAAGTATCCATCTATGCATGTTTAAAGCTTCCTGTAACTCCTGATCAACATAAAGGACTATGAGTTAGTCCATTTGGGGAGGCAAAGACCAAGAACAGGAATGCAACACCCAAGAGTTGGAAGAATGTCCAAAATTTTTCATCATTCCCAGTTCAACTGGGTACAGACATCAAAGAATGAATGTCATTCATCACTGTGAGGTTCGGGGTCAAAAATGTCAACCCGAACATAGCTTGAAGTGCAGAAACAAGTCTGCCATCTCTTTCCTGGAGGCCGAGGGCAGTCAAGGTGTTTGGCCGACTTTGAGAGAAGCCCATCCAATGAAGAGAGACGGCCAACACGACATGCAGCGTCCAGTGCATGTGACCAGAAAGGAGGAATGGACGCTTGTAGACAAAAGACCTCCAGAGCATGTTCGGGGCAGCCCGGCCCGGTGAGCCGTGTTGGTTGAAGGCCTAAGGTGCTGAGAATGAGTCCTTCCACTCCTTGATCACAGGGTATAAATGTGCTGTTCGGTGGGCCTGGGTAATTAGCGTTGGTGGCAAGCAGTTATAGGGTTAAGTGCTACCAGGGGTTTGAGCTGGGCTGACAGAGCCTGAGCCGCAGAGTGGGGTGGTTGCCTAGCAACAACACCTGTAGCACATTAAGCAGCCAGTCAGCTTTGTCAACTTCTAGCAGGGGCTTTGTAGAGCGGAAGGTGGGGGTGGAAGAAGGATCAGGAGGCACAGAAGTGGAAAGCTGGACAGTGGCTCTCAAGACGGAAGAGGGTGCAGAATTGAGAGTCCCGCCAACAAGGCTTTATGCCTCTTTTCTTCAAGCAGAAGCAGGTAGGCAGCTAGGGTGGGAGTCCAGAGTAGGTGTCAGTAAGGCTCTTATATCTTCCTAAGACCCTCACATGAAGCACCACTTGAAGCTAGAACCCCCTTCCTCAACCCAAGCTCTCAAAGAAGGCATTTTGGGATTTGCTAATTTGGGGAGGGTCTGGGAGAATGAGAAGGAGGCGTTCTGTGGTTTTGTTTTCAGATCCGGGAGGACTGGGGGCTCATTCTGCTGATTCATCTTTGAGGAAGGACCACGGAGAAGAAGCAAAGACTCTGAGAGGGTAAAATCTTTCTCACCGCCTTCCTTTCACACCTTCCCTGTCACACTTTCCCATGCATCTCTCTGGACCCCATCTCACGCACACATGAGATTCAGCTGAAAAAAAGAAAAGATTTGGGGAAGGGCAGAGAATTTACTAATACTTGCTGCTGTCTTTATAGAATTCATGGTCTAGCTAGCCCCTTGATTTTTCTCACAATTTCCAAGCTGCCTGAGAGGGCGGGGAGCAGAGAGTGGTGTATTTAAGGGGAGGGGCCTATTCTTTTGTAGCCCTGACAACCAGAAGACTTGGAGTCAACCCCACCATCACTTGTAAGCCATGTAGCTTTTGGCCAATACCTGCACTGAGGCTCAATTTTCTCATCTGTAAAGTGGGGGGTTATTACAGCTGTCCTACTTACCTTATGGGAATCAAAGAACACCATCTTCTGCTCCTTCTCATTCTCCCAGGCCCTCCCCAAATTAGCAAATCCCAAAGGCCGTTTAAGTAAAAGCACGTTACAAACACTGTAAGTTCTCCTACATGTATAAAGCAAGGTAATGCAAAGATGCCCATGTATCTGCTTTTCTGGTCTGACCTATTTGCTGTTTGACCCAAAGCAGACAAGAGAGGGGGCAGCCTTGTGGTGGTTGCTGGGCAACTCAGTGGCAGAAGGGCTCTGAGAGAAGGCCTATTCAACTATTCTGCTCTAGGTTCACTGATTTGAATCCAGCCCTAGCCCAACCACTATGGTAATCATTGGGTTTGGAATTCAGAGAGTCTGACTTTCAGAAGACATTTGGCTTATCTACCACCCACTGAATTTTCACCATACACTCATGCATGAGGTTAGTGAGGGAGTCTGGAGAACCTGGCTCATGGGCCCAAATGTGCATCTAACCCTCCCTCCCCTCCACAGATCAAGCTTCTCCTTCTCGATTATTGTAAAAGGTGGTCCAGTGACTTCCCAGGTGGCTGAGTGATGAAGGATCCGCCTGCAATGCAGGAGACACAGGTTTGATCCCTGGCCTGGGGGGATTCCCTGGAGAAGGAAACGGCACCCCACTCCAGTATTCCTGCCTGGAAAATCCCATGGACGGAGGGGCCTGGTGGGGTACCATCAATGGGGTCTCAGAGTCAGACACGACTGAGCATGCACACGCCAGTGAGTAGGGGCACGTGTGTGTCCCCTTGGATTTCCACATCAGCATGCCAGCCACAGCTGCCGCCGCCTGAGGATGCCCCTCCTACCTTGATCCTCCCTTCACGTCTGAAAAAGCAGGCAGTCTCCCTTTCCACACATCAGTTAAGATAGATGCTCCCCAACCCTTGAAGTCGCACCACATCTGATTAGGAAAAAGGAGAATGTGTGCGGAAACCAGTAGCGTGAAGCCCACCCAGGCCAATGCAGCTACTTACCGGCCCCGGAGCGACCAGACCCCTGCGTGGTTCTGTGGGCCTTCTGCCTGCATGGCCGTGGGGTCTGCGGATGCCCCGCCACCCCCAGGGTGACAGATAGTGTGACTGTGAGATGCTCACTCCACGGCTTCTCCAATCCCCGTGTTGTGCCGTTATTTTCATGCTCTGGGTTATATTTAACTCAAGTCATAATATTTGAAGGGGGGGGTGTGTGGTTGGAAGCCTGCTGTTTCACCAAGAAAGGCATTTGAATATTCTCGGTTCCAGAGAATTCCAAGGGCTCCGGGAAGAGAGTGAGGCGGCTGCCCCAGATTTGTCTGACACATCGCGGTCACGTGGACTCCATTAGTGGATGACTGAGGCAGTGAGCAGGCAGCCTAAAGGAATGTTGTAGAAACGATGAAGAGGAGTCAGTGAGTGATGTCAGCAGGAGGCTGATGCCTCTGGGGGTCCCAGGGCACTCGCCCCACACATCCCCACAGGGAGGGAATCTCTTAATTGGCAATAGCGCCTGCCTTGTCAACCACCCCACCTCTTACAGCTGATGTCAGTCTGAGGGGGAGGCAGAATCAAGTCCCAGGTGACGTGAGTAGCACTCTCAGCTCATCAGCCGCAGAGGCTCTCCCGATGCCTCTGATAAGAAAAGGATGCATCCAGAGGGAACCCATCCTCATCCTGGGGGGGTGGGGGGTCAATGCTTCCCCCCAGAGAAGCCCCAGCAAGGTTGTTTGTGTGCATGCTCAGTCACTTCAGTCGTGTCCGACTCTGTGAGACCCTATTGTCTGTAACCCATCAGGCTCCTATGTCCATGGGATTCTCCAGGCAACAATACTGGAGTGGAGGTTGCCATCCTCCAGGGGATCTTCCCGACCTAAGGATCGAACCTGCGTCTCTTACGTCTCCTGCATTGGCTGGCAAGTTCTTTACCACTGGCACCACCACCACGGGGCAAAATCCAGGGCAGTTCAAAAACTGTAGAAACACAGCTTCCTTCCAAGACAAAGATATCCCTGAAGACCTAAATTCACCTGTTTCCAGATTGTATGGACACCCCATAGGTACTTTTAAATTCCGAATCTCTAAGCATATTTTCCAAAAGTTCTTTGTGTGTTACGTTACACAACACATTTCTCTGGGAGACTCCAACTTTGGCTTTTGGGGTTTTTTTTTTGGCATCACTTCCCTGAGCCAGGAAGGGCAGTTTGGGCGGAATCCCAAACGCACGGAGGTGGCGTCTCCGAGTAGATGGAGAGTGAAGACAGGCGGGCCTGCCTCGTGTTTCTTATTATGGTGTCTAGACACGGGCGGGTCTCGAGGCTGCAGGAGACAAGAGGTGTCATGTCCCAGAGCACCAAACACTTTCCAGTGTGAGCAGACTCCAATCCCCTCACCAGCGAGGGCAGCTGGCAGGAGATCCGCAGGGTGTTCCGTGAGGACAGGTCCTACTCACGCCTCTAAGGGTCTTGCCAGGCAGAGGAGTCCAGGATTCAGTGACTCAGGGGTTGGAAATTAAGGAGGCCCTTACAGTTGGGGGCTACCCCTGTCCCTGGCCGTGGAGACCACCATCTCCACTCCAGTCAGAACGAAAGCACTAAAACCAGCCTCTGCTTCACATTCATGGGAACTGACATATGGTATAATTTTTTTTTAAATCTTCCGAGTTCCCTAGGCAGCTTTGACGTGAATATTAATACTAACATAATTTCATGATGATTAGAGAACACAATTAGGGGCTATTAATAATGACACAAATAATGACATTTAAGGCCTCATTTTTAATTTGAGTAATATTCTGTCTGGTGGTATTTAAACAGTCCTGTCTAGCACAATTAGGGCAGTGCCAGGGTGTAGTCACTGCTCACAGAATCCGTCAGGCCCACCTCAACCACCCACCTGTGTGGCAGAGGGGATGGATGGGGGGCGCTGGACCTCAGATGTCCCAGCCTCAGCCCCTCAAGACAGAGGGCCCTGTGAGTGGATTGCAACACAAGAGTCCAACTCGAGAAAGATGGGTGGCAGCTGGAGTGGAGCCCACGAGAAGCGGTCACTTTCATCCTGAAACACCGCTCTCTTCCTGAGAGCTGGAGGGACCAGAGTAGGTGTCCATGTGTGCACGTCAGTCCTGGTTGTGCTGCAGAAAGTAGCTCCCGTTCCCTCCCGGAAACCTCTCCAACCCATCTTCCGTCACATTGCCCTACTCCTGGCTTAGCATCCAGCACATTTGATTCTAATTATCTGTTTGCTCACCCACTTCCCCAGCAGTCTGCTCACTTGTTGAAGGGCTGGAGTGGCTATTTGCTTTTACCTTGTCTCTTTGCCCTCAGTTCCCAGGCACATAGTAGGTTGTCTGTGAATATTTGTTGAATGACTTAATGACCAAATGACAGTGTTCTGCCTTCCATCCATTGGGCACATGTTGGAAGCTGAAATCCCATGCCTGCAGGAGCTCTAAACCGCATCATGTGGGCATTTCTGCTGCTGCTGCTGCTGCTGCTGCTGCTGCTGCTGCTGCTGCTGCTGCTGCTGCTAAGTCGCATCGGTCGTGTCCGACTCTGTGCAACTCCATAGACAGCAGCCCAACAGGCTCCTCTGTCCCTGGGATTCTCCAGGCAAGAACCCTGGAGTGGGTTGCCATTGCCTTCTCTGGTGGGCGTTTCTAACTAATGCTAAACATGTGGAAGATGATTGGGTTGGCCGAGGGGTTGCACAGAGAGGAAATGTCTGTGAAATACAAAACTTCAGGCAGAAGCCAGGGACGGTTAGGATTTAACCCAAAGTCCTTGACCTTGGTTAAATGGCATTGGGGAAAAAACATACTCTAATTTCATGATGTATTTTGGTGTTATAGACTTGATTCTATATGATGAAAATTGACAGCTAAGCCTGAACTAAAAGCTGGATTTTTTTTCTCCCAGCTTGGGATTCTGCAGCAGAAAGGAGGAACCAAAATAACAAACTTTCTGTTAAGTGAGACTCTTCAGTGAAAAGTAGGAAGAAGAGGGGGAGGAGGAGGAAAGGAAAGGGGAGAGGAGGACGAAGAGGTGGGGGCTGGAGAGAGGAAAGAAAATCGGTGAGCATTTATCCTGGGCCGGCATCTCAGGCACTTGACACCCACTGTCTTCTTTGATCCTCATAGTAATCCTACGAGATATAGATTATTATTACTATTTTCGTTTCACGGATGGTAGAACTGTAGTTTAAAGAAGTTAAATCAACGTGCCAGGTCCCACAGTAACGGGTGCTGATCCCAGCCGCAAACCCATGTCAGTTAGACTCCAGAAGGTAGACGATCACCACCCACTGAACTCGGACAGGTGACTGAGGGGGAGGACACGTGGGGTGCTGAGCCTCGGCAGAGGGATGGGAGAGGAGGCAGCTCCTCGATGCCCCTCCCACCTGAGGCTCCTGTGGGGTCTGCAGGGGGACAAAGGGAAATCCACTGGCCCAGGGCCAGAGCAGGCAGCCCTAGGACCAAAGAGGGCAGGAGCCTGGGCTCCTGGATGGGTGTCCTCAGACACGTCCGAGGACAAAGCTGGCGGGCAGCCGGCTCCAGCGCAGGCCAATGGGGCTTTGGCCGAGGCCAGTGAGGCCACAGAGGCCGGGGCAGGGTGTGCAAACAGCAGGGGAAGTTAAGTGGAACCTTTCTGGGTAATTGACTCTGTCTGCCCACAGGACCCCCTGCCAGGCTCAGGCAGGCCCAGGCCTGATACGCTGCAGCCTGTCTGGAGTCTGTTCTGTGAGGCAGAGCGCCTGGCTGACAGCAGGCTGGTAATTTTGTTATAAGACTCCCCCCTTCTGTCTGCAAGCCTTCTTTTGTCTGAGTTCCTATGCCCACAGGCAGGATGGGACTAAATGGAGGATGAGGGGCTCAGG
This sequence comes from Capra hircus, assembly GCF_001704415.2. Taxonomy (NCBI): domain Eukaryota; kingdom Metazoa; phylum Chordata; class Mammalia; order Artiodactyla; family Bovidae; genus Capra; species Capra hircus. The sequence continues at coordinate 56,110,503 of NC_030822.1, forward strand.
GGTGAGGAGTCTAGGCTGAGCCCCCACACCCACCAGAGGCCCTCCAGCCTCCTTCAGCATCCTTTCCAGGTGTTGAGCTGGTACCCACAACCCTCCCAGCAGCAAAACGGGCGTGGGGGATTCAGAAGGGCACTGGGTTCCCATCAAGGGGTTCTTGCAGCAGCAGGAAGCCCTCGAAAGCCCCCAGAGCTGGTCACTCATCAATGTCCTCCTCCTAGGGTTAAACACTTATTTTCTGCTGCTACTTACCACCATCCCCCAAATCCTTCCCTCTCCTTCCTGGTCTGCACAGCCTGGGCATTCTGCCCACCCAGCCCTCAGACTCAGTCTCCCAAGGCAGCAGCAGGAAACATGGTCTGCCTAGCAGGTGATCTTGGGATCACCATGCCTGACCATTTGGAGAAGTAGCTGGAGAGGTTCATGTGGGGGGCTCAGGAGGGCCCAGGGGAGATGGAAACACCAGAATCAAGGGTGGCATGAGGGTGGAGCTTCCTGGGACCCAGGCTGGGGACAAAGAGGCAGAGCAGCCACGTAAAATAAGGCAGGGGCAGAGCTAGGCCACCCACCTCCCACTCCAGCTCCTCTCCTGGCTCTGGGGCTGCTTTCCACTCTGGGTTTATACAGGTTTGAATCAACATTCTCATCTTCCTCTGCTCACCTGTAGCTTCTCCCAGAGCCCCGAGGTCTGCGACTGACACTGCCATTCTCCCAGCTGAGAGACTCCTGATGCGCCCCCACAGCCAATCAGAAGCTGAGTAACACGGATTCCCCTTCCCCATGTCTCCCTACATTCCATGGGTACCAGTTAAGGAGAAGCCCTCAGACCATCTTGCCCAGACTGTCACAAATGCCCCCTTGCCCACCTCTGGGACTTCTAGTTCTCCCCTACTTCACCCTCTTCTACCTATACCATTATCAGAATTAAATTCACAAAAGGTAAAGTTACTATATGTTCAACATTTACAAAGAGCTGACCACGTGCCAGGCATTATTCTAAGCACTCCACAGACATGATTTATTTGATCCTTACAACAACTTCATGGAGGTAAGTACTGTTTATCATTCTCATTTTACAGATGAAGGAACTGAGGCACGGAGAGATTAAATAACCTGCCCAAAGGTGCATAGTTAGCTAAGCAACAATACAGCCAGGAATCAAAATCTCCACTCTTTCTCCTAAGAGTAGCAATGGTCACATTACACTGTTTTTACTCAGCAAACTTTCAGGGTTTTCTCACTCTCTGCTGCTGCTGCTGCTAAGTCGCTTCAGTCGTGTCCTACTCTGTGTGACCCCAGAGACAGCAGCCCACCAGGCTCCCCCGTCCCTGGGATTCTCCAGGCATGAACACTGGAGTGGGTTGCCATTTCCTTCTCCAATGCATGAAAGTGAAGTCGCTCAGTCATGTCCGACTCTTTGCAACCCCATGGACTGCAGCCTACCAGGCTCCTCCATCCATGGGAGTTTCCAGGCAAGAGTACCTACCCCAAATCCATCTCCTTAGCTTCTACGCTTCAAAACCCTGTCCTAACCTACCTTCCTACTCTCATTCTCAACCCCCACATTCCAGCCCAAGCCGCTGCATCTTCTTCCCCAGGTGCTATTGAGCCTGGGAAACCTTGTTCTCAGTGTACCTTCTATCACCCCGTTTCTGCTTGCCCAAATCCCTCCCTTCTCATCCTCCAGCCCAGCCAAAAGTCAGGCTTTGCCCTTTTTGAACTCTTCTTAGATTGTTACAATGGCAAGAGGATTGGCCTGGGACCTACCAGGTTAAAATACTTAATCTCCTTAATGGTTCCGTCACCTTAAGAAAGCAAATTCACCTCTCTGAGTGTCAGTTTCCTAGTCTATAAAATGGGAGTGATGACAAGAGTGCTTTATTTTCCAGAGTTGTAATGGCTAAAGGAAGTGATTTGAGGAGAGTGTCTGGCTCCTAGTGGACCCTCAGTAAAGGTTAACATCCACCCCCTGCCTCCCAGCTTCTTGCCCTCACAGCTTTCATCATGTCTCCCTGGCATTTCAGCTGTTCAAATTCTCAGGAAACTAAGTTATCTAAGGGCAAGGATAACCCATCAGTCTCTGCATTCTCCTGCACTACTTGCCAAATGCCCAACATCGCTGGTGCTCCATCAATGAATGAATAAAGGTACGAATTCATCTAAATGTTTGACCAGGGTCAATTTAAATGTTAGAAAGGGGACCCGCCTACCAAAGGAGATAGATCCAGATGATCTCTGAGCTCTCTTCAACAATCTCTTTCTAAAGAGAATTTGTGTAAAACACAAAATTCTCTCCCTATCTCATAGAGACATCAGCATGAGGTCACATTGACTCCTCAGATCCATTTCCAGCCCACTCACACTTTTTCTCCTCCAAATTCTTTTTTCCAGGGGTCTGGCATTTCCAGTCCATACCAGGAAGCTGAGGTTCTCCGGTGGCCCAAAGCACGGCGGCCCCTGGTGGAAAAGTCAAACCAGCAAATAGAAATGTCACTCAATCATTTCCCTGTGCTTTCCTCTCTTTGGCCTTCTCCACCACATATAATGAGAACTGCTTTTTGCCCAAATATTGTTTGAATTTCAAATACACAATTTCCCCCAGGGGTGACCAGATGAAAAGAGAACTCTGGTTTGCAACATAAGACCTCTGTGCGGAAGTTGCCTTGAATGAACACCGAAACGAAATTTTTATTGAGCTCCTTGAAATGACAGAAGCACATCAAGGCAACCAGGCTCCCTTCCCACTGTGGTGTGCTAAAATTATTTTAAATGAACACCAAGGAAGCACCCCTCAAGGGGTGAGGAAAGAAGGAAAGGATTTTAAACACAGTGGGCAAAATAATAAATCCGTTCGTGGCATCTAACCCATCCCTACAAGCACCCCAGCATGTGTCTTCCGATGTGTCTCTCTGTACAGACTCTGACTGTCCACAGCTGGGGCTCTTAATCAGAGGGAGAAGGACAGTCTAAGAGGCCCTAGGGCAATGATTCTCAATCCTGACTGCATTAGAATCTCCTAACGTGTTATAGAAAAAACAGATGCCCAGATCCCACCCTGGACCATGTAAATCAGAGTCTCTATGTGTGAGGCCCAGGCCTCAGAATTATATAAAAGCTCCCAAAGGATTCAAATGGGCAGCCAGGGTAGGGTGTATGCATCAATTTAGAGGGTATAACCCCCGGAAATGGCAGCTAAACTTGTGTATGTGTGAGAATATGTGTGTGTTTCTCTCATCATAGTGAAAGTCACTCAGTCGTGTCCGACTCTGCGACCCCATGGACTAAACGGTCCATGGAATTCTCCAGGCCAGAATACTGGAGTGGGTAGCCGTTCTCCAGGGGAATCTCCCCAACCCAGGGCTCAAACTCAGGTCTCCTATACTGTAGGTGGATTCTTTACCAGCTGAGCCACCAGGGAAGCCCGAGGGGTCAGTTTCAGACAATTCTTTAAAATATCTGCAACTCTAAACAGGTTCTCATAATACGACTATACCTTATGTCATGGGTTCCTTCCAACTAGCAAATGATGTGTACCTAAGATGTTGCTGAGGGTTAGGAGCTAAGGGGCAAACAAAAGTTCTCTGGTTCCTTGAGCAGTGAGCTTGTTGATCAAGATTCCACATGGCAACAAGCTGTCAGTGAGGGGCTCAGGGACACTAATGAGGGAAGGCCCACTGAAGAACAGAGGGAAACATTCTCACAGGCAAAAACTGGGCCCCGGTGTAATTTACTATTTCGGCAGCCCTGCCTGTGGCTCAGCTGACAGCTGTGCCCAGCTTGGCCTCCAAATCTGGACATCAGAAGCCATGACCAGAGAGAGGGTTGAGTGCCCAGGATCTCCTATTTTGGGAGCTCCATAGCTCTGGCTGGCCACTGCACTCCATAAAACTCTCCTGAGAGCCAGCTAATAAGTGTGTGTTGGGGACCGGAGGGAGGCAGATGATGGTGGAGTCCCTAAGCAGCATCTGCAGGACTAAGAGGCCCCTTGGAGTTTTCAGTACCATCAGAACATGATTTCAATAAATCCAGGGAGGAGGCAGGGTAGGGGGCAGAAAGTGGGGCAAGGAGGGAAGGTGCTGGGCTCACCAGCCCCCCAGAAACCCTCCTCCAAGCCCTGGAGCCTATTCTGTTAACAGCACCACTCTCAGCCCCTCCTCCTGCCCGGCTCCCACCCCCACCGCTCAAGGCTTCGTGGGATATCAGAATTTAGGCTCCTCCAGGGTACAGCCAGGCCTGCCTGTAGCCCCGCCATGGCCAAAAGGCAAGAGGGCCAGCCTCGGGGGCTGCCCAGCCCCAAGTCAGCTGCCTAAGTGCTCAGCCCCGCTCATGAAAGGGCCCCCTCTTCCTCTCTTCTCAGCCCTGCGCTCTAATTTATCCTCGCCTTTGATAACCAACTCCAAACACATTGAGTCGAGGCCCGGCCATCAGCGCACAAAGGCCTGTGCTCTCCCGGCTGAATGCGCACTTCACTCTTGGGGGGATTTCTATAGAAGGCGAAATCCACCAAACAAGCTATTACACTTAAATCAGACAATGCCCGAGGTGACGGCGAGGATACCAGCGTTAATGACTCAGCTAGCAGCGGGCTTCTCTATGTGGAAGCTCTACCGCAGCATGGCAGAGCAACCCGCTGCCCTTCCCAGCCTCGCGGCCAGATCCCTCTCCTGCTCCCGCACTAGAAAGTTGACCCTCTGCGTCTGCCGGTTCTCTGAATCCTGAGTGTTGATTCCCCCAGGCCCACGTAGACTGACTCTTGATTCCCTTTTTTGCTTAGGAAAAAGAACTGAGAAATGAAGCCTGCCTGCCCCCTTCTCTCGCCTTCATTCTGAAGATGAGGAAACCATGGGGATTGTTGAAAGTCACATAGGCAGCTGGAGACAAAGCCAGGATTAGAATCTCTTGTTTCTCGCCTCGTCCAATTCATACAAGAACTAATATAAATTAAGCGATGCGCATAAGGCACTTTGCATAGCTTCCGGCACAGGAAAACGTGCTCGATAAACATTGGTTGTTATTCGTTGTAGTAGTAGCAGCATTTTTATAAGTCGCCCAAACTGCTCAAGGAGGGCTTATCATGAGCCAGACAGTCTTAGGGTGCTGCGCACAAACAGTAAACAGAACGCAGCCCTGCCCTTCTGGAGCTCCTACTCTCATGGAAGATTCAAATGGAAAAGACTCAGACAATCGTATAGTGTATAGCGGTGTACAGTGGAGAGTGACAGCACAGGGGAAGTAAAGGATGCCTTCGGGTGTGCAGGGAGAGCTCCCGATGCAGGCTTGGGAAGAGAATCTGGTGTCTCGGCTGAGAGGGAAGGAGGAGCTGGATCTAGCCAGGTGAAGGGAGGTGGGAAGGAGAGAGACTGGCTGGGGAAAACAGAGACTTCTAGGAGGAGGGTATAACTGAGTTGTAATTGAATGTGAGAAGGCAAACAAGGACTGTCAAGGTGCATGAGGGCAAGATGCGACAGGCTAACTGACTTGGGTGTATCAGGGGAGGCACACTGACTGAAACCGCCCACCCTGGCCAGGCAACCATAGTAACCATTTGCATGAGTTAGTTTATGACAGGATGTCCCAGTCAGGAACACGGAACTAATAAGCCACCACCAACCAGAAAAATTCAGGAAAGGTCAAAAGGAGAAGCCACGTGTCCTACCACCTCCCAGAATCCTTCTTGCTGGCAACCATCTTGGCTGAGCAACCATCTTGGCTGAGCAACGCGTTCACCACCAGGAAAGACCCTGCTGCTGCTGCTGCTGCTGCTGCTGCTGCTGCTAAGTTGCTTCAGTCGTGTCTGACTCCGTGTGACCCCAGAGACGGCAGCCCACCAGGCTCCCCCGTCCCTGGGATTCTCCAGGCAAGAACACTGGAGTGGGTTGCCATTTCCTTCTCCAATGCATGAAAGTGAAAAGTGAAAGTGAAGCCGCTCAGTCGTGTCTGACTCCTAGCGACCCCATGGACTGCAGCCTACCAGGCTCCTCCATCCATGGGATTTGCCAGGCAAGAGTACTGGAGTGGGGTGCCATTGCCTTCTCCGAGGAAAGACCCTGGGTCAGAGTAATTGACCAAAGAAAACCCGGAAACAAGTCCCATCAACATAAAACTCGAGACTAAGCGCCACATGGCAGAGCAGTTCTCCCGGGTTCCCTTTCCCTGCTGCTCTCCACCCAGCTGCCCCTTCCCAATAAAGTCTCTTACTTCGTCTGCATGTGTGTCTCCTCGGAAAATTCATCCCCAAGTGTCACTCAAAAGCTCACTCTCAGGGCCTGGCAGGGGTCCCCCTTCCTGCAACGGATGGGGGGAAGACAGGGTGGTACAGGGAGGAAGGCCAATGGTTGTGAGATGTGAGACTGGAGACGCAGGCACAAGTCATCTCACGAATCACATGAGAAGCCATAGGAAGGAGCCTGCGCTGGAGGAGTCAAGGGATCACAGGATCCACAGGCATGGGGAGGTCACAGGGGAAATGGGCTTGAGGGTGGTGGTGGGTGGGCATGCGTGGAGCAGTGCGGGGAGACCACTTAGCAGGTCAAGGCCCAGTTTAGCACTCGTTTCATTTCAATCCACTGCATGCCTGCAAGCACGCTAAGTCGCTTCAGTCATGTCCAACTCTTTGAGACCCCATGGACTATAGCCCACCAGGTTCCTCTGTCCGTGGGGTTCTCCAGGCAAGACTACTGGAGTGGGTTGCCATTCGCTCCTCTGGGGGATCTTCCCGACCCAGGGATGAAACCCACATCGCATATGACTTCTGCATTGGCAGACGGGTTTCCTTCACCACTAGTGCCACCTGGGAAGCCCTTCAACCATTGTGTGGTTCTAATCATGAGTCACCAAACAAGGCCCACTATTAGGAGAACTCATGGGGAGTGGGGGGAGGAATAAGCTGAAAGTAGACAGCTCTGGCCACAGGAAGAGAGAAATCAAACAACAACAGGTTTCCCTGGCCACTTGGACCATGATCCAAAGCTTGGAGCATCCAACAGTGAGAGCAAGTTCTTCCCCACCAACCAGATATGTGACCTTAGGCCACCTCCATTTCCCCATCTGCACAGTGAGGACATTCACTAAGAAAGTGGTAAGCTGCCTTGCAATTCTCCCATTCTGTTGTTAGAAGGCTTGCTTTGCATTTTAATGTTTATAAAAACAAGACAAATGGTTTGCACGCTATAATAAGGAAACACAGCACATCCAGATCAAGTGTCATGCACAGCAGACATTTCCTCTTCTGGGTCCAAGAGACCCAGCTTTGACAAGGTCGAGGAAAGGCTGCTTGGGAGCTGTGGTTCTGAATGTCCAGGCTTCTTCTCACAGCCTGTGCACAGTTCCCTGGTCTTCAGGAAACCCTCTTCCCAAGGCCATTGCCCTGAGGAGCGAGGTTCTACAGAAGGCCATGTCTCTCTCTCTCTCTCTCACCCAATAGCCCTGGCAGCTGCTAAGGCAGATACCAAAGTTCCAAGGACTGGGGGCAAGCGAACAATACAGTGAATTCAGGCTGGAGTGAGAAAAGAAAAAAACCGCATCAGAGCTGTTTTTGGCTGGAAAGTTGCTCTCTATCCCGTAGCTTTAGGACGCCAGCAGCGTAGCATCCAGAGGCACACAGCTGCATGGAACAATTCAAAAATTGCCTTGTTGGACTACAACGTGCCAATTTTTCAAATCTAGAGCCATTTTCACTATTACAGTCTGTGCCGCCTAAGCCCAGAGAATTTTCTTCTGGGAGGGAAAATTGATTCCGAGGTTACCATTAACCCCCATTAGCACAGCACGCCCCATTCCAAAACCATTCTTGGGAACCAAGGGGGCCAGAGGAAGCTCAAGAGACCCACAGCGAGGTTGGTGCCCAACATCCCGGGTGCTAACAGCCAAAGTCCATTAGCCCCATCCTCAGGAGGGCAAGGGCAAGAGAGTGCATGAGATGGAGAGAGGTGAGCGAGAGGAAGCAGAGAAGAATCTGGGCATGAGCTTTCCCGGGAATTCCTAGGCTTTGGGAGTTTCCTGGCACAGCTCACTTAATTTGGGTGGCTTGAGAACTTACATGAGCCGAAGAGCAGGAGCCAAGGCTAAAATCTGCAGAGATCCTCTGGATTTCGGTCTGCAGCTCCCACCTGTGACTCCGCTCTCTAATAGGGGCCAGCATCTCAGAGGGAAATGTTCTCCAGGAACTGGTTTGGAGGTGCCCATCCACCCCCATTCCTTGCACCCAGCTGCTCAGGGCCCGGGTCTCTGCCAGATAACACAGCTCTAAGGCTTTGTCTGCCCTGGTGCTGTATATGGAAAACCACTCCAAGCCATTCTAAGCACAGTCAAGAGCCAGCTGCCTTGATCATGGGGTGTGCTGTGACCTCCATCTCCCCAAACATAGAGCAAAGACCCACCAGTTCAGCAGAGAAGGCAGCGGTGACAGCGACTGCTGCAAAGCCAGGAGAGAAAGACAACTGGGAACAAAGGGGGAACAGCGGGCAACCGAGGAGGGCAGCACATCCACTGATCTCTCAAGCGTTATTTTTCACACACCGTTGAAGAGCAGTAGGCACTGGTCTTGGATCCGGCGAGCCCGAGAAGGAATTCTGGCTCTGCCGCTTGACCCTGGACAAGTTACTTACTCTTTCCGAGTCTCTGTTTCCTCTTCCCTAGCCTAGGAAGTAAAACATAACCACCGGGCAAAGTGGATGTCAATATTAAGTGAGATAATATAGGAAAGGGGTGATTATATAATAGTTTGCTCCAAAATATGTCTGTATGTACATACGTGAACAACTAAGGAAGCCCACCCTCCATTCGAAAACATCTCTCTCTTGTTTACAGAATGACACTGCTTCATTCTTCTTGCAAGAGTTGGCCTCAGTGCCTGAGATTGTGACTAGGTGGATGACCAGCTCTGAACTGGCCGGAGAGCGTTCCAGCCTCCTTCGTGCTCCAGTAGTGCCTCTCCAGCACTGTTGGAGAGAGGAAAGCGCTCTGATACAGCATGGCTTCCCTCCACAAATATTTAGAGCATCTTCCAGATGTTAGGTCCTCTGCTAGGCACTGGGGCTCCAAGATGAACCATATCTGGGCCACTCCCAGCCCTCCAGGGTGCCAGGGAAGCCAACACAGCAGACCCATAAATACAGCTCATCACAACCCTGCAGGGAGAGGGCAGGGAGGGCTCATAACAGGGTCAACAGCAGGGGGGGCCAAAGAGGGCGCCCCCAGGCGTGGGCCCCGGCACAGCGGTTGCGTCTGTCCCTGCAGACACTGGGAAGTTGACCTCTCTGAGTCATGGGGTGATTTGTGCCGGAGGGGAGGGGAGCGCGCAGGGCTAAGTGCTGACGGGACGTCCCTGTCAACACAATGTTCCGCCTGGCCGGGCCTTCATATATAAAGATATTTAATGAATTAGTTAATTAATGAGAGGAGTTTGATTGATAGATCATATGGCGCTCGCAGCAGGGTGAGTCTGACCCTCGATATCGCCGCCTCGGCTGCAATCCGTCCCCCTCATTGGTCGGGAGAGCGCGGTCGCTCTGGCAATTTGCATGCATTTAATGTAGCTCTTTAATAGGATGTAATGTTAGCAAAAGCCAAAAGCGCAGCAGCTGTAACTTAAAAGACAGCCCCATTACTGCAAGCCTTATAATTAGGGTAAGAGGGAGACTCGGTCTGCCATATGTTAAACTCTTTTGAGGTTAATAGCTCTGTAAGATTTTTGCAATTTAAAAAAATTACACTTGAAGGATGATGACAAGCCTCATCAATGAGGCGCCTCTCCACCGGAGGAAAGGGACAAGGAGGAGCCCAGGTCCCCCAAGACCGTCTTCCCCGGGGGACGTGACCAGGTGGCCCCTCTCCCGCCGCAGGTCACCCTGTGCCCACCGGCTTCCCGCATCCCGGCCCCATTAGCGCGGGGCAGCCGGCTCAGCTTGGCCCACCTGGCTCCGCGCAGCCCCCGCAGCCTCCGCAGCCTCCGCAGCCTCCGGTCCCCGCAGCCTCCCGGGGAGGCAGGGCGGGCGCCAGGCGATCCGCGCGCCCCAGGCAGAGGAGCAGCACGGCGCGTGCTTACCTTGCAAAGTCCCGGGCAACTTGAGAGCAATTACGGGTCCCCGCAGATGCCCCGGGCGCTGACTGTACAGCCGGGACCCGAATCAGGGAACACGCGGCGAGCGCTGCCCGGGGTGGGAAGAGGAAGTCGCCAGGAATTTGCTTGGTAATTACCGGGCACAAGGCCTTGGGGGTGTTTGTCACCTCTGTGCCATAGCCCACGGGGCAAGGTTGGGGACGGAGTGCGGGGCGAGTGGTGCTGAGCCCTGGCCTGCGCCCGAGGACCCTGGAGCGCTGGCCCCTGCACCCTGGCCGCGACGTAGAACAGAAAGGCCTCCTCACCAAGCCCGCGTGAGGCCGACTGCATCCTCCCAACCTCTGGTGTCTTTCCTGAGGGTCCCTTCCCAGCGACCTAGGGGCACGGGTGGAGGGGGTGGGGTGGCAGGCAGCGGGAGTCAATCTCCGGATACCTGAGCAGCCTCCTCCCGCGGTCCCTCCCGCCGCCTGCGCTCGGCGGGGAGCCGGGGCCGCCAGGCACGTCGTCTCCCTGAGGAGTTCTGCCTCCCGCATCTTTTTCCCTTCTCCCTCGCTGCCTCGCGGAGTGCGTGGGAGTCAGACCAAATTCCTGATGACAGACACTCCAGACAAAACAACAACAAGGAAAAAAGAAGTAATCCCTCTTATTTTTTTTAAAGGGGGCTCTTGTTAAAAGGAAATTACAGGAGAGATCAAATTACTGCTAATTGCACAATTACCTGATTATCTCTGATACCAAAAATACATGAGGTCTTTTTCCCCTTCCCAGCCACTTTGAGAAGTCTCAGGGACATCTCTGGGGAAAGGACACCAGTCTCTTTGGCCCAAACACCAAAGAATATGCAGAAAGGGGGCTTGTGGGTGAGGGTAGCAAAGGGAAGCTTCAGTGGGGCCAGGGTAGACCCCCAGAGAGGAGAAGGAAAAGTTCTGAATTGGGAAAGAGTTGGAGCGTGGGAAGAGAAGTGGGAAAGATAATAGAAACGCATCTCCCAGTGAAGTATATGTCGGAGCTCACAGGGCTTCAATTTGGTGAGACCCATGGAGATCAGGTCAATTGCTCACAGTTTTTGGAGCTCTCTGCAAGGCATGGGGGCCTGAGTTTGAGCTGGTGTTGGGTGGAGAGTTGAGGAAGCTGTTGAAACCTTCTAAACTCTCATTGCCTTTTGGGAGCAGAGATTATTATGGTGGGTTTCTGCAACCCGGGTACAAAAACCTTATTCATATTACAAATCCTGATTTGAAAGGCTGCTTATTGGGAGCTGCTAAAAACAAACAAAATAGTAATAGCCAACTTTTGTTCAGGCTCTATGGTTTATAAAGCATTTTCCCATCTGCTTTCTCACATAATTCTCTCACCTACCCTGTTCCGTTGGAATCCCCATTTTCAAACGCGCTAACAGAGACCCAGATGATGTGAAGAACTCCCCAGAGGTCTCATGAGTTGTCATTGAAACACCCAAAACTCCAGGCCCTGAATCTTTACCATGAATCTCATAGCCTTGTCTTGGGGAGACAAGTGAGGGCTTAAGAGGATTTCTCTGTGTGGGACTGAGGCCGCGTAAATAAGGTGCTGAAGTTGGGCTTTATCATCTTCTTTACCTTCATTATTTTTTTTTTAAGTCAGTGGCCCAGGCACTCTCTGCTTGAATCTGGAGCCTTTTTTCCCATGGGAAAGGACTTCAGTTGACACACCAGCCTGAAATGTCACTTTCGGGTCACCAAAGGTGCCTTGGCTCTTTGATGAGAAAAGGCAGAGCAGGTCCTGGTTGAAGAGTTTGCTTCCTGTTCACCCCCTCCCATTTTGCCAGCCAGTCAGAATGAGGATTGAGTCCCTTCCCTCAGTTCCCCACCCTCTTGCTTCCACTAACAGGGGAGCAGCAGGTGAACAGGCTTCGGCCCCAAGAGCCCTGTCAGAGCCATGCAGACATGAGGGCCACTGCGACTTTCCAGAGGCTCCTCGGCAGTCAAAGCACTCCCACATCCCGCCCCCGCCTCCCTATGGAGTAGCCATGGCAGCTTCAGAATCACCATCCACAGGTCAATAGCAGGGCATTTACGGGCCTTGCAAGCAGCCGGCTGGGCCTCCCTTCAGAGGAGCATGGGGTGCACGCAGGAGCGGAGGTTCCCTTCATTAGGGCGGCCAGTCTCAGAGGGACACCAGAGCAAGACTGAAGACACCCCCGACTCGGGGCTTGGAGGCATCTTCCCAGGAAGAGCGTTGAACTCAGGAGGAGTGAGGAAGATGAGGGGGTGAATTGGCCCAAGAGGGCCTCTCAGACGAAGAGGCTGACCCCAGGCTTCACCCCTTACTGTACCCCCTCTCCCTGTCTAACCAGCGCGCAGCATCCTCTCCCCCTACACACAGACCACTGGAGGGAAGTTAATGAAAAGTAAACAAACTGATTTTTCCCATCAGCTACCCTTGGCTAGAAGGTCCTGTGGCAGAAGGGGTGAATGGGCAGTCAGGCAGGCTGTCTAAGGCCAGAGCAGGCAGAGGGCTTGAGCCTGGGCCTGTTTCCCAATAAAGGCCTGCTTGACAAAGGCCCCAGGCTCTAGACAGGCCCTTTCCTCTAAGACCAAGCCCTCCATCTATGTATTAAACGTGGTCCCCACGATATAGATGCTGAGGATTAAAGATGAATCAGACTTGCCCTGCTTAGAGTCTAGAGTCTTGTGGAAAAGGCAGACACATGACTGCTAGACTTGGAGAATATCAGATATCTCAAGTCATTGAGAGGACGAAACAGAGGTTAGGAGTGAAATGCTTTGAGCCAGGTTTCCCAACTGGCGGCTGGGTCTCGGTGAGAATCAGGTGTCCTGAGTCCCTGTCCAGTCCTCCTCCCCGCATAAGGCGGAGCCAAGTGGGAGGCGGTACTACACTTAGCCCCTGTCGGAGCAGCTCACTTTCCTTGCTTTTGCCCACTCCTGCCACTTTCCTCACCGGCTGCTTTCTCCTGGGTGAAGATGCATAATTAGCAGTTGCTCCTCAATCCTTCCTGTCCAGCAAAGGATTTGATAACATTTAAATTATTCCATTTATAAGGAAATTTCCTCAACACTCTCTATTCTCAGGCAGGAGAGCGTGGCCAGGATAAGACACGGGAAGACTGGGGACACAGGTCCATAGAGGGGTGATGGACCACAGCAGGAGTCCTCTCCTGGTCATCCGAGGGGAATGCATTTTTGTTCTGTGCTCTCTTTTTCAGCGAGAATGGGCTTGGGAACTCCTTGCTATTCTGCCATGCCAGCCTGCCTCCAGCCTCAGGGCCTTTGCTCTGGCTATCCCTCTATCTAGACTTTCCCAGCTATCAGCACAGCTTACTCCTTGACCTCCTTTAAGTCTTTGCCCCAAAGGCAACTTGTTGAAGGAGACCTCCCTTGACCTCCCTACTTAAAACTGAAATACCCTTCTCCCAGTGTTCAGCATCTTCACCCTGCTCTCCAGGTCTCCATAGCACCTGACAACTTCAAACTTATTATATAATGTATTCATTTGTCATGTTTTATGTCTGTCCCTCTTCTGCCACCCCTAGAAAGCAAATATCAAGAGGGCAAGGACTTCTTGTGTTTTGTTTACAGTAGTTAGAACACCTAGCAAATAGAAGATGCTCAGTAAATAAAGATAAAGGGATGAATGAAGTAATGAATCAAGAGTCTTCAAATATGAGAGCTGGGAAAGACCTTGAAAATGAGCTAACCTCAAAACCTCAAATTGTGGATGAGGAAAATGGAAGCTGGAGAGGGTAAGAGAAGGACTCCTGGAGGAGGTGAACTGGTCATGAAACAATGGACTGGTTCAAAATTGGGAAAGGAGGAAAGGAGTACGTCAAGGCTGTATACTGACACCCTGCTTAGCTAACTTATATGCCGAGTACATCATGCAAAATTCTGGGCTGGATGAATCACAAGCTGGAATCAAGATTGCTGGGAGAAATTTAATAACCTCAGATATTCAGATGACACCACCCTTATGGCAGAAAGGGAAGAGGAATTAATGAGTCTCTTGATGAAGGTGAAAGAGGAGAGTGAAAAAGCTGACTTAAAACTCAGCATTCAAAAAACGAAAATCATGGCATCTGGTCCCATTACTTTATGGCATATAGATGGGGGAAACAATGGAAACAGTGACAGACTTTATTTTCTTGGGCTTCAAAATCACCATGAATGGTCACTGCAGCCATGAAATTATAAGATGCTTGCTCCTTGGAAGAAAAGCAATGACAGACCTAGACAGCATATTAAAAAGCAGAGACATTACTTTGCCTACAAAGGTCTGTGTAGTCAAAGCTGTGGTTTTTCCAGCAGTCATGTACAGATGTGAGAGCTGGACAATAAAAAAGGCTGAGTGCCAAAGAACTGATGTCTTCGAACTGTGGTGCTGGGAAAAGACTCTTGAGAATCCCTTGGACAGCTAGGAGATCAAACCAGTCCATCTTAAAGATCAACCCTGAATATTTATTGGAAGAACTAATGCTGAAGCTGAAGCTGCAATACTTTGGCCACCTTAGGTGGAGAGCCGACACATTGGAAGGGATCCTGATGTTGGGAAAGATTGAGGGCAGGAGGAGAAGGGCGCGACAGAGGATGAGATGGTTAGATGGCATCACTGACTCAATGGACATGAGTTTGAGCAGACGCCGGGAGATGGTGAAGGACCGGGAAGCCCGGCGTGCTGCAGTCCATGGGGTCACAAAGAGTCAGACAACTGAGGGACTGAACAGCAACAACCTGGAGGAGCTGACATTTGAGATAGACCTTCTTTCCCATCTTCTTCTTTTTCTGTTTCTTCAACTAGTTCATTCCATGCATTTGTTTTTTCATTGATACACATTCATTGGACATTTACTACTTTCTAAACACTGTGCAAAACATAACTGTAATGTGAGACACATATCAATCCCTTTATTCCATTATCTTATTCAAACAAGCCTATAAGCTTAGTACTATCATTATCCCCATTTAACAGATGATAAATTAAGGCTCAGAGAGGTTAAGCGACCTGCCTAGTCACACAGCTAGAAAATGGCAGAGGTGAGACCTGGACCAAGGTCTGTTTGACTCCAAACTTATATATTGCACTACGTCTTTTTTCCCCCTTTTTTCTTTGCCTTCCTGTCTGTTGGGTCAGACTAAATGGCCCAACCAAGGTGGCAGCCAAGGTCACCCAGATTAAAACCCTTCTCAAGCAACACAATCCTCCTCCAACCACCCGCACGAAGCCCCCTCTCTCAAACCCATCTGCTCGCCTCCTCCTGGCTCCACACTCTGAGCCCCACATACCGGCACTGGTGTGATTCACAGCACCAAGATCGGTCCCTGGGAAGGAAAAAAGGCTCATAAAACCTTACAGCAGTTTTATGACATATTCTTAGCTTTTACAGGCGGTCTGGGCAGCCAAGGCAGGCGAACAGCAAGTGTCTTGGGCAGATGAGTGGACCCCATGAGCCCAGCACTGGTGAGAACAGCTGCAAGTTTTTTGTGAAGACAGCACCATCTTTTAGTGCCCAAATGGGGAAGGGCAATATAAGAAACAAACTTATCTCTGGCTCTCTATTGTTTAAAGAACACTTTGACGTTTAATGCTACCAGGCAAAGCAGGTATTATTTCAGATTCACAGATGAGGAACCCTGTAGAGAGATTGCAGAGACTCCAACTTTCCTTTCTGAATTCAGATCCGTTGCTGTGTTTCTGGGACCCCTGGCACGACACTAACTCTCAATGACCTCTGCTGTTTCTGCCAACATAGGACAGGTCCCAGGCAGTCACCTCTTATACAATCTCGGTCCAGATTCCATCACTCGGACATCCCAGAGCAGCTCTTGAGTAAATTTCTGCTACTAACATCTAAGTCTTGGGGAACCTCTTACCCATGTCTGTGACCCCGGAGCTCTAGCTCGACTCTTCCACCTCCCTCCTTACTACTGCTCCACTTCTATTTTGCAAGCCACCCCATCTTGTCATTTCCAATGCACAGCTCATGGCAGCATCAGATGCGGGGGGCTCAGGGAGATGGCAATGCCTCACGGATGTAATCACCTCCATTCTCTGATTTATTTGGATCATTCCTGAATTTCTAATGAAAAATAAATAAAGCGGGTCTTGTCATGCCTCTTTGACAGATGAGGATACAGGTTCAGAGAGGTCAAGCAATTTTCCCCAAGTTACACACCTGGTGATAGAGAAAACCAGGGACTCAATCAGGCATCCTGACTCAAGTCCAGGTCCCCTCCCTTTCTCCTAGGTAAGTTTCTAAGAGTCTCAGGTTACTCCTAGCTGTTTAGTGCAGAGATATTTCAGATTCAATGGATGTTTTACTTCCTCCACAGTTGCAAGCTAGGGCCAGTTTTCTTGGTTACTTTGATCCCGTGTGTCTGGGCATATTTTAGCTTGCAGTTTTTCCAGTAGGTGGGTGGTCTTCCATAGGTATCAGATGCCAACACCAGCCCCCACTGAACACAACTGCCACCGCGAAGACCTCCTCGCAGCGTGGCCTGAGCTAGGGGCCCAGTTAATCCTCCTTAGGGCAGGGATCCTGCACCTTTGGATTACTAAATTCAAGAGGTGTCATAACTGTGGAAATCACTGGCTCAGTCATCTGGCATGGTTAAACTCCTCTTCCATGGGAGCTTCTCAGTGAGGCTTTTCAGGGCGTGGCTCCTTGACACCCCCTGAAGCATGGTGAACAGGACCTCATACTATTCTGGGCCCCTGCTATCCCTGAAGCCCCATCTCTCTATGCTTTTCTCCCCCTCTCTCCTCTGCCCCCCAACTTCCCCCTCACTGGCACTGCCTGCAGCCTCTCAGGGGCCTCTTGCTGCCCCACCCTCCAGCCCATGCTGCCCCCTCACATCTATTGTGCCCTCCTGCCTGGATACCCTCCCTGTGTCCTTTGCCTGCCAATCACCTATTCATCTGTCAAGAGACAGCTCAAAGATTGCCTCCTCTGTGAAGCCTTTCCTGACTCACACCCCAGTCTCTCCAGCCAGAGAACGCCACCACCCCTCATGTGTGCAGCCCTCACTGTGTCCAGTGAGGGAACTAGCTCCCTGCCTGGGTCTGGGAACACGTGGAGAGCAGGGATGCTGTTTGATTTTTCTCGTAATCTTATCAGAGAACCCAGTACACGGGAGATGTTCTACGGGCACTCACAGAGTACAGAAACGCACACGTGAACGGATGACCACGGCTACATGCATGTGGAACAAGAAGAAACTATGCCATCAGGGAATTTAAATCTTCACCCGCATGTCCACTGATGGGTGAACTGAAACAAAATATGATCTATACATACAATGAGGTATTACTCAATCTTGAAAATGATGGGAATTCTGACTTGTGTTACAGCCTGGATGAACCTTGAGGACATTGTGCTAAGTGAAATAAGCTGGACACAAAAAGACAAATGCTACTGATAAATGAGCCCACTTATGTGAGGTACTCAGAGTAGTCAAATTCAGAGACAGACAGCAGAATGACAGCTGCCAGGGGCTGGGGGTGCAGGTGGAGTGGTTAAGAAGACTCCCTGGAGGGAAGGACGTTAGACGGGAGCCTTCGGGTATTCCCTCAAAGCCCTCCGTGGTAGCGTAGCAGTCTGCCCCTCCTCCGCAACCACAGAACATCCCATAACACTGAGCATGCCCGTGTGGGACTGAGCTCTACGCTAGCCCTCCCCTTCCTCAGCATAACCAGTGAGAAGCTGCATCTGACCTCTGCCTTGAAAACCAGCGTTCAGCAGATATAGACACACCCGCTTCTCTTCCATCAGTTGTGCTAAAGTACAGCTGGTGCTCAACTGGCAGGCTTTGCATTTCTGGGCTGTCTTGCTTTGCTTGCCTCACACCATTTAGCCCTTGAGAATGATGGAAAACCCAAACGACAGTAGTGTCCTTGGTCTGAACCCTTGAACTCTTACCAGGTTTTCCTCGTGTGCAGCTCTGCGGCCCTCCGCCATGGATGGCCGGGTACTGGCAGCGAAGTGATGGGATCCAGGCGAGCCTCTACTCAGGGGCAGCAGGGGAGGGCTGGCCTACAACCTCCCCTCTCCTGCACAGGCCATGAGGAAGAAAGATAGTTAGGGCTGGAACCTCAGATACAAACTGCTCGGGAAGAACCCGTCACACATGGAGCTCTTGCCAGGAAACTCTGATCCTGAAAAGTCAGTGTGGTACCGGAGGGCTTGTTTATTGAGAACCTATTATTTCAAATGCCCTGGACTGAGGTGTACCTATAGTCTAGAAAGGCAGATGCCAAGGACCCAACTGGTTGTAATACAGGGCCAGTTACAGTGTCAAGAGGTGAATTTCAAACACTGGGCTCAAAGGTTCAAAGTGGAGTCGGTTGCTCAAATCCTGGTAAGGTCTCCAAGCCAAGTCAGCCTATAAATACAATTAGCCTGAGGGGCTGTCTTTCCAGGAGAGCAGGGAGAAGACTGAAACACAGGTAGGATCTATTATTCTTCTGGAATAGAAGGGGCATTATTTGATTACTCCTCTCCAGGCAGGCAGCTGGGTTTTTCCAAGCCTTGTAATGTGAAGGAAAGAAGATAATGATGTCCCAACCAGTCTGGAAAACAAGATTTAGGCTGGGCAGAATCAAAGCCAGTCTTTAGGGTCAGGTAGACCTGCCTTCAGTCTTGGCTCTTCTACTTGCTAATTGTGTGGTCTTGGGAAGGTTACTGAACCTCTTCGAGCCTTAAGTTCTCCATCTGTAATGTGAGGATGACAACCCTTCCATCCCAGGAGTTGTTACAAAATAAAGAGGCGTATGGAAAGCCTCAGACCTGGGAAGGAGTAAGCACTCGGTGAATGAGAGTTGGTATTGTTATTGGTATCCCTAAAATATGCTTGGGTGTTCTTTTACAGCCCCTGATTGATTTATCTGGTATCCAGGTAGGTCTTGTAGCCCTAGAAGTTTCCCAGTACTTTTTGGGAGATTCCATATTTCTGAGCATAAGACATTGGTGAAGATGCCCCATGGTCCAACATTAATTAGTACTAACATAGGATCCTGATGAGGATGGAATGAGCTACCTTGTGAAAAGAGTGTCTAGCAGTATTGGACACAGAGGAAGTCCCAGATGGTGTAGATGCGCAGAATGGATTCTGGAAGCAAACCCTGGGTTTGAGCTACAGTGTCACTAGTTGCTAGGGGCGTGAACACATTATTTAAGCTCTCATGACTTGGTTTCCTCGTCTGTGAGTTGAGGATGGTAATAACAGTGCTCATCTCGCTGACTTTCGGAGAGTCAATGAGAAAATAGCTACAGAGCACGTGGTAAAGTCCGTTCTCAGCAAGGGCTCTGTGAGTGTTCGCTATCATGATTATGAAGTCCTGTATCCATCTTTGCCGCTGTTGTTTGGGGGAAGAGCAATGGACTTGAATTCGGAAAACCCAGGTTTGAGTTCTGGCTCCAACAATCAATGGCTCCCTAACAGTAGGCAGATGACAGCTTCTCTGAATCCATTTCCTTGTCTCAAAACCAGGGACAATAATGTTCACCCCTTACCTTGATGGCTTAAAGTGAGAATGAAAGCACTTTGAGAAAAAAAAAAAGAAAACTATAATAGACAAATGAAAAATCAAGTTGTAATAGTGTTGAAGTATCTTTTTAATTTGTGCATGTGTGCTAAGTCGCTTCAGTCATAGCCAACTCTTTGAGACACTATGGACTGTAGCCTGCCAGGCTCTTCTGTCCATGGGATTTTCCCAGGCGAGAATCCTGGAGTGGGTTGTCATTTCCCCTTCCAGAGACTCTTCCCAACCCAGGGATCAAGCCCAAGTCTCTTTATGTCTCCTGCATTAGCAGGTGGGTTCTTTACCGCTAGCGCCACCTTGGAAGTCCCTTTTCATTTGTGGGAAAAAGGGAAATGCAGGGATAAACATGCGTGTTTATACGGAAATGGGAAACTTCTCAAAGGATAACCTCAGCGATGAGAATGGGCTTGAGGACTTTTACATTTTACTTGAAACCCTCTGTACCGCTCGAATATATTTTTTTGAAACAAGCATGTTTTCCTCACCCAACTTAAAACCAAAGCCATATTTTTCTGGACATTATGGATTGTTAGTAGATTGCCTAGAACTTCAGACAATTCGAATGCGTGTCCCGGTTCTGAAGTAGAAATGAACTCGTGGCCTCAATGTTTTCCATCTCTGAAATGGAACAGCCATCCCCTTGTTACCACTCAGCTTTCCAAGGCTGAGGGGAAGATAAAGATATGAACCCAAGTGCAAGTTAACATGAAGACAAGCTCAAAACCTTTTTCAAAAGTAACTTGATTACCTCTAGCCAAAAATCTGTGAGATTCTAGGCCTGTCCAGATGCAGTACAGCTCCCACCCAGAGCCTGAGGGAAAGAAAATGCACTATTGTTCCTAAACTGGGGCTCGGCAATGGTGTTCACAGGGCCTCTGACCCTGCACACAGCCCGTGAGCAGGCCAGGGCCCTTCCCTCCCATGCAGATTGCCAGAGGAACCCACCCCTACTCACAGAGCCAGTTCAAGGATCCCGAGGGGGCGAGCCCAAGACCCACTGCATCACCTCCCACCTAAAAGCATCTAAAGATGGAGCAGCGCTGCTCCAGAGAGGAGAGGGGAAGCCAGGCTGGGGAAGTGGCTTGAGCCCCCAAACCTCAGCCCCCACACCCAACCCATGCCCCCTCTCCTCTCCCAGCGTCTCCTAGAAGCCGGTCCTCTTCCCTTCCCTGGGGCAGTGGCTGCTTGGTATTCACACCATGTCTTCCTTGCCCGTCTCCATTTGGAAAAGTCTCTTTTTGACCTCTCTGTATCTCTCGGTTGCCTTTGTTGGGGGGAGGGAGTGAAGGGGAAGGGAGAGAAAGATCATCTCAGCATTTACCCAATTAGTGGTAATTAGAAGGCAAGGCCCCGGGCGCGCTCCTCACAGCTGCTCCGAAGGGCAGAGACGGCTCCAGAGTAGCTGCTAAATGGCCAGTGGACACACTCTGTCTGCAGGAGCTCTGACCAGCCTGCTCCTGGCCCGTCAGCCCTGCCTCACTCCCCAGCCAGAGGACACCCTCATCTTTCTCCCCACAACTGCTTCTCCCAGGTTATTTCTGGAGCTTGCCCTGAATCCTCAGTCCCCAAGAAGCAATCTTGGGCTGTCATTCAGGGCCCCCTCTGGGCCTGTACCTGGGTTTAGGTCTGGTTCCCATGGTAGCTGAAGCCCCACCCCCTGAAGAGTGCAGCTCCCTGAAGTGGACATCTATTTTCCCAGGCTACTTACTGCTTTGGTTTCTAGCTAGCCTTGAGGTGCTCTGGTCTGAGATAGGACAGCTGATCTGAACTCTATAATCTTGGATCACAGTTGGGTGACCTTCAGCTCACTTGGGTCCAGACAGCAGGTCTAGAACTGTAGTGAAACTTTCAATGCGATGGTATCTCAAGAGGTCAGCATACCTACCCCTTCTCAGCAGGTAGATCTCAGTAGGCGAAAGGGAATTGAGAAGCCATTTTTACTAGGAGCATGGCCTGCCCTGACCCCAACATAAGTAGCCAGCTGTTTGGGACTGTCCATTCTTATTAATGGCTCTGATTACCCTCCTTGGAGATCCATTATCTCCATGCCAGGGACTATACTATTAATTCCCATCTGTGCCGGATTACTTACAGTTAGTGGTTGGTACTTTTCCACGGTCTCACAACACATCTTAATCAGATGGTGAGTGGGTTTAATTAGCCGAAGTATAGGTTTTATTTTTTTTTATTCATATAACTACTTAATCTAATGGAAGCCTATTATCTGTGGCTTTTTTCCCATGCATAATTATTGCCATTTTTAATTGATGGTGCATCAGGGGTTGCGGCTACAATATGGCAGCTGGAACACAAAGTCGCCTCTCCCCAGAATGAAGGTTGAGAAAATGAGTTGTCAGTGAGGCATCAGATTTCTTGTTTTCACTGAGATGTGAGCTCCCATGTGGAAGCTGCTGGCTCCTGCCAAAAGGAAGAAAATGTGAATCTCAGCTGGGCAACCCCTGGGCTTCACTGCTGCAAAATGCCCTTCAGGAGCCCTGGGGCTGGAGCCAAATCAGGAACAGCTGGGGAAGGTAGCTATTTGTCAATCCAACCAGATCATAAGCAACCCCAGGGCAGGAACCAGGTCTTTTTCTTGTTCTGACTCCTCCATCTCACGGGCCCTGGGATGGTCTCAGGTACCTGTGTGTTCTCCATAGGCAGGCAGTGAATTAAATTCAGGGCTGAGATGGTGCAGGAAACTCAGACTCTTGCAGAGAGAGTCACTGTGTTGAATGTGAAGATGATCCTCAAGTTCTCCCTGCCGAGAGAAGGAGCGACGTTCAAATGTGAACTGGGACTCTCAGCCAGTCCATGAAAATCCTAGCCATTCCCATCCAGAAATCAGAACCTGGTCTTTAAATGGGATGGGCTGCCAACTTTCCAGTGATCATTTGGGGCAGAGTAAGATCTCTAGGAACCAAAAAGTGCCCATTTATCCAGATTGTAAGGGAAATGAGCAGAAAAGTGCAATGATACCTGGTCAAAAGTAGGAATCCATCCATTTTCTTTGTGTCTGCGTGTGTATGTGTGTGTTTATTGAAGTATAGCTGATTTACAATGTTGTGTTCACGTCTGCTGTACAGCAAAGTGATCCAGTTATACATATATAGACATTGCTTTTTATATTCTTTTCCATTATGGTTTATCACTGGATATTGAAAACTGTTCCCTGTGCTATACAATAGGACCTCGCTGTTTACTGTTCCGTGTATCATAGCTTACATCCGCCAACCCCCAGTTCCCACTCCACCCTAAGCCCAACCCAACCCCCTCCCATTTGGTCAACTGCAAGTCTGTTCTCTGTATCCACAGTCTGCTTCTGCTTTGTAGATACGTTCATTTGTGTCCTAGGGAATCCATTCATTTTTCTTTTAATAACACTAGAAGGCTAGGGCTTCCTAGAGATAAGCTATCTTGAAGGCTTGGTAGGAGAACCTGGCAGCCAGTTAGCAAATCTCCTAACTGACCCAGAATGAAAGGATTCTGGGGTCTTTGATGAATTTCCAGAGTCCCTTGGGCTGAGCAGGACAGGGAGCCCTATTTACCCATGAGGGGAGCTGAGGCAGTGTGGACAGGAAGTGGTCTCCCTGACTCACCCTCACATGCCCACCCTCACTATACCTCTTGCCTCCGGCTCTCCCTGACCTGTTAGCTCCAGTCAGAGGAAATCTGCATAGCTGGGTTCAAAGTTTTATTTCCCCTCCTGCTTGTCTCTTCTTGTTAAATAACGTGACACAGAAAGGAGGCCACGAGAAGGAAAGGTGCTGGGGCTTTGGGGTTGTACCGTCTCTTCCAGGAGCCTCCAAGTTACCAGGGCAGCAGGCATGGACTTTCTCTCCTGGCCCCCCGGCTCTGACGGGCTACAGAGCTCTGGCGGCTCTGGTGGTGGCATTGGGTTTATTCCTTCCTTCCCATTTTGCAAAAATATGTGTACAGACACTCCTATGCCTGACCCACAGTCAGCAGCAGACAGGAGCCATGGATTCCTCTTGCAGCGTTTTACAGGGTGACGGATCAGATAATGTACACTTAGCGAGTGCACAAATAATGTGAATCAGGGTTGGCATAGTGCAGTGAGGTGTAAAAAAAGCAATTTGAATTGTTCTTGGGAGACGCCAGAGCCGCTCTGACATGCTTGCTTGCCAGAATGCTGCCCTATGCCCCTCTGGAGGGCTGAGCTCCAGGCTCCGGCCGGAAAGGCAACGAGGCTGCCCAGCTTGGCTGGTCTGGAGGGGAGCTCCCCTAGAGACAGGAGAAGCTTTGCACACATGGAAGGGAGAGGGCAGAAGTGAGCAGATGAAACAGAGCTTCAGTTTGTGCTGGAGGGGACAGTTGGACCCACAGAGCTGTCGAAACAATTGTAGGAAGGAGGGAGGGAAAGAGAAGGAGAGAAAATTCTGCATCATTGGCAATGGCCACACCTGGGCAGCAAGTTGATGTGGACATGTGTGTGCTGGGGTAGACCTATTCTTAGCCTCCTTGGACTGCCAGAAGTCTTCCAGTCCATCCCCCTGCCTCCAGACAGAATGATGCCTCCTTTCCCACACAACAGTGGGTTTTGAGTTTGTTTCAAAGCCTCTTCAAGAAGAGGAGATTTTACATCCTCTCTTAGTCACCTGTTCCAAGCGTCTGAGAACACCCATCCTCCGGGACTTCTTCGCATGCTAAGCCCTCCAGCAGCCTTCAGCTAACACATTTTCACAAGGGTCTGGCCACCCTTAATCTATTGATGGCACTCAAGATTACCTGTCCCCAAGCAGAGACCTGTCCCCAGTGCCACGTCCTCCCTCTCCTGGTAGGAGGGGGGCTCACAAGGGGGTAACCAGCTCATCTCTCAGGCCAGCTTTCCCCTCGCTGTCTTTCCGACCACCCTGGCTGCCCTGAGCTGCTCTGTCGGGCTCCCCTCACAATCTGGCTCTGCAAGCCGCTTGCCTGATGACACTGTGCAAGTTGACGAGGCTGATCCTCCTCTGGTGCTGCGCCCATCAGCCTCTGTCCTCACCGCCCCTCCTCCCCCTATGCTGCTTCCATGAGGTTTCCCGTCCTGAGCAGGAGACAGGCTGCTTATCACTGGGACACCCACTGGGCAGCCTTACCTCACAGAGCCGCAGTGTCTCTTCAACCCTCCCGACCCTCACCTCCCCCAGCCCCCACCATCATTGTCTTCTGGCTCCCGGGGCCAGGGAGCCCAGTCTCTGCACACAGAAGATGGTCAATAAAATGGTTTGGATTTATTTTTCAGTAACAGCAAGCAGGCATTGCCAACCGCCTCCATTAAGTGCCCCAGTCAAACCAAGCTCCAAGCCCGAAACTCAGCATCTGGGTGGTTTACGAGACCTGGTCAGAGGGGAAAATGGTAGGAAATCTCTTGATTGTTTCAAATGAAAGCCGATTACAGGGAGCAAGGGAGTTTCTTGGTGGCTCAGGAAGCTGAGAGGTTCCGGATAATGGATGGCAGGGCTGCCGCCTGCCCACCTGCATTACTGACCTCAGAGTGGCCGCAGGGAGCCCAGCGAAGATTAAGAACCCAAACAAAAAGGAAGATAGGACAGGCCTGGGGACAGGCAGCCTGCTGAGGGACTGGCTGAGGCCTCCAGATTTTTTTCCCAGGAAATCTAGGGACACATTTCCATGTTGTCTTTGCATAAATTTGTATGCTGATTTGCGTTCATTTGCATTTTTGCCTTCAAAACACCCAAACTCCCAGAATATAAAATAAAATGCAATTAATTAATTAATTGATATGATGAATGGCAAATGCAGCCATACTAAAAATACAGGATCGGTGAGGGACCTTGATCAAGGGACAGATATTTGAACTTGTCCCCTTAAGCCAGGATGGATCCCAGGGATATGGCACAACCTGTTCTGAAGTTGTCTGTCTCCCTGGCTAACAGTAAGCCCTGGGGAGCAGGAACAGACGGAACTCTTTGATCCCTACATCCCTGGGCACCAGCTCAGGGCTTGTCATATACGAGACTGTTAATAACTGTTTATAGAATATGTGACTCAATGACCAAGTGCATGAGTGATTCCCCTGCAAACTTATGATCAGAAGATAGGATCAGAAAGAACTGACAATCCATCCGCCTAGGAACCTACTGGATGGGTTTCAGAGTTGCCCTCAGAGGAAGAAGTCTTCACAGGGTGGCTAATCAGGGATGTGGCTCAGAACAAACCCTCTGGGGAGGAGTTCTGGAAGCAGATTAGGAGTGAGTGCAGAGCATGTGGGCTGCCCAGCCCAGGGACTCTCAGTCCTGAGTAGATATGGACATCGATCTGGACCCCGTGATGGCATAAACCAGAGGACGAGGTGAAGGCAGTGGAGTCTTCCCTCTGTACCCAAACAATGAGGCTTTAATGGTTTTTTGAACCAAGAAAGGACCCATTAAGTGACCTGGCCCATCTGCCCTCTGTGCCTAACACAAGGCTTTGCACAGAAGTGACTCTCGGCAAGTTTTTACTAAAGCACCTTCTGCTGAATACTCAATAAATATTGATTAACCTATTGATTGGCTGACCAGTTGATTCTCTGGTCACCTTTCAGCAGTCCTTAATCTTCTCCCCAAACTCAACAGCTTGCTCAGTAGATCCCAGCCCTCCGCCATGCTTACAGACACAAGGTTTTCACAGACTCCAAGAGAGCTACCGTCTGGTACCAGGTAGCCCACACATATGATGCTGTTGACCCTACTGTTAATTCTTTGAAATAGGTAGTTCTACCTGGTGGCTCACCTAATCCCACTTACTATGACAAAAGTCTGTTCTTTCTGATTCCAAATTTTGCAGAAGTGTCAAGAAGAATTGCTTTCTGTCCTACACATATCCCCCATATGTTGATCCACTGTGAGAGTCAAGAGAATGGACTTTGGAGCTGGGTGGCCAGATAATTAATAGAATCCTGGCTCCACCCTCCCTTGCAGAACAAGTTAACTTCATCTCATCTGTAGAATGGAGGTAACAATGATGTGATTCCATAGGGTTGTCATGGGGATTAAATGAGACAATATCCACCGCTTAGAACAGCGCTGGGCACATAGTAAATGCTACTCTAGTGTTAGCTCTTCTTATTGTTTTACAATAGACCCCTTCGCCCTCTCTTTGGAGAAAAAGAAGAAACAGAATTGAAAGTAATGAGGAGATGAAGGGAGTTTCACAGAAGTGACTCCTCAGGATGCAGTGGGGAGATTGAATCATTTTCTCTTCACTATGTATCACTCAAAATATAAACTCAGAATCTAACGCCTGGAGAGAAGCCAGGATACTGTTTGGATAAAGAGGTGAGAGGTTCTCAGAAGCTGACCCAGGCATCTTTGGCAGGCTGGGACAGGTGGCCTAATCAGGGACACCAGTAGAGCCTGGGATTTGGGGATGTGCCCTCCGGCTTCGGGGATCAGGCTGATATGAGACTTGGAGAGTGGCTGCAGAGGAAGCAACCCTGCCCCAGGATTAGCAGCCTGGGCATCCTCAGGCTTTGGGTGTTGGGAAAGACAAATAAAATCCTCAGTTAAGGGAGCCTGGAAAATACCAGAAGAGGCACTGGTGCTGACGCTGTTTCTCTTCTTGCCTGGCTCTAAAGGCAGGTTGGACACATGACCAAGAAAGAGGAGAATTTGAAGAAGAAACTAGCTTATCCATAAATTCCAAGGAAAACACCAAGTAGGGACCCCAGAGATTCAAAAATTTCCTTACCTGATGTGAAGGGCATCAAGAAATAGTCGGGTTTCTACCATGAGGCCAGGTCCTTTTTTGCTGACTTTACTTCATTCTTCGCAACAACTCTGAAATGTAGGTATTATTATTCCCATTTTACAGATGAGAATAGGAGAGGCTATAGATTTGGTGAAGCTCAAAAGAGCTAAACTGAGGATGCCATGTTAGAGGTTAGGTCTACCTAGTTCCAAAGCCTGTGTTCTGTTTACTACTCTGAAGGAAGAAGAGTACAAATTGGGAAGAAAAACAGGAGCAGAGGTGTCGAGAAAGGAAGGAGATGAAGGTACTTCGTAGGGGTTGGGGAGGGGAAGAAGAAGGAGTTAGGAAGTTGTGCACATGACATTATGTGAATCGTATGCAAATGAGATGCAAACAACATGCAAATGAGTAAGTGGAGTTTTTTTTTAAGCCAACCACTCAACTCCACTTGGCACAATTGCAGCACGAGGCATACCTGCCCAAAGCTAGCACTATCTGCGCTTCAAGCAGAAATAATGTCTAGACTGCTGAGGTCTCCTTCCTCCCTCCTCCTGCTCTGGTCCTTCACCCCCTCACCCCTGAGGCCAATCACACCAGCATCCCTCCCTCCAGACACCCCAGAAGATAACTGGCCTCGTCAACCTCCTAATGGAGTGACCTCTCACCCCTGATCTATCTCCACTTCTGTTTACCTTCACTGGGAGGCTTTCTGGCCACCTGGGATCAACAGCTGCCATTTTCCTGACCCTGCTTGTCAAATGAATCTCCCAGCCCAGTGCCTTCCTTTACCAAATGGCAGCAGAGATGAAACATACCCTTTTAAGGGACTGCCTCTGACCCTGACCACACTCAGCAGCTTCTTAAGCTCAGTGTGACAGCTGCTTCCCTGCTGCTAGTCTCTGGGGAACCTGGAAGAAAACTTACAAGGTGATCTTATGATGCCTTAGGTAGACAATAGTTGGTAGCCCCTCCCTTTCTTAAAGGTGCTTGAAAAACAATCTAGGGCCAGTCCTGGCTATCCATGCCAACTTTAATCCTTTCCTTTCTATTTAGAAGTTCTTGCCAATGTCTACCTTATATCCTCACATTCATATTGCTAGCCTATTCTCTGCTATTTTGTCCTTAGAGGAGATGGAGAATCTCTGCCCTTTCACCTTTTAATGTAAGAAAGGAATGGGGAATTGGAAAGAATACACTCAGCAATACAGAGTTGAGACACTTATTGACAAAATACTGGGCTTTTATTTTCTCCTGCCTGCCCAGAAACCATAGCTTATGTCAAGGGCTCAATGCCAAGAGTCCCAGAGACCTCCTGGCTCTTAGCATGGGCAAATCATGGAATCCAAGGAGGACTGTGATCTCTTTGCACTATGTTCTTTATGTTTCCAAAAGGAGCTCAGGGTAATCATTTTGTTTTTAAAGTCAATGTCAGAAGAGCCATTTGCAAGATAGACTCTCCATGAGGGAGGTCACTGAAAGGCAGTATCTTCTTGGCCAAAATGTTCTTAGCAGTTGACCTGGTCCAGCTTAGAGGTCATCTTCTTTGAGAAACCTTCCTCCTTTCTCTAGGATTCAGATCCAGATTCAAGTAACAAATATTAGTTGTATTTTGTACAAATCACCACTGTGTTAGGTGCCTTCACATACATTATCTTTAATAACAGAAAAAAAAAAAAAAAAACTTTTCATCATAGGAGACTTCCCCAGTGGTCCAGTGGTTAAGAATCTGCCTACCAATTCAGATGACACAAGTTCAATCCCTGGTCCAGGAAGATCCCACATACCGAGGAGCAAGTAAGCCCATATGCCCTAGCTACTGAAGCCCACTCACCTAGGTCCAGTACTCTGCAACAAAAGAAGCCACCACAGTGAGAAACCTGTGCACCACAACTAGAGCGTAGCCCCCGATTGCCACAACTAGTGAAAACCCACATGCAGCAACGAGGACCCAGAAGAGCTGTAAATAAATAAATAAAACTGGGAAGCTATAATAATATAGGATGGTTTGGACACAGGAATGACTGACAACCAGTGGAATAGAATGGCCAACTCAAATACAGATCCATATTTGTGAATAAATTTAATAAAAAAAGAAAGAAAAATCTCATCTTCACAAATGCCTTCAAGATAGGTAATCTTATCCAGACTTCACAGAAGAAGAAACCAAAGGCCATGGCTAATTTAATAATTCCTCAGTCTCTTTGGGGACCATAATATAGGCAGTTCGACCAGATACCTACCTAAATGCTTTCTTAATGATGCTTTCTTCTCCTCACCTTCTGTTCTATTTATAGAAATCAGACAGTAAGCTTAAACTATCTTGGTGACACAAGGTTGGAGATGGCTGCAAATCCCATCCCTCAAACCCTGCTCCATCCCCCAACATTCAAACCCACTCCTCCATCTCCACTGGAAGGAAGGCAGCTCCCCAGAGAAAGTGAGTGAGTGGTGGTGGAAAGACCCTGTGGCAGGGTCACCAGCAAAGTGTCAATCCCTTGTGACTCTGTGGCTTCTTTCTAGTTGACTCGTGATTCCAACTTCAGTCATCATCTCTTTCTTTTGATCTTGCCATTCCTGGCATCTGCAGCAAAGAGGCTGGGGAAGCAGGCCGGAACATTAAGGGGACACACGTAGGCTGGTGACTGCATTAAATGCTGTAACTTTGGCATCAAAGGAGACTGCCGTTTTGATAAATAGAATTTCATTTTCTGAATCTTTCCATCATTGGGCTTCTGTGGATCTAAGGTTAGGCTGAACTATGTATGAAGTGAGTGATACAGATACTGTTCTGTCCTCTGGGAGTTGAGGTCTGACCCCTCAAGATGGAAAACTTCATCAGTTGACACAAACACCCTAAATGCATTGCAACTACAAAGCATGAAAGAAATTAAAGTTATTAAATTGGGGTAGAGCAAAAATTATGAGGCTTCCTCTAGGCCATTAGAAAATTTCCATTTTCCCCTGAAAATTGTCCTATACTGATTCTTCCCCATACGTGGGGTCTCAGGAGCTAGAAAACATTGGGACACAGAGTAGGCAATGCATATATGTTATGAATGGCTAGATGGGTGGATCTTAGGTGAGTGGATAAATACAGCTGAATCAAGAGACAGTGTAGAGAAAGTCTTCTCTGATCTTCTAAAACACCATCCATATTTGGACAAATGACCTTGTCTTATCCTCTAAGCCCATCCACGCTCTGCCTATACCAGCCACCAGGGCACTTGGCTGTGTCTTCCTCACATCTCTGCAGAGAGACACTTTAGACACCTCTTTCTGCCTGGGGAAGCTTGTCTCTAAGCCTGGGGACGTCTGGGATTATCCCTGGCCCGAAGTTCTTTATAAGGAAACTGTAGACAACGGAGGCCCAGTTCCTTGGGAGCCAAAAAGCTTTGTTTAAAAGACAGCTAGTTAGAGAGTGGACAGTATTTTTAAACGCATGAGTGTGCTGAATAATTAAGCAAAAAGTTTTATTTTCATGGAAAAATTTCCTCCAAATGCTGCATCAAGGAGGGTACTGAATTTGCCACAGGCAATTGTTGGCAAAGATAGTGAGGCTGTGTTTCTTCCAGTCCAGGGAAAGGGAATTCAGATCAGACCTCCAGGCTATGGCCCCCAGTTCAAAGACAGCCCATTCTTTCTGATGCAGAACAGTCACTCTGGGAAAATCAGATAAGGTCTTCCAAAGATCATTAAGCCTTTCCCCTGCCTGGTTACCAAAATCATTCAAACTCTTCCCCTGTCTAGATTTTCACTGGGTCATAAAATTTTGAAGCAATCCATCCAGTCCCTCATTTTACAGAGGAAAACATTGAGCGCCAGAGAAGTTAAGAGATTTGCCAAAAAGCCCACAGCAAGTGGATGGCAGAACTGATTATTTTAAATGTCTGATTATTACCTTTTGCTATCTTCTCTGCCAACAGAAATGCAACCCATCATTTAATACCATGCTCAAGTCTCCGCTCCTCCTCAAATACTTTTTGAACCCAGCACCTTACAAATATCTCTCCCCTGTTCTCTGAATTCTTAAAACAGTTACTTCTTATATTCTTAAAACAGAATGTCTAGGGGCTTTCCTGGTAGCGAAGCTGGTAAAGAATCCGCCTGCAATGTAGAAAACCCCGGTCCTACCCGGTTCGGGAAGATCCTCTGGAGAAGGGATAGGCTACCGACTCCAGTATAGTTGGGCTTCCCTGGTGGCTCAGATGGTAAAAAATCCACTTACAATTCGTGAGACCCAGGTTTGATCCCTAGGTTGGGAAGATCCCTGGGGAAGGGAATGGCTACCCACTCCAGTATTCTTGCTTGGAGAATTTCCTGGACAGAGGAGCCTGGCAAGCTGCAGTCCATGGGGTCACAAAAAGTCAGACACGACTGAACGACATTCACTTTAGAACGGCAACCCTCAGCATCATTCATGAGATCATTGATTCCCACTAGGCCATATGATTAGTGAACAATCATCTGTCCATATCTTTTTTCAAAATTTATTTTGGGTCTGGGTCTTTCATTGCTGTGTACAGACTTCATCTAGTTGCAGCAAACAGTGGCGGGGGGCAGTGGGCAGGGCTATTCTAGTTGAAGTTGTGGTGGACAGGCTTCTCATTGTGGTGGCTTCTCCTGTCGTGGAGCACAGGCTCCAAGTGTTTGGATTTCAGTAGTTGCAGCACGCAGGCTTCAGTGAGGTACACAGTAGCTGGGGTACACAGGCTTAGTTGTTCCACTATGTGAAATCTCCTGGACCAGGGAGATTCCTGCATTGACAGGAGGATTCTTATCCACTGTGCCACCAGGGAGGTCCCTGAACACATCTTTTTGATGAACAGATTCCAAGGTCTTAAAAGGAAGGAACTCTCTTTTACCCCTGTTCTGTATCTCCCTTCATGGTAGAGCATGTAAGTGATACTTGATGGATATTTGTTGAAAATGTAGCTCAATGGGCAGATGGATGGATGGACTAAGGATGAATAGAAATATTTTAAAGGTAGTTGATAAATGAGAATAAATAAAATAATAAAATTATTCCACATAGTCTAGTGTAAGCATTTGCTTAAAGACACAGCATCTCTTTATTGTAATATATATGTGTGTATATATGTACAATATATATGTGTACATATGTATAGGTACATACACACACATACTCATAGTGACTAAGAATAACAGTCCTCACCCCATTTCACCTTATATTCATTTTCTAGGTAATGAAACTGAATCACAGAGTAAAGGGAAGAAACCAGCCACCTTCCCATGGCCAGGAAAAGACACAGGAGGAATGAGAGACCCAGTTGGAAATACACAGTGCATGGTCTACCATGATGAATTTTTGTTTCTTTAGAATGAAGGATGAATAATAACCTAGGACACCTTCCCGGGGGTGCTCTCAGGCCCTGGGGGGCTGAGAGAAACTAAATCTGCTCTTCAGAAAAAGAAAAAAAAAAAAACCAAACATATAGTTACCGTTTCTTCTTCATACCCCAGATTACAGGTATGACTGGTGGGTCATTAATTATAAAACTGCCTTCATAAGCTCTAATGGAGGCATTAAAAAAAAAATTCTCTAAGTACTTGTAGCAAATTTTAGCATTAAAAATTACTCGAGTCGAAATTATTTACCGGTATGGTAATTCTTTCCAAGACATCTCTAGACTTGAAGTCATTCTCCTTACCAGTACCACCCGATAGAATAATTGGCTGCAATTAGCGAATGACTTTGTCATTCCTCCCAGAATCTGGCTTCAGCATCCGTGAAACATGCGGATTCTTTTCTCTTTCCCAACAGGGACTCAGAGCTTCTGCAAATCTTGTCCTTCCTGTGCAATGCATCATAGAATCACAGAGAAGGAAGGAGCTTGCCATCGCTCAACTCATAGTTCCTCAGAAGGTGGGACCAAAGGTAATTCAGGTGATACACAGATGAGCTTTGAAGAAAATTAATAATTAAGTTTCTTGTAATCCATATTAGAAAAAAAAAATGACTTGCACACCAAACCTGGGTATGTTGCATAGTATGTTTAGAGTGAGGACAAAATTTTTAACTAAGCCTATTGAAAAAACACATTTAAAGTTCTGACAAAGCTTATAAAAATACTACTTGAATAAATTGAAGTTTGGAAAATACTGATAGCCACATACCCTCATCTTTTGGGACCAGAAATGAAGCCCAGAGAGGCAGCTCCAGGACCAGAATTCAGCTCTGGGAATTGCCAGACCAGGCTTCCTCTCCTCTAGAGCCTGTAACATCTCCCTTCACCCCGGAACAGCTGTCAGTAACAATGTGAGGTTGACAGAGTTTCTTCGGTATCTAGGAAGCCACATCTCAGGATTGTTCCTCCCTTTCTCAGTCTTCACCCACTCTTTTCCCCATCCCCCAAGGTTCTGATCCCCCAGTGAATTAACATATGTTCAGATCGTTTCAAAATCCACCATCTTATACACACATATATATACCACATCTGTATCCATTCATCTGTTCATGGACATTTAGGTCTTTTTAAAATAATGTTGCTATGAACATTGAGGTGCATGTATCTTTTCAAACTCGACTTTTCATCCTTTTCTGAATATATGCCTAGGAATGGGACCCCTGAACCCTATCGTAACTCTATTTTTAGTTTTTTAAGGAAACTCCATACTGTTCTCCCTAGTGGCTATGCTAAATACCAATAGTTTAATGTGCTGCTTCCCAGGTGGCTGAGTAGTAAAGAATCCACCTGCAGTGCAGGAGACCTGGGTTTGATCCTTGGGTTGGTACGATCCCCTGGAGACATGAATGGCTACCCACTCCAGTATTCTTGCCTGGAGAATTCCATGGACAGAGGAGCCTGGCAGGCTACAGTCCGTGGGGTCGCAAAGAGTTGGACACAACTGAGCAACTAATACTTGCTGGGTATGTCAACTGGATGATGCAATCTCAACTGGCTAGGTTTGGGGTTTGGGTGACCCATTTTATGAAACAGTTGCTTGATTAACACTGCTTTTCAGACAGTTTCCAGCTAGGGGACCTTTCTTGCTGACATTATCCTTCTTGCCCTCTGGTTTGAACTGCACAGACTGTATTGATGACAGTTTGTAAGGTTTACGTACATCTCATTGAATCCAAGAATAGGGACAACCAGGTCACTGACCCTCCAGGCCAGGACCTTCCAGAGAGCCAGAAGAAAGACAGCACTTGTTGATTAGCCCAATCAACTGACTAGCAAAGGATGCCTCATTTGGAGTTGGGGCCTCAAGGACACCTGTCCCCTTTCAGAGGTTGGCCATCTAGGGGAGTGTCAGTCTCATGATTGCTCCTTAACCATCTGGCCAGTGCTGGCCTCCTTCAACCTCTTTTTATCCCAAGTCTGGGTCTAACAGGGGAAGATGTCCAATTCCTGGCCTCCCCCAGCCAATTCTCATGCAGTTTCCAGAAGGTGAAGTAGAGCTGTCTGGGGGCTGCGGCTGTATCAGCGTGTTTCAGCTGCCAAGTGAAAGCAGGGATGAGACCCACCCCTCCCAGGCCTGTTTCCTTGACTTTAAAATGAAGGGATTTGGTTTAGAGAGCGTCTCGGGTGCCCATCCAGCAGTCCTTGACCTCTCCCTATCACCAGGCTTTCAAACATTTTTCTCTTGCGGTTTCCTTTCTGTGTCTCGTAATCGCATTCCCCGTGAATGATAAAAGCGCTCCGGGTCCATCCATTAGATATCTTGACAAAGAGCTCTTCAGAGTTGCTTCTTGGCCTTGACAAAGACTTTAAAGCTGAAAGAGTGACAGCATTTTTTTTTCCCTCTTGAAGGCCCAGGTGTTAGAGAACAGAGGGCATGAAGGAAGAAATTACCTTAGTTGGGAGGACAGGCTGCGGGATCAGGCAGACCTGGGTTCTGAGCCCAGCTATACCATTGCTGGTCGAGTGCTGGGAGCAAGTTACTTAGTCTCTGTGGGCCTCAGTTTCCTCGTGAGTGAAATAAGGAAAATATGGCACCTAGTAACAGAGTGGCTGTGACCATAAATGAGATCACTTAATGTAGCTGATTCATGGAAGGTGCTCGGCTGGTGCCAACTGTTGGGTTTGAACAACTCTGCCGAGAACAGAACTGATCCCCGTAAAATCAGCCTGCTTTGGTTAAAGACATTCTCCCAAACCCCAGACTTAAAATCTGTATTGAGTTTTATCCCAAAATAAACGAGAGAAGGGGGAAAGAGTGAATCAAATAGAGAACAAAAATAACAGTGTTGGGGCTTCCCTAGTGACCTAGTGGTTAAAACTCTTCACTCCCAGTGCAAGGGACAGGTTCGATCCCTGGTTGGGGAACTAAGATCCCACATGCCATGTGTCGTGGACAAAAAAACATATAAATTAAAGGATGTTTATCACTTCTATTCTCATAATGAAAAAATAAGGAGCATTACTTTCTCTAACATTGACCAAAAAAAAAAAAAAAATGCAGTGTTGCTCCAACTCAAATGACAAGGAACAGAGAGGGTCCCTGGAAGTCTGGGTCCAGGTTTCAGAGTTGCTACTTAAATCTGGAATCCGTATGCCCACCACTATCCACCCCCATCATCCCTTTTCATCCCTCTCCTTTCAATCAAACACTTCAAAGAGGAGCCCGGAGAAGAGAACTGTGAATTCTCTGCTCACTAGTTTTCATGAGACGAAACCAAAGAATGTTTCTTTTTGAAACTGCATCTGCTCATCCAAACCAATTTTACTAGCTAGGGGACCTGAGCTCACAGGCAAGCTCAGGGGCTGATGAAATTCAGATGTGAGGCTGCAGAGAGACTTCAACGCTAACAGGAAAGTGGGGGAGCCCAGCGTGGCTGGGCAAGTGTCCAGGCAATGGGGGAGGGGATTCGGAGATGGAGGGAGAGGTACCCAGGAAGAGACAGAGAAGAAGAGAGGAAGGGGGCCAAGAAGGGCTAAAAAGGAAGAGATGAGACAAAGCCCAAGAAAGCATTTTATTTTTCTTCTTTAAAGAACAAAAAACAAACATGCTGTTTCAACTGACGGGAAATGTTCGTCTGCCGAAGGCATTATTAGGACAAGAGATAAGGAAACCACAGAGATAGGAAATAATTATTTTGTATCTGTCTTTATAAATGAAAATGAAGGACATTAACTGAAATAGGATTTAGATTTTCAGGGACAGAGGGAATGAATTAGGGAATATTCTGATAACACAGGAAATGTTTATTAACAGGTCAGGGGAGGGGGACTCTTGAAACTGACAAGGATTCCTGGGCCAGATAAAAACCAGCTAGACTAAAAAGAAAACCAAGAGGACCAGAGCTGTGGGGTCAGAGGGCACCACTTGTGCAAGATAACTCAGATCTAGATGAAGGATGGATGGAAAATGTGACTGACCCCTTCACCCTACTTGGCAGTTGGTGACCTAACATAACAGGTGTGGGTCAGGCAACTGTACCCTGAGCAAAGCAGATGTGGACAGAGGTATCCAGGGCAGAGGCATCCCTTCTCCTGATTTCTGCATTCCCTGTAGCTTGTGGATGGGTGGAGTTTGGAGAAAGTGTGTGGAAAGGAAGAAAGGGAGAAGGCATATGAATGAGAAGGCCAAGCTCACAGTCTCAGAGAATCCCACACTCTTTATAGAGACTCACTAACCGACAAAGTCCTTAACACACGTCTCTTTGTCTTCTGGGTGTATACCCAGCCGGGCCAGACAGAACTATCTTCCCTATTTCCCCACTCTGTCCAGGGAGACAGTGGAAGGCAGCAGTTAGGAGTCCAGGCTCCGGCATCAGATTGCCTGGGTCTAAATTCTGGTTCTGTCCCTTTCTAGCTGTTGGCCTTGGATAAGCTATTCAACTCATCTGAACCTCAGCTTTCCTAGCTATAAAATGGAAATCTAATGGGCATATCTCTTCCACAATGTCATTGGCGGGATTAAATAATGCCATAAAAGAAAGTTCTTAGAATAGCAAATAGACTATACAATAAAATATAGTTATTATAACAATTTCTAAAGGCATTCTGGCTTACTTTCAAAGCCTAAGTTCTTTATGTCTAGACTTCATCCTTCTTGCTGCCATTTGAGCCTCTCCTGATTGAAATAAACGCCTGCTCATGCCCACCTACACAGCTTCCTGCCTTGGACCTCGAGCTCTGTCTGTCCCGAAAAGGGCTCTTCCTCACACCCTCCTGTCCACCCTCTCCGACATCACCTTCAAAACCCCAGCAAGGCTGCAGGTGGAAAACTTTTTGACCACTGAAACCAAATGTCTAGTGGTGTTAAAGTCCTTACAGGAGAGAGAGCCAATGGATGGGGTTTAGGACGGAGGGAAGCACACACCTGCCTGCTAACCTGCCCGAAAAATCCCAGAACCCCTGGAAGATGATCACTGCTTCCACCTCCACTTCTACACAGGACCTGGTGATGTGTGCCCAGGATGTTTCCCAGAGGCAAGACTCACACAAGGACCCTCTGCAGGTGTCTGAGCTTAGCGTCTCCTGGAGCAAATCCGGGGGCTGGCTCCTTGGACTCGCTGAAAGCTCTCTGCTGACAGAATCAGATAATCAGCTAATACCCGACCCCGCGGCGTCCTGAGCCTTGGGACGGATACATAACAATGTCATCAGGCCTGCCTTCTAAGAGCCTTAGCCAGCTTACTGCCTTTTTGAGTGAGTCTGCCCTGGGTAATATTCCAAATTCTGCCCGTGAGGAGGGCTAAGTGTCATGTCACCGTAATCCTCTGGAAAGATCTGCCATTGGCACCATCAAAGGGGCTGCACACGGCCTCTTCTCTACATACAACTCTCCTGAATTTCTGTGGCAGTTCCTGGAGAAAGTAACTCACCCCTGATTTTCTCCATAGATTGTTTCAAAGAAAATGGGTGAAAGGTTGCTTCTGGGGTCCACAGGGGGCAGAGTCGGACCTTCAAAGTACCTCCCGTTCCAGAAGTCTCAAGCTGGAGTCAACACTTCCTAGCCAGCCTTACAAATAAAAAGCCTCTGGCCCACTCCTTCAGGTCCAGGAAAAACTGATACAAACTGAATCAGGACATCTGACTGCCTCCGGTCCAGGGCATTCTTCTTCTTTTTCTTTTTCTTTTTTTAAATTTTTGGCTACATCAGGTCTTAACTGCAGCATGTGGCTTCTTCTTTGTGGGACCCACAGGCTTCTCTCTAGTTGAGGCTTAGTTGCCCCTCAGCATGTAGGATCTTAATTCCCTGACCAGGGATCAAACCCATGTCCTCTGCATTGGAAGCTCAGAGTCTTAACCACTGGACCAACAGGGATGTTCCCAGTCCAGGGCATTCTGAGGGAGGGAAAATCTGTGATATGGTGGTAAATCAATATTTGTGTTTGTGTGCAAAACTGAGAGAGTAAACTGCTCTTCCTTCTGCAGGGAAGACCAAGATATTGATGATGATGATACTGATAATGACAACGATCATACCCTGCTGCCGTAATAAGAATGGGGTCTCGGGAGACAGTTCTCAGCAGAAATCCCAGCTGGGCCCCTCCCAGGCTGTGAGCTTCCTTCCCTTCACTTCTCTGAGCCTCGTCTGTAAACAAGGGGATAATATGGTACCAACCTCACAGGGAGTTTTGAGAGGATTAAATGAGCACGTGCACAGAACATAATGGCCAGCACATCGTGAATGCCCAATACACTTCAGCCTTCCTTAATTGCTTTTACAGTCACAGTATTTTACAGTTTACGAAACACTTTTACATGAATTAACTAATGTAGTTCTCACCTCATCCCCGGAAGAAAGTCGTGATGGCTCTAAGTTTTACGTATGGATACTGAGGCTCAGAGAAATCTAATGACTTGCCCCAAAGGTCCATAATTCACATTTTAAAACAATCAAATAGGTGCCAGAAGCTTGCGTAAGATTTTGACCATTTGGTTCAGGCATTGAGCGTTCAACACCAAATGAGCATCGTGACCCACTCCTTGAAGGTCTGGCCCTCTGGTGTGACAGAGATTTTCCCATTCACCAGGCCTGCAGCTGTACCAGTCAGACCAGAACGCAGCTTTGTCAGGGCCATTTGCAGGCCTGGGGAGAGATAAGTGTCACAGAGCAAAGTAGTTCAAAGCCACTAGGATTCTGGGCTCTGTTGTAGCTCAGTGGAGAGTGTGCCGAGGGGGTGACAATGTCACACATGAATAATGCATAGAAGGTGCTAAGCTTCAGTTTCAGTACGATCCAAATGCTCATTTCATCTTTGATTTTCCCTTCTGGCTGCGCCATTCCCTACAGCCACTGATCCCGGGGGCTTCGCTGGAGCCGTCCGGCTGCCCGCTAAATTGGCTGTTCTTGATGGTGAATAGAAAGTGGGGGGGGCGCTGGGGACAGAGAGAAAAAGAAAGATAAGTCGAGGGGAGGGGATTAGGGAAGATGAAAGAGGGAGATGAGAGAAGGAAGATCTTTCGCTGGACTCCTCTTACGCAGACCTCCACGGCCCCCGAGAACTTGGGGAGGTTTTGTTCCAGGAGAACTTTCCTGGTCTTCTCACTGTGCGGTTGTCACAGACTGAACTCTCATCTTCCCAAGAAGTGGGAGGGGTGGAGGGCCAGGCTCCTGCCAGAGACGGAGATCAGAGGAAGACGCCTGCCATGGCGTGCAGGGGAAGGAGAGGAGAAAGAAGACCCTTCTGGCAGGACAGGACTGGCCCAGAGCCCAGCCCAGCAGCTATGTACAAATACAGGAGCAGCAGCATGGGTCTGGGGATGGGATGCAGGTAGCATCTGTTCTAGCTGCAAATCTGAAAACAAGCAGGGGCTACAGCCTGATGTTTTGGGTCTAGTGAGAAGGCAGACACTAAAGCGGCAAATGTCACCCTCACTAAGATTCCCACCAGGCCTGGGAATGTGCTGAGGCCTCTGTGGGGTCAGAGGGTCAGAAGGTCAGAGCCCACAGCAGCATCAAGGGGAGGGCCCTGAAAGCCTTGTGAGTCGAGTCACCCCTTTGTGGGGCACGGAGAGGCAGCGGGGTTTGACAGTCACAACCGAAGATACTTCCTGTTGTCCCGTTCTTAAAAATCAGTAGGCAGCCTACTCCAGGGCAAACCGCCCATCGCTTTCTTTTCTTGGGGCAGCCAGATGAAGCAGCTGCAGCTGATTTTAATGAGATGTAATAATATTCTCTCAGTTCTGTGAGCTATAGACTGAGCCCACCAAGGGAACCTGCTCAACCCCCCAAATGATCAGACTTGTCAAAATATGATCATTTTGTTCCTTATTATAAATGAAGAGAAGATATGATTTAAGTGTCATCCTCTGGGCGTGTAAGCCAGATTCCTATAAATCAATCATCCAAAATAAACTCTTTGGAGTGATTTCACTACAAATATGCTGGAAACAATTTCTTTAAACAAAGCATAAAAGTATTACTGTAGCTCTCCAACATCAAAATGGCTTTAGACATGCATTATTGGGTTGCTGGTGTATTCTTTCCTTAATATATGTTATTTATGGTTTTGTGCCTGACAGGCAGAGTCAATGCTTGTCTGCAAGAAACCTCCTGCTTACTTCACGGCAGGTCCCCACAGTGAAACAGGGAGAGATGGCAGGAATGGCGAGAGGTCTAAGGACCAGGCTGGGGTCCCTAACCTCTGCAGCTGGGACACTCCATTTCCAAACTGGGTCCCAATGAGTGGAAGAATGGTAAGCCTTTAGTGGCAACCTACATCTTGCTAGGATAGGATTTCCAGGTGTGTTACTTAATAGCTCTGAGATTTGAGCAAATCTTTCTTTCAGTTTTGAATCTTCAAAATGGGAACGATGAGGACAGTGTGTGTGTGTGCGTGCTAAGTCACTTCAGTTGTGTCCAACTCTTTGTGACCCTGTGGACTGTCCGTGGAATTCTCCAGACAACAATACTGGAGTGGGTTGCCATTTCCTTCTCCAGGGGGTCTTCCCATCCCAATAATTGAACCCACATCTCCTGCATTGGCAGGAAGGTTATTTACCGCTAACACCACCTGGGAAGCCCGATGAGAACTGTAATAGCAGGTAATTCATGAAGTTGTCCATGGGTTACAAAGAGTGGAACACAACTTTACGACTAAACAGCAACATGCAATTGTCATAAGGAGCCAAGAGGAGTTAATACGGTAAAGCACCGAGAACAAAGTCAGCCATGTGTTGGCACTAGTAACCTTCAGTTGAGTTCAGTTTAGTTCACTCAGTCATGTCTGACTCTTTGTGACTCCATGGACTGCAGCACACCATGCCTCCCTGTCCATCACCAGCTCCAAACTCATGTCGACTGAGGCAGTGATGCCATCCAACCATCTCATCCTCAGTCATCCCCTTCTTCTCCTTCCCTCAGTCTTTCCCAGCATCAGGGTTTTTTCAAATGAGTCAGCTCTTCACATCAGGTTGCCAAAGTATTGGAGTTTCAGCTTTAGCATCAGTCCTTCCAGTGAATAGTCAGGACTTAACTTCCCTGGTGGCTCAGATGGTAAAGCATCTGTTTACAATGTGGGAGACCCGGGTTCGATCCCTGGGTTGGGAAGATCCCCTGGAGAAGGAAATGGCAATCCACTCCAGGACTATTGCCTGGAAAATCCCATGGACGGAAGAGCCTGGTGGGATGCTGTCCATGGGGTCGCAAAGAGTAGGACACAACTGAGCGACTTCAATTCAATCAGTTTCCTTTAGGAGGGACTGGTTGGATGTCCTTGCAGTCCAAGGGACTCTCAAGCGTCTTCCCCAACACCACAGTTCAAAAGCATCAATTCTTCATTACTCAGCTTTCTTTATAAGAAATCATAGCTTTGACTAGACGAACCTTTGTTGGCAAAGTAATGTCTCTGCTTTTTAACATGCTGTTTAGGTTGGTCATAGCTTTTCTTCCAAGGAGTAAGCATCTTTTAATTTCATGGCTGCAGTCACCATCTGCAGTGATTTTGGAGCCCAAGAAAATAAAGTCTCTCACTGTTTCCATTGTTTCTCCATCTATTTGCCATGAAGTGATGGGACCAGATGCCATGATCTTCATTTTCTGAACGTTGAGTTTTAAGACAACTTTTTCACTCTTCTCTTTCACTTTCATAAAGAGGCTCTTTAGTTCTTCTACACTTTCTGCCATAAGGGTAGTATCATCTGCATATCTGAAGTTATCGATATTTTTCCCAGCAATGATTCTAGCTTGTGCTTCTTCCAGCCCAGCATTTAGCATGATGTACTCTGCATACAAGTTAAATAAGCAGGGTGACAATACGCAGCCTTGATATACTTCTTTCCCTATTTGGAATCAGTCTGTTGTTCCATGTACAGTTCTAACTGTTGCTTCTTGACCTGCATACAGATTTCTCAGGAGGCAGGACAGTTGGTCTGGTATTCCCATCTCTTGGAGAATTTTCCACGGTTTGTTGTGATCCACACAATCAAAAGCTTTGACATAGTCAATAGAGCAGAAGTAGATGTTTTTCTGGAACTCTCTTGCTTTTTCTATGATCCAGTGAATGTTGGCAATTTGATCTCTGGTTCCTCTGCCTTTTCTAAAACCAGCTTGAACATCTGGAAGTTCACAGTTCACATCCTGTTGAAGCCTGGCTTGGAGAATTTTGAACATTACTTTATGAGTGTGTGAGATGAGTGCAATTGTGCAGTAGTTTGAGCATTCTTTGGCATTGCCTTTCTTTAGGATTTCTTTAAGACTGGAATGAAAACTGACCTTTTCCAGTCCTGTGGCCACTGCTGAGTTTTCCAAATTTGCTGGCATATTGAGTGCAGCACTTTCACAGCATCATCTTTCAGGATTTGAAATAGCTCAACTGGAATTCCATCACCTCCACTAGCTTTGTTTGTAG
This sequence comes from Capra hircus, assembly GCF_001704415.2. NCBI lineage: Eukaryota > Metazoa > Chordata > Mammalia > Artiodactyla > Bovidae > Capra > Capra hircus. Next base: position 56,153,555 of record NC_030822.1, read on the forward strand.
TGATGCTTCCTAAGGCACACTTGACTTCACATTCCAGGATGTCTGGCTCTAGGTGAGTGATCACACCATCATGTATCGGGGTCATGAAGATTGTTTTTGTATAGTTCTTCTGTGTATTCTTGCCACCTCTTCTTAATATCTTCTGCTTCTGTTAGGTCCAGACCATTTCTGTCCTTTATTGAGCCCATCTTTGCATGAAATGTTCCCTTGGTTCTCTAATTTTCTTGAAGAGATCTCTAGTCTTTCCCATTCTATTGTTTTCCTCTATTTCTTTGCATTGATCGCTGAGGAAGGCTTTCTTATCTCTCCTTGCTATTCTTTGAAAGTCTGCATTCAAATGGGTATATGTTTCCTTGTCTCCTTTGCCTTTTGCCTCTCTTCTTTTCACAGCTATTTTTAAGGCCTCCTCAGACAACCATTTGGCCTTTTGGCATTTCTTTTTCTTGGGGATGGTCTTGATCACAGCCTCTTGTACAATGTCACAAACCTCCATCCATAGATCTTCAGGCACTCTGTCTATCAGATCTAACCCCTTGAATCTATTAGTTATTTCTACTGTATAATCATAAGGGATCTGATTTAGGTCATACCTGAATGGTCTAGTGGTTTTCCCTGCTTTCTTCAATTTAAGTCTGAATTTGGCAATAAGGAGCTCATGATCTGAGCCACAGTCAGCTCCTGGTCTTGTTTTTGCTGACTGTATAGAGTTTCTCCATCTTTGGCTGCAAAGAATATAATCAATCTGATTTCAGTATTAACCATCTGGTTATGTCCATGTGTAGAGTCTTCTCTTGTGTTGTTGGAAGAGGGTGTTTGCTATGACCAGTGTGTTCTCTTGGCAAAACTCTGTTAGCCTTTGAACTGTTTTGTTTTGTACTCCAAGGGCAAATTTGCCTGTTACCCCAGGTGTTTCTTGACTTCCTACTTTTGCATTCCAGTCCCCTATAATGAAAAGGACATCTTTTTTGGGTGTTAGTTCTAGAAGGTCTTGTAGGTCTTCATAGAACCATTCAACTTCAGCTTCTTCAGCATTACTGGTGGAGGCATAGGCTTGGATTACCGTGATATTGAATGGTTTGCCTTGGAAATGAACAGAGATCATTCTGTCATTTTTGAGATTGCACCCAAGTACTGCATTTTGGACTCTTTTGTTGACTATGAGGGCTCTCCATTTCTTCTAAGGGATTCTTGCCCACAGTAGTAGATATAATGGTCATCTGAGCTAAATTCACCGATTCCAGTCCATTTTAATTCACTGATTCCTGAAATGTTGATGTTCACTCTTGCCATCTCCTGTTTGACCACTTCCAATGTTCCTTAATTCATGGACCTAACATTCCAGGTTCCTATGCAGTATTGCTGTTTACTGCATTGGACTTTACTTCCATCACCAGTCACATCCACAACTGGGTGTTGTTTCTACTTTGACTCAGCCTCTTCAGTCCTCCTGGAGCTATTTCTCTGCTCTTCTCTAGCAGCATATTAGGCACCTACTGACCTGCAGAGTTCATCTGTCAGTGTCCTATCTTTTTACCTTTTCATGCTATTCATGGGGTTCTCAAGGCAAGAATTCTGAAGTGGTTCTGAAGTGATTCTCCAGTGGACCACGTTTTGTCAGAACTCTCTACCATTACCCATCCATCTTGGGTGGCCCTACATGGCTCGGCTCATAGTTTCATTGAGTTAGACAAGGTGGTGGTCCATGTGATCAGTTTGGTTAGTTTTCTGTGATTGTGGTTTTCATTCTGTCTGCCCTCTGATGGATAAAGATGAGAGGCTTATGGAAGCTTCCTGGTAACCTTAGCCACTCTTGCTTCCCTGGTGGCTCAGAGGTTAAAGCGTCTGCCTCCAATACAGGAGACGTGGGTTCGATCCCTGGGTCGGGAAGATCCCCTGGAGAAGGAAATGGCAACCCACTCCAGTATTCGTGCCTGGAGAATCCCATGGACTGAGGAGCCTGGTGGGTTGCAGTCCATGGGGTCACAAAGAGTTGGACACAACTGAGTGACTTTACTTACTTACTTACTTAGCCACTCTTGTTGTGTGTTGTTTTTGTTAGTAAGCCAGGCATTTCCTGTCCCAGGGAAGTGCCATGGAACAAAGCTTTGCTTGGATTTCCACAGACTCTGTCATTTGTCTTGACTTTGATGTTTTCACTTCATTCTATGAAGGGAAGTAGACTTGCAGAGGACAGTGAGTGGCCCAGTGCCGTGGAGCTTTGAAGCCCCATTGGTGTTAGGAAAACACAGCACAATGAAGGGGCAGGGCCCTCAGAGGTCTTCCGCAGAGTAGGATTTGTCTCTTGAGCCCTCCGTCTCACCCCTTCCCATCTCTCTGTGCTCACCAGGAGAGGCATCATCTCCACGCTGCGTTTTGTAATGCTCCAATCCATCCGCATTTTAACAACCTTGTACCTCAGTCGAGATAGAGTCTGAAAAGTTTAATATCATGTCAAATGAGAGAGCCAATAAAACTTGACATTATTAATAGGATGTCAAGGGTTTTTTTCCAACTGCTTAGGGAAAAAACATTGTGTCCCATTAAGTGTAGCTCCTTGCACTGAGAAATATTAAGTGACTTTTCAATGACTACCAGCTGGAACTATTAGTTTTTCTTCATAAGCGTTGATGCTGTCGATTCTGAGAGGCCAGTCGAGAACCTTTCAGGAAGACGCGGGATGAGCCCATGCAATCAGAACAGCTTTGAGGTTTCCCTGGGACCTTCTCTGTAAGTGGACCTGAATATGGAAATGGGGCTGTGAATCATAGAAAGACTTAAATACCGTGGGTCGAGTAAGCACGAGATTTCAGACTCCCTTTTGTCCATTTATCCCCTAAAGAGTGCGGTGACCTATCAGGGCGATTTGGTGTGGACTTAGAAACAAGGCCGGTGCCTCCAGAAAGAGGGAAAAAACAGGGCCTCCTGTCCCTGCCCTGCTGCCCCACCCCAGTGCCCCAACCTTCAGTGGGCTCTCCATGGGCCCAGAGCTGCTGGCACTGCATGTCAAAGTACCCCTGCCCCGGGGAGGGAGTGGGGTTGGTGTCAGATGTTGCCGCCTCGGCCGACACTGGGCTTAACAAGGAGGAGGCTGGCAGGGAGCTGCAGGGGCCTCTGTTTCCCTTGGCGTGGGGCCATGGTCGCCTTCCAGCACGTGGCTTTCCAGGCTGGAGTCCCTTCCCCGGGAAGAGGTCAGGCCTTAAAATAATCTGGCGTGACTCATGTCTGAATTGGGAATGCTTCACACAAGTGCCCGCCTTTCAGGAACTGCAGCTGGAGCAGCTGAAAAGAAAACTCCAGAGGCTCAGACCTGCGATTCTGGAGTCTTTGGGCTGCTGAAGCCCAGCCAAAATTGTTTTGTCTGTTCCCACCTAGGCTACCTGGGAGCCAGCACCTTTCAGCCTCCCTGTGTATATGTACTTAGCCATATCCAACTCTTTGTGACCCCATGGAGTGTAGCCTGCTAGGCTCCTCTCTGGGATTTCCCAGGCAAGGATACTAGAGTGGGTTTCCATTTCCTTCTCCAGGGGATCATCCCAACCCAGGAACTGAACCTGCATCTCCTGCAACTCATGGAGTGCAGGAGAATTCTTCACCACCAAGCCACCCAGGGAAGCCCCTCTAAGCCACTCCATCCCCAGAGAAATAGATTCAACAGCATTTATTCCCTTTTGCATGTCACCATTTGGCCCCACTGTCTCGCTACCTTCTCTGTGGGATGTCTTTCATGGTTCCCAGCCCAGCTGCTACAGCCTCCTAGGGCATGCACCTGTGTGTTCATTCTTAGGAATCCAGGTCATGGGCTAAAGAGATGGTCAAAGGCCAGTGCTTATTTACATAAGGCTGCAGAATTTATTGGAGAGTTGTGTTCCTTTCAGAAGATCAAAAGGAAGGCCTGGACAGCCGATAGGACAGTCCTTATTTATCCTCTACTGATGTTCTAATCGACATGCTTCTCTTTGCCTTTTGTCCCCTGTCCTGTACCATTTGGGGGCACCTGACCCCTAGAGTGGACAGATGGAAGGCAGCTTGTGCTTCTTAAATGTCACCCGAGACTTGGGAGACCCTGGGGAGAAAGCCCTTGGGATGACCCTCATGGCACCCGGAGCGCTTACACCGTAGCTGCAGCTGTCAGGATCAATGACGAGGAGACTCTCCACTGGTTGATTCCTCTTTTCCCCATGGAAGCTCAGGACTGAGAGATTCAGCCAAGAGCAAAGGAGGCTGAGGGAAAGGTCTGCCTTTTACAGCGTAAATGGCAGTGGCAGCCTCTCTGTTCCCACAGAGCTCAGGACAAGGGGGAAGAAAATTATTACAATTGTGGAAGAGACTTGGGTCAGATGCTAGAAGGAATCTCCCAGCTCATAAGATGGCTCCTGGATGAAGCTATGGAATTGCAATTTCAGCTGTAATTGGTCCCTTTGCTCTGAGCTCCTAGCACCCCAGCTCACATCTGATAGTGACTAACTGGCCCCTTTCCTTTTCTGGAACATGATCTAAGAGGTTCAGATAACTGACTTGGGACTCTGAGGTGGAAACTCCAAGAAGATGGGAAAGAGGAAAGTGATCCTGGGATAAGAAATGAAATATTCGGTTGGCCCAAAAAAATTTGTTCTAATTTCTCCATAAGATGTTATGGAAAAACCTGAATGAATATTTTGGCCAACCCAATACAACCAGTGTTACACACCTGTGTTAGTGTGGAAGCAGCATGGTGTTGTAGAGAGGATGGAGACTGGAAGCAAGAGGTCAATAGATCAGGAGCAAACTCGTCTCTACTCTCTCAGTGTTGATGTCACTCTCAGCAAAGGGAGGAAAATAAGACCCGCCTGGACCTACCTTAGGATGATTGTTATGATCATGTGAGATAATAGATACAAACTCTGAGGGGAAAATGGTAAATTGCTTTAAAAAAAAAAAACTCTAATCAGCCCACCCTTCCACTCAGAGGTAGAAGTAAGGGTGTCCTCTGATGTCAGGAGGCAGAGTCAGGTGACATTTAAGCCACCTTGTGGCTCTAAGCGTCTGTAGAGACATCCTCCTCTCCCAGCACTCTAAGTTTCCCTTAACCCACTATTTGAGGCGGGGCAAAAAACAGCATGTAAGCTGGCAACCCTCCGTTTATTAAGAGGTAAAACCTGACATTAGGGGGTACATCCTGTAACATGGGTAAATCGTGAGGACATCGTGCTAAGAGCATTAAACCAGTCACAATAGAGAAATACAGTATGATTTCACTTGCGTGAGATACCCAGAGTGTCAGATTCATAGAGACAGAAAGCAGAACAGTGGTGGCTGGAGGCTCGGGCAGGGGTGGGGGGTTAATATTTAAAACCATAATCCCCCAACCTTTTCAGCATCAGGGATGGGTTTCATGGGGATGGTTTCAGAATGATTCAAACACGTTACATTTATCGCGACACCACTGATTTACTGTGGCAAGAGGCAGAGCTCAGGCAGAAATGAGAGCGATGGGGAGAGCCTGTAAATACAGATGAAGCTTCACGCCCTCCCCCACCACTCACTTCCTGCTTATGGAGCTGGGGACCCCTGATTTAAAAGGTATAGAGTTGTAGTTTGGGAACATGAAATAGTCCTCAAATGGATGGTGGTGATGGTAGCACAACGGGGTGAAAGAATCCGATGCCCCTGAACTGTAGGCTTAAAATGGCAACTGTTACGCTATGTATATTTTACCATAATAAAACCAAACACTGGCATCAGGTCAAACAGCTATCGAGTCACTAATTCTGATTGATTCACACTAGGACTAGTGTTAGCCACTAAAATGTACTCTCATAACGAAGTGACCTGCCACAGTCCCTTTGTTGGGAAGTTGGGAAGGCTATCCTATTTGCTGTCCTGTCGGTGAGGGAGTAAGGCAGGTTAAACATCGGGGTGGGGTGTCCTTGGTGCCCCTGCGCATCCCACACAATCTGGGGTTCTGAGAAAGCGCCACAGCTGCACCATCATAGCTGGGAAAGCCCAGTGTCATCCTGAGCCCAGCAATCGGAGCCTTTCTCCAAGGCGAATGGAAGGGAATTGTTCCCACTCCCTCTCACTGCAGCGCAACCTTCCTTCACCTTCCTGCTTTAATGTCTTAATCAAGTGGCAGATGAGAGGAACTGATCCATGCAAAGGACAGAAGGTTCGACAAGATGTGTGGAACCTACTGCTGCTCTTATCCCCCGCCCGAGTCCCCGCCCCACCAAAGCGAAAGACAGGGGAGCCAGCAAAAGAAGAAAAAGGCGAGAGAGATTTTGTACCCTTAAGCCTCCACTGCCGCAGTTCAAAAGACCAATCTTTACTGAAAATAAATTTAAAGGAGAATTTTTGATGTATATTACGGTCTCTGGTGGTAGACAAGAGCGCTGCCGGCGGTATATGGAGTTATGCAAAGCCAAAGTGGGATTACTTAAAAGTGTCTGTAGTGCTTTGATTAACTGGTGTGTGTTTTATTTTTTATACGACACAATCACAGGCCTACATTGATAGTATCTTGCTATTATTGTTTGACACTTGAAGCTCTATTTTTCCTATGACTTGGAAGTAGACCTTGTTCAGTCTAGGTCAAGGGTCAAAGGATCAAGATGATCTCAAAGAGGATAAGATGGAGACATGCCCACCCTACTTTTTTTTTTTTTAATGCAATGAGCAAAAGCCCTAAGACCTATCAAAAGTGAAGAACTGGGAGAGCAGATGTGGTGACTCAAGGAGCACCCGAGTGCATGGGCTATAAGAGAGTCCAGCTACCTTCTGAAGTTCCTTACGTCTGTCCGGAAAATGTCCCCTCATTAATCCATCTTCTGGGAATAAGGCTCTGGGCCAGTCATGAAGCTGCAAACTGACCTTTCTGTGTTTTGCTTTGTGATGCTGGCACTGGGACTCTGTCCTGGGCTGGGACTCCGCACACTGATGTTCTCCTGCCACCCCACCCCACCCCCAACCCCTAACCCCCACCCCCACCCCCACAGCTCTTGTTTGGTTGTCAATAGAGGGAGCTAGAGGGAGACTGGAACGCTGAGGCAGGGAGATAGTTCTTTCCTGTTCACTTGCTGCTTCTTCCCCAGGATAGGATCCCTGTGCCCAGAGGTGGTAGTGTTTCCAGGCATCCCCTCAGAGGTCCCAGCACCAGCCAGGCAGTGCCCCTTCTCAGCAGATGGAGTCCCAGCTCTGCAGAGCCTTTCCTCCGAACTCCTGAGACACGGGCAGCCCTGGGGCCCTCCTTCAGGCTCTAGTGCATCAGAAGCCTGTTTGCCCCCCCACCCCGCCATCCCCATTAAGGTCTAGATCCCAGCTGTACAGGGGCCCTCCCAAGAGCTTCTGGATTGGGACAGCCCCAAGCTCTTCTCACCCAGACTTAAGTAAAAACTGTCTGCATCTGTTAAATCAATCCCCTGTGTCAAATCATTTCTGTTAAAATGCCTGGCTTGGTTTCCATCTTCCTAACCAGACCCCAACAATATAAACTCCTTGAAGCAACATTATTCTGAGCACAGAAGGTACCATTCTTCCTCATCCCTGAGGCAAAGATGATGCAGACTGATGCTTGGGAGTGGCTGGGCTGCATCTCTGAAGCTCACAAAACCCAGAAGGAGAGGCCCACAGAGCCTCATCAGGGAGGAATTTGGCTGGGGTTGGGCGGGGCGGGGGGAGGGGTGCGGTGGGGAACAAGAGTAAGTGCACCAATTTGATGGCCGAGAGGCTTGGAAGGAAATGAAAGGATGGCTGCACCTGTACGATGAGGCCGGGGCAAATCCACCCTGGGAGCTCCTCTGACAGCGAGATGGACCCCGGACCACATCTGCTCCCCTTGTGCAATGGGGCAAAGCTGCTGTCTTCCTGCCCAGCTTTCCCTGCCTGAGTCTCCTGACACCTGCCTGTGGCACTCACAGGACAAACTCGGAGATAATTTTCTTTCTAATTTCCAGAGCCTTCTCAAGGACAGATCTGCTCTCCCTAGACCCTTGCTCCTCCTCTATCCCCACTCGTTGCTCTTATGGGCTCACACACAGCACCACGGGGTGTTGTCTGAAGCCTGGGCAGAGAATTCCATTGTGAACTCTGACATCTTCGTCCACTGATCTCCACAAAAGGAACAAATCTCTGTCCTCAGTGGGCTGCGAGGCATGTGTTTGAAGCCACGGTAGTCACACTTCTATGTCCGTGCCTATGGCCTTCCTGCCTGCCCAGCTACCCTGGCATGAATGTAGGGCCTTCAGGGATCATTTCATTCCCCCACCCTCAGCCAGAGTCTCTCTCTAAAATTCATCCAAACACAGGAAGGAGGCCCCTGTTCTTGAAACACACCCATGAAATTCCTTTTTCTCCGACCTGTGTCTCTTTCCTCCCACTCAGGTAGACCTCCTTTTAGCAGAGTGAAGTCAGGAGGAGATGGAAAATCTGGGTGAAGACTGGCTATTTCACAGGGTTGTTGTGAGGGTCAAATAGGATAATATATGTGAAAGCATTTTGTGCACAGTCAAGCTCTGTACAAATGGGAGGAAATATTATCACAACAGTTGCTACCCAAACCACTCACTACATTATTATTATCTAAGTCCTCCTTCTGGTGCTTTAAACTCATTTCTTTTTGCTCTGTCTGCTTGGGTAATGGCTGTAGATTTCTCCCTGGGGCTCCAGCTGCACAGATAGAAGAAGGCCGAGGCAGCCGTGTGTCTCAAGCCCTGATTCTCAGAAACCCCTCCAGGCCCCAACCAGCCCAGCTCCCCAGAGCGTGGCCCCGGCGGTCCCAGGGGGACCATATTTTCAGGCCTATCTACTTCCAACTGTGGAGCCTCTTCAGGCCAGTCTGGCAGGAGCCCAGCCAGCAACTCCATGAATCATCTGTGCCCGTGCCCTATTGTGCAGGGCAGGGCGGCTGCGGAGGAGGCCGGGGCCATGACCTCAGAGGTTGCTGGATTATTTATTACCTTTGGCGTCACAGGCTAATTTGGGTCTGTGCTCAAGCCCTGGGGAAATGGCTTCATCCCCCTTTCTCCCCATGAGCTCAGGGAATTCCTCTCTTTATGTTCTACTGCTGCTGCTAAACCACATCAGTCATGTCCAACTCGGTGTAACCCCATAGACGGCAGCCCACCAGGCTCCCCCGTCCCTGGGATTCTCCAGGCAAGAACACTGGAGTGGGTTGCCGTTTCCTTCTCCAATGCATGAAAGTGAAAAGTGAAAGGGAAGTTGCTCAGTCATGTCCGACTCTTCACGACCCCGTAGACGGCAGCCCACCAGGCTCCTCCATCCATGGGACTTTCCAGGCAAGAGTACTGGAGTAGGGTGCCATCGCCTTCTCCGCTTTATGTTCTACCTCATGGGAATAAACAGTGGGGAGAAAGAAAAAATGTAAGCACTCTCATATACTATGCCAAATTCTGCAGTTTAAAAGAAAAACAGCAACAACAGATTGAAGGGACACCAGCCTTCCAAGAGCTTATAAGGGGAGTGAAAATAATCACCCATGGGAACCATGCTAGACCCTTGCAATCAACTGAACCCAGCACCTGTGCTGAAACAGTACCAAGCAGTGGGGGCCTTCTGATCCAGGGAGGATTAAGGGAGGAAAGAACCCACCTGCCAATGCGGGAGACATGGGCTTGATCCTTGGGTTGGAAAGATCCTCTGGAGAAGGAAAAGGCAACCCACTCCAGTATTCTTGCCTGGAGAACCCCATGGACAGAGGAGCCAGGAGGCTACAGTCCATGGGGTCACAAGAGTTGGACACAACTGAGCGCACACGCATGAGAGGTAAGAGTAATTAGGGAATATTTCTTAGAAAATGTCCATTTATCTTTCTTTTTGAACATGTACTTTGCAGAAAATGAGAAAATGAATAAGTAAAAAGAAGAAAAAAATTACCCTTAATCCCCACCTGAAGATAACCATTGTCTACAGGTTGATATATGTTTTTTTAGACATTTTTTGATGCATATATTTATATTCATACAATTTTAATAAAAATCGAATTATTCTGGGTGTACTATTTTATAACCTACTTTTTTCACTTAATTTCCTATGTCAATAGATATATATATCTTCATTATTTTTAATGACTACTAAGTATTCTATTGTGTGACTATAAAAGAGAATGTGTAATTTCTTTAACCAATCCTCTCTTATTGGACATTTCAGGGATTTCTTGTTTTGTGCCATCTTAAACAATGCAGCGGTGAACATCTTGGCATTTACCTCTTCCTGTATATGTGTGTGTTGTTTTTTTTCTTTAGAATAAAGAAAATAAATCACTGAGGCAAGGATTAATGTATTTCTAAGGTGCTTATAGGGGTTCCCAGGTGGCGCTAGTGGTAAAGAACCCTTCTGCCAATGCAAGAGACATAAGAGATGCGGGTTCAATCTCTGGGCTGGGAAGACCCCCTAGAGGGCATGGCAACCCACTCCAGTATTCTTGCCTAGAGAATCCCACGGACAGAGGAGCCTGGTGGGCTACAATCCATAGAGTCACAAACAGTCGAATACAACTGAAGCAATTTAGCACACATGCAAGGTGTTTATTATACTTTGTCAAATTTTGGCATATAATATATAGTTTAAATTTGCACCAAGATCCACTTCTAACCAACAGAAAAATATCAAGTTTTGACTTAGGCTTTGAGGGTATGGAGGGATATGGACTGGACACAAGTTGGAGACAAATTTGGCAGCTACAAGGCACAGAGATGCGATCTAAACAAGTCTTTCCTGTATTCAACAAACATTCGTTTAACCCTAATTGTAAGCCAGGCACTACACTCACTCAGCTCCAAGGTACAAAGACAGCAAGACCTTTGAGAAACTCACAAAAGAATGGGAGATGGAAGAAGTATGAGTTTGGCTTAAGCAGAACATATGTGTTGAAAGAATGGTATGTTGTGGGAAGTGCCTGGCAGTGATGGGCTTTGAGGACCTGGCCGAGGGGTGGGATGACAGTCAGGTACTGATAGTCTGTGGAGTGATGCTGAGTGGTTAAGAAGGAGGTGGTGAGTTACACAGACCTGGTTGCAATCCTGGTTCAGCCACTGTCTAGCCCTATAGTCCAAACAAGTAATTTAACCTTTCGAGTCTCATTTCTTCTACTATAATATGGGGAATACTGCTGCTGCTGCTAAGTCGCTTCAGCCGTGTCTGACTCTGTGCAACCCCATCAACAGCAGGCTCCTCTGTCCCTGGGATTCTCCAGACAAGAACACTGGAGTGGGTTGCCATTTCCTTCTCCAATGGGGAATACAATAGCTACCATATCTGGCTGTTGTGAAGGTAAAACATAAGGGCATAGCATGGCATTAGCCATTGTTCTCGTGTTGAACAGAGGTGGACAGCAGGTTGATGCAGATCTGAGAAGGTGTAACGGCCCCACATGTGGGGCCCAGAGGCAGGCTGTGTTTTGGTCAACCTATACTTTCTGTACATCTTAGGGGCCCCTTTCATGTGGACCTTATAAGGGTTGATGTGAGGTGGTTAGCTCTCTGAAAAAGAAAAAAAAGCAAAAAGAAATAAAGCTGGCAAAAAAGAAAGAAAGAAAGAAGAACACCCCTGACCCTAAGAGACCCATGAGGTCCTTGGGACAGGAACCCAAGCTGGGTGACTCCTGCTCCACCCAGCACGCCTCCTGCCCACCTGTCACAATGCTGGCAGAGTTCTGTGGAACCCCCACCCTCCAGAGCCTGGCCTCGAGTTTCCCAAGCATCAGGCCTTCCAGGCATCTCCTATGAGCCTGTGATCTGTCTACTTGTCCAGTGACTACCTGTCAATCTCCCACAGTGTCACTTCTGATAAACAACTTGGAGAGAATGACACCTTGATACATCAATTCCATCTGAGGTTTCCCTGACAGGCCTCCCAGCTCCTGAATCACCAGGGATGATTCATGGCCAGGCATGAGCACTGAGGGACCCTTCCCTCCTGGCTGGGCTCTGTGTCAGCCTCACATTGTCAAAGCAAACTCCAGCCTTCTCCTCAGGCTAGTTTTACCATCTCTTGCCTGCTTCCCAAGGAGGAAGGGGGTTCTTTTCTGCATGCATGCACCCATCCACCCATCCATCCTTCCATCCATTTAGCAAATGTGTCTAGGAAAGAGCAATGTTATCAGGAGGCTCAGAGGGGAAGGAAGAGAGCTGACGTCTGTCACAAGATCTGGGCTCCGCCAGCTCTTGAAAAGTCATTTAACCTCTTTTAGAAGTGTATGTGCTCAGTTGGATAGCCCGCCAGGCTTCTCTGTCCCTGGGATTTCCCAGGCAAGAATACTGAAGTGGGTTGTCATTTCCCTTCTCCAGGGGATCTTCCAGACCCAGGGATCGAACCCACGTCTCTTGCATCTGCTACATTGGCAGGCAGATTCTTTTCCACTAGTGCCACCTGAGAAGCCCCTCTTTTAGATCGTATAACTGCAAACACTTCTGCTCTACAGATAAGAAGATATATTATGCAATCACAGAATGTTCACCTAAAAGCGGAGATCTTCAGGATTGTCAGGTTTAAGTGTGTTTATATTCATCCATTGAACAAATATTTATTGAGTATCCATTTTGCATCAGGCACTATTTTAGTATTGGGAATATACCAGTGAACAAACAGATGGAAAAATCCTACACTCATGGGGCTTATAGTCTAATGGAAAGAGACAGACAGTAAATGAAATAAATAAGTACAATACATAGTATATTAGGTAGTGATAAGGGCTAAGGAGAAAAATAAAGCAGAAAAAAAAAAAAGAAATGGAGAGCATTTGGATTTAATTTTAAATGGAGTTTTTGGAGAAGACCTCACGGAGAAGGTGATCTTTGAATGGAGGGAGGGGGAAAAGTCACGTGGCTCTCAGAGAAAGCAGCACTCCATGTGGCGAAGCAACAGCCAGAGGAAAGATCACCGTGGGGGCCAGGAAACGCAAGCTCCAAGTGACTGGAGCAGAATGCACATGGGAGAGGCACAGGTGATCAACACTCATACGCTTTTGGAGGAACAGGATTGGGTTTTGTCCTGAAGGAGATACTAAAGATTTTGAACAGGAAGTGACAGGGTCTGCTTTATCCGTATATTACTTTTGGCTGCACTGGCTCTTTCTTGCTTCATAGCAGCTTTCTGCAGCTGTAGTGAGCAAGGGCTACACCCCGGTTGCGGTGCACAGACTTCTCTTTGCGGTGGCTTCTTTTGTTGCAGAGCACAGCTCTAGGCACACAGGGTTAGCAGCTGTGGTAAACCGTCTTAGTTGCCCTGCAGTCCATGGGATCTTCCTGGACCAGGGATCGAACCTGAGTCCCCTGCATTGGTGGGTAGAATCTTATCCAGTCGACCACCAGTAAAGTCCTGACTTATATTTTAACAGGATCATTCTGGTGCTGTGTTGAGACTAATATAAATCAATAATAATAGCTAATACTTACATAGCACTTCTTATGCACCAGCCGCTGTTTTTTTCTAAGTCAATCCTCACAACAACCCTATGAGGTAGAGTCTATTGTGACTCCCATTTTATAGATGAGAAAAGACAAGCACGGAGGGATTATCGAGAACCTGGCCCCACAGCACAGATTTCTCTGGTGACTTCAGATGGCAAAGAATCTGCCTACAATGCAGGAAACACAGGTTTGACCTCTGAATTGGGAAGATCCCCTGGAGGAGGGCATGGCAACCCACTCTAGTATTCTTGCCTGGAGAATCCCATGGACAGAAAAGCCTGGAAGGCTACAGTCTATGGGGTCACAAAGAGTCTGGCACGACTGAGCAACTAACACTTGTTTTCTTTTTACCTTTGGCCACACAGCTAGTCAGTGACTGAGCCGGGGATGGAATCTAAGAAGGGGAGCTGCAGATTCAGTGCCATCCACATCCTACCCTGCCGCCAAAACACACCGAGGGTGGAGGCAGTTAGCGATGCCAGTGGTCTCCACCATGGGGATGCTGGTGGAGAGAATGGTGGGCTGTATTTGAAGGCAGAATCAACACATGTTGCTGTCAGATCAGATGCGGGAGCGGAGTCATATTGTTGTTGTTTAACTTGATCAACTGGACAGATAGAGTTGCTTTAAATTGAAGCAGAGAAAATGGAGGAAGGGAAAGAGCAGGAGTTTGGGATGCTCTGATTGGAATCCCTGTCAGACACCTAGGTAGTGGGAGATATGAGCTTAAAAGAAACAAAGGACCTGAGAGTCTGGAATATTTGCTCCATGTCAAAGAACTAGTTAGTGAAAGGGGGTTAAGCCTTCGAGTATGAGCTTCTCCCCCTCTTCGTGCTTCTGAGCACCTTTCCACTTGCCAGTCTACTGTGATGCATCGTTTGTTTGTCAAAGTGGAAGCCAGGTGCTAGCGAAAGCTTCTCCTTCCTCCTCTTCCCAGGCTGGGGTGATGGTGTGTGCCCTTGGTGGTCTGGGAGGGATGAGGGCACTGATGGAGATGGGTAACCCAGGTAACCATCTCCTCGGGTGGTGAGGGAGAGCCGGCTCTAAATGTTTACAGTGTTCTACCGTTTCTCCCTCCTCAGAGGGAGGGACTCCTGAACCCACTGGAGCTGGGTGTCTGGCCTCCCAGACATCCATCCCATATTGACTGAGAGGTGGGCGATTGTGGGGTACCACAGCAGCCCCTGGCGTGCAGAGCTGGAGGGAGCTGCCGGTGTTTATTTGGGTGGCGAGTTGCTATTTAAAATCAGGCTTTGTTTCTGAAAATGAGACAGCTGGGGCTACATTTGGTGGATAAAGACATTTTGTTGAACTTTCAAAATGGGGTATTATTTTCCATTTACACTTATTTCACGGAGAATTGTAAGAAGATGAGATTGTAGACGTGTCTGTGATATGCAGTAATGAGTGATGGATCTTTGAAGGTAAAAATATCTCTAGGATATTCTTTTTCTTTTTTTTCCTTTTTCTCTCCTCTCTCTCTCCTCCGGGCCTCAGGTTGGGAGTGTTTAGGTTTGGTTTTGTTTTGTTTTTAATATCGAAATGGAGAGAGTGTCTCTGGTGGGAGTATAGACTCTTCTCAGCTCAGTGTTTGTCTTAATAAAGGTTAAAAGAAATGAAATAATATTAAAAAGGCTCTCAGAAGACAGGCACACCAGATGCTGCCTACTCCCCAGATTGTTGGAGGAGGAGGCAGAATAGCAGAGCTTGGGAACCCACAGGTATCTGGAGCCGTTGATCCCACCAAGGCGAAGAACCTCCGGGAACAAAGAAGCAAGAGAAGACCAAGAGGACTAGAGAAGAAGAGGACAAAGAGGGAGAGGAAGTCAGAGTCCAACAAGATGCCATCTTCCTCCACATTCAAAGCTCTCTCCTTCTCTAGGCCCTGCCATTGCAAAGGGGCCGCATTCCAGAGGAGCCAAATTCAACATCTCACCCCCTGATGCCCTCTACCTCCTCTTACTCACCTTGGAAGGAAACCAGGAAAAGAGAAACTAGAAGGAGGGATAATGTTCAGCTTGATTTTCTTGCATAAGAACTTAGATAAGGAAATCCATGAGTGTTTACCGAATAAATAAATGAATGGATCATTAGCTTATCAGCTTCTATAGCAAAGAACCAATACTTGAATCGGGGAATGAAGTACAGAATCAGTGAATCTGGCACAGACTCTCAGATTTCTTAACCTCCTGCTCCTGAACACAGACCTCTTTATCTTTGTCTATTGACAAAGTTGACATTCTCAAAACAGAACAAAACAAAACAAAACAAAACAAAACCTCCTTGGAATTTATCACCATCAAAGGCCTATGTCCAGCTATGGCCTCATAAAAATACTGGATAAAGCTCTACCCTCTGTACATAAGTACTAGGCATTAGAAACAAAAGTTTTAAAGCAAGAGAAGCAAATATTTTCCACTATACTGAGTTCAGCCCTGGGATTTCTTTGGAAGGAATGGTGCTAAAGCTGAAACTCCAGTACTTTGGCCACCTCATGCGAAGAGTTGACTCATTGGAAAAGACTCTGATGCTGGGAGGGATTGGGGGCAGGAGGAGAAGGGGACGACAGAGGATGAGATGGCTGGATGGCATTACCGACTCGATGGACGTGAGTCTGAGTGAACTCCGGGAGTTGGTGATGGACAGGGAGGCCTGGCGTGCTGCGATTCATGGCGTCACAAAGAGTCAGACACGACTGAGCGGCTGAACTGAACTGATACTGAGTTCAAACCAGACACTGCGCACTTGCAGCCTAACTTAATCACTGGGCAGGGTTAAATTTCAGAGCATTGCCACTCATGAAGGTCCCTCCAACTGTGCTTTCCGCCTCAGTGTGGTTCAGCTATAACCATCTTCCAGGTGACCAGTACTGAATGGCGTCATCAGTATTCCCTTCTTCATGAGCTCCTCTGGGAACAAGTCTGTGTCTTTCTCCTCTTGGTGTCGCCCAGCATCTCCAGTGCCCAGTGATGGCTCCAAGGCCATCAGTAGCTGCCTCTTGAACTGAGCATAGTGATGTCCAGAGTTCCAGTTTTCTCCCAAAGACCATTCTTCATTAAGCTTCAGCAGATGTCAATCGATGGTAAATTGTAAATTGCAACTTTGTTTTTCAAAGGCCAAATACCCTGGAGTCATACTTGACTTCTCCCTAGGATATAATCCATAAATTCTACAGGCACTGGTAAACCAGCCTGAGAGACACAGAAACTTGCTAATTAACTCTTCCTAACTTGAGATAGCTGAGAACTTGGATACCTAAGATCCCGAGAAGAGAATGCCTTGAACTTTCATCTGAGAACAATAGACCATACACAGAGCAAGAAAGGAAAAACTATTTGTCTCTGAGAGCACAATTTATATTCAATAAATTGAGAAGGACCACCTGCAGGTCAAATACCAAGGAAGGTGCCAAAAGAAATTCTCCAGTCTGGGAGGAACTCCCTGAAATCAGAAAATGAGCTGGAGGTCCTGAACAGGGAAGATCACATTTGTGGATTTGGGGGACAGAGGGTAGAGTGACTTGCTTTAAGTTTTCACCTCTGTTTAATGGGAAAAGGGAGGGAGACCGAGTGGAAGAAAAAGACGGGAGAGAGGCAACAGGCTACGTGGGAGCGACACTTAGGGTACCCTAATTCCTTTTCTTTATCTAGAAGCAGAAATGACCGCCTTCTTTGATGTTAGGCCATGCAGGGGTGGAGACATTTGACCTGAAGACTAAAGAATCCCAGAGTGTCAAGTAAAGAGCCCCAAGTGATCATCTCCCAGCTCCTCTCCCTTATAGATGCGGAGGCTCAAGCTCAGAGAGGGGCCGGTAAAGTGCTCCAACTAGAATCACCTCTGCTGACAATGGCCTCTCCAAGGTCCTCCCTGCCATGCCCATTC
Organism: Capra hircus; assembly: GCF_001704415.2. Taxonomy (NCBI): domain Eukaryota; kingdom Metazoa; phylum Chordata; class Mammalia; order Artiodactyla; family Bovidae; genus Capra; species Capra hircus. The sequence continues at coordinate 56,170,837 of NC_030822.1, forward strand.
TCAATCGGAGGAGGAGACTGATGCTTCTGGAGAGCATACCGCATCTCTGGTCGCATTTTTTTTTTTTTTTTCCCTACTGCCTTTCAAAGGAGTCCTGGATTTTGAATATAGTCTCCAGCCCTGACAAGTTTGAAACTGGTCCCCTTGAGTCCTTCTCTATTAAGAAAGTAAGAGGGATAGCAAGGGTGCAGGGTTCCCAAACGCCAGTCACCTAGGAAGTAGTTGGAAAGCCTATTAAAAGTGCAGAAGGGGCTTCCCGGATGGTCCAGTGCTTAAGACTCTGCACTCCCAAGCATAGGGGCTTCCCAGATGGCGCTAGTGGTAAAGAACCTGCCTACCAATGCAGGTAGATGTAAGAGACGTGGGTTCGATCCCTGGGTCGGGAAGATCCCCTGGAGTAGGAAATGGCAAGTCACTCCAGTATTCTTGCCTGGAGGATCTCATGGACAGAAGAGCCTGGCAGGCTACAGTCTATAGGATAGGGCAGAGTCAGATACGACTGAAACGACTTAGCATGCACACACACACTCCCTGTGCAGGGGGCCTGGGTTTGCACCTTGGTCAGGGAACTAGATCCTGCACGCTGCAACTAAAGACCCCGCAGGTGGCAACAAAGATCTCACGTGATACAACCAAGACCCAGCACAGCCAAATAAACTTTTTTTGTTAAAAATGTTACTTTAAAAATGCAGATAACCTTGCCACACCCCTGAAAACTGACTCTGTACACCTAGCGTGGAGTTCTATAGTTTCCACCAGCACGTTAGGTGACTCCCATCCACTGAGTTTGGGAACTCTGTCCTAGAGGAGAGCAGGTAGATGAAACCATGTTTGTGGATGGATGGGGCTGATTTCAATTGTCCATCCATACCATGGGACCTGCCCTGTTAGTGGGTAAAAACAAACACAATCAATGGATCAAAACAAGACCCTGGGCTGCTCTGAAGATGCTCTGCATACCTGCGTATTATTGATTCCAAGGTCAATTATCATCAGTTTTATCGTTCATTCCTTGAGGGAAGGCTAACCTGAGACAGCACTGTAACTGCTCCAAAGTGACTCTGCACTCCACAGTCCACCTTTCGCCAGCCCCACCCAAAACACATATTTCAGCAACTGACCCCCATTTTGGATTAGCCCTTGATTTAAGGCCATGGGGAAGTAATTAAAGATAATTGAGGATGCAGCTTGTAAATGAAGACATACTGCCACCCGGGCAGTAATTAATCATCTCCTCTACCCTCCCCCACCTCCCTCCCCACAGCTGGCATTTGGTTGAGACCAAACTGGGCTCTTGTATCCACAGACCTCCAGTTCTCTCCTAAACTTTGACATGGTTGACAGACTTTGATTACCACCACCACTCATCCTCCATGCTCCTCACTTAAAACTCACAGTGCTCCCCACACAACATGTGCATGAGCAGAAGCCCCCACCATGGTTTCTGACCATCTCACTTCCCTAAGTCTACTGTGGAACTTCCAGAAAAGATAAACAGCAATGCTTTCTGGTTAGTAAATGTCAACCACACAGGTTCTCTGCACAAGCCCTGGGTTTTACATGCCCCACAGTATTCTGAGCTGATAATAGTGATAACCCATCTGGCCTTGGCCTGCCTTCCCTCTCAGGGTGGGCAAGGGATTATGGCTGTTTTAACACTGGGAGACTCAGAGCTTATAAAGAGCCCTGTGCTCTGAACAGGGGGACTGTTATATAAGTCCACCGAGTTTGGCACTGCGGGACGGCAGGCTCCCAGTGGCATCCAATTACTGGGAGGCTGATGGCCACAACTGAAGATACTGTCATAGGACCGGGGTCTTGGCCCGCTGATGTCCCACCAACAGTTGCAGTAAAACGGAAATTAAGTGCGGTGTCATGGCCATTTAGGGCATTAGGAACGGAAGGCGCTCAGGAGCTGCTTCCTGGCCCCGTGCCCACCTTATTAAAAAGGTGCAAACAAGGACCTGTGCTGGGAGAGGGGAACAACTGGAGAAAAGAGGCTTTCTCTGCAGGTAGAGATGTGAGGGGAGGAAGGAGATGCAGGGAGGCTATGTCCCAAATCACCTTGGCTGAGAAGGAAATTGGCTTGATAAATGAAGAAAAGGCATCGAGCTCTAGATGGAAGTCTTTAAGGAACATTTTCCAGGTTGCATATTTTCTCCAGGTCCTGAATTTCCACTCTGCCCACAACTCCTCACCCCCAGCACTCACGGATGCACAGCGAGGTGCTGGGGAGAGGCTTAGGCAGAGGATCAAGTCTGCATTCTTTGACACCGCCCCTCACATCATCTGCAACTTGCTGGAGGCCTTGAGGCCCTGCAAGCCTTCACCAGCCTGCCAAGTTCTCTAGCTCTGAATCTGGGGAAATCCTGCCCTTGGCCACCAGCCAGCCCTGGATACTGGGGCTATTTGCTAAATAAAGACCACAGGTCCCAGCGCTGGAGGAGGGGCTGAGGGCTGCCAGCTTGCTGCTCACTTGCCATGCCTGTCCCCATTCCCATACACTCC